>NC_082684.1:131541830-132741830 GCF_949987515.2 Delphinus delphis | reverse complement strand
GTTCCTAGATCCACTCCTGCAGACTTCGTCTAAAGAAAGAAGAAGAAAGTCCTGCTGGGACAGGGAACTTCAAGCCACGGGGGGAATGCAGCCTGGCTGGCATGTTTGTGAGCAGAGGGGGCCCCAGGGAGGAATGCAGCTTATCCAGCCCCTCCTCTCAGGGATGGGCACCCACACCATCCCCCGCCCCTGGGATCTTAGCTGCCCTTTGTCAGTTGGCTGCAGCTGGCTCGGGGCCCTCCCTTTAGCGAGGTCAGCAAGTGCCTTTAAAGTCAGGATTTTAGAGCAACCCCCAAATGCTCGGGTGAGAATGACTGAGCGTTCCCTAAAATGAGGACGGGCAGATGCACACTCGACCTAAGAGTTCCGACAAGTAACCCAAATGCTTCCATCCTCCAGATTTCTAGGGTCACCTTTCCTTTAATAACCCCATAGCAGCAGTCCAAGCATTCATCTCCTGTGGCAGCGGGGGGCGCTGGGGGGTGGGAGACAGTATTTCCTGGGATTCTTCTCCATGGATTTCTAAGCCTCCCCGCGGAATACGAACATGTTCCTAGGACAGTCTGGCTGTTTCTTATTACTTGACCTCCCTGCCCCCAGACACAGCTCCACTCCAGGGGGGTCACTGCCTACCATCTCATAATTTGATTCTCCAGGCCACGGCACCCGCCATTCCCCTTGCTGTGTCATCTCAGTCCTGGACGCAATCCAGCATCTCCACCCTTGAACTCACCTAAGACCGAGCTGATATTTCAACACAATTTGACTGAAGGCTTAGGAGTGAGATCTGTACAACATGGAGACTAATTACAGCTGCTACCAGAAGTTGTTCATCTTAAAGCTCCTAATGAAAACCTGACCTACAGTCTGCCCGGCTCCTAGCAGGATTCCATGCAGAGGGGAACAGCCCCGTCTCCAGAAGCCCCGGGAATCTCTAGGAGTCTGTAGACCTTGCAGTCCACTCATGTTGGCCACAGAGAGAGGAGAAAATCCTTCCCTCCCCAGTGCGAGGCCTGTGTCCTTTGCGGCCCTAGGACATTCCTTTCCTCCTAGAGAGATCCCAGGCCCTGCAGGTGTGGTCCGAACACCGGGGTCCAGACGTGACAATCAAAATGACTCCCGGTTTTCGGTGTCACCCTGTTTGGTGCAACGGCAGCTCAAGTCCAGTTCCACACACAGTCACCCCTACCCCTCCCCAATCTGCGGGCAAGAGGGTATGCGGCTCCCACGTCCATCTCGGCCTGATTCTTGGCTCCAGATATCTCGGGAGAAAATGTAAGAAGAGAGGACACGAACCCACTGTGAGAATATTGTAAATCCAGGTGTTGGATGGGGGAGTGGGGTGCAGGTAGGACCCTAACTCCACGGGACCAGACTCTCCTAACATACCAGGTACATTCTTAACAGAACACTGAACATCTCAGCCTGCAGACTCTGCCTCTGTTGCACTTCCCTCATGTTTCAGAGATTCCCCAAGGAAAATGGACAGGTACTTGCTGCCCCAAGGAAAAGGCTGCAACAAAGAGGTCACTCCCGGAACTGCCCAAGAGATGAATTCCAATCTCCACCTTAGACTGCTTCAAATGTTTACAGGTCCCCAGAGGAGTTTTCCAGCTCCAATTTTATTTTAAAATCCAGGCTCTACCAGGTACCCCATTAAATATATGGAGAATTGAGGAACCCCTCATCAAATGTAAGGAGAGAAGAGGCATTCCATCAAAATTCTCTTGTTCTTCATCATCTGGCTCCTTTTCAGTCAGGATTCTCCTCTGGAACCCTTTCTCTCAATAACCTATCATCTTTCTATCTATCTATCTATCTATCTATCTATCTATCTATCTATCTATCCATTTATCTACCTACCTACCTATTACCCCATGACAGTCTTTGCTGAAATGGCCACGTTTTGCATCAAGAATTCGGAGGCACTGCAATCACTCACGGGTTAGTCTTTATTATTATTTTTTTAACATACATACATTCATTTATTTATTTTGGCTGCGCCAGGTCTTAGTTGCGGCATTCAGGATCTTCGTTGTGGCATGTGGACTTCTCAGTTTTGGCATGCAGACTCTTAGTTGTGGCATGCATGCAGGATCTAGTTCCCCGACCAGGGATCGACCCCAGGCCACCTGCATTGGGAGCGTGGAGTCTTACCCACTGGACCACCAGGGAAGTCCCACAGGTTAGTCTTTAAATTCTGAGTCTTGTCCTGCTGATTCCTACAGCACTCCCCCCTTCTGTTCCTATCACTTCCACAGACTTTAGTCAACTTCCGGAACTAGGATGATTTGCTTTTCTTCAAAGAAAGCATTGTGCCTTCTGCAAAATGTCTATTTCTTCTTTATTTGCATCACTTTATTAAATTTAGAATTTTTCATTTTTAAAAATTTGAAAAATACCAAAAAAAAAAAATACTCACTAGGAAAGAATAGTGTCCCATTCCCAACACCCAGAATTAAAAACACTGTTAACTTTTTGGCATAACTATGTTCAGGGTTTGCTACAACAGTAAACAGAAAAAAAATCATTGTATACTTTTTATTGTAAAAAATATACATATGTTCATTATGAAGAACTTAAGCAATGCAGAAAAGTACAAAGTTAGCTATCACCCAGAAATAACCATTATTAACATTAGGTAAACATCGTTGCAGATAACTTTCTCTGCATTATATGAAGAGAAAGCCAAATAATTGGATACATATGTAAAGAGAAAGTCAGAAATACTTTAATAAAAATGGGATGATACCATATATGCTATTTTAATTAAAAGTATTAAATTTAATTTTACATGAATTTATCAGCAGAAAAAGAAACTGAAATGAAACAGAAGAAATTATTGAACTTCGAATAAATGTTCTTTATCACAAAAAAAGTTTTTTTAAGATTCCTGTAAGGTTAACTAAAGAGATTATGAAAAAAGCATTATATATTGTAATCAATATTTTCTTAAACTACATGTTTGTATGATAAACAATATCAACTGATTCCCCACTCTTATTTTCATATCTCCTTTGATTTTTCTATTTTTATTATATTATTTTAATAAGGTTTATGATTTCATGTTTGATAACCATAACTCCCATAGTTGTTTGAAATTTTATTTATTTTTTATTATTTTTTTATTTTTTTTGCGGTACGCGGGCCTCTCACTGTTGTGGCCTCTCCCGTTGCGGAGCACAGGCTCTGGACGCGCAGGCTCAGCGGCCATGGCTCACGGGTGCAGCCGCTCCGTGGCATGTGGGATCCTCCCGGACCGGGGCACGAACCCGTGTCCCCTGCATCAGCAGGCGGACTCCCAACCACCGCGCCACCAGGGAAGCCCTGAAATTTTATTTTTAAATACATTTCTGGTCACCATCAGTCTTTCTTAATTCCTGAATCCTCTGCTTTTATTCATAACTTATTTGGCTGGATTTCCTTATCAAGTAGAGCCCACTAAGGGCTCACATCTGCTGTGCTCACGAGTTCTCTTACATTTGAGAACGTGTGTCTGCCTGGTCTTTGTACTTAAATGATAGCATGCCTGTGTATTACATTCTTAGATGACACTCTATTCCTCCCAGAGTGTTAGAGACATTATTTTATGGTCTTCGGGGATTGATGATTACGTTACAGAAAGATCACAGTCAGCCTGATTTCCTCCCCCTCTCGCCCCCCATCATCTCACAACCCTTGTAGGTGATTTGCTTTTGCTTTCCTGATATCCAAAGATACTGTTTTCTTTATCCTGGAAGTTCAACAGCCCACCTAAGCTATGTTCAGCAATGAGTATTTATAATCACATCTTCCTGGAACAGCCTATGCTCTTTTGATCTGCAGGATTATTCCTTTCTTCACCACAGGGACGCTGTCTGGTCCATCTTTGAGGACATTCTCTTTATCCTTCATTGGGTTCTTGAATTCAGGCAACACCTGTTAAGATCATATTGGAGCATCTCCATCTCAGTTGATATCTAGTGACTCCGCTCTAATTGCTATAATCTCTTTCTCTTTTTCTTCTACCTCATTAAGCCCGTTCTCTGTGTCAGTAATCTCAATTTTGTCTATGTTCAACTGTGTCAGTTCCTTGCTGGCTCTTTCTAATTTATTTAGTATATGTGAAGATTTGGGTCCTCCATTTGTTTCTGTAGCTTTGCAATCTCTCTCCCATTCTGTTATGCTCTCTTGTACCTTAGAGTTAGAATTTATGGATTTCCGAAGCTGTTCTATATATGAAGCGTCAGTGGAGAATCCCATTCTGTTTCATGAGTATCTTTTCCTCTAAGTTGGGTACTTTCCTCTCTTGGCTATAGCACGTTTGTGTAGTTGCTGTGTTTTCTGTTTATTTTCTTTCCTTTGGAGAGTTCTGGACTTCTTGTTGGCACTGATATAGTGACGGCGCTTCTCAGCGCTTTTTGCCACACCTGAGACCAGTTGGTTTGGTCTCCTGACTGAGGCTTGGGGAAAGCATTTCTGGCTACTTTTCGGAATCCTGAGGGATGGTGGAGGGTGCGAGGTGAGGGGGAGCTGAACTCAGGCAAGACACACTCTTGGTTAGAGTAGCTGGGTTCTGCTTTCTCTTCCAAAGTTTGCTAAGTGGCCTGGCCCAGGGTTTTCTCCATCCGCTTTGAAGATGTGCTCCATCACCATGGGGAAGAGCTGAGCCATGGGTCTCCCCTGTAGTTAGGAACGTAGCCCTGAAGCCTTCATTTCTGTCGGGGGGGGGGGTCACCTCCCTCTCTACTGTCTCCAATTTCACATCCCTGAAGCTTTCCCACTACTCCCAAGATGGAAAAGGAAAAGGGGAAGGAAGCCCAGTCATTTTGCATCTCTCCAGATTGGAGGTCTTCTTGGGGAAAAAAAAAAAAAATCTAGATTTTTATCTACTTTAAGAGAAGCCTCACTGTGCTGCATCTCTCCATCCCACTCCAGAATCTTCTTTTCTTAGCCATCAGTACTAACATTCATGGGACCGGGACATGTCTTTCCTCATGTAGCTGCTGTCAATGATTGCTTGCTTATTGGAGTTTACAATTTTTAATTCATTGTTTTAAGTATTGCTGGAGGGAAATTCTGAGATTGGGCTTCCATTTCCCATATTCCCCAATCCCTCTAACAGTTTTTGTAGCTTTCCTAGTTTTAATAATAATAGTTAACACGCACCAAGTGTCTGTCATGTTCTAGACCCTGGACTAAGCTCTTTGTTATTCACTGCCTCACCAAATTCTCCCAACAGTGCTTTAAGGAAAGTATCATCAATTAGTCCCATTTTAAAGATGAGAAAACTAAGCCTTAAAAAGTTTAAATAATTTACCCAAAGTCACCAGCTAGTAGGTAAAGCCTGGACTAGCTAGCCATCAAACCTCAGCAGGGAGGTTAAAAGAATCCCCTTTATTTTGATCTCTCTGTGTCTGCATTGGGATGGCAAGAGACATTGCAGGCAGCCCGGGCTTTTATGTAAGAAAAAGAATAACGTTCAGGCTGATTATGACCTGGAATGACCCCCACCTTTTTTCTGAGTGACAGGAGAGCCTGTGATTCCTTGACACTTCCTGTGTCACAGTAAAATGTCCCTTGGGATGTAGCAGCTGGAGGGTTACTGAGTCATGGCCTCAGGCTGCGTGTATGTCTCCTCCTTCTTGATTTTTCTGGCTGGAATTTGGAAGCTTAGAGGCACAGCAATAGCTCAGCTTTGTCCTGAGAGCGGTTCCAAGTTTCAGAAGAGAGACTGGAATCTAAAAGTCTATAGCTGGGGTTATATCCCAGTGGTCCCACATCTAACCCAGAGTTACCTGGACTTTTCCACGAAAGTCAGTCTTGGGTGGAAATGAGTGGGTACTTTCAGAGGCTGCAGTATAACTGAAGGGTCCCTTCTAACTGTGAAAAACTCCCAGATTTTCAACTAAAAAATTCATGGGGGGCTTCCCTGGTGGCGCAGTGGTTGAGAGTCCGCCTGTCGATGCAGGGGACGCAGGTTCGTGCCCCGGTCCGGGAAGATCCCACATGCCGCGGAGCGGCTGGGCCCGTGAGCCATGGCCGCTGAGCCTGCGCGTCCGGAGCCTGTGCTCCACAACGGGAGAGGCCACAACAGTGAGAGGCCCGCGTACCACACACACACACAAAAAATTCATGGGAATTTTGCTTTCGACAGTTTGAGTTTATACTAAAATCTTCCAGGAAAATTGACCTAGCAGGAAAATATGTTGTGCTCATTCTGCGGTTTGCTGCCCTGGCACTCTGCCTCTTGTGAGAGGGTGAAAACGTACCCCTCTCCACACCCATCTCAGCAGCTATGGGTCTTTGCGGTTTCTCAGTTCAGAATAGGAAAAACTTACTGTCTTAGTCAACTTGTGGAAGTGAACAAACAGGGGAGGATCGCTTGCCTGGAAGGTCTGCCTCTCCCAGCTCACCAGCCCCGGCCAACTGCCTGGACACACCAGCCGGGCCACACGCAGGGGAGCCAGCCGCTTCTCCCCAATGCGTCTCCCGCCATCACCTCAGAGGAAACAGGCTTTCCACAGATAATCCCCTACAGACACCTGGAGTTGTCGCCCACATCCTCCAGCCCTAAGTCTTAAAGTCACCTACACAGCGGGAGGTGCTTTGAATTCGTTACCTTTAATCTCAGCAATGCTGCAGAACGGGTGTTTTTGTGCCCATCGTGCTGAGTAGGAAACTGAGACGAAGAGGCTTGCTTTCAGCCACACGGTCGGTGAGGGGCACAGCAAGATTCAAACGTGTGGAAGTCTTACCCCTCCCCGCCCCCCGTGAGAATCCTGCACCTGAGCGGGTGCAGAGGTGTGGGCTTTACCTCCTGGGAGCCTGAACAGCGGACAGTGTGAGGTACACTTAGAGTCGCCCCACCGCTGCTCTGAGAAGGGTCACACTTGTGCACCTCCTCCTCTTTCCCTTAGGGTGAGATTTTTCCTATGAGAACTTCTGGTCTTCATGCAAATAGACCTCTAGTGGCCTGAGACCCCAGTCCCGCAGGCCAACCCTCTTTCTGTGGCCTTGCCCAGGATGGTTGCAGACTCACTGGGTAGCAGGGTCCTTTTCCATCGGTAAGTTCTCGTTGCCCTTTAGGGGGTTCCTCTATCCCCTTGCAGTCATCCTGGACTCCTAAACACCCCTTTACATCACTAGAAACTGTGCTGGTGCTACAAAAGCTACAAATGAGTGATGCAGCACTGGAGACCACACGGCAGGGTTGCAGACGCACACACACGCAATACACACATAATACACACACACACATGCATGCACACACACTCTGTGAAAAGTTGAACAGCACTAGGGGCATCATTCGGCAGTCTGTGCTCAGAGCCCTGTGCATGATGCTGGGAAAGAGAAACAGAGGAGGGAGATAAGATGTAGTTGGGGCGGGGGCTAATCAGGGAAGGCTCCAAGGAGGAGGTGAACTTAGAATTGAGCATGGGGGGTTCTATCAGTCTTACATTGTGGTGAAAAGTGAAAGGAGAATGGGACGAGCCAAGGTGCAGAGCCATGAAGATGCTGGAAGCTGCATCTTCCAATTAGAGGAAGGGGAGAGGAGGGGATGCCAGGCACGGGGAGGTCAGGCTTGCATCTAGGGCTGCTGTTCCACTTCTCTGCATGCCCTGCTTCTCCTCACACCCCACCCCACCCCACCCCAGCCACTAAGGGGCAGTGTAGTGGGCACCAGTGGGTGACTGCTTCAGGTCTCCCATTCTCTGGGAACAGCCCTTGATGGATGAAGGAGAGGGCTCCCAGGCTCATAAGGGTACTCCAAGACCCTGCCCCAGGCAAGGATGACACCCCTGTCTTCCAAGCTGGGCCAATCAGACTCTCCCCTTAGAGTCTGATTAAAAAGGGAGAGATAGATTAAATAGATTAAAAAGGGAGATACAAGGAGATGGCTGGGGCAGAGGGAAGTTTCACCAGCTGGAGGCTGCAGGTCCCAGGAGCAGCCTGGCTCTGCCCTCCTCAAAGCAACTCGCCTTTGACTTCTGGAATGCCCCAGGTGTCTTCCAATGAAGTTTCTCATTTTGCTTCAGTCCACTAAAATCGGTTTCTGTTGCTTGCAATAAAAATAACCACAGTCGATACAGACGGGAGGCAGGCAATTTTCTCATTGAGCATCCACGAGTGCTAGGAAAATTAACCACGTCATCTGTCTTCCTCCTCTCAATAACCACGTGTGGTAGGTACTATTATTCCTATTTTACAGATGAAGAAACAGGCTGGGCCCCCAAAGCCACCGTATAACGTGCCCAGGTGCAGCCTGGGAAGGAGTGCCGTTGATGACAACCCAACCTTGGTCTCTCTGATTGCAAAGGCTATTCTCTTTCCATTCTTCCACACTTCCTCGTGTCTCCCCACATCCATAAACCCAGGCCTGATGTTGATATTATCTTGAGGTCAAACCCAGTTCTCTTTGGAGAAACCAGTATCCTTTTTATTGTTATATTGGGGTAAAATACGCATAAAATTGATCATTATTGTTATGTAGCACATTCACAATGGGGTACAACCATCATCACTCTCTAGTTCCAGAACATTTTCATCATGCCAAAAGGAAACTCTATACCCACTGAGCAGTCACTCCCCATGTCTCCCTTCCCCCACCCCAACCTGGCAACCACTCGTCTACTTTCTGTCTCTAAGGATTTGCTGACTCTGGACTTTTCATGTAAATGGAATCATACAATACGTGGCATTTGTGTCTGGCTTTTTCTGCTTAGAATTAGGTTTTCAAGATTTATCCACATGGTAGCGAGTTTCATTACTTCATTCCTTTTCATGGTTGAATAATATTCCATTGCCTGGATATACCACATGCTATTTATCCATTCGTCAGGTGATGGACATTAGGGCTGTCTCCAACTGTTGGCTATCGTGAATAATACTGCTCTGAACATTCACTTATCGGTTTTTGTTTGAACATCTGTTTTCGATTCTTTGGGGTCTATACCAGGAGTGGAATTGCTGGGTCCTATGGCAATTCTATGTTTAACTTAATGGGAAACCAATATAGTTTTATGTCTTTCTTCTCTTAAAAATTTCCAGAGCTTTCTCCCCAACAGCAAGGTACCATGGCAAAGGACAAAGAAAAGCAATATTCAGAGACAAGAAAGAAGCTTCCTATAAAATTTTGAAAAACAAAGAACCATTTCTATGACTGGCTGAAGGTTTACCAAGGGAAGGCACAACACTGAGTACTTTATGCAACTCTCTTGAATGCCCAGAACCTACAGGAGCAGAGTAAACTATGTTATCCCAACCTGGGACCTGGAAGGGGCTGGGAGGGTCCTCTGGCCAGGGACACGCAGCATCAATATTCATCTGGGTTCTCACCACCCTAGCAGAGTGGGAGTGGGAGGGGAGTGAGTGTAATGGCAAATTTGCATTTCAGTTCCCAAATACAAATTAAACCCAAAGTTGTCATCAAAGAAAAGATGAAGATGAGGATCAAAGTAATTCCACACTCCCAGAAACGGAGAGATTACAGAAAGTGAATTGAACACAATTTTAAAGAGATTTTGAAAGGTGTTAATGCAGGCTAATGCAGTTAATGAAGGTTAAAAAAATAAGTGCGGCTCAATTAGCATTTTCAGCTAGAAAAAGGAGAGCTTTTTGCACCTTCCCTTATATCAAAGTCTGGATTCTTCCTCTTATGAAAAGACAGCCTCCATTATTTTAAAAGGAAGAAGAGATTAAAAATAGATTTATGATAATTGCTTCATCCATAATAGTAACAATTTATTTTTCTGCTTCTAAACTCAGCCTCATAACATATGGTATATTCGGCTGCCCCCAAGCAGTCTTTGAAACAGCACTGTGAGAGGGTGAGGGTGAGCTTTGTAGAACTGATGATTAAGATCAAGGTTTCAACTTTCAGCTGGACTCTCCTCTTCTCTCGACATGATGGGAAGAAAAACGACCACAGACAGACCCACAAAGTCCTGGGTTTGATCTTTTGTCCAGTTTCCACTGCTGAATATCCATGTATGTGTAATAAACAAGAACCAAGCAATCGGCCCTCCAGCATCACTGGTGGTCAGGGAGTCTGCAAGGTGGTTTCCAGGGGGAGGCAAGGGCTGTAAGGACGTGGATGGTCTCCTGGCAGTTTCTCCAAAGACAAAATAAAGTCTGGGGAAGTAAAAGGCAGCAGCATGCCCCAGGTGGGTGGTTTTCTCCTGGAAGGGAGAGATGGGGGCATGGAGGTATGGTCAACCAGGATGCATAGGGGTGGAACCAGATGCCGGTAACAAAGGGCAGTGGGCCAGGCAGGAGGCAGAGGCCGGATCACACACAGTGGAGTCAGGGAGGTGCCCAAGCGATCTTCCAGTGTTACCAAAAGTGGAGTCCAGCTGCTCGCTGCTCTAAAGCCAATAAAGAGCAAGATTGGCAGAAAGGAAAATTTGCTTTATTTTGGAGGTCAGCAACTGGGGGTTGTGGGGGGAGGAGGGCAGACTCATGTATTTATATTAATTTGTCCCATGCTTTCCCATCCAGAAACTTCCACCTGTAGGACAAAATTATTTTTTTCACTTTTTCTGTTTCATATTCTTTTTTAAAATTGAAGTTATAGTTGATTTACAATATTATATTAGTTTCACGTGTACAGCATCGTGATTCAGTATTTTTACAGATTATGCTCCATTACAAGTTATTACAAGATAATGGCTATCATTCTCTGTGCTGTACAATATATTCTTGTTGCTTATCTATTTTATGTATAGTAGTTTGTATCTGCTAATCCCATACTCCTAATTTGTCCCTCTCCACTTCCCTCTCTTCATTTGCAGCCACTAGTTTTCTATGTCTGTGAGTCTGTTTCAGTTTCACATATACATTCATTTGTATTATTTTTTAAATTCCATCTATAAGGGATATCATACAGAATTTGTCTTTCTTTATCTGACTTATTGTCACTAAACAAAATATTCTCTAGGTCCATCCACTTTGCTACAAATGGCAGAATTTCATTCTTTTTTATGGCTGAGTAATATTCCATATATATCACATCTTCTTTACCCACTTGTGTAGGACAAAATTATTACCATCATTTTTTCTCAACAAAAATATCTCCATTCTTTATACTTTCTCTCTCCAACAACACATATCCTACTTGCTGTACTTACTGAAATGCTTTCCTTATCATTTTTACATATTACAATGTTTAACCCCTAAAAGCCTTAACAAAACCAAGAAACAAGTAACTGAACGATTACATCAGCATTTTCTGATTGGCAAACTTAAGAACATATTCCATAACCTCTAAAAACATACATTTTTTATAGCATAATTTCTCTTTAATGTGGTACAAGATGTGTGTTTAAATAAATCCAAGCCCTCTTTCCTCTTTTTTTTTTCCCCTTGGGTTGAAATTTTACTAATTAACCCAAGGCTGAAGTCTCAGGCAAAGTGGGCTGTGTCTCTATTTCAAGGACATGATAAAGAGTTAACTTCAAGCTTTCTCCTAGGCATATTTTTATTTTTTCAGGGTCAGAATTCTGAAGAAAGTATTTTATCAAGCCCGCTTTCTCTAACTACACATGCAAAAAGAGCCAGTTTTGGAGTTTCAAATGAGTTTCATCTTAACCAATTTTTTCCCAGAGTCTAAAGAATACTGTTGTCATACAGTGTTAAAAAAAAATCATCTTTGGGGCTTCCCTGGTGGCGCAGTGGTTGAGAGTCCACCTGCTGATGCAGGGGACAGGGGTTCCTGCCCCGGTCCGGGAGGATCCCACATGCCGTGGAGCGGCTGGGCCCCGTGAGCCATGGCCGCTGAGCCTGCGCGTCCGGAGCCTGTGCTCTGCGACGGGAGAGGCCACAACAGTGAGAAGCCCATGTACCGCAAAAAAATAATAATAATAATAAATAAATAAATAAAGCATCTTTCTTTTTCTTTAGTCATGGTTTCATAGCTTAAATTTTTCTAATGAAATGAACCTGAATTGCCCATTTTACAAACGGCAACAAGAATACCAATCATACAAATGGAATATGCACTCACACACCAGAAGACAGAACTACCACAAATCCTCCTACAGGATGATTGATAGAGTCCCA
Source organism: Delphinus delphis (assembly GCF_949987515.2). Lineage (NCBI taxonomy): Eukaryota > Metazoa > Chordata > Mammalia > Artiodactyla > Delphinidae > Delphinus > Delphinus delphis. Next base: position 132,729,791 of record NC_082684.1, on the reverse strand, counting down.
AACAAACACTTCCCCAACATGAATGGTCCTCAATGGCAGATAGAACCAGTTGGCAAAAAACAGGAAGGACCCCCAAAACAAATGGTTTCTGCAGCTGCTAGGAACATCCCCCCAAATCCCCTTCTCAGGGCCAGTAGCCACGAGCAGCGGGCTCATCACAGCCATCCCGGCCCATTGTCATGGCCAGTGGCTCTACTCTCTAAAACCCAGGCAAGCCAGATGCCGTAAGAGCGCAGCCGTCCCACGTTGGGCGCAAAAACTTGTTATCGAAAGTGGGGCTCTAGCTGCTCACCGCTCAAAGCCAATAAAGAGGAAAGGTCGGTGGAAAGGAAAGTTTGCTTTATTCTGGAGGTCGGCAACTGGGGAGGACGGCAGACTCATGTCCAAAGACTGACTCCCTGTCTGCTGGGGACCAAGTTAGGGAAGTGTAGTAACTCCCAACACAAAGGGCTTTAGGCCTCCCCAGGCATCAGAGACATGGGCATCAACCACAAGCAAACTCTTCTGGCGGGGCACCTGCCCCCTTAATAATATATCCTGGGCCCTGGAAAGAAAGAGGAACAAGGTGCATCTGTTCTTATGACACAGGGCTTAGGTTTTTTGGGGGGGAGGTGGGGGGTGGGAGGGGGTTCAAGATTTGGGTGAATGATTTTAGGTAGAAAAGAGGAAAAGTTTCAGAAGTGACTGAATCATGGTGCTGACTGGCCTTGGCCTGTCCCTAAGAACAAGCCAGTCTTTGAAAGCTAGTCAAATGTGAAAGGAGGCAAATGGCCTTCAATGCTGATTATTGGAGACACCTGGACAGGGCACCGGGCTAAACTGGGGCTGTGGTTCTCAAAGTGGAATCCGGAGGACTCATTAGCAATGCAAATTCTCAGACCCCGCCCAGCTGAACCAGAAACCCTGTGGGAGGGGCCCAGTGGTCTGTGGTGATTCTGCTACAAGCTCCAGTCTGGGAAGCGCTGAACTAGAGAAAAGCGTGGTTCCAGCTGGGCCCTTGTCTGTGCGGGGTGGTGAGGGTCCAGGAGCCAGGGAGGCACTTAGAAGAGCTGTGGGAGCGGGCAGCGATCCTTCCCTCTAGTCTGGCCTTCAGGAGTCAAGAATAATGGTGGTGCTGATAACGGTGGTGATGAAGATGAAGATGGAGACCATCATAAGATGCTTCTGCTGTTGCCCATCTACTGAGCACTTACCGCTTGCTAAGTAGCATACGAGCACTTCTCATTCATTCCCTCACTATGAGACCCATTCTACAGATGAACAAACAAAGGCATGGAGAGATTATGTTTCTTACCCCCAGTTCACACAGCTAGCCAGGTGCAGAGCTGGGGTTTTTATGCAGGTCTGCCTCCCTCCAGAGTCCATAGTGCCATGAACCACCAAGTTATCCAGTTAGGTGTCTGCAAAGCTTTTAAAAACAATTGCTCAGTACAAACACTGTCAGGACTTCCCGAGTACCCACAGAGTGTGAGGTTCTAAGGGCTGGACCAGATGAAAAGAAAACTCTCCTCTGCTCTCCACCGCCAAGGAATTCCAGCACAAAGATTCTGCCTCCCACAAACAGATGCATCCTTGTCATTTGCAGATGTACTATTCTCGATTTGGGTTGTTTGCTGGCAACCCCTAAATTCCAAGGTCTGTAATCAGTGGCAGTTTTGCTGAGTCACACATTTAACTCCCAGGCCCTGCAAGGCCAGGGTGGAGGAAGAGACCACTGAGTGGGCGTGAACAAGAGCCTTGTTCGGGGCCCCTCTTGTCTCCTGTCCCTTGTTCTCTTCAGGTGCAAGGGCCACTGGACAGTGATGGAGACTTCGCTCCCTTTGGGGAAATGCCCCAGGAAGGAAGCCCGGAGCTCGTGCTATGGTGATATTCATGACTACGCTTTGTGCTGGTGTCAGGATGCAGCCCTCCTAGGGTCTGCTGCATTCTGCTAGTCTTTGCTTATGACAATAATAGTGTGTTTGGATTTATGCTTCTCTCCAGCTGCCCCCAGGCACAGAAAGCTGCCATGTGTCTCTTACCCTTCCCTGCCCCCGACTCCCAGCCCTAAGTTCTCCTGTCCTCACTCATTCCACCACGGTGGACATCACATCCACACCATCATATGTGCACACATGAGGCTATGAGCCACTCAGGGGCAGGCCTGGTCCCAACTGTCTTTGTTCCCCCGGCACCTAACACGTCAAGGGGCCACGGGAACGTGTTTGTTGAATGGATACATGCATCAATACTTGGTGGATTACAAACGAAAATAACACTTACCCTTACCCCTCCACTATGGTTTGACTGTGAGGAAAACTGAAGGCCAGAGAGGGTAAGTGACTTGCGCAAGGCCAAACGGTCCCTGGATCCCTTACTCCTGGTCCAGAGTTCTGCAAAGCATCAAGTCTGATACCTAGACTACAGGATAAACTCAATCCATTCTAATCTCTCCACCTGTGCCCCTTTGGCTGTGTGGTTTGGCAGCAGAGCTGAGGCAATTCCCTCTTTCCCTGGTACTCCTACACTTGAGGAGTTTACGTAAAGAACCTGTCTCTTACGGCATCTGTCCCATCTGCAGACAGAAGTCAGCACTCAGGCCTTCTATTTCGTTATCACAAGTGGATGGCCGAGCTATGCTTAAGGCATCAGTGGCTGAAGGAAATCAGTGAATGCAGAAGTGTGTTCCCGTACACCTCCAGTGGTGGGAAACTCCGTTCCCTTTTTGGATAAGGCTAATGTTGACATTTCTCCAACTCGTTCTGCGTGTCCCCTCGCCTCATGGGTCCTGGTGGAGCCTCTGCAACCTCAGAGAACCCACGCGATCTCCCTGCCCACATGGCTCCCCCCAGTTTGAAGACCACCACTTTCACTGCAGCCAGAGTCCTGCAGAATATTGTATTCTTTCTGTTATTATCAGAGGCGCTCTGGCTGGAAATGCTTCGCATGGTGGAGGGAAGACATGTTTCTGTTCTTTATTCATCTCCCAGGTTGGACTCCGAGCCCTCCCTTTACGCCATGTCTCTTTTCGGTTTCGGGTTCCCTGGGGCTGAGGTCTCTGCCTTCCCCTTAATGAAGTCCATATAGCATCCAGGCCTCCGTGGGGGCCTGGCGCAGAGCTGGCCCCAGGCTCAGGGCACAGGCAGGGGAGCAGAGGAGTGTCTCAGGTTGGGGGCAGGCCGCCTCCCCCCTGTGCCATGCAGACTTTGCAAATCACCCAAATAACTCTCTCCATCCAGGAGCCATGTCTTTGCTGGGGGAAGGGAGGTTTAAATTGGTAGCTTCCGAACATAACAAACTCGAGACCAGACAAAGGCTGCGGAACAGCCCCCGTGGGAACCCGCGGTTTTATGAGCCCGTCATATTTACTATTATCCAATGAGTCATCGGCAGCGTGTTTTCATTTTGAGGCTGCTGGACAAATAGGCTCTCATTGGAGCCACTCTTAATCCATTATTTATGCCCACTCTTTGTCCTCTCCAGCACAGCTCTGCAGACGGGAACCTCACTCTTCACCAGACGCGTTTGCTGGCCTAATGCGTATCCTTCATTTCAAGTGAAGCCCGTGGCGCTTAAAAATAGCAAACTAGGCAAACACTGATTATGAAATTTCTAGCTGATATTTCCCTTGCCTTTCATTAGGGAGAAGACTAGCATTAAGTGAACTCACAAGTCCAATGGGTAGAAATTGAGAATGCTGTGTTTATGACTTCTGCTGAGAACTGTTTCCTAGGAAGCTTATGTTGGTACTGGAACAACTGGGATCGAGTATTTGAATCTACCTGTTGTGCCTAAGGATTGCTTTGCCAAAGCCCAGGAAGGAGGAACAGTTAGCTAATTAGTAAATCGTCCTCAGGTTTGCACTTATATTGGAAGAACAAATCACTTCGGAGTTTTCAGAATTGGCCTATATGTTTTGTGCCACGGGAAAGAAAACAGAAGGTTTATGAAATTTAAAGTGACTCATTGAATCAAAATTTGCGCTATGTTATTGGCCACTAATGACCCGTCATCTTGGCTAAACAAGGAAACGCTTTATTTTCTAAGCAGGAGGACGATTGGTGTCTAATTGTCCTGCTGTTGCCACTCAGAGGGCTGTGTCACCTGGATCAGGCAGAAGTCTGGCACCCTGGGGGAGGCAACTTGGAAACCCCTTGTCAGGTAACTACACAGGCCTGGAGGGGGATTGAGTGATGGGTGGAAATGTGAGTGGACGGCTGGTAACAAGAAAAGGTTCAGGAGGCAGGGCAGTGGATGGCGAAAAGGAAGCACATGCTAGGTCCAGTTGGATTCTCCCTGGAGTTTGAATCTGGACTAGAGCAACAAAAAGACTAAAAGTCATTGGCTCTCATTTGCACTAGCAGTAGTAGCAGCAATGGCAGCTTTTCAAGAACTGTCCTTTTATCAGTTCCCCCTGTTTCTGAGACCCATATGCCACCCCGTACATTCTCCTGGTTCCAGGCCCTCTGGGCTGGCTCTCCAGCCCTCCCTTCAATTCCATGAGCTCAGCCACATCTTTCCAATAAACTCCTTATGCTGACATTAGCCAAAGTGCTTTCTGTTGCTTGCACCCAAAACTCCCTAGCAGATAAGAGCTGAAAAATGAAAACAAGAGAAGAACAAATACCAAGATCAAAGGCCCAGTGACCCAGGGGGAGAGTTGAATCAGAGAAAGAGACACCAACCCAGAGCCCAGGGCATGTGAAATCAGAGGGAGCGCTCAAAGGACGGGTTACTGCATGCCTAGAAGCCCAGACATCATTCTGTCAGGTAGATGATACTGTTGCCAACATCTTAGATCCATGGATGGTAAACTGTGAGTCACTCCCAACCTTGAGTCTGAAAGGTGCCACATACAGAGTGACAGCTCTTAATCCACAAAGTGCTTATTCTAATTTTGACCAATGATGGGAGGTCAGGTTAGAAAGATAAATACGCTTTCTGCCTAGGATGATTTGAGTGTCATTGGAAGACAACAGGGTGTTGGATTTGAATTACGTATTTATTCATTAAACAAACGTTAACTGAGCTCCTGTTCCCTGCAAATACCTGCTCTGGACACTAGGGGACAGCAAGGTGACTAAGTCACAGGTCCTGCTTATGAGGTTGAGGAAGGACAGTGTACACACAGCACTATCCAGTAGTGTGTGACACGTGCCAAGCGAACGGAACACACACGGAGCTCAGAAGAGAGGGATCCTTTGAGTTGAGGGGAGAGAGGAAAATGGTGGGAGAAGCTGGCATTGAAGCTGCTCCTTGAAGGAGAGGGAAGGTCTTGCTAACAGCAATTCCAGACACACAAACATGACAAGTGGGCTAATCTGGCTGGTGCACCCGCAGTCCCGCCGGGCAGGATGCGGAAAGTAGGCTGACATCAGATTGTGGAAGGCCAGGCTGGGAAGTCTGGATTTTACCTCTACTCAACAGGGAGCCAATAAGGGCTTAGAGCCAGAGAGGAACACAATCAAAGCAGTGATCTGCAGAGAATCTCCCGGCAGCAACCTGCAGAGCAGACGGGAGGTGGGGAGGATCTGAGCATAGCTCAACCTGCTTGGAGACTATTACAATAGTCCAAGCAGGACCCTTCACCTGAGACTAACGGCGGGAAGACAGAGGAAGACACAGACGAAAACCCCTGACGATGGAAGGGTTCGAGAGGCCTGGCATTGGAGAGCAGGCAGGTGTGGAGGGAGAGGTTGAACCAAGGGGACCCACAGGGTTTTGACCAAGATAGCTGCTCAGTTCCATTCAAAACCCACACATTGCCTGAGCACCTGCTACGTGCACAGCCTGGATTGGGGGTAGGAAGGGAAAGGAAATGATGGGAAGGCCCAGGTCCTGGAGGGCCTGTGATACCATGCTAAGGAGCTGGGGCTGCTTCCTTAAGACCAGGGATTATCAAACTGTGCTCTGTGCATCCAAATCTCCCCTTTAGCAGCAGTGAGGGGACACTGTGCCTCTCAGTCCCCCCACTGCCAGTTTACTTGAGTGAAGTCTTGGGGGTAAGAGAAGGGAATGGCAGCCAGAGGAAGATGTACGACTGTTACTAGAAGTGGCTATGCCTGAAACCCTTAAGCCTTAAAAGGACAGTTCTTAAGCAGTGTAAACCCAACAGCGGATGGTGCCAAGCTACATTTGCTTCAGAGCAAAATGGGCACCCTATCAGGTTTTACTCCAGATAAGACATTCATAAGAGTGTACAGTCCAAGGTCCCAAATCACACCCACGTAACACCCCTCACGAGGGGCCAGCACCCCAGTCAAGGCTGAGCTGTCCCTTTCACCATCTGCAGTGTGAAGGGTCAAAGCCAGGCCCACATGTCCCTTTGGCAGTCTTCACTTCCTGACTCCTGGGAGCAAAACTCAGATAAGAACAGACAGACACACAGATACACACAAGCACCACCAAACACGTCCCTAGGAGAAATAATAATATACAAGTGGGGAACAGAGTCTCTCCAAATTCAGAGGGAGCAGTTTTCTTTAACTCCATAGGGAAGCAGTTGGGTCCCTTATACCCAAGCAGAGTACAAAACAGAACATTTAATACCAGCTTGAAACATCCTGTGATCGGGGCTTCCAGCAGAATGATGAGTGCCAGTGCTCTTGGCTTTCAGCAGCCCCTCCCAGACTCCGCCGTAGGCGACAACCACTTAGAGTCCCTAAAGTGGTGGTTCTAGTTCGGAAGAGTTTCCATGCACTTCCCATTGGTCACCTGGTAATAGAAGGTAAAGGTACTGAGTCTCAAAAAACGTGGAATAATCAAACACCAAAAGCAGGGCTGCGATTCAAACTCGTTCTGTCAACCAGTGGGCATTCGGCCTTCCTGGTGAAGGGCTGATTGGCACACGGTGAGTTGTTGAACATTGAAGATGGCCTTGATCTTGGGCGAGCGAGACATGTCTAATGTGAGATGCTCCATCAGTAATGAGATTACACAGGTAGAAACATGTTTCTGCCTAATACTTGGGACTTGGTGTCTAAGTCTTTCAGATTCAGTAGGTGGTCAACATTGGGTCTTGCAGCAGCTGGGCCTGGCTCCCTTGACCTTGTATGAGCCAGCCCAAATGAAACAGGCAAACGTATTCAGTATTGAGTGCCAACTCCACTGTGATGACCAGCAGCAGAGATCCGTATTAGCTCTCTCAAGCATATTTCCCTTGGCTCTATGTTGGAGGGAAATTCAGAACTGAGATCTTGAGTAGAAATGTGATTCCCCCTCACCATCTCAAAAAAAAAAAAATTGTGGGAGAAAAGCGAAGCAATCGTTTTTCATTTCATTTTCTCTGGTTATGAAGAAAGTGGGAGGGGAGGAGTCTGTGGACAAGAAAGGCCGGTTGATTGGCAGGATAATTTCTTTCATTTCCAGGCTATAAACTCACTGGGGCCCAGATAGGTCAAGTGACTTGTCCAAGGTCACACAATTTGTGGGACCAGAATCCGGACCAGAATCCTGCTGCCTGACACTCAATAAATGATTCTTGCCTCCTTTCCACTTCCTGCATCATTATCTTGAAGACCATACATGCACACGCACACACACACACACACACACACACACACACATACACATACACACACACACACACAGCCTCTAAGAACAAATTAAGTAGACTCTGGGGTGACTTGTCATAGCATCAGTCACATCATCACAGGTGGGGAGTTCTTGAAAGGTTGTTAGCAAACTAATGAATTCTATAATGGCTGCTCAATAATTCCCAGGGTTAAGGTGAGCTCCCAGAACGCACATTTTTCGCTTGAAGAAGATTGAATTAAAACCATGTGTGTGGTGACCTTGACAAGCTGTGAGCACTGCCCTTTTTTCTGAGAACATTTTCACTAGGAAGAACTCATGGAGATGGAAGGCCAAGGTTACCTGAGGAAGCAGACCTGGGGAAAACACGTGAATCAGGTGATTAAAGAGTGAGCACCATCTCCCATTCGGCACTAAGTCCCCAGCATCGCCAGGCCCACCACCGTGGTCCTAGGCAGTCAATAACAAGCTCTGAGTATCCACTGTGTACAGGGCTCAGTCTTGCATACTGACAGAGGAAACAAAATTAGAAATATGGCGCCTGGACCCAAGAAGCTCTTGCTTTGGTTGGGCGACACGGTCCCTGTTTTGGGACACCTCCCGGGGAAGACAACGTTCCCTACCTTGGGAAGCTCTCAAATTCATTGAAGACATATGAACTTTTGAAGCTCCCGGTTGGGTGGAGAAGACAAGGACTGTGCCCTTGGGAAAGACCAACCCATGTGTTTGGACTGGAGGGAAGGGAAAAAGACAGCGCTTGCCCTTGGGGACCCTGCAGACTGATGGGAAGGATAGAGTTTCTGCTCTGATCAGGGAGGGGAGTGGCCCTTGGTCTCAGGGGAAGATAACTTCACTGGGGTCCCCTTCTCTAGTAGGGAGCTGGGTCCCAGAAAGTGATGCCCACACGTGTGCATCTGCCTGGTAGCATCTTGCCTGGAATAATCTCTTATATGGATGCCTATTACTATTAACGATTTTCTTCAAAATTCATAACCCAACTCAGAATACCACATTTAGCCTGGTCTCCACCTGTACCTGGCACCTGATTTATCCCAGCCCCACGAAGACTTCATCCATCAACCCATGGAGAAGCCAGCCTCTGGAGGGCAGGATACTGGGGCCTCATTCTCAGACACGCCACAAACTCTTTCATCCCAGGCAAGTGGCCCTAGTGCCTGGCAAGTCCAGGAGAGGATGGGCCACGATGAATTTTTCAGAGGCAGCAATGGAGATGGCCGTCCAGCCCTAGTCTCAAGAGGCCCAGAGCCGACAGGGGGAGAAGTCAAGGGGACCGTTAAAATTCACTTCTGTATTTTCACACTTTTTCTCATGTGACTCTTGCTTCCCAGGTCCTATCAGCCTTGGGGACCAGCGGTGATTCGAGTGAGAATCGCAGAGGTTTCTGGATTTGAGCTCCACCCAGTTTGCTTCCTGGGCTCCAGGTCTCGGGTCCTGCCTTCCCCAAAGGCCCGGATGACATGCCACCCATGACATGACATATTTCTGTTTCTCCAGCTCACAGCTCCTCTGCTACTGCCCTCACAAGTAGATGTGCCTCTTTCCACCAACCTTGACTAGTTGCTTCTACTGACTACAGCTCATTTCCAGGGCCCATGCTCAGCTTCCCAGGCCATTTTCCCTAGGAACTTAGAACAAGTCCCTCAAGGTGACTCAAAGGGCCCTTTGAGAAACACACTCACTGGCCAGTGTCAAACCTGAACTGGTCACCCACCCAGGGTGTCATGGACTTTGATTTTCTCCTATTTCAAGTTCAAGTCCCAGCTTTCAGGGGACCTGGTAACCTCCTCCTGGCCCCCAGGACATAGTGGAAAATTTCCATTTTGTTTGAAAGTCTCAGTTCCAGTGTAGACACAGCTGCTCCTGTGTTCCAGCATTTCTGAGAGGAGGTTTCCTGATTATACCCCGCACCATGACCACACTAGTTTATTTACTTTATCAAGAAATTGACTTTATTAAGAAGTACCGCCTGGAAAAAAATCAATAAACAATTCAATAAGTCAGAAAACGTAGCCTAATCACTGTGAGTTAAGGTTTATTGGGGGAAGAAAGTTGTTCTGACTTGTTGGATAATCTAAATTCTGGGACAGTTTTAAGTAAATACTGATTGGTAGCTCATGAGCAAATCCTACCCATCTCTGCTAACACAACAACGCATCAGGGTCTTCCGGGGCCAGCTTCCACGGAGAGCACACAGTTTCATGTTGCCCTTTTGGACTCAAATGCACAGTGACCACTGATTTGAACTGGGCTTTCTGAGTAGTGGGAGCAGGTTAAAGGTCTCTGGGATTTCAGAAAGATGGAAGAGGAAAAAAAGACTGAACTGGGAGTCGGAGGATTTGATGTCAAGCTGTGCATCTCCAAGGAAGTCATTTAATCTCTCGGTTTCTTCATCGATAAAATGAGGGAAATGATAATCATCTTGTGGATTATTCTAAGGTTTGTGAAAAGAGACATAAAAGGGTCAAACTAAAAGAGATGTCAGATGGAGCGTAGCCACGTCTTTCTCCTCCTGACAAAGTGTCTGTGATCACTGAAGTGATACATTTTGGGGAAGAAGAAGGAGGAGAAGGAATGGAAGAGGAGATAAAGAGGAGGCAGAGGGGGCTTCCCTGGTGGTGCAGTGGTTGAGGGTCCGCCTGCTGATGCAGGGGACGCGGGTTCATGCCGTGGTCCGGGAAGATCCCACATGCCGCGGAGCGGCTGGGCCCGTGAGCCATGGCCGCTGAGCCTGCGCATCCGGAGCCTGTGCTCCACAACGGGAGAGGCCACGACAGTGAGAGGCCTGCGTACCGCAAAAAAAAAAGAGGAGGCAGAAGAGGTCTATCTCTACCAACACTGAAAATATGACGGAAGGAGAGGGGCGGGGAGAGAAGGAGCGAGGGAGGGTGAGTGGAGTTGGCTGACCAGAAATGTTGAGGAATTCCTGGAAAAGAGTAAGCAGAAGGGACTAAGTTAACAGAGGAACGAATGCAGAGAAAAATCACAGTCCAAGAGACGAGGAGTCTCTTAAGAAACAAATAGAGATTCTTACGTGCAAATGTGAAGAGACAGCCAAGAACCACTGAACATCTGAGGAAAACCCACACTATAAAATAGAGGCCCTGAGCTCACAAAGATGGAATTGCATCCATAGAAGAAACAGAAGACAAATTTAGAATAATAACTAATATGTTCAGAAAGAGTCAAGATGATGACACGCATATACAGAATAAAAAGTTACAATGCAAAGCAGCAATTCTTGAACATGAAAAACATGATTATAAAAATTAAAATCAATTAATAATTCCAATTAATAAGTTGGATGGTGGAGTTGGCGAAGTCTCCCAGACACAGAGGGAATGGCCAGAGATGACTGGGGGCAGCGGGGTCCTTGGGGAGGGGTGTTCTGTCAATGCTGGTGGAACCTGAGAGGTGTTGTGGGAGAGGCACCCTGGCATTATGGAAATGATTCTTCCATCATCACACCAACACTACTTGTGAGGAGTCAAGCCCATTTCTGTGTGAAGTATGCAAGTGTAGCCTTCAGCCTAGTCCAAGTCAAAAATATTACATGTTCAGAATCAATGGAATCTGAGTTAGCCACATCTGAGTGCACAGAGCTCTCCAAGGACACACACACACACACACACACACACACACACACACACACACACACACTCGGCCAAACTCCTGAGCTTGCTGAGTGGAAGGCTTTCCTTCTGCAGATTCTAGAGCCCAATGCTCTCTTTGCACAGATGAGGAAACCGAGGCTCAGAGGGGCAGAACTGACCTCTCCCGGCTCCCTCCCTACCCATATACCTCGGTCCAGCCTTTCAGAAGACTCCTGGGAGTCCAAGTTCACAGGGAGGTGCGCGTGCATCTCCCTGGAGTCTGCCCTGCCACTACTTCTCCTTCCCTTTGGGTTGAAGCAAGCCCTGGGACCTCAGGCAGCAGTCTGGCCCCGTCGGCAGCTCTGGAGAGGAGGAGTCCTGAGAGCTGCCTTTATGTTTGGGCAGCAAAGGAAGAAGGAGACCAGCTGCTCCTGTTTCTGCCACGTGTCAGCTCTTCTCACGGGCCCCAGATAAGGGCTCTGCTTGTCTGTCAGGTGGCATCTGGACCCAGCTGGCTCTTATCATCCCTGACCCCGACTTCTTCAGTAGGTACACTTGCCCTTCAGATTTTAGTCCCCCTAGACCATCATCCAAGGCCCACTGTCTGATTGCTCCTCCCTTATTCTGTGGGTTCTTCCAGAGGAAGGAAGGAATCTAAAATCTATAAACCCCTCCTATGTGCCAGACCCTCTGCGGGGCATTTGACATACACCTTTTCTTTTCTTCTTCTTTTTATCGTGGTAAAATATATATAACAAAAATTACCATCCTAACCATTTTTAAGTGCACCATTCATTGGTATTAAATATAGTCACATTGTTAGGCAACCATCACCACCATCCATCCCCATGACTACAACTGAAACTCTAGACCTATGATACAATAACTCCCCATTCTCTACTTCCCTCAGCCCCTGGCAACCACCATTACACTTTCCGTCTTTTTTATTTTAGCTGCTTTTCATACCTCATGCAACTGGAATCATATGGTATTTGTCTTTTTATGATCTGTTTATTTCACTTAATCTAATGTCCTCGAGCTTCATCCATGTTGTAGCATATTGCAGAATTTCCTTCCTCTTTAAGACCGAATAATATTCCATTGCCCGATGTGCCACATTTTGTTTATCCAGTCATCCATCGCTGGACAATGAGATTGTTTCCACCTTTTGCCTATTGTGAATAACGCTGCTGTGAACATGGGTGTACAAATATCTCTTTGAGACTCTGCTTCCAATTCCTTTGGGTATATATCTAGAAGTGGAATTGCTGGATCATAGGGTAATTTTATCTTTAATTTTTCTGAGGAAACATCATACTCTTTTCCACAGTGGCTATACAATTTTACAATCCCATCAACAGTGCACAAGGGTTTCCTTTTCTCTACATCCTCACCAACACTTGTTTTCTGGTTTTTGATCATACTCAGAGCAACTATGTGATATAAGCATTCTTCCTCACATTTATACATGAGAGAATGAGTTCAGAGAGGTTAAGTAACAGATAGAAAGCCACACAGCCAACAGATGGGGAAGCCAGGATTCAAACCATGCCTCTCTGACTCCTTGTTCCTCCTGTCCTCAGGCCAGGAGTCTTCCAGTGAACTTTGAGTCTCATAAGACTTTTCTGGGAAAGAGCATTTTAATTGGGGTGACAAGTCACACAAATTTGGGACTTGGATTATCTAACTCCAGGTAGCAGGTAACTAATGGCCAAGTGGGGGCCTTGCCATGAGATTCTAAGCCACTTGATCAGCGAAGCTTCATGGAGAAGGCAGACTCAGCTTATTCCTAAAGGGCAGGCAGGCAGAATTTGGAGAGCCAGAGAGAAGGAAGGAAGGCTATTCCAGGCTTCCCAGGCAAGATTTTAAGTTGCCTTAAAAAGTAAAAGACGGTATCTCCATCTGCCTTTAAAGAGGGCCAGGGGTGTAGAATAATTTATATCAGGGAAAGATTACATTGTGGCCTGGATCCCTTTACTGACAGAGTCTGGTGGTAGAGCGGGAGCCACATGGAAAAACTGATCACGATGAAGGGAAACTGACATGTGAGAGCTTCTGCTGGTTCCTCCTCATGCTTTTGATTTACAGAAACGGGTCCCAGCCCAAGTAGAGGGTGGAGGGCCGAACACTGCTCTTCTTAATAAAGGAAAGGAATCCTGAACTTCTGGGGGCAGCCCAAGGGAGAGGAGTGGAAAGGGGAAGAGAACAAAAAGAGGGAGAGATGTGGGGAGGTCCCAAGGGAGTGAGGAGCCTGGAACCCAGGGGCAGATGGAGGGCCTGGGGGAGGACAGGTGGGGGAGGAGCGGCCTCGGACCTTCAGAGCAGCCATGAGTGACATCCAAGTTGAAGTTCACTGTGCTATGTGGTGACACAAATACACACCCATGATCCACCATGGAACAGGCAACAGCCTAAAGTTGGATTGCTGTAGGGATTCCAGGTGGAAGGGACCACACCACAGTTTTCCCATTATTCATGAAATGGGGACCTGCAGCAGTGTTATTTAAATAGCAAAAGCAGACCCCATACATGGGGGAGTTTGGGGACAGTCGAATGGCTCCCATACAGATTACAAAAGCAGAGAGAACAGTGGAGACAAACTGTATGAATGAGGTTGATGGCCTTTCATTCACAGGCAGAGCCTTATCCTCATCCAGCCGTGGTGGCTATTTTCATCTAATTTTATTCAGTAGGTCTGCGGCACCATTCCTGTGGCCTGGCAACTGTCACAGTCGCTTTTGAATAGCAGCTGAAGCTTGTACATCGACAGTGCTCTCTGGCAGCACTGTTCTGAGCACTTCAAGTATCAACTTAATCCTTGCCACCTCCCAATGACATAGCTTACTATGCTTATCCCCATTGTGCAGATGAAGAAACTGAGGCACAGAGAGGTTAAGTTACCTACCATGATTACATAATAAGGGGCATAGTTGAGATTCCACCCTTGATGGTCTGGCTCCAGAGTCCCACTCTTAATCATTTCATTATACTGCTTCTCTGTAGCTCTCCAGCTCCAGCCGCTGCTGCCTCTCTCCTTTGCTACTAGATGGAGGGACTAACTACTTGGAGAATAACAGTGGAAAACCCACAGACCCTCACGATTCATAAAGATTTAAATTTGTCATCAATCCAAAGGATAATATCAGGATAAGTGAGTGGACGAACCAAGGAAAAAGGTTCCAGCTCAGTAGAAGGAAGACCTTGCTAGCATGCTGAGTCATCCAGATGAATGCAGTCTCAAGAGGTAGTAAGCTCCCCGTCATCAGAGGGATGCAGGTGAGACTTCCCAACAGCTTGACGTGGATGCACACTTAGCTATGGGAGCTGGTAAGTTTCTCTCCAACTTGAGATTCTATGACTCCAGGAAATGTTCCTGATCTAGAAGAAATCACTCAGAAGGGTCAGACACCAGGGATCACAAGAATCCACAGGCTTCGAGTTACCCAGGGTTTGTTTTATTGTCCATTCCTGAAATCTCCTTCCTCTCTCCTTGTCCACTTGGTTAACTCCTACTCATCCTTTAGGGCCCAACGTGAATGACACCGCCTCCAGGAAGCCTTCCCTCCTCATTCCATTCCTACTAGGCATAGGGATCACCCAGGCTCTCCCCACTCTCTGCTTCTCTCAATTACCACGTCTTTCTGATTATAGGTCAGTCTCCCCCTGTAGACAATGAGCACCCAAGGGCAGAAACCAACCCCTATTTATGTCTCTAAATCCACAGCTCTCAGCTTGGGGAACGTAGTCAGCAGGATCAAGCCAATTCAGCAACTATGTCTTTACTACCAGTCTATTCTATTCTACTCTGGTTATCTGTGTTTACAGACAAGCCGTCTCCCTAGCACCGCCTCACTTCCCCCTTGAACACCAAGCTCCACTTTCTCTCTCCTGCCATCTGACCTGTGCACATTCATGGATGGACAATGTCAGGGGCTCCCTCTTGGCTTAGTTCTCCCGGGTCCACATGAGGTGAGAGGTGGCCAGATTCCCAGCAGCAGAGCTCTTCAGCATCCCACAGCCGTGAGGGCTGGGAGCACCTTACTCATCTCATGCCTGTGGTGGGTGCTTGGACGCAGATTCCCCCTTAATGAAGGTCTTGCTGGGAGGGCTGTGGCAGGCAGGCTTCGGCAGTCAGAGGACAGCTGCACCAAGGTCACACCCCTTCCCCGGAGGACCATATCTGATGACTGATTGAAGTGGAGAAATGTGCATTAAAGAGTTATCATAAACACCTGTGGCTGCCCTCCTTGAAAGGCCTGCTGGCAAGGCTGGCCCTGGGCTGGCATCAGGGAACTTGGGTTTTGGAGGGTCCCCACCAATCCCTGATAAGAGTGGCTCCAAAAACAATATGCTTCATGCTGAACACCTGTCTTCCTCCTGTGAGTCGGGAATCGTGGTACGGGGCAGGCAGAGAGGCCTGTGCGGCCGGCCCTCCCCCCTCCTCCCGACAGAAGCCCTGGGCACTGAGTCTCCAATGAGCCTGCCTGGTTGGCAACACGTCACACGTGTTGTCACAGTTTGCTGCTGGAGGAATTAGGGCATCCTGTGTGACTCCACCCGGAGAGGGTTCTCGGAAGCTTGTGCCCGGTTTCCTCTGGACTTCCTCTGTATACTGTTCCGGGCTGGTTTTGCTTTGCGTCCTTTCGCTGTAATAAATCATTGCTGTGAGTACCACCGTATGCTGAGCCCTGGGAGTCCTCCCAGGGAGTCATCGAACGTGGGGACCTCCAGCACCGGGTGTAAAAGGCCATTTTGGTTTCAGAGCTCTGTGAGAGTTGGACACACTCTCCCTCTGCTGCTTCTATCCCTCTCCTTCCAAGGATGTTGATCCCCAGGGCATTTCTAATTAATATCCTGACTGCTAAACTCTGTCTCAGAGCTTGCTTCCCTGGGAACCCAATCTTCAACAGATACAAATGCAGCATTTCAGGCCCTACAAGTCAGCAGGAATTTTGTTGTGTGTTAATTTCATCATCCCAACAACCCTATCAGGTTTTTCCAGAGGAGGAAATGGGAGCTGGGAGACGGAAGTGACTTGTCCAAGGTCACACAGCCAGTGAGCATTAGAGCTGGGATGGATCCCGGTCAGGATGTTTCTGAAGTCTGTGGCCTCTCCTGAACTAGGCTGCCTTTTACCTGTGGCTCTGAAGGTCCTGGATTCTTCCAGGCTCAAGGACCAGTGAGCAAGCATTCTCCAGTAAGATATTCCAAGAGGCATCTGGGAACCAGATCTGGGCAGCCATGAGTGGGAGAGAATTCCAGTCCCAGGAAAGGGGGCAGAATGCTTTCTCTCTCCCTGAAGGACTCTGAGGAAAGGATGAGTAAACAGAACTCCTGAAAGAGGGATAACTGGAATGCTCACACCCACCTGCCCGCACACCTGCACCCTCTGGCCAGGATCTCAGACCTCCTGGGCCTCAGAGCCTAGCCCTGGAGTCTGTGCAGAGGACACGAGTCACACGGGGTCTCATCACCCATTGCAGCAGCCACGGGAACAGCCCAGAGAGTGACAGCGCTGAGAGGAACTTGGCTTCAGGCAGTAGAGAGGCTGCCACTCCGCAGAGGCAGCCAGGCCAGCTGTCGACTCCAGAGAAGATGGGGCTGCTGGGAGACGTGACAGACGGAGTCCCGGGGAGCTCGTGAACCCCATCTGTCCACGGCGGGTGGGGGAGAGCCGCCCCCCCAAGTGAGACATGGGTTACAAAACCAACCCTTCTAAAGCCACACAGGGGCCCTGATGTCCAGCTCCGTTCCACAGAGGTCAGAGGCCCGAGGAGGTGTTTTGGGGTGCCCCAGGGTGCCACCCGCCTCCCTCTTCACAGAGAGCAGCTTCATCTCTGTGCCTCGCGCTCTGTGTTACCGACAGGCCTGCCGATGGCGGGGATTTCTCAATTCCCCAGTGGAACAGCACATGGGGCCGGGAGCTGCCCCAGGTCTGAGAAAGCTTTCACCCCCAGGGTCTTCCCTGTGCCGGCCTCCTGCTTTCAGGCCTCCATCCCCATTTCACACTGAGTCAACGGGAACACCACACGTAGCCCCTTTCCCCTGTTCCACAAAATACATAAGTACATAAGCAAACACGCTTGCCCAGTTATTCAGATGCCCAATTGAATTTACTGAAGCCCTTGGGGGCGTCCCACATCGCAGGCCTTACTGTCAGCAACTTAAAAAGCCCTCCTCCCTTTTCTGTCGATCCTGAAATTCACATGCAAATGTAAGGGACCCAGAAAAGCCAAGACTATCTTAAAAAAGAAGAAACAAAGTGAAGGACTTACCACATCTGATTTCAAAACTTATAGGGTGAAGGAAATGGGGAGATATGAGTCAAAGGACAAACTTCCAGTTATAAGATGAACAAGTTCTGGGCATCTAATGTACCGTATAGTTAACAATACTGTATTGTATAATTGAAAGTTGCTGAAAGATTAGATCTCAAATGTTTCCACCACACACACACTCACAAAAAGGTGATGGAGGCGTTAACTAAGCCCTATTGTGGTAATCATTTCACTATATATATATATATATATATATATATATATATATATATATATATACGCATGTATCAAATCATCACGTTGTACACCTTAAACTTACACAAAGTTATATGTTGTGTATCAATAAAGCTGGAAACAATTATTTTAATTTTTAAGAAACTTATTACAAACCCACAGTAATCAGGACAGTTAGGTACCAGCATAAGGATAGACATATAGATCAATGGAACAGAATTGACAGTCCAAAAATAAACCCATACATCTATGGCCAATTAATTTCAACAAGGAAGCCAAGATGCGTCGATGAAGAAAGAAGAGTCGTTTCCACACATGATGCTGGAATACCTGTATACCATATTAGAACCCTTACACGTTGTTGCCGGGGATCTAAAATGGTACAGCCCCTGTGGAAAAGAGTTTGGTACTTCCTCAAAATGTTAAATATAGAGTTATCACATTTAATATTTCTTCATAAGCAGGAATGTTCTTGGGATAAATACCTGGGGATGTGACTGGGATGAAGCAGAAGTTGGAGGAAGAAGTAAAGCTGTGATGCTGGCCAGTGACAGGCCCTGGGCTGACCCTGTGGGAGCTCTGGAGCCGAAATGACCCATCAGAGTTGTCCTGCATTGGACCAAAATAACCGATCCTTATATGCCCTCCTTGATCAGTCATCAGATGGGGCATCCCCTCCAGAAGGGCATGACTGTGGGCGAGGCAGCCCTCCACAGCTAAGACAGCCCCCAAAGGTGGCCTGCCGACCACCTTCCCAGCAGCCGAGGCAAAGCCTTCGTTGATGGGGGTCTGGGTGGCATGTCTCCCTGCCCACCCTGCTGGGGGTGGAGGGATCCATTGCTGTGGAGCAGAAGCACCCAAAGCCCAGTGGAAGGGTGTGGGGTTTGGGAGGTGAGGGGGTCGGTGGCGGGGAAAGGTATAAGCAGTAAGGGAACAAAGACACGGCAATGACAGATGCCCGGAGACCTGCCCTGTGGAGGTGGTGCTGGGACACAGGGATGGGAGGCAAGCTGCTAACCGTCTCTGGGAGGCCTAAGGGGCCTCTGCTGTGAGCGGGTCAGCTGGTGCAGGGTTGGCACCTAAAAAAGGCTGGTGGGAGCTCTGCTGCGGGCTGGAGCCTCTGTGGTCACGGCATTGTGCACTCAGTGATCCCCAGTGCCGCAGTGAGGCTGCCAGGTGTGCTGGTTGGGAGTGTGTGGGGGGAGAGGGGAGTGGGTCCTGCCTCTTTGGATGGAGTTGGTTAATCCATTCAGGGACGCTCTGAGCTATTTCCTGAGTAAATAACTCTCGGGCAGTTATGCACCTAAAAGCAGACCAAGTACGGGAGTGAACACAGTTTCAGAGGCGCTGCAGCAGCACGTCTCCCAGGAAAGGCTGGCAAAGCAAGGAGAAGCCCAGAGCACCGCAGGTGGGAAATGAACACTTGGGCTGCAGCCCAGGTGGTGCCAGTGATTAGCTGTGTGACTTGGGGCAAGTTCCCTGACTTATTTGGCTTTAGTCCTCCCCACGGTTAAATGAGAAGGAACCTAGATAGCCTCTCAGGGGCATCCAGCGCTAACCCACAGGACTCATCAGGAGTCCTGCTGGGGAGCCAACAGGAAACCAATCGGGAAGGTTCTAAGGCTCGTGCTCCCCTCCACCCAAAGGTCCCAAAGGGCAAGCCAGGGCTGCCCAGGGTGCTCACCACGTCTGGGCCCTCACACGCCACTGTGCCCACCCTCTCGGGCTCTAGCTGCAAATTGGTTCACATGAGGAACACGAGCCGCCCAAATCACTCATAGGATGGCTCGAGCAAAAGCAATTAAATGCTTTCTTAATTGCAGGATGGCAAGAGGTTAATGAGTTACTATAAAAACCAGTCCCTGCCATCTGGTGGCTGTCACCAAAGCCCACATGCAGGGAGGCGATCCCAATTTGTAAGACAGGACGACGGGATCACTCCAAGTCAGGAGAAGGGGTGGAACCTCGGGTGCCAAGGCTGGGGGCCCTAAGCAGCAGAGCCCAATGCGGCCCAGCCGGCCTCCAGACGTCCCCGGGCTGCACAGAGCTTCAAAACCAAGCTGGAGGGAAATCAGACAGGGAGCCAAAATCACTCATCAGCTCCAACACTGGTTTTCTCTGGGATTCGGCTCTAGCGAGGGACGGCCGACAGCCACTTGCTCAGCGCTAGCCAGGAGGAGAGGAGAGAAAAGCGACAGCTGAGAGAGAAGCCAGCCAAGGCGGAGGGAGGGACAGACAGAGGCAGGGATGCAGACCCTGCAAAGACAAAGAGATGCAAACCAGCCTGGACAGACGGAGAGACAAAAGAGAAAGGATGAGCGCTGAGATGCCAGGAGGTGGAAAATGACAGTGACACAGACAGGCCGTGAATGTGAGAAGTGGATGAAAGGGCAGGTAATTTTCTAGAATCAGAGATAGGAAAGAACCTTTGAGGGTTTTGCTTTGTTCTGGGCAGACGTGTTCTCTCCAATATTCTGCAGCTCCCAGGAGTCAAGGAGAATGGCCCTTCTCCCTTGGAGGATGTGAAGAGGAGGCATTCAGGGGGATCAGCCTCCACTCTGCCCCTGACTAAAACACACACACACGTTTATACATGTGCACGTGCACACACACACACACACACACACACACACACTGATACACACCATCCCAGGCACAGCCAGTTCTCACTGGTCAGGAGCCACTTCTCCCCGTGTTGAGGAGGCCACGGGTCTCAGGCTGTCTCTCCTCTTAGCTCTGGTCCCAGAGGTTCCATTTGCAGCCCCAAGCCTGGCGGAAGCAGGTCTGGTTTTCTGGTACAAAGAAGAAGGAAGCCAGAGAGTCTACGTATCCCAAAGGCTGCAAAGCCTGTGATTTCCATGAGGCTAAACTCACTGCTGGCCCTCTCTGCCATCTTCTAGAAGTTGGCTGAGAAATAGAGAGATCACCCCTCACCTGTTCTTCTAGGGTCAGACTATTCTTCCAGGATGAGACCTTGAGACACTCACTTCCCAGGATTTTAGAAGTTTCCCCTCCCAGAGCAGGTTCTAACTGGCCACAGTAACAATATAGCAACCTGCTTGCAGTGAGAGGGTGGGACTCTCTCACTGAGAGTGAGTGGGATGTCACCCACTCCACCATCACTGCCCCCCGCCTTTGAGGACCACGGCAGCTTGCTCCTGAGGCCAAGGTCTCAGCTTGAAACCAAGCCCCATGGCCCAAAGCAAAAACAAACAAATAGGGATCTGCAGCTGGAAGATTCCAGTATCTCCATTTTTCACAGTATCTTTTGTCCTTGATTTTCCCTTCTCCTCTCTCCCACTCCAGTGCCATTTGGCCGACACACAGAAGACTCTGTACCCGATGAACTAGAGACACAAGGAAGGTCTCGCTAATCCATCCATCTTACTAGAGGTTAGAGATTGCCCTAACATCTCTAGGGGAATTTAGGGACGGGATTGTTGGTGTTCCAGGGTAAAATTAGAGTTTGAAATTCCTTGTCTACACGTGGGATCCAACCAGCACAAGAGTTGACCATCATTGTCTCTTTTATTTCCAGCAATAAACCAGAATCCTAAAGCTGTCTCTAGCTGACCCCACCTAGCCAGCTGGTGGGTCCTTTGAGGACTCATGTCACCCCCCGCTAAGTCTCCCAGCAGAGGTCTGCCAGGTCTATGAATCGGGTCTCCCTGATTCTGGTCTGGGCAGCAACCTGGGTCCACCAGCTGTACAGCTGCAGTGCCACTGGGTGACAACCAGGAGCCAGCAGGGCGTCAGCAGTAGTTCTGGGGAGTGATTTTTTTTTTTTTTGCGGTACGCGGGCCTCTCACCGCTGCGGCCTCTCCCGTTGCGGAGCACAGGCTCCGGACGCGCAGGCTCAGCGGCCATAGCTCACGGGCCCAGCCGCTCTGCGGCATGTGGGATCTTCCCGGACCGGGGCACGAACCCGTGTCCCCTGCATCGGCAGGCGGACTCTCAACCACTGCGCCACCAGGGAAGCCCTGGGGAGTGATTTTGCTTGTGGTTCTTCCTTTTGTCCCTGTGCCTTTAGAAGGTCTGAGTGTTCTTCTTCCTCGGGATTCTGTGAGCCACTCAATTGCTTTCCTGTTTCCAAAGAAAAAGAGTGGTCAGGCACACACACGAGAGAGACAGAGACACAAAGACAGTGACACAGAGACAAAGAGACAGAAAGAAACAAAGGATGAAAATACTCTAATCCTTGGAACTGTCATTAAACCATAGGCACTGGTCTCTGTCCCTCTTCTGCTCCCTCTGGACTGAGCTTTCTGTCCTCAGCCACGCTCCTGGAGGCCCCATGAGTTCAGAGCCCAGTTTTGTCCCGTGGCTTCAAACCTTACCCCTCAGGCTGGAACAAATACCCAGTCCCTGCTCATTATCAAGCCACCCTCCTTCTACCCGCTGCCCACACCTCCTCTGACACAGAGAAACGTACACACACGTGTACACACCCCACACCCACCTCACACACAACTACTCTGGCTCGTGTTCCACTCTGCATTTTCCAAAAGGCATTGCTAGAAGGGGACGCATTCCATCCACCAGCTCCTGGTCTGTTCGTGTTCAGCCCCCCTCAGGACTGCAGGGCCTCGGGCAGGGGAACCGGGAGGGAGCAGAGGGGGTCGGCATACAGAGTCTGAGCTGTTACGTGGAGACCAATCGAATGCAGCTCACGTCTACTCCATGATTTTAAACGATGGGAAATCAGCACTCCAAACATTGGACCCAAAGGTTTTTCTTTCACTTGCTACTCTGGAGGGGTAATTTTCATCCAGGTGTGGCATGTGCACAGCCAGGGACTCCTGCCAAGTCATCAGATGCCTCTGAATTCCTTTTGAGCCAACACCTAACTTTCTTCTTTTGGGCAAGCTGGGGCTCCTTTGTGAAGAAGGGTAACTCAATGTCACTTTGAATGAATGAATGAATCAGAGGCAAGAGCTCCCATTAGAGGACTGATGGTGAACATTTCAGGGAATTTTAGAAAGCTCAGCCCTGTGAGAAAACCAACCACCAGAGGATACTCTAAAACAAAATACAAGCAAATACAAGGTTGAGGGAACATTCTGTGCGCACTCAGAATGTCAGGGAGCTCAGAGGAAAGGACATATTGCTGTTGGAAGGTGACATCGAGATGTGTGTGTTTCCCCCAGGGCCGACTGCTGCGGTAACTTGCTCTGCGTAGCGGCCACTCCCTCCCTTACGACACCGTCCCAGTCAGCCGATCACAACTGCCCGGTCCATCTTGAAGCCTGTCGGCTATCCAGCACTGGCTGCTATGGACGTGACTCACTCCCTGAGATTCTCTGGGGCAGCAGTTGAGAACTTGGCCCTGGAGGGAAAAGCCTTGCGGTTTGAATCCTGGCTTCCCTGCTTGCCTTCTCTGGGCTCCAGTTTAAAATGGGAACAACAACAGCAACTCTAACAGTGTTCTTGCGAGGATTAGATAAATTGATCCATATGAAGGTGTATTAGTCCGGGTTCAGCCGAAGAAATAAAACCAGTAGGAGATATACACTAAGCGGTTTGTTGCAAGGAATTGGCTTATGTGATTGTGGGGCTGGCTGGGTGAGTCTGAAATCCACTTGGAGGCCGTCAGGAAGGGCCGGCTGGAACTGAGACGCCGGCTGAAGCTGCAGGCCCCAGGTGGAATTTCTTCTCCTTCAGGGAAGCCTCAGCTCTGCTCTTACGACCTTTGACCTGATTGAATCAGGCCCACCCAGCTTGCCTAGGATCATCCCCTTTACTTAAAGTCGCTGGTTTGGGACTTTAATGACATCTACCTTCACAGCAACACCTAAGTTAGCATTTGGTTGAATAACTGGAAACTCAGGCCTAGGCAGAGTGACATATAAAACTGCCCATCACAGAAGGGTGAGCACCGTGGCTGGCTCCTGGTAACCCATCACTCAAGAACATTCAGCTATTATTTTTTTTAGGATTCAAAAGCATCTACTATGAAGTTGACATGATGAGTCAAGCTTCCCCCCTCCATCTTACCTGACCCATAGCTTTCTCTTCCTCACTTCCAAATCTTCTTCCAAAGAAGGCTGAAGACTCACCCTAAGGAGTCAAAAGGAAGGTGACCCTCTTCTATTCATCCTCTCGGCAAACACTGCCTGGGCACGCTCTGTGCCAGCTCAGGTCCAGGAGCTGTACGTGCGGATGCAGGTACGAGTTAGTCCCTGCCCGCCTGAAGGCCTGGACGCAGCGACCCACCCTCCACGGTTCCTCTTCTCTGGTCACGCACGCCCTGCCCTGTAGGCCTGTAGACCTCCTCTACAGCTGTCCTCCATCAGCATCTGACTAAAGGGGCAGACAGCAAGTCCAAACTCTGAACTATGCACCCACCCAGAGGGGCACTTTTTCTAGATCACTCTAAGAAGCCAAGAAGCTAGTGCATTTAACCACAGACATCAACAGAAGGGAGATGCTCCCCAGGGAGTCACATGCTATTTAACACAGGACACCCCAGTTCCCCGTCACAGGGCACACACATGATGCAGTGAAGAGCATGTCTCAGCCCCTCAGAGTATTTCCACTCCTATTCTGGTCTGCAGGCCCTTCTAAGCACCCACCTTGGTGGCCTCTGCCCTCTATTGATCATTTCCAGTTCCCCACACCCTACCTCCTCCAATTCCCAGAGAGGCCATGCTCTGTCCAGTGGCCACTGTGATCCCACTCCTTCATCCCAGGCCGAAGCTGCCCTGCTCCATGGCATGGTGACGGTGCCCACTAACCTAGGACAAACGTGTCCCAGGGCCATGGTTCTCCTGCCAGTCTACACTTGTCCAGTTCTCATCCGCCCTTGCAGAACCCATGATGGCCCAGAGAGCTCCCCCCACCCTTTCCAGGAGCTCAACTTTCTAGTTACATGAGCTTGGCAGAGTTAATTAACCTGTCTGAGCTTGAATTCCTCCTCTAAAAAATAGATATGATCATAAAACCCATTTCAAGGAGCTGTCATGAGAAGCAAGTGAAATAACATATGTGAAGTACCTGACACGTGGAACCCTGTCCATCTCCCGAATGCCCAGCCTCCCTGGCCAGCCCTTGCTGCCCACCCTCCCTCCAAGCTTACATGATATGGATCGGGTACATGAAGCCCACACTTAACCCACCTGATGTCATGGCATCCTAGCTCCGGCTCACCAGTCTCCAGGATACCACAGCATGGGGAGAAAGAGTATGTTTGCCTTCACATCTGCTGGGGAAGGCCTCCTACCCACAAGCGGAACCTGCAATAACATGAAGGGTTTGAACCGTCAGAGTTGTGATCAAAGGGAGACTGGGGAGTTTATGACAAGGAACTCATTTCATGAAAGAATGAGAAGAAGATGTAGCCTTTCCCCTTCCCCCCAACATGTCCAGGACCCCAACAATATGGGCGGCAGTGCAGAGGACCCCAGCCTGTACTGAACCCCAGCACAGAGGAAGAACTCTGTCACCTGTCACACACTGTATCAATGTTAGTCCATATCTTATAACTTAATTCCTCCCAGCTCCTGGGAAATGCAGCGCCTGGGGTGGACTGGGCTGGTTCTCTCCACCTGGCCTTGGAGAAACCTGCCTGTCCTCTAGAACAGGGGCATACCGGCCAAGGAACTTCCACAGGTGGGACCCTCAGGACCCCATCCCTCCTGCTGCAAGACCGACAAGGGGATCTAATGGCGGGCAGGTTTTGAAATCTCAGCCTTATGGAGATTTGGGGCTGGGTAATTCTTGGTCTATAGTATGTTTAGCAGCCTTCCTTGCCCACTCCTCCCTGGATTCCAGTAGCACCCACTCCCCAGTGGTAAGAACTAAAAGTGTCTTCAGACATTGCCAGATGTCCTCAGGAAGCAAAATCACCCCAGACAGAACCACAGAGCCCAAGTGCCTGCTGTGCCCTGGGTGCCCTTTTGAGTCAAGCAGCTGGAGGTCTTGTAACCCTGTGACTCTGGCCACCAGCAAATGGACAGGATCTCCATCCTGGACCAGCTCCTGTGACATCACTTGGTTGGGTCAGGGCTCTTCAACTGCATGGTGACTCCCCACCCCTGACCAGGCTTGCTCTGGGTTTGGGGGATTGGAGTAGCATGTCATGGAAACAGGATGCTGGGAAGAAAACAAAGAGAGAAATAAATGCAGCAGGGACCACAGAGCAGGAGGTCCCAGCTTCCTGGAACCCATTAGATGACCAGTTCACTCTCTCAGCTCTATAATTCCACCTTTTCTACGACGATGACATACTACCTTTTAAATCATTTTTAAAGCCTTTATTTAAAGTAATTTATCTACTGCTAAATAATAACTATCAAAAGCTGTATTTCCCAAACTGGGATTTTTCATTACTGGTGTGAACAGGATATGTTATTTTTCAAGGATGTATTTTTGTTACCAGACTGGGCCATTTTTATTTCATGCAAGTCAAGTGGGCATGGGTAATAAAATAAAAATAAAAACAGAAGGGAGCTAGTTTTATTTTTTTTAATCCCACCGTTTTTTTCGGAAGAAAATAAATCTGCCCCTTCAATCACTCCCATCAAATTAAACTTTCCATAATTATTGTAATGCAACATACATATAAATAGTACATATTATATATATAGTCACATGTATTTTCACCAAAATGTAGTTATGCTATATTTTTCTGCAACTTGCTTTATCACTTAACACAAATTTTATCAGTGACCCCTCCTTCCTGGTTGGTGTCTCAGGAACCTCACTGCCCGGTTCAAATACCAGCTCTGACTTTGCACAGCTGTGTGATCTTGTGGAGGTTAATAACCTCTCCGTGCCTCTTCTGCAACGTGTGGATGATGACAACATCATCTACTTTATGAAGCCCTGAGTGAGTTAAACAAGGTCATGATGGGAAGCACTCAGAACAGTGCCTAGCAAATACTCAGAAAAATGTTACCTCCTGCTACACGGATCTACCTTCTTGTTAAGAGTTGAAGAGGATTCCACTACACAGATATACCATGCTCTGCTGTGGAAATTTAAATTTGTACAAATGTTTGCTCTTGTAAGCCATGGTACAATGAATGCCCTTGCACTTACATCTTTACTCATTCATGCCATGGTTTGGGAGGATAAATTCCTAGAGGAGAGATAGGGGGGTTATTCAGTAAGCGCATTTTAAGTTTATATATCTATTGAGCTATTACCTTCAAAAAGGTTGTGAGGATTTTCATTCCTACCAACAGTGTGTGCGAGCTCATTTCTTCACTCTCAGCAGTTCTGAAGGCTATCAATCTTTTTAATTGGGTAGGCAAAAATGAAAACAATGCCACAATGTTGTTTGCATCCATATTTCTTTAATGATTAGTGAGATCAAACAATGTTTTTTCTTCCAGTTTTAGATATCAAATAATTAAAAATTTTTTCTTCTTTTAAACAATTTCTCATTCTAACTCCTCTTGCTATTTTAAGATGTTGGGGGTAAGAGTTTATTAATTAATTAATTAATTTTTGCTGTGTTGGGTCTTCGTTTCTGTGCGAGGGCTTTCTCTAGTTATGGCAAGCGGGGGCCACTCTTCATCGCGGCACGCGGGCCTCTCACTATCGCGGCCTCTCTTGCTCCAGACGCGCAGGCTCAGTAGTTGTGGCTCACGGGCCTAGCTGCTCCGTGGCATGTGGGATCCTCCCAGACCAGGGCTCGAACCCGTGTCCCCTGCATTAGCAGGCAGGTTCTCAACCACTGCGCCACCAGGGAAGCCCTAACATTTTTTTCTTCTTGAATGGACCATCTGTATAGTGTGTGTGTGTGTGTGTGAATCCTGCATTTGTCCATCTATGTTGCTTCTGATTGATTTGGAGGAACACTTGCTATAGTATGGATATTTACAGTTTTCCTGCTAGGATGTATAGCAAATAGTTTCTCCCAGGCTGTCATTTATGTATTTATGTTTTATTTATGGTGCCTTTCACGGTACAGTTTTGTTTTGCTTTTTTAAATTTTCAGGTGGTCCAATATGCCAAATTTTTCTTTGTTGACTTCTGGATTTGGTGCCAGACTTAGAAAGGCCTTCCCCACCCCAAGACATAGAGATATAAGGATCGAGACTGAGATATATGACATATGCCCTCCACCTGGACTTGTAAGACTATATATGTGAGATTATCTGTAAAACTCTATTAGAAAAGGATGACAGCTCAGATTATATGTAAAACAAAACAATCTTACATATACATAGTCCTATATTGCCTTTTAATTTGTTAGTACTGTATATTTGATGCACAAATCTTTAATCCATCTGGAATTTTTTACTGTAGTATGACGTAGGTACCTAATTTTATCCTCTTGCAAATGACTAGTGATTTGTGCCATGGTTCAAAGTGTCTTTGCCCTCCAAATGGCTCACCAGAAGGACTAAGGGTCTCTGAACCTGAGTCAGACCGGCCTGGAAGAAAAGGGGCTGGGAAAGGAGTGGTCTTCCCTCCCCTCTGCCCGTCCTCCCTCTACATATATCACCTCCCTCGGCAACAGCAGGTGTCACTGAGGCTCTTGAACTCAGAGAGCAGGGCCACGCAGGCGGGCTGCCAAGGGGGCCATGAACACTCCATCACTGAACACAGCATTAAGGGAATTATCAGAGCCTGAGCTATGGTTACCCCAGGACCCTAGTAACTTATGTGCCCAGAGAAATCATTTTCCTGGATGTTGCATTTTAGGCAGCAAGGAGGCTCCGGTGACCCTTATATCATCTGTTCCCAGGTTTCTGTGAATTTACACAGGCTGCCTCCCCACAGTAGAAGGAAATCTGATTACTGGTGGAATAACTTACAGGTAAGGGGACCTCCAGTGTGTGCCCACCCTGGCTGCAAATCCTCAGAGCTAGATTCCAAGGAAAGTGAACTGGTGCTCAGACCAGGACGCCTCGCAGGGCAGGCATCCTTCCTAACCTGGGTGTGGGCAGGAGAGCAGGTGGGCTTTAGAAGAACGGCGGGTCATCAGGGCCCAGCGAATGGAAGGAACATTAAAATGCCTGGGTTCTTCCTTCTACTAACCACCAGGATGACTTTAGCCTCTTGTTTAACATCTTTCTTCAGTTTCACTGTCCAAAAACATGGGTTAACATGGATTAAGCCACATCCAAGGGACCGTGCTATGAGTTTTAAACACAAGCCTCCAGTTTTCACAACAAGGCTGAAAAGTGAGAATGAGTATTCCCACCTTACACATGTTGAAACAAGATCAGAGAGGTTCAGGAAATTTGCCCTTCTGGAGTTACCTCTCCAGAAGGTGGCAGAGCTAAAACTGAACCCCCTGGCCAGGCCCGCAGCTTGAGTGCCTTCCCAGCATCCATGTTCCCAGCTCAGAAGACACCGGAGGGTGTTCATAGAGAAAGCTTTTCCAGGCTTCCCACAGAGGCCATCTGGGGAGGTTCCTGGGGCTCTTCCCTCCCTTGGCTTTGGTGTGACCTTGGTCCTGGAGACACACGCACACTGAGTCAGCTGTGGCCTGGTCCACACAGCTTCTGGGCACTCGCTGCACACCAGAGCCCAGATCCTTCTAGGGCTGTGTGTAAAGAAAGGAGGAAGCAGGCCTGCCCGAACCTGAGGGCTACACATCACGTGTGTACATGGGCAAAAGTTAAATCACAAGCCAAATGTTACATCGGATATGATGCTCTATGCTCTCTCTACCTCAACAAAAATATCCTCATCATAACAAGACATAAAAAGTTAATGAAGTTGTGGCTTCTATATGACTGAAAGTCTTCCATCGAAGACAAATGAACTTAATTATCACTGTGTGCATCTGGCTGTTCCATTAATGGGCTGGTGATATTTGGATAAGTATTAAAATAAGGAGAGCCATAGCTCATGTATTATTTTATATTTATTTCTTTTATTTTTTGCCTTCACTTCAGCAAAATCTCCAAGTATGTTCATTTTCACAAAACATTATTCCATTGACAATAATCATCTAATAATTACAAAATAAAATGTATATACAAAGGGAATAACTGTGAATGTACTTTCATTTTTAAAATACCTTAAAATATATGTAAAAATTGGAAAAATTATAATTCAATATGAGTTTAGTAAAAATTATTTCTCTTCTAAAATATTTTAAATTGCTACCAAAGTTACAAGGCAAAATATAAGTCACAATTAATGAATACAAACTATTTTAACCAAAGGTACTCAAAGAAAGCTGAAACTTTTTAATTTCTTGAAAATTTAGATATTAAATATTTTTATAAAAATAGAACAATTTGCAATTCTATGATTCAGGGTCCAGCTAGTTATCAGTGTAAGGACCTAATGTCACGCTTCACACATACGACGTCTGGAACTGCATATATATACAAATCTAAGAGTCATATGAATTGCTTACTATAGTAAAATATGCTTCAGTGTCCATGCGCAAGTGTCGTGAACACTGTGTTCATTCTTATCTCCAGAACCAGGAATTGGAACATGAAGAGAAACAAGAAAATGAATGTCTGGCATGCCGAGAAACAATAATTTTCTATACAAGAATCTACTGCATTCAAGCTGAGAGGAAGGATGTGACAAGTTAATTAATTGGCCTTTCTCTTACCCAAGCACTTCTCCTGTTCAGATTCTCCGGCTCTCTGAGGTGGTACCTGCCTCTAACATTGTTGGAAGTGTATGGCATTCCACCTTCATGGGATTTGATGCGTTTTCCAGGACATAAGGCAAGAGATGTGCAGAAGGGTTTCCCGTGGGCCTAAATGGTGATAGTTATAAGGGCTGGTCTTTTAGGGTTACAGATTGCTGGGCCAGCCCTGAGCTCCAGATCCCAAGTATCAGAGGGGTGTGTGTGTGTGTGTGTGTGTGTGTGTGTGTGAGAGAGAGAGAGACAGAGAGAGAGAGAGAGAGAGAGAGAGAGAAAGAGAGATTCAGTGCCCTCCAAAGTATAAAGCCCAGAGCCAAGGCCCCTCTATTCAGGTTTCAGGGTGGTGCAGGAAAAAAAAAAAAAGGTTTGGAGGAGTCTCAGGATCCCAAAGACCGATCCCAGGAAGACTCACAGGACTCAACACACAGTCATATTCATGGCTATGATTTATACCTGCAAAAAGATACAATGAAAAATCATCAAAGACAAAGGGGCATGGGGCAACATCCAGATGCAAAGCTGGCCCAGCTTCCAAGAGTCTTGCCCCAGTGAAGTCACACAGGACACACCTCACTCCCCAGCAATGAGCTGTCCTGACACATGTGAAATGCTGTTTCCTAGGGAAGCTCATCAGAGACTCAGTGCCCATGATTCTTATTGGAGGAAGGAGGGAGGGAGTGCTGGCCACATAGGCACGTCTGTCTGCCATGTACCAAAATTCTGACTCCCGGGAGGAAGGCAGGCGTTCAGCATGAATCATACTGTTTGGACAGTTTAGGCAGAGTGAGCCACTCTTCCCAGGGAATGGGGAGAACCCTTCCCTAACCCAAGTTCCCCATTGCCAGCCAAGGGACAACTTTGCCAGCAGGCCTTCTAAGGAGAGCAGCCTCGGGCAGCTATAACTCTTTTCTCCACAGGAAGTAATTGAGGTGTGAAAGGTGGAGGAAAGGGAATCCTTTTCATTTGACCCACCCTTAAATTCCACTTAACGTGAAAGCTGGGACTGGCCTGAGCAGAGTGAGAGCTACCTCACAAGGTTAATCCAAGTAGCCACATGCAGTCTGAATGTGCTCATTTTCACTTGAAACAACACCCCCTTGCATACACACACCATAATTGATTATCCAGTCGCCTAGAAGATACTGACAGTATGACAGCATTTTTTAAAAAGCTCATATTCAAGCATATCTAAATAACATACTGTTCAGGAAAGTCATAGGTGGTTAAACTATTTTTAAATGTAAAGGAATTCAAGACAATTTTTCCCCGAGGAGGGGAGGGGAGGGAGGCAGGGATGGGAATCAGAGAGGAAGGTACACTCATTAGTAATGTTCTTAAGATGGGGGTAGGTTCATTTTATAATTATGGCTCATAATGTCACATGAAGTAAGGGATGAATACATATATTCTTTCACAGGTACCAAAAAATACATAGGAAAACATTTTAATTTTTAAAATTTACCATCTGGGGACTTCCCTGGTGGCGCAGTGGATAAGAATCTGCCTGCCAATGCAGGGGACATGGGTTCGAGCCCTGGTCTGGGAAGATCCCACATGATGCGGAGCAACTAAGCCCGTGAGCCACAACTACTGAGCCTGCGCTCTAGAGCCTGCGAGCCACAAATGCTGAAACTCAGGCACCTAGAGCCCGTACTCCGCAACAAGAGAAGCCACTGAAACAAGAGAAGCCCGTGCACCGCAACGAAGAGTAGCCCCCACTCGCCACAACTAGAGAAAGTCCGCCTGCAGCAACGAAGATCCAATGCAGCCAAAAATAAATAAAAATTAAATCTTTAAAATTTACCATCTAGGCAATGGTAAGGTGTCCTTTCTGACCATGGACGCATGTGAGGTGGAATTTTTAGTGCTGATCACTCAAAACTAAAAGACACTGTAATTTAACTGACATAGAAGCACACGGTCATATTAAATCAAATGACGTTAAGCTTAATATTCTCTTATTACTGACTGGTCGTAAGCCATTCTGTTTTTCTCACTGAGGATCTTGTTTTTGTGAATCAACTTGATTTTTATTACTCTGCATTTCCTTGTTTATTTCCATTTTGGGGTAAATAATTGTTTGGTTTTCAGTATATTTATTTTTACAGTTACATTCTATTTATGATACCTGATATTGGTTTTCTATTTATGGTAAAGATGCAGTGTTTCCTTTCAAAATAAGTTTATACAAGCTAACATTTGAGATAAATTAAATACAAATGTTAATCAAATGACAGAATGAGTGGTATAGGGATGTAACAAAGGTCATCTAAGAGGTAAGTGAATGACACAGCTGGGAAAACATGGTACAATTAATTGACATCCAAGTATCTATCACCCAAGTTCTACTTTGTTAGGTTCTATGGGAGTCCAGAGAGTTACAAGGATGTGTGTGTATGTGTGTGTGTGTGTGTGTGTGTGTGTGTGTGTGTGATGATCTTTATTCTTAGATTCTTTTCCACCTGGAAAAGCAACACACACTGCTGTACCTAAGGAAACAGTTATCGGTGAGGTTTTTTTGTTTTTGTTTTTGCGGTACGCGGGCCTCTCACTGCTGCGGCCTCTCCCGTTACAGAGCACAGGCTCCGGACGTGCAGGCTCAGAGGCCATGGCTCACGGGCCCAGTCACTCCGCGACATGTGGGACCTTCCCGGACAGGGGCACGAACCCATGTCCCCTGCATCGGCAGGCGGACTCTCAACCACTGCGCCACCAGGGAAGCCCATCAGTGAGGTTTTAATGCCAGTGCCTGCGGGGGCCGCAGAGAACACTGAAAAGGGGAAAGCCCAAGGTTTTAAGACAGTAAGTGTGAAGTTATGAGTCAGACTGCCTTTTAAAATGCTTTCTAGACATTAGGCTATAAACATGCCCCTTACTTCCAAGGGCTGTGTACAAATCCATACGCCTCCGGTTGGCACCACTAGTTTATTGTCCTAGATACACTTTTGCTTTCCTAAGGCAGGGAAATAGGGATCAACTTTAAAATCATAAACCAACAGCACAAGGCAGTACCTAATAGGGTCTGTCCCACTTCTGTATTATGTCAGGACTTGTGGAAAAAGGCCTTACCGAGAGGATTTGTCTCACCTGCCAATGGAAGCAGACAGTACTGTTTTAGCAGATCTGAACTGATTGTGTTGTCCTACCAGAGGTGGTGGGTGTGGACGGGCCATGCTTGGACGACACCAAGAAGAAACACCCTCAGGAAATGTGACCCACGAGTGATGCAGACCGCAGTCTTCTAACATTCTCACTTCCCCTATCCCACAACCCCCTCAAAGCCAATGGGCAGTAGAAATGACTGATGGGAAGCCTTAAATAAATAATTGTACATAACACTGCTGGGGACCAAGCAAAGGAGAATGATAGATGCCCTCAACAGCTACATCCCATCACCCAGACCCAAGGAGATGACCACTGAGAAGGTCAGACCCTAAACATAGAATTCTGAGGCAGACTGTACTACTGAAGCCATCTTAGTATCCAAGCAAATTGGAAATATATTTAGGAAGAATGAAAGGAAGCAATAAGAGACTTGTTCATTGACTTAACAAACCTTCACCGAGTCCCATCTAGCCCTAAATACCGGTATAAGTAAGTTAGCTTCAACTCAAGGGGCGCGTAGAAATGGAAGAGGACAGGTATATAACAGTTACCAGTGTGATACAATGTGATGATCGTGCTATGTGATAATACCACATTCCAGGAGGGAAAGAGCCCAGATAAGGGTAGTTCACCCTGCAGGAGAATGGGTCTGAAAAGGATCATTAGTCTTAATGACTCTTGCTGCCTAGAACAGAGTCCAGCACATAGTAGATGCTCAATAAATATTTGCTGAAGTGTTGAATAGATAAGAAGCCTGTGATAGGCTAGATAATGGTCCCCCAAAATATCCACATCCTAATCCCTGGAACCCATGAATATCACCTTACTTGGCAAAAGGGATTTTGCAGAGATGATAAAGTTAAGGATTTTGAGATGGGGAGATTATTCTGGATTATCCAGACGTGCCCTAAGTATATCACAAGTGTCCCTGTAAGAGGGAGATCTGACACACAGGCAGACCCGGGGAAGACAATGTGACCACAGAGGCAAAAAGATTGACCACAGAGGCAAAAAGATTGACCACAGAGGCAGAGGAGTGATATGACCACAGGCTAAGAATGTCAGTGGCTACCAGGAGCTGGAAGAGGCAAGGAAAAGGATTCGCCCCTGGAGTCTCCCAAGGAAGCACAGTCCCACTGACACTTGGATTTAGGCCCATAAGACTCAATTCAGATTTCTGGTCTCCAAAACTGTAAGAGGACAACTTTCTGTGGTTTTAAGCCGCCAAGTTCGTGGTAATTTGTTACAGCAGCCACAGGTAACTCATACAGCCACTGCTCCAAGAAGAAATTAAGGCCGAGGGAGCTGCAAAACTGTCTGGGCAACGCCAAGTACTTCGGAGAGCCTGGGGAATTTGAGCTGAGGCATCCTAAGATGCAAAAGGAGCCGGAGAAAGATGAGTCTGGCTTGGCTGTACAGGATGGATGGAAGACGGAGAGACCAGAGGCAGGGAACTCTGCCAAGAGGTTCTGGAGGCAGCTCAGCGTGCAAAGGAGATGAGAGCCAGGCCTCGGGGATTAGCAGTGGGGACGAGAGAAGGGGCGGGTACAAAAGAAATTTCAAAGGCAAAATTGATGGAGCTTAGTGAGAGACTGAATATAGCAGATGAAGGAGAAATTTCTTCCAGCTGTTAGAGCCAAGACTGGCAGAGAGGAGGAAATTGGAGCACAGGGGAGACATTTCTAAATGTTTCTAACAATAGCTAGTTCATCTCAAAACTATCCCAGTGCCATGATTTGAGCTACTCGTCCCGTCAAAGAAACAGCTAGGGGATCAACGCTCTTCATGGCTGGCCACCAGTGGCTGGAGGGGCATGCTATCGCCAGAGCTGCTTGTTACAAAGTATGGAAGAATTCCTTCCAGCCGACCTCCTGATCTCCCCTCAACCTAATGCCTCCCAACCCTAGATTTTCAGAGTGGGGCTGGGCAGGGGAACGGGATGGAAGGGAAGGAGGGAGGAGGAGAGAAGTGGAGGTGGAAGGGAAAAGTAGAGGAGATGACAAGAGCTCAGGTCAAGCACACCCACAGATATAATCCAGCTGCTGTCTTGCCAGGGGCACTGACTAGGGTCCAAACAAGCCATCAGAATGAGTTTTAAGCCCTCACAGCTCCATCAACAGGGCCCTGGTTCTCACTTGCTGCTCCTTCCATCCCTGAGGACCCTTGAAGTAAACAACCTTTTCACCAGAAATACAAGTGGATTCTGACACACTGGGAGGCTGCAGAGTATGGAGAAGCTGGTGGAGGGAGCAGGCCCTGGCTGGAGGAGAACATCTGATAGAGAACATCCCCTCAAACCGGAACTACCCAGAGCAGGGAGCGGGGCTCAGAAAAGGCAGTGAACCCAAGAAGCTCATCTCCAGAGATCGTGACTACAGCCAGGGAGGATATGAATAATAGCAGGGCTATTATAATAATGGCAGTGCCCCAAGCACTCAGAACCCACTCCCACCCTGTGATCCCCTGACTCCCACTGGGCAATTCTGCAGGTGCGTCAGCTACCTGTCCTGAGCAATTCTCCACTCAAGAAGGCCACGGCTCTCAAGTACCACTTTGTACAGAAGCCGTCAAGGCTCAGTGTTCATCTTGGCTTTGGGGGTGGGGATGGGGGAGGTGGAGAGAGAAAAGAGAGAGAGATTCCTGTGTTTATTTCTATCTTAATTATTGAGCATCTCCTGTGTGTCAGACACCTGTTAGATGCTTAGAATATTCAGTGAATAAAACAGGCCAAGGCCCTGTCCCCATGATGCTTATAAATATTACCAAAAAGCCTTTGAAAATAAGCCTGAGCAGAAACTTGAATCAGAACCAAATCTCCATATTTTCCAAAAGGATTGAACCGGCGAACGTGCAAATGTTCTCTGGACCAAACCAAGATTTCTTTCCATTTGAGTCTTTCTTCTCTTTGGGGGCTCAAGCAACCTACTGGATCACAGAAACTCACATGGCATGTCTCTTCCGACAAAGTCCCCAGAGGAAGTGCTGCCATTACCGAGAAGTCAATTTAATTGCACTGCTCTCCAGCAGTATTACTTTTTCCTTGCCCAAGCCTCTTCACGGGTTCATTCACTCATTTGACAATGATTTATCGAGGGCCCAGCACGTGCCAGGCGTGGACAAAGGGCTGGTAGTCCAGCAGGTGCACACCATCCATTAGCTCTCACTCCCTGCCTTGGCCACTGGGCAGGGCAGGAATGGCAGCCCTGGTCAGACAGTCAGAAAGCTGAAGGTCAGCCCACAGTAAGAACTGGCTCCAAGACCCAGGCTTGGCAAGTGGCAGAGCTGGAAAAATAGTCCCAGACCCCTGGTTCCTATTCTAACAGCTTCTCCCACACTCTACCCAGTTCCATCACTGAGAACCTGCCCAGCAGGCTTTTTCACTCCCATTTTACAGACAAAAAATGGAGGCAGAAGAAATGTCAGAGCTTCCCTGGTGGCGCAGTGGTTGAGAGTCCGCCTGCCAATGCAGGGGACACGGGTTCGTGCCCCGGTCCGGGGAGATCCCACATGCCGCGGAGAGGCTGGGCCCAAGAAATATCAGAATTTATCCCAAGCTACACAGCTTGCCAGATCGAGGCATGAGTCCTGATCTCATGACTTCAACATTTTCTTTTCTCTTAATGTTGAACTGCTTCTCTTTGTTCCTGGTATCTTGTCCCCCGCCTCCCAAAAAATCACACACACACACACACACACACACACACACAACCAAAAAATAATAATAATTAAGTTAAATTAAAAACAGAAATGTCTTTCCTGCTCTCTAGAATCGGGCGGCAGGCAACAGCCAAGCCTCCCGAGAACACTTAGTGATTTCCAGGGGAAATCTGACCATCACTAACATCCAAAGATACTGCAATGTTTTCAATTAGGGGGCTGAGCGCTCTGGCTTCGGAGGCGAGGGAAACAATGCAGAGTGCTCCAGGAGAGGAGGACTGACCTCTCTCAGAACCCGCTCTGTTCCCGGCTAATATGTCAATAGCCTCTTAAATGGAATGTTATGTGTCTGGGATTTTACTGTCAGACTCATCCTTTTTGGGTAGGGTTCAGGGTGGTTTTTTTTTTTTTTTAATCTAAAGTTGATTGCCTCTCTCATTATCAAAGCCACCATCCATCTGTTTCCACTTTCTTAAGGGCTGCAGCAAGGAATTGAGCTGGAAATGTGTTTTTACTTGAGGTTTTAGGATTCCCCTCCTCCCGCCTTGTTGAGGGTTGTTCAAGTTTTAATGTTGTCACTGCAATATGATCTTCCAGTAGTGGGTGGCCCGGCTGCGCCATTTGAAACTAATTTACAGCTTCATCTGGGACTATCGTCACTTTAAATTAATTAACCAAAAAGTACCAAAAAATTATATGATGGGGGGAGGAGGGAAGGAAGGAGATGGGGGAGAGTTGAAAACAGTGAGAAAGGGCTCCTAAGCTTGGCTGGATACTGCCCTTGGGTACAAAGGGCAATCTTTACTTTCCTTCCAGCCCACCTTCTGAAACTAAAACACACACATACACCATAAAAAATCCAGTGTGTTGTCTTTTGAAAGGTTTCTTTGGGAAGATAAGAACTCTGTGTTGGCTTCCACAAAGTCAAGGCAAAGCTGTTACGAGGAAGAAAGGTAGGTAGGCCCGCCACCAGCTGATGGAAACTTCTGCAGCACACAAGGAACGCTGGAGATGAAAGGATGGTGGGAGTTGTGGACATGGGGTGGGGAAGGGTAGGCTTCAGGGGAGGGGGACAGGGCAGGGAGGGGGCATTCACCTCACCGCTCCCCAGGAGCAGTTCCTTCCCCTTCTGTAGGAGAAGGTCATCCGTTCCTCTCACATTCGATAAGTCTGTATTAACCCCTTATTATGTGGCAAGCACTGTGGGGAAGGAAGAGACTTCAAAAGGCTTATAGGATTCATTAAAGTGACAACCAGCATCTGTACGGCTCCTAGAAGTCTCACACGTTCTCACTTCATCCTCACCACGGCCCCGTGAAGCACGCAGCATTATCAGTCCCTTTGATAAGGGAAAGAACCAAGGCTCAGAGAGGTCAAGAGGCTTGCCCCTGACCACACAGCTATGACGTGACAGAGCAAGAATCCAAACCAAGGTCTGTGGCGAAAACCTATGGTCGGGGATCATAAACGCAAAACAACGAGGACAGAAGGGACATTACATCGTCGGGTGCCTCCACACGAATAGGATCTGGAGTCCGCGGGCTCCTTACTTTTCTGCAGTCAAGTGTTCTGGCCCCCCTGCCATCTTGAGACTTGAGCTGGTGATGTGTCCAAACCAGGCGGCTCTTTGACCAGCTCTAGGGAGTTCTGGGCCCTCAACACCGTGTGAATCTGTTGATGACAAAACCAAGCACTTCATCTCTGGGCTCGATTTGACTTTTCCAAAGCTGAAACACGCAGAGTGTTTGAGCAGCAACAGATTATAATCTATCTGCTCTTCCAGGGCAACAAGTATCTGAAAGTAATTTGAGAGCCATTAACCGATGCTTGCATAATGCCTGGCTCACACCAAATACCAAAAAAAAAAACACTGGCTAGGATTGCTACTCCCCACATCCTCCCTCTTCCCCACCTCGAATCTCAGAGTTGGACAGACGAGACCTTAGATACAAAGGTTGGTCCTCAGTCCCACCAAAAATATGGATAGCTGTTACAGAATTAAGTAACCTACAGTAACACTTAGCATTCAGTGTATATAGTAAGGGCTGTTGCAGTACTTTAAGTGAAGGAAGTCTCAACACAGCCCTGTGAGGTTTTTGATTACCCCATTGGATGGACAGGGAATCTGAAATAAGGATGGGGGAGACATCCTTTTGCCCAAGAAATATCCAAACCCAGGCAGCTTGCCTCCCAGCAAGGCCTCTTAGCCATGATGCTATTTATCCTGCCCAAGTCCTCCCTACCATCCCGAGCAAGTGGTTATCTAGCTTTCCTTGAACACCTCTGCGATGGGGTGCTCACTACCTCCAGAAACAGCCTCTTGTTGCCTTTGAGGACAGTTCTGTTGGATAGAAATTACATCCTGATGTGGAGATGAAATTTCACTTCCTGCCATTTCTACCCATTGTTCCTGATTCTGACCAGATTCCCCCCCGCCAGAATAACTTTAAACTCTTTCCTCAAACTTCATAGGCACAGGGGACTTATTAAAATGCAGATCTGTCTCTAGAGATCTGGGGTGGGGCCTGAGGTTCTGCGTTACTCACAAGCTCCCAAGTGATGGTGACACTGCTGGTCCAAGGATCACACTTGGAGGACAGAGGTCCTAGATGAAGAGCAGGGTCCAAACCAGCCTGCCACCTGTCTCTATAAACAACATTTGACTGCAGTACATCCACACCCATCTGTTTACATATTGTCTCCAGCTGCTTCTGTGCTACAGCAGAGTTGAGCAATTGCGACAGAAACCGTAAGGCCCACAAAGCCTAAAATAGTTGGCCCTTCACATAAAAAGTGTGCCCGCCCCTGCTCTAGAGGACCACCCTGCAGACCTGGAGGAACACTGCCCTGCCCCCTTCCCAGCTCATCTCAGGCCTCAAGTCCCCTCAGCATCGTGGTGTCTAACTCCCGAGCACATTCAGGTTGGTCGGAAGCCCACTGAAAGGAGAAGAATCACCCCAAATACTGATTGGCAGGAGTGGGCGGGGACCATTCACTCCCCGTTCCTGAGGTTCTATTCTCTGTTCCCCCTCCCCTCCCACACTCTCCACTGCTCCACAGACTCTCCTTGGGCTTTCTGCTTAATAATTGATACCAATTGCTGCTACCAATGTCGACTCTCCAGTGCATTAGGAATTCTGCACCCGGGCCGATGCGGATGCAGAACAGGCCTCCCCTTCCTGCGGGCAGTGGAGGGTCGCTGGGAGTGGCCAGAGATATCTGGCCATCCAGAGATGCATCTCAGAGCGAGAGGCCAGGGACCCAGGCCTGGGAGGTGACCAGAGGCCTATTCATTACCCCCAGGACCACAGCTCCCGTGACCTCAAGGCCTGTGCTCACTGCAGGGTCATCTCTGGTGACTGGGAATGGCTCAGAGGGGCCTCCTTGCAGCTCAACAAGGAAGCCTTAAAGACATGGCTCTTCTCTTAGCAAGGCAAGAACCCCTAAACAGGGCTGATTCAGGGCTGAAGAAAGTTCCTGCTATAGCTCACACCTGCTTTTTAAAAATGCCTTTCCTTCTCTCAGCATTGTCCAAGAGAACTTTCTGTGATGAGGAAATCTACCCGTGCAGGCCAATATAGTCACTGTTAGCCACACGTGAAATATGTCTACTATAACTGAGGAACTATATTTTAATTTTAATTAATTTAAATAGCCACACATGGCTAGTGCCTACTGTACTGGACAGTATAGTGTCCAGTTCATGTATCAAATTCATTAGAATTTTATCCCTTCAACTCTCTGGGGCCTAGTCAAAAATTTCCCTAGGGAGAAATTACATTTTGGAACCAGTAACTGGTTCCTCTGCATGAATCTGGGCACTGAGAATACTGGTTAATTTGGGGAGGCCAGAGAAAAGGGAGCTGGAGGTCACCAGGACCCAGAGAGGGAAGAGAAAGGGCAAGATCAGGCCAGTTAGAGACCAAAAAATACCCCAACTTTGCCAACTTGGGGCCCAGCTGGGACCTTGAAGGTGACCAAGTTTCTACTGACAAATGTGATACTTGATAAATGGAAGGAAGGAAGGATGAGAAGGAAAGAAGAAGAGATGGTGGACAGAGAACTGATTCATCGTGTCCTTAGCTGTCCTGGAAGCTAGTTTAAGAAATAAAATCATAGGGACTCCCCTGGTGGCACAGTGGTTAAGAATCCGCCTGCCAATGCAGGGGACATGGGTTCAAGCCCTGGTCCAGGAAGATCCCACATGCCGCGGAGCAACTAAGACTGTGGGTCACAAGTACTGAGCCTGCGCTCTAGCGCCTGTGAGCCACAACTACTGAAGCCCACACGCCACAACTACTGAAGCCCATGCGCCTAGAGCCCGTGCTCCGCAACAAGAGGAGCCACTGCAATGAGAAGCCTGCGCACCTCAACAAAGAGCAGCCCCAGCTCACTGCAACTAGAGAAAGCCTGTGCACAGCAATGAAGACCCAATGCAGCCAAAAGTAAATGAATAAATAAAAATTTTTTTACAAAAGGAAAGAAATACAATCATAACAGCTGAGACAACTGGAAAGCAACGAGGTCTTCATTTATGGCCGTGCTTTTTTTTTATTTTTTTTTCTTTTGCGCCGTGCTGCTCGCGGGATCTTAGTCCCCAGACCAGGGATGGAACCCAGGCCATGGCGGTGAAAGTGCTGAGTCCTAACCACTGGACCACCAGGGAACTCCTCAGTGCTTCTGAATAAAACAGAAATTCCAGTGGGGGTTGAAGAAAGCTTGGGAGGAGTGGGAGTCGGCTCAGGCCAGGCAACGGGTAGATTTAGTTTTGACTAAAGGAAAAGAAAAGTCACTCTTGGGCGGGAGGATGACTTGAGCAGACGGGCAAAAGCGGGCTTTGAAAGCAGCCTGGTTAAGCGGGCAACAGATCCCAGCCACCTGGGCAGGGTGACGGGCCAGCGGCAGGGAAAGGACTAAGGACGGATGGCGGCCGTGGAGCCAGACTTGGGGGCCTGGACAGCTCCAAGGCAGGAGTTTGGGCTTCCGTCGTTTTCTTGCTTTCTGAGAAAGGAGGAGGAGTGGTCCAGGGTTCCTGCAGAGGTGTCTGAAAAGGCCACGGAAGCAATGCCAAGGGTCAAGGGTGGGAAGGAGCCAGTAGCTGGGCACAGTAGGTACTGGTACCATTCATGCAGGATGCGGGCTCTAACCGGCAAATGACACCTTCTCAGAGCTGCACTGCGGTCTGAGACACTTCCTGTCCAAGCCCTGTTCCTGCCCTCTCTCCTTTCACAGGTGTCACACCCCTGCCTGCTCCTCGGCCCTCATCCTCCACAGGTGTTTCCCCCAGTAAACTGTTTGCGCGTCTAATTCTACCTTGGGGTCTGCTTCTTGTAGGA
This sequence comes from Delphinus delphis, assembly GCF_949987515.2. Taxonomy (NCBI): domain Eukaryota; kingdom Metazoa; phylum Chordata; class Mammalia; order Artiodactyla; family Delphinidae; genus Delphinus; species Delphinus delphis. The sequence goes on along the minus strand of NC_082684.1, from coordinate 132,687,487 downwards.
CCTGAAATAACAGAGTAAGAGACAGAGAGTCCTATTCTCTCCTAAGAGACTATACTCGCCTTGAAGGTTGAAGCATCCCGCTAACCAAACAGCCCCTGACAATGTCTCCGGGACATAGGAAGTGCTCAGGACACACTTACAGCATGAATATGCATGGACCGCGGGGAAGGGGTCAGGCTACCAGAAGCTGGGGCATGGGAAAGCACGTCACACACTCTGCCTGGGCAAAGCCCAGTGACAGTGCCCAATGTCCTCCCCATCCTGTTCTCATCCCGCTCCCTTCTGGTAGTGACCCCCAAAGTTATGAGCAGTGTGAACACTCCTACATCAGAGTCCCTGGGGGAAGTGGGCCAAGCGTGCTCACATCTGAGACCCAGCCGCTTCACTTTTCTCAAATATGGGCACCAAATGTTTCAAACTTTTGATCCTGGAGCGATAACAGAACTGTGAGGAATGGGGAGAAGGGGAGGGAAACCGCAGAGAGGGGCCGAGTCCTTGGTAATGTTTTCCAGGGTTGGGGAAAGAGTGGGGGAGTAGAAAGGGCATCTGTCACCTCTAGTCCCTCCCCCGCCACAGCCTGCGTTGTTAGGAGTCAAGGCCGGCACAGGAGGCACGTCCACACACGTCATTTAGTCCCCAGGTTCACCCATTCCATCGTTTAAATCTGGGCTTTTCAACCTTGGCACTCACACCGTTTGGGGCCTCTTCATTTCTTGTTGGGGTTGGTGGGGCTGTCTTGTGCACTGTAGGGTGTTTAGCAGCATCCCTGGTCTCTCCCCACCAGGTGGCAGGACCACTCCCCACCCCCCAGCTGTGAGAGCCAAAAATGTCTCCAGATATTGCCAAATATCGCTTGAGGATCAAGATTATCCTGGTTGAGAACCACCGATTTCAATCAGCAGCAGAAATCCCACTTTGGACAGAATAAAATAAATTCGAGTCCTGTGGACTGTTTTTCTCCCCGTCAATCTCCCCACAGTAAGTGCTGTTTTCAGATCTTATCGGGTCTCTGCTAACCTGAAACTCCCAAAACGGCCCTTTCCCGACCAGGTCCAGGGGGTCCCCAGCCCCTCCCCAGACTCCGGGACCGTCTCTGTGTGTCCAGCCCCATCTTATCAAATCCCATTGGCCTGGCAGCCCAGCCGAGCCCAGCAGACAGCCACAGTGGGGCTGCCTGGCTAGAGAGTCTTCAGATTGTCTTAGTTATGTATGCCAGTGCTTTCTGGTGTGGCTCAATAATGTAGCTCTGCTTCCCCTCACTGCATTTAAAGGGAACTAATCCTAGCAGGGATTATGTTTGCTGCCCATCGCCGAACATCTCTTGATTTATTTATTCATTCAACAAATAGTTATTGAGTTCCTTCTAGATGGCAGGCAACGCGTTAGGAGCTAGGGATATGACCGTGAATCAGACAGGTACAGCCCTGCCCTTCCCAGTGCGGGGAGGTGTGGGCTCTGAATTCAGACCTCTGGGGTGTGAGTCCTGGCTCCACCATCTACTAACTGGCCGACTGTGGCACATTTTTGATGTAGGGCTCAATTCCTTCTCCAACATGGAGATAATGATGGTTCCCGCCTCAAAGGGAGGTGAAAATTAGATGGTGGGAGGCACAGAAAATGCTTAGCATGGGGCCTGGCACGTGTTAAGGTAAGAAAGAGCTCACTCTGTTGTAGGCGTTATCATTGTGATTATTCAAGACATTATACTCATGACGTTAGAGTCTGGTGGGAGAGACAGACAAATTTAAGCTACAATTATACAGAGTGTGAAAAGCGGCCTGAGAGAAAGATGCAGAGAACTCAGGTGGGAGGATCAGGTTCAGGGATGCTTCTGCCAGGAAGAAGTGCTGCCTAAGTTAAGACCTCAAGCTTAAGTAGAAATGAGCCAGGGAGAATGAGGAAGCGCGAAGTGCTGCAGGCAGAGGGAAAGGCCTGTGTTAAGGGCTCAGAGACCAGAGCTTGGGGGTGGGGACCCGAGTGCTCAGGAGGGCTGAAGGTGTAAGCTGGGGTTACACCCATCAGCCCTGTGGGCCATATCAAGGTGTTTGACTTGACCCTAGACCAATGGGAAGCCATGGGGAGTTTTCAGCAAAGCAGGGGCATGAGCAGATTGGATTGAGAAAGCTCACTCTGGCTGGAAGAAGGAGAAATGTGTGGAGGGACAAAGCTCCCAGTGAGAGGTGACGATGGCCTGGTTGGAGGAGTGACCGCAGGAATGGGAGGAGGTAGATGGGTTCCAAGTCCACAGGGCAGCAGACTTTGTGATCAGTACAGCTCCAAGCACGTGGTAGAGGACCCATAAATACCTGAAGGACAAGTGAGTGAACAGGGTGCAATAATCAGGTCTTTGGGGGATCACGCTGAGCCCAGAAGGGCCCCCAGAAATTCCTGTAACATCCAGCCCAGGGGCAGCTTCAGGAAGCAGATTAGAAACAAAACTGAAAACGCCTTCCTCCCTGCCTAGTCTTCCCCCACTGGCAGCCACGAACTGTGCCGATGAAGAGAGGAGGGGCAGAGACAGAGAGAGAAAGGGAACGATTGTCAGGGCAGCCAGAGAAGAACAACAAAACACGGCCCGGCTAGAGGGGCTGCCATCTGTGGAGACGCTGAAGAAATTAGGTCCAGAGTCTGGAAGGGCAGGAGCTGAGAGGAACCAGATCAAAGGCTCCAGAGATCGGGCTGCAGGCACCCAGGGCTGGCTGATGACACATGAGCTCACGCAGGTAAAGCGCCTGGTATGCAAGGCGTTCTGCACGTGTTTGGGTTTCCAGGATGGAGAGCCCACAAGCCCGCCCCCCGCGGTGCAGAATGCCAGCTGGAAGCTTAAAACAGGTAGTCTGCAGCAACCACCAGAAAGAGCAAAGTTTTTTAAATATCGATTTTTAATTAGACAACTAATTCTCATAAAACTTTAAAACATTACAGATAAGGCCAAAGTCCCCGTGCACCAACCCCCGTTCTGCCTCCTCCCTCTCCTCTCCCCAAAGACGACCACCCCTCATTTTCCTGAGAATGCATCCTAGCCTCTTTCTATTTATTTACACGTCCACATAATGTGCCCAAAACAAGCTCATAATATTGTTTTGGAGGGAGTTTTATTTCCTTGCTTGCTGTTGTGGCTGTGAGTAGCTGTATCCTCCACCTACAATTTGCTTTCCTCATTCACAGCATGTCTGGAGACCTGCCCAGGTGGGTCCCCAGGGATCTGCCTCACCCTTCCTAATGGGAGCACTGTATGTATCATATATTATACTTGGTGGATTTGGCCTGTGGACACTTTAAACAAGGGGAGAAAATCCAAAACACCTCATACTTTAAGGATAGTATGGGCTAAAACCGAGAAGTATCTGTTTTTTAGGACCTACTGTATAGCACAGAGAACTATAGTCCATATGTTGTAATAACCTATAATGGAAAACAATCTGAAAAAATATACATATACATATAAAACTGAATCACTTTGCTGTATACCTGAAACTAACACAACATTGTAAATTAACTACACTTCAATTTTTTTAATTATTAAAAGAACAAAAAAGTAGTATTAATAGTGCCTGTGGCTAGCACCAATAGAAATCAGATTATTTTCATGTCAGGTGATAGTTGTTAGAGATATCTCAAAACATAGTTTATATTCGTATCTAAAATTTCCATAGTTATTAGCCTGTCATGAAAGCTTGTTATTTAATAAACATACATTTTTATATAATTTTTTTTAAAGATTAAATCCCAAACAAACTATCTTCAAAAAACTCTGGACAAGGCCCAGAATGGTAGAGTCAGGAGGGGTCTCGAAGCTTCAGAGGAGCTGGGGCAAGTGTCCACCCTCCACAGTGAGAACCACATTTGGGGAACAGTTCAAATGGATGATTGAAAAGAGTTGCCATGGGTGAGAAGCTGGGCAGAGAAATTGCTTCCAGCCTTGTGTATGCTGGGCTTAACTGATACCACACCCAGCTGAGGTCTTAAAAGAAGATTCTCTCAGCCTTTCCTTGGGGTGGAATTCCAACCCTACCCTGGGGCCCAACCTGATTTCTGAGCTCAAGCACAGGGACCTCCTTCTAACGCGCTGGCAGAAGGGAAGATGAGGTGACCAGGAGTCAGTGGTTTCTGCAAATATCTTCATCAGGCCACGCTGACCTGGCTCCTCACCCACAAGCACACACCCCACTCGCTTCTTGGAGAGGGAGGGGCCTTATATCGTTGTGGCTTCTATACTGGGTCCCTTCAGATCACACCCGAGTTTGGAGGACAGCCCAGGCTAGATTCCGTAAGACACGTCAGGTCAGAGGGTAAAATCAATGCAAGGCCATGGATGCTGAGGTGAAGCCGCAGGGGCTCTTGACTGGCCCTACACACCGACAGCGTGGGTAGTCAGCGCACTCTCACCCCGGTGATGCCTGATGTTCTGCACTACAGTTCCAGCACTTGCTAGAGGCCCTTTCCTCCATCTTCTTTTTCAAAACTAAACTGTCCTCCAACCCCACTAGCCTGAAATTCAACCACCTGGGTTGAACACCCAACACACCCATGTGGATGAGCTGGGCAGGATGAAGACCCACAGAGAGAGACCCAAGGAGATGCCAGGCCTGGGCTGCCACCTTGGCTTCAGGTCACTGACCTTGATACCTACAGTGGGTTGCAGGCTCGCAGGTGCACACTTTTCCCATTACATAAACGGGAGCCCAACAGTGCCCTGCCGACTTCCCAGGGCTACTGCCAGCTCGGCATGAGCTCTAGGTGTGCTGTCCAGATGCACATGGGATGGGGGAGCTGGTAACATAACTCTGCACTAAGCCTCAGTTTTCTTATCCACAAAATGGAATAACAAGAGCCTCTACCTACCTCATAGATGGTTATGAAGACTGATGTAGATGCTGCAGGAAGCACCCAATAAAAGGGAGGTGCTACTAATCATAATTGAAATAATAATGATGTATAATGTAGATTATGAGCATGAGAGTCTGAGGATTTAGCCTCCAAGCAGACAGAAGCTCACTGCCCCTGAAGATGCCAGGCTCTCGACTCAGCTCTTCTGGTAAGAGGGAAGCCCCACCCTGATGCCGGCCCTCCAAGCCTCCACTGCCCCAACTTTATCTCAGTCCTCCCAAAGTCTCCTGACCTTGTGTGACCTGGGCGCTGCCATGACCAAGCTCAGCTGTAACTCACTCAGTTACCTCCACCCTGGACCTCAGGGTGGCCAAGAAACTGCACAGTGTGAGTGGTAGGGTGGCCCCCTCCCACCTGGTTAGTGCCCAGCATTTACAACAACAATGGGGTGACTGTCCTAAGGAGGCTCAGGGGCTTGCAGCTGGGGGTCCCCCAGAAACCTCAGGATGGTGGGCCAAGCAAGAGGGTAGAGCCTTTACAGCCCCTCCTTCGGTTGTTTTTAATTCTGTTGGCTCCCAGCCAGCACCCACCGTGCCATATTCCCCTTTCCTCCTCCCTGAGGCCCCGCACCGCACCGGATGTCTGAATTTTATCTTGTCCCCGCTAAAGCCTGACATTGGAGCCTCTCTACCTCCCTTACGCTAAACTGAAATAACTTCCAGAAAAACTCACAAGTGACCCCAATCTCCTGCTGAAACGAGTGGCCTGATCTCAACTGTGTGGCGAAGGTGGGGTTGTGAGCAAGTCACCCCCAGAAGTTCAGAAGGTCGGAGCTCAAAGGCCAAGCCCTAGCCCTTCACTTACCAGATGAGAAAGCTGAGTCCCTAGAGAGCTAGCGCCCACATCACAGCTAGCAAGGGACCACGTGTCTTTTGACCCTCCCCCCCCCCCCAGCAAAATAAACCCCATCTGGATACCTGCAGCATGCTTTTCAGCAAAACATGGCTATAAACCCGTTCGCAAGTCTGTCTTAGGTGGGATCCCTTGTGGCTGTGGCCTTTGATGAGAGTCATCTGGGCAGATTCCGCGTGAAACGTGGCCTTGGGGGTTCGGGTCAGCGGGAGGTGGCGCCTGGCAGAGCCCTGCGTTCCCCACCACACACCCGGAAAAGCGGGGGGGGGGGGCGGTGGTCCGGGATGGCGGGGCGGGGGCTCCACGCGCCCACAGACCCCGGCGGCCCCCTCTTCCTGCCGAGGTGTTCAGGTCTGCACTTCCGGCCATGAACGCGCTCGCCGGTCCTCGCTGCTCTGGAAATTCTGGGAATTTCCTTTGAAGTCTGGGAGCCCTTTAATTCGGGCGCCCTCTCCTCTAATTCCTGCCTAAGCGCTGCGGTTGGCCGAGCGGTCTCCGGCAGAGGAGACAGTCCCACCCCCAGGCCCCGCAGGCCGCTCTGCGTCTTTGCTCGGGTGCGCAGCGCCACCTGCGGACCGATCGCCGGTCCCTTTCTAGCCGAGGGTCTGGTCGATCAGCGGGGACCAGAGGCCCAACCGGCTTGGTGAGGGCTCAAGACAGCAGCCGGTCTCACAAGCACAGGGTTCAAGGGGTTCTGGGTTCGAGGCCAGCTGGACAACTTGAACTTAGGTCACCTGTGAGCGCCACTCCGTGCACAGATGGAGGACTCACCCAACTTCCTGAGCTGCTGGGAGGACCACAAGCAATTGAGCTTAGGTCTTGGGCAGTGCCTCGCCTCCTATCCCCCAGTCTTGCCACACCCCTCTTCCATGCCCACCACTCCCCCTCCCGAGACACCTCTGCCTCCCTGCAACCTCCCTCAGCGCTTACCAGTGCAGCCAAATCTAATTGCTGCTAAGCCTCAAAGCCCCCTCGGCAATCCTGAATGCCATCTCCCCAGGACAAGGACTCCCCTTCCTTCTAAGGTGACAGTCAAGCCAACACGACGGACAGAAAGGCACAGTCCGTGAGCTGAGCGAGCACTGACGTAGGAGTCAGGAAACTGGAATTCAGTAAACAGTCCTGTGACCTTGGATAATTCACTTACCCCTCTCAGGGCAATTTCCTCAACTTTGAAAAAGGGGAAGTTCTGTTTATATCTAAACATCTTGATTAAAGTTCTCTTTCCAGGGGCATCCCTGGTGGCACAGTGGGTAAGAATCCCCCTGCCAATGCAGGTGACACGGGTTCAAGCCCCAGTCCGGGAAGATCCCACGTGCTGCAGAGCAACAAAGCCCACGTGCCACAACTACTGAGCCCACGAACCACAACTACTGAGCCCGCGTGCCACAACTACTGAAGCCCACGCGCCTAGAGCCAGTGTTCCGCAACAAGAGAAGCCACAGCAATGAGAAGCCCACACACCGCAACGAAGAGTAGCCCCGTCCCACTCCCTGACCCTCCTCCTGGGTTGGATTAGTACAGGGCACCACCACAAACTCATGCCCCGGACGACAGACCTGGGGAGGGGCAGCATGGGCTCTGCCCCTACATCTGAGAGTTTTCAGAGACCACCTCTACTCTCCATCCCTCCCACTGCACAGCCCTCCTTTCCCCCTTCATCCTGCCTACTTCTCTGCCTTCTGCTTGAGCAACCTGCCCGCCACAATGTGGCTGCCAGAATGGCCATCCAAAACACAGTTCTGACCAGGTCACTGCCCTGTGCAACACTCCAGTAGCTTCCAAGAGCCTTGAGGGTGCAGGCAAAGATCCACACACTAGCAGAGAGAGCCCTTGACTGTCTGATCCTGCTGCCGTCTCCAATTTCAGTCCTGTCCCTTCCCACCTTAGACTTGAGAGTCCCCTATGTGAACCTGCCTGTGATTCCCCCCACCACCAGCACTCCGCATCCCTCCACTTCACTTACAGGGACCCCTTTGCCAAAGTGGCCCCCTCCCTCAGCATAGCCATGTGACTAACTTCTGCTCTGGGCCTTCTCCCCCTCCCCAGCTAAGCTATCTTGTCTCTGTGCTCAGAGCCCCCGTACTTACTTCTACCACCTCCCCTAACCATGTGATGTTAAAATGTCATTCAGTGTTCTTGTTGTTCCAGTTAGGTGTCTGTCTTCCCCCTCTAAATCGTGAACTCCTCAGAGGCTGTCTTATTCATCTCCAAATAACCCAGGTGGCTCCTGGGATCTCCCAGCCCATTTAGCTCTAGTTTAGATGAGCCTCGTGGAGGACACGCCTAATTGCCTACCCAATAGCCATTTTCTGAGCCCTCCTTAATGAAAGAACCCTGATTTTGTTCAGGGAGGCAATATGCCCGACTGAAATAGTCTCCTTCCCAGACTCTCTTGCAGCTAAGCGTGACCATGTGACACGCCCCAGGCAGAAGTCACTGGATGGGGCTTCTAGGACAGCTTTTCAAAAGAGGACAGATTCATGCATCTGACCTTTTTTCCTTCCCTTTTTCCTTTCCTGGAACATGGGCAAGATGTCTGCAGGAGAGCAGCTACCATGCAACCATGAGGACTGAAGCCACACAAGTAGAGCAGTAAGATAGGAGGAACCTGGGTCCTCCATGATAACCTTGAGACACTGTACCAACTCCTTGTTTAAACCCCTCTTTGGAGGGTTTTCTCTAACTTGCAGCTGAATGCAATCATAACTGATACAAACTATTTCCTCACCCAAGAGAATGGGCTCACATTCTCATCATTGCCACTGAAATTCAGCTCCTACTCATTTTTCTTTTTCATCCTGGAGCCTGAAGTGACAAGCCACAGCCTTCCATTTTCGCAATTTCACAGTGGGAATTAGGTTAAGTGAAAATATTTTCAGTAAAGACACAGACAGGCTACATTGTAGCATCTCACATTTATTCAGACTAAAGAGTAGCGAGCCTCATTCTTAGAAGTCCTTCAGCCACTCCGCACCCCTAGGGAACATATTCTGATCACATCCATTCGTGTAGTCCCCAGCTTCACACCCTCTTGCCTCCTCTCCCCTCTTTCCCTCTCCTCTGATCTCCCCAGCCCTCGAATGAGCAAAAAACGAATTCTTCCACGTTCTCACTCACAGCAACTTAACTATCACCTCTGTGGCTTGGACTCCTATGAGCACCCTCACCTTCTGTCCCAGTGGCTTACCAAGCTATTATTCCAAAGCTATTTTTCCTCTCTAAGCTGAATTCTGTTAGTAGAGGTTAAGAGCACTAATTTTTCACTCTCACTACATTTATCTTTCCATCATGTTTCACACAATGTAGGGGCTCCATAGTGGGTTGAATTGATTGAAGGGAGCCCTGAGATACACACGCTGCAATACTCAACCACCTATTTTAAGAGGTGCCATGGCCTCTAACTCAAAGGAATAATTCTCCTGTGAAAAATGTCAGGCCACATAAAAGAAAAGATTGGTGCTAAGATCAGACAGGTAAAAGGCAGATAGCAGAGAGGCCCATCAACTGTCTGTCCCTGTGCAAGTCACACTCGGTCTCTGGGCTCAGGTTTCCCATGAAGAACTTAGAATGAAGTTAGAAGGAACTTTAAATCTCATCTTTAAAAAACTAAGAATGATATGAAACCCCTTTATATATTGGGGATATTTTTCCATTCCTTAGACTGTGCCCTTTTTTCTTGATTGATCTTGACAAATGTTTATTTTTAATCTTTTCAAAACACTTATTTGGGGGATTTTAAAAAATTACCTCCAGTTTATGTTTCTTTTCTCTTTCTTTGCTTATCTTTATTATCACTTTCCTATACTTTCTGCGTTTATTCTAACTTCTTAAGTTTGATGCTTGGCTCATTAATTCTTAGGCTTTCTTCATTTCTAGTATAAGTATTTTTAAGGCTATAAACTTCCCTATACATATTGCTTTGGCTGCATCATCATGTTTTGATATGTAATATTTTCATTAGTGTTCAATTCTAAGTATTTTCTAATTTATGATTTCTTTAACCCATGAGTTATGGAGAAGTGTTTCTTTTTTTAACTTCCAAAATAATGGGGGGGTTGTAGTTTCTTGCCATTATGATTGTTGATTTAATACTTAATTACATTGTGATTAGATAATGTTGTTTGTATGACAATAATCCTTTTGAAATTTATGAGGCTTACTCCATGGCCTTTCTTATAATTAATTTTCATAAATGTTCTATGTGTATTTGAAAAGAACGTGTGTTCTCTTTTTGTGTGCAAAAGTCATTACTTTTCTATTAGGTCAAAATTTGTGTTGTTCAAATATTCTATATCTTTGTTAATTTTTTATCTACTAGAAAAATCAGTTAATAATAGAGGGATGTTAAAAATCTACTTTGATCATAAATTTGTGGATTCTGTCAATTTTTGCCTTACATATTTTAAGGCTTTTTTTGGGGGGGGGGGTTCATGTCACTTGGAATTGTTACATCTTTCTGGTGAAGAATGTTCTATCATTATGTGATACTCTGCTTCTGTGAGTTACACTGTTTTCCTTAAATACTATTTTGTCTGACAGTAATATCACCACACCATTTCTTTTCTTTGGCTTAGTATTTTCCATGCTTTTACATTCAGCTTTTGTGTATCCTTATGTTTTAGGTATGTCTCTTGTAGACAGCACATAAATTTTGTATATTTAAGAAATAACTCTAAAAATCTTTGTCTTTTACCAAGAGGTTTTAAGCTACTTTATATTTATTGTGATATTTGACATATTTTAATTCATTTTACCTATCTTATTTTGTACTCTACAAATGTACCACTCTGGCGTGGGATATTGATTGTGGGGGAGGCTATGTGTGTGCTGGGGGTAGGTGTAGAGGATATCTGGGAACTATCTATCTGTACTTTCTGCTCAGTTTTACTGTGACTTCAAAACTTCTCTAAAAATTAAAGTCTATTTTTTAAAAGAAAAGGAAGGGAAAGAAAATGACAGGCCCAGATCAGGTAGCAATCAACTCAAAGTTCACTGTGAAAGTCACTGTGAGGGTCTCTGTGGAGACCCTCATCTCTTTTACGCACAAGGAAGGACTCCTGGGCTAAAACTCAAGTCCCAGATCTAATAGTAAATGTGGCAATGCTACCAAGAAGACAATTTTCCCATATCAAAGTCAAAGCCTTCATAGCAAGAGTGGGACCCTGAGATATGGAAGAGACGACATTGGGTGAACAAGCCTGAGAATGTCCTCAGGGCAGAAGAAGCTCCCTTCTCTTCGCTAGAGAAGAGTGGCCTCCTGAGGCCTGAAGACCACGGATAAACCTTACCTGAGACAGACATCTCCCGAAATGATTCTTGGCTTTCTCAAGATCTTCCCGTACCATTACTTGTTGCCTTAGGCCAATAACCAGGGTCAGGATTCGGCACAGCCCAAGAAGAGAAAACAGTCCCTCCTCTGGGAGGAAACTGCTTACGCATTGGAGGAATGGCAGCACCTTGCTGCTGAACACCTGCAAGGATCATGAGACCATGTGTGGGAGTGGATCTTGAGAGTTTGGGCTCACTCTACTCAGCTAAAGATAAGGTTGAATATCTTTTCTATTTATTGACATGGGAACATGTCATAACTCAGAGTAAGTGTCCTGGCAAGAGCTTTGGAGCCAGCCCTAAGATACTGCTGAGGCCTTATTCAAGGCTGGACTCATTGATGGCCTATGGCCCAGGAGGTGGAGATGCTGGAATGTTTGGCGTGATATTGAGGAAGGGGAAGAATTCTCAGGAAGGTGGGGATGTTAGAATGGATGTATTATATAAAAGCACAGAGTTCACTTTGTTTCCTCAAAGCAACCAGAACCTCCCCTCATTATAAGGCAATAAAGATGGCACTGGAAAGGGGTTCTCCAGCATCTTTTAGAAGCTCATTGGTGGTGGGGGTAATTCTCTGCAGGACAGGGTTGAAAGTAGCAGATGCTGCCATGGACCTGGGATCCCTAGAATCCTTGTGGAGATGACAGGATTCCAGACAGGCTGATGCTAAGGAGAGCATTCAATCAACAGCAGCAAGGTGGACATAATTACTATAATAGGCAGCAAGGCTGGAGTGGCAATCAAGCCACCTTGACCTGTCGGGATCTTGGTGACTGCTAATTGGTCATGCTGTTCTGAGGGGCATGATAGATAGACAGTGGACTAGGGTGTTATTTGACGTGTATAACAACAACAAAAAAAAACCCTGAAAAACAAAATACTAAGAGCTAGCAAGCAGAAGCTGCCACACTGGAATGCCGTGGTTCTGCATACAGTTTCCAGATCTAAGTCAGCTCACAGACCTGGGGCCCATGGATTGAAGAGGAGGCCAGATCTCCTTGAGAAAGGACCCAGTACTATGATCCCAAGTATATATGATAAACCATTTTCTGATCCCTTCCCAAAGAGTCCTGCAGTCAGTTCCTATGGTAACTGTGCAGGGAAAAGACTTTTCAAGGAATCTTGGACACAGGATCTGAGCTGACACTGAGAGCAGGGGAGCTGAAATGCCTCTGTGGTCGCCCAGGTAGAGTGGGGACTTATGTAAGGCAGGAACCACAGGATGGTAGTAGGCGTGGACCCTCTCAGATCACATCCTTGGTCTCCTCTACAAAGTGGTGATCGTGACAGCACTGGTCGCAGAACTGAGAGATCTAAATGACACGCTCACAAGTCCACATAATCATCTTGGCCAGTGATAAGTGCCCGATTATTTTACAGCTTAATAATAAGAAAACTGGTCCCTAAACCAATCATGGAAAAGCAGAAAAATAAACACAGTCTTCTCACCTGACCAGTCTTGGGTACTACCTGACACTGCAAGTTCCCCATGGGAAGGGGCCGTGCCTTCTCCTCAACCTTTCCCAGTTTCTCCCAGTATCTCTGCTCTCCAGTTTAAGAGATTATTTCCCCATGGCATCAATGTGGAATGGAGCACACTTGACTAGGAATCAGGAGCCAGGGTCCTAACCCTGGTTCTTCCCCAGCCAGCGATGTGACCTTGGGAAAGTCCCTCACCCCATTCAAGTTCCCAGTGTAAAATAAGCAGGTGAATTGGATGCCCACCAAGGCCTTTTGTTCATCTCCAGGACCCATAGACTTATCAAGACCAAATTCCAATGCATACATCTTTGGGGCCTCAGCAGTTCAAGGAAACTAAATTGAGTTACAATGGTCTCCTCACAGAGACCTTCGAGTGACTGCCTAACACAAATGACCAACTCGTTTCTGCTGGTAGGTAGCCTTCCAAGTTCCCAGGTACACTCAGCACAGAGCTAAGGGGCCAATGTGACTTTTGCCTCGTGACAATCCATGAAGCATCTGTTTCCCACTCTCACCTGCACCCTCGGGCACGCCACTCTTCTGCCATCCAGTCTCTGCTTTCTGCCATCTTTGAATTCTTCATGACCCCGAACCTGCCATTTGTATCCTCTTTGTGATGCTGTTTGCTGCCCAGGCAGGAGAGGAGATGGGAGGGAAGCAGGAAGCAGGATGGAGGCCCCGCGAGTCAGGCTCTCAATGGAGCCCGTGGGCTCCCTTTAATCAGAGACAGGCCAAAGCCTGGTTAGCCCAAGAATGCATACCTTAGGCAGATGTCTGCCTGCTGCTTCTAGAAAACTTTTATAGCAGCACTTTCTCCTCTCAGACTTTTGGCAGAGCTCTCACCATTTCTTCATATTAATAATGAAAAAAGAAAAACCCTCAACGAATGTGCAGTGAAATGAATCTGCAATTAATTTTAAATAAGCTTAAAATTCCATTGAAATGCCCTCCCTTAGTATTTTTATGGGAAATGGTTTTTGCTAGATATGCACACCATAAAGATCCCGAAACATACGATAGACAAAATCCTCTTAGGCATGCGAAAGGATAATTTGGTTTTTCTCAAAGCAACATTAAAAAAATAATAAATAAGGGATAGAAATAATCCAGCTTTTAAGGAAATATTAACCACTAACCTATAAACTATCCCCAAAAGCAATCTCTCTACTCAGGAAATTTAGCATATGGTTCTCTCCCAGCTTAACCCTTTTGCTTTTTCACATCTTTATGCATCTCTCCCTTAAGCCAAATCACGTAAAATTCCTCATCTCAAGAGGCCTAAGAAGGTCTTTTCTCAGTGCATCCAAAATCAGCAACGACCCTAAGGCCAGAGGCTCCATCCTTCGCCAGGCTGGTCTGGCTGCAGGTCAGCCACACCCCAGCCAGGAGGGGCAGCCGCTCCAAGGCTCTGGGAAGCTTTCTTTTCCCCGGCCTCTGGGACATTTTCCAGATCCAGTTCCCAGACCCCTCACCCCTATCTGATCCCAGGCCAAAACTTGGCTCCAGTAATAACAAAGAGGCCCAGAAGATGAAAAGCTGAAGTCCTTTCCCCTCCAGTTGAAACCAGGTGTAATGTTGGCAGGGAGAGGTTCCAAGCTCCAGAGAGCCATATGAAGGCGCGCTAAGGCAATAACCTGAAAACGAGCCCCATGTGGGGCAAGATGCCCAGACCTTTCACTTATTTTGCTATAAATGAGTTTCCTGGGGCAAAACAATTTCTTCCTTCAAAGAAAATCATAGTCAAAGGCCGAGGAAAGGATGGGGAGAGGGGGGAAAGTGAAAGGGGAGGAGAGAGGCAGGAGGGAGGAGCCTCTGGGTGGATGGCCCAGGGCTTCCCAGAGAGCTCAACCAGGCCCCTACGAGGGATTGTAAACTCCCCCCTTGATGTTTGCCACGGGAGCCGCTCTAGGAGCTTTGTCCAGCCTTTGGGCTGATTCTATGTCCCTCAGCAGGGAGACAAGCCGTTGTGGTGGTTTGCCAGCCTCCCAGAGGGCTGGACCTCCTGCTGCAGGCTCCCAAGTGAGGTGTCAAAATCCCAGAGTAAAGCCTCGGGGGTGTGCAAACCGCAGGCTGAATTAGAAGGCTGCTCTCACCTTCTGCCTTGGTCACTCAGATGCAGGGACTTAAGAAGGCAACCTTCAGGCCTGCCTGCCAGGAAACCTTTGATCTTCTTTTATCATCTCAGGGTCACATGTATTTGGAGCTTTTGGACTTGACCACAAAATGAAAGCCAGACAGCATGCCAAGCTGCTTCCGCCGGGTCATTTAGAGTGGACAGCATTACAGGTTGAGCCAGAGCTGGTAGCCATCAGCCCAGGAAGGGATGTCTTATGCAGTGACCAGAAATGGAGACACGGAGGAGGGCAAAGGATCTTTACTGCCTTGGGTAACAGCTCATTCAGGTAGGGAAATATGGTCTGGCTGGAGGCTGCCACACTTCCCAAGATCTCAGCAGTCTCCTGGATCTGGAACCACCATGTGGAGCCCAGCACACTCAATGCCAGACCAACCACCATATCCCTCTGGTCAGTTTTACCTTTAACTGCAACTTGGAGAAGGCTGAATCCTCGCTCCAGCACATCCGTCCTACCAAGATGAAGGGAGGGGTTGAAGGATTCATTTGTCAACAGGTATTTATTGAGCACCTACTGTGTGCCTAGTATTGTTGCAAGCACTGGGGATATAACTGAGAAAGAAAAGATTCTTTTCTCCAAGGAGTTGCTGCTTGGGGTACCAGAGTATGAATCCGCAGTCTTCAGAAATCATCCAACCTAACAACTCCCTTTGCCAAGGGGCCCCAAGGCCCAGAGAGTGGCAGGGCCTGCTCAGAGCTACCCAAAGCATGAACTGGGTCTCCTGCTCTCTAGAACAGTGTTCATTCTGCCACTCCACACTCTTACTCATCAATCTCACAAGGCTTTATGGATCATCTACTGTGAACCCAACCTGAGGACCCAGAAGACCCAAAGATAAGGCAGGAAGTGGGCTTCAGGATTTGAATCTCAGATCTGTCATTTAATATGTGACCCTGTGTGAGTCATTTAACTTCCCGAGCCTCCTCTATCAAGTGGCATCTGACAGCAACTAGCTCCCACTAGTGAAACTGTTATAAGACTTAGGGAGAAGGTTTGTCTACCTCCCATGGCTCAAGAACAGCTATGTAAATGCTGGACGCTATTACTAGGTCATGGCAACTGCCCTTCCCTCAAGTAGAGAGTCTAGATGAAAAGATAGAACATGGGCAATGTGGTTAGAATGCTGACACCCAGATGTGTGCCATGTGTCAAATGACTGGTGCAGAGGAGGGAAAGAGAATCCCATCCTTGACTTCCTGAAGGTGATGGGGCTTGGCCTGAGCACTAATGAATGGGTAAGATTTGGATCATTCTGAGCGGGCTGACTATTTCAGACTGGAAGGGGCCTTCGTGATCATGTCATCATTCATTTATTCTTTCACTTGTTCATTTGACAAATATTTATTGAGCAACAATTATGTGCCAGGCCCTGCTCTAAACATTAGAGGGATAATGGGAAATAAGATAGGTGATGTTCCTGCCTCCATGAAGTTTAGATTCTAGAAGGGGAGACAGTCAACAAATTAGTAAACGTATAAATTAAAAAGAGAATTTAAGGAGTAGGTTGATATAACAGAGAAAAATAGGTAGGGAGGAGGCTTCTTTAGATAGGGAGGCCAGGGGAAATCTCTGTGATGCAGTGGGGTTTTTTTTGGAGGATGCAGTGACATCACTTGCTCAGGATATACCACTGAGAGGAAAAGAAAGCAAGATATCAGGATGTCTCCTGGGTTTTGGGTTGAAGCAGTAGGATGATGATGCTGTGTTTTACTGAGATCCTGGGTTCTGTTTGGAGCATGCTCTTAGATATTCAGGTCAAGAAGGACACAGGGCTGGAGACACACAAATGGGACTCATCAAAATGGGAGGTTAAAAGTTATGGGGCTGGGGGGCTTCCCTGGTGGCGCAGTGGTTGAGAATCTGCCTGCCAATGCAGGGGGCACGGGTTCGAGCCCTGGTCTAGGAAGATCCCACATGCCGCAGAGCAACTAGGCCCGTGAGCCACAACTACTGAGCCTGTGCGTCTGGAGCTCGTGCTCCGCAACAAGAGAGGCCGCGACAGTGAGAGGCCCGTGCACCGCGATGAAGAGTGGCCCCTGCTCGCTGCAACTAGAGAAAGCCCTCGCACAGAAACGAAGACCCAACACAGCCAAAAATAAATAAATAAATTTTTTTTTTTTTTTAAAAAGCTATGGGGCTGGGAGAGATCACTAGGGAGAGGATAGAGAAAAAGCAGAGGACCCAGAATCAATGTCTGAAGCCCTTTGATATATAGAGGTCAGTTGAACAGAGAGACTGAGAAATATTGGACTCTGTGGAAGGATGAAAATTAGAATATGCTGGTATCAGAGAAGCTGTAGCTCATTCAGTTTCATTCCCACAGAGAAGCTGTGGCTCATTCAGTTTCATTCCCACCTCCTTGCAATGAGCCTTCCTGCCCACAAAGAGGATGGGAAGCCAAAGAATATCATACCCATGCTCCCCTCCAGCTCGGATCTGCATGTGACCTAGCTTTCTCCAAGCAGGTACACTAACTCACAGTTTGGAAGACGGGACATAGCACATATCTGTTGCACCTCCTGGCAAGCATGGCCATGGGGGCATTTGGTTTTTTGGAACAGTTGTAGCAGAGCGTCCTGGGAGTCCCTAACTTTGTGAGTGTTGAGAGGCAGGTATGGAGCATTCCTTCAGTTGGCATGGACTACAGCAGGGGCAAAATGGACCCAGTTGCAGCATCCCAGCCATGGCAGAGGCAGCAGCTCCTGTGACAGGCCAGTTCTTCAGTGTTCTTCTCAGAGGTGTTTCTGCTGGATCAGATGTGGAGGGTGACAGTCTCCAGCTGCCTCTCCAACCTTTCCAATGCTTTTATAAGCACTGGACTCTCCCTATTAAATCTCTTTCTGCCTAAGCTAGCTAGGGTGGATTCTGTCATCTGCAGTTGACCCTCAGATGAGTCAGAAGTAAAGGGAAGAAAGTATTTAATAAAGAAGGGAGTAGTCCACTATGCCAAACACTGCAGAGAGTTTAAGGTGAGAGTAGGAAAGCTTTTGGATTTGTCGGCATGAAAGTTATTGGTGACCTTGATGTGAACAATTTCAGTAGGAGGCAGAAGAATGAATGGGAAGTGTTGCATTGGAAAACACTCTTTTGAGAAGTCTGGCTGATAAGAGGAGATGAGATATGATGCAATAGCTGGAGGGAAATGCAGGCTCAAGGAGGAGTTTTTAAAGACCGGAGACCTTAGAGCATTTCACCTGCTGAAGAGATACTGTAGAAAGAGAGGAGATTAATCACACAGGGAAAAGAAAGGATTGTCCTTGAAGGTAAGGAAATAGGATCCAGAGTGTGTGGAAAGGCTGGCGTTGGAAAAGATGAAAGAATCTTCCTCCATTATAACAACCTCTTGGCATTCAAAAGATGGAGGGCAGACCAACTTGGCCCCAGAGTTTGTGCAGGGATCTGAAAGGGATAAAATAAGAGGAAGCTCAATTGTATAGAGCCTTGAATGCCAACCCTTGAATTTAGACTTCCTCCTGCAGACACTGGATTTTGGGGCCAAATGCTTCCGGCCAGAGAAAATATCCGAGGAAGACCCAAATCAAGTCCACTGAAAGGAAAACCATTATCAGCCTAACTAACTGGGTACATTGCCAGTTGTTGGGCTGGCATCAGAACTGGGGTAGTGTTTTGAACTAAGAGCAGTATGATGGATAGAGCACCGATTTTAGGTTCAGATGGATCTGGGTTAGAATCCTACCCCTTAATAGATGTGACTTTGGGGAAGCTATTCAACTTTTCTGAGCTGCCTCTGTAAAATCGGAAGAATAATCATCCCCCTTGGAATGGATACTGTAAAGATTAGATGCTATTACATACCTTGCCTAGTACCTAGGAAGTGCTTAATGAATAGTAGCTGCTGGATTGGAATTCCTGGAAGAGGGGCCTGGAATCTGCATTTTTAATAAGTTCTGGGAGGTTATTCAAGTGTTGGTCCCTGGGGTCTTCAAAAACGCTTGTCTTGGGCTTTTCCTATGACCTGGAAGATAGTAGGAGCTCAGTAAGTATTTTATTGAATGATTAGATAGATAGATAGGGAAGAAGGAAAAGAAGGAGAAAAAAGATGATGTCTTAGTCTGTTTAGGCTGCTATAACAAAATACCACTTATAAACAACAGAAATTTATTTCTCACCGTTTCGGAGGCTGCAAAGTCCAAGATCAAGGCACCAACATGGTCTGGTGAGGGCCCTTTCCTGGTTCATAGCCGGTGCCATTTTACTGTTTGAAAGGTGGAAGGAGCCAGGGATGTCTCTGGACCCTCTTTTATGGAGCACTAATCCCATTCATGAGGGCTCCACCTTCAAGACTTAAGCCCCTCCCAAAGGCCCCACCTCCTAATATCATCATCCTTGGAGGTTAGGATTTCAAAATATGAATGTGGGGCTTCCCTGGTGGCGCAGTGGTTGAGAGTCCGCCTGCCGATGCAGGGGACATGGGTTCGTGCCCCGGTCCGGGAAGATCCCACGTGCCGCGGAGCGGCTGGGCCCGTGAGCCATGGCCACTGAGCCTGCGCGTCCGGAGCCTGTGCTCCACAACGGGAGAGGCCACAACAGTGAGAGGCCCGCATACCGGAAAAAAAAAAAATATATATATATATGAATGTGGTGGTGACACAAACATTTAGACCATGATAGGTAGGTAGGTAAGTAAGTAGATAGACAGATAGACAGACAGATAGGGATGACAGAACAAACATAGATACAGGTAAATCGAACTGGCTGCAAAAATTTACCGTCTCAATTTGAAACATTAACATTTAGAACCTTCTTTATGAGATCTTGCCACTCTCCTGTAAATAACGAGGCCATAGTACATGAGTCATTTCCCTCTTTGGAGAAAAAACCCAAGGGAGGACCCCATAATCACACAAAATCCAACACCAGGCAAAGCCAAATGAGCCACAGAGTAACTGCGCACAGACTTGTTATCTCCTAATAGGACAGTCGGGGTTTTCAGTGACATCCTTGCAAAGCTGATGTGTTTGAAACAAACATTTCATCTGGAAGCAGAACAATTCTGTTGGACCTAATTACATTGAATCCACTTCAGGATGGGATTTTGCCTCTCCATCCCCAAATATGCCAGAATGCAGAGCACACTCCCATGACCTGAGAGTTCTCTACCATGATCCCAGACCCCACCAAAGCCAGTGCTGACGCAGGCAGGAAGAATCACTTTAAAATTGGCCCCTTTGCAGGTTTTCACCAATGCCTTATCATTCACCTAATTTATTAGTGTCTGAAAACCAAGGCTTTGGAACTGTCCTAATTTCACTTCTTCCGGCCTGGCTGGCAAATCTCCTGAAGTTTAAATAAGCCAAAATTTAAGTGTGTGTGGGTGGATTGTGGGAGGGGGGCCGGAGATGATGAGGAAAGAAAGTCCAAGAAAAAAAATTGCCTGCCTGACATTTTCTTTCAGGAGAATCGTTTGTTATGCCATTAAAGCTCCCTCCCTCATCATTCTTGGTGAATGTCAGTTTGAATATTCAGCTTTTCATCAACCTTGATCTCTAGTTGATGCCTCTTCCTCCCTGCAGAGCAGGAATTTTGAAAGGTTAGAGGCAAAGAGCCTCAAAATCGTAGCCTATTAAAGGTTTGGAAGCCAGACTGCATTTCCTCCAGCTTCATCTCTTTGGGCAATTGGTAAGTGTCCCTGGCAGCTGAGCCTCGCTCTGTAAGAGCCCCAATGGCTACAATGGACTGTTTTGGGGTTTTTTTTTTTTCCTATTTTTCAGTGAACATGACATTTTGAACCTGAAGCTGCGGTATTAATAAAGTCTGCGTATGGAATGGAGATCTGAATGACCTGAAATTTACAGATTCAATTTGGGGCAGTAATTGCTCCTGCAGCTATTTTCTGCTGACTGCGTCAGAATGCCAAAGCATCTAAGAAGGGTGGGGGACATCTTTAGGACAAGCTCAGACAAACTAGCTGGAGCGCTGTTGAGGCCTGGTAGAAAGCTTCAGAATATTTTTCAGTTTTTGTTTGAGCGTGGCAGCCCAGTGCGGTAGGAATTCCACCTGGCGTTGGAATCCTAGCATGCTCGTGGACTGGCTGTGTGACCTCGGGCCAGCTGCTTTAATCCCTCTGGACCTCAGTGTTCTTATCTGTAAGCTGGGTGGGAACGATGCCTGCTTCATGAGGGGAAGTGTGAGAAATACAAACCAGACCTCATAGGATGCCTAGCCCAGGGCCCTGACACATGGTTTCAGCTCAGTCCAAGTTCACTTCTCCCTCTCACCCTGGCCTAGGTCTCAGGGGGACGGGGCGGGGGGGGGGGGGACGGGAACTGGAACAGGTTTTTCTCAGACATGCTCACTGCTCAGAGAGTTCTCTTCCCAAGGTTTTGTCCCTGCATAAATTCAACAAGCAAAGACTCCTTTGATGCTAGATAGAGGATACTCTGCGTCCTCACCCTTGGTTATAGCAAGTTCAATATCTGTCCCTTACTTTACATCAAGAGAGACAAAGGCATTGGAATTTAAATTCCTTTGAGTGCTACAAGATAACAATCAACACCTGCAAAAAGAACTGATACATTAATCTTTTAAAACTTGAGGGATTTTTTTTTTCTACACAGTAAATGAACACTGATCTATTTTTCTTCCCTGAAAAGACCTTCACATACACTGCTAAGACCTTGCTAGCATCCATCTAAACAGTGGGTATTTATTTTTAGGACACCATTATACATTTTGCTTAAGAAAAAGAAGCTCTAGAATTTCTGAAAGTCTTTTTTAGGCCATGCATAAAATTTCACGTGTGCTGCACCACGGGTTTCCCACTACCATCATACAAAAATGTCCCCCCATTAGACGGTCCTCTGCCTAAAATTCCACCACTATGGATCCAGTCCTTTTGGGTTAAGCATTATCTTTCCATTTGGCTCCTGGGGAGTTAGGGAACCTAACAGCTGCTAATGACAGTATAGCAGGAGTAAAGCTCTACTCATAAACTTAAACATGCAAAAATATAATTATATTTCTTTTCCTCAACTCAAACTAATTCCAGACCCCTGACTCCTGAATCCTCCCACAGGTTCCCCCTGCCACCTGCCCATTCTCCTGTTTCTGGCCCCTCTCTCCAGGTCTTTCAGAAGTTCTGGCTTCTGATTCTAATAAGGCTTGGGTAGGAAGTGGACCCTGACTAGTAGGTGTCTACCTCATTTGCCTGATCCAATCCCCTGGGGATAGGCCCTAGGTGGCTTCACATCCTCCCTAAGATAAGCAACACTATGGTGACCATCTCAGTCCCAGTGAGGTTCTCTGGCATTTGAGAGCAGGTGGCTAGGTGCTAGGGTACACATATGCCCAGTTCCATTCTGCACTGCCAGATGGCCCTTTAAGACCTCTAGACTATAGAGATCATGGTTTCTGGTTCCCCATGGCCTCCCCAACATTTGGCATAACCTGGCTTTCTTATTTTTGTCAACTTGATGTGTGTAATGTGTATCTCATTTTGGCTTTATTTTTTCCTTTCTGTGATTACCAACGTTTCAGACACTTCACTAAATATTTCAGTGTAAATCTCCTACGAACAAGGACATTCTCCTACATAAACCATAATAAAATTCCCCCACTCAATAAATTTAACATTTATACACCACTAATGTCTGATTTAGGGTTCATATTCAACATTCCCCATTTGTCCCAATAATTTTTGACATCATAAAAAACACCTCCCAATCTGTCATCTCTTTATTAACATCATCTATGAAGATCATTTAACAAAATCTTTAATATTGATATCATCAAATGCATTAATTGTTCTCCCTAAGAAGAGAGGTTTTGAGGGTCCCATTTAAGAAGTCTTTGGCTATCAAGTTGCAAAGATGTATTTCAACAATTTCTTCTGTTAACTCTATAGCTTCACCTTTCAAATGTAGCTCTTAAATCTAAGTGGGGTTTACCTTTGTATAGGACAAGAAATAGGCATTCAACTCTTTTTTTCATAGAGTAAGTTTTTCCAGTGCCATCTAAAAAACAGTCTTCTCTTCCCCCAGGTATTTGTGGCACTCTGTCGCACACCATGCTCCCATGTCCAGGGGTCTGCTTCCCGGGTCCCTCTCCTTTCCATATATATCTATTTGCCCATTCCTGCACAGGAACTACCCATGGCTTTGCCATATGTTATCATATCTTTCTGTCTGATAAATTGTGCTCTCTCTTTTTGCTCTTATTTTTCAAACTCGACAGCTATTTGGGGACTTTTATTCTGCTACATCAATCTTAGATTATATTTTGTAAGTTCCACAAACATTCTGCCCATAGCCAGCCACCGTAATAACCTTGATACACAGCTGCCCTGACACTGAGTGGCAAAGTCACAAATGAAGGTTCTATCTCTGAAAAGTCATTTCATGTCATACCACAAAATGCCAACATGTATCTTGAAAGTAGACAAGTAAAAGCAAATGTTTGTGAAGTGCTTGTGAATCCCAATTCACAAGCGCGAATGTACGAGGAAGGACACTTTTTCTAACATTCTCAATACTGGCCTGAATTTCTCTTTGGAGCTCTGCTGGGTAGTATAAACTTAATTTCAGTTAATTAATTTCATCCCACTTTCTCTGGGGTGGTATTTGAGTTCCAAAGGACTTACAGAGAACCAAGGCTTCAAAGAGCGGGGAGATCTATTACATCATCAATATCATTAAGTCAGGGAAGCATCATTAAATGTCTATCGTCCCTCTACTCCTCAGTCAGTGGTCTCCAAAAGTCCCTCCCTCCTCCTCTCTCGAGCTCCTGGCGATCATCCCGTGGTTGCACGATCCCACAAATCTATCCGTTAGGGTCTCAGCAAGGTTGATTCTCCTCTCCCTGGGACTGCCAACAGCTGCTTTTGTATTAGGATTCTCCAGAGAAATAGACAACAGGATGTGTGTGTGTATATAAAGAAAAACTTATTATAAGGAATTGGCTCACATAATTCTGGAGGCTGGCAAGTCCAAAATCTGCAGGCTGGGATGGCAGGCTGGAGACCCAGGAGAGCAGATGTTCTAGTTCAGGTCCGAAGGCTGTCTGATGTAGAAATGGGAAGACATGGGCAGATGAAGTCCAAAGGCAGTGTGCTGGAGCATCCTCCCTTGCTTGGGGAAGACTTGTCTTTTTATTCTGTGCAGGCCTTCACCCGACTGGATGAGCCTACCCACATTTTGGAGGGCAATCTATTTTACTCCAAGTCCACCGATTTAAATGTTAATCTCATCCAAAACACCCCTACAGAAACGCTCAGAATAACGTCTGACCACAGATCTGGGTACTGTGGCCCAGCCAAGTTGACACATAAAATTAGACACCACGCTCTCCTTGATTAATGCTCTATTAATCAGTTTCCAGTCAGGTAATTCAACATAAAGTATTTATAATATTAATGAGGTATCCTTCACATGTCATAAAATTCCCCCTTTTAAAGTGTACAATTCAGTGGGTTTTAGCATATTCACAAGGTTGTGCAACCATCACCACTATCTAATTCCAGAAAATTTTCATCACCCCAAAGAGAAAACCCGTACCTATTAGCAGCCAATGAGAGGATTTAATAGAGGGAATTGGCTGGACGGCTATCAAAGGACTGAAAAGGCAGAAAAAGAACACTGATGTCATGCAAACATGTAACTGCAGGAAACAGCTACCACTCCTAGGACCGGGAGAACAAAGGGAAGAGATCAGAACTCAGCACCCTGGAAGAGGGGTCTCACAGAGCTGGGACTCAAATTTCTGAGGAGGGGGCGTGAGCTAATGCCATTGAACCACGAGAGCCCAGAGGGAAGGTCTAAGTTACCTCTGATGGGGTGTGATGGGTCGATTGCGGGATCATAGAGAAACACTGGAAACTGGACCCAACTCTGCTGCCAGGGTAACGCTGACAGCAACAGCAAATACACAGGAGTATGACCCTTCTCCATCCTCCTGTCTTCCGGTCTCCCTTTAGTGTTCCTTATCAGCGGGACCTGGCAGGGAGCTGTTGGCAACAAGGAAACTGAGTTGCAAAGTTACAGCTTCACCGTCATAAAGCAGAGTATAGAAGAGCTTTTAGGAGCAGAGAGATAACAGCTTATAATACCACATCTCTCAACTCTGCATAACCCCAGCCTAGGGAGGGGAAGGAAGACTTATCTGGAGTTTGGAGGACAGGGGTGGCAGAAGTCTTGCTTTTGCCCGTGATATTTTCTTCCTGTTGCAATGACTTTGGCACTATGTCCTCCCCCTGGTCCTAGGGCCTGTTAGCATGATTCCCAGAGACACCTGGGCATGGAGACTGGGCTGTTGTGGTGTGGGGAGGTGAAGGATGGCAAAAGAGACTGCATTTGTGCCCACGTGGACTGGATTATACCATATGTCCTTTGAGTCACGTAGCACATAGAGCCACCTGAGACTGATGAGAGCTTCTGGCTCAGGTGACGTGGTCCTGGCACATAATCACACTCACCCATATGCAGAACTGCACCAGTTTTAAACCTGGCATTACCCTCCTCGATGAAGCAGAGAAAGACAACAGCACCAGTCTTAGTAGATAGAACTGCACTTCTCTTCAGGACACAAAGCTGGCACAAATGGGGGCAGTCAAGCTTCAAAAAGGTCTGCTGCCACCCTCGCTCAGACATTATCATACACAAGTGTGAGCCTATTGCGTGGTCACCTCTGCCTGTCCCAAATAACGTTGCTAGTCTCTCCACTCTGTGTCCTGACTTCATGGCCTCCATCTGTTTACTTTAGATAAATAAACACTGTTTGATTTACCCACGTAATGCCTGTGTCCGGGTTTTCCTTTAATCCAAGTCCACTATTGACATTTGTCTATACAGTAGAGTGGTTGTGCAATTTTCCATTACCTGAAGAGCTTAAGTTTTGAAATGCAAAATGTCAGGGGGAAAAGTCTATTTTTTCTTCGCATTTTCGCTATCATCTCCTCCCCAGAAAGAATCAGCACAGAATGGCCTAGTTGCTTCAAAGTAGGTGGTAGAGTGGGAAAGAGACGTGTCACGGTTGCTTTTTTTTTTTTTTTGGTTTGATTTTGTAATATTACATACGTTCAGTTCACAAAACAAAAATGTACAGCTACAGAGTGAGCATCCACGCGGCCATAACCCAGGGCTAGAAGTGTCGCAAGCCCCCCAGAAGTCCCCATGTGCCCCCTCGATGACACTAGCATCAACCTGCCCTGCGGGTCATTGCTCTGCTGATTTCAGGGTTTGGAATGTGCCAGCTCGGCTAAACCGAAATTAGGCTTCCCAGAATCCCTGAGTTACCTGTAGAAGAAGTCAGGTACAGTTGTCCGCCTCTCCTACCCCCCAGTTTTTTCTTATATAGATTTGGAAGGTAGAAGTGAAACAGCAGCTGTTCCTTTCTGAAGGTCATCATGGTTAGATGTGGTGGCAGACATATGCAGGGGTCCCTCTGGATCCCAGCTTGTCCTCACTTTTCCCTGCCTGCTGAACCAAGAGCGACCCCTGCTGCAAACCCTCAGACCTGGCAGCCACACACGGGCACTAGCGTTCTGGATTCAATTTGCTAAAATTTTGTTAAGAACTTTTGTATCTCTGTTCATAAGGGGTGTTTATCTAATTTTATTTTACTTTATTTTTGCAATATCTTGCATAGATTTTTGGTATGAGGGTTATGCTTACTTCAAAAATTTAGTCAGATAGTGGTCCCACATTCTTTATTTTCTAAGAGATTTCATATCAGATTGGTATTATTTTATTTCATCCTTAAATTTTTTATGGAATTTACCAGTAAAGATATTAGAGCCCAGAGTTTTATTTCCGGGAAGTTTTGTTGTTTTAACAACCAATCAATTTTATCTAATAGATACAGGGCTATTCTGAGTTTCTGTTTCATTTTGTGACATATCCTGTCAACTATATTTTTCAAGTTATGTGTCCATTTCATCTATGGCATTGATTTTTTTGGTATAAAGTTATTTATAACACCCCCTTACTTTTTAATGTCTGTGGTAATAATGCTTTATTTATTCTTGATATTAGTCATTCGTCTTCTCTCTGTATTTTCATGATCACCGTAGCTAGGGATTGATTTACCAATTTTGTTAATCTTTTCAAGGAAACAACTTTTGACCTTGTTAATTTTTTGCGTTATTTGATCTTTTCTATATTAATTTGTGCATTTATCTTTTTTAAATTCTACTTACTTTAGGTTTACTTTGCCTCTCTTTTTTTGTTTTCCCTTAGCTTTTAAAGGATAAACTTGGGCATTTGTTTTGGACCTTTCATCTTTTCTAATATAAGCATTTAAATCTATACATTTCCCTCTAAACACTAGTTTAACTAAATCCACAAATTTAGTTATTGTATTTTCATTTTCATGCAGTTGGAAACTCTTTTTAATTTCCTTGGGATTTCTTCTTTGACCCAGGGATTATATAGAACTACATTGTTTAATTTTGAATACGTAGGTGTTTTTCTAGATACCTTATTATTATTGATTTCTCATTTAATTCAATGTTGGTCAGAGAACATACTCTGAGAGCCCCAAATTCTGAATTTAGCTCTCATAAGTTCTGTTCTTCCTTAATACTCTTCACCATTATGTTAGCTGACTAAAGTCTTCGAGCAGATTTTTACAAATAATATTGTGTCTGGCTTTTCTTACTGTGCTAAGTGGGAGAGCTAATCCAAATTACCTAGTCCTTCATTATCGGGCATCACTATAGTTGCTTTTACAAACATGTATCATTCAGACTAAATCAATCATTTAGTATCAAAGCTATATGCCATAAATGCTTTTTGGTGGAATTTTTCTGCATGGAATAGACCATTGAAACGTGAGTCAAATAAAGTTTGGGCCAAAGGTATTTTCTCCCTCTCCTAGTACAGCCTTCAGAATCAAACTTGGGCGATCTTTTTATTAGGACTTCCAACAGGTGCCCCGAATTGGGGTCCTCTGTCTCAACCATTTTTCACTGCCTATTCAGTTTACAAGAATGTCTCTGACATTTATTAGGTGGTAATTTCTGAGGAAGAAACTTCATTTCCCCTCTTCGTCTTCTATGCCTTGATCCCTGTTTAATCAACCTAAAAGTCTCATTCTGGACTGCTCTCCACCTCAACAATTAAAAACAATATTTTCTAGAAAATTCTACAATGCTCTAGCTAGTCTTCTGTTTTCCTCAAACTCCAATGTCATTGTTTGGCGGCGAGGGTGGGGGGCGCAGGGGGGAGCTTATTCCCCCCTCATGTCTCATTCTGCATGGAGGGACACCATTCTTTGTAACACTTTTGGCCTCACTCAGATTGGAGCATTAGAAAAGAGAAAGTGGGCGTGTGCAGTCCAGACTCTTCTGCACTTTCTCTTGGGCACAGGTTGCCCTAAGGAAGCACATCTTCTGTTATACTCCTCCAAGAGCGAAAATTCCCAAGCCAATATTTCAGGTGGGTACATCTATCCAAATACGAGGTTAGAAAGCCCAAATATCAAGTTCAATCATAAAGGAGTTAGTTTGGTGTTTATATGCCTTATTCTCTTGCTGTATTTCTCAGGACATTCAGAAACTAGGGTAGGGTAGGAAGGTGCTACTTCCGAGGCTCTCCTGAACCCAGTAGATATGCTAACCAATTCTCTTCCTAAAGTGATCAGTCCATCCTTTGTTTAAAAAAGACGACATTCTCACGTTCTCAAACCTTCCATAGAGAGACTGTGGCTCTCCTGAAATGG
The DNA here is from genome assembly GCF_949987515.2 of Delphinus delphis. Classification (NCBI taxonomy): domain Eukaryota; kingdom Metazoa; phylum Chordata; class Mammalia; order Artiodactyla; family Delphinidae; genus Delphinus; species Delphinus delphis. The sequence continues at coordinate 132,659,123 of NC_082684.1, read as the reverse complement.
TTCCTTGGTGCAGAGGCACTTGGATGTAACGCATCCATGGGAAAGTTCTTCCACCTCGTGAATCAGCTCATCATATTGTTTCTTTTCATCACCACGAAAAAATGATTGTCTGGACTATCAAAAACTTCACATGGCCCTTGAATCCATCAAAGAGTTTTAACTAAAGGAGTCTTAATTGTGACAGAGAAGAAAGGTCAAAAGTGGGGGGGGGGGGCGGTGAAAATATGGGTAAGTTTCTCTAATGAAAGAAAAACAGTGCTTTTGAGTCTCCAGTGTGATGTGATGGAACAGAACTGAGCTCAAATTCCCGTTCTGTGACTTTGAGCAGATACTTGGCCTCTCTGAGTCCCAGTCCCCTCCCTTAGGAAAACAGACAAATAATGTCCATTTAGAGGGCTGTTAAATGAGGTAACATATTGGAAAGCTTGAAATGGAATGAGTACTCAATAATAGCAGTTGCTTTCACCTTCCAAAAAAACCAACTGGATCAAATTTTCTTGATTATCTTAGAATGTCTTGGGGAAGATTCACAATAATACTGAAAACCAGAGAAATAGGAAGATGGGTAAAAGCGAAACAGACAAAACAAAACAACAGAGTTCAGAGAAGAAATGATTCAGTAAGGCAGCTTACATTTGTACAACTTAATACTTTGCCGAAGGGCTCCCCTAACTGTTATTTGATTTGAGCCTCGCAATAGCTCTATGAAATTGATGGGGCAAATACTACTGGGTCCATTTGAAACACGAGGATCTAAAGTTAAGAAATCGTACGTGATTGCTCATTGCTCTTCAATGTCCAATCTAGCACGTCTCTCCCATGGTACCCTCTACGTGTCACGGTTACTCTGAAATAAAGACCATATGATGCCACCCGTGTGCACATATGCACTTCTCAGAGTGCAAATCTCACATTCATTTTCTCATTTTGTCCTCACAACAAGGATTTCTGGATGTTTCACAGATGAGGAGCCCCAAGCTTCAGAGAGGCCAAGAAGCCAGCCCCAAGTCACACAGCTAACGCAGAGGCTGAACTCAGGCCTTCTGACATGGCCAGGGCTTCTGTGCTCATGGATTTTAATCACACGAAGGATAGCAAGGGCAATGGAGAGGTGGCTTCATGTCTGGGGTGAAAGCAGAGCAAGTGTTCTTCAGCCCGGGAGGAGGACCTTGCACAAGTGGCCCTGGCCCTCATGGTCACAGAGACTGGCACAGCCAGCATTCTGCCCAGGTCGTTTAATATAATCTGCAGCAATGGTGTGATTTATTGATGGCTTTCATTTCCCACTGGGACGGCATGAAAATAATCAGATGAATAATGAGCTCGTGAAGATGGATGCAGTCTGAGCCAGCTCCCACAGAAGGGAAATATATGCTGGGGTTCTGCCTGGAGCAGCGCAGGACGATGAATGTTTCTGCACAAAGCTGGGCCTCATTTGCTCCTTTGGCAGTGAGGCACTGCTCTCTACAGACACAGAGAGGCTTAAGAGGTAATAACACTGGCATTTCCCTGTTCCAGGAGTGGAGATGAGATGAGCAGTGATGGGCTCCAGGATGACAAAACAGCCTGAGCCTCATCCTTGGGGGATAAAAGCTGCATTTAACCCTGTGGTAGCTGGCAGGAAGGCCAGTCCCTCTGAGGTTTTCTAATGCATGGGTGCCTGCCCTACTTGATCACGAGCCATGGGCCTTTCCTGCTGGTGCAGCCATGCAGCTTTACTTATCTGTTGCTGATCACAAGCCACCCCAAAACTTAGGGGCTTCACGTAACAATCATTTTATTACTCACAATTCTGTGAGTCAGAATTTGGGTGGCTCAGGGGGAACGCTTATCTCTGCTCCCTGTTGTGTTGGCTGGAGTGGCCCACCTGGGGCTAGAGGATCCAAGGTGAGCCCACTCACATGTCTGGGGTCATGCTGTCTGCTGTCAGCTGGGGGCCTCAGTTCTCCTCCACACAGTCTTCCTCCAACAGGACAGCCTGGACTTTTTACGTGGCAGCTGGGTTCCAAGAGCAAAAGTGAAACTTGCAAGTCCACTTGAGCCTGGACTTTGGAGTCCCAGAAAGTCACTTCTACACATTCTCCTTGTCAAAGCAAGACAAGGCATGAGGCCAGCTCAGATTCAAGGGGTGGAGAAATAGACTTCATCTCTGCATGTCACTGCAAAGGAGTGTGGACACAAGAGGTATGATTCCTTGGGGGTCATTGGGAACCAGACTCTGAGTTGGAGTTTAGTGAGTGAGAAGGATATTTAGGGCCTCTCCTCCAAGGAGAGCCCTTGGGATGGTCACCTGTGGAAGGGAGGGGGCAGAGGGAGATGCTGACCAGCAATCAGGTCCAAAGAGAGCCCCAGCCTATGCCACAGAAGCACTGAAGGTAAAATGGCCCTTCAGAGCTGTCCTGAGTTGGGAACGGTGGCCAGGAGTTCATACACCAAAATTGAAGGAGAGGGTGCCTTGGAAACGGGCAAGACCTTGGGCAAGGCAGTCCCTAAAGGAGCTGACCCCTGGAGGCTGCCTGCCCACAGCACTCCCTGCATCTGGGAACAGGCCCTGCACTGAAGGGGTATCAGGACAGCCTTCGTGGTGCCCACCAACGTTCTACCAGGCTTGCCTTCCCCAAGAATCTATTTTCCTCCCAGCTTCCCACCACCCAAAGGACAAGGCAAGACACCTTGGACTCCCCTGGACCTCCCTCTCCCAATCTACCACCTCAGCATTCCCCTCCCCATTGTCCAGCATCTCCCTCCCTGCCCTCCATGGTGCCACTCTTACCTGGATGACTGAGACAACCTCCTACCAGGTTTCCTCCCTTCTGCCCTCTCCCCTTCAAAACCAATGTTTCTGCAGCAGCCAGAGTTGTCTTTCTAAGACAGAAATCGATCCCTGAGACTCTCTGGCTTAAAGCTTTTCTGAGATCCACACAACCTCAAGACCAAACCCTGGCTTCTCGACATGGCTTCCCAAGCCCAGCACATGGCTTGGCCACGGCTCCGGCCACTTCTCCCTTCACATTCCCCTGGACCCTCGGGAGCCCTGAGCACTCTCTTGTCTCTGTTCCATCTGCCTGTACACTCAGTCCTGTGTATCCCCCTTTCCTGCCTCCCTCATTCCCCCTCAGCCCACCCTTGGCTCACTCTTCAGCTAGCCATTTGGGCTGGCAGCCTTCCCAAGGTCCCAAGCCCGCCCCAAGTGTGTCAGGCGGCCTTCCTCACATTCCTGTGGCACTTCCGCTTCCCCATTTCAGCACTCTGCACACGGGTGCAGGTGTAGGTGCCCATGAAGTCTGCCTGTCTCCCCCTAGATGGTGAGCCCACCAGGGCCAGCCCTGTGTTCACTGCACCCCAATGAGGAGAGCACGGCATCATGCCGAGATATATGCTCAGCACATCACAGGGGCTCAGTCACGTGTTCTCTGAGTTACTTGTGATCTGATAGCTGGAGGGGTGACAAGAGGAAGGAAAAAGAGGGCTGCATCTGAGGTCCTGAATTAGACCAACCTCAGGAGATGAACGCCCTTGGGGGAGGAGGGAGAGCTGTTCTGAAAAACGGGCCTGACCTACCTCCTGTGCCTGGCCAGCCTCAGCCTGGCGTGGTGAGAGCCCCATCTCAGATGCGAGGTTGACCCAGGGCCATGGGAGCCTGAAGGACACCTGGCGACACCAGGCAAGCTGTGGAGGGCACCACTTCCCTTTAAGACAATATCCACATCTCTACTCCCTACTGGGCTTTTCCACATTGGCAAAGCCCGCAACAGTCTATCTTCCTCCCGCCCCAGAGAAATGCTGCCAACCCAGTGCAAGAGAACTGCCCATCATTTCTTGAGCTCTTACACTGTCCAGTACACTCTATAGGGATTATTATCCTTGTTTTTCAGGTTAGGTAATGGAGGCTCAGAGAACTTAAGTGACTCACCCAAGGTCCCTGCAATTAGTACATGGCAAATCTGGGATTTGAAACCAAGTCCTGTGTCCTCTGAACACCTGAGATTTTGCATGAGGCCCACAACCTGGAAGAGACAGAGCTAACACCTCAGAAGGTACCCACAACCAAAGAGGGATGGGGCCTTGGCAAACAGATCACAAAGTTCATAGTTCTAACCTCTGAGATCCACACTACCGTTCACAAACACAGGACTGGAAGGGACCTTGAAGGCTATCTTGTCTAACTACTCCATTTATATTTAATGTTATTTTGTGAGCTCTCAGGGCTACGGTTTTAAGATCCATCCATGTTTCTAAGTGAACATCTGGCCCATTGTTTTTAAGTGCTTCGAATGCTGCATCAACCCTGGTTTACTGCCCACCGCTGCGGGGATGGATGGCCAGATTACAGCTCACTGCACAGATTCCGCCACCCTCACCCACAGTCATGGCTCTGTCTTAAAGGAGAGAAAACCAGGGCCACGGAATGGGGAGCGGCTGGCAGACATATTCGCCTGTCATAGCCACGTCTAGTTAGCTCCCTGGCAACCCCCGGGAGAAAGGCATTTTTCTCTCCTAATTTGTGCACATCCATTCTGGAAAGGGCTCTGAGTGACCTTGCTTGCATGTTCATACGCATGAGAATCCTGGGGCTGGGGCATTCTGATAGGCTGAGCCTGGTCATGAGACCACCCTGGTTTGGGGTGGGTGAAGCCATTCCTCACCTCCCAACAGGGGACATATATGACGGGGAAGGGACACTTAGTTCTTCAAAGAGAAGAGCTGTCTTGGCAGAGAAAAACAGCAAGCGTCCCTGCCAGGCTGGGACACCAATGCTGGCCAGAGAGGCAGGGTCCTCTGTGAGGGTGGGGCACAGTGCACTTCTCCTAAGACGCAGGGGTGAGTGCGTGGCCCTAGGCTGCCCACTGAGAGGGGTGCATCTCCTGTGGTGTGCCGCCACACAGGGCAAAGAAGCCCGACCCAATGCCGCTGAGGTCCCTCTGAGGTGCTGAGCAGGGAGAAGCAGGACCCCCTGTTTACTGCACACCCCTCTCCCCACCTTGGTCCCAGGCAGAGCATGGAGATGGCGAGCCTTGGCTGACACCCTGACCGAGTTTGCACAGCAGCAGGCTCGGGGTGAAGAGGATCTCCAGACCCATAACGGAGATCCAGTCCACTAAATGTGGAGTTCAGGCCCTGTTGACAATGTAATCTCCCAGAACACAGAGGAAGGAGAGTGACTCCTTAATTCTGGTCCCCCAAAGCCTGGCTGTTGAAATGGACAAGAAAGGAACCTGAGGACATACGGTCAACCCAGAACATGGCTGAAGACTAGGTCTGTGCCCACATCCCACACTCTTTCCTGTGTCCTGGGAGCACCTGAGTCTTGGCATGAAGCCCAGGCAGGGCAAGCCACAGAGGCAGAGCTAATGCCTCGGAAAGTGCCCACAAACAGCGAGGACGGGGATTTGGCGAATCGACCTCCAGCCTCCTTTCCCTTCTGTGGGGCAGCTCTGAGGCCGCTCTCCTGGGCCTCCCAGGGCTCCCACTGGGATTAAACTTTCCTTGCCCACAGTGGAAACGCGGGCATGATAACACACATTCCATGAGCTCCCTTCCTTTCTTGCCTCACTTCTCCACTCCCTTGCCCATGTCTCCTGGGATCACTTTTCAAAAAATGACCTACACTCAAATCCTTCTCATAGGTCTGTATCTGGAGGGACTCCAACTAAGATAATGTGATAAACGGGAAAGTAAATATGGAAACCTGGAGATGTAGTAGTAATAGAGTGGATAATCCTACTCTGGGTTTGGAGTCATATGTTCTGTGTTTAGTCTGTCTCTACTAGTATAGAAATATTTAATATTAAAATGAGTGTTTATAGACTTTAGGAAGGAGATTTCAGGACAAGCAGAGCTGGAAACTCTAGAAACAGGAAGATGACTCAAGAAAGATGGGAGACTTTTACAAATTCTGAGAATACACAAATAATTCATTCCTCAGAGGCAAAAAGGGCAAAGGGCAAAAGAAGCCTCATGGCAGGCAGCAACAGAGGCTCCACCCCCAGCCTGTAAGCTGGGTGTTGGGAGAATGTGCTTAGGCTTGCGAATATCCCCAGGACAATAGAAGGGGCTTTGGTTAAGTAGTTTCACGTGAATACGAAGAGGAAGGGACAAGCTGGTGCTTGTGGCAGAGTGGGCGGTTCACAGGTGACAGTGAGAAAGCAGAACTGCAAAACTCCCGTTTTACTCCTGTCTTTCCTACCAAGGCAAAGGTTTTGGAACTTAAACGGTGAAGACAGACTGAGTTAAGAGAAATCAACACACAACTAAAGTCCAGGCAGGCGCTGGGGCTTGACAGGGCTACAGGGCTGGTAGACCTGGTGAGCCTGAGCTTGGACTCCCAGCCGACCAATCTCCATGCTGAGGGCAGCTGTCAAGTAGTAACTGCGGGTGGGCCGCAGGGCTCTCTCCTTGGTCCCAGCATGTTCTCCACAAACATAATGATGCTCCTAGCACAGTGCTTGTCACAGAGAAGGCTCTAAACCAGCGGTTCTCTCCCCAGGACATTTACAAGGTCTAGAGACCCCACTAGGTTGTCACAACTGGGTGTGTGTGGTGCCACTGACAGGCAGCGGTCAGAGGCCAGGGATGAGGGTAAGCCAGGGTCAGAGGCTTAACTTCCTGCAATGTGCAGGGCAGCCCTCAGCACAAAGAATTATCTGTTCCAACATGGCAATGGCGCCAAGGTTGGGAAACCCGGCTCCAGATGGATGATTGTTGAATGAATGAGGAGCTAGTGAGTGCCCACTTCATGCCCTGTGGATGTACAGAGGACTAAGACACAGTCTCTCCCCTCAAGGGTTTATACTCCAGTACAAGAGACAGAGGCAGGTGGCTGCATAACACAATGAAATGTGCTTTAATGGAGGGGATGGGAGAATAGAGATAAAAGAATCACCAATCCCACTAAGCAAAGGTGCCATGTGAGCTGGGCTTTGAAAGATGAAGCTTGGTCAGGACACAAGGTGGAGATAAAGGGTGAACAGAGGCATTACACGTGCCTGGTGTGTTGGGGACACCACAAGTAATCCAGTGTGACTGGAGTGCAGGGTTCTTAAGGAGGAATACTGGAGACCGGTGCCATGGGAGGGCGCCGATGCCATGGTGAGGTCCCTTGACTCTCTGTGTTATAGGCACAGGGTTAAGAAAGTTTTTAGGCAGATGGTAACGTGGTCAGAACGATCTCGTTAAAATAAGAATATATTCATTATCTCTATGGTTAAAAAACTCTTCTCTCATGTAAAGAATTAGTATAACATTAATCTCATTCATAAAGCCACCTGGATGATCTCACAAAAAACACAGTGGAATATTCTGGATCCTTCTAGAGGACACCAGAACCCTCTGTCCCGTCCACCCTCATCAATCCCTCCCTTTGCCCTGCATATGTGTCAGATTTTTTAAGTGTACAATTCAATAATTCTCAGTAAATTTACAGAGTTGTGTAACCATTACCGTAATCCAGTTTTAGGACATTTCTGTTACCTCAAAGAGTCCCATGTGGGCATTTGTAGTCAATCCCCATTCCCACCCCTGGCCCCAGGCAACCACTAATCTGCTTTATGTTTCTATACGTTTGCTATTTCTAGATGCTTCATATAAATGGAATCACAGAGTGTGTGGTCTTTTGCCTCTGGTTCCATTCACTCAGCATCATGTTTCCAGGTTCATCACATGGCAGCATGAATCAGCAGTGTGTTCTTTTTTATTGCTGAATGATATTCCAGTTGGACACCTGTTTCAAAGACGACGGCTCTAGAATGTAAGGTGGGTAGGAGGAGGAAGAAATAGAAGCCAGGGGACCAGCTAGGAGACCATGGTGGTTGTTCAGGCTGGAGACAAAGGAGGCCTGAGGTGGTGGAGTGGCAGTGGGCATGGAGAGAGGAAGGGATGGAGGTTACAGGGCCTGAAGACAACCTGCTCACGTGGGGCTGGATGGGGAACGTGAGAAGCCTGGGGGAGGTCTGGATTCCCACAGGGCTAAGGAAGGGGCAAGGGAGCTTGACAGCACCTCTGGGCAGATTCCTACCTGGCTGATGGGGCGGAGCGTTCACAGACCCAGTCAGCCCCGAGGACCCTCCAGGTGGCCTGCTGAGAGGCTGCCTTCTTGGGCCATTGGGATGAAGACATTGAGAACATGTCTGTCACTGTGCTGATGACACAAAGCTGTGAGGACCAGCAAATTTGGAATGACTCAATTCAAACAAATCTTGGCAGGCTCAAATGGTGGGCCATGGCAGAATCTGGGCAGCTCTATGGTGGTTAAGACCTAAAACTACCAGTGGACTATGGTTTTCTGGATACATATCTGTCTTCCTGGCATGCTGTGAGCTTTGTAAGAACAAGGACAGTGCCTGGGGGTACAAGGAGGATCACGTGAAAATGACCTCAGTAGCTGGCTATGGGGCTATGGTTTTTGGGGCCTCCTCTTCTCAGCTTCCTATGGGACCAGAAGCTCCTTTGCTCCAGCAAGAGGGTCTGTCCTGCCTGAAACTCCCACAGGTCCCCAGGTGAAAGGTGACTGCTTTCCTGGACCACTCCTCTAGTGTCCCTCCATCGGACTAACAAGCCCAGCATGCCTCTTCATGGGATGCTGAAAAGATGGGGACCTCATGTCTCTTCTTGCTGATCGTTACTTTGTGTGTTTCTCCCAATGAAGTCTGCTCCTTAACCCTTACTGTGTGTTGTGCAAGAACTTATGATACTATTTATCATAGTTGCAGCTAACAACACAATAGGGGTTTCTTCACCTTTGTATCCATGCGTCCCAACAGAGTGGCTGGCCCATGCTAAGTGTTTGGTAAATAGCTAATGGATGCCTGCCTTAAGAGCAATAGGTTCAGAATTCCAGGTGTTAAGCAAGGATCCTATCACTGTACTCTATTCATTATGCCCCAATTCCTGGAAACTGGAGATTCTGATAACATTTACTGTAATTTCTAATTTAAAAAGTAGCATATGCTCTCTGAGGCAGATTTGGAAACTATAAGCAATGTTAACTTTTTGACTGATTTCTCTCTCTCGATACAGAAGGATGTTCAGAATATTTATTCATTCATACATATATATAGGATACATACACACACGCCACAGATCTTTACTACATAATTGGTATCCTCTAAGCTTCAACTGAAAAACATCTTTCTGCCATTAAAACTCTTTGGAAACATCCTTTTTAATCAGGGCAGAATATTCCGTCACATGTGGGTTACATGATTTATTTGGCCATTTCCCTCTCGCTGCCCCTTTCGGTTGTTGTTGTGTCTGGGGGCCGGCTTTGGTGATCCCTAAGTCTGCATGTCCCATGTCGTGGGGCTCAGGAGTCCTTCCGCAGGCACGTGATTCTGCTTCCCCCCTTTAGCCCACCTCTCTCAGTACCTGCAAACTCTCCTCTTCTGGTACCTTGCTCTGGGTTTACGTGCATCCTCACCCCTCCCCCTGCTCCTCAACCCAGAGGCCAGTTCTGCCCCAGTTCCCTGTTTTCCCCCCACCAGCTAGCGTCTAGGCCTCCACAGCCTCACGGTCCTGGAGGCCACAGCGGTGGTCGTTCCTGGCTCTCTCCTGCCATCTCCTGCCCACTCGCAACATCTCTGGTACTCTAGCTTAATTCCTACAATGCTGGGCCAATGGGGAAAGGCCAGGCCTAAACCAACATGACAACATTTAGTAGGTTTAATTGTAAAGTTCCTTACTTATTTGTTCTCAGCTATCTGCATAATAACACTATGAGGCCTGATTTAATTGCATCTGAAAACAGTCCTAGAGGCTTTACTTGGTAATAAGCCCCATAAGAATCAGTAATGGAATGTGGGTGTCAAAAAAAAAAAAAAAAGAAAGGTAATGCCATTTTCTAGTCACCTTTATAGACTGTTTTTAGGCTCAGGATCACCAGGGGGATGTCTTGGGAAGGCAGATTTCTTTAAAATAAGGAGAAGGTTTTGTAAGAGGAGCTGTCCTCCAGTGAAATGAACTGGCAGTGACTGTTCATGTTCAAGAAAAGATGGGATCCCTTATGCCTCCAAGACTTCATTGCTACCCACACAAACTCATTACGCACTCTTCTTAAGTGACTGTGGAGAGACTGAACACCCACACCAGCAGTAGGAGGTGTGAGCTCTGGGTTTACAGGTGAACCTTCGCTGTGCACCTTGCTCCATGGAGTTACTGAGAGGCCTTCAAAGACTACATGAGGTGTGTGGTAGCTCCCTGAGGTGGGTCCTGGCCAGGCCCCGAGGCCAGCTTTTCACTGCTGCTGGACCATGGCACAGCAAGGCAGTATCCCGGCTCATGAAGTGGGGGGAGGAAGTGCCCTCCACTCTCCCTGACCACAGGCCCCACCCTGCCTTCCCATCGGTCCCGGGATGCTCTGCTGCTGTCACTGCACTGTCTGCACTCAAATAAGCCAGGGCAGCTCCAACAGACACTTGTCTGTTACTCATTCAACTCACGTTTCCGTCCTCTAGGCCTGTTGGGTAGATGGGTCTGCAGGGGTGGGTCATGAGTGCTTAAGGATCCATTTCCCTTGGGGAGAGGGAGCAAGAGAGGAAAGTCTTAAAGGGCCAACGCAGAGGACACGTGAAAGGATGTGTGTGGCGGACAAGAGCAAGTGCAAAAGCAGGGGAGGCAGAGCGGCTTGGGATGGGGGTTGGAGACGAAAGCATTCAACACGGCAAGTAGCTTAGTCTGGCCGGGGCTGAGGTGCTGCAAAAAAGGGTGGGTGAGATGTGAAGCTGGAGAGGTAGGCGGGGCTCCAAATAAGAACAACCATACTAAGGAACTCGCATTTCAAACTGAAGGCCCTGGGGAGCCATCATCAGAGAACAGTACGAAAAGCCTGAGAATTCAAGGACTATGCGGTGGGCGGTTCCTTCCACGCGCAATGACCAGCTGCAAGAAAGACTGAGAAGCTCTGATCCCTAAGTTCCTGATCTCATGGGCTCAGCTGGCCAGCAGTGACTGACCAGGCTTCATACAGCACTCTGTGGAGAGGGTGGTGTTTTGTCCTCGCTGAAACGCGTTTGGATTTGTTTAGCACGCCCATCACACTTCCGCCAGCACAACCGTCTGTGGACTCAACTTCTACACAGACTTGGCACCACAGACCACCTGGCTCCTAAGGAACCCATTTTTCTGCAAAATTAGGAAGTTGGTTGATAGACCTTATTCAAAGTTTTTACCACGTACCAAATCACTCAGGGGCACCTGGCTTTATAGAATGGTATAATCACCTATGGAAAACTCAGGTTATAGCGCCACTGGAGAGACAACACCTTTGAGGTTAGTGTATTGATCTACAGCACATGATATAGTCCTTGAACCAGCAACCAGGACACAGGGCCAGGAACCAAGCAGTGGATGTGGAGGTGCTTGCTTGTCACTTTCAGAACGAATGACTCACAAAATGTCTGCTTCCCATCCCTATAATTCTGTGCTCTGTCGGTTTACAGATTCTAATCTTGAGGGAAGAATGTTTCAGTCAGGAGACAAAAACAAAGGTTTCAAAGACTTGGCTATTTCACCTCCTCATACTACTGTGGTGTTGTAACATAGCTACTACGTAATTCAGGAAGAGGAAAGAATAGATGCACCCTAGAAGATCCCCTGGGACTTCTCTTGACACTGCAGCGATCAGTGGTAAAAACGAGTGAAACCTAGAATCGGTGACACCGAATTGTAGTATTTGCCCATTTCCTTAAAAACCCCTACTGTGGCCAATTTCAAGCTATCAATATGACATTACTACATGACGAACATGCAGTTAGGATAAAATGAACAGTAACACACCATTATACGGTTTTCCTACCATACATACAAAAGACAGAAATAATCGCAAAAGGATGGATGTTAGCAAAATAATTAGAAAGTGATGAGTTTGGGGTATTTATCACATTGTTTTTAATATAATTTATCGAATCGTGAGTTTATATAATCTAATTTTTAATAATGGCTTCTGTTTAACAAGTGGCCCAAAACATTGCTGAAAGTTGATTAACCCACTCTCAGGAGCCAGTACCAGATCGATCTAGCACACCACTGAGAAGTGACTCCCTAGAAAGTGTCATCAAGGGCTCAGACCCCTCAGAAATGAAGGTTTTGGTCACCTTTCCTGGTTAAATAATCCAGCCGAGGTTCTGGCTGAAGGCAAAGGGAATCTTAAACGTTGCAGGCGAGGGAAAGTCACAAACACCAATTCTGGCCTTGGGCCTACGTGCAAAAACTAAGACTTGAGCATCTATCCATATTTTCTTCCATTCCATTTATACATTTTTGAGTTTTCCATCATTTTTCTTGTCTTTCCTATCATTACCCCTGACTCTTGGGAGTAGTTAACTGTACAGTTTAGTTTCTTGGTCGGATCACAAAATTGTGACAAAACTAGAAGAGGAAGACATCCTCAGAGACCCTGGACTTGGGCTTGGAACTGGTTACAGTTCTTATGAGACACTGGGTTGACTCCCCTTGAGAAACAGATGAATGCATTTTTTTTATTATATGAGGGTTAGGACGGAGGAAGTTTCATTTTGTTGTATTTTGTTTTTGAAGCAAAAATGTGGAAAGAAGGAATATTACCGATTCGGTAAAATTCCATAACACACCACCTCTTAATGCAAACCTGATATAGCACAAGTGGTGATTGCCTCAGTCCTCTGCCCAGCTCTGTGCTCAAAAAGAGGCAGGGTTAATTTGTTATCTTCTACTTCTGCAGCAGGCGTGAAAAATATGGAAGGAGGATGAAGCTAAGCAGGAGAAGAGCAGGCAACCCTGTACAGTAAAGTAGAGAGATGGACAGTGTACTCCTGCATCACTGGTTTTCTCCCCAGGTCAGGACAATGAGATGAGAACCAGCTAAGTAGGTAGGAGAGCTTCAGAATCACTGTAACTGTTCTGGAATCCCTGCCTGCTGCAGAATCCAGAATCATTCTCTTGATACTTAAGCTGGAGCTGACAGCTGCCCCAAACGGCACCATATGGCAGCTGGGACTTGGCCCTAATTGAATCAAGCACTGGGACTCTCAGAACTGCCATCCAGCTAGTTCTGCTGTCTCACCCAGTTATTTAGTTTATTTCACGTTCACACATTCCACATTTTACAAGAGTTGGATTTGGGGGGAATTTACTCATAACTTTGCAACAGTGTTTTACAGTATTGGACACCAGAGGGAAGTTAGTGGATATTTGTATTTTGTTGGTTTGACTTTTGGCTTCCCAGAATTTGAAACCATTTCTATAATTGGGAAACTCCCCCTGCATGTGTCTTAGTATGACGTGGTGCTGATGATGCCCCAAACTCACTTACTCAGCCTCCGTCACAATTAGCACAATTAGGGGCAGCTAGGATGCAAACCTGCCTGGGATCTGGCTCTGAGGAATAGTAACAGTGGCTTCTCCACTGAACCAATTCTGCAACATGGTTTGGCTGCATAGCCTTCAAATTTTGTCTTTCCATCTTTCCAGTGATTCCATGAGCTTCCTAATACTTTTTTCAATAAATTACCTTTCTTCTTAAACCAGACAACTGTTCTTGTAACTAAAACCCTTGGTTGACATAATATAAATAATTTCTAAGGGGAAGTAGCAGAGTCTCATTCTAACTTTCGGACTAATGACACAGGAAGTAGGGCCACTCGCTAACAGAGTTCTGTGCACGTGGTGGGTTGAAATGAAATGATGAGCCATTTTGAGCAATTCTGGAATCCTTTTTGAATGAGTCTGCTTCCAGCATCAACTTGCTACTTCTTTGGTGAGCTCTTTGAATTCTCTGCCTTTAATCTCTCCTTTCATATGGCTTGTCTCCTAGCCACCATTGTAGAGGCTGGAGGGGAGCTCTTATAACCAACGTGGCTTGATTCTCCCCTGTATTTTTTCCTCTCTGTTAATATACATAAGCAAGGACTGACTCCTTAACACCAGTGGTGAGGGGTTTGTAGACATGCCTGCAAGCACACATACAACACAACCAAACTTAGTGTCAGAAAAAACAACTCTGAAGTTCATAGTTCAGAGAAAGCAGTAAGAACATAATTGGTCCAAGTGCCAAGACAAACCAACAATCATCCTAGAAGTAGAATTTCATAAAACTTTTGTGCCAAGAAGTACTTTTGTAATAATCAAAGCATCTCTCTTTCAATTCAGGTCTAGATACTAAGGTTAAGTTACTTATCTGCAGTCACAGCCAATAATCAAGGGCATACTCGGGAGCCAGAGCGAAATTTTGCTTACATCTGTACATTTCACAAAACTTCATAAATTCTCATCATTAAATACATCCCGGGAGGGCCCACATATAATATCTAATGTGATTATATATATACACATACAGAGCATCTAGTAAGACGAAAAGACTTTCTATAGAAAGGCAAGTCCCAACTTCCAGCTGAGCCCACTAATTTCTAAAAGACACCCCTCACTTGATTTAAAGCTAATTTCTCCCCTCAAGACATTAACCTCTTCTCCTACACAGTGCATTTTAGAGGGATCTCAGCAGACTTCGCACTTTGGAAATTCTACTGTGCTCATTTTTCCATCATGCGCCCTGGCTTTTCCTGCTGACCATCACAGCCAAGGCGTAAACTGGGCAGACCAAGCTCTAGAATACACCCCCATCCAAATGCAGAAGAGAAAGGATATGGGCCGCTGCTCAATGTTTTCATTGTAACACAAAAGAACAGAAAAACTCTTTGATTCACTCAGGTTCTAAAGGTGCTGTCCTCTAGATTAAAGAAGGTGTAGCTCAAGGGAAAACACAGAAAACCCTAACAGATCGATGTTTTTCTTTGGACTTTAGGAAGCTCATAAGCCGACTTTGCAGCCCAAGTTTAGTTATGATATGAGGACATTACCCCCACCTTTTGCTTAACCCTCAATTTCCTAATGTAACTACTTTTACTTTGCCACATGTATTTCTTATTTTTCTGAGGAACAAGGTGAATTTATTTTTACCATTTTAAAATTTTAAATAATTATAGAGTCACTGAAAATTTTAAAGATATTAGAGAGCTCTTGATTTTCGTTTACCTAGTTTCCTCCAATGGTTGCACTTCACATAAATATAGTAAAGCATCAAAACCAGGAATTTGATATCAGTGCAATATGTGTGTAAAATTCTAGGTCATGTTCACGTGTTCATCACATTCGTGTAACTCTGTAACCTTCACTGCAGTCAAGATACAGAAGCATTCCATCACCAAAGATCTCCTTTGTCTATCCCTTTAAAGCCACACTCACTCCCCTCCCTCCACTAGCCCTAACCCCTGGCGACTGCTAATGTGTTCTCCATCGCTATAATTTTGCCATTTTGAAAATGTTATATAATCCACTATGCCCAACGCCTGGCAACCACTGATTTGTTCCCATTGCTATAATTTTGTCATTTTGGAAATGTTATATAAATGGGTTATGTAGTAAGCAAAGGCGAATATATTTTTGAAGTACAGTTATTTGTTCACTCATCTCTTTTTCTCTAGGTTATTTTAATTTTCTATTTTATTCATACATTCACTTATTCAAGTGGAAGACTCTGGGCTGGGGCAGCCACCGCTGGAGAGAGTTTTTTGAGCACCTCTACTGTCCAGTAGCTTATAAAATGGTTTAGGAGATAAAGACCAATAAAACTGATTCTGAACTTCTGGCTTCCAGAACTGTGAGAGGATAAATACATGTTGTTTTAAGCCACTGCTTATGGTAACTTGTTACAGCAGCCCTAGGAAACTAATATACTCCCCAACACTAGGGCAGTGCCTTTCTGGCAAGTACTCAAGAAATGTTTGATGAACTTCTCTGAGTTCAGAATAAAAGGAAAAGCTCTTCCAAAAGGTAATTCCTGGAAGGCTTCATGGAAGTATGATTTGAGTTATTCCCTGAAGAACTGGGTGAATTATAATGGGAAGAAATGGAGTGAGAGATCATTTTAAGAGGTGGGAATAAGATGGGCAAAGCAAGGAGGCAGGCAAGCTTAGGACCATGAGGGCAATGACATCGGCCCAGTATGGCTGGGATAGAAGAACGCCCTTATGGGGAAAGGTGGGGAAGCACTGCAGTACAAATGCCCCGGTTCCCTCATTTATCAGTCTATGCGTGGGTTTTCATTGGCTTTCCTCCAATAGAACCAATCTTACCAATGTGGGGAACTTTTACAGATTATCCTTCTAAGACCTGCGCATAAGAAGTGGTATTCTGTGGTGTGCTGTCAAAAGCCAAGTGGGTTCTCTTGGATCCCCTGCCAGAAAGCTATCTGGAGCCTAGTAGGATAGAAAGAACATTTTCCCTCCCCTGGGAAATGGCTCCATGGATTACTGACCAACTGTTTACCATTGTCTTAGTTCCCATTCTATAATAGTTCTAGCTCACAAAGTCCACTCATCAGCTTAGTATAGATGTGGTAACTCACAGAGCAAACTGATGGGCTTGCCATCTGTCTCCAAGGACCCTAACACTCACTTCACTCACAGCATTCCAAAAGCAAATACAGTCAGCTCTGCTGGATCCAGTATTCTGCTCAGGCTCTGTTAATGAGCACATCAGCACATCTGGAGCATAATGATAATTACTGTCTGTGATGTTGCTGGTGATCCTGAGATACAATCAGGTCTTAACAGGCCCTATGAATTCTCAAAGGCCAGCCAAATTACTTCAATACACTTGCTTCTTTACCAAAATGCTATATTAACCAGAGCATTCCATTCCCTGCCCACATTAAAGAACAGAGTTTTCCATTTCCATAGGCAATTCCTAATTAATAGGTTCCCCTAAATCCCTGCCTATCTATCCAATATTATCTTTTATCTTTTATTTTTTCAAGAGTAATTGCAGGAAGATTTGGAACTTGAGAGAATATACAGACTTTTGAAGTGGAGCTAAGAGATAGGTAGGCCAATGGAACATAACGAAGATTAAAAAAATAGACCCAAATAGGAATTTAATACATTTTTGAGTGGAAAAAAATATTATTGCATTGAAGAAAAAAAGGTAATTGAATTAATTAGACAAACTGGATAGAAATATGGATAATACTTAAAGTGAATCTGTACCTCATGTGATAGCATTAAAAAAGTTCCAAATGGATTATGTAATATAAACAATATAATTAAAGAACTAGATAAAATATAGATCCATATGTTCAGAAAGAATGTTTAAGGTATGATATATCAATGCCAGAAACCACAAAAGATTGACAAATTTGAATACAAAATTTAAACTGGTGAATGAGAGAAAAAAACAAAGTTAAAGGGAAAAGTAAAATGAGAAGGAAAAAAATTGCAACCTATTTGGCAAAGAATTAACATCCTTTTGTAGGTGATTCTTAAATTTAATTGTAATTTAAATGTAATCTTAAATTAAAGGATTAAAAGAAATTCTTGCCCACAAAGTCCAATTCAATCAACCACTCTTAACCTCAGGCTCTTAAAACAAGGGTAGGAAGCCTATTTATTGGATTCCCTGGACAGAGAAGGAAGTAGCCCCCAAATTCTGTACTGTTATTGCTTTACAGGATAGTCTTCCTTGGAATGGACACATACAAGAGTACTGAAAAAGACACAACCAAGCATTAACTATGGTTATATCTAGGTTTGGAGGGGGTTGGAGGGGTGAATTATTTTTTTCTTTTTTCTGTCTGTATTTTCTAAAAGTTTTCAAATCGAATATACTTTGCTTTGGAAATAAGGGGAAATTTTTTTTTTAATCAGCCCTGGTTCTTAATGGCAAGCAATAAAACCCAATTCTGGCTGTTTTAAGTAAATAGGGGATTTACTTAAAACTGGATTAAAATTTTTTTAAAATAATAATAAAACAATGCACTGGGTAGCTCAATGAATTATAGAGAAGGTGGAAAACCAGGCTCAGGCCTGAGAGGACAGAAAAGTCTTCCAAATCACACTCCAAAGTCCGTCTGAGGAGAAAACAGCAGTTGTCCCATCAAGCATTAGATGCTAATCTTTGGGCCACTTCTATCTCTGCACCAAGAACTTGATCTTGGAGCAAACCCAACTGTCCCTGCAACCAGAAAGACAGACCAGTGCCACCTCTGCCTCTCACTGTCACTTAGTCCCCTAGTCAAAGTCAAGGGCACAGTTGGCAAAATGACCTGCCCTGGGTCATGTGCCTGCATCCCAGGACACCAGGGAAAAGCAAACACTTGGCATTTTCAGCCTCTGTAGTGGGCGGGTGTCTCTTCATCTCATGAAGACTCATAAGGCAGAGAATCCCCTAGACATAGAAAAGTGGTTCATATGCCGGTGGTCAAGGGAACAGTAATTGGCTACTACATAATACCTTTTAGAGATTTTCATCAAAAATAGAGAGGGAGGTAGGAATCTGAAAAGCAGAAGTACTTTAAAGGGAATTGTGATGGGGTGAGCATAACTCAGGCAGCCGTGATGCCTCCACATGTGGCAAATTATCTTCCTCTTCCTTAAAATAGGACTTTACCCCTTAATTTTATTATTATCTCTAAGATTATCTGCTAATTAATACATTATTGGAGGTTAAACATACCTTTTCACAGTAAAAATTCACTTACAGTAGTTAACATGTTATCAGTAATTTACAAATGAATTCATTTGGTCATACTGCTTTTTTAATCCCTGCCTCAGAAAGCTCCGCCATTTCCTATCTTGGAATAGAGGTGAGGGAGATCAAGGAAAATAGGAGTCTATGGTAGGCCTGTATAAGGGGGCGCAAAAATGGAGGATTTAGGGTGAGTGCATAGGAGGCCTGAAGGGACACAGGTAATGAATGCACAAAGAGAGCAGAAAGGAAGGCAAAAAATACCAGAGACAGACATCTACTTTAGAAATTTGTTTGAAATATCTGTTAACCAAGACTAAGGTGAGAGCCACCTGTCAGAATGGCCATCGTCAAAGAGTTTACAAATAACAAATGTTAGAGAGGGTGTGGAGAAAAGGGAACCCTCCTACATTGTTGGTGGGAATGTAAATTGGTGCAGCCCCTATGGAAAACATTACGGAGATCCTTTAAAAAACTTAAAATAGAGCTACCATATGATCCAGCAATCCCACTCCTGGGCATATATCCAGAAAAGATGAAAACTCTAATTCAAAAAGATACATGCACCCCAATGTTCATAATAGCACTATTTACAATAGTCAAGACATGGAAGGAACCCAAGTGTCCAACAGATGATTGGACTACTTTAAGATGTGGTATATATGTGTGTGTGTGTGTGTCTGTGTATATATATATATATATATATATATACACAGATACACATATACAGTATGCTTAGTGAGAATATTATGCTTAGTGAAATAGGTCAAACAGAGAAAGACAAATACCGTTCGATATCACTTATACGTGGAATCTAGAAAATAATACAAATAAATCTATATACAGAAGAGAAACAGACTTACAGACACAGAAAACAAACTTGTGGTTACCAAAGCGGGGGAAAATTAGGGGTGTGGGATTAACAGATACAAACTACTATGTATTAAATAGATAAGCAACAAGGATTTACTGTATAGCACAGGGAATTATACCCAATGTCATGTAATAATCTATAAAGGAATATAATCTGCAAAAATACTGAATCACTATGTTATTCACCTGAAACTAGCACACAATTGTAAATCAACTGTACTACAATAAAAAAAAATAAGGTGAAAGAAAAAAGTGAATTCTTCCTCGTGGACCCAAATAGACCCAAAATGTGGACTATTCTTACTCTTAGTCACTGCATATTAGTCACCGCATTATTCCAAAATTTAAAAGTTATTTACAAAATAGCTTATGTTTCTTACCATCAAGTCCGATGGAAGCACTTAGGAAGATGCACCCTGTTTATCTCATGGCATGTGCCCCAAAGGGAGTTTTTACTCCGGTTTGAAATGATGTGCTGGACCCATGGGGGAAAGGCTGGCCGGCTTCACAACCAGGAATAACTGTGCTCTTCCTAATGGATGCTGTGCCTCACATATGTGATGTTCACTTCTTTGCATTGGCTGGTAGAAAGTAGAGTCAAATTGAGGCCAGTTCCAGAAAAGTAAGCAGAATATTACGGTATTCATGGCATGTTTTCTGGATCCCAAGCTGTTGCCTGCTTTTCCTATCCTTTTAGTATTTACCATTCCCCTCTCCCTCACCCATATTAAGAAGAAAATTGCGAGCCACCTTAAAATCTTTTTTGTAATGAGGTAGGGCAAAAATAATAAATATGCATATTGACATTTCCTTGGGAACCTAAAATGTAAATTCAAGGCACTAGTTCCTTATTCTGGTTAGACACCAGATCACAATTAAATCTTTCTCAAATTCTCTGTTGTCCTGGTAACTGCTCTCCACTTAGAGAACACAGAGGGTGAGATTGCCCAAAAGGGTCTGGAAGGAGAGCAAGAGCATATTAAGGGATTCTTTCTGATGTTCATAACCACACAACAAGCTGTACCAGAATGGTAGCACAGAGCTGGAGACAAGCCCTCCTCAGGTTACTCCAGTTGCTGTGATGTATTCAGGCTTTGCTGCAGTTAAGTGGCTATGTACATTATAATAACAAGATTGGCTATGGCACACCAAAAATATTGACAATGAATAGTATTTTGGATAATCACAGATTGCAAATCCTCTTAAATGCATTCGACTCTAACAGATATATTTAGACTTAGATGAACAGTAGCTGGGGGAATTTCTTAAAGTGTCAATTGGTGTGAATGAATAAAGATGGCTTTAAAGGAGCTATACTGCTTAGGGATTAAGGCCAACTGGAAAAATTCACTTTCTCAAAACAAGCCTCCAAGCTCAAGAGAGCAGCCCCTCTTTATTTGATTGAGGCGTATACACTTCAATCCTTAGGACTTGTGCTGGCAACCCTGTGATTGTTCATCTCTCTCCATTTGTACAAAGAAGAGTTTTTAATTGTGCATGAGTGGGAACTTGCAACTCCTGTGAGACAATCTTTGTAGCAACAACAAAGAGGGGAAAAATTTTAAGTAGCAGTCATTTTTATTTTGGCTTAACAGATTTTAGCAGGAAGACTCTGAATATGAAGCGGCTTCATTTTTAAATCCTAAAGAGAATTTCTGAAACAGCCCATAAGGTGCCACTCTAGTTGAAGGCAATTAAAAAAATCCTAGAATAGCAAGAAAGAAAATCACAAAATTTGTTTGGACATTGTAGGGAAAAAAGTTACAAATTACATTAACTCCTTTCCTCCATCCTCCCTGAGTCTATTTGTTCTTAAACTCCTACATAAAATTCTTCCCCAGTTTTTGGAGGTGGGAATGGGACAGGAGGTACGATGCAAATAGTAAGAAAAGTTTATATTATTTAAGATATCGCTTGTCATGATTTAACTGCAACAATGTCAAGTGTTATACGCACTTAATGAAAGGGATGGTGCAGACTTTTGGATGGTGCAGAATTTCTCCCCGTAGGTAAGTGGTTCTTCTCAAGAGTCAAATTCCAGTCCTTCCTTGACAATGTGGGCATCACTAGAAAAAGGTAGACGCTTATTAGAAGTCACTTCTCTCTAGGTCTTTTGTTTTCATAGTCCTTAAGGACCACTGGAGAAGGCATTTTCAAACTTAAATTCTTTACAATGTTGAGCTACCTGGAAACTATTAGAAATGTGGTTCCTCAAAGTGAAATGTCAACAGAGGGTACCCAGCTACTTGGATTTCCTGCAGGTACCACTTTTAAAGTGGACTTCACCATATTCTTCCAGCCTGTAAGAAAGCTACTTAATGATGCATAAAACTAATTATTATTTAAAAAGATTAAATCTGAATGGTAGCTGTTCACAATGTGGAAAATCACACTTTTTCATGGCCTATTTTCTTTTAAAATGTATGCCCTTTTCCCATCCTTAGTGTGTTCTGTACATGTAAAAATAAATACTCTTCACAGCAGGACCTGGGCTCGGAGGCCTTAAAACCCAATAAAAGAGTCCTGTAGTTTAATGGTCCTTAAATGCTCGACATCTTTTTCACTTAATGTAAAATCCATCTGATCTTATAGCCATGACTGAATTACAGATATATAATTTTCTTCTATTAAATGTTAATCTTCTGACTTGGCAGAGCAATAGAAGCTCTAAATTATTAAGAAGGCAATAACCTCTCTAAACTCTTTCCTGAATTCAGAATATTCTGTTACCTTGAAAAAAAAATTGCAAACCTGTTTAAAATATAAAAATTGGGCTCATTAAGTAAACTTGATGCCAAATATCAATTATAAAGGGCATTGTTTTTATCGATGTCCCTTCTATTATTTCACTATATATATATATGCACGTGATGTATGTATGTGTATACACACACACACTTATAACTGGAGAAGCAACCCTCACAAATCTTGGCTTTTTTAAATTTACATATGACATTTTTGTAACCTTCTCTTTTTGGTTGAATTCATTCATCATCAATGTTTGCTCATGCAGGCACAGATAATGAAAATGCCCTCTAACGCATAAATGATGCCACATGCTCTATTATGCTCAATACAAGCACTCTCACTGCCCAGGGAGTCTTATTGGAATGCCATCTTTGCTGCAGTTTCTTCTTTATTTTTTTCTTTAAATCTCTACATTCATGACTCTCATGAGCCAAAGGTCCATATATACTGTAAGAAACAGAAGCCACGTTAAGAAGCAGGTTAGTATTTACCTGGAGAGGCTAGTATAGACAGTCTTGTTTCAAACAGCCAAGACCAAAACACAGGGAAGAATTTAATTTCCAACAACAAAGTCTTAAATCCAGTTTAGTTGGAGACATCACTGAATGAAATGGGAGCTGAAATATGTATTTTCCATTTTACATTTTGTGCACGATATATTTTATGGTGCCATTTGCTTTTTTTCTCTTTCTGAAAATTACTCATAATAATTGTTTTTTTCCTCTCTGAAATTTATTCACAACATTTAGCAGCCAGGAATAAGGTCCAGGTTCTTCTTCCCCTGCCAGACATGTGCAACCACATTTTGCATGATTATCACAGGCAATTCTCTTTCAATCCTTATTTTGGTGCCAGAGGTACTGCCATGACTTTGATGCACAGAACTTGTAAGATGAAAAAGGATCACCACAAGGTTGCAGAATCTAGTGACGAGGAAAATAAAGAGGCAACAAGAAGCAGTTTTCTTCCACCATGGTGAAGCAGATGTCAAAAGAAGCTTGTAACCACTACTACTTCCCACTTGGCATTAGTGTAAGCAGGCACTGATGTATCTAGTCATCATGGACACCAAAAATTAATTTGAAACTCTTCCCTTTTCTTCTTTGAAACAAGTGGACTGAAAACATGAACCACATTCTCAGTAGATAAGAAGCTCGTGTATGAGAACAATATTTAGGTCCTTGTTAGAAGAAAACTGGATAACACTGGGGGAAAAAAGTGCTCATGTTCTAAAGCTACAAGATTTTTAAAGCAGCGATTATCCAATGCATTTAGAATAATAGAAAAATTTAAACTGTATAATGTTGGTTAGGGTCAAGAGGAAAGGTTTAAATAAAAAACAAGCTATAAGAAAGATTAAGCTAAATTCATCTGGAATTTTAGAATAGCACAGGTGTAGCTAGTGATTAGAGTCACTGTATTATTAAATTTTAAGATGTTCATTGCATTAATATTTGATTTTATTTTAATAGTTCTTTATAACACTGACCCTCTATCAAAAGGAATGAGATTTTCTGATGAAGCGGGAATGATAAGAAAAAAAAAACAAGCAACCAATAGTAATAAAGCTTTCAACAAAGGACTGCGCTCCAAAAGGAATTCAGTGATTCTTTCAGACAGCACTCACATCTTAGACAACTGATTTTCCTCTTGGCCTAAGTTCAGACTTCATAGTCTTCCTGAATACAGAATAGCAAAGAAACCAGCATCACCCATTGTGCATGTTCCATTTGTTAACTATCTAAGAAGCTTTCGCCTTCAGTGTTGTACATGCAAGCTCTGCCTTTGACCCAAAGGTGAGTGAATGAGAAAATGGGATTAATTCAAGGTTACTTGATATTGCATTCTACATAGCTAACTGAAAATGGGTGTCATCATCTATACTTTGCATTCTATCATTCTCTCCCCCAAATTCTCCAAAAATAGCAAATGGATTGGTTTACCGTGTAAATCTCTTACAAGGTGTTCAAAACAATATTTCACAGAAAACATTTTATTGATGGTTGAAGACAAAATAAAACATATATAAACCCATATAGGGGTTCCCTTCCCACCCCTAATAAGGAAAATATAACACTGAAATGTAAGTATTCAGTTAAGAACTTCTCTACTCTAGAGCTTCAATAGGTGACCTAAAACTCATGACACAGAGCTCATGCTGAAGGACAACATTAAATATAAAAATTAAAGAATCCAAACATTGTTTATTGTATATACCTACCTAAAGAATTCAAAAGAAATCCGTTTCTGACTTTTCGCTTCTGTTTCTATACTGAAGAAACACAATGGCTTATTCTTTGGTGGAATAAGTTATTGATATTTTGATGGTCCTTTGTCCTTGTTATTACACAAAAATGGGATCAAAAATCTGGTTCAGGATGCTCAAAGATTATTGCTAAGGCACATTTTGCAATTTAAAAAGCTTGGCTGCAATGATTCATTTGTTTAGTTTATTTGCTAACAGTCAAATTAGTCATTTTCAATCTGAACTGTAAATAAAATATTAATAAAATAACAAAACATATAAACTTTCCTTAATGAGATGTAGTTAATAAAAATGGTTGGTTATAATATTTACTATAAACATGCCCAATTTCATTATTTTCTTGCTATCTATATTCTTACAGTTTACAATGTTATTGCACTTTTGTCTAAAACCTTAAAGATCTGTCTTCTAAAATCAATTTTCTAATGTTAATTTTGCAAAAAAAAATGCATTTCACATTATTAATCTCATTAGTGCAATTTTCCTATAAATAAGTACAAAACATTTGGAGGATGAATATATAATGAGTGCTTTGCTACTACAGTAGCAAATGTCAGAGTAATTACTAAAAAAAGTCTAACATTTTTGACACTTTGAAAAATCCAGTATACCATTTATCATAGTTCTCTTCATACTGTAAAAAGAAAAGTCATTACAAGTGAAAATTAAGATACCGCTGCGGAGATTATGAGGAAATTTTATTATAAATTCCTGATATATTCCACCCTTGCCTGTTCTTAGCCTAAATGTAATTTAGCACTGCAAACCATTTGTGAAAAGAAATTTATTTTAAAAGGCATAATACTTACTAGTGTAGAGAGAAAAAATATCTGTACCTCCAAAAGAAGTCAAAAGCACTCATTAAGTTACTTTAATAAAAATGGAACTTGGCCAGCCAAGTTACCATGCATTCCTTGAAACTGCATTAGGTCTCATGGCTTGACTGAACATCTGAAAGATCTCTTGATCCACTTAAAAGTTGCTACCAACCCAATTAATTTCTCTGGAAGAAAACTTTAATAATTATTTCAGCCTAATCCCTCTTCATATGGACCCACTCATATGACTCATGTTTTATTGAGTACTCAATCAATTAAAAATAAGTAGCCAATCCAAGGCAAAGTGTTATGTTGTTTATCTAATTGTAAAATTAACGTATAAAGAATATAAGATTTGAACTGATATTGAAAAACTCAGTAACGTATTTGTCTAAGTTAAAAACCTACTAATGGATCAAAATATACTTTATTTTAATTATACTAGCACCAGCAGGGAAAGCTGAGGGAAAGTGAGGTCCAGAAAGGCCATGGAGTTGCACACAGAATGCTCAGCACCAGCAGGGAAAGCCAGCATCGGCTGGTGGGTGCTGATGCTAGCACACAAGCCCTTGCCGCATCTGTATGATCTGGAGTAAGGCCGCCTGCACATCTTCATCCATGTGACCCTTGGGAGAAAGAAGAAAGGGGAGAAATATTTTATGTCATCTTCACTTACACACAAATTCTAAAGACAAGGGCTTTATAATAGAACCTTGTTGGTTGTGATTCACCAAATGCTAAATCCTCACCATCGTGGTGATATTCTAAAGGTTTTATTGGAAAACAGAGTAGAGCTCTATCATAGAAATAGAGAAAATCAATTTAAAAGTAGTGCACATCAGTTGCTCTTAACATCTATTATCAGAGAAGAGACGGACAAACCTCTTTCTTTTTTTTACATAATGGCTCAGATGATAGGGGTAGCATAAGTTACAGATGAGCAAAGTAAACTAAAAGGAAATTTTTTTTTGCTTCTGCTGAGTTTTATTTTTTTTTATTAGAAAAGTAACTAATGAAAAATACCCATATTTATCTTTTTTACATAAATAGGATCATATATATTATTTTGCAACTTGCCCTTTCACCTAGTTATTGCCTTAATTATTTTATTGATTGATTGGCTACACCACGCGGCTTGTGGGATCCTAGTTCCCCAACCAGGGATCGAACCCAGGTCCACGGCAGTGAAAGCCCGAGTCTTAACCACTGGACCGCCAGGGAATTCCCTGCCTTAATTATTTTAAATTGTTGTGTAATATTCCACTGTATGGATGTATCATAATTTCTTTATTCATCCTCCTAATGATGGGCACTTATGGGGTTTCCAATCTTTATGGGCAGATTCCTAGGGAAGAAATTGCTAGGCCAAAAAAGCAGACTCAATTTTTAAATTTTGCTAAGTACTACAAATATCCCTGTATAGAGATAATAACGATTTACACTCCCACCAGCAGGGTATAAATGCCCATTTCCCACAATGCCCTGGCCAATGCTACAGACTATCATCTTGTTTAAAATTTGTCCATCCCAGAATTGAAAAATGGTACCTCCTTGTTTATTTGCATTTCCTCCTTTACTGGTTAGGTTGAGACCTTTTTACATGAATGTTTATCCGCTTAAATTTAGAAAGAGACACTTTAAAGTTAAAAAGACGGCAAGAGGTTGATTAAATGCAAGTCAGTATGGTGGGCTTAAAACACCCCCCCTTCCCTTTTTCTTTGCTTGAGCACTTGAATGGGTTTCAGCATAACAGTTCCTATTAATATAAAAAGTTTTGCTTCCAAAATCTGTTTCTATAACAGCAGGATGTTTAAATTCCAAACATTAGCCATAGTTGACTAAACTGAATTTCTTAGTTAACTTTATGATGCCAGAAGGCAAGACTATTTCAGATGCCAATTGCTTTTGTTATGTTTCATTAGGAGTCAGTGGAAAATAATTTTGAATTTCAGAAGCATACATGAAAAAAAGTTGAAAGCCTTGTCAGTTTGCGGTCTTTCAGCAAGAGTATGCTGTTCCCCCCTTGGCCAGTATCAGAGCCAAGTGAGTTCCTCACCCTCACTAACACAGATCTTCTACACTTTTCTACTGTTTTCCCTCCAAAGAACTCCCCATTCTGCCGCCCGTCAATAGTTTTGAATAATTGCAATAATAATATACTTTCAAACCCCAGCTTATCGTCTATCTACTAAAAAGAAAGTAGCCAAAGATGCTTTATCATATCATTCATTCTTTTACATTGGTTTCCCCCTCATCTCCTATAGAAAAGGCAGGCTCTTTTATTTCAAGAATTTGATATCGCAAAATCTCTTCCTTTTTATTATTTAACCTAGTTTTTTCTTTCCTTTTTTTTTTAAATGATGATCTTCTCTGAAGTTTTCTCTCAACACCTTTTTTTTTTCAGTGTGGACACTTCAAATCCTAAACAATTTCTATTACATCTCACTTGCCATTCTAACATTGTCTCGATTGTCTTCCCCCCAGAATCTGAGAATTTTGGAGATGCTGATCACAGGGTTTCTAGAGCATTAAATATAAAATCCTTCATATGTTAAACATGTTTCTTAGTGTGATTTTTTTTAATAGCTTTCTCATTACACCCCCCAAAGAGGGCAATTCGTAGTCTTCTGCTTCACTGAGATTAAGGCTCAACAAATAAATATTATTGATATTCTAGCAGAACCACTTTTTTCTTAAATTATTAAAATTCTGTGCACATTTTACTTGTCATTTTTGCACTTTTTTGGTATTCTCTACCTTTCAAAGAAACACTCCTGAGCTACCAAGAAACAATGAAGTCCGTCCTACTCTCCTCTTTTAGCTAACAGACATGTGTGGATGTCAAGGCATCATCTCCAGCTAGCAATACCATTAACGTGTGCTGCCATCACATGTTGCCAAACTGTCTATAAAATGAATGACAAGCAGATGGAGACAACACTAAATTTAAGATGCTGTGTTGCCATACAGCTTTGTAAATTTCTCTGGGAGATAATGCAAGCCATGATTAAAAGAAACGATTTTAAAATAAGCATATGGGGGTTCAACTACTTTAAACATCAATGACTTTCACATAAATTTACTGGAAAATAAAAAATTATTTTCTCTGAAACAATATCCTAGCCAAAGGAGTAGTTCTTCTTTACCTGTGCAGCACTAAGAAGGTGTGTCCGATAAATTGCAATTACTTCTTGGTGCTGTCTGTCAGCATCCTACAAGTGTGGAAAGATGGACAGATCAGAATATCAGCATTCACATTTTCAACCACATGAAGGCTTGTGACAATGCTGTCCTCAGGCTTGATGCTTCTACACGGTAGTAGTACTATTTTTTTTTTTGCGGTACGCGGGCCTCTCACTGTTGTGGCCTCTACCGTTGCGGAGCACAGGCTCTGGACGCACAGGCTCAGCGGCCATGGCTCACGGGCCCAGCCGCTCCGCGGCATGTGGGATCTTCCCGGACCGGGGCACGAACCCGTGTCCCCTGCATCGGCAGGCGGACTCTCAACCACTGCGCCACCAGGGAAGCCCTACACGGTAGTATTATTAAAGTGCTCCTGCTACTTCTTAAAACAAACCACCTTGGACCCACCAGATGCAAAATTCCATTGCATAACAATAGTATAAACTTTTCTAAAGAATGTGTGGGAACATTCACAGTGAAAGCAATGCACTTACCCTAGGTAACATGAAATTATTGCCTGAGTTCATATCTAATGCCATGAATTACCCAAATACTTATCAACTTATGCTTTGGATTATTGCAGAAACTTCCCATCTCATCCTCTGTCTCTAGACTTTATTTCTTTTCATGCTTCCAAGACTGAGGTAGCTCTTTCCTCGCATCACTTTTGACTCAAAAACCTTGGGTGACACCTCATTAGATATAAGAGAGAAATCAAACTCATCAGCTTGATTCTCAACAGTCTCTACAACTTGACCTCAAACACAGCTCCCATGCCTAGCCAGGCTGAGCAGCGTTTTACTACCCCTGGGGCATGCCACTTGATTCCACCTCCATGCCTTCCTTCACACTATTTCCTTTACCAGGGAGAGTCTCTATTTTCCTTCCACCTACCCGAACACCATCTATCTACAAGTTCCGGCCAGGTACTCCCTTCCTCTTTGAAACCAGCTCCCACCACATCAGTAATCTTTCCTTCCTGGGAATTCAT
This sequence comes from Delphinus delphis, assembly GCF_949987515.2. Lineage (NCBI taxonomy): Eukaryota > Metazoa > Chordata > Mammalia > Artiodactyla > Delphinidae > Delphinus > Delphinus delphis. The sequence continues at coordinate 132,629,755 of NC_082684.1, read as the reverse complement.
ATCACTTAGAATCTGGGATCATATTCTTAGTTCTATATTTGATATTTTTTGTCTCGTTATTTTACTTTTCATGGATCTATATTTTGCCTAACTGCCCAGAACTCCTTGGGGACAGGAACTGTACACTCTCTTTATCCCTGACAGTACTTAGCATAGTGCCATGAACATAATAAACATATTTCTGAATACTGAAGAGACTACCATATCCTTTCGATAAGATCCAAATCAGTAATACGTCATCATTAATCTGTAGGGCAACGGTGTCATAAAATGAACACTTTAAAAAATAACTTTCTTCTATTCAAAAATAACTCATGACAAACTTCTATAGAATAGGAAAATATTACCCAACAATTTACATTTGGTTGGGCTATGTTTTACTTAGCCCCATAGCTCATCCAATTAAAAAAGCAAACAAACAATCAGTTCATATTATCCTATTTTTATGGATGAGGAAGCCAAGGGTTAAGAGGAATGTTCCATGTCACTCTCTTTTAAGTGGCAGGGCTTAGAACTGAGATCCCAACTTCAGCTTCTTAATCCAGATGCTTTCTTTTAATATATAAAGGAGGTACATATCCATATAGGTATCTATATGAATATATATACACAGATGTTTTCTTTTAATATGTAAGGATATAATGTATAAAACCATAGGAATGCCTACCTTCATTCATAAGGATAAAAGACTATTAAAAAAACTTCCTTCAGTTTAGTGGACCAATATTTTAGAGAGTGTGCTACAGTTGGAAAGCTATCAGATTTGGAGTCAGCAAGTCCCAGGATTAAATCCTAGCTGTATGACCCCAGGCATATTTTCATCTTTGTTTCCTTAAGAATTAAATAGGAGGGATAAAACCTTGTAGGATTGTGAAGATCAAGTTTAAATATCAAGTATGTAAAATGTTTAGTGTAGTGCCTGGTATACAGTAAGCACACAAAAAATGATATTATATCATTAGTATAAGTAACTATTAGCAAAAATGATTACATTCTTGGATCTGAACATAGCCGAAGATCAATCTGGTTTCTAAATGAGATTTTACCAACAAACAAACGAGACCCTGCACAGATCAGCACGAAGCCCTACAGGCCCCGGTTACTCACCGCCAGCTGCTGCTGCAGGGACTTGACCTGGTGCTGCAGACTGCCAATCAGCTGACTCTGCCTCTTACTGGGACCCCTGCTCGCGCAGGTGAGCTGGGAAAGGCCACTGAGTGCTTGTTTTAGTCCTTCCACATCGCTGAGCAGTTCAGTTATCTTATAAAATAACAAAGGAGTTGTGGGAGAAACATGTATTAGTCACTTATTCACTTACAATGAACATCTTTACACAGAACTCATTCCTTGAGACACAAAATTTATCTTTATACACCAGAAAGTTGAGGAATGAACGCTGTCAAGATTGTTATCAACAGTATGTGCAATATATAATTTCCTCTCAGTAAGGGCAAAACCTTTCATAGTTAAGAAAATTAAATGAAATCATAAATACATGTTTGGTATGTAGTATATGCTTAATAAATAGCGACAATTGTAAGTAGATATTAATAACTTGCTATTATAATTATACATTATATTCATAACTGACTTCCACAAAGCTGAGAGCACTAAAATTCTGGGTCATATGAGCAGACATGTCAGAAAGTCAGTACTTGTACCTGTCCACTGGGGAGGGCTGGGGCTGTGTCTGCTTTCACTTGTCACTACATCCCCAGCATTAAGCATAGTACCTTGCAGGTAGAAGGCATTTAATAATTATTTGTTGAATGGGTAAAACTGAACTCAATCTCCCTGATTTCTCATCTTCATAGTACATACTTTATTCAACTACCAGTACTGAAAATATTATTGAGCACCTATTCTGTAAATTGTACCATGAGAATGAATGATAAGATGGAAACATAAGTTATGAACCTGCTCTTAAAAACTAGTTGGAAAGGGCTTCCCTGGTGGCACAGTGGTTGAGAGTCCGCCTGCCGATGCAGGGGACACGGGTTCATGCCCCGGTCCGGGAAGATCCCACATGCCGCAGAGCGGCTGGGCCTGTGAGCCATGGCCGCTGGGCCTGCGCGTCCGGAGCCTGTGCTCCGCAACGGGAGAGGCCACAACAGTGAGAGGCCCACATACTGCAAAAAAAACTAGTTGGACAGACTAACCACATCATTTTTTTTAAAAATATTTATTTATTTGGCAGTGCCGGGTCTTAGTTGCGGCACACGGGTGGGATATTTAGTTGTGGCATGTGGGATCTAGTTCCCTGACCAGGGATTGAACCCAGGCCCCCTGCATTGGGAGCGTGGAGTGTTAACCACTGGACCACCAGGGAAGTCCCAACCACATCATTCTGACACGGTAATATATATGTTGTAAATGGATGGCAAAACCAAAATACAACATGCATTTTGGAAGAGGAACAGTTTACTGTAGGCTAGATTGGCCAATGAAGGCTTTAGGAAGGAGGGTTAAGTGATGAAGTGGGCATTAAGGAATGTAGAGGATTTAAGCAGGTAGAAAGGAGGGGCAAGATATTCTGTCTGTAGGAAGATACGGGGAAAGGATGTACAATGAGTTGGAGGGCTCAATTTACTAGTATGGGTGAGTGCCAAGATCAAGTCTGGTGAGCTCTGCAGCATCCTTAGTTTCTCACAGCCCAGAAACACAGTATTTTTTCCTCCTCTCCCTCACCGTTCTTTAGGTACCTTAAAACCCAGTGGGTTTTGACCATTCATTTTTGAGGCAAGTGAATCTTGAGTTTCCCCATCTTACCTCAATTCTTGGCTGTAGCAGTTGAGGAAACAAAAGGAAAACTACTTTTGATTTTTGTTTGTGTGACTTTACCTTTTTGTCAACTCCAATTCTTTTTTTTTTTTTTTTTTTGCATACTCATAGTCAAACTAAAAAGGTGGCATTTAATGGTCACTTTGTTAATGCTTTTGTAAACTTGTCTTGTGGAGTGCTATGGTAAAGAGTCCTATTCTACTCTGGCAGTTCTGCTCTGGGGTTTCCAACACCAAGACATGCTTACCTAAAGTATTATTATTACCTTATTATCTTTAGCTTCGATCTGTTTGGCGGATTCCTGTATTCTTCTCTGTAACTCTGTGATTGTTGTCAAGGACTTATCGCATCGTTCCTGCTGATCCTTGATTTCTTGCTCAATGCTGAAATGGAGCAATTCCTTCTCATCTTTTGCAGACAGTTCCTTCTTTTTGGCATGCAAAACCTCCTCACATACTTCCTCATACTTCCTATTCAGATTGGCCAATTTTTCATTTAAGTTGGAAATCTGTGTCTCCAAATCACTTTTCGTTGCTTTATATTTAGACAAATCAACCACCTCCCTAGTCTCTAATTTTTTTAATGCTTGTTTCGTATTCTGAATCTCAGACTGGAGTTTGGAGACCTCTTTGGTTTTGTTTTGGCTCTCTTCTTCCTTTTCTCTCAAGCTAGCTTTTATGATTCCAACTTCTTTCTCAAATGCTTCCTTAATCTGCAGATGCTCTGCCAGGGGCACAGAGGAGTTCTTCTGATTCTCCAGCATCTGCCGCAGTTGGGTCACTGTCTGCTGCTCTTTCTCATAACACCTTTGCTTACTCTTCAGTTCTTCCTTAAGCATCTCAATTGTGCCATTAAGAGACTTTTTCAGGGCCTCAACCTGTTCCAGTGGAACATGCTGTTTCTGCAAAAGAGTTTGTGCTGCAAGCATCTCAGAGGTGTGCTTGGCATTTTCCTCCACCAGCTTCTCTTTCTCGTTCTTTACCTCTGTGTATTTCTGCAACAGGTCTTTTAACTGTCTGTTCAGCTCTTCTGTTTTTCTGCTTAATGCTCTTTCCATTTCATGAGAATTCTCAACAAGAACATTTTTATCCTTTAGATCCTTCTGAAGAGTGAGGATCTCCTTCTTTAACTTGTCGTTTTCTTGCTTGCACTTCTTGGCCTCTTCTTCGCTGATGTGATACTTTTGTGTCTGCTCGGATAACTGTTCTTTTAGTTCTTTCTCGGTAGCTTTAAATTTTCTCTCACACTCTTCAAAGCTGATAATTGGGGCATATTTTAGCTTGATGCATTCTTGTATTGTGTCAAGTTCCCTTTTCTGGGCCTCGATCTCGGCATGCAGTGTTACAATCTCCTCCTGGCCTTTTTTGTAGTTAGCCAATATTTCGGCACTGTTGTCCTGGACCTTCTTCATGCTCTTCCTCACAGCACTCATCTTTTCCTCGTGCTCTCTTAGGCTTATGTACTCAGCTTTTATTTGGTTCTGAGTGTTCTCCAGGTTTCTTTTTAATATTTCATTCTCATCTTTTATTTTCACAAATTCTTGATTTATATCTTCACACTTCTTCTTCACGTCTACTAATTCTCTGCTGGTTTTATCCAATGTGCTACTCAAAGCAGTTTTAATCTCTTCGTGGGTTTTCACTGGCACATACTGATTACTCATTATCTTTTTCAAGTCAGTGTTTTCAGATGTGAGCGAATATATTTTCTCTTGGTCATCACCACATTTTTTATCAAGTTCAGATAGCTGCTTCTTAAGTTCAACAATATTAGATTTCAGGGCCATTATCTCTTTTTCGTGTTTCTCTGGAGGTATGAACACAGTTTCCAGGTGGCTAACGTTCTTACTTAAACTGGCATTTTCCATCAGCAATTTCTCCATTTCCAACTTCTTTTCTGTGTATTTGTGTGTCACATCTGAAAGCTTTTTATTCAAATCATCAACAATTACATCACGTGACTTTTTCATTTCTTCACTTACTTTTAAAGGGACGTAATGATTTTTCATTTCAGTCGTTAAGTTATGCACTTGTTGGTTGAGGAGCTTATTATCCAGATAGACCTTTTCGATCTCCTTCTGTAGTGTCTGATTTTTCGACGTTAACTCACTGATTCTCTTCCCAAGTTCTCCTGACTTTTGCTCTAATCTGCTCTTGAGCTGCTCATGTTCTTCCGGCTTGACCTGCTGAGCCAGTTTGGCCTTCAAATTCTCAAGTTCTCTCTTTAACGGTCTAATTTCGCTAAGTGATCTTTCATATTCCCTTTCCATCTCTATTAATTTTTTTGCCTTCTCATTTACTTCATTTGACAACAAGCTCTTCATGTTTTCAAATTTCTCTGCCGGAATGGAAAGGGCCAGCTTGGATGACAAGTCCTTTAACTGGCCTTCCATCTCGGTGACCTTTCTCCCTCTCTTCTCTCGCTCCAGTTCACACATGCTCAATTCCTTCTGCAGTCGCTTAGTCTCTTCCATTAGCTTGCCTTCATCCCTCTTAAACTCTTCGACTAACATCTCATTTTGTTTGATTTGGTTTCTTAATTTCCCCACTTCTGCAGACGCACCTTCATATTTCACTTTCATGTCTTTCAACTGATCCTTCAGTTCTTCTGTCAGTCTGTGGTTCCCAGTAGCTGCGTCGCTTGTTAGGTGCTCTTTCAGGGCAAGAAAATGTGTCTGCATTTGTTTCACTTTACCTTCTGACTCATACATTCTCTTCTGAACATCTTTCAAGGCGTCTTCTAGTTGCTTTATCTGCTCATCTGAATCCTCTTTGACCCTTTCACATTCCAATGCTAAGGCTTTGCACTCTGCCACCTTGTGAGCCAGTTCATTTTGGAGCTTGAGTCTGTCTTGTTTTGCAGAATCACAGAAAGTTCTCATTGCTTCTAATTCTTTCTTTAAAATTTCATTTTCTGAATATGAGGTTTGATTAGGTAAGGCCAGTTCTAGTGGTCTTAACATAGATCTGCTTTGCATATGGGCTGGCATACCTGTGGAAGTACACTGCAAAAATAATAATAATAAAATAAAATATCAATTCCAAAAGCCTAAAGAAGACACTTACTAACTTACCAAACTTATTTACCAAACTTACCATTGGTAATACCTACCCACACATGAATATCAACTTTATCAACATACATTTACTATTTCTATGTTTTATGGCATATAATGTGCTTAGAACTTCAAATTCTGAAGAAAGTCATCAGAACCCTTGAGTAAAAACAAGGCTTTCACAATTTTACATCTGCAAATAATTCCACAGAATATTATTTTCTAATAACATATATTGACTTCTAAGTTCCCTCAATGTTAACTCCAGTGTACTGTTGTTTAAATTATAAAAATACTACCAAAATAATCCTAGCTAGTATAAGAATTGTCAAGAGAATGATGTTAAGCAACTCACAAAATAGAAACACGTTTTCTTCTCTCAAAAAGAAAGATAAATTAGAACTTAGCCTACGATCTTACTACAAAGTTGGATTGACATCTTGTTTCCTCTATTACATGCTAACAAAAAGAAGTACAATTTAAGTTCTCATTGAAATATTTCATAAGTATCAGAACATATAACCATGAAAGATTAACTATTTCTATTTTTCCCCAGCCACCCTATTACAGTAAGGGCTCTTTTAAAGTCATGTGCTATGAGTAAAAAAGCCATGTGCTATGAGTACAACCCACTATTTTAATAGGCAGGTTTTACTGTTGTTCATTTCAATCCACACTGCCTTCCCATGGATGAAGAAGAAAATTCACAACATGGAATAATTTCTCAGCCTCAGTCTGCTTCTAATTATCTTTCAACTTACCAGTTATCTTTAGACTAAGACTACTATCATCTACCAACAAACTACTTACACAGCTTCACAATTTCCATACTTATTTTATTACAATCAAATATTTATCTTATGTTCTTAAATATTATTCAGTTGATTGACAATCAGTCTCTCAACTTACAATCTTAGAAGTTTCCAGCTTAGAGTGATCTTAGACATCATATAGGCTAATTCACTCTTCTACAGAAGAAAGTATGTAAAAAAACCTTTAAAAGACCAAATATTTATCAGTTCTGCAGTTCACAGAAGGTACTAAAAATGCAAACCTTGTATTTACTGGAAACTAAAAGTGAGGAGCAGTTAAACAAGTAAGAAAATCAGATAACACTCTGCCTTGGAAGCTTTATTTTGTGGTGAATTTCCAAAATATAGAATATATATTTGAATGCAAGGAACAATACATTTAAAAGTCAAGACAAATGCCTTTTGAATTATTCATACCTGTCTCCCCCTTTAATGGGCAAATATGAAGAGGTGACCAACTGCTGTTAAAGAATAGAGGGCTACTGTCAAAGACAATGAAATTGTAATTCAAATCTCTTATTTAAGTCACTGTCACCAAAAATACTCTAGAGGGCACTAGACACAGCAATATCTGCTTTTATTAAACTCAAGATCACAAGGCCAACTTTTCTTTGATAATGAAAACCTTATTCAATGTACATATAGATGATAAATATACAATGCTCTTTTCCTCTTTTTAAAAAGGCACAATTATTTTTATAAATATATTTTAAAATAAAATATTACCTGTGAGTCTGTCATGTACATTTGACCTTGTTTAAGAAGCATATCTTCTTTTCCTAAATAAGTCCAAATAAATGATATCTTAAATATCCATATCAAAGAAGGCTAAGCATTAATTTGGTGTTATTATCTCCTTTATTATTCAAGTAAAAAAGAAGCATGAGTTACAACATAAAATTATCCTTGTTCTAAAATATCCATATTTTTCCTTATTATTCCTATATACATAAGGAAAGTATGTATATTCTTTTGAATAGGTACTAAGTTGGTTTTTATATTTTATTTATTTATTTTTGGCTGTGTCAGGTCTTAGTCGCGGCACACGGGCTCTTCACTGCAGTAGTGGCAGCGTACGGGCTCAGTAGTTGCGGCGTACGGGCTCCAGAGAGCATGGGCTCTGTAGTTTGCAGCACGCGAGCTCTCTAGTTGAGGTGCGTGGGCTCAGTAGTTGCAGTGCGCGGGCTTAGTTGCCCCATGGCGTGTGGGATCTTAGTTCCCCAACCAGGGATCGAACCCACATCCCCTGCATTGGAAGGCGGATTCTTAACCACTGGACCACCAGGGAAGTCCCACTAAGTTAGTTTTTTGAATTATGTAAAATTGTTAGACTAAATAAGTTAAATGATTATTATGAAATATGTATATTAGTTAAAATAAAAATGGTGTTCTTTGCAATTTATAGGATAAATATTTCGATTGTAGTTAGCTAACGGATAATTTAATATTCAACAAGAAGCAAAAAATTAGATTTTTCTAGAGAAATTGTTTAAAATTGGAGAATAAACAAAAGGGAAAATTATGTATAGTCTTAAAGTAATAAATATTTATGGAACATCTAATTTTAAAATGCTTACCTGCATTGAGACTATATCCAAAGATTTCTCCAAATCAGAAAACTATGTTTACGTCTCTTTCCATAAAAAGCAGGCACCAAATATCACAAGATAAATGTCTAACATGCGACAAGGCAAATTTGGTAATGCGTACAATATACAATTTAAAAATCTAGGTCCTAAGGAAAATCAGAGCCTCAGTGATTACCAGATTTTATGTTAGAGACTACAGGAGTCATTTTAATCTCTTCCTAGTTCCATGTTGAGGTATAACACACAAGTAGTTGGATGAAGTTTTGCAGCAGGAATATCATATACAGTTAGACGAAATAAAGAGGCATAAACATTCTTTTTTTTGCTTGAACTGTGTGAACTGTAATGATAATCTTTACTTTTATACTTACTGTTACTGAAATGGCTTCCCGATCCTAAATGATTGCTCTGAAATCAGAAGGACACATTAAAACATTTTAGGTGAATACTGCTTCATTTTGTTAAATTCTGTATCTATTTTAGCTCTAAATGATCCAGTCATTAAAACCACATTTTCAACATTCCTTGTTTCTCCTGGGTATTATTCTACTCGAACTCACAGAAAGGCAGAACACAGTTAGAGAGATCAGTTGGGAATAAACTACTTCCACTCAGTATTTTAATAAAAGCAGCCAAGTATTTCAAGGAAAAACTTGACTGCTCAACAGAAAAAAAAAAAAAAACAAGCTCCAAATGAAATGAAACAACGTTGAATGCATACTCTCTGCTGTTTCTTTACTTCAAAGGAAGGAAATGCCACATTCACCTCTATAAACCAATTTACTTTACCACCTTTGGGGAGCACGAACCCTACCTCATCGCCTGTGAAACATTAGCCTAACCCCCTCTTTCAGAATTTATGGAACACCAATTACCTTTGAAGGTAAAAGGAGACAGAGAGCAGGAAATGAAACTGAGGCAAAGAGCTACATATAGTTCATAATAAATCCATCAATACATCAGTTAGGAAAAGGAGAATAATAGAGAAATTTTAGATACTCTGAGTTAAAATATATTTGGATTGCTCCTTATCCCAAGTAAGCCAGACACAAAGAACCTAACATAAATTAAAATACTATACTTTTGAGAGTAAAGGTATGCAGATGTACTTCATGTTTGTGTATCCGTCTATATTAGTACTAATAGCTATGTGTCAGACTCTGATAGGTGACCATGATAAAAACGGCCCACAGTTCCATAACTAAATTAATGTCCCATTAATACTTATTGCCCCAAGGGTATGGAAAAATATCTGTAAACTTAGGTAAGCTCTTTGTTCTAAGTAATATTTAATACTAGAGTCTGTAATAGGTAGTAAATGGGCTTATACATGAATGGGTAAGGGGAGGCCAAGGCACATAAGGAGTTCAAAAAACTTAGTTTGGGTTCATTACCTTGACTTGATGACTCAAATGAAAACAAATGCATGAGTTACAACATAAAATTAGCCTTGTTCTAAAATATCCATGTTTTCCCAAACCTGCTCTATAAGGAAAATGCCTACATATTAAGTATTACACGTAACACAGCAATTCTGTTGGCAGTTTATGAAGACTTTTAAGTATGTGAGATGATATGGTAGTGGATATTCAATATTTATAAATTATGATTCCTTAGTTTTTAAGGACTGCTCTCATAAATACTGGGTCACATATAAAGTGGACCCTGGAATTTTCTTTTTGAAGGTTATAAATAATTTCTAGTATAAAAATTCATCTGACTGGGGAAAATGCCCCCATTATATTGAGTGCAAAAACTTACAGAACAGGATAAATAATAAGACTACCTGTTGAATTCATGTACATAACACAAGTTATGTACAAACAAAGGTCTGAAAGGATGTCAGGTGCTAAGAGTGCTGGGCTTATAGGTGTGTTTATTTTCTACTTTTAGTTTAACTATATTTTTAAATTTTTCTGAAATAAATATATGTTGTTCTATAAGAAACAGTAAGTATTTTCCTATAGTTTATAATAACCTCATTCAAAGTTACAGACTTGTCTGAAGCTACAGAAAACCATCTATTCTTAAGACATGGGAGTCTACTCTTAGGAGAAAAATAACACAAAAACAGTACCCAATTATAGGTGTCAAACTTTGATGAATACTTCAAAGGCCCACATACACTTCTGTATCTTCTCCAGCTGAGTGTAAAACTAGTATTGTAGTTAGGGGCACAAACTGCCTGAGTTCAAGCTCTGGCTCTGACACTTACTCTTATTTATAAAACCCCGCACGGGTAAACTGCTTTTTGCCTCAGTCTCTTCACTTATGAAGTGGAGATAAAACGAAAACATACCATACCAAGTTGATGTGTTTATTAAATGCAGGTAAAGTGCACAAAGCAATTTCTGGCACACGGTTGGGGGTCATGAACTTGTTAGCTATCACTAGTTTCACTACTAACCTTAAAAAAAGTCTTCAAATGTGAAAAAAGATAGAAGGCCCTATACTAGACTGTTTTTTAGCTTATAAAACTGTTTCTAAATAATTTCAGAATTCAGTCTATAAATATAAACACAGGTTTTTGGTTGGTTTTTTTTTTAATGTATCAAGGCATAACTCACCTGCAATAAAGTACACAAGTATACAGTGCAATGAATTTTTGCATATGTATACTTTGTGTAATTACATCAAGATATAGAACCTGTCTAGCACGCCCAGAAGCTTCTTCATGCCCCGTCCTGGTCAGTAACCGGCCACCAAAGGGTGGCCTCTATTCTGACCTGTATTAGCATAGATTAGCTTTGTCTAGTTCTGCACTTCACAGAAAAGGAGTCAGGCAGTATGTGCTCTTCGTGTCTGATTTCTTTCATGCAACATTATGTCTTGAGATACATCCATGTCTTTACATTCTTTTTCATAGCTACACCCATATTTTAAAATTTACACACAAAAAATTTACTTTTGTTATGTACTTTGGAGTTATATTCCACAATAAAGATAAAAGACTCACATTGAATCAGCCACTCTCTTCAGTGACCCCAATGATGAACAACATTTATAAAATATATATTTTGGCCTTGCAGAACAAATCTATGCAGTTAAAAGTCTGGAGAGTGGTCACCCTTGGTGCAAGGAGCAAGCGTGAGGAGGCTTCTGGGTACTAGTTATGTGGTGTTTCCTGATCTGGGATGTTAGATTTGTGAAAATTCTTCAACTTATTCACTTTAACATGTTCTTTTTAATGTATATTGTATTTTGATTAAAAGTTTAAAGAAAACATAGTCTTGGGGGCTTCCCTGGTGGCGCAGCGGTTGAGAACCCGCCTGCCGATGCAGGGGACATGGGTTCGTGCCCCGGTCCGGGAAGATCCCACATGCCGCAGAGAGGCTGGGCCCGTGAGCCATAGCCGCTGGGCCTGCGCGTCCGGAGCCTGTGCCCCACAACGGGAGAGGCCACAACGGTGAGAGGCCCACATACCGCAAAAAAAACAAAACAAACAAAAAAAAAACATAGTCCTGGAAAAACTAAGAGCTAATTGAGCCAAGAAAAGATAAGTATATGATCTGAGCCTTATTAACACACTACTCTCACCAAACAAATCCATATATGCACAAGGTCATTTCTGAGATAATCCTGGGATTACTGCTTTTCACTTAAATGATGCTTTTTATTAACACCATCATAATCATTATAATTTTACAGGTAAAAGTATGTCTTGAAAAGGTAAAGATGACAAAGAGGAAGGCTGGGGAAGAGAAACTGGAACTGAACTAAATGTCAGTTTAGTCAATTTCAATGATCTCATTTAACCTTTAAAACAACTCTGTGGAAAAAAGGACAATCACCCCAATTTTGCCAAAGCAGCACAAAGCTCAGAGACTTTAAATAAATTGCCCGAGGTCACACTATAAAGAAGAGAGTGATAATTCAAATTCAAGCCTGACTTCAAGCCCTTTACCACGGCCCATTATGAGTTACATGAAATAAATTATTTAAGCTTTCTATACCTCAAAATACTTGAATCTATTTTTCAGAGCCTCAATAGCTCTTAGGCTTTCTTCATGTTGCTTTTCTTTAGCTGCCAAAAGGGACTTCAGCTTTTCTTTCTGAAATGGAAAGAAATAAATACAGAGCAAAATCACCCTGTGCTTGAAATTGTGTTAAAAATGTGTTTTAGAAAATGTGAATTAGAATTACTTTGAGGACTATAGTTAATGAATTCTCTAACCTGGTCAATTTTTTTTTTTAAAAAAACGGAACTTTTTTTTTTTTTTTGGCTGTGTTGGGTCTTTGTTGCCATGCGTGAGCTTTCTCTAGCTGCGGCGAGCGGGGGCTACTCTTCCTTGCGGTGTGCAGGCTTCTCATTGTAGTGGCTTCTCTTGTTGCGGAGCACGGGCTCTAGGTGCACAGGCTTCAGTAGTTGTGGCTCGCAGGCTCTAGAGCATAGGCTCAGTAGTTGTGGTGCACGGGCTTAGTTGCTCCGTGGCACGTGGGATCTTCCCAGGCCAGGGATTGAACCCGTGTCCCCTGCGTTGGCAGGTGGATTCTTAACCACTGTGCCACCAGGGAAGCCCTAACCTGGTCAATTTTTAACTATTAGTAGAGTTCAAAATTTGTAGAACTATACTAATAATATACACAAACAATATTATGAAAAATTCAAATTTCTGTGGTTTGTTTTAAATCTTATCATTTTCAGACATTTTCTCTATAATGCTTAGAATTTTATATCTTTTCATGAAAAGTTTCATAGAAAATGAGCCATTTAGAGGCTCATTTCAGTAACAAGAAAATGCCTACAATAACCCACGCCACTATACTCAACACATAATTTTACAGTCACACATAGGTTTTGTTTTTTCCTTTGAGCAATAACCAAAAAGAGAATTCTGTCTCCACGTCAGTTCAGGACTTAAACCTCTACTGCAATGTTATCTTCAATTTACACAACAATTTACAGCTTTAAAGTAAAACTTATCATCCTACCTCACTTTCCAGATCATCAGCAACCATTACTTCCTAAATTTAAAAAGAAGAAGAAATGTATTTTCACTCTTGAAAGTTTATGTTAAAAAGCATGAGCTTGGCAAATATCTTTTAAAAAGACTGGTGCATGTCATTAAGATTGGGGATGAGACTGTGAGAAGAAAATGCCTATGTGCTACTACTTCTGTGCTCTACGTTGTCATTCATGCTTCTCACTAACCAGGTTCAGAAGCACTTTCGATTCTTCTGAGACCCCATCAGTTACTTAAAACTCTTACCTGTTCTTCCTCCTCATGTCTTCTGTCTACTTCTTCCTCTCTAATCCCACAACTCCAATCACAGTTCAGTCCTTTGTCATTACCACAGACCAACAGTGTTCTCTGTTCTTAGATCCGACCTTGTTTCATGTAAAGGTCCTAATAAGATATGACTTTCCACAGGGCAATGACCTGATTTTACCTCCTTTAGCACCTGGCACCATGACTAGCTGTGATGGGCCGTCATTAACAATTTGTTACCGATGATAATGACTCGTAGTAAAACAGTTCTGGATTTTTCTGGTATGACGCAGATTATTTACCTCATTCAGCTGTAGTTGTAAACCATTTACTTTATCCAATAATATTCTCTGTTCCTGCTGAATTTTTCTCAACCTCTCTTTCAGATCTTCATTTTCAATCTCCAGATCCTTAAATAGCAAAGATAACAGGTGCCAGACCAACTTTAAAGGAGCAATTCTTACGGAAGAAATTTCTAAAAGCAGTTCACTATCATAAACAGATATATACATATATAAAACAGCTTTAAGTATAAAGATACAATAATTTCAATGACATTCAAATAATTTAAAATCTATACATGAGAAATAACGCAGAAAATTATAGTCCTATGATAACTAATAAATACAACTATATACAAAGACAGCAAACCATCATGATTCTAATAAATAAGAAATAAAAGCATCATCTGGAAATAGAAAATAGCAGAAGAATATGTCATTTTAACTTTTGCCAAACACCTCTCAAATTTATGAGTTTAACAAAGCATAAGAATATCAATACTTCAGTGCTCTGATAAAACATTTAAGCCTCTAATTGAAGGCTACAGTTCACTTTCTTAACACTACATAGTAAACTATGAAAACACAAATAAAATGCTTTTGTTTTATCATATGGAAAAGGCTATTCAATTTATATTTTAATGGTATTTCAGTCATAAAATAAACCATTTAATTATGGCTCTTTTTCCAACACAATCCAAATAATAATTATTTTTTGAACACTTTGACGAACATAAAAGGTAAAAAGTGCTATGTGGTTACCAAAATTACTTTTCTTAATCAAAATAAAAAATACTTTAAGAAAAAGTTCAGATTTTGTTTATTTACATTGATAACCATCATTTTTATCACTATAATTAATTTTCTAGAAGGAATACAAATTTATGATTTATGGCCCCAAACAGATATATTTAAATCAACAAAAACTTACAGAAAGTTATTAAATTATTTACTTCCTAATATATATTAAAACAATACTTCTTGTAAGATTAATACTGACTCAAACATTCATATCAAAAGTTAATTCTTTTAGAAGGAATTTGGCAAGAAAGTAGAATCACAAAACATAACAAGCTGCCCTTCCATCCCCTACTCATTTCCCCCGCATTTTTGCTTCCTTTCTTTTCCCCAACCCCACTACAAACAATGCTGGAATTCTTTGCAAAGGAAGATACCAATTTATTTTTTCGTTTTACCTGAATGTTTTGATGCTCCCTCTGATCTGATTTCATATTTACTTCATCTAGCATCTGCGTCAAATTTCGCTTTGGTAAAACATAAGAAAACACAGGTTAGCAAGTATGAGAATATAGAAAAGTACATTTTCCTCAATAGGCAATACACCCAATTAGTGATTTTCAGTTTATCCAAGTTTAAATTTTGCTGTACAAAACACAAGGTGGCAGTGTTTCCACTTAAAACTCCAAATGGAAAGCATCTTTAAGGATATAGGTTTTAAATAAATCAAGTATAATCTATTTTTTAAATACTAAAAAAATAACAGAATTTAAAACCCCTACTGCTAAGTATTTATTTTAACCAAAGTCACCAAATTTTAAAAAGGAGAATTTGTACTAGAGGCAAAACTCACGTTGTACTATAAAGCATCAGCTACCATTCCCAAAAGAAGAATTTGCTGTTTAAAAAGAGGAGGCGGGGGGGAGTTACATTAATGTTGAGAGAAAATATGGAAATTACTTCTTTGAGTACTGATGAGATAAAATATCAAAGGGTGTGATAAGAAAGAGATAGACAATCCACTGACTAAAGCTATATAAAAGATTTCTAAATGACTTGGTTGGGTACATGATCTGTTTTTGTACACTTACTGCTTTGAAACTTTATTCCAGTTTAGAGATTTGCTTTAATAAAAGCACAATACAATCACTAAACAAGAGATAAAATAATTTTTTTGCCCAAATTGATCTTTAAATCTACACAATAATTTAGAAAGGTATTTCTTTCTTCCTTTTTGAGAGCTAAAGAAACAAAACGTGAATGCTTTAATTTTCCAAGATAATTTTATGTTCCAAATTATTTGTTGACTCATGTGTTTAAACTATCATACTAATGAGCTTGGATTTAGAATTAGAGGAACAAGTTCCCATTAAGACGATGCTCTGTATCCACGATTTGGCCCAAACTACATGTCTAGCCTCATTCCTTCTACCAAAGGGCCGTTCTTGACGTGGAATCTGACCAGTCTCATCGTACATACCACTTTCAGCCCCTGCCTTCCCTTCTGGTCTCTGGTTCCTGTCACTCTGCCCCTCTACTGCCCCACGGGCATGTTAAACATGCTCCTCCTTCATCAGGGGCTTGGTACTTGCCCTTCCCTCTGCCCTTGAGGCTTCACCCACAGAGCCGCTGGCTCCCTCCTCACTTCCTTCAGACCTCTGCTAGAATGTCAGTCACTTCCTGACCACACCATCTAAAATAGCTTCCCGCCCTCTCCCTCTTCATTCCCTAATCCTGTTCTGCCTGTCTTCAAAGCATCTGCCACGGTGCTAAATACCCATCTGCTTACTGTTCATCTCTCTCACTGGGCTGGGAGCTCCATGAGGGCAGGAAATTTGAACACTGATATCCCCAGCACTTAGAACAGTAATGGGCATATAGTAAGTAACTGAATACATCTTATTTTTTAACCTATACTGTAGGCTTCTTGATAACAAGGATTATATGTCCCTTAGTACACAAACAAATCCTATTTACAGCAGATATTTCAAAATGTATTTAATTAACAACTGAAACAAATGAGTTTTACTGTTCTTAGCAGAATATTAACTCCATGAATTCATTTAGATAATTCCTATTCATTTAGATACCATTCCCATATTAATATTCAATAATTCTTTCTTTTAAATACATGTATATTTCAGAAATAGTTTTTCTCTTAATATGTGTGAGATGCCTGGTATTGATGTAAGAGGGCACATTTTATTTCCCTCTACACCCACTTAGGTTATCTGAGGAATGGGAGAAAAGTCTGAAACAGCTGCTCCAGATGGGAAAGAAAAGTGACAGCAGATATGACCCATGCAGGGACATATTACTTAATTGTGATGGACTGAAAAGGAAGCATGCTTTCATACAGCTTTCAAATTTAGGTGCGAGCTACAGAAATGATACAGAATGATGACAGGATGGCTCAGAAGGTACCTGATTACTTCTCTTCAGGGTTTGGAAGTGCTCAGGTCCCTCTCATTAGAGAAAAGCTGAAAGCCTGGAAGGGGACAGTCAGCAGAAGAGGAGAGCTGCCTACACTAGCTTTGGGTGAGATGGTTTAAGAGTGTGCAAAGCAACCCCACACACTTTAACTCGAAGAGATCAGGGGAAATGATTAGACATCTACTGAGACTGAGACACAAAACCAGGGTTAAATAGTGATTTGATAATAAACTTAGTGCAAGGTATGAATTATTTCACGTACTGTGTTTTTTTAAAAGTCAAATCCTCATTAAATTAAATACAGCAAAAAAAGAAAAAGAAAAAGAAATCAAAATGTTAACAGTGGCATTGAAATCACATATATAATCAGTTTTGAATTCTGTTTTCTTCATTTCTTATTGCTTGGAAGAATTTTCCCACATCAGGGGATATTCGACTCTGTTACTAAGGGAGAATAGGAGAAAACTGTCTAGGGTCTACCAAGCTAATATTCATCAACGAAGAAACTCAACAAGGTGCAATATTCCATACTTGAAAAGGCTGGATGTTCAAGACCAGCAATCAGGAGTCTACTTATTTCCCATTGGATACATTCATTGTAATTAAGACCCATTGTCTCAAGCTGAGTGACAGTGTCTGGATAAAGCCTCAGGATCTCATGACCTAGGTTCTACATGGGCATGATTAACTGGGAAGAGAGAACGGCATGCATTTAAACTCAAAACAGTTATATATAACCATTACCCAGGTTTACTCAACACTTTACTTAAACTGCACAATATACATAATTTTTTAACCTGTTGTAAAGATGGTCCTTTCTTCCAAACTTCTCTCCCTGAAGATTTAAAGAGAGGGAAAGGGAGGAGAAAGAGGAACAGTGAAACAGCAGGTTAACTTGGGTAGATTTGCATTCACCAATTATGTAATTAAGTCAATATTAAAGAAATAAATTTTTAAGTTTCTTTTGAAGTTTACGACCTTACAGTTAAAACAACAATGAAATATCACTTTTGCCTATCTAATCGGCAAAGTATTTTTTTTTTCCTATGACAACATCCCTGTAGATGATATTCAATGCCAGGGAGGGGAGACAGGTGAAAAATACAAAATTTAAAACATCCTAAATTAGAAGGCAACTTTTCGATATATATTAAAAGCTTAAAAAAAAGTGCATAACCTGAAACCTCTTAATTCAATTTCTAGGAAGTTATCCTAAGGGTATAATAAAAATATGCTAAAATATTTATGCATAAGGACAGTCACTAAATGGTTATTTATATTAGTAAAAACTGTATAAACAACTTAAATGACACCTATAGAAAACTGCTTAATTAAATTAAACTTAGATGGAATTTTATGCATTGATAAAAATCATACTGTAGAAAAAATATTTATTTATGAGGGAAAAGTCTTCGAACTATATTACACAAAAAGTAAGCTACAGCTCACTACAGGTGACCTCAATTTTATGCAGAGAGAAGACTGGAAAGATATTCCTCAAAATGTTAGTAGAGGCTCCTCAGTGGTAGAATGAGTGGTTGATTTTACTTGCTGTGCTTTTCTGTGCTTTCCAATTTCTCTTTAATAAGCATACGAAAATATTTGGCACAAGTATTCAATAAATCTTACTTGAATATTTTAAATACATGTTTAAACAATGATTCTTTCTTTAAAACTTTTTAAGTACAAGAGCTTAAGCACTTCACCCCTCCTCATCAAAAAATACATATTAGCAAAACACTTTATTTGGCTCTTTCTTTTCAGTTCTTAAATTACTCCACAGTAGAGTAGGGTTGACTGGATAAACTGGACAATAAATGTAACACACACTGCCTCAGAACAAGTGACTATAATGTAAAACCGCAGAGCTGAGGCAGATGAACCAATACTGCTTATTGTAAGGAGTGTTTTGCCTCTTACGAACTGCAGCTCTACCACCTAAATCTTTAAAAGCTGCTCTTTATTAACTAGCACTTTTCTAGTGACAGAAAACTGCTGGTACCTTTGCTGGTATTTTCTGATGCAGTCTTCAGTAAGGTTAGAATGTCCAGATTGTCAGCAATTCTTGCATAGTAAGAACTATCATGGCCAAGGGCATCCAGCAAGGTTACATCAGCACCATTTCTGATTAAGACTTCTACTGCATCTTTGCAACCATACTCGCAACCTAGCATGAGAGCAGTCCTAGAAGGCAAGATGGAAGAATAAAAGACCTTGAGAAGGATCAAAAAAAAAATTTCAGAAATCTCTTTCAGAGGTCCCCTTCTTAAAGAACAGATATTACTTTAAAAAGCCACGTTGTTATAGACACAGATTTGACTTCATATTTTTACTCCATTGCATTTATAAAAAACATTTGTTTTGTGTCTTAGTTTGCAGAGCTAGCATTTTACATCTACCTACACACATCTGTTACTTCTACTACCAAATTAACCTCCTTTATTCCAGTCCTTCTATGTACTACAAGTTAATTGCCACAAAGATCTTCCACAACTGATACTGTCACCTTATCTGTGCAAAACCTACAATGATAAACCCAAGCTATTTAAATCACTTTGCAGGCCTTCCCGCGTCCCTCACGGCGGGCGGCAGCACAGAGTGGCACAGTCCTTTCCGAGGGTTCTCGGCCAACGGCTTCATCGTGGGCCCTGCTGCCGCCAACCCCACTCCTCGTTGGAGAGAAGATGGAGGGCCGGAACAGCGCCATCTCCGCCGGTACGTGCGGGGCCCTTTTCATTGGGTACTGCATTTACCTTGACCCCAAGAGATGGAGAGATCCTAACTTCAAGAACAGGCTGCAAGAACGAAGAAAGAAACAGAAGCCTGCCAAGGAGAGAACCAGACTTTCCAAGTTACCTAACCTTAAAGATGCTGAAGCCGTTCAGAAATTCTTCCTTGAAGAAATACAGCTTGCAAGAGTTACTAGCTCAAGGTGAATATGAGAAGGGTGTTGACCATCTGACAAATGCAATTGCTGTGTGTGGACGGCCACAGCAGTTACTGCAAGTGTTGCAGCAAACTCTTCCACCACCAGTGTTCCAGATGCTTCTGACTAAGCTCCCAACAATTAGAGAACTGTAAGTGCTCAGAGCTTGGCTGAAGATGATGTGGAATGAGAAACAAATGTCAATATAATAATCTCAATTTAAAAATATTTTAAAAATCTTAACTTGAAAGATGATCAGCTCTGGGGGAGTAAGGGCAAATAAGCTTGTTATGGACTGTCCTACACTCAAATCTACCAAAGTTAATTTTTACTTTGTGTAGATCCATTTGTCTGTTTTATTTATTTTCCCAGTGAAAAGTGTATTTTGTTAGAGAGGTTTTCATTTTATAAATACACTATCAGTTACTGAAAACAATAAAATAAATAAATCACTTTGTGAACTGAACCACATCATGCAAACGTCACCAATGAATCCCTTCTATTCCAAAACAAGAATCAGATTCCTGTTCCTGATTTCTCTCTTTAGAAGAGCCTTTCTTCTCCTACACACCTCCTTCACATTTTCACACTTAATTTTAAAATTTGCCTTCTCAAATAAATCTTCTTTTTTTGTTGTTGTACGCGGGCCTCTCACCGTTGTGGCCTCTCCCGTTGAGGAGCACAGGCTCCGGACGCGCAGGCTCAGCGGCCATGGCTCACGGGCCCAGTCGCTCCGCGGCATGTGGGATCCTCCCGGACCGGGGCACGAACCCATGTGCCCTGCATCGGCAGGCGGACTCTCAACCACTGCGTCACCAGGGAAGCCCTCAAATAAACCTTCTTTGATTAACCCCATTATCATGGACCACTGGTTTATTCGGCCATGACAGAATCGTCAGCACTTAAACATTTAACAGTATGACTGGCAGATCATAATAATGCAACAATTAAATCATCATGGAAATTCAGAAGTACTCTAGAAATTCTCTATTTTTACTGCTGAGGCAACCAACACTTAATGAAATGAAGTGACTTATCCTATATATGATTCTGTCTTCAATTGTGAATATTGAATTTCATACGGAAACTGATTTTTGCCTTTATTTGATGTCTGTTCTATTCCTCTTTTATACTCCCCGGTAGTTGCTGGAATGCAGTTTTACATAAAACAGGCATTAACAAATTTTTTGTTATAAGGGAAAAAATGTTATAGGTAAGACAGGAAGAAAGAAAAGAAACTTGAATACAGAGTGTCAGAAACAGATTTTAATTTACCTTTAAAACCATTTGATATGTCGTCTAAATATAATACACATTGCCCTATCGCATTGGTTTTTTTGTGAAGTTCCAATGAAATAACACAAACATACTTGGAAAAATATAAGAGAAAGCATTGTATACGTGGATCAGCCAGATCACCCCTTTCTGATCCTAAAATTTATTTTTCAATCAAATTTTCTTAAACATGCTTGGAGCCAGATCACAGTATCACAAAAACAAAGTAATATAAAAAAAGCCACTTTCTTAAAAATCACATTAATGATTTAATTGCTTAAGAATTTCCTCCTTTGAGATGCCTGAACAATGAAAACAATCAGAGCTATAAAATCTGACATCCAAAGACTAATTATACTTATCTACTTCCAGTGAACTACAAACAATAGAATACGTGTTTAGAAGAATAAAAGTAACTGAAAAGAAACCAACAATTTTACCAGTAATCATCTATACAATCTCAGAAACTTGTCATAAATTACTGTAATGCTTCAACTGGTGGAAGGGATGTATTTCAGATACTTTGTTGTCAGAAACTCCGTGACTATAAACATCAGAATTATAATATAGCAAGCAGCATGATACACTAGACCCAGAAAAGAGGACAGAGAGAATTACAGATAGAAATTGTTAGTGCACACCAACTAAAATAACATCAAATACAGGTGCAGAAATAAATTAATGAAATCTGTACTGGGGTACAGAAATGAACTCAGTTTCAAAGAAGGAGGTGGCATTGTGCCCAGCAGAAAGGAGAGAAAACACCTTGAGAAAATCTACACTGAAACATGTCAAGCTCCAGGACACGCAAGAACTCCCTTACTCTCAAAAGATTCACTAATGAAGAAGTAGAGACTGTAAATGTCATTTTTTATTCTTCTTCCTTATTTGAGCCCATTTCATTAAAGATTATTTTATAAGCTCAAAATAACTAGGATATAATTACTCTTTTCTTCAGTTCTTTGACCTGAACACAGGCCATAATCACTGCCTGTATTTCGAGTTTACCCTGTCATCATCCCCCATTTCCCTCTCCCTCCTTCTTCAGCCAACTCTGAAGAGTAAGAAGAAGTGAGTGCTAATTCCAAGGAAGGGAGAACCACAGGGGATAGAAAGGCCAAGTCACAGCAGCAGAGCTTCAGGATCACTGTGCATCGAGCTGGTGTCTGGGGAGCCGTGATAAAAGAATTACCTGTTTTGTTTGTCTCTGGAATTAATATCCGCCCCTCTATCTATCAGCAGTTGACATATTGTTGGCCTACACATCTGAGTAGCCAGAACAAGTGGCGTCCGCCCATCCTAAGCAACAAGAAAAATAAGACAGCATTCAGACAACGAGTCTCCCAAAACATGAAAGTCAGAATACGTGAGTTGAAATGAGAATAAACATAAACTGACTTACTACATCTCTGGTATTCACTGAGGCCCCGTGGTCGCAGAGCAGCTGTATGCTAGAAGGACAGTCTGCCATAGCTTTGAGGAACAAAGGAAAATGATAAATGGTGAACATCTGTTGGTAGCACGTGGTGTTTTGCTAGACCCGTATAAGGCCTAAATTCTTCAATCCCTAAAGTACTAAACTTCACATCCTTCACTCTCAGTTTAGCATTATAAGCATTGATTTTTCTATCTGAAAATGGATTAGATAAGATCATTTTGTAAATTTTGTATAATTTATTAGGGCCAAGGAACACTGTCACTCTTGCAGAGGACAAGAATATACTGCTGTGCTAAGGGTAACCACTGATAATGAAAATCACACTTAAACTTTCTATTTATAGTATATTTTAAAGGATGGCTATAACTTACTGAATCCTTGAAGTGTTAGTGCAGTTTTTTTAAAAGAATCACATACTTTTTTCTTTACAGAAGACCCACAGTAAATAAAGTATGATTCATACAGTTCATATTTCCTTTTCAAAACAGAAACTGCAATGTCTGCCCTTGATGCAAAAGCAGGGTCATTTTGCTAAAAATTATATTAGAAAATCACATGATGCCTCTTCTCTGATCAACACTAGAGTTCATATTTGTATCAGGAAAAAAGTGGTCAAATTCATAAAGTACGATTGTGTTTATACTTCCCACGAGTTTTTATAAAAGTTTTATAAGTTGATATTAGTTTATTTGCACAAAAAAGTACTAAGTCAGCGTTCTTTTTTTTTTTTTGGTGCAATAAAGTAAAACCAAACATACATTAAAAAATCAAGTCAATTTTTCATTTCTGATGTCTTTAATCCAGCAAGTCTTTTATATAAAATATATAATCAATCTTAAAAAAAAGATAAATTGAAACTGAACACATTAATTCAGGAATTATAAAATAACAACCATTCAGGCCCAATTAAAGATAAGAAGGAAAAAATGTAAAGCATAAAAAATTCCAGAGTTATACTATACAGAACAAATCAAGTCAGTATTAAAGGTGCGATGATGGAGAATGCCAGCCGTTCATCCTTGTTCCATGGTAATAAAACTGTGTTGGGCACAGGGTGGCTCACCTAGACCACAGTTCCCAGTCTCCTTTGCATGAAGGCATGACCACATGAGTTAGATCATGCCAATGGAGTCTGACATGAGGGACATGTGCTACCTTCTGAGTCTAGGGCTTTAAAAAGTGGTTATACATTCTTCCATAATCTTTCTCCTTCCTGCTAGCAGGATAACAGGTACCTATTATCAGCTTCAGCCTTAAAGATGAGGACAACACCCCCAGGCAATGGTAGAACTGCAAAATAGAAGAAATCTGGGTCCCTGAATGACTATATGAAGCAGAGGTACAAGTCAATCTGATCATTAGGGCTGTGACATGAAAGAAATAAATTCTGTGTGTGTGTGTGTGTGTGTGTGTGTTTAAAGCAAATGTTATTTTATTTTGTCACAGCAGTATAATCTTATCCCTAACCAAGACAAAAATTGCTATCAGGAGTCAGGTGCTGTTGTAACAGATACCTAAATTATACAGCACTGGTTTAGTGGTTGGGTACTAGGTGGTCAGTAAACATATTTCAGGCTAGAAACCTTGTGATTTTTCTCACACTGTGGCAAAACGTTTGATAGATCTATCATCTGTGCTAATTTACAAGGTACACTGTGTGACTATGGAGCCTTTCTAGGTGAAGCAATAGAAAAGAGCCCAAATTTTAGGGCATATTGGCGGCTGCTTACTGCTTCTAGTAAGAAAGAGATGAGGTCAACAAGAAAGAGATGAGGTCAAGCAAGAATTAGTTATGAACACAGTTGGAAGGGAATAGAGTTTCTAGATATTTGGGACCTCACAGGTATAGAGAAGCCAATTGTTCCTCTATACCAAACAGCAAGATATAAAACTATTGTTGGTCACAACTTTTCTCAAAGACAGCCCAATAAGGAAAAATGAAAAAAAAACAAAAAAAACAGATCCAGTCCTGGAATAAAGATCAGATTGAGGATACTATATTCCCATCCAAGACTATTATTTCAGATGACTTTGAGGTGGCAGTATTAAAATGAACAAATGAACCTATTTACAAAACAGAAGTAGAGTCACGGATGTAGAAAACAAACTTATGGTTACCAGGGGACGGGGTTGGGGGGGATAAATTGGGAGATTGGGATTGACATAACACACTACTATATATAAACTAGATAACTAATAAGGACCTACTGTATAGCACAGGGAACTCTATTCAATACTCTGTAATGGCCTATATGGAAAAAGAATCTAAAACAGGAGTAGGTATGTGTATATGTATAAGTGATTCACTTCATTGTACACCTGAAACTAATACAACATTGTAAATCAACTATATTCCAATAAAATTTTTTAAAAACTCTGTAAATTAACCTAATGTTCTACACAGTACTGAACATTTTATAAATAAATTTTCTAAATTTTGGTTAAAAAAATAAAATAAAATGAGGTAGAGAATCATGAGTCCAGAAATAAAAACAAGAAATAAAGGAGGGTTAAGAACTTTATGTCCAGAAAATAAATGGTTCCTGACATATGAAAGTGGCTGGCAACAAATAGGCCAGAAACCTACCAAGGTTTTGAGGGAATGCACTACCCCAAAATCCAAAAGCCCAGTCAGCTAAAACTAATAACTCTTCCTGTGCTTAAGCTGCCTATATAGAGGGCATACTTTCCAACATCCAATTTACCTGTGATCTTGGAGGATAATGGACAAGAATCTTCCAGAAGGCAGAGCTAGGGCCCACAGAGGACAATAAGGGATTTCTCCTAGGAAACAAAACTGGGGGGCACCTGAAGGAGCTAACCAAGAAATTTACTCCAAGATCTCAGTTGAAAGCCTTTGCAAGTTTTGCTCAGCAGTATCTGAAACCTGCTGTTGAATAGTGACTGCTGTGTATTTCCCAGTTCTCCTGTTTCCAAAAGGGAGTCCTTATTTTACTTATCCTGTTCTTGCTGCATCACTATATTGTGAGGAGCAGGTCTCTTTTCTTTGAGTTTACAAACTGTTGGACCATGAAGAGCCATTTCAGAGCCAAAAATACACAAGTGCACATCACCCAGAAATCCCAGACTTTGAGGTGGCTTCAGTGACTGAATTGGTTATGTATCCTCTCCCTTGGGGTGGGGATAATGTTCTATGTGTGGAAAGTAGGGGCTGCAGGAATATCTGGAAGGCCAGAGGGCTGGACTGTGGCAATTGTTACCAAAATTTGTTCTCCCCTTCTTCTACAGTGTGGCAGCTCGGCCATGACTAGTTATCTTGAGATTACATTTCTGGGCCTCCTTTACAGATAAATACAACCAACTGACTTTGGTCTTATTGATGGATTATGAGTAGAGGGCTATTTACCACTTCCAAATCTGGGCCTCAGACTGTGGGCATGCGCTCCTCCTATTCTCCTTCCCTTTCCTGCCAGCTGGAACGCAGATATGACTACAACCCTGCTGCAATGACATTGCTGAGGAAGATACCAGAGGAAAGTGGAGCAACAAGATGGAAAGAATTCAGTTCATGAATGACCTCAAGCCACCTGCCAACCTATACCACTCCATTTTTTTTTTATAAGCAACTGATATTGGAGTTCTTTTACTACATCAACTTGGTCTTCATTCTAACTTCATCTGTATACCTACTGAACAAATATTAAAATTTCAATCTGTTAAGTTGTACCAGTTTTAAAAACAGGGATAATAAAATCTATAATATACAAAAAATTACACATACTTACTGTACATATTTTGATGAGTTTGGACAAACGCATACACTGTAATACCCTCACCACAATCAAGGTACTAAACATATGGATCACCTCCACAAATTTCCTTGTGTCCTTTTGTGTGTCTGTGTTTTTTTTTTTTTTGTTTTTTTTTTTTTAATATTTATTTATTTACTTTTGGCTGCGCTGGGTCTTTGTTGCTGCGCATGGGCCCTCTCCAGTTGCAGCGAGCGGGGGCTACTCCTCGCTGCGGTGCGCAGGCTTCTCACTGCGATGGCTTTTCCCGTTGAGGAGCACGGGCTCTAGGCACGCGGGCCCCAGCAGTTGTGGCACGCAGGCTTAGCCGCTCCGCGGCATGTGGGATCCTCCCGGACCAGGGCTCGAACCCGTGTCCCCTGCATTGGCAGGCGGACTCCCAACCACTGCGCCACCAGGGAAGCCCTGTGTGTTTTTTGGGGTTTGTTTTTGGGGGGTTTTTTTGGTGAGAATACTAAGCACTCTATCCTCTTAATATATTTTAAAGTACACAATACCATATTGTTAATTATGTGCAATACGTTATTACATTATACAATAATTATATACAAGTTTTGTATAATAATTATACCTCAATTAAGCAGTAAAAAAAACAAAAACAACTAGAAAAAGTTGAACATTGAGTAAATGATATTGAAAACATTTTCAAATGCATTAGGTGTAATAATGGTATTACACTTAGGTTACAAAATAGAATCATTATCTTTCAGAGATAAAAGCTGAATTGTTTATGGATAAAATTATATGATGTCTTGGATTTGATTTAAAATATGCCAAGTAGAGGAGAATAATGGGTGGTGGTATAAATGAATCAAGATTAGCCATATGCTGACAACTGTCTCAGCTGGATGAGGGGTATAAGGTATTTTAATATGATAGTCTAACTTTATGTTTCAAATTTTCATTTTTAATAATTTTTAAAACATGATTATTAACATTTTAAAAACATGATTATTTTTAATTTTTAATAATTATAACATTTTTAATAATTTTTAAAACATGATTATTAATAAGGTTGAATGGATTAAAAAACAACTATGAGAAGGTGGTAGGAGAATAGAAATATCATGTGACATATATTCATACTTCATTAAGCAGCAAAATCATTTTAAAATTTCCATCAAACAATAAATTAGTGCTACAGAAATGAATTATAATTTTTTATGATTTTAAGTTTAATTTATAAATTTGTTTTGATGAACCCATAACTACACAAGCTTGATAAGTATATCACATATGAATCTAGGTCTATGTTTTTATTTATTTTTTAATTAATATTTTTGTTTATGTAAATAGTAATACAAAATTATCATAAAAATTTAAAACTATAGAAACTCACAGGAGTCATTGTGAGGCTTAAATGACAATGTATGTAAAAATGTTCTGAAAATAATAGCACTCTATACCAAAATTTTAAAAAATGCATTGTGTGAGAGATTAAACTATCACAAAAATACATAAGATTTTTTTAAAAAGGAAGAAAATCAAAAGTATAAAAGTTTGAAGGAAATTTGAAGTATAATACATTTTTAACAGAGACTACTCTAATCCTCTAATCTACCAAGGATATTCCATATACATGAAAGGAAACAGTAGGTTTTGTTTTGTTTTGCTTTTCCTTTGAACACCTAGTTAACTAGGAATTTCAGTCTTAGAGGAGTCTGCCCAGGGGTCAGACTATCTTACATTCCAAAAATCCTTAAATATTTAACTTTTTTCTAATCATTTTCTTTAAGACACCTACAGAATAATGCAGATAAATTTTGATATACAGTATGATTAATAAAATCTTTGAAATTACTAATATAAATCTCTTTTAAAATACAGCAAATTACAATGGTATGTAATTCAGCACTGACACCTCTAAATCAAAACAAGCACCATCACCATTAATTAAGAAGTTACTACATGCCAGGTACTATTCATGATTCAGTTATAACCACTACTGCAGTAGTATTAGTAACTTCATTTTGCAGATGAGGAAAATGAGGTTCAGACATGTTAATGAGGTAAATATAGTTTTTAAGAAAGAGAAGTCTTCCTCATTCCCATTTCTCCTACCAGTTCCCAAGCAAACACATGGTACTTACAGCTCCTTGAGAGCAGGATTATGGTTTATTCATATTTGGACTTTCAGTATCTAGCAACCTGGCCTGTAAATATTGGCTGAATGATTCTTTTTAAGCCGTACAATCCAATAAATTTCAAATCTGAATAAATAAAAAATTCATAACATTCTGTTTCTCCATGAATTATACAAATATATTCATGTTAAAACTTTGAAATTAATTTAAATGCCCAGCCATTTTAACAAAGATTTGTTTATGTCCAAGTGAAACCTTTGCTTATTACCTGCATCGTGAAGTGCAGTTCTTCCCTGCAGGTCTACATGTTCAGTGGGACAACTGTACTGTTTTAAAACACAGATATTTAGTAATCTAAGAAAGTTTTATTTCCAAGTTAAATATCGAGACTCAAATGAACAGCTGTTATTTAATCTTAAAAATATTGCATTTATCAAAAACTCTAAAGAGTACTAGACAAGCCATAAATATTTTGACATGCGACAAATATAATAACATTATACTGCAAATTTAACAGCATTCCAGTAAACAGGAAAACATATGGTACATTACAATCGCATGAAATATAGAAACTGTTATTGTTTGGGGTTTTTTTCCAGCAAGAATTAAAACTTGAACAATTGAATCAGAAAAAACAAATGAGTTCTGCTGTGAAACTTAGTGGCAAACATGTTTAAGGAAATGTGTGACTAGACCTTTCAACTGAAAACGTAATTTAGCCCAGTAGTTCACAGAATTTTGTGGTTGCCTGATTATAAGCTTAACTAATGATGTTATTACATAGTCTGAGTTATTGATGTTTATACAGAAATATATAGCTCCTATGCTGTATCACTTCATCGCAAGTCATATACCAGATGACAGAAAATTCCAATCTCCAGCTAATGTCAACAGGAAGGTCAAGTCTTTGTTGTTTATTTTTAATACACTGAGTTATGCAATTCACTTCCCTCGGAGTCTTTGCTCTTTATTGTTCACATTCTTTCACAAATGATGGAAAAAATATTATGTAAGCTAATAGTCAAAGCTAGCCTACTATTTTCTTTGATCTCAAGTTCCAAAAACACATCTGTTATTTGCAGTCAAAATAATAAAGTCAAAGTATTAACCACTTTTACTACCTGTAGAAGTTTTTGTAGACACAGTGCATGCCCATACTTTGCAGCCAGGTGAAGAGCATTCCTCCCTAGAAAAGAAATAATTTTAAATATATGATAAGGGTCATTTTCTTCACATGTGAATTCTCCTTAGAAATGTGCTTCAGTTTTCCAAAATCAGTTGACAGACTACTTCATTTGTAGGCATGCTTTAAGTTTCTAAGATGTCTCACCCAGTTTCATATTTTAATTAGAGATAATGTACACACCAAAACAATGAAGGTGGGAAGAAAAAATAAACATACAAACTCATTACAGAGCAAGAATTTTGTCTTATTCACCACTGTATCTCCAATACCTGGAGCAGTTCCTGAAACAGAGTAAGTAATTAAATATTGCCATAGGAGAGAAGGGAGAGAAAGAGAAAGAAAAAAAAGGAATGGGGATAGGAGGGAGAGAAAGATAACTAGATTTCATGTAACATTTCTCAACAGGCAGTGTGGATACCAAAATGGAGAAAGGTTAAGAGATGTGAGTCAAAGAAAGGGTATTCTCTAACTAATTTTTATGCTTCAACTAAAATTCAAAGTTTACAGAGAGATTCTGTCTCTGAAAATCAGACAATTTTTTCAAATATGTGATTAAAATGTGCAAATTTAAAGGAAATGATGAGGGGAGCAGGGAAGAGGTCACCAGATAATCTGGAAGGTTAACTCTGAATACTGAAAAAGGTAATTTGCAGAGAACATTCTACCTCCAAACACTATTTCTCCTAATTGTACTTCTTTACACAAATATCTTTCTTGGATGGTGAAAACTACAAGGGTTTCACCAGACTATTCCAGCTTCCAATCTTTAATGCTCTTAATTTCCCTCTAACTTCACAAACTTCTCCAAACGTAATTGTACTTCACAAGTAGACCTTTCTGCTAGAAAAGTAATGTGTGTTCTGTTCATCCTGGATGAAGGAATAAATTGACTTTCAACTCTCATTCAGTTTTACATGCATGTAGATAGGTGAATACGTTTTGCTGGGTCTGATCATTTCTGTGTAGCTAACAGGTTCTAGAGCAAAAGGCAGTGAGTCCAGACCTTTGAACAGGTAACATATTCAACCACTCCTAAACATCCTCTACAAATAAGTCAGATGTAACAATTTCAAATTTCAATTTGCTACTGGTCATGGACAAACTTTCTAGAAACATTTCACATCCTGAAAAGTGACTAGAATAACTGGTGCTTACATGAGAAGTAAGAGAGAGCATGGAGTGGATAGTGAGGATAGACACAGTGGCAACCGTCCCTGGTGTTTACCAAAACGCCACAGAAACTTGGTCACATTAAAATGTCAGGTCAGGGCTAAGGAAATACCAAATCCAGCCACTTGAGATAGGACAGCAAAAAATCATGGAAATATCACATCTAAAGCATATCACCCTGAATTATATCAAAGGCGCGTACCTGGCAAGACCTGGGTCACAAATACCTCAAAACCACACTAACTTGAAATCTGGTTATTTTCAATCTACTTTTATATTGCTAGCAAATAAAGGAGTTAAGATAAAATACATAAAGATTGTTTAATCAAATTTTTATCAAATATCCACATCTGGATTATAACAGACAATATAACAGCAAATGAGACAAGGTCCTTGTTCTCAGGAAAGGACAACTCTAAAGACAAACATAATTAAACCCATCAATAAATACATGACTAAACAACAGCAAAAACAAAAGACAAAATGGGTAAAGCAAGGTATGCCAGAATGCAGTATATGAAAAGACGTCGTCTGCTGAGCTTGGGAAAGCATTTGAGCTTCATCTGCACTGAAGGAGGGAGGGCAAAAGTCACTTAGATTGGCCACTAGGCCGAAATGTCCAGAGCAGAATGAACACAGACAAAAACAAGAAAGACACGTGTTTGAATTGGAATCAGCACAATAAATAAAGTCTTATGAATTCTGAAATGCTATGGTTAATCCAAAATTTCTAAAAATAAATATTCTTCTGCATCAGTGGAAAACATATATATAAGTAATAACAGCTTTTTGTTCATTCAAAGGTGGCAAATAAATCGAGTTTCATCTTCAATTAAGGTAACTTTAGGTAAAGCTTTTCCTCACTAACTCATTTGTGATCTCTCTCTCTCTCCCCGCTTGCCTTCCATTTCCAAACACAATGTTGGTTAACAGTAATGTATTTATTTGTCCATACATGGAGTCATAGGATAAAAATTAAAGTTGTTAAGGACATTCTCTGCTCTATGTCAGCTCCCGTATTTAACTGAATAACAAAGTAGAAGTGCAGAGAAATAAGCTGCCACAGGTCTCAGAGAACTGAGAATGATTGTCCAGATGACAGAAAACTAAAACACTGAAGTAAAGCAATAGCTTTATTCAAATACTTAAAATCTATCTTGTGATGTGCAGACAAACTTATGCTGTAATATTTTAAAAGACAGACATAGGTATGACTAAGTTTAAGCAGAAGGCCTGGTAAGAGACAGACTTAAACTGTCTATTAGAAATAATTTTTATAAACATAGCTAGCTAAACACAGACCAGGTCTCCTCATGAGGCATAATGGTTAAAAACACAAACTCTGACTGCGACTCATCCACTGAAAGATCCCGGGTGAGTCGCTTAACAGTGCAGTGCCTTGCAGTCTCATTGGCTTGATGTGAGGATAAAATGAGTTAGTACGTGTAAAGCACTTGGCAGAGTAGCTAAGTCTATGTTACATAAGTGTCACCTCTTCTTGTTATGATCACTACTGGTGATGTTGTTATTATGAGACAGTTAGTTCCTCAACACAAGAAATGTCCAACCAAAAACCAAATGACCTCAGGACAGTGAGAATTCATATACTGAATAGTATATGAGTATAAACTAAATGGCCCCTAAAGGTTCTTCAGAGTCTGAGATTTTAGAATCCTGTAGCACTACCAAGACCAGCCCTAGACCTCAGGTCTCCAGCTGCTCATCCATTCGGTCATCCTTTCTGCTACATCCCCAGTTCTTGCCCTCTCCCCCAGAGCAATACCTCAGTTAATTAGAAACAGAAAGTTAAGGACTTCTCTTTGTAAATCACACTTAGCTCTGATTTAGAGCATTGGCAGTGGACAATGCTTGTCTTCTCTGTTTGTAACTGACTATGGAGGCAAACGTACCTGCGGTGTCACTGGTGGTAATATCAATTCCATGTATGAGGATGGCATTCAAACACTCAAGATTCCCCTTTGAGGCTACAACATGAAAGCTAAACAAAAAGAAAATACTTGTTATGCCATGGAAACTACTCAAGGTCAACTTAAATGTTACATAAATGTCACCTTATATTCAATACTCACATACATACACACACGTGTGAACATGCATTTTAAAGGCTACATTAGAACACCAATATATTTAATCCAAGAAAAAAGAAACCTATCTCATATTACTGAAAAACTCATTTTAATCCAAATTTACATTATTACCTCTATAGTTTATCATTTCAATAACAAAGGCACTGGTGTTTAGACCTTAATAAATGCACTGAAAAGTTTCTATCAGATTATTTTACTTAGTTTCAAATATACTGAAACCGCCAAAACAAATGAAGTTACAACGGAATGCTAAGGCCAAAGACAGATCAAAACACTTATCCATCTCTTTAGAATTATCATATTAAACCTGGCACAGAAAAGTCTTCAAAACATGCTAAGCTACACTTGAAAGCCACAAAAGATCTGGCATCACCTTCTTCCTGAAGTACTACCACATTATTCTTCCTTTTACTCAGAGACCTGTACGACTGGTTCAAATTTCACACAAACAGAGTTGAACACGAAATAACTTTAAGTCATCAAGTACTCAAGATACATGATAAAATATCCCATTGTTTCTTTGATCATCTAATACTTTCTTAATCAATAAACATTTACAGAAATATTTTGTGTGCATTAAGAACTGACATTGTAAGTAAATACTGTAGGACTTGTTGGCAAAGGACATTGAACTCAGGTCCTAAACGAGTACCGTACCCATCGTGAAGTTGCCAGGAGGTAAAGGCTCAGCAAGGTGCCTGGATACAGACACACTTGGCAGCACACTCCCTGTCGGGGTCTTCCCTAACCATACCATTTGAAAATTTTACATTTCCCCATCCGCTGCAACCTTAGTACTCCTAGCTTCCCCATCCTGGCCTTAATTATTCTAAATAGAATTACACATTTTCTAATACTATATATAAATTCAAGGTTTATTTTCTTTATGGTCTATTAATCTTTTCCTACTCAACTAACTAGATGAAAGCGGGAATTCTTGTCTGTTCTGTTTCCTATTATATTCCCAGAACCAATGAAAGTACCAGACAGATGATGCACCCTCAAATATCTGAATAACTGAATGCTTAGAGACAAAATCTGGAGATAGCTAGCAAATTCATTTCCAGATATTACAACACTAGTTATGCCTCTATTAGTATTATAAGGGATATAAATGCAAACTAGAGACTGAGCACTACTAAGTAAAGTAAACCAGGTTTGTGTAAAGTTTGAATTAGAGAGAAAGAGATGTTTCTGATAAAAGGAATATAGTGTTCTTAAAAGTCTGATAAGTTCTCCTTAAGTTGCTATAAGGCTGAGGGTATCAATCTCTTTGCAACACTGAAGTGGGGAATTATACTATGCAATGCACCATGAGAACCTTTTGAGGAATGGTAATTTCCATCAAGCAAAAGTTTTTAGTCTTCCAACAATCTTGGGGATCTCATTTATTATCTGCTTGTTTTCATTTCTTAGCTCACAAAATCTGAAAGACTTCTTTCTTCAAAATAACTCAACATTATACTGATGATGCACTTAAAAGGGCAGAAATCACAGCAAATCTACAATGCATTATTAATACTGTTGTGCTATAAATAGTAGATGTGCTTCAGAAAGAAGATATATCAATCATTAAATTGTATGCAGAGTTGCAAAGGAAATTTGGAAAACTGCTTTATAGAAATACTCTTTTTCAATTAAAAAAATCAACTTTAAGTTTTCGTTTTTTAAACAAGACAAGTACTTTTACTTCTATAATAGGAGATCCAGGTAATATGGACAGTCCCCACCTCTGAGGACAACTAGAAGAGCTTCATAAAAAATAATGCATCTGCTTGAAGGTGTCAGTAGGCTAACAAGACAGTGAAAAATTACTAGGCCAGTATGCAGGGAAGGACAGAGGCCCAGAGAGGTGAGCTTGGTATTTGGGGCTACTTTTTGTCTAGGAGCATTTGCTGATTCCAGAGAAAACAGCTGGGAGGCTGAACAGTACTTTTGACAGCCTGAGAGGATGGGGAGACAGGAATTGGAATCCATGGCTCTCCAAGTGGCAGTGAAGCTTCTTGGTGAACCTGCCCCATTTTGCCTGGGCAAAGGGCTACACCCTAGGAAAGAGGCAAACAGGAAGAAAACAGATCCTTGCAGTGACTATGGCTAGGCCTCAAATATTTCATTTTTGAAATTGGATAGAGGTCAAGAAGGACATGTTACTTTTGTCTTAAATTTCAAAAACTGAAAACCAAAAAAATCATTCAAAATAACATTATTTTTATAATTACAGAAAATATATTTGTAATATGTCTTATACTTGACTAAAAAGAAAATGCTTTAATTAAGAAAGAATACAGTTTGTGTGTGAGTAACAAAAGGAAAATATTTTATCCTATGAATCCCAGAAAGAATTCTACTTCCTACAGTGAAAACCTCAGAAACTAATACTACTCAAATATTTCACAAACTAAAGTTCATTGTTAATCAAATTACACGAGATTTTCATAATTCTGACCATTAATACAAATAATTTCCCTCAAAGTTGAACCTTAGATCAAAAAAACCTGAACAAAAACTCAAGTAATCATTCTTTCAAAACATTCAAAGCATGGACGGACAGAACTGAAGAAATTAGGTTTCACTGAAGATTTTCATCCCAAAGAAGATCCTTTTATCTTTTAACATCTTGGCATTTTGGAAAAAAAAAATGAAAAACAGTCAGTTTTAGATATTAAATTTTCACTATTTATACTGTGAGCCCTATAAATGGTTTAAAATTAGCAAAAATAGCAGCAGGACTCAAAATAACCAGTTTCTGTAGCTATCAAATTGCCTACTTGATAAAACTGAAACAGTATAAAAAAATTGGAACTTCTCAAACTTTATTGCTCTTATGAACAACTTAAAGTCATGCTTTGCTATTTTCACTATACTTAAATATCTAAGCATTCTAAGGTAGTGACCTACATCAAACATTAACTATCCACTTCTTAATATTCATTTCTATATTTAGTATCTGGTTTCCAGTTATAATAGTCTAAAAAAAAACTTACGCAAGTATAAGGCGGAGAGGAATTTTAGGAAACGAGACTTTTCACCTCTAATTTTGGAAGGTTTCCCAGATAAGGTTTTAACTGCTATATTTATAGAGGGTAGTAACAGAAGCTAGATCTACCCTTTAACCCAACTGCTCCCCATCCTCAACAGGAAGAGAAATGATAAAGACTGGGGAGAGGTGAGAGAAAAGATGCCTGGTTCATAAGCATGTAAAGTCCTCAGTAACAAAAGCAAAAGGGTAGGATCACTACCTGTATCTCCCTAAGTCACACTAGTCATTCTGCCTCCCTACTGCCTGAAACATTCTCATTTAAATTAATTACCCAAATATAAAAATGGATTGGGGGTTAAGAGGAAAAGGCAGTGTAATTTACAGAACTCTTCCAAGACAGAAAACTGGGGTTTACATCACAGACCTGTGACTTTTTTTTTTTTTTTTTTTGGCTGCATTGGGTCTTCCTTGCTGCGTGTGGGCTTTCTGTAGTTGTGGCGAACGGGCTTTTCATTGCAGTGGCTTCTCTTGTTGTGGAGCACGGGCTCTAGGTGCGCAGGCTTCAGTAGTTATAGCACGCAGGCTCAGTAGCTGTGGCTCGCGGGCTCTAGAGTGCAGGCTCAGTAGTTGTGGCTCACAGGCTTAGCTGCTCTGCGGCATGTGGGATCTTCCCGGACCAGGGCTCGAACCCGTGCCCCTGCCTTGGCAGGTGGATTCTTAACTACTGCGCCATGAGGGAAGCCCAGACCTGTGACTTTTAATGAGACTAGACCAAGTTATTTAACCTCTGTAAACTTTTTCCTACTTTTTTCAAAGGGCCACTGCGAGGATCAAATATGATAAGGAGTATAAAAAAGCTTATAAACAAAATTGCACCGAATAAAAATGCACCAAATAACCCAAGCTATGGTTTGCCACAGCGTCCAAACAATTAGACCACTGGGTAGTATTTTAGTATTCTTTCTCTCACTTGAAAATCTTTCATATTGAGAACAATTATTAGTCCAAATTGTTTGAAAGTGATGTTGAAAGATTTTATAGTGTGGGTTTTGATAAAGGTTTTTTTAATTAAATGTTGATAACCATAATTCACAAATTTCATTTGTATCCCAAGGGTCTACCCAAATTTCTTTTAGGGAATTATCGTAATACTCACGCAGATCTGCCTTCCACATCTAGTTTGCCTGGATTGACCCCCTTTTTAGCAAGGATTGAGGACACTTTTTCTACATCTCCCCTTTCTGCTGCTTTCATCAATCGGTCATCATATTTGTTCCAATCTGCTGCTTGCTACAAAAAAGAAAAAAAGAATGTAAACATGGCATACTATATATATTAGTAAGACTTTCGAAAGAAGGGGAGAAAAAAAAAGAGAAGGGAAAGCAGTAATGTATAATACATCACTCAGTTACCAGCTGCACCCCAAATTTCCTTGTCCCTGCTGTTCCAACATCACAAAAAGAACCTTTCCAAAACACCTGATGTACAAGAAATATTTTAATTATACTTTTGAGAAAAAGGATGTCTCTCATGTTTTCTGCCCTGTTTTCTTTGCCATCAGAGCAGAGAAAGATTGAACACCTACCCTGTTCCAGGCATGAATGACTCGAACGACCCTAGTAAACTAGAATTATCATCCTCACTTAACAGATGAGAAAAATCAAGACTCCAGGGACATTAAACGACTCAAGCAGCCAAGCTCAATCGAGATTTCTCATGACTTCAAAAATCAGTGTGCTCTTTTTTTTCCTATTCTGTAACTCATGCTTTCAGATTTGGCTCTGATTATCTCCCAAGACCCTTAGACACAGTGGAATTCTGCACACCTTTTAAGAACCGCACCACCACTACTCACTTAAAAGGCACTGTTTGAAATATAATTATGGAGACAAATTACACACACGTACACTCAAGAGAAAAAGCAATCCATTATGCTTATACGTTAGGATAAAAAGAAACTTCTACAAAGAATAAAATGAAAAAAAAGACTCTAAAGTACTAACTACTTAAAAATCCTAAAATTATAGGATCACAGATGACTTTCATTTTCTTCCTTCTTTACATTCAACATATATTGCTTTTGTTAAAAAAGATTTTTTATTTCAACAAAAACAGTGCATGTGTATTTAAAAGGAAGCTCAAAGGCAATTTTTTTTATAGGAGAATGTATCACATGATGTATATTTTAATTATATCAAGGTTATCTTTAGCTTTGATTGGATAAAATATATTCAAGACATTCTGAAGCCAATAACTTCAACCTTTTCTTAGTAAGTAGAAATGTAGAACCCAGCACTAAAATATACATTATTTAAACAAGTAAGGTTTTAGCCTTTTAAAATTCTATACAGTAAACTTATTGCTAAATTCTTTGCTAAGTCCAGCATCATTTCTAGAACAAAAAAAGATGTACATATTTTTCACTTAACTTACAAAGCAATTCCTATATCCACAAACACCATAACAAATTTCTGGGTGGGGGTGGGGAATGAATCACTTAAATGAAGCATATCCTCTAAATGCTGGATCAGTATGATTATTTTATATCTACTATCCCCTCTAAACCAGAAAAAAAGAAAGCAACCAATTTTCTAGCTAAATAAGCAATGCATTCATTAAATACTTGAAGTGAAAAATATAAAAACTGAATATGAAAAAAGATAAATACATTAAAATGTTAACCCACCCCTGAAATCTGATTCAAGTACCTACACAGACTTCAGAATTGTTGTCGCGAGTCAAATTTGGAGATGAACCCACTTCTTTCTAACCTGAAAAGTTCAAACTACCAACTATGAGTAGTGGCTAAGCCCTACTCACTGGCTCAAAGTCTAAACTACATTTTAGGCATCCCCTTTCTTTAACTTTAAAACAAAACAATCAGTTTACTGACTCTAAATTGGGGAGTGGTAGTAGATGTAGGCTTTGTGTTTTCAAATGCCTAAGGGATTAAGTCACGTTTAGCGCACAAACGCTTGCTGTAAATTGATTAGTTTATCCTTTTAGTTAGAACAACTCAACTTTATTTCCAGGTAAAGTCCTGGTGGAGAAAGGAGCTATCTAAAACACTAAAACAACTGTAAAATCCAAAAGTAAGGCTCTTTAAAAGATAATTCAATGAGATTAAAGTCTCATATTATCCTGTGATTCTCAATTCTACTCCACTAAGCATTGTTTTCCATTTTGGTCCACTGTCAGTTAACAGAAATACTGCTCAATTATTAAGATTCTATTATATGCTTTTTAAACACAGAAAAAGAAACAAGAACTTTTGTTTTCCATCACTACCCCCAATCTGCTAATCAAATAAAGCAGAGAGAATATAATAGACAAAGAAACCAAAATTAATAAAACAGTACATTTTAAAAGAATACGGTTCAAAAAGCCTAGCCAAGACTCTTGTTACACTGGACTACAGGGATACCTACTCTGTTCTTAGGAGCACAAGAAAACCAACAGTTCATCATAGACAGGATTTAGTTTCTTGTTGCTAACAGCAAACTACTTCGCATTAAGTTACAAATCTCTGTAGCTCACAAAGCAAGCCCTCAGAGAAACGCCTAACAAGTGACTCGGTCCTTCCCGTTACAACTCTTCCTGTTCTGCAGTCTTCATGCTGGGCTACACTTAGCTTGGATCTCTAACGATATTTTCTTCGTCTTCAGAATCCTTCTCCGCCTTCATAACGCTTGAAAATTATCTTCCTTGCTGTGCAGCACTTGAGTAAGAGCAGCCCCCAAATCAGGTACTGTAACTCCTCCTATTTGTTATTCTTTAGAAGCTGTCTTTCAAAGCTGTCCCTTTTCAGGGACTCCACTGGAAAACTTCAACTCTGCATCCTGCCGCCTCAACACTGCAACACAGACCAGCATCTGTGCACGATAAAGCTGTCTACATCCGAATCATCCCGTAAGCAGTGTGTAGGCTGTCTCCCATTGGTCAGGATCTATTTTAGATTCCATAGGCCTTGACAGCTGAGTGATAGATAGAGAAGAGCAGCTAAGAATATACTGTAAATTCATGCTTCTCCTCTGAGTAATAAACTTGAGGTCTGCTAGGGAAAAATGACTCAAACACATTGTAAAACATGCTTATTATATCAAAGCAACTTGCGTGACATCACGACAAAATTGTTAAGAGACAACTTTGGTTATTCCACAAAACAATATTTAAAACCAGTTTCAGTCTTAGGATCCTCTATCATGAAGTTATAATGACCTTGATAAACAGAATATAAAATTCTATTTTAAGCAAATGTGTCACACTTTAATTTAAGGAAACACACACACAGAGAAACATTTTCAGATTTTCTCCATTTTCCTTGTACCCCTATCAGTCTCGTTCAGCATACAACCAGGTTTCAGCTTACAACTGCTGCCAGTCTGTCTCCTAACATGTCAAATGAGAAGAGCCAGAGGCACTGCCAAGACATTAAATAGTCTGCATTATGATGAATACTTTTCAACAAATTTTAAATTTAACTCAGTACTCTTAATTTCCAAGTTTAGCACCCTGCCTAATATAACAAGTAAATATTTTATAAGTGGAATCAAATTATCTAGATTCAGGGATTTTAACAAAGAAATAAAACGATTAAATACTAGAGGAGACAAATGCATAAATCACTGAGCAAGATTGTAAATAAAACTCCATTTGGGGACAAAGCAAACAACCTCTCCACATTCTCCATGATGCTTAACATGCTTGTACCACAACATTCCTTACATTATCAAGGATGGTGACAAATGTCTACAAGCTCCAGGGTGTTCTGTACCTTCTAGTTCCCACAGTAGCACGAGAGTACTTTACACTTCCTCCAAAAAGGCAGATTTGGGAAATCATTTCATGGGAATGCTAAACATCCCAACACAACTGTTTATAGGAAGGAGGTAACTCTATACTATAGATCATGCTGCCAGTTAAAAGTTCTGTTACGAATTTCATCAAGAAATCCATTTCCTACTATTTAAATTTAAAATATTAGGTACATATTCTAATTATAAAATATATAAGATCATATACCATAATGTTTTATTTTTGAAACAATGATTTTTTTTTCCCCCAAATCACATTAGACATCACAATGGATTCTGGCTGGACCCAGTGACTCCACCCACTCCATTTCACCGGTCTTCAGAGGAAATCTGGGTGGGATAGAACTCAGGCCCTGTCCTTTGGTTAACAAAGCAAGCACATTCTTTCTATATATAGGACAGCAAAGGCAAAGGAAATAAAAAGACAGGGGGAGATCTGTAATGTATAATAAAAGCCATATATGGAGCTGTCTGTGCTAAGGCTCAGGAGATGGGATTTATGTGCCCTCCTATTCTGCGGATATCCAGAACCTCCCCAGCCTCTGTGACTTACTCTCTTGTCCCTACTCTCGCTCCTGCCTTCCCAGGTATTTCCCAAGAGCTCTAAGCAAATTCCCACCTCTGCTGTCCCCTGTGTCTGTAAGGTTCTTCCCTCACCTTCATTCTGGTTCTTCTTAAATATCACTGCGTTAGAGGGCTTCTCAAACCTCTGTATCTAAACAGTACCAGCCCCATTCTACCCTTGCCACTCTTTATCTTTCTGCCCTGTTTCACTTATCTTCATAATAGTTATCAGTATCTGCCCTTATATCATATGTTTACCTGCTTATCAGCTTAATGCCTGTTTCTGGTATTTACTTCAAAAGAAATCAGAATAATCAGGGGGACAGATTGAATTCAACAGCACATTAAAAGGATTATACACCATGACTAAGTGGGATTTATTCTTGGAATGCAAGGACAGTGCATCACATGAAAATTGATCAACGTAATACACCACATTAACTGACTTAAGGACAAAAGTCCATGTAATGGACTTAAGGACAAAAGTCCAACTAATGTAGAAATATCATTAAATAAGATTTAAAATCTTTCATGATAAAAACACTCAAAAAACTGGAAATAGAAGGAAATTACCTCAACATAATATGGTACTATATGGGGGCTTCCTTGGCAGCACAGTGGTTGAGAATCTGTCTGCTAATGCAGGGGACACAGGTTCGAGCCCTGGTCTGGGAGGCTCCCACATGCCACGAAGCAACTAGGCCCGTGAGCCACAACTACTGAGCCTGCGTGTCTGGAGCCTGTGCTCTGCAACAAGAGAGGCCGCGATAGTGAGAGGCCCGTGCACCGCGATGAGGAGTGGCCCCCGCTTGCCGCAACTAGAGAAAGTCCTCGCACAGAAACAAAGACCCAACACAGCAAAAATAAATTAATTAATTAATAAACTCCTACCCCCAACATCTTTTTTAAAATAATAATAATAATGGTAATATATAAAAAGCACATAGCTAACATCATATCAATGGTGAAACACTTATCCTCTAAGACCAGGAACAAGATAAGGATTCTCACTCTCACCATTTTTATTCAACATAGTATTAGAAGTCCTACCCAGAACAATTAGACAAGAAAAGGAAATAAAAGGTATCCAAATTGGAAAGGAAGAGGTAAAATTATCTCTGTTTGCAGATGCCATGATGTTATACATAGAAAACCCTAAAAATTCCACAAGAAAAAGAAACTGTTAGAACTAATAAATGAATTCAGCACAGTTACAGGATACAAAATCAACACACGATAATCAATTGTGCTTCTATATACACTAACAATGAGCAATCCAGAAATAAAATTAAGAAAACAATTCCACTTACAATAGCATCAAAAATAATACAATAATGGGGATATATGTATACTTATAGCTGATTCACTTTGTTATACAGCAGAAACTAACACAACATTGTAAAGCAATTATACTCCAATAAAGATGTTAAAAACAAAACAAAAACACTAACTTGAAAAAAATAATAATAATACAATAACTAGGAATAAACCTAACCAAGGAAGTGAAAGACCTGTATACCAAAAACTACAAAACATTACTGAAAGAAATTAGAGA
This sequence comes from Delphinus delphis, assembly GCF_949987515.2. Taxonomy (NCBI): domain Eukaryota; kingdom Metazoa; phylum Chordata; class Mammalia; order Artiodactyla; family Delphinidae; genus Delphinus; species Delphinus delphis. Next base: position 132,586,986 of record NC_082684.1, on the reverse strand, counting down.
AGACACAAATAATAGAAAGACAGTTTGTGTTCAGCTTGGAAGACTTACTATTGTTAAATGTCAATACTACTTGAAGCAATCCACAGATTCAACACAATCTCTATCAAAATTCCAAAGGCATTTTTTTCAGAAATAGAAAAATCCAGCCTAAAATTCATACTGCCTTTCAGGGGAAACCAAATAGCCAAATAATCTTGAAAAAGAAAAACAAAGTTGGAGGTCTCACACTTCCTGATTTCAAAATATATTACAAAGCTACAGTAATCAAAACAGTATGGGGGGGGGCCTTCCCTGGTGGTGCAGTGGTTGAGAGTCTACCTGCCAATACAGGGGACACAGGTTTGTGCCCCGGTCCGGGAAGATCCCACGTGCCGCGGAGCAGCTAGGCCCGTGAGCCATGGCTGCTGAGCCTGTGCATCCGGAGCCTGTGCTCCGCAACGGGAGAGGCCACAACAGTGAAAGGCCCGCGTACCGCAAAAAAAACAAAACAAAAAAACAGTATGGTACTGGCATAGAGACTGATACTTAGATCAATGAAATAGAATAAAGAACCTAGAAATAAACCCTCACATATGTGGTCAAATGATCTTTGACAAGGGTGCGAAGACCACTCAATGGGGAAAGGACAGTCTCTTCAACAAATGGTGTTGAGGAAACTGGATATCCACACGCAAAAGAATGAAGTTGGGCCTTATCTTACACCATATAGAAAAATTAATTCAAAATGATTAAAGGCTAAATTTAAAGACCTAAATTTAACATCTAAATATAAAACTCCTAGAAGAAAATATAGGGGAAAAGCTTCATGACTTTGGATTTAACGATTCCTTAGATATGACACCAAAAGCACAGGCAACAAAAGCAAAAATAGACAAATGGGACTACATCAAACTTAAAAACTTCTGTACATCAAAGGACACAAACAACAGAGTGAAAAGGCAACCTAAAGAATGGGAGAAAACATTTCCAAATCATATATCTGATGAAGGTTTAATATGCAGAATATGTAAAGAACTGTAACTCAATTATAAAGAAACAAATAACCCAATTAAAAATGGGCAAAAGACTTGAACGGACATTTCTCCAAAGACGATATACAAATGACCAACAAGCATATAAAAAGATGCTCAGCATCATTAAATTAGAGAAATGCAAATCAAAATCATAATGAGATATCACTTCACACCCATTAGGATGGCTACTATCAAAAAAATAGAAATAGTAAGTGTTGACAAGGATGTGGAGAAACTGGAACCATTGGGCACTGTTGGTGGGAATGAAAAATGGTGCAACCACTATGGAAAACAAGACGGAGGCTCCTCGAAAAATTAAAAATAGAACTACCATAAGATCCAGCAATCCCTTTTCTGGGTATATATCTGAATGAATTGAAAGTAGGGCCTCAAAGAGGTATTTGCACACCCATGTTCACTGCAGCATAATTCACAATAGCCAAGAGGTGGAAGCAACCCAAATATCCATTGATAGATGAATGGATAAACAAAATGCGGTATATACATGCAATGGAATATGAATCAGGCATAAAAAGGAAGGAAATTCTGTCACATGCTACACCATAGATGAATCTTTAGGACATTATGCTAAGTGAAATAAATCCCAGCCCCCCAAAGATAAACACTGTATGATTCCACTTATATGAGGTATCCAAAGTAGTCAAATTCATAGAAGCAAAATGTAGAATGGTGGTTACCATGGTCTGGGGAAAGAGGAAAACGGGGAGTTGTTGTTTAATGGATATAGCATTTCAGATTTGCAAGATGAAAACCTTCTGGTGATAATTTACACAACAATGTGCATATACTTAACACTACTGAAAGATTCACTTAAAAATGGTTAAGATGGTAAACTGTGTTTCTTTACCACAATTAAAAGTAAAAATAAAACAAAAGAAATGCAATCTCTCACAATATCATTAGCATGATTCATATCAATTAATAAACTTTTTAAAAACAAAATTAAGAGGGTGAGGATATACATGAAACAAGATTGGCCATAGGTTAATAACTGTTAAAGCTGAGTTACAGGCTCATTGGGGTTCATTATACTAAACTATTCTCTCAACTTCTGTATATTTCATGCACTTTTGATACATGGTCCAATAAATCTGATGTATAAACTTCTAAACTATATTACATGCTTATTACCAAGACCCTTCACTGATTCATTAATATGGCAGGAAATGCAGTATATATCCTTTCCACTCAGTCTTCTCTGGATTAAAATGAAGCTATTGTCATTCACAGCCATATACTTACAAGATGAGCCCTGTGCCATCGAATGAAAGCATTCTAAAAAGAAGCAGTAAGTTTTTTAAAAAAGCATTAATGTTTACCACATTTTATAATAAATATATTTCTATACTTCAGTACTGCACTGGTTTGAAAAGAAGATATTCATCAAACTCAGAATGCAGCAAGCCAACACATTTATGGTAAAAGTCAAAATACAGCTATTTCTAGAGAATAAATATAACATTCTAACACAAAGCAGTTATTTCACTAGGTAGAGCTAAATGGATGATAGCTTTAAACTCTAGATCACCATAAAGGAAATCACTTAAAAGTTCTGACAGTGATTCCCTCATGTTAGCATCAACTGCAAATTTGTAACTTTTTCAGAAATTAAATCATATTTTAAAAACTTTTAAAGTGATTCATCTTCAATGTAGAAAATCTATAATATATTTAATTTTACATATAAAAACATAAATGACCTATAATTCCACCATGCAGAAAAAAATTACCAAAAATTTTGTATATTAAGCTCAAATTTCTTCTCTGTTAAAAGGTTTAATCAAAATTTTTTAAACATAAATAAGTCCAACAGTTGTTTCATTTATGCAATATTTAGGATAGAAGGTCTCCTGAGAAGAACTTTATAGATGCAAATAAACAAGTAGACTTTAAAATATATGCAAATTCATATAAAGTACTTACATATTTAAGGGATGGACTCAACAGACCACAGCTAATATGATTTGAAGACCAGTTTTAGACTCAAGGCAATTTTGGATACATTATCCAAAAGAGAAATATACAGGATTACCACAAAACTTTCATAGAAAACTGCTTAAAACCAAGAAAAGTCATGCTAAAGAAAAGTATCTAATTCACAGATCTTCATCATTTTGGTGTCATAGACCCCAGTAAGATCTGATGAAAGCAATGGACCTTCTTTTAAAAATTATACATAAGCACAGAATCAGAAAAATTTACATTTATTTTCAGATTATTTCATTGACCTCCTCTCTACAAATATGGAGTCCATAAGCCCCAAGATCAAAAACCCCTAATATAGATAAGGAGAAGCAGCAAAAGAGCTTTGTCTTTTACATAATGTTTATAAAAGAAGTACTGAATAACAGCCAAAAGATGGGATATTTGTTCAGTAAAAATTTACTGAGCATCTATGTGTAAAGGGATATGAATACTTGACTCAACATTCAAATATACATGACCATTTGATATGTGCTACACCACACGTTAGGTGCTGGATATACCATAGGGAACAAAACATACATGAGACCTGGCCTCAGGCAACTCACAGGAATAAAACCCAGTTACTTTCTTTAACTGATCTCACAATATGAAAAAGACACAGATATATATGTAAACATGCACATAATCATAATACACTGCTATAATACCACATTAATTACATGTAAGCTATAGAAGTAGTTCAAAAGAGGGAAATCAGAAAAAAATTTGTAGAAAAAAATGACTAAACTATCTACTAAAAGATGAGTAGGGAGACAAGACCAGAGGCTGAACTCTGGATCTGACAAGATGGCTGGGCTACCCCTCAGGATTATCAAGGAAACCCAGCGTTTGCTGTCAGAACCAGTTCCCGCCCAGCATTAAAGCAGAACCAGATGAGAGCAACACCCGTTATTTTCATGTGGTCATTGCTGAGCCTCAGGATTCCCCTTTTGAGGAAGGGGCTTTTAAACTTGAACTATTCCTTCCAGAAGAATACCCAATGGCAGCCTCTAAAGTATGTTTCATGACCAAAATTGATCATCCTAATGTAGACAATTTGGGAAGAATATGTTTAGATATTTTGAAAGATCAGTGGTCCCCAGCACTGTAGATCTGCACAGATCCAGGCTTTGTGAAGTGCTCCCAATCCAGATGGTCCATTAGCAAATGATGTAGCGAAGCAGTGGAAGACCAATGAAGCCCAAGCCATAGAAGCAGCTAGAGCATGGACTAGGCTATATGCCATGAATAATATTTAAATCAATCCGATCGGCAAGTGTGCATCACTTCTCCAGTTCTGCCAAGACTTCTTCCTGTTTTGTTTGCATTCAATGGACACAGTTTTAGAAACATTACAGAATAAAAGCCCAGACATCTTCAGTCCTTTGATGATTAAATGCCCATCAGCAAATATGCCTTGTCCTGATTCACTGTTGTAAAGCATGAGCAGAGGCTAGAAGTATCATCTGGATTGTTGCGAAACATTTAAAAGCAATGGCCCCTTTCTGCTTTTACGCATTTCCCCCATCATGGTTTAAGTAGAAAGCACTGTGAATGAAGGTAGTTGTCAGGGTTAGCTGCAGGGGGATAGGTGTTTTTCTTTATTTTTTTTGGTGAGGGGGAAGTTAGTTTTATTTTAATTTTATGGGCTCCTTTCCCCCTTTTTTTGATGATCTACTTGCAGTGGTTAAAAGCAGCTAGCGAGTTCTTTAGAATATGCTCTCTAGCCAAGTCTAACTTTATTTAGATGCTGTAGATGGACAAGCATGATTGTTTGAACCAAAATGGGAACATTGAACAAACATCACAACCCTCACTTATAACACTGTGACTTTGCTGTCAAGTGTAGAATCCTCCCTTCAAGAAAAAGCTTGTAACCATTTTGTATGGCTTGTCTGGAAACTTCTGTAAATCTTATGTTTTAGCAAAATATTTTTTGTTATTCTAAAAATCAAAAATAATATAAAAATAAAAGATGAGTAGAGAAATCACCAGGTTTGAAATAGCACCACAAATTAGGAAACTAAACACAAATGTAGCCCTTTATGGTTTATGAAGCACTTCATATTCATGATATATCAATTTAAAAATCTATTCACATATGACTCCCATACACATTTGCAACCCAGACTTCTTTATCTCCAGGCCCATGTATTCAAATATCTTCTTGACAATTCTTCTTCAGTGTCTTAAAAGTGTCTCCATGTCCCAAACTATAAACATGTTCTTCCTCCTGAAATCTGATCCTATTCCAAGTTTCACTAACACAGTAAATGATATCATGATCCATCTAGTTGTACAAGACAGAAACCTAGAAATGAGTCTTGACACCTGACTCACCAAATCCCAGTGACTTTACCTCCCCATTATTACTCAAATCCACCAGCTCATCTCCAGGTCCATCGACATTACCCTACTTCAAGTTAGCACCATTCCTTACCAGGATGACTGCATTAATCTCCTAAACAGTCTGTCTATATTCATTCCAGCCCCTTCCCTTGGATTCTCCACACTGTAGCCAGAGTGATTTTCAAAATGAAAACCTAATCATACCACCACCACTACACCACTCCCTTCCAAATACCCTCTCCCACCTCGCTTAAAATCCTTCAGTAGTTTTCTGTTCTTGTAGGAGACAGACAAATTCCTTTATGATGTCTACAAATCCCTGAATGGTGTTACCCCTACTACCTCCCTCAGCCCCATCATATGAAATGCTAACAGTGTTTCTCATATTATATGTGCAGAAATTGAGTCACTAGGAGATTACGGGATTTCGTATAAAGCAATTGCAGTTAGTTGCAGAATGATTAGAGAATCCTATTGTTATGACTTGTTGTCCAGTCCTTTCCACTAATTAAGCTATTTCCATTTCTCAAATCATCTGAAAATAAATCTTTGATGTAAAAATGCAAGTATCTTTAAAAAATTTAAACATCATAAACTTAGCTGTCCTTTACAGCAAAAAAAAGGGACAAAAATTTCCACATTTGCATATGCAAACTTTAATGAAGCACCTACTACATGTCATGCATGGCACTAGGGATACAGAAGTGAGTAAGACAGCCAAAGTCTCTCTCCTTTTTTAAACTACTTTATTAAAGTATCATTGACATGTAAAAAGCAGTACACATTTAATGTATACGACTCCATGAATTTGAGAATAAGTCTATTCCAGTGAAACCACCACCACCATCAAGGCCATAAACATATCAAAGTCTCTCTTCTAATGGAATTTGATGTTCTAAAGGAACAAAATAGGGTTAAACAACTAAGGAAAAAAAAAAAACTATCAGGTGAGAATTGGGAAGGAGATGCGATGGAATGCTGGGGATAGATTATTGGGTTGGGTAACCCAGAAACTTCTGAGAAGGTGATATTGAAGATGGTATCTGAGTGAAAAGGAAGAGCCAGCCTGAGAGAATTTACATTTCAGAAGAGAACAAGCAATGAAGTGAGTTTGGCATGGTTGAAAGAAGGCCAGTTTAGCTGACTAATAATGAGTAAGAGGGATCACGGGATGAGGAGGGGGAGGGGGGCAGGCACTACCAGATCTAAAATGTGAGTTTCCCCAGTTTTGTCATCAAAATTTTTCAAAAGGGACTTATTCAGGAACTAAAGCAACTCTTCTTCATAAGGTTCTTTTGGCCACTTTAGAATCAAGTCTAAAAAAATAATTCATCCTAAAGTGCTACTTTTTTTCACTTCCAAGCATTTATATTGAACAATATACAGCTAAGTCTTAACTTGCCTTGAAATGTTTATAAGATTAATCAATTATCTTAACATAATAAATATCATAATGTACCTCACCCACCTCAGACCTGGAAACCTAAACAAACTTTGCAATGAACTACACTAAAAAAACCACCATAAAAGAGAAATAGCACCCCAAAAAACAGAATTTCACAATCACATCCTCAAGATAAGGCTCTTCAAGAAAAAGAACATAGAGGCAACTAAATAAAGTCTTCTCCCAGGGGAAAAAAATCCTAAATAAAAGCTAAACAACACATACATTTAGGCAAACCCCTAAATATCTAATTGAAACAAAGTACAACAGACTTCCACGGTATCCTACAATTATCACCATTCCTGTTACTAAACCCAAGACGAGCTCTGCCACAACTGAAAATGGAGCAAACAACAGAAAGCAAAGCTCATGAAGCATAAACATTCCTTGAAGATTAGGCTGCACAATTAAAAGCTGTTCTACAGTTCACTGGATTGGTGACAGAAATATTTCCCCCATTCCATTTAGTCCAAAGATTATTTACTCTTCTTTCTTATATAACAGCAAATTAGAGCTTACATAATAGAAAAAGGAAAAAAAAAGAATGTTAAGATAAACGAGGGAGACAAAAGCTGCGCATCCACTGTCTTCTTGCCAGACCCCAGACTCTCTTCCCTTTCTGATTTTTCCTTATCCTTATTTAATTAGGCCCCATCTTATCCTCTCAAGCCTTCCACTGTGTGATCTGAAAGTACTATATAGTCAGGACTCAATGGAACAAATAAAGGAAAGGGAAAATTATACCCCATCAATCATTTTTCTGATTAAGATGTTAACAGGCTTAATCCTGCTTCACTGGATTTCTCTACATAAAAATGTCAAGCACAAAAAAGACAACAATAATAATAACTATTATTATTACTTAATAAATCTAACATCTTAAGGACTGAAGGTGCTATGAAATCTAAAAAAACTTTAAACAACTGGAGTCAAAAAGACTCAGCACTGCTTTGATAAGATTTCCTAACCACCCGGTTTGATTCTATTCTAGTCTGTTGTATAAATACCAGACTGTCTACCCCTAACTATTGCAGGTATTTGCTCCTTTATTAGAACTGTCTAGGGACCCAAAAGAGGTTATTTAAAATAGACAGGAAATTGCCTCTCCAATTTTACTAAGCCATTTGTTTCATAATATTACTTATTTCACCCTTCCTCACCAGAAGAAGCATTAAATTCTAAAGTAAATATATAGAGAGATCTTAAACACAAAAAATTATAAATGTATATCATACAAGAATAGAGCTCTCAGGCTGGATAAATAAGATTTTGTTTAAGAGTCCCTTTAAAATGTTAAGCAATTGGTTATCTGGGAGAAATTAAATATAAACTTTTTCCTTAGAAAATTTTAGAAAAAATGTATTCAAATTAGAATTCTTTAAATGCCTAAATGTCATGAGTGAAACTTTTTCAATATAAAGGTAAAAACAGAGAAGGGTCTATTATGCCTCCTACCCCACCTTACACACACCAATGAACAAAGTAATACCTCTGACGAGTTTTAACAAACATTTTGGCTAATGTTTGATATATATATATATCTCAAAACAGGAGGAAGCATTCTATGTTTATTCTTGATAAAGTAAAAAGCAAAACAGATACACTTAAAAAAGAGCCTCTGATGGGGTTTGACCACAGTGAAAAATAAGAGATATTTTTGTTTCTTTGGCTTTCTATTTTTTCTTGGCTTTGCAAAGAAACATTAGCTAAACAAAAATATGTTTGCTAGAACTCAAAAGACCCTTCAAGAATTGAACTAATAATAAATCTTACCCTACTAGCCAGTATTTTTAAAATTAAAAGTGGGAAATATAAAGATACGTACAAACAGAGGGTTATAAGAAAATATATGTTTTTGTAAACACATTAGAAGTTAACTGCTTTTTTTAAATTATGAAATGAATAATAGTTCTACACATATGCATAACTCTTCCCACACAGCTTTTTAAGCAGGATTTCCTTCCAGTGAGTCTTAATATATTTCTCCCATATTAAAAATACATGACCAAATTAATAATGAGAAAGAATGAATACTCTCATGATATTTAGGTATATAACAAGAAAAAACAGCATTTAAAATAAAGATTCAGTTTCAAACTTCTTTAAGAAATACTTGTTACACTATAAGAAGAACTCTCTAAGTCATATTGTTATTTCTACTTTCCAAATGGGGCATAAAGAAACTAAGGAATTTACAGTGTTGGACTGTGCAGCTACTATTAATTCCTTTCACTCCTGTAAGCCCACCCTTTGCTACATGACTTTGCCATGATTCCCATCAAAAGATGGCATTTATCTCCTCGTCCCGTAAATCTGGGCTGGACTTGTAACTTATTTTGACAAATAGAATGTGGCAGGGCTTCCCTGGTGGCGCAGTGGTTGAGAGTCCGCCTGCCGATGCAGGGGATGCAGGGGACACGGTTCGTGCCCCGGTCCGGGAAGATCCCAAATGCCGCGGAGCGGCTGGGCCCGTGAGCCCTGGCCGTTGAGCCGGCGCGTCTGGAGCCTGTGCTCCGCGGCAGGAGAGGCCACATTGGTGAGAGGCCCGCGTACCGCAAAAAAAAAAAAAAAAAAAAAAATAGAATGTGGCAGAAGTGACCCTGTAGAACTTTGAATCTAAGTCTCAAGAGACCTTATAACTTGCCCTCTTGGGATGCTGCTGACACAGCGTAAACAAGTTAGTGACCCAGAGCATGAGAGAGCTTAAGGGAGAAGGAGCCCAGCCACCCAGTCATGCAATCTAGCATAAAGTGCCAGACACATCAGCGTGGCCAACTTAGACCACCCAGCACTATAGGCGCTACCAGATGACTTGGCAACCACATGAGTGACCCCAGACAAAACCAGTGGAACAACCATGCAGCAGAGCCCAGCCCAAATTGCTGACCTATGAAGTCAGCAACAAGTAAAATAGCTGTTGTTTTAAAACACTACATTTAAACCTAGGACTGTCTGAATCCGGGGCCTAGACTGTCTCTACTAACAAAAGCTGCAATTTACTATTTGGTTGGGAAACAAATACATCTTGTACTCTAACTCAATTTTACAGATACAAGAGCAATCAAATTAAAAAATAATAGTTTACTTTTTTTTAACCCATGATCTGAAAAAAGGTGATGAGCTGGGTACAGAAATACCTTTTTAACCATCTTAAAAGAAGGAAAATAGATACATACAATGAATTCTGCAATTGTAATAAATGAAGTTGATCAAATTTTATAGAAAAAATACTTTCTCTTCATTCCCAAAGATACGCAAGTATTCATTTAAAAACTAACAGCATTCGTATATATTTTATCCATAAAAACTGAACTCAACATGTGATCTAAAAATTCTGAATGTCTGTGCAATGAAACAATTAAGAAATTATTAAATTTTATGAATCTAATAAAATATGTGGCTTTCAACAAAACATTGCTACTGTAATGTTTAATAAGTATACATTCCTACTTGAATGGAAATACTGAACTAGGAGTGGACCGTAACAGAGCAAGGACTGCAAGCACCATTTCTATGTATTCTTTAAGGGTTGGCAAACATTTTCTGTAAAGGGCTAGATGGTAAGTATTTTAGGACTTGCAAGCCATGCAGTCTCTGTTGTAACTATTCAACTCTGCCACTGTAGAATGAAAACAGCCACAGATCATATACAAAAAAAAAAAAAAAAAAAAAAGTATTGCTGTGTTACAATAAAGCTTTATTTATATATATATATAAAAAAAAAACAGGCAGTGGGTCACAGTTTGCCAACCCCTGTTTTAGATGCTCAAATATCTTCAGCCAAAATACATCTAGTTTATTAGTTGTGATCAAGCTAATTTGTTTGCTGCCTTACCACGAGACCTATTAGAAAGTACTCTCTGTATTCATACTCTACTCCCTGCAAAATAGCATTATGTATATATGAGGGTAAATTTTATATAACAACTTGGCTCTGCTATGATGACCAGTTGTTTGGTCAAACAGGAGTCTAGGTGTTGCTATGAAGGTATTTTGTAGATGTGATTAACATCTGAAATCAGCAAACCTGAAGTAAAGGAGATAACCCTTGATAATTTGGGGTAGGCCTCATCCAATTACTTGAAGACCTAAAGAGAAAAATCTAAAAATTCCCAGAGAAGAAGCAATCCTGCCTCATGACTGTAACACAGAAATCCTGCCTGAGTTCCTAGCCTGACGGCCTGCCTTACACATTTCAGATTTTTCAGCCCCATACCCATGTAAGCCAATTCCTTAAAGTAAATAAATCTCTCTCTTAGATATAGATATCTATGAGATACAAATATATAGGTATTTCCTATTAGTTCTATTTCTCTGGAGAACCCTGATTGATACAATATATTAAGGTAATATGACCTTAAATTTTAAAAAGGATATACTCTGATTTTTGTGCATTATCCAAAACTATGTGAGAAAGTTGTGGTAGACAGTATTATTATTTGAGATTATTCAATCCCCTACTTCCTTGCAAGATGATTATATATATACATCCACATGTAGATGTGTGACTTGTGCATATCTCACAGGGAAAGAATAGACGTCCCTGGGTTATTGATTTGGGGACTGCCCATGTCATATGTTTTGGCCAATAGAATATGAACAGATGTGATGTACATCACATCTAAGCAAAAACTTGAAGCAGCAACACAAATTTGGGCCAGCCTTCTTGCTTCAGTGCTTTGTCAAGAGATTTCATATAAGGGTTGTTCCTTCAGTCTTGGTTCTGGAGGGGAGTCACAGGCTATTTCTACAGAGCTGACTCACAGTCTACAACATAAAGTCAGTAGGAAATATAAGTTTGTTATTTTGAGAAACCACTGAAATGCGGAGGTAATTACTACAACAAAGCTGAACACTGTAGAAACTGGTACCAGAAGCAGGGTGCTACTTTCATCACCACCACCACCAAAAATAATAAAAGTATGTGATGTAGGCGTTGAGGCCAGTTGTTTGGTCAAACAGGAGTCCAGGCGTTGAGGCCAGGTGGCATACAGCAAGGAAACTGTAATGGCAAACCACATAGTGTAGTGGTAAATAAAACTGTTAGGTATAAAATATTAGACAACTTGGTGAAATGATTGGCCTCGTGATTGGCATCTAAGGTGGGAGACGGGCAGTCTTGCAGGACTGAGTCCTTAACCTGTAAGGTCTGAGTTAATTCTGGGTAGTGGCAGAATTGAGTTACCTTATAGGACACCCAGTCGGTGCCCACAGAGAATTGGAGAATTGCTTGGTGTGGAAAAACCCACACATACTTGGGAGTGCAAAAGTATTCAGTGAGTTGTGAGTAAAGAAAACAAATGTTTTCCTTTCACCCAGTAAACCCTTTCAGTGGAACAAAATGGCTTGGAGGGGAATTCCCCACAGGAAGAGACTAAGGATGTGGTCCCACAGAAGCCTGATCAGTTCAAGGTAATTGTATTGATGTCTAGAGAAAAATGCATATCTCAAAGAATTGAGGATATAGCTAGCGCATGGCACGTGGATCTGACTAAAATCAAATAGATAAGAAGACAAAAGACAACTTCCCAAACAATCCACAGACTGAGCTAAGGGTCTGTTACTCTTCTAGACCATCTTTGGGTGCCCAAAGTTCTGTAGACAAGCAGGCCAGGAAAGCTGCTCAGCACTTACCTCATTCCCCAGCTAAGAAGGGTACACCCTCCAATACTCTGTTCCAATACGGATGAACATGGTATATCGAAGGAAATACCTCACGGAGGGCATAGCCCATGGCCACGGAAAACAGCGGACTAGAGCGCCTCACACAGGACCAAAACCAGGGCCTAATCAAGGAACATCCCCTAGTGCCAAGAAAAGGAGGCCTCACTCTATTTACCCAAGAATATTCTTACAATTGCCAAGGACAATTGTAGTGTGATTGCTATGTGCCTCTATTCTTCCCCTTTCTTAACAGGAGGGTTTACTGTGGATAGCCTATCCCTGCTCCAACATTGTATGTTGGAGAGATGGAGGATGGAAGATAACTGGTCTCTGAGTCAAGAAAATCTACATACAGAAATGATGTAGAAACTCTAACGACTGAAAAAAATTCTTGGGGTATTTTTCTCGAGGAAGGGATAAATAAATCTAGTATGCAGAAGGGAAGAAAGTTAATATTTGTAATCAAGAGGACAGATTGTGGTAGATTATATTATTGTTCACTCTTTACCATGCCCATCCTTGGAAGAGGCTATACAGCCCTGCCCATTAATTTATAACTTGCCTATACCTCCAATGGGAACAATATTTGTCCCTGTGCCTCGCTAACTTTGAGCCTAGCCATGTGACATGCTTTGGCAGTCATGAAGCACTCCACACCTGAACAAAAGCTTTAAGAGGTACCACAAGTTTCAGCCGGCCCTCTGAGTTCTCAGTACCACGTAAATGGCAGGTCCAGACAGACGCTGCTCCTTCAGTCTGGGTCTTAGAATGAAAACATGTGGAGTAGAGCCCCTCTGCACAGGCAGCCCAGAGTCTATGTGTAATGTAATGTGGTTATAAGCCACCAAAATTTGGGGGTTATTTGTTGCTGTAGCAAAGTTGATTAATACAGAAATCAAATGAAGCAAAAGGTAAAAAGGGGAGGGATTCTGCGATGCGGAGCTATTATTTTGGTAGCCGAATATAGTGCAAGATGCCTGTGGTTATAGACTAGTGCAGTTAGTGAAGGAGCTATGTTTCTATAGCAGGTAGGGGTATGAGTAAATACAGATTACTAAAAGGATAAATAAGTTCAGTTTAGTTGTTGGAAGTGAGGTTGTGGCAAAAATAAAAATAAGGTTGCAAACCTGATAAATTAACATTTATTATTAATAATAAGCACTTCATATACACTTCACGTAGTCCTCAACTATAAGCAAAAAAGGCTGTTATTACCATCTTCATTTTCCGTATAAAGAGAAACTTAAGAGAAGTTTACTGACTTGCCAACGTTAAATAGCTACCAAGTGACACAGTAAAAATTCAAATTCAAGACTATCTAATTCTAAACTTCAATTTTTTTCTATACCATGCTGGCAAAAAAAAGGGTACAGATTATTTAATAATCATTCCATAGAAGGGTTACCTTGGTTTTATACTTTTTACCAGTTCTACAAAATGGATGCGAGAGAAAGCCGATACCATTAACTCAGTTCTAAGTCTGAATCCTATTAAATAAATATATTATTCATAATGAATTTCTTCTTTTATACTCTAAGATGTTCTTATTAATGTGACAACCAAGATTCCAAAATAATACACCTTTTATTTCTACTGAATACATTTTCTTAAATTCAGACTACAGTAATTCAGAATTTTGAAGATTCAGATTAAGTGATGGCCTAAATTTACTTTGCTGATATGAAAAGGATTTCTCAAGTAAATCAATAATGCATTAAAATGATCGGTGATGCATTTTAGATTAAAGGAATATTTTAAACACTTTATAAACCATTTAATAGCCCTTACCTCACCCATATAAACAAAAAATAAGAGTTTTTTAAATTATATAACACAAACTCATGGTAGAAAAATTATACAAGACTAATACATATTCAAAACAAAAGCAGCAAAGACAACCTAGCAAAACCATCATTAAGGGATAATAACAACTTTATATTTTGTTACACATGCTTCCTCATTTTCAATACCTAGATATATATTTACTTTTAAATCAAAATACACACATTTCATTTAAATGGTTATTCTTAATATGCGTTCAATAGAATTGCTTACAAATGAATGTTCCTAACTTGGAGAATTCCAAAGTGTATTCAAATATCAGTCTTTCTGGCTCCCCCTGCTGGACACTAAGAGAAGCTTTTTATTATTATTATTCAATTCGTTTGAACACTCAATCTCAGAGAAGCACTAATTTATCATTATTAAAAACATCTTTGGGAACTTGTCTGAACGTACAGTTTGGCCAGAAAGAGTACAATGGTCTATTGTTGAGGGCACTCGCTCCTACTAGCCAACAGGGATTTGGCATCAGAAAATCCGGGACTAAGTCCCCAGTAAGTTCCCAGCTTGATTACTTATTTGCTAACGACCTTGGTCAAATTATTTATTCCTTCGGAGCTTCAATTTCCTCATCTGCCAAATGAAGGTAATATCAACCACCTCATTAGTCATAAGGATTAGAGTTAACAGAACAAGTGCAAAATAAGTGGCAGTTAAGTATTATGCTGCCACCACCACCACCAAGGAGCTGAGTTGTGGTTACACAGCATAACTCCTTAAGAATTACTACACAGCAATCAAATGCAAAGAGATTAACTTTTAAAATGTAAACTTAATGTATTTACACTCTTTTAATAACTTCCTGTTGCTCTCAAAACCAAATCCTTAACATGACCTCTAAGATTCTTCACAGTCTGGTCCCTACTGACCTCTGAAGTGTAATCTTGAAGCTGGATACTCTTCTCCCAGCCCTCTAATCTCTTTTCATAGTGAAGTTCTTCAAAAGTACCAGGTTCCCTCACAGAGTAACTGATTACAGCATTTCCTTCCTCTATGATACTTAAAAATAACTCATTTTTTTAGATCTCAGCTCAGCTTTTGCAGAGACACTTTCTCTGACTTCCCAGACCGAGTCAGACCTTCACTATTATGTATATTATGGTATACCTCTCCTTCACAGAGCTTATTACACAGTGCTGTAGCTTTATAGTTAAATGTGTTAGCACTGTAATACTGTCTCCCCGCCTTGTCTGTCTACAAGTTCCTCAAGATCAGGGAGTAGCACTCCGTATCCTCACAACCTAGCCACTTGACTGCATAGAGCAGGCACTTAAGTATCTGTTGAGTGACTGAATAAACAAATTAACAGATAACTGAAATCAAAGAATTCTTTCTAAACCTGACTACTTCACATACAAAGGTAGCCATATAAATATAAAGCAACATTGTGAATATTTTCCTTTGTATTACTTCTCAGGCAAGCTGCTCATAAAGTCTGTTCATAAAATCTGATACACAATAATACACAGAAATATCTTTAACACATATACTCAAAGAAAATGTTGTGCCTTTCAAAGAGAAGAATTTTTAAGAGCACAGAGACCTAAACATATGATAGTCCTTTAACACTATTTGATTTAAATTTTTTTAAAAAATTAATGTCTGTGACTTGCTTTTGTAACAAATATTCAGCTGAAAATTTGTCTGAAATTGAGTGTTTTACACTGTACTACAGAGTTTTACTTTTCAAGGGAATCTGTGGTTGCAAAATAGTAGAGCTAGCAATAACCAGCTAAAAGGTGTGCTTCGTGGCTTCTTTCACAAGTATGCATATTGTACTATTTTAAACCAACACACACCTCCAATTGCCTTAAAGAGTGAGAACTTTTTATAGATTTAACTCCTTCCTTAAATAGTAAGCATTCCCGAGTATACAGTAAATTTTGGCCCCAAATGGCTTTTCCTCTATTCATTTATACCAAAGCCAGAAAACAAGGAAAGCTCCAACCAAAAAAAGCAACAAGGTTTGCAACACATCTCCTAGACTCAAATCTTATTTGATAGAATATTTGATAAATTTATTTGATAGATGTATTAGATAGAGTTTTGTCTTTATTTGGTGATTTTACCAAATCCTATGACTGCAAAATAGCAATTGTTATTTTATCCCCACGAGCTGCACTGTGATGTACAGAAAATCTAAAAATTTCCTATGTTATCATTTAATCAAAAAATAGAAACGAAGAGTGGGAGCACAACTGAAGTACCTATGAACATACTGGGATGAGAGCAGAGGTGCATTTAAGAGGGAAGGTTTTCAGGAATTCAGGTACTGACCATGCAGGAACAATCCAAGGAAGATGACAGGGACACCAAGTCATCAAAATACAACAGCTTTAAACATTTGAATGGTATGACTCATTCCCACTCTTCTGATGCTACCTTTACCAGGCAAGCTTCTGATAAACTTGCTTCACTATAGGGGTAGACTGGATGGAGGTACCCAGCCCACTAGTCAGCTGCTTAGTTCTCATTATACAATAATAAGATGACACTTAATACCTCAATGGACTTTCAGTGTTCCTCAGCTTCTTCTAATTCAATCAAGATTGAGTTTCTGCTTAAACAAGCCTAATGTGAATTTATCAAAGTGACAAAAGGTATTTCCTGACAACAGGAAATTGGGTCTTCCCTAACAAAACTTTTAATTCAAACTTTTACAAGACATATAATACATGAGCAACACAGAGGAAAGTGTAAAAAACTGTGAATGGCACTGATTTTCTCGCTAGCTTAGAAGCATACTCTTTGCTGATCTTTTCATAATAAAACTAAATCTCTCCAAAATTCAGGTTTTAAAAGTACATACCCAATCATTCTCATTTACCTTGGCTTTAATTTTCTTCTGAACTAGAAATAAGATCACAGAGCTCAGTACATTGAAAAGGCATGCAAACATTAATCTAGGTTGTAAGGGCACAATTTTAAGGAATAAACATTCAGAAAAATAATGGAAGGAAATAACCAAAGAGTTAAAAGCTACGGAATGTGGGATTAAAGAAGACTTGAATTCTTTATATTTTCTGTATTTTCTGAATTTTCAACAATGAATATTGTTCTATTCAAGCTTCTTTACTTGCAAGAAATAAAACACCCATGCAGTTGCCTTAAGAAAAATGGGATTTATCATAAAGATATACAAAGAGCTGCAAGAAAAATCTCACAGAAAACCATAGTTGAGCTGAGCCCTACAAAGTCTGGAGCTAGGGGTGGCCCTGGCATCAATTCTGTTCCAGGAACCTCAAGAAGATACTGATAGGAGCTGCCCACCAATGCTCGGCCATATACGTTGTTCAATTCTAGTCCATCCATGTCTTCCACTCTCACTATCAGCCACAGACATGCTTCCTTTGCTTCCACCTTAAACTCCAAATTTCCTTCATTTTAAGCATAAGGCTGTGGTTAAGGTATAAGAGGGTTAGGAAACAGGCAGCTTTTGCTTAAGGACTGAATTTTACTTTTTTAGATTATGAATTGAATACATACCCATGGTTTTTAGAAAGAGCCAACAGTATAGAGAAGGCAATATAAAAAGGAAAAGGTTCCCTCCTCTTTCCTGGCATTTGGGGCGGGGGAGTACCCTATAAAAGGAAAATTAATATTTATGTTTCTAAAAATTGTAAAAATATTATTTAACAAAGAGCAATATCCATAAAGTTTTTCCTCACTTTATTACATAAACGATTGTACAATTAGAAAATGCACATAATCAAAACAAATAGGTTACTTTAAAATTATTTGACATAGCATCACATAGAAATAATATGAAGCACTATAAAACTGATTGGTTCCATTTTAAATAGATATTTTTTCTGAACTTTATTGTCCACAGAGCAGATAAATTTATATTGACAACCTATTTATAAATTATTTGAAATACTTCATCATGGTAGAAATATTTTCATTTCTAATACACTTTTCATCTGTCCTGCTCAGATTAAAGTGGCTAAAATGAATATAATTGAGAAAATGTTCTCAGAAACTAAAAACTCCAAATATACATTAAGGTAGTGACATTTAATTTACTGAATACCCTCAAACTGTCCCAGAACTTCTACTTGATATGGACAGCTATCTCAGATGGTGGTTTTCAAGTCTTTTTAATTTCAGAAACTTTCTTCAAAGAAGTCCTGAAATAAACAAAGAAGAGCAGTTTCTCTTTGAAGGTAGGGTCCCTTTACTGGCTGTATTCTTCCTTTGTCCTCTATCACCTAAAATACTCCACAGGGCAGCTCAGCCAGAATGTAGCAGGCAAGCGATCTGCACCAAAATGACCTGGTGCATGTGTTTATTCAACATGCAGAATGACACCACTCTAAATCTAAACCCATCCCTTAAAGTGTGGTCCAGGAATATCTTTGAGAACCCCACACTCCTGTACCCCTTAAACACAGGAAACTATTTTTAAGAGTTTAATGAAGAATTTGGTGTATACTTTTCCAATTAAAATAAAAATCTCCACTAACCAAACTAGGATTATACTAATAGGCTGTCCTCCAACTTGCTTTTTTCACATAATGTATCTTGGATATCTTGACATGTCACATATATGTAAATATGGAGATATTTCACAATCTAAATGATAATTTCTAAAGATTTACAATTTTCTATAATCAGAGAAACGTTTTAAAAAGGAATGAATAACAAATGTTTCAGTTTTGCTATTTTTGTTATTTTGAGTACTTTGAATTGATTTTAGAATTTAATGTTGGGGATTATAATATTAATATTGTACTGGAAGATACCTTTATGGGACATACCCTCAGTTTGGTGTTTGGAAGTTAACTGGCAGATTTCTAAATTGGTTAATTAGTTTAATTATAGTTTTCATGTTTTGGAAATATTTAATAACTCTTAAAAGCAATTTTGAATTTTTCATATATTTTACATCAGTAAGTAGCTGTATATGAAGAATAATTTGAATTTGGCATGAATAAGTAGTTTTCAAATTAATTAGTACACTTTAAGTGTTATAGTCAAATTATAGCAAACTATTCTAACAATTGTATTTCACTACACAATTGGAATTAAGATATTTTGTATTGATTTTAATAAAATGGTGGCATATTCAACAGCTTTCAAATAATACTGTGTATTTGAGAAATTATGGAGCTTAGTTAAAATTCAATATCTTTATTATCATCCTAACAGAGGACTGTAGTTATTTGTATTGCAGCGATTATTCTAACTGGAGTTAATAAATGCTCATGCTTATAACCTCTTGGCTGATGGTGACAGAGCTCATGACTTTGCTAAAGGCAGGGCTAGGCACTGTGTGTAATATGAGTTTCAGTTCACTGGTTCTCAAATGCTGCCTAGTGATACTCTCAGGCATTGTGAGAGGTATGAGGGTGGCTCATATCCATTACCATATTTTTCTGAGTTTCAAGGATGTTTAATGATGAGCAGGTCTGAGTTCTAGAACAGTTGTGGTGCTTTAAAATCATTACTGTTCTGAGCTGACAGACGAATTTGAATAGGTGGCTATCAGGGCTCAGAGTGTGAGAGTGTCTTGGAAGATTTTCTGTCCCTTTTGAGTGTAGCAGGACCCTATCTGGGAACCACTTCCATATTGTGAACAAATTAAGAAGAGCTGAACATTTCATCCGAAGTCTTATATAAAGTATATACACTGAAGAGAAAAATAACTGCGTTCTCTTGAGGTCAAAATCATAAACTTTATGTTACATTCTTTCTAATAAGTTTTATTCAGTTTTAAATTTGCACAGTATTTTTCTATATTTAAAAACACTTGCTAGGGCTTCCCTCGTGGCGCAGTAGTTGAGAGTCCGCCTGCCGATGCAGGGGACACGGGTTCGTGCCCCGGTCCGGAAGGATCCCACGTGCCGCAGAGCGGCTGGGCCCGTGAGCCATGGCCGCTGAGCCTGCGCATCCAGAGCCTGTGCTCCGCAACGGGAGAGGCCACAACAGTGAGAGGCCCGCGTACCACAAAAACAAAAAACACTTGCTAAATTTACATGTATACAATATAATTTTTTTTAATATAAGATGGTTAGTTATTTTTAAAAGAATATCTTTTGTACTTCAACCACAGCCTTTTACTTAAAATGTAAGAAATTTTTTAACAAAGAACAAGATCAGCCACAGTACTTAAACAGAAACCAAGCCACGTTCAGAGGTTCACTCCTACAAATAAATAATTTGCTTAGACTTTTCCAGTAATATAGATATAACACAGCCTCACACATTTTGTAATTTGTTATTCCCTGTTCACCTTTCTCCTGGAGTTATCCTTACTGTTTTGGGGGAAAGATGAGTTTTTAAATAGATCCATGAGTTTATTATTTTAAAAGGCCAATTTTTAAACATTTCATTATTTCTCAAGTGAGAGTATATGGAAAATGCAGAAGAAAGTTTTTAAATGGTCTACAATAAAATTAATTTATATTAATTAATGGCAATAAGAAGAACTATTATGGTTCTGTTTTGGGGGGTTGTTTTTGTTTTAGTTTCTGCATCCTGGACTATTAAATTAATCTACTAATTGGCCTCCCCACTTCTACCCTTGTCTCCCTTGTCTACTTGTAAGCTACATTCTACTCTTCACACAGCAGTCAGAATATTTTTTAAAACATAAGTCAGATCATGTCACTCCTTTGCTTAAAACCCTCTAGTAGTTAGTATTCTTGCCATAAATATTTAACCTGAAAGTAATTATTAGGAAGAAGTCAAGCAAACCCAAATCGTGGGATGTTCTGTAAAAGGCAAACAAACAAACAAAAAACTGGCCTACTGGACTCTTTAGATTGGGATCCAAACACAATCCAAAATCCTTACTAATATATGATCCAGACCCCCAAGAGATCACTGATAAAATTTCCTTCCACTTTCTCCCCTTCACTCACTTCACTGCAATCTTCATGGCCTCCCTTCATGGTCTTTGAATTATGAAGGCAGCAAATACAATCCCATCTCAAGGCTTTTTAACAAGACTTCTGCCTAGAATTATTAGTAATTAGAGGAAAAAGCAGACTCCATTCCCTCCAAAAATCTTACTGTATCACAATGTATCAGTTTTCTATTGCTGCAAAACCAAACCCAGAGATTTAAAATAGCTACCACGTATTATTGCTCATGAGTCTACATGTCAACTGGGCAGTTCTGCTGTGCTGGGTGAGACTGAGTAATCTTGGCTATGCATGTGTCTGCAGTCAAATGGCCCAGCTGGTTGGAGGCTGACTGGTCTAGAATGGCCTCTTTCCCATGTCTGGTGATTGGCTAGATGTCTGTTGGGACAATAGGAGCAACTGGTAACCAGCAGTCTAGCCAGGCAAGCGTGGGCTTGTTCACAAGAGAGAACAGAAGCATGAAAGACCTTTTGAGACCTAGGCTCAACATCATTTCCAACATATTCTATTGTCCAAAGCAGGGCACACGTACAACCTATATTCAAGAAGCAGGGAAATAGGCAAAGTCACATTGCAAAGCCTATGGATAAAGGGAAGGGTATAGAATGGGGCCACTTTGCAATCAATCTACCACATATCATGACAAGAGCACTATTTCAAAATGCTGGTACATCTAAGATGTGGGGGTGACGGGAATGAAAAATATAAAGGATGATAAAAACTATACTTTGTTATAAATCCTATAAAGCATGGTTTCTCAACCTTGGCACTATTCAAATTTTGCACCAGGTAAGTCTTTGTTGTGGAGGGTGTGTCCTATGCATTGCAGGACGTTTAGCAGCATCCCTGGCATCTACCCACTAGATGCCAGTAGTACGTCCCCAAGTTGTAATAACAAAAAGGTCTCCAGATATTGGCAAATGTCTCTCAGGGAACAAAAATCACTTGTAGTTGCGAACCACTGCTACAGAGGAATGAATTAAGGTAAAGACAACTTGGTCTTATTCTTGCCAATATAATCTAATTTTACTTTAAAAGGCCGTTCAAATGATTCTAAAATGCAAACTTTACTTACGGACATGTAAGATGTATACCAAATTCTTAACAGTTTACATATTAAAAATTCAAAACTTCATTGACAATACTTAGATTCCTGCTAATTTAACCAAAAATATTACCAGATTTTTGAAGTCAATATGAAAGACTTTAATTGTCAGAAGTTCAACTAAACTAACAGTACTGGCTCTAGGATTTGGTGTTGTACATATATAAACCCCAGATTGGTCTATTATTTCTATTTTTATAACAAATAAAAATAGAAATAATAGAAATAAAAGAAATGGTGGTGTTTCTCTCCCAACCCCCAAATATAAAACTCTGTCTCAAAACTATAGTTCATGTCCAATCCTCCTCTCTTCCCATTTCAAGGCAATGGCAATATACCTCCCAATTCCACCTCTGACTTTAGCACCAATTACAAATGTGAAACACGCCAAGAAAACCTCCGTAATAAATTACAGGAGTAGAAAGTCTCAATAAAAGAAGGAAGAAAACAACAAATCAGAACATTCCCTGGGCATATTGAAAACCTAGCAGTCATAGTCATGAAATATTTATTGATCTAAACTGTTTTCACAATACTTACGTTCATAAAATGCTATATACGAACCAAACTGCCTCAGATACATAAACTAAATATTCTCTAACTTACATTCATGTACAAATCTGTGATAGCTCTGGCCAAGTGAAGTCATATATACAAGAACCAATTTAAAGACACTTTCTGGATTCTCTGGGTGAAAAAATAATAGTCTCTCCTTCAGAGAAAAGAAAAGAAAATGGGATAACTTGCTAACCCAGTGATGCACCAGTGAGCAGGGCTGCGACCAGGGAAAGGGGAGTGAAGTGCTTATGGCACAAATTTAAGGAAGGACTCACTCTAAGGGGCAGGCAATGAGCCAAAACATGAGGCAAGCACCTGCTGTTTTACTCTCACCTCCAGTCCATCAGGAATTGCACTTAACAGCAGAAACAGCACCCTGATTTCTGCATCCCCAAGGTCTGTCCTATACTAAACTTTGGCACTTACACCTTACTCATCATCTCTGTGACCCCTCAAAGAACCACAGGGCCTGCCTAATCTTCTAGTCTGACGATACCAAACAAGGAACCGGGGAACCCAGCAGAAAGAGTCACCCACACGTATACAATTGGAACACTTAAGTTTTGAAGTTATGAAGGTTGGAAAAAAGAAGCATTCCAGGAGCTCCAAAACTCTGTTCTTTATAAAGTTGGCCTTGTGTTTAAAAGTGGTTTATAATTTTTAAGCATGCGTATTCACACTTTCAATGGAAATGTTATCATTTTCCACATCTTTTCCCAATTATTGCTATTTAACTGAATCAATGTCATCACCCAGGAACGCTGAAAAGCAATAGCATACCTTGTGGTTAACAATGTTAGTTTTAATAAAGCAGTTTCATACAAAAAATAAATATAGGATAGGGTTTCATCTTCATGATGCAATACTATTCTCTTCCTACTTATGGTCCTCTTCAATGCTACCGAAGAGCAGACACAGGAAGTTTATAAGTTAGAATCAACAAAAACCCTACATGATCACCTCACTGCATAAAACGAGACACTTCATTTGTTTTAGGAGTACACCCAAACACACCACCACACCCAGCAGTGTTTCTCAAGGGTCCTAAGTGGAGTTCCTTCCTCTTGTGACTCACCCTTTCCCACACTATGGAAACAGTTCAACAGCAGGAATGCAATTAGATCTAAGCAATTAGGAAAACTGCTGTCCCATCTCTTCAACTGTGCATAGAAAGAGCTCTGATTAGTAGAGCTTAACTTGTACGACCCCTTGCAATAAAGCTCTGTATTAAGGCTAAATCACTTCAAGTGGCTTGAAGACAAGTAATATTTGGAACAAGGCCTTTCACATCTTTATTTAAAAGCCATAAATAAGCAATTTAAATCTACCTTTCCTATGGCCATGTCTTGACCTCTACACGGAATCTCTTTTCCAAAACTGTGCAGGCCTGTGTGTTCCTCTCAACACAAGACAGCAAAAGCTATTTCCAAAGCAAATTAGTGATGTGGTGAATGTTAAGGAACATAGGGGTTTCAGTTTATCACCAACAGGTTCTTTCTACCAATGATCTTAATTACATATATTTAATAATTAAGCCAAGGGAAAACACTCAGAAGCTTTTCACGTATAACACTTACCAGTAAGAGCCTTTCAGGGCTATGAACTTGAATGTTCTCAGTAATAAATTCCCAAATAAAATTAAGTTCATAGTTTTACATAAATAAGTGTATTAAAATTATGTTAATATAAATATATTTTAATTACAAAATTTAAAATCATAACAAAGAAATGGAAAATAAAATTTCATAATCGATAACTATGATCATCTTTGTATATCCCCCACTGGTCTTTCCCATGTGAATTTTTACATGACTATTATCAGGTTGTACCTATATTTTTTATTCTGATTTTTTTCACTTATAAGATTTTCATATCTTCCATAGAATTTCTTCATATAGCAGTATAGACTATGGCAAAACAGTCCTGCATTTTCTACTGCCATGTAAAAATTACTACAAACTTAGAGGCTTAAAAACACTTATTTATGAGTTCACAGGTCAGAAGTCCAAGTGGGGTTGACCGGGTTCTTTGCTTAGGGTCTCTCAAGGCCAAAATCAAGGTGCCAGCCAGGCTGGTTCTCATCTGGGAAGAATTCACTCCCAGGCTCATTCAGGTTATTGGTAGAATTCCATTCCCTGCAGCTATAGGCCTGAGGTCCCTGTTTCCTTCATGGCTGTCAGCCCAGAGCCTCTCTCTCAGCTCCTCAAGGCCCCTCGCATTCCTTCTCACATGGCCCCATCCATCCTCAAGCCAGCAACAACATACCAAGTCCCTCCTGTCCTTCAAATCTCTCTGCCTTCCAATTCTGCTGCAACCCAGAGAAAAGTCTGTTTTTTAATTCTCATATGATTAGAATAGGTCCACCTGGATAATTTCCCTTTTGTCTAACTTGAATTCCAGTGGTTAGTAACCTTAAATTACATCTGCAAAATCTCATTTACCATGTAATATAACATAACCATGGGCACAGTATCTCATCAAATTCAAAGACCTGGAGATTAAGGTGGGAAATCAGGGAAGGCCATTTTTAGAATTCTGCCCACCACATCTCTGTCACAATAGAAAATGTATTTCTAACTATGGATTATATAGTCAAAAAGCTTAAAGGTCATCTAGCCGCTGGGCTAGAAAACTTTAACATCCTTTAGAATCCTAAAATGCTAAAAAATCTAACATTTAAACATGTTAAGGAAATAAAGTGTAAGGTTATTTTAGTAAAGAAAATAAAATTATATGAATTTAAAAATTAGTTAAATTGAAAAAGGAGCTGAACTTTCCCCTAGTTTAAAAAAAAAAAAAGACATGTTTTTGCAAAATTGTCACCTTTTGGAGCCAATTTTCTAGTTACACCAAAAGGCGAAGCATGAATGTGGAAACAAAGGTTAGCACCAAATCATAATGCCTGGGTGAACCAGAAGCAAAGAACTCTGAAACCAGTGATAACTTCTATAGTACAAAACTCTAGGTTGATCCTTGCTATAAAGAGTAGAGGAGGGGACTTCCCTGGTGGCGCAGTGGTTAAGAATCTGCGTGCCAAGGCAGGGGACATGGGTTTGAGCCCTGGTCTGGGAAGATCCCACATGTCACAGAGCAACTAAGCCTGTGCACCAGAACTACTGAGCCCACGTGCCACAACTACTGAAGCCCACATGCCTAGAGCCTGTGCTCCTCAACAAGAGAAGCCACCGCAATGAGAAGCCCGGGCACCACCACGAAGAGTAGCCCCCGCTCACCGCAACTAGAGAAAGCCCGCGTGCAGCAACGAAGACCCAACGCAGCCAAAAATAAAAATTAATTAATTAATTAAAAAGAAAAAAAAGAGTAGAGGAGGTAAATGGGCCAAATGAAAACCTAGCTCATAGACTGTCTATTCTACCCAAGGTTCATTATGGAAAACTAAGACTAAGGATACAACCCTGGGATCAGGCTGGCAAGGCATTTCAGAGTGATTCGGCCAGCTGAGTTTGGTATGAGATAGTCCCCATGCCCACCACATAAATCTAGCTAAAAAAAAAAAAAAGGAAAGGGGAGGGAAAGGAAGGAAGGAAGGAAGGAAGGAACCAAACCAAACTGAACCAAATCTGGCCTATAGAAGGTGCTAAATCAGTATCTGTTGAATGAAAGTAGAATGTAATAGACCATAAATGTTTGTTAGCCTTCAGGAACTGCCCCCCTCTGGACAGAGAAGAGAGCTCTTTCTAAATCTCAGCTACTAATGGGCTAAACACTGCTAATAGCCTGCCAATAGGCTGACACTGGGTCCAAGGTGGGGCAATCTTCAAGGGGACTGGATAGCAGTTCCTGGGAGCGAAAGAAGAAAATGAGGGCAGACAATAAAAGTGCTAAGACCAAAAAAACGTCTGAGAAATAGGAGTGGAAGTGAAATTTTTAGTCTCAGAGTAACTGTAATTTATACAATGGCAAATATACAAGTAGATAGAATGTCCCTCAGCAGAATTCCAAAGACTTGTTCCCAGCAAAATAAGTGAGATTCTGCCTATTTGTATTAACCAGTGGAAAGAGTATATTGATAGCTATGAATGATACCACGGAATGAGAAGCTCATACAGTTGTAAATATAAAACACTAACTGTAGCTTCAACTGTATCAAACGCACACATAACGTCTTCCTCAGGTGGCAAAACACTCTAAATCAAGGGTTCTTATTCACCTCTGCTTACAATGATTATTAGCATAGCAAGTTAAGCTTTCAAAACTATTTTTCAAACAACATCATCAGAACTTTGAGCTATTCATCCAAATTGACTATGAATCAGTGTACTTTAAAACGAGGCTAAGTTGCTACCATAGGAAGATGGAGACAGTGTTCTCCCCGCCCCCCTTGTGAGTTATTACCTCCATTCTGGGACTGTACCTTCCCCACACTGCATCAGGCGCAGGGGACTTAGTGGAACTCGCTCAAGGCTAGCAGGCAAGGGCTCTGACCACTTGTCTGTTGACTGTGTGGCTGGCAAGTCACAACTTCTCTGGGTCTCAGGTGACCCATGTTTCTCTAATGGATGCCTCTTCTCCATCTCTTCCAGCATTGTTATGATTCAGGCCCTCACTAATCCTTGCCTACGGTAGTACACTCATAAACAATCTGCCCACCTCAAATCCATCCTGAACAGAGCGACCACGGTAATACATCTAATAAAACACTTTTGATCATATGACTCGCCACTTCGGCATACACAGGACAAAGTCCAACACTTAACAGTGTAGCGTATTTTAAGCCATTCCAAGATGGCTTAACCCCAACCTCCCCTCCTGCCTACCTCCCCTTCAATCCCCTTGCCTATTATTTTGGTGGCAAAAAGGTAAGCTGACAATCCAATTGCCCCTTCCTCCAACTCTGACATTTCCCCTCTCCATGCCTCTGCTCTTGGTGTTCCCTCTGAAAGAAATTTCTTCTTTCCTGGATCACTCCTACCCACTTCTTTTAAGTTTCAGATCAAGAGCCTCATCCTGCAGACTGGTGGTGGCCAGGGGGCAGGGGAGTTGGGAAGCAACTGCTTAATGCATACAGCGTTTTCTTCTGGAGTAATAAAAGTTTTGGAACCAGACAGAGATGGTGCTTACACAATACTGTTAATATACTATATGCCACTGAATTGTTCACTTTAAAGTGATTACTTTTATGTTATATGAATCTCACCTCAATTTTAAAAAAAAAAAAAAACTGCAGCAGCAGCTCCCCCTGCAAAAAAACCTTCACCAACTCCTCAGCCCCAGATTGGATCAGCACCTTGTACATTCCTCTATCACAGCAGTTATTACTTTATATTATCCATTTATAGAGCTCCCATACAGTATTTTGAGCCTCTTTATCTTCCTCATCTTCTCATCCCCCAGTGCTTAGCCTAGGCCCTCAAGAAATATTTTTTTTAATAAATAAAAAAAATAGAGATACCATTTACCTCCCTTGGGGCAAAAGGCTAGGGCAGATGATCTTTTGAAGATCTAGGTTATATAAAAGCCTATGAGAGAGCTTCCCTGGTGGCGCAGTGGTTAAGAATCCGCCTGCCCATGCAGGGGACATGGGTTCAAGCCCTGCTCCGCGAAGATCCCACATGCTGCGGAGCAACTAAGCCCATGCACCACAACTACTGAGCCTGCGCTGTAGAGCCCGCGAAGCCCGCACACCACAACGACGAGTAGCCCCTGCTCACCACAACTAGAGAAAAGCCAACTCGCAGCAACGAAGACCCAACACAGCCAAAACCAAAATAAATAAAATAAAATTTTTTAAAAAGCCTATGAGATCATGTATTAATTGGAAAGAAAAAGATCAGGAAAGACTGCTATTCATCTGGTTATAAAGGATAAAAATGGAATGACCTCTGGTGAGATTTTTTCAGTGAGTAATAGTAAGAACTAACATTTATTGAGCTAATTGCAATTATTAACCCCATTTTCCAAATAAGGAAACAAATATATTTAAGTAACTTGCCCAAGGTCATAAAGCTGGTTACTGGGAGCAGCAAGATTCAAGTCCAAGTCGTCCAGACTGCAGACCTTGACCCTTTAACACTAACACACCAACCTGCCCCTTCACACTGCTCCAGGCATAGTTTCAAGAGCTATGAACGGACAGTCTTTGGCCCACAGTGTGCCTTTTCTAAGACTGAGAAAACACTCCATTTTCCACATTTATCTACTTATCCATTGCCATGAATATTGTTTATATTTCATAGCGTTTTTAAAATACAGAATGTTAATTTTTTAAAAGAATCCAACAGTCAAAAAAAATAAAGGTGGATCATAAAGTAGATCTCCCATTAAAAAGACCTCTCACATGTCAGTCAGCAAGTGTTTATGGGCTATTCCTCATGTACACAGCAGAAAAGATCAGAGTATGCCAGCCTCACTAGAACCACACACAGAAAGACTTCCCCACTGTAGACTCATTTTCACGGTACCCCAACCTCTGCATAGGGTAAGTATCTTGTGGATAAGAAAACCACAGAATAACAAAAACCAGCTAGAAGAAAAATTACACATTCACTTTTTTAGTTGAGAAAGCATGATTGTTTTACGTCCTTCCCCCCACCTTTAAAAATGACACAATCTGGTAAGAAAAAAATTAACCAAAAGTCAATGAGATTTTTAAAAATATATTTGTGCATCTGAAAGGGAAAACTTTACTACAGAGGTAATGTCAAGCCTTGACAACATATCAATAAGGTCAATATTAAAAACATATCATTTCCCCCCACCCCAAAAAGCATATACCCTTTTAGACACACATGTATACACGCACACACACGTGTGCACGCACATACACACACACCCCTCTCCAGAGAGTAAGCCAACAATTCTTAGTTCTATTGGATGCTCAGGACTTACTTTACCCATACATCCTCCATCTAATGCTAAAACCAAGGATGATGGGATAATATACTGGGTGAACATACAAATATACACAACAACAAAAGGCAAAAGGGATACAATATGACAGTATCAATATCAAACAATGTAGAATTCAAGACAAAAGTTATAATGGGACAAATTACAGATTTTTATAATCACTAGTTACACTTTAAAAGAATATAAAGTAGCCAGGAAACTTAACGTATCAATTATCACAAAATTAAGTACATAAAGCAAAAACTGTTTGAAATATACAGGTGAGAGGACAGAAACACAACTATAGTGAAAGACACACTACTCTCAAAGCTACAATAGGCCCAAAACTAAAAAACTAGCAAAACTAAAGATATAAAGCTCTTAAAGATCAATATGAACAAGGCATCAACAGAAAAAATGGTCAAATAACACGAATAGACAATTCTTAAAACAAGAAGTGAAAGTGCCAATAAGCATAAAAATATCACCACACTCCCTAGAAATTAAAAACACAGATTAAAGGAAGAAATTTTTTGGTTCATAAATATGTTTTAAGTAATAGGATCCATTATTGGAAGGGTGTGTGGAATGCAACAATTTTATACACTGCTGGACGGGACACAAATTGGTTTTGAGACTTACCATAAAAGGCCTTCCTTTTGCCCAAACACCCCACCCCACAATTTTTTTGGTCTTTGGCTTAAGGTACAAATCCCATAGCTTTAAATTTTAAATTATATCAGTTCACAATGGTTAAGGACACGGGTTCCAGAGTCAAGCCACCTGGCTCTCCACTTATTAGCGATAGCACCTTGGGCAAGTCAATTATTTAACTGCCATCTATAAAATGATGGCAATAGTACCCACTTCTTAGGGTTGCTGTGAGGATTATGTGAGTTCATATAGAGCACTTAGAACAACGCCTGGGACATACATGCTCAAAAAATATTGACTATTGGCACTTGGACTTCTTATAAGTTATTTCTATTTAAGTAAATTCACTAGCATTTACTGAGTTCTCCTAATGGGACATTTGTATCTGCTCAAGTCATTTCCAATTACTTGTAATTTTAAGTAAAAAGTTTCTTAGAATCAAATATGATTCAAAAAGACATACATATCATTACTGCGGCAGTAAGGTAATTAAATGCTGACTAAATAACAAAGAGGCACTATGAGATCTTTAAAAATAGCCTAACCTGTGGTTTATGATCTGGTGAATAGAATTACAATTGACTTGTTTTGTTCTTTATCTTCAACTATATTTTGTTTTCTACAATGAGCATGTATGACTTTTATGGGGGAAAAATAAGATTTTTAAAAACAACAGATAGCCATTTATCCTCACTGGTTCAGTCAGGCTACTCTCAGTCAATCTACTCTCTCTCAAGGGCACTTGCCAGTCTGATTCAATTATATAAATACAGTTCATCAAATCCCATCCTAGGTCAGAGCTTTAGTCACTCAACTGTATCAGTTCGTGTTTACACTTCATTTTGGAGACTATACTATGTGGAAATAAATTAGTCCACATCAATAATATTCAGGATTCCTGAGAATAAAAAAAGCCCAACAGACAAAACTGTTTTTATAACTATAAACAAGTGAGTTTATTCTTGTGTTTTTGTGCTATATTTTTAAACCTGGAAGAGCTATTACTCTTTCTAACTATATAAAAGCTATACAAAGCTTTTAATTGTTTTATGATTTAGGAAAAGGCAATATGCATGTATTAGCCTATCATTCTGCTTATAATTTCAGGAAGTACATTTCAACGATCTATTTGTAGGCAAATTGCCTACAGAAATCAATTTGACTTCTCTTGCATAGATAAGCTCATGCAGGTGGAAATTTTCAACAATCTGTTATATGCCTTATGTGAGGTTAGACAAATGCTTGCATAATCTGTAACAGGACAGTAAAGGTTTCCATATGATAGACATGAAACACAGAATACGTGAGTTATGTTTAAATCTAATATTCTGGGATCTATATTTCTTCACCAAGGCTACAACCATAAGTTAAACAGGGTTAATGAGAACAAAATTTTGCTGGCTAATTTAGCTAATTCTAAGGGGGAGGGGATAAGACAGAAAATGAACTTGTTAAGTTATTAACAGGATAATTTCTGAAGATGAAACTTTACTAACTCCAGTCAGAGATCTCTCTAAATGACAGTTTAAACTTGTCAAGGAATTCAAAGTTTTAATTCAAGGTAAAAAACAAAAAGGAAAGAAAAATCTTCCTTTGACTATCCCCCCAAGCTGTCACCCTATAATTCCTTACTTTCACTGTAATTCTTGTCAATAACTCATCTGCACCATCCCTTACCAGAACACCAAAGTTTGTTTTCAAACCCGATGCTCCCACAATAGGCAATATCATTTCACAGCTCCACACCATTGTGCTCACTTCTCTTTTGCCTGCAGTGCCCTTCAAACTGTCTGTCTGGCCCAGGTTCAAGCTTCTCCTTTCTACCTTTATCCGTGACCCTACCCTACACATCTGTGCTCTCACAGCAATTTATACACACCTATTGATATATTATGGCTCTTAACATACTGTAATATTGTTATTTTATGTCTAGTTCTCTTAAAATTCATGAAGGCCATGACTTGATCTTTCTTATTATAGAAACTTTAGAACAGATACAAAATAGTATCACAAAAGTAAATACAGTAGTATCATTACCCAACCACTACAATAATTATTAACTCACAACTAATCCTATTTCAACTATACCCCCCACTTACTTCTCCCACCCACCCACAGACTATTTTGAAGCAAATTCCAGACTTCACCCCATTTCACCTGTAAATAGTATACTTTTAAATTGTTTCCCTGAAAGACAGACCTCTTTATAAACATGACCCCATTACTACCATTGTCACACTTAAATCTTTTAAAATAATAATTCCATAATATCAACACAAATCCAGTTGGCGTTTACATTTCCTCAATTGTCTTATAAACTTTTATTTTTACAATTATTTAATCAGGGTCAAATGAAGTCTACCATTGTGATTAGTTAATGTCTCCTAAATCTCTCTCAATATCTAGATTTCTCCTCCATTTTTTTTCTTCTTCTTATAATGTATTTTTGAAAAAACTAGGCCATTTGTTCTAGAGTTTCCCATGATTAGAATTTTGCTCATTGCATCCCCATGTTTCTCTGTCTTCTGTATTTTCTGTAAAATGGTGGTTAGCTCTAGAGGTCTGTCATATTCAGGTTTGGCTTTTTTGGCAAGACTGTTACTTAGTAGAAACGAATATTTCCATCAGGAGATAAATTATGTCCAACTGTCTTTTTTTTGAGACATTAGTAGCTACTCATAAATGACTGTCTGATTCTATAGCCATTAATTCATGGGGAGCTGTAAAATTGTGATATACTAATTCTATCGTCCCTTCTTCATCTATTAGCTGGGGTAAAATACCTGTTATAAAAAAGAAACTTCCCCTTACTGAGTATTTGGTTACCCTGAGAAAAAGCCCAAGTTTCATTCTTTCTCTTTATTTTCTGGATCTTAAAAGAACACATCAGTTCTTTATTATGAACTCAAAGATTTATTAAAGAATTCAGTCCAGTGCCACATTATCCTTATTGATGATCAAACAGGCCCCATCACTGGTCGCCTCTTCAAGTTGGCTCCCTCTCGAGTCCTGATCTTTGATAACTTCTTTGCCTTCTAGTGTGACAAAGGATGCCATGCTCATCTTGCACATTTTCTGCTCCCAACTTGGAATTATCCATTTCTTCAAAGATGACCTAATTATTAATTCAGTCTTGAGCCTAGCTCATGTGTGCCATAAATGTTTCCCAAACTAAACAAGGCAACTGCCTTATTATGAAACTAATGATTTTAAACTTGAAAAATGTGTATGATGCCCAATAAATAAATGCACAATCATTACTCCACTCTTATTAAAAGAAGTAATTAAAATGCTTAACTACTCATCATTTAAGTTCTTGGACTCATTATGTACTAAAAGACATACCAAAGCAACTCAACCCTTCTGATTTGGTATTATAATAAGGTTCAGCAATTAAAGTCAGCGTGATGACCTGGGCAAAACTGCTGCTGGGCTGAAATCCAGAAGTATAAAAAGAGGGCTTCTTTATTGTGATCTTCCTTCAAGAACCACGAGAAATACAACGCAGGGGTAACCCTAGGAAACTGTCTGAATAAAGCTTTAATTAAGGTAAACATTTTTAATTAAAGGTTGGCATCTTTAATGAAAATGAGTAAACACCGCTCAATTAAGTATCATGAGTTTAAACTAAACATAACTATTTGTGATCTTAATTTTCACATTACCACAAAATCATCAATATAAGAATAACAATAACATCCTTTCAAACACGCCCATATCCCTGAGTGGAAAACACAAATGCTTCATTCTCGAAATCACAACTAAAATCATATTTAATCCTTTATGCTTTCTAAATAATCTCAAACTTCTACTCTTGGTGGGAACCAAAAGAAGTTTTTTAAAGATTTTTCAGTTGTTATATTTGTAACTCTAAGTTCTTTTAGAAATACCGAAATTTTCTCAGGGTACTGAGACATTACGAAGATGCTTTAGAACATACTTGGTTGCTGATTTATAAAATTCATTGCCCCATTTTAACAGAAGCCTAAAGAAAGGGCAGCAAAAATAATCACTGAAGAACCTCCCAGGTCAGAGATTACCAGTATAGGTACAATTTGAAGTAGAACCCCCTTCTAAAATGTCTCCTTGCAATACTACTTTGCAGTTTAATTACTACTCAAATTCCTTAATCTGAACTAGGTGAAAATGAAACAAGCCTATTCTCACTGTACATATAACTGTACACATAACTGACTGTATATATAATTGACTAGATCTGATATAGCATTTACAGTCATTTTTTTTTTAAATTACCACTCTTACTTTTTTTTTTTTTTTTTTTTTGGCTGCGTTTGGGTCTCCGTTGCTGCACGTGGGCTTTCTCTAGTTGTGGCGAGTGGGAGCTACTCTTCATTGCGGTGTGCGGGTTTCTCATTGCAGTGGCTTCTCTTGTTGCAGAGCAGGCTTCAGTATGTGCAGTATGCGGGCTCAGTAGTTGCAGCTCACAGGCTCTAGAGCACAGGCTCAGTAGTTGTGGCACTCGGGCTTAGTTGCTCTGCGGCATGTAGGATTTTCCTGGACCAGGGATCGAATCCGTGACCCCTGCATTGGCAGGAGGATTCTCAACCACTGCGCCACCAAGGAAATCCCTACAGTCATTTAATTATCCCTTTCAGAAACCCGAAGCTCCAATTTAGTAATTAAAAATAAATCTAACAACAAAAATTGTCTTATTTTATGATCAAAAGCTACAGCTATCTCCAGATTTAGCTAGTAAAGGACTCTCAAATATATTCTATGCACAACTCATAATTGTGAATTATATTTATTTATATGTGTATAAACACCCTCCCATTTAGTGAACTCTAAACTCATTGACATATTTATAACCACGGTACTACCCAGAATATTTGAAATGCCTTATATAACATATAACTATAATTTAGCATGTTAAGCTAATATGCTATATTTCACATATGATAATATCATAAAATATTTACATACCTCAGTCTATTTCTAATGTGTCTCCAGATAAGCTTAAATAAATACATGAAGAAAACTATTTATGAAATACACATTTTAACATTTTTTCTCAAAGTTGTACAAATCGTGATCATTTCCCTGATGATTAAATGAATGCTTTAAGATTCAAAATAGGTAGCCACGAGGGGAAAGTGGAAGAGAAAGAAGAAAGCAAGATGTATACCTCTTACCTTACACCAGAATAAATTCTATATGGATCAGAGAGTTAAATGTAAAAATGAAACAACGAACAAAAAACTAGATGAAACCAGGGAGATTTTTCTCTTTTTTTGCTTAATATTGTAGAGTGGAAAGGCTAAGATTTAACATAAACTTAAAAAGTCACAAAATAAAAGGTTGATAAATTTAATTGTACAAAAATAACTACACTCTGCATAGCAAAAGCCACCATAAACAAAGTCATACGACAAACAACCAATTAAGAAAAAACATTCATATTAAAAAGTATTAAAAAATCCCTCGTGGCACAGTGGTTAAGAATCTGCCTGCCAACGCAGGGGACACGGGTTCGAGCCCTGGTCCAGGAAGATCCCATATGCCGCAGAGCAACTAAGCCTGTACACAACTACTGAGCCTGCGCTCTGGAGCCCATGCGCCACAACTACTGAGCTCGCGTGCCACAACTACTGAAGCTCGCGCGCCTAGAGCCTGTACTCTGCAACATGAGAAGCCCACGCACTGCAACAAAGAGTAGCCCCCGCTCACCGCAACTAGAGAAAGCCGGAGTGCAGCAACAAAGACCCAATGCAGCCAAAAATAAATTAATTAATTTAAAAAAATAAAAGGTTAACTTCCCTGATATAAAGTACATACAAATGAATAGGAAAGAAATCAACAACCAAATAGAAAAATGGAAAGGGTAAACTGTTCACAGAAAAGAACATGGAAGGAGATTTTAAAAATATGAAAAGATACTCAACTTGACCCATAATAAAAGAAATACAAATTCAAACTATCCTGAGATACCGTATTTACCTATCAGGCTGGCAAAACTTAAAAATCTGAGCGAACTTTAAAGAAAAGCATGGGAAGTGATCATTGCTCACACGTTGGGTACATGATGCACAGAGGAAATTTAACAACGTTCTTTAAAATTACATATGCACATATCCTTTAACCCACCAATCCCACTTTTAGGAACTGATCCTACAAGTATGTATATACACACACACACACACACACACACACACACACTTGAAATATATACAGGTTTATTCATCATAGCATTTTTTATTATAGCAAAAGATTCGAATGGGGATGCTCTGAAAGGGCCTACATACTGGAGTTTAAAAAAATATATGGAACAGCGGGTACAATGTGTTACCATTTCTATAAAGGGTGAATACTTGTATTAATATTTGCTTGTATATGCTAAACTCTCTCTGGAGGGATATGCAACCAATTGATAACACCATTGGCCTCTGAGGAATGGTGGGGGGCAGGCAGAAAAACTGAAGGACACAGGTGGGAGAGGGGTTTTTTGCTGTAAATAATTTTGTTCCTTTTAAATATTAAGCCATGTACTATGTTACCTATTCAAAAGCAAATAAATAAAATTTAAATATTTTTGAAGGCAAAAAGATTAAAAAAAAGATGCTCAGTCATAACAATACATACACATGTGACCAAATAGGACATTAGAGATTATGGTTTATAGACTGAAAAGCAGAAGGAATCTATTTCCCTTGTAAATGCATTGTACTCTATCAATGCTTGGTTTGGTTTTATTAGTCATCACACTCATTTATTTTCATTTGAATATTTTACAAAATTTATTTGAATATTTAACTAATACTGAGAGATGTTCACTTTTTCTAAGCAGGTAGATTCTATTTTTTTATATACCATATATTTCTCTTTATTTTTATGCCGTTATTTTAAGAAAAATAACAGAATGCTCAGTGTAACAAATGCTGAAGATTTAAGCTCAGAGAGATGCGCTTCATGTGCCAAATGTATAAAGTGCAAACTGGCATGCTGATAATACCAATAACAACTAAATACTCCGTATTTCTAGAAGAGGAAACAGGCTAAAATTAAGGTGTACAAACCTAGAAATGGGATGTGAATCCTTGTGCAAACCAAACGGGTATAATACTGTGAATAATCCTAGAAAAGTGTATCTTTAAAGCTGAAAACAACCTGCACTACAAAGAAGTTGTATCTTTAACTCAACTACCTATAGTGACCTCTGATATCGCTAAATGACGTTTCTGCCAATTATTTTATTTTAAAAAATAATGTTAAAGTAATCATTCCTTCTATGGGCTAATTAAACAATTTCATGCTTTATTAAACAATATCAAATCATCAAATATTATGCCATCTGAAGCTATCCCTTTTTTTTCTTTGTTTTTTTCAGTTGGGAATTAAAGAGCCAAGTTTCGCCACAATTTCCTTTAAGTCCAAGTAGAAGTAGTCAGGTGGGGAGAAAGGCACAGTTCTGAATTCACTCAAAAGCCAAAGCAGATTAATTAGTATTCTCATAAAAAGCATATAATCATTGGGTAAAACCTATGTAAACTTATTAAGGTCCATTTTAATTACTCCAAATGGGCAACCAGGCATTTTGAGCATTACATCTCGTTTACGTTTCTGACTCTTCCAAGACTTTTAAAATAACGTTTATTCTAATAATACAGAATGCTGGTGATATGGCCAACTCTTCTAACTTGCCAAATTATCTAAATCCCAACATCTGCAGTCAGGCTGTTTCTCAAGATTTCTGTTCTCCTGCCAACTTAAGAGAGGCCCTGAGAACTTCTTAGCGTGCACACTGAGGCCGGGCTGCAGATCTGCGCCGAATGGAGGTCTACACAGGTCTGTCCCACAGGTGAGACTTACACGGTCCCACAGGACAACCCCCTTCACTTCCAGGGTCACCACCCATTGGGGGCGTTGTCTTTACAACTACGCTCGATTCCATCTGCCTCACTCAGAAATCAAACTTTCCCAGGGACCTCGCGACAGCGTCCAGGACACGACTTCCACCCAGCCCGGCAGCGCTCACCCACGGAAGGTCCGGAGTCCGGGCGGGGCGGCGCCAGGTCCATTGCCCTGTCCACCTGGACTGCGGGGCGCCAAGCCCCCGCCCGGCCCGCAGCTCCGGGGACAGAGGGGCGCCCGCCTGGGCCCCGTGGAATCGCGCCGAGTCAGAGCGCGCGTGGGATACGGGGGCCAGCCCGGGAGAAGGGAGGGGCTGGGGTCGCCGGGGAAGGGCCGGGATGGGGGACAACCCCGAAAACCGAATTGAGGAAGAGGGTGCGATCCAATCCCGAAGGCCAGGAGCTGGGAGACCCCGGGATGAGGGGCGGGAAAGGGATCCGTCGAGGCCCGGGGGCGGCGGTGGGCAGGGTCCCCAGGGTCTCCGGGCCGACGCGGAGCCCTGGCCAGAAGAGGGAGGAGGAGTCGCCGGGGCCGACCCAGCGGGACGCTCTGAGGCAAAGCCGAGCAGAGGAGGACTCCGCGGCTCGCGGGAGGGCAGCTCCGGGAGTCCGGGGCGCCCACGGGCCGCGGGACTCACCGCGCTGGCGGCGGCGGCGGCGCCGGACGACGCGGGGCCGGACGCGTCCTGCCTCCTCAGGCGGGACTTGAGGCTCTTCATGGCCAAGTCGTGGCAGTCCCTCTCCCGCTGAGCGCGGCGTGTCTGATCCGCGCGCGAACCTTAGAGTCTGAGGACTGCAAGCGCGCAGAGGAGGCGACAGCGCTGGCAGTCCGGGCCCCACCTGCCTGCCACCTGGGGGCCCCCGGCGTCTGTCGGCCCCTGGCGGCGGTCGGCCCAGGGCCTGCGGCGCGGCTCCCCTCCCACAGCCAATCCGCCTGCGACCGTGGCGGGGATGGGGCCGGCCCCGACCAATAGGAATCCTGGAAGGGGGAGGGACTTCCCTTTCAAACTTAATAACACCCTTCCTCTCCCTGCTGGAGAAAAAGTTTGGAACTTCTGATGGGGGAGTGGCAGAGGTGGGTGTCCAGCGGTCTGGAGAGACGCAAGAGGCAGGCTCCAGACCATCGGCGCCCGCCTACCTGGGTGATGGAGCCTCAGGTCTAGAGAGAGCATGGGGTCCAGCCTACACCAGCTCTCATCTTCCCGGACTCCCTTCCTCTTCCCACCCACGTGCTCTTTCCCAAGTAGAGTTCCCTTCCTTCCGTCTGATCCCAGAAAGCACTCCTGGTCACCCGCAGACACAACGGCTTTCAAGAGCAACTTCCCTTACATCTGAGGATGTTTTACTACACAGATCCCAGTATCTGGGAACAACCACGCACATCAGAAACTACAGAAAAAAAACCGCTTCTAAAGAATAACGTGCTGGTTGTACAGAAACACAAATAGTTAAGAACAG
Organism: Delphinus delphis; assembly: GCF_949987515.2. Lineage (NCBI taxonomy): Eukaryota > Metazoa > Chordata > Mammalia > Artiodactyla > Delphinidae > Delphinus > Delphinus delphis. Next base: position 132,547,327 of record NC_082684.1, on the reverse strand, counting down.
ACTTTGAAAGATGTTATAGAAAAATCAAAGCACATGTCCGGTGCTCAATAATTATTTGTGGAGTCCATAAACCACTGCTTTGGAGGGAAAGAGATGGAAAATGGAGGGGGACAGCTTTAATTTAAAAATGGCCAAAGTGATATAAAAAGCTGTAAAAGAAAAAAATATTGTCCTTTCTTCAAAAAATTTTTTTGTTTCCTGTAGAAACACATTGCTGGTAAAAGCATACAGTGAAATTAATTCATCCTACCCAGAAATCTGGATTATTGAGAATTATTTAAGGGAAGGATGGGTAAACAGGCAAGTGAGCAACACCCAATAATTTGTTGTTACAGTGACATCTTCAAAAGTCTTCCTTGGAGTCAGTTTTTCCCAGCAAAATGTTTATTCTAGCATTCACCAATTTGAAAAGACAAACAATCCACTTTTCCGACTAGCAAAGTACTCTTTTTGTCTGAAAGGTCAGTTGCTTCTTTGAGTTTCCTTAGAATAACTCAAGGTTTTATTCAAATAGTGTAAGAAAGTTTCTAGAACTCTTTTAGAGAGACAGTATTTAAAGACTGTGTTAACCCTTAACAAAATAGTAAGTAACAATGAACTACTTGAGAAAATTAATAAATTTTCTCTTGATTAGTTCTAGGGAAGGAAATTTTCTTTGACTCCTCCTCCTTCCTCAAGATCCACAGCCATTCAGTTTTGTTGGCTCTTCATAGTATCTGTAGATGGCTAGTTCCTCTGTCCTCAGCTGCTACTGCAGATCCAAAATTATCTCATACCTGGATATTATAGAAACTTTCCAACCGGTCACCTGATATCTAGTCTCACCTCTCCTGTCACCAATAAACTACCAACCATCATCAAAAAATCTTACAAAATATTCCTCCCTTGCTCAAAAACCTTCAGCAGCTAATGAATAAAATTTACCTCCTTTACTTGGCATTTAAGGCTCAACAACATGAACCCAACCCTGTTCTCCAGCTGACACTCCAAGCAAATAACTCTTCAGCCCATTCCTCAAACATGGGTCTTGCCTTTTAATTTCCATGCCTTTATGCATGTTGATCCCTCCTCCAGTAATTTTCTTTCTGTCTACATTCATCTAACAAAATCCTACTCCCCCCCCCAAGAATGGTGGAAGAGAGCACAAAGGGAGCTTCTAGAGTATTGCACTATTCTATCTGATTATATAACTAGTGTGCTGGTTACATAACTAATGTGTTCAGTTTGTGAAAATTCAGTTAGCCTATAGTCTTTATGATATGCACACTTTTTTTGGGGGGGGGTTTCACGGGCCTCTCACTGTTGTGGCCTCTCCCGTTGCGGAGCACAGGCTCTGGAAGCGCAGGCTCAGCGGCCATGGCTCACGGGCCCAGCCGCTCCGCGGCATGTGGGATCTTCCCGGACCGGGGCACGAAGCTGTGTCCCCTGCATCCGCACTCTCAACCACTGCACCACCAGGGAAGCCCTGATATGTACACTTTTGTGTGTGTTATACTTTAATAAAAAATTTTTTTCATCATACATCCATTCCAAGTGCCCACCTCTCTAGTAGAGCCTTCTCTGATCACTCAACTGAAAGTGATCTCTCCATCCTCAGAATGATTACCTTGAACCTCTCAGATAATACTAATACATATGTTCTGAACAAGCATTATTTCACTGTTAGACTTCAAACTTCTTAAAACTAGGGAATAACTGATATATGTTTGAATTCCCTAGAGTGCTCAGCATGTACTAGGTGCTCAATAAATATTTCTGAATAGATTGATGCATTCTTCTTGGTTATTAGAGTGAATTATAGTTTGTTGTGTGTATTCATGTAACACTGGATTGGTACTTTCCCTGTGGTGAATACTGGGTATCTCCTGTAGCATCTAAGTTCTCATAGTCCTGGCCTCTTTTCAGTTGTTACTGGATAAAGCAAAGGAAGCAGACAGAGCCACAGTACAGCTTGCATCAGTTTCCAAAAATGTTTGGGCAAGTTATTTTTATGAACTGTCTGCACAATGTCCCCATGGTGTCTTGTGTTCAGTGGCCTTTGTGGATTTTTCCAGGCTAGAAACTTGATAGCTGATGTCTGCTTATTCCCATTTGAGAGCTGCTAAGTAAATAGCACTGGTTTGTATGTGCAGTACATCTTTTTTATATTGATCTGGAAGCTCCCCACATGAAGTAAAGTCACTATTATTAGCATTCAGCCAGACAGGTTTTGTTTTTTAACTATTACCACTATTATTTATTTTTATCTTCCCTTCAGAGCAAAAGGCACTTATCAAATCTGGAAGGAATTTATTTGGTACCATGCTGAATCTATATGATTTTTTTTGTTAGTTTTGCTAACAAAACTAGTTTTGTTAGTTTTGCTTCTTTTGTTTTATAAGATATGAAACCCGGAAAGGAAATGCATCTTTAAAAATTATTTTAATAGGTTATACATGCACAATGTAAAGATTCTCAAATAATACAGAAGGGGAAAAGTGAGTCTCCTCACCGCCTCTATTCTTTGTCCCTGGCTGTCAAGGAACTTGTGTTCTAGACTGGGGTACAAAGCTAACATACACCGCTTAACTGGAGAGCAACTACTTACTGAGCTGTATGGTAGATAGCAGATGTGGGTGGTATTCAGGGAAGGAAAGATCAGGAAATTAGTCTGCATGAAGGGGGCGTACCCAAGGTTGGGAGGAGCTTCAGTGAGTGCACTGAGAAGGGACACCAAGATGACAAAGGATTCCCCCGGGGGCCAGCCATAGCAGATAAGAAAGCACCGTTGGGAGCTGCTCACTGATAATGATGTGATGATAATGTCAACAAGACGACAAAGACAAGATGAATTAGACACACAGAATCAAAAATTTACACTTAAAACGATCCCCTTTCAAGCAGGAAGATCTCCTTCAGACAATCTTCAGTTATGAATTTTATATCCAACGACTTCCCTCTTCATTTTCAGAACTTCCTGCCAGTCCTGGTAGCCCCAGGGAACCCAGCCAACAAAGTCAGTCAGTAATTCCATGGAGGATCCCAGAACATCAGTCATTCTCTGCCAGCCCAGATACCAAAGCAGATAGGTGGCAGAACCACATGTGGCCACGGGGTCCTGAGGAAAGACACCTCCACCTACAACTCATATGGCAGTCCCAGGAATGAAAGACCTGAGGCTGTTCTCACACCTTCTTCTGTTGCCACAGTCAAAACTAAAACACAATGCATAAGAGAGCTTTAAAAAAATAAATAGGTGATCTTTGGCACTAATTTTAAAACCATCTGTATTTCTAGTAAGCTCTCCAATGACTACATCCTGGAAAACTAGGGTGGGAGGAAGAAAAGTGGGAAGAAGAGATAGCTGCTTCCCTCTTACAGAAACTTCTTTAATCTCCCCCGCTGACGGTTGTTTTGTGCTCTGCTATAAGCAATCTTGAGCCTACCAATTACCTCCTGAAGACGGCTGCTTTCCATCTAACTCTCTGTCCTCCTTGGCATTTACAGACTGTCATTCACCTATGACACATCAAGTGTGTCATTAGCTTCAGTACTGAAGGAGGGAGAAGAAAAGCAGGGAGGGGCATGGTCAGGAACAAAACCAGATTTCTCTGACATAATTGAGCTTACACCTAAAAGCTGCCGAGATACCCACAATTATTTCTCTGAATTCAGTTTTAATGTCAGAGAATCCAACCCATTTCACTTCGTGAAAATTAACCTTTGTTATCAAGTCTTGATTACACAAAGTTCCAGAAATACCATTGGCCTCACTTGAGACTGACGGCCCTCAGTGCTCATGGCAGAAGCTCTTGATTGCTCCTTTTATAACAGGCTACTCATCCTGGAACCCAGATAAACGCACAGCATTTGGTTCATGAATCAGTAACCATCTGACTTCCATAATGAACTTTCCTGGATTCCAGACCCTGGATTTTTCTTATCTTGGCCAGCACACCAGGATATGCACAAACAATGAGTCAAAAGACTTTCAAGCCTTCAGCACTGTCGAAGTGGAATAGAAAAGTTTCTTGCTTTTGAATTGAAAATATGGCAAATAAAGACAATCTCTACGGATTTTAAATGATAGTTTATGTGTCCTCCTTATAATTTTTCCCTTCCAAATCTCCAGGGGTCTTTTAAAAGTCTGGCAAGGTATTATTAATACTTCTGAACGAATAATTACTAGTAAATTATGTGACTGGCATACCTTCAGTTACTCCATACCAATCTTTGCTACTCATCCTAATGAAAGGACATTCCAGACAGAATAAGTCAAGGTAAATCTCACTTTCAAATATGCTTGGTAAATGCCCCAAACTTTATGATACATATTTAACAGTGATCTTACAGTAGCTTAAATTAAGATTACCATTGACTATAGTGGTTTAAGTTATGCTGAAAAGAAGGTCATAGGCAAAATATTGGATAAATAGATGTTCTAATAAAGTTATATGTAAACACAGCTTCTGTATATTATTATATTTTACATCATACAAGATTATATTATATTATTATTTATAAGTACTATTTATACTGATATTATTACTTATAAGTACTATGGACTTTCATAAAATATCTTCACAAATTAATTAAACACAAATTAATAAATCTTTATGTAAGTCCTAATTTTCATATAAAAAAATTGAACCCACATTAGTGTGGGTAACCTTGTATTTCAATAGATTAATCTTAAAAATCAATGTCGGGCTTCCCTGGTGGCGCAGTGGTTGAGAGTCCACCTGCCGATGCAGGGGATGCGGGTTAGTGCCCCGGTCCGGGAAGATCCCACATGCCGCGGAGCGGCTGGGCCCGTGAGCCATGGCCGCTGAGCCTGCGCGTCCGGAGCCTGTGCTCCGCAACAGGAGAGGCCCCAACAGTCAGAGGCCCGCGTACCGCAAAAAAAAAAAAAAAAAAAAAAAAAAATTCAATGTCATACAGGATTTCTGTATGTATGTATGTATGTATGCTTGGATTTGGTTAACAAAAGACTCAGACTTTTGCTTCCTGGATGAGAATAGCTTGCAAAAAATTTTCCTCTATGCACCTTCTTCAAAATTATTTGTACCAATGTTTAAATTATTATCAAAAATTAAAATTTAATTTTGCATCAAATTTCTCAGTAATACTTAATTACAATGATTATTTGAGAGAAAATTTTAAATTAAGGTACAATTCTTGTATACAGTGGCATTATTCCACACTGCATATAAGCCATGAGGGCTGTTTTAAAAGCATACTTTAACTATTCAAAGAGATTTGTCCACTATGTTGTCCTCATGACTTAGCCATGTATATATTCTTTACACCATCAACATCGATTTAGTACAAGCATCAAAACATTCAATAATAATGGATTGATGTATGCTCTCCCTATTGCTATTTTATGAATGCTATTGCTACAAGCAAAATATATAAAATAACTAATCAATTAAAATACCAACACATTCTGGACTTCAAAAGAGTTACATTTTAATTTTGTCATACTAGGGAGAAGCATTACCTATTATGCTCCATAAACTTCAGAACCATCCCCAGATCTAAACAACAATTAAGAACAGTTCCTTTGAACAGTTCCCTTAGGAGGGTGTGGTTCATGAATTAGCCTAAGATCAAGGCATAGCATTTTAAGCCTAAACTAAAAGGCATCTTTCTTCCACTCCTGAGACAGGAAGAGAATAACAAACTCTCAAGATGCAGCAGCTCTTCGGCTCATAACTCTGAAGTGACACTTGTCAAGTCAACAAATACAAATAAGCCTGACAACCCAGAGGGTTGGGCTCTGATTAGCCAAGTAAGTCCTAATTAAATTAACCTTAGGGAATCCACAAATATGAATCACAGCAAACCCCTAACAACAACAAAGCTCACACTACCACCTGAACCCTTATGGCCAGAAAGCTCCCATCCAATATCACATTGCTCCAAGTCAACACTAGATGTCAACCCTTTCAATGTTTTCATTTAAATCATACTTCTCTCCAAAAAAAAAACGGAGGTGACATAACAAATCTCACTACCATACTTCCCATAACAAAAGTAGGAAATAAACCAGAGGAAGGGACTGTTAGAACAACCACTATTGCTGTCCTGGGTTTGAAATTTGGCTTTCCACTTCCTAACAGCCAGGGCAAATCAAAAATGGAAACCATCAGTGACAGCTCTAATATGGGGAAAGGAAGAGGCACAGCAGGTTCTTCACAGAAGTTTTCCTGATGCTGCATTCTAGAATACATTTCTCATACGGGTGTGGCATTACATACAGGACAGTGAGCAGTGTAGCAGTCAATTTCTCACCTACATTTACCCTTGTAGTATTTAGAAATACCTTGTTCAGTGTCCAGAATGGTCACGCATTCACTCAGCAATTGTTGGTTAGTCACAGGTGATGTGTGAGGCAGTGCAGGGGAAACAAGGGAACAAGGTAGGTGAGGGGCTTTGCTGTCATGGAGCTTAATTCTCACAAGCATGGTGGAAGGGAGGAGAAAATGTAAACACACAAATAAGTGACCAAGATAAATTCAAATAGTGGTATGTGAGGAAAACAGAAAGAGTCACGTGTTAGAGAACAAGAGAGGAGAGGCTACTGTAGAATGGGTGGTCAAGGAAGGTCTCTTGGAGAAGTGACTTTGAACTCAAGTCTGGAGGACTGAAGGGAGCCTTCCAAGTGTCTATGTGGAGGCAGAATACTACAGGCAGAGGAAACAGCAAATGCACAGGCCCTAAGTGGAGGTCCAACTTAGCAAGTTGAAGGAGCACATTGAAGACCAGAGTTACTGCAGCGTAAGGGGGGAAGTATAGGAGCAAGATGAGTTTGGAGAGGCAGGCTGGGGCCACAGTCTTGTGGGTCAAAGTAAGGATTTTGGATTGTTTTCTAACAGGAAGCTAGTTAAGGTTCTAATAGGAAGTTAATTAAGCAGGGGATGTTGGGATCTTATTTATATACCCCAAAGATCTTTCTGTTTCTACAGAAAAAACTGATCATAAATGACCAAGAGGGAAAGCAGAAGGGTATGAAGAGGATTGGGTTATAGTCTAGGGATAGAACTGACTTGCTAGTAGATTGGATACAGAGAGGATAATACCTTAGACAGCTAGGTGGACCGTGGTGCCATTGACTGAGTGGGAATGACTACAGGAGCTGTGTTTCAAAGGGGAAGTTAAGGGTTTTATTTTGGTCATGCTGGTTTGAACTTCCCATTGGGCGTCCAAGTGGGGCTATATCAAGTAGACAGCCTAAACAGCAACAGTGAAACTCATCGGAGAGGTGGGGCTGGAGACACAGATTTGGGAATCAAGGGCAAAGAAATAGACTTTAAGGCCATGGGACCAGATGAGCTCTGTTATGGAAGAGGGCCAAAGGCCAAGACATGGATACTGCAACATTTAGAAAACAAGCAGAGGAGAAGGCAAGGAGGAGGAGACTAAGAAGGAATGGCTAGAGAGCAGGCAGAAAACCAGAGGGTGGTGATGCAGCGGCCAAGAGAGGATGGTTTTTCAAAGTTCAGCCTTGCCAAGTAGCGCTGAAAGTTGGAGAAGCATGAAGACAGATGAGAGACCATTGGGTTTGGCGTCATGGACGGTACTAACAGCCTTGACAAACAGTTTCCCTCAGTTTGGGCTAAAGTAGGTTAAAGACAGAATGGAAGGTAATGGGGTGGAGACTATAATCAATGTGGTGTGAAGGGGAGCAGAGAAATGGGGATAGTAGCTGGAGGGTGACAAGAGGTCAGCAGAAGTCTTTTTAAGGTGGGAGCTACTAAAACATTTTTGTAAGCTGGGAGGAGAAGGATCCAGTAGAGGGGGAAGGATGGACGAAACAGAGAATGGGGATATTCGTACAGATTAAGTCCTTGAGAAGGTAAAAAAGGGGTCTGATTCCTCACATAGAAGCTTGAATCCATCATCTGTAGTAACAGGAAGGAAGGCAGAAAATACAGGTACGGATATGTATAGGTTGGTATATTTAGCAGAAGGAAAAGAAGAAGGTCTCAACTGGGTTGCTTCTCTTTTCTCATGAATCATGATCATCAGTTAAAGGAAAGATGGGCAGTGAAGAAACAGGGCTTTCGGAAGTTTCAGGAGAAAGGAGAAAGTATTAAATAGCCAATATCTTTCAGTCTTACAACTCCAAAATATCAACTTGATCTTCCTGATCTAAGAGATCCTCAATGCTATTCTGGGAGTATGAAGACAAATACTCAACTAATCTCTTTCTACCAGCAAAGGGATCCACTCAGACAGGGACCACCAATATCTAAACCACCAAGCAGCAAATATTGGTTAATTTGTGTTCCTGAGCTGTATAGGGATCGGTCAAAATATTTGTCCACCAAAATACCACATCTTACCTTATTGTGTGTATGTACCTCACAGCACAAAGTGCTACTACTACTGTTACTACATGATAACTAAAATTTATTGAGATACTACCATGTACCAAGCACTGTGCCAAGTTCTTTACATGTGTTATTTCTTTAATACTCCCAACAATGAAGCGAGCAGCATGTACTATTATTATCTCAGTTTTATAAGTGATGAATCTGAAGTTTACAAAGGCTAAATTATGTCAATATGAGAGACCATGAAGTTGTCCAGGAGACGGGAAGGACAGAGAGTCAGCAATTACTAATCATGCCACGTAATTACAAAAGTAGTTTGTAAATAAATGTAAAACCAAATCCTAATCAGTTATTCATGCTTGTTAATAATTTGCCCATAGAGAAAAAAAAATCTATAAAACCAAAACTGAAATCAAAGACCTATACCTGTAGATGGATAGGATTCACTATAGAAAGTCACAATACTTCAGAAAGTCCAACACTGAAAAATGGGAATTTAGAAACCCCTGTTGACTCAGCAAAGTCTGTCAAAGAGACTGAAAGACTGAACCAGTGGTGTAATGTTGGTGATTTAACAGCTGGCATTGTTTTTTGGTGGGGGGAATCCTGGTTGGCAGTGATTGCCGGTCTCCATGGTATAAATACTCCCACCTCGGAGTTCAAGCTAGCATGGAGTTCAACCAGCTCGTAAAAATCCCTTAAAATTTACAAATCAGCTGTTATAGGTTAGCTCCAGCACATCACTGGAAAAAACTAGTAAGAGCCCTTCTGCCACCACCAGACCTCATGCTTCCTTGGGTACGTCTAGCAACGATAACTTTGAGATCTCAGAATTTCAATTGGTCTGACATTATAGGCCCTCTCCTACGGGCCAAATGAATGAATTAAAAAGAAAACTCTAGCCCTGAAGAATACTGATTCTAATGTATTTTTGATATTATGGTTAGGAATGGGCGCAAGAGACCATCTTGTTCCAGTGTTTGTCTTTTGTTCATATTTTCTCCCTTTTTTCCAAAATATTGAAATAATGAAGTGAATAAGATATAATCACATATAGAGATTCAGAGTGGTCACTTCCTGTGTTTCAACATCCCTGTGTAATTCCAGGCCTATGTTCTTAAAGCCGTAGTTATACGGCTTCCTCAAGTAAGTGCTGAGAAGTTGGTGTTGACTTACTGGATAATGTGACTGAGTTTTCTGTATGAAAACAATTCACACAGAGAGATTTAGCTTAATATCACCTTAAACAAAGGATTCATTGACCTTCTAGTTTCAGGTTTAAGACTATGAATATTCACCAGAGTGGTGCATTTATAAAGTCATGGGTGATTGTTATGTGAACTTTCAAAAGTATGTCTTCCCAGTTTCATTCCTGGTTCATGTCAGAACAAGTATGGTTTACAGTCCAGGGCTGAAACAAGACTCTAGGGTGGAATCAAGTTTTCTTTCAGACATGTTCCCCAGATTTTTATTTTTATTTTTTGCCAATGTTCCTGATATTGTAGGAGCACTGCATTCTCTTGTCCACTTTAAACAAAAATCTAGTCAATGCTGTCCAAAATTGAGATGCTAAATACATATTTCAAAAAACAATTGAAATAGCAAACAGCATCATTAAAAACAGGAAAAATTAAGCAACGTGAGAGTTTGTGATTGAGAAAATGAATTAATTCAATACTACCTTTTTTTAAAGTTTTTTTGATGAGGACTATTTTTTTTTATAAATTTATTTATTTGGCTGCATTGGGTCTTCATTGCTGCGCGCGGACTTTCTCTAGCTGCGGGGAGCAGGGGCTACACTTTGTCACGGAGCGCGGGCTTTTCACTTCGGTGGTTTCTCTTTGCGGAGCTTGGGCTCTAGGTGCGTGGGCTTCAGTAGTTGTGGCTCACAGGCTTAGCTGCTCCGCGGCATGTGGGATCTTTCTGGACCAGGGCTCGAACCCGTGTCCCCTGCATTGGAGGCGGACTCTTAACCACTGCACCACCAGGGAAGTCCCTGATGTGGACCATTTTTAAAGTCTTTATTGAATTTGTTACAATATCACTTCTGTTTTATGTTTTGGTTTTTTGGCTGCAAGTCACGTGGGATCTTATCTCCCTGACCAGGGATCGAAACTGCACCCCTGCATTTGGAAGGTGAAGTCTTAACCACTGGACTGCCACGGAAGTCCCTTATTGAGTACCTTTCAAGTGCCAGGCATTGTTCAGACTCCTTGAGATTAATCATTGTTCCTGAAGGACAAAGAACCGAAAGTGAGAAGTGCCCAGGTGGCTGGAACAGAATGAAAAAGGGCAAGAGATGGATATGAACTGAGAGATGTAAGGTGGAGTGGAAAGCTACATCATGTACTTCCCAGAAGGATATTATAAGGGCTCCAGACTTTTCTCTGAGGGACATGGGAAACCTCATCGGGGCTTTGCAGTAATCCAAGTGAGAGGCAGTAGTGACCAGACCAGGGTAGTAGCAGTAGAGAAGTGATCAGATTCTGGATATACTTTGAAGATTAAGCTGATAAAAATTTCTGATGAATTGATAGGAAAGACGAGAGAGCCAATTAGGAATTGGAGCAACTAGAAGTTGTCATCACTGAGGTGAGGAAGGCTGTTGGTGGACCAGGTTGTGGCACAGGGACTAGAGTGGAGTGAAAGCCAGGAGGTGGATTTAAGAGATTTTGGAGAAAGAATTAATAGCCTTTGATGACTGACTTGGATGTAGTGGGTGGAAGAGTGGAAAGTTAATGATGACTTTCTGGTTTTTAACTTGCACACCTGGGTGAAATAATGTTACATTTTATTGAAAGGGCACAGCAGGAGCAGCAACAAGTTTGTGAGGTAAGACAGTTTGCTCAGCTTGGGATATGTTGAGCTAGAGTTGCCTATACTGCATCCTTATCTAGTAGCACGGAGGCTATTCGGGTCTGGAGCTAAAGATAAAATCTCAGATGTTGTCAGCAAATATAAATGGTAATCTGAGTCACAGGAATAGATAAGAAGGCCCAGGAAGGGTGTAGAGTAAGCCAAGCCTAGGACAGAGCCTAAGGAATGGCAGCTTTTAGAGGATGGATGGAGAAACCTAGGCCAGCAAACTCTAGGGTCACAGAGGCCAAATGTCCATAAATATTAAGTGCAAGTGATATAGACAGAAGCCAATAGCCACTTTCCTTCTGACATCCTTACGCAGAACACAGCTTGTCGAACGCTCAGAACACTTCTGAGCCACACCTCTGCCCAATCTTCACTCAGGAGAGAGCAAATAAACCTGAGGGGCTGGACACAGCAAGGCTGTGTTTGCACCGTTGATCACAATTATTCGGGACATTTATTTGCTTTTATATCTTGGTGTTTCAATGAAACAAGGTGCAGAGAAGTTGATTATTATAGCAGTAAATCCTATATACTAGCAAATGCTCAACCCATTGATATGAGAACCATGGGTTTAGCTACATGATGGGGAAGGTCTGTATAATGATGTTTCCACAAAGAGCTCACATGCGATCCAGTGACTCTTAGAGGTCCTGCATGCTGATCTCCATGGCGTCTGTACTACACGCATGACATATCTGTTGGCAACCAAATGGCTCAGTTCAAAGCTGAGGCTAGCAAATTTGGGGTCGAGGGATCGTTGGTCTGTTCCTCATCTGTAGCCACATCTTGGACTATTCCCTTTGCACTTAATGTACAACTTCTGTCCATGGTTCAACATTCTTCTCAAATCTGGCTGCCATCACAAATCCTTCCTTCCTTGACCGTTTCAGCCTATGGGTCGTGTTCCTTCCTATGAACTTTTATCACAGTTTCTTTGTGCATCTGGTTCTTGATGATATCTGGTTTGAGATTAACTTTACTCTTGATCTTATTTCACCTCTGAGTTATTTGCTGTCATTAGGAAGAATATGGAAGGCCTTGACATCTTCTATTCATTCCCCTGGAAGCTCACATCCACCACTGTCCTTGGCATAGGTAATAACTAATTACCCATTATATATATAATATAGACATATATCTAATCATATATAAACATGATTGTGTCATGTTTATAGTGTTAAGGTCAAAAGTCATCCTACTCAGGACCAGTTACAGTCTGAAGCAATTCGTTAATTATTGAGGAAGGCATAGAAAAATAAGCTAAGATCATGTCTAGGCCAGGTACAATACAACGGTTTCATTTATTTCTTACATTTTAATGTAAAATTCAACAAATCAAAGAATCGCACATTACATAGTGATGATGCGCCAGTTATTGAGTTATTGCTTCTCATCTCCAAATCTACCCTTCATTGCCCAGCAAACCAGACACTGTAAACATTTCTCTTTACCTGATGGCATGATGTTAAGCTTTGTCAGTAGAGGGTTCTGGAGGGACGCTGCAAAAAAGCAGGAGAAAGGCACTTCCTTTCCTGGTTCGGATGTGCTTTCTTTTCTTCTTACTCTTGTGGCTTTCCTGTAGCAGAGGAAGAGGGGCGGCGTTGGTGGAGGCATACTCACCTCAAGCCAGTTTCCGTGGCACCCTACAGGCACTTCTGTGGAGTTCCACGAGCACCTTAGCTGACTTTCCAGTGAGACCAGCAGCACTCCCATGGGCAGCTCCTCAACAAGTTTTTCAAGTGCTGCCAGCCCCAGCCTGTAATACCTCAATGAATTCCTGTGCCACTCACTGGGTTACAGCTATAAGGCTTTATCTCAGCCTCGGGAGTGGGGACTCCCCAAATTTGTCCCTTCCTTGGGTGCTCTGCCTCAGCCCTGGAGTAGGTCCTAGGCCGCTCCCTGTATCTGCTGTTCCAGTATTCTTCAAAGTTTGCTCTACCCCTGAGTTGCTAGTTCTCTGTTATGAGTTAATCATTCTTTATATTAAACCTCCCCTGTTAAACCTCCATGTGGTTTCTGTCTCCTACCCTGAATGACAAAGGTAGAAGGAGAGAGGATCATTTCATACAACTCCCTCACTTTATAGGTAAGGAGATTAGACCAGAGGGACCAGAAAAGTAAATGCCTTGCCCAAGTCACACAGCTAGTGAGCACTAGAATCAGAGGAAGTGACATCACCTAATAGTCCTTCAAGTAGTGATTTCACTCGACTAAACAGGCATAATGGATACAATGAGTGAGTGGATTAATGAATTAAGGCTCTGAGAACAAGGCTTTGTTGGGGTAGATCAGGAAAGAGAAAGTATAAAGGCCCAGGAGTCTTTGATAGTAATGAAGAAAGTTATCACTGAAACAAGAAAAGTACACAGTTAGGAGAGGCCAAGACCTCTTAGCAAAGAATTCGCTAATTGCTTCACAATGGAACAGGCTAAACCAATAGCTTGACTTCAGGCCACAGATGGCCAGCGGGTTGGCCGCAGTTTCTTTCTTTCTTTTTTTTTTTCACATCTTTATTTGAGTATAAATGCTTTATAATGTTGCGTTAGTTTCTGCGGTACAAGAAAGTGAATCAGCTATACGTATACATATATCCCCATATCCCCTCCCTCTTGAGCCTCCCTCCCACCCTCCGTATCCCATCCCTCTCGGTCATCACAAAGCACGAGTTGATCTCCTTGTGCTATGCAGCAGCTTCCCACTAGCCATCCATTTTACATTTGGTAGTGTGTATATGTCCATGCCACTCTCTCACTTCGCCCCAGCTTCCCCTTCCCCCTCCCCGCCCCCTGTGCCCTCAAGTGGGTTCTCTGCCTGCGTCTTTATTCCTGCCCTGCCACTAGGTTCATCAGTACCACTTTTAAAAATTCCATAACGCGTTAGCATATGGTATTTGTTTTCTGGCTTACTTTACTCTGTATGACAGATTCTAGGTCCATCAACCTCATACATATTTGGGATATTTGTGATATTTGGGATATTTTGTATTTGTGTATTTGGGATATTTTGTGTTACCATACAAATTGTAACGTTTCTTGTTCCAGTTCTGTGAAAAATGCTTTGTAATTTGATAGGGATTGCACTGAACCTGTAGATTGCTTTGGGTAGTATAGTCATTTTCACAATATTGATTCTTCCAATACAGGAGCATGGTATATATCTCCATTTGTTTATGTTACCTTTGATTTCTTTCATCAGTGTTTTATAGTTTTTTGAGTACAGGTCTTTTGTCTCCTTAGGTAGGTTTATTCCTAGGTATTTTATTCTTTTTGTTGTGGCGGTAAATGGGATTATTTCCTTAATTTTTCTTTCTGATCTTTCATTGTTAGTGTGTGTATAAGAATGCAAGAGATTTCTGTGCATTAGTTTTGTATCCTGCAAACTTACCAAATTCATTGATTAGTTCTAGTAGTTTTCTGGTGGCATCTTTAGAATTTTCTATGTATAGTTTCATGTCATTGTCAAACAGTGACAGTTTTACTTCTTCTTTTCCAATTTATAGTCTTTTTATTTCTTTTTCTTCTCTGATTTATGTGGCTAGGACTTCCAATACTATGCTGAATAATAGTGGTGAGTGTGGACATCCTTGTCTTATTGCTGATCTTAAAGGAAGTGCGTTCAGTTTTTCACCATTGAGAATGATGTTTGTTGTGGGTTTGTCATATATGGCTTTTATTATTTGAGGTAGGTTCCCTCTATGCCCAATTTCTGGAGAGCTATTATAAATGGGTGTTGAATTTTGTCAAAAACTTTTTCTGCAACTCTTGAGATGATCATATGGGTTTTATTCTTTAATCTGTTAATATGGTGTATCACATTGATTGTTTTGCATATATTGAAGAATCCTTGCATCCCTGGGATAATCCCACTTGATCATGGTGTATGATCTTTTTAATGTGTTGTTGGATTCTGTTTGCTAGTATTTTGTTGAGGATTTTTGGGTCTATGTTCATCAGTGATATTGGTCTATAATTTTCTTTTTTTGTGATATCTTTGTCTGTTTTTGGTATCAGGGTGATGGTGGCCTCCAACACGCTTGGGAGCGTTCCTCCCTTTGCAATTTTTTGGAAGAATTTGAGAAGGATAGGTGTTAGCTGTTCTCCAAATGTTTGATAGAATTCACCTGTGAAGCCGTCTGGCCCTGGACTTTTGTTTGTTGGAGGATTTTAAATTACAGATTCAATTTCATTATCTGTGATTGGTCTGTTTATAATATCTAATTCTTTCTGGTTCAATCTTGGAAAGTTGCACTTTCCAAGAATTTGTCCATTTCTTCCAAGTTGTCCATTTTATTGGCATAGAGTTGCCTGTAGTAGTCTCTTATGATCTTTTTTATTTCTGTGGTTTCAGTTGAAATCTCTCCTTTTGCATTTATAATTTTATTTTATTTTTTTAATTTATTTTTATTTTTAATTTTATTTTATATTTTCTGTGGTACACGGGCCTCTCACTGCTGTGGCCTCTCCCATTGTGGAGACAGGCTCCAGACGTGCAGGCTCAGCGGCCATGGCTCATGGGCCTAGCCACTCCGTGGCATGTGGGATCTTCCTGGACCAGGGCACGAACCCGTGTCCCCTGCATCGGCAGGTGGACTCTCAACCACTGCGCCACCAGGGAAGCCCCATTTCTAATTTTATTAATTTGCGTCCTCTCTCTTTTTTTCTTGATGAGTCTGGCTAAAGGTTTATCAATTTTGTTTATCTTCTCAAAGAACCAGCTTTTAGTTTATTGATCTTTGCTACTGTTTTCTTCATTTCTATTTCTTTTATTTCTGCTCTGATCTTTATGATTTCTTTCCTTCTACTAACTTTGGGTTTTCTTTGTTCTTCTTTTTCTAGTTGCTTTAGGTGTAAGGTTAGATTGTTTAGTTGAGATATCTCTTGTTTCTTGAGGTGAGCTTGAATTGCTATGAACTTCCCTCCTAGAACTGCTTTTGCTGTGTCCCATAGGTTTTGGATCATTGTGTTTTCATTGTCATTTGTTTGTAGGTATATTTTTATTTCTTCTTTGATTTCTTCAGTGATCTCTTGGTTATTTAGCAATGCACTGTTTAGCCGCCATGTATTTGTGTTTTTTACATTTTTTTTCCTGTAATTGATTTCTAATCTCATAGCGTTGTGGTTGGAAAAGATGCTTGATGTGATTTTAATTTTCTTAAATTTTCAAGGCTTGATTTGTGACCCAAGATGTGACCTATTCTGGAGAACATTCTGTGTGCACTTGAGAAGAAAGTGTATCCTTCTGCTTTTGGGTGGCATGTCCTAAAAATATCTATTAAGTCTATCTGGTCTATTGTGTCATTTAAAGCTTGTGTTTCCTTATTTATTTTCTGTCTGGATGAACTGTCTATTGGTGTAGGTGCGATGTTAAAGTCCCCCACTATCATTGTGTTACTGGATGGTTGTTAGCATTTGCCTTATGTATTGAGGTGCTCCTCTGTTGGGTGCATAAATATTTATAATTGTTATGTTTTCTTCTTGGATTGATCCCTTGATCATTATGTAGTGTCCTTCCTTATCTCTTGTAACAGTCTTTATTTTAGAATCTATTTTATCTTATATGAGTATTGCTCCTCCAGCTTTCTTGTGATTTCCATTTGCATGGAATATCTTTTTCCATCCCCTCACTTTCAGTCTGTATGTGTCCCTAGGTCTGAAGTGGGTTTCTTGTAGACAGCATATATAAGGGTCCTGTTTTTGTATCCATTCAGCCAGTCTATATCCTTTGGTTGGAGCATTTAATCCATTTACCTTCAAGGTGATTATTGATATGTATGTTCCTATTATCATTTTCTTAATTGATTTGGATTTGTTTTTGTGGGTCTTTTTCATCACTTGTGTTTCCCACTTAGAGAAGCTCCTTTAGCATTTGTTGTAAAGTTGGTTTGGTGGTGTGAGTTCTTGTAGCTTTTGCTTGTCTGTAAAGCTTTTGATTTCTCCATTGAATCTGAATGAGATCCTTCCTGGGTAGAGTAATCTTGGTTGTACGTTTTTCCCTTTCTTCACTTTAAATATGTCCTGCCACTCCCTTCTGGCTTGCAGAGTTTCTGCTGAAAGATCAGCTGTTAACCTTATGGGGATTCCCTTGTATGTTATTTGTTGCTTTTCCCTTGCTGCTTTTAATATTTTTCTTTGTATTTAATTTTTGATAGTTTGTTTAATATGTGTCTCGACATGTTTCTCTTTGGGTTTACCCTATATGGCACTCTCTGAGCTTCCTGGACTTGATTATTTCCTTTCCCATGTTAGGGAAGTTTTTGACTATAATCTCTTCAAATATTTTCTCAGATCCTTTCTTTTTCTCTTCTTCTTCCGAGATTGCTATAATTCGAATGTTGGTGCATTTAACGTTGTCCCAGAAGTCTCTGAGACTGTCCTCAATTCTTTTCAGTGTTTTTTCTTAATTCTGCTCCCCAGCAGTTATTTCCACCATTTTATCTTCCAGTTCACTTATCTGTTATTCTGTTATTATCAGTTATTCCGCTATTGATTCCTTCTAGAGTATTTTTAATTTCATTATTGTGTTGTTCATCACTGTTTGTTTGCTCTTTAGTTCTTTGAGATCCTTATTAAACGTTTCTTGTATTTTCTTCACTCTGTTGCTGAGATTTTGGATCATCTTTACTATCATTACTCTGAATTCTTTTTCAGGTAGGTTGCCTATTTCATCTTCATTCATTTGGTCTTGCTCCTTCATCTGTAACATATTTTTTGTTGTTTCAATTTTTTTTTTTTTGATGGGTGGGGCTGTATTGCTGTCTTACTGGTTGCTTGGCCTGAGGCATCCAGCACTGGAGTTTACTGACAGTTGGGTGGAGCCAGGTCTTGGTGCTGAGATGAGGACCTCCAGGAGGCCTCACACAGATTAATATTCCCTGGGGTCTGAGGTTCTCTGTTAGTCCAGCAGTTTGGACTCGGGGCTCCCACCACAGGAGCTTGGGCCCAACCTCTGGCCTAGGAACCAAGATCCCAGAAGCCATGTGGTGTGGCAAAAAGAAAAGAAAAGAAACAAAGGAGCAGTACAATAACAGAATACAAAATGAAATTAAATTAAAATTAGAAAGATAAAAAATATATTAGGAAAAGTAAAAATATAACTGAAACAACTGCAACAAGGTAAAACAAAACCACAACAGAATAAAGAGAAAAATAAAGGAGTGGGAGCAAACCAAAAGGAGCAGAACAAGAACAAAGTGTAAAGAATAAAATAAAATTAGAAAAATAAAAGATTTATTAGAAAAAATAAAAATATAAATGTATCAACAACAAGGTAAAACAGAACCCCAACCTAAAAGAAAAAAAAACACAAAGTGCTGGGGCTATGGTGGGCGGAGTTTAGGCGGGGGTGGGGCGGTGGCGGTGGAACTTAGGCAGGGGTGGGGTTTAGGGTGGGGCGGGACCTAGGCAGGGCTGGGGTGGAGGGGTGTGGTGGGGTGATGTTTAAGTGTGGGGCGGGGCCTCTGCTTAGGACCTGCACCGAAGGGGAGAGGCAGCACATCCAAAGGGGGGCTTCCAGAGTGTGGAGTTCCGGAGTTTGGCGGTAGGGCTCTGGGTGAGGGTGTGTGGGTGGGGTTCAGGCCAGTGCAGTTGGACGGAGGGGGTCTTCGAGTGTAGAGGTGGGGCCCTGGGTGGGGGTGTAGGGGCTGGGCTTGGGGTCTGCATGGCAGGAGGGAGGCTCTGAGGGCAGAGGATTAGGTCCGGGAGCCTGTTGGGACCTAAGTGGACAGGGAAAGCGCTGGCTGCGTTCCCTTCCGTTCCTCTGCCCACCTCCCCCAGGGTCTCCCACGAAGCCACTGGACCCCTATCCGTGGGTGTGTCCTGCTGGATGTTGGAATTCCTCCCCTCCCCCAGCTGCCCCTTAGGGGTGCCGGTCCCGTAAGTCTGGCATTTACTTTTGCTCCCCCTTCCCTCCCTCTCATTCCCTCAGGATCCAGGCGGCTGGAGGGGGGGCCTCAGTGGGCAGAGGATCAGGCCTGGGATCTCAGCAGGCGCTCTGGGGGCCCAGGTGGGCAGGGGAAATGGTGGCCATGCTCCCTTTTGATCCTCTGCCCTCCCAATGGTTCCCCCCTTCCTCCTGTGGGCGTGGCATCCCTTCCCCTCCCCCAGCCTCCCCTCAGGGGCGCCAGTCCTGTTCCACCTCCACTTCTCCTCCCCCTTCACTTTCCCCCATGCCCCATGTCCTACCCGATTGCTGGGGGTTCCTCTCGTCCCCTTAGGTGTCCATGGTCCCCCAACAGTGCATGGTAGGTGCCCTAGTTGTGCAGAGACGCGAATTTCGTGTCCGCCTAGTTTGCCATCTTGACTCTGCCCCTGAAGGTAATTTCTTAAGGGCATTTGCTTTCCAGGTTCCTGAGCCTGGGGCATCCTTGGCCAAAAGTCATGTCTGTGTATCCCAGTGCCCACCCACTGTCTTTTCAGATCACCCAGACTGTCTGAATATTCACCCGATGGTGACAGCTTCCTGGAAGGGTCCCAACCTAATTGGTTTGTGGTATCCTAGAGAAGGCAGCTGTCTATTGTGGGTGAACCCTAATGGCACTGGAGAGGGGCCCTCCAGAACCAGCCCCATCTCCCACTGACACTCATGAGATTCCCCACAATCCACAAAGCAATGGTTTGGATTTTGTAATTAATAGTTTGTCTTTTATAAGATGGTTTTGGCATAGTGGGTGCCAATACACAGTCTCTTTGAAGCATTGGCGGGGGTCCAGGAGTTGCTTCTAGTTTTTAAGTAGGGCATGTTTGGATAGCAAGAAAAGGAAGGCCTGTCTAGCATTGTGATTAGAATAAGAAGGTGGTAGGAAGGGTTAGCCTCAGGGAAACTTATTTTATACAAGTTGTTTTGGCAAGTTCAGTAAAAGGGAGGGAATTCCAGGGGTAACAGGACAGAGTGGAAAGTACACTAGCCTTGAAGTCCAGCTCCCACATGCCAAGTCCCGGCTCTGCTACTAACTGGTTGTATGATCCTGGGCAAGTCACTTCACCATGGGAGCCTCAATACTCTCTACTATGAAAGGTTGAACAAAATGATTTCTGGACCCCAGCAACAACATTCTATGAGACTATGGGATTCAGAGGCTCCTGGAAGGAAATAGGAAAGCCCCCCTCCTCTTCATCCACTGCTCCCTTCAAGAAGTTGACTACTGTGTGTTGCAGAGTGAATATTATTCTTTAAAAGAATAAGGGTTTCACTTGTATCTATCTAGGAACGAATGGCCCAAAATGCTTTTTGTGCCCATTCATTCATTAAATTATGCTCTGAGCACCTTCCAGGGCTGAGGAAAGCCGGCAAGTCCAAATCATCTTTCAGGTTCACACTCAAAGCTCTCCTCTACAATGCTTTCCTGCTCACTGGCACACTTTCCTTCTTTTCTGTAGTCATAGCATTTAGCATCCGTTCAACTCATTTCATAATTCATCCTATAACCCATAGAATTTACCAGTTAAATTGTTACTTTATGTATCTCAAGCCTTGCTCTCACAGCCTTATTTCATTAATTCATTAATCCATTTATAGAGACATTTGTCATGTCTCTATAACTAGACTGTGAGAGCTCAAGGGTAGGAACTGGATCTTATGCTTTGTATCTCCCACAGAGTCAAGTTCAGTGTCCTGTTCACCGTTAGTGCTCAATGAATGATCCTTAACTGATTGGTTCATTAGCACGTGGATGTACAAAGGCATGAAAGAGGAAGCTCTTGTCCTCAAGAAAGATTCAGTCTAAATGAAGGATACAGTCCAACCTGAAGAGTTACATGACAATGCAAGCAATATCCCTTGGCCTGTGATTCATTGTAATTAAATGCGGTAGGCCAGTGATTCCCAAACTTTGTACCTTGAATCCCTTGTAATTTATGGGTTGAATTGAGCATCAAAAATCCATATAAGATGGGCTTCCCTGGTGGCGCAGTGGTTGAGAGTCCGCCTGCTGATGCAGGGGACATGGGTTCGTGCCCCGGTCCGAGAAGATCCCACATGCCGCAGAGCGGCTAGGCCTGTGAGCCATGGACACTGAGCCTGCGCGTCCGGAGCCTGTGCTCCGCAACAGGAGAGGCCACAACAGTGAGAGGCCCGCGTACTGCAATAAAAAAAAAAAAAAAAATCCATATAAGATGACTCAGACACATCTCAGAAGGTGCATATATTTGCTGTTCAAATATATGTTATGATTGGCGAAATATATAGCTACTTAAAAGCCTGGGATTCTATGCTATCCTTTAGTCATCATGAATTTTTATAATAGGTTCTAAAAGAACAATTATTTTCATGTGGGTTATGAGAACATTTTGTTGAAGTTAAAAAAGAGAAATTATCATACCCAAATAGGGTTGTTCAAACCACTGGCATAGACAGCCAAAATTTAGAAAAGAAAATGAACATATTAGCCTAGGTGGGTCAAAGGATGTTTGTTTGTTTTTTTTCCTGAAAGAGATGAGATTTGAATTGATCCTTGAATAATGATTAAGTTTTTAACAGCAAGGGCATATCTGAGGTTCAACACATTTCACATGTCCCAATGTATATAAAAGAAGAAAGGCCACAAGACTCATACCTACATGCTACAGTTCTCTCCATGACAGGTCATGATACTTCAAGAGCAGAAAGTACAGAGATGAACTGGAGCATAGGTGGATGTAGACCTCACGTTACTTAACTTAAAGAACATCCAGAAAATTAGCAAAGGCACGAGAAACCATTCACCTTAGCAATGTATACCAATCAATCAGACTTTAAAACTTACTTGTTTCCGATTATTTTTTAAGTGCATCTTCTAAGCACTGTAGACAACTGTACACATCCTCAAAAGTTAATGAGGGAAACGTGTACAAGGAATTATGTATACAGGATTGTACTGAAGTACAATGGCTTTTATTTGTCATCAAAAGTGGATGGAGAAATGGGTATTAGTCCAAGATTTTCCAACAAACTAGCTGTGAATCACTTCTTGGGCACAAGTCACATCATTTTTCTAGGCTTTGATCTGACATAATGAGGGGTTGGACCAAAGAATCTTTCAGGTCTCTTCCTGTTGGCACGTTTCTGCCTTTTGGATGGTGACTGTGGTAGGAAGAGCCATCTGTCCGCAGGGGAGCTGGCTGGTCCCACTGCTCAGGCCTCTGTCCTAGGAGAAGTGGACAAGGGAGTTACCCAAAATGGTGAGCAGAGGAAAAGCAGATGACTTTCCCAACGCATCTGCAAAAAGTCCCGAAAGGCTCTCATTCTTACAGTAATCCTTTTGTGAAAGTTGTTCTCTTTGCAAGAGGTAGCACTTCACACTCTCCCTTTCTGACTTTTTCCTTTAGGTTAAAATTTGCCAGGGAGCCCGATTTCTTTCTTTCTTTCCTTGAACTTGGTTTCACTCACATCACAGCTGCTTGTTCACTCCCCTGCACTCTGGAAGGAGATCACATAAATTGACCTAGGTCTTTTGGAAAACTTTTCTGCATGAAGGATCACAGGCTTGAAAATATTCATAGCCCTTTATCTTATAATCCTAAGATAGCAATCTTAAGGAAGTAATTCTATAATAAATGTCATTAAACATTCAGGCATAAAGATGTTCATCATCAAGTTGTATAATTTATAATTGTAAAATATTAGAAGCAACCTCAGAAGAGGGGGATGGTTAAGTCGTAGATTATTGAAGCGATGAAATATTGTGTTGACGAATGGTCTTAAAGAGTTTGAAATAAAAACTTGGAGACTGCTTATTTTCCAAAGTGATAAGTGGAGAGAGTGGGAGACAAAATTGATTGTATGCTATGATTTTAACTCTGTAAACCAAAAAAATGAATAAAAAATATCCAAAAAAAAAATCAAAATGTTAGCAGTGGTATTTCTGGAGGCTGGGATTCTTTCTGGCTCCTATTCATCTATTTTTTTATCAATAAGCTTTTATTATTATCAGAATAAAAATATGATTCAAATATAAAGAAACAAAATGACAAAATATTAACAATGAAACCTCCTAATGAAGGGAATACGATTGTTATTTATTTTCTTCTTAATATTTTTCTGCATTTTCCAAGTTATATATTATTTATATAATCAAAGAAAAATAATTTAAGACAGCCCATGGTGCAGGAGACCCTCCCAGGATGATTCTCATGGGGCTCCTACACCAATTCCCCACCTCCACGGTGGCCCTGATGAAATGGTGGAGTACAGCTCATCAGCAGCTCAGTGGCCTGCCAAAGTGACCCAGGCCAGAAGGTGCTCTACTGTGCTTGTCTCTAAATTTAGACTACAGGTGGCAGGAAGGACACAGGAGGAAGTATGAAGACCCAAGCGGGTGGCTGCTTAGCAAGTCTCAGAAACTTAAAGCTGGGTTGTGCTGTTGAATGGAAACGGCACTTCCAAACTTCTTGGCCAACCAGTGCCGCTTGTTTATCCTGAGAACTGGAGGTGGACTCACCAGTCCACATGAATGCCCAGCCCATGCACCACCAGCAAGAGTCAGCCGAGGCCAGTTGCCAGCTGGACCAGTGACTCCATTAGAGATGTAGGGGTGTGCTCTGCCCCTTCCCTCTGCTGCTCTAAAGACAGGCAGACTCCACCTGCTGGGAGGTCAGACTCCCAGCAGATTCCAGGCTGAACAAAACCCAGGAAACAGGAGTTCTGCCCTTCATCACAAACATCTGGCTCTGCAGTGGGAAGCACATTTGTCTTCCAGCTCTTCCACTAACTAGCTGGGGGACCTTGGACAAGTGGCATGATTTGTGCCTCAGTTTCCCCATTTGTCCTCGAGATGGGACCTGGCACATAGCTGATGCTTGATAAATGATGATAAAGGGTAAGATAGGGTGGGTCTCATCAAGCAGGCCCCTGGGGAATGCTCACGTCGGCTTCTCCCGCTTGAGAAGAGACATATGGTACGGCATTCCCTTGCCCTACCACACCCGTACCCCGCTTACCTGAGACCAGTTCTCTTCTGTCCGAGGAGGCACTTTTCTGGCTTTCCTCTTGGTAGGCAGGCACAAAATGGACAACCCAGCCTACAATTAGGCATTACTCAGTCTTGTCTCCAGTGTCACCAGCCCAACTTCATTCAATACCTGTTCAAACACATGTTAAAGAAATAGGTAATAAGCAGAGCTGGAAACGTATGTGAAAGACCCAGTACTTGCCCTTACCAAGCTCACTGCTCAGCCAGAGGAGAGAGGACTAGTTATGATTGAAAGTGCTACGTATAAAGGAGAAGCCTGTACCAAGTGCTCCCTGGGGGCCTCGGATTGAGGGGATGGGGGAGGGGGATGGGAAGGGTGAGACAAATCTTCACCTTTTTTTTTTTTTTCGGTACGCGGGCCTCTCACTGTTGTGGCCTCTCCCGTTGCGGAGCACAGGCTCCGGACGCGCAGGCTCAGCGGCCGTGGCTCACGGGCCCAGCCGCTCCGCGGCATGCGGGATTCTCCCGGACCGGGGCACGAACCCGCGTCCCCTGCATCGGCAGGCAGACTCGCAACCACTGCGCCACCAGGGAAACCCCAAATCTTCACCTTTGAAGGGATGCTGGAGGAGGAGCAATCTGCCTGACAAATGGTTCACAGTTGAATGAGAACTAAAGGAAGAGGACCTGGTGACGAGAAAGGGAAATTTTGCCTGTTCCAGGGATAGAGTGAAGAAAGCCGGGAGCAGGGAGTGGAGACCCTAAATGTCAGCAAGAGAGTGTGTGCTGTCGGGGAGAGGGGCTGGAGCACCTGTCCGGGGGGTCAGGCATGGGAGATGGTGCAGAGATGCTGTTAGGAAACCAGCGGAGGCTGAGGTGAGCCTCTGAGTTGTTATGGGGTTAAACAGAGACACACTGCAAGAAAGGTGCAGGGGGCAGAGGAATCCCGGGAAATAAGCCGCAGGACTCTTAAGAAATCCCAGGAAGAGCTTTGTTGTCACAGGCGGGGGGTTGGGGGGCTGGTCAAGAGCTAAGCTGGCAGGAGCCCGCCTAATGGCAGGGTTGGGGACAGCAGAGCTTCCACCACTGGTGGGCAGGGTAGCAGGAGCTGCTTTTCTCTATCTGGCTCACAATCTTGCTTCCTCTAACATATTTCTGTCCTCGTCGTAAGCGTGATGTTATTACGTTATCTTTAAAGATCTGGAAAGGCCCCCACCCCCATTTCCCACCAGCCCTACCCTGCTACACTGCCTCTGGTCACACACAGTGGAGTCCAGGCTTGAGCCAAGTGTAACCAGCCCACAACAGCCAAGAGGACCCCAGGGGACCTTAAACATAAAAGAAAAACGACAGCACATCAAGGCATTCCCAAGGGGCCAGCCAAGTGAATGTTGAACCCATGCACATTTCTCAAAGCACGCGAAGAGGGATAGGAGAGCTCCCCTTGGGTGGGCCTGAGGGAAAAGATAAACAGAAAGGAAAGTCAGCATTCAGGCGAGACGGATGCAGGGAAAATGTCAGAGCGCCCTGTGAGATGGAATAGTGTACCCACAGCTCTCTGTCACTTTGGATCCAAGGCTACAAGGGTCCCTGGTACCACAGGGGCTTCCTTTCAACTACTGGAGTAGAGACAGGGGCATGTCAGGAGCCAGCCCTGGTGACCAGTCCACCCTGGGAATTCAAGCAGAGGAGGGCGCATGGTGTCAACTGATGCCTGGGTTTTGTGGATGTAGAGGGCGAGTGTGTGTGTGTGTGTGTGTGTGTGTTTAAAATGGAGTTTGCCCACCTGCTGATCAGGCCCACCAGTAACAACTGCTCCAGCAGTTGGGGATTTGGGGGCTTCCTCTGAGCCCAGTGTAGCTTATTTAAGTTATCTGTCTGCTGGAACTTAGTTACAACGAAGGTTTAGTGGGATTCTTCCTGTGGCTGCTGTGGTTGAACAGAGATTCCTTTTAAATGAAATCTGAAGAGTAAGTCAAAATAAGCCCGGTGGGGCTTCCCTGGTGGCGCAGTGGTTGAGAGTCCGCCTGCCGATGCAGGGGATATGGGTTCGTGCCCCGGTCCCGGAAGATGCCACATGTCGCGAAGCGGCTGGGCCCGTGAGCCATGGCCGCTGAGCCTGCGCGTCCGGAGCCTGTGCTCTGCAACGGGAGAGGCCGCAACAGTGAGAGGCCCGCTTACCGCCCCCACCCCCCAAAAAAATAAAAAAATAAGGCCGGAAAACTAGGGATGAGTAACTCCAGGATGAAGCATGAGCTGGGCAGAGAGGATATCTATGTGGAGCACACAGGCCAGAGTCAAGGAGGCAGTGGCTTCCTCAGCCCTGAGCCAGGGTGTGGCATCCTGCCCTCTCCCCTTCCCACCACTGTTCTATATGGAGTGGGTCTTCTTTACAGAATTCTTGAGCATGATTGAACTTCAGTAATCATAGTCAAGCCCCCTTGTTTGTCAAAATACCATTTTTTATTGCTTTCTTTTTCAAAAGCACCACTGCTCATTAGAGAAAAGTTAGAAAATAGAGACAAGTGAAAAGAAGAAATGGTAGAATACCCATAATCTCACCTACTTTGAACGATCACCAATAACACCATGTTAGATAAGTAAAGAATCCCCCTAGATAAATAAAGATTTCTTTTTACAATTTGTATAGCATTTTACACCATGTTTGATAATTAGAATACCCTCCTCAGGAAATATATATCTGTATATATGTTATTATATATAAGAAATATATATTGTACTATATATAATATATAAGGTACTATATGTATTATGTATAATATAATTATATACACACACACAAATGTATCTTTTTAAAGCAAAAATGGGTTCATCCTGTCTATACTGTTTTTGTGATTTTTTTCCCCCGTCTTTTACCTAACATTTTCTGTGGTTGTAGATACATTTCTCAACATCATTTTAATGCCTGCATACATTTCTATTACCTGAAGTACTAAGTTTATTTAACCAGTCCCCCGCTGCTAAACACTTAGGTTATTCCAACTTTTTCTCTGTTAATAACAGTGTTGTAAAGAACATTCATGCAGCTAAATATTTGCATAAATTCTTAATGCTTGTTTGTAATCCATTCCCAGAAGTCAAATTGCTTGCAGCTTCTTGATTTCCATATGTTAGGAAAATGAAACCCAGAGACTGGCCAAAAGTACTACAGAAAGAATAAAAGGTGGTGGGGTGGCAGAACAGACAACCCAGGACCAGAGCCCAGGCCTACCGGCTGTTTGCACTGTGCGAGATGAGGAAGGGACTCGCCAGATTCCTCTGACAGTTGGTGTCAGAGGATGGGGGCCAGCTGTGCAAATGGGGGATACAAATGCAGTACAACTTCTTGTAAAAGCAAAGGCTCTGAATTCAGAGTCATCTATGGGAGTTACTCATCTCCTAGAGACCCAGGTCTGGGGTGCTCTTGGGATGTGTACTACATATATCAGACCTGTCAGTATTTACCTCCCTGGATGCTGCATCTCCATCCCTTCTTTCTCTCCTGCTGGCCACCGGCAGGATGAATTGGGATATAAATGTTTTTTGAAGTTTTATAGGAATTTCCTTGCCTATTACACAGTGGATACTTCTCACTTAACGTCTCTGCCCTGAAGGTATCTGGAGGACAATTCAAAGGCCTCAGAACAGAAAAAAAATTTTCGTATTTGTTAGAAAGCAGGGTAAGATTCCTCCCATCCACCACCCCCCACCCCACCCTCCTAGTACAATTTAAACTGAGCCACCTAGTGACTAAATCTGTAAACCAATGACCTTCCCCACTGAGGAGGGAGGTGGCTGGGTAGGGAAGGGGTGCTGGGTCAGGCAATAGAGGAATACAGGGGCGGGGCGGGGGTGGTGTAGAAGAAAGGAGAGGGCATGCAGTGAGTCGACAGAGGGTTAGCCTGGGAGTGAGCAGACTGGGCTCCAGCTCTGCCAGTGCTGTGTGGCTTTGAAGAAGTTGCTTTCCTACTCTGGTCCTGTTTCTTCATCAATTAACCAGGGGCACCAGACCCGATGAGTTCTAATGTCCCTTTCTGCTTTAGCTGCTCCGCTGTTTTCCTCCCTCATTTGATAAAATGTGTTTAGTAACATGGTTTAGAGCATTCCTTTTGTGACTTCTGACAATCTTTTGTGTTTTCTGAATCTTATAGATGAGTATTGATCCTGCACTAATGCCATGGAAAGACTCCAAGGCAAACTTTGATGTTCTGATGCCGGTGTCAAAGTCCTTCAGTCACCTCTCCTATAGCAACAAGCTCTCGTTTCTAGTTGACCACGCCCCCTGTACTTAAAACCTAGCACACGGGGGCCCCTAGGAGCGAGGAATGTCCGCCTCACACATACTTGGATACTTCCCCACTTCTTCCTCCTTTCTGCAATGCCTTTGGGTCACCGGGGACTACAGAGTTGGCAGGGAGATTTCATCCAACATGGCAGCCTAATCAAGGGTTATACTGAAAAGAGCTCTAAGCCCCTCCCGTTCTCAACCAGAAAGATCACCATGTCTGCCCTGAGGAAGGAACGTGGGGAGCAGTGGCATCACCATTTCTCACCCTCCCCGACCTTCTCTATGAAAACCAGCATGTTTGTTCCGGTTCCAGCTTTCCGAAGGGTTCCTGTGCTCCACGATGGAGATACAGAAAACCAGCTGTCTCAAGGAAGATGAGCTGAGGGGGAAGGAGGGGTTGTAAAGCAGGGCTGCATGGCACCCGAAGCCTGCTCACAGCTTGGAGGCAAGTTGTCTCCTATCACCTGTACACTTGACTTCCTCAAATTTTCTCCTCTTAGGTGGTGGCTTATCCTCTCCAAGCCTTCTCTTGATGTTCATTTAAAATTTTCTCCTGTATCACATTTTGCTTTGAGGAGGTAGGGTGGGTACTCACAGGGCGATTGGCTCCAGGCCTCTGTTTATCCATCAGGAGGATGCTGGCTGGATCATTTATGGCCCGGAAATTGGAACTTCAAAGAGAATCCGCTATCTTCTGGCAACAAAAGAGTTAGAAGCTGGCACACAGGGAAATGTTTGATATTTCCCCTCATTCTTTCCATGGGAATACAAAGTAAAGCAAGTTGAAAATGGCTATTAGTGGAACTGTAAGATGTGGAGTAGAAAACCCCAGCAGTGTTTGAAAGCAGACTTCTGAGACCCGGAAGGAGCAGGCAGCTCAGTTCGTGGCTGTGTGAGTACTGGACACGCCAAGATCTAGAATTGGGAAGCTGGAGCTATACTTTCAGCCTTGTCACTCACTGAGAAAGTCACTTCCCCTCTCTGGGACTCAGTTTCCCCATCTGTTATCTGCCCTGCCCACCTCAAAGGGTCTTGGGGATGATCTAATGAGAGAAAGGATGTGAACATGCATTGGAAAGAAGGCTCAAGAGCTATATAAAAGGAGGGAATGATTGTTTGTTTTCATAAGTGGAGTTGTCTCTTTGCCATCACTGCTGGAGAGCTGTTTGGACCATAAGTATTTGGCCTCTGAACTTTCCCTCTGGACCGGAGCAGCTGTGGGTGGCAGGAATGTGGGGAGGGAGGAAATATCAGAGTTAGCAAGCATGGGCCTCAGTCTAGGACTTGGCCAGGTTTCTAGGGGGAAAAAAAAGTCTCAAGTAGCTCTTTGTGGTCATGAAGAACACACTTATGTGATTGTTTTGAATGTTTTAGAGTCTGAAGAAAATCTTTAAGGGACATATCATAATGGACAACAATAAAGTTACTCATTGAACCAAGGCTGCACAAAACCACACGAAATGGGGAATAGAAGAAATTATCTAAACAATTCAACACTCCTTATCCTTCTAACATGTACACGCACGCAGGTGCAGAGACTATTTCATCCACCATGATTCAAATAGCAGTTTGAACTCTTCCCTCTTCGCACCTACTCAGAGCCTTTCCAGTCTTCAAAGTGCTTCTCAATTTCTTTGTCATTTTATACTCTGTGCCAAGCACAGTATCTGGCACTCAGTAAGTTTCTGATCAATGAAGTACCAACCAGTCTGGCGTATATGGTTACAGAAATGGCCCCCAATGAATCATGCCTCTCTGAATCCATGTCCTTGTGTAGGTTCTTCTACATTGACTCTAGGCTTGGCCACATGATTTGCTTTGGCACCAACAGGACCTTAGCAAACGTGATACAAACAGGGGCTTGAAAAACACATCAGAACGTGCACACCATATGAAGTAGCCTGTGCCAGGCTGCTGGAGACGCATGGCCAGTCACCAGCCAGCTCCAACTGCCATTCATGTGAGCGAGGCCGTTTTAGGCCCTCCATTCCCTATCAAGCCACCAGATGTCTGCAGCCAAAGTCAGCAGAATGCTTGCCCAGGTGAGCTCAGCCCCAGTTGTTGACCCATAGAATCATAAGAAAATATAACTGTAGTTTTAAGCCACTGAATTTTAGTGTTGGCATGTTATACAGTAACAGATAATTGAGATACTACTTCTTTGTAAAAAAATATATATAGACACCTTTAGATTAGGAATGATAAATAGGTTACATCTCATCTATTAACTTTATTGATTCGTAGTGTTTTCCTGGAAGGCTGTGTTGAGAAGAATTTGAGGACAGCCTAACGGAAAAGAAAGCCAAGATTCCAGTAACGTGGGCAGAGAACATGGGCGGGAATAGTGGCAACACATCTGGTTAGATTTGCCATCCTTATTCTATATTATCAATCAGAGATCAATGAATAACGAAAGCAGAATAACCAAAGTTAAATGTTAAGTGGGCTAATTGGAAAGGGGATTTTCCAATGAGTTAGGTAACATCTCCCTGGAACAGTGATGAACTCAACCAGATATTATTGACATCACCAGCGAACACAGTTCTGTGACTAAGGAAAGCCACAACGTGGGACTCCAGCTGGTGACCCAGGTTTCCCGGGGGCAGTCACAAGTGGCTTTATTATGGCCACAGATCTCTTCATCAGCTTCATAGGCCCAGAAACACAGTCCTGCTAGTGCATATGGAGCTGAGTGGGCTCTTGGGAAGAGATCTACAAGAACCACATTCATGGGATACTGACAGCAAAATAAAATGTGAGGACATTCCAAGGGTTCAACAAAGCTTATCTGCTCCCCAGACTAAATTAGTCATCAAAAAGGCTCAGTCCGGGCTTCCCTGGTGGCGCAGTGGTTGAGAGTCCGCCTGCCGATGCAGGGGACATGGGTTCGTGCCCTGGTCCGGGAAGATCCCACATGCCGCGGAGCGGCTGGGCCCGTGAGCCATGGCCGCTGAGCCTGCGCGTCTGGAGCCTGTGCTCCGCAACGGAAGAGGCCACAGCGGTGAGAGGCCCGCGTACTGCCAAAAAAAAAAAAAAAAAAAAGTAAAAAAGACTCAGTGCCACGAAGAGGATGGAATGAGAGGAAAGGAAATGGGAAGGTTCAGAGCGAATATTTCACATGAGTCAGGAAAGGCGGATAAAATACCTCTTTCTGACAACAGTGCCCTCTCCGCAGCAGTAGGACAACCTCAGACCCTCAGGTCCAGTGCCTGTCTCCCTTGAGAATAACTGGGGGCACACTGGCCACTTGTAGACATTGATTCCTCTTGCAACATCTCTGCAGATCCCATTCCTTCTGAGAGACATGCTTCCCCAGACAAGTTAATATAACTGACGAAGCCATCGCTCCTTTTCTATTCAGAAGCACCTTCTGGGGATTCAACCTTAATTAGAGTTTGTTTTCCCAAGTTCCTAACTACCCATCGCCACCTTGATTTATAAGGCATCTTGCCCCTTCAAAGATTTCTATGTAATGCATTGATTTTGTCTGTCCATCCAACCATCCATCCATCCATCCATCCATCCAACCATCCACCCATCGTTTCACCGATTCATTCTGTAAATACTTAATATACACTCAGGTGCTGGGAGACACAAAGAGGAACAAGGCGTGGGCCCTTCAAGGAGTCACAAAGGTGAGAAAGGAGACAGGAATCCAGGTGGGAGACCAGTCTTAGACAAGTCCAGGGAAGACATGAAGATACTCTGACCAAGACTGAGCAGAGGTGATAGGGAAGATGGGGCAGATATCAGAGGAAGAGGGTGTTAAAGAGAGAAAATGGCAGGTGACTGCCTAGTGGGCAGGTAGTGAGGAGACCAGGGTAATAAAAATGATGGTTAACTACTAAGCATTATTAGTGTCATCATTATTATTATTAATAGCCAGTGTTTATTGAGCACATGAACCATGCCAGGTACTATTCTAAGCCCTTTCTATGCACAAATTCACTTAATACTCACAATCCAGAAAGACAGGATCTGTCATGATGTCCGTATTTCAGGTGAGGAGGCACAGAAAAATAAGTAACTTGTGCAAGGTGACACAGCTAGTAAGTGTCAGGGGTAGGATGACCCTCAGGTGACCAGTTCAGTGTCCACAAAGATAGGAAATATAGGAGGAAGATACACAGAAAAGTTTTAGAAATGCACAATTTAGGAGGCCTGGGACCATCCCAGTGGAAGCTCCCGTAGGGAGGTGTGTGTACAGGACAGAGGCCAAGGAGAGCGTCTGTGCTGGAAACATGAACTTAGACACCATCCGCGTCCACAAGCAGTGGTGGAAGCCATAGGTGTGGTGTGGAATGTCAAGGACAGGGCTGAGGTCAGGACCTGGGAGAGGCCCCAAGAGTGAGGGGGCATTTGGAGAAAGAGGAGCCTGGTGGGGAGTATGGGAAAAAATGATTAAGGAGGTAGGATATGAACCAGGAACGGGGGGGCATCACAGAGCGTGAGGGAGTGAAGAGTTTCAAAAAAGAGGCAATGCTTCCCTGAGTCCCAAGCCAGCAGGGAGCATATGAAGAGGCCTGAAAGCAGCCAGTAGATCGGACATTCAGGAGGTGTGACAACTAGCGACCTTGACAAGCACAGTTTCAGTGGCATGAACTCCAGCTCCCAAAGCACCCGGGTCAGTGGTTCTCAAAAACTGGTGCAAAACAACCTCCCGGTAGTTTATTAAAATGCAGATTCCTGGGAACTACCCCTAGAGAGTTGGATTCAAAAAGCTTGAATTTGGGCCCCAGAGTCCCAATATTTAACAAGTCCCATCTCCCGACCTCTATTCCCCGGTGATTCTGAGATGGTTGATTCACAAGCACTATTTTGATAAGCACTGCCCTGAAGACACAAGCGTTTCTTTTCCCACCTGCCCCAGGTTCTGGCTTCCCGTTAAATGGGCCACAACCTCCTGTGAGAGATCAACGTTGTGAGTGACCAACCTTTGCAGTTCACACCTTCCCACAGGGGCCTTGCCCCACAGGCCCTTTGGCATAAATCATATTTCAACACTATAATTAGCAAAACGTTCATACAGACACACACACACACACACACACACACATTCATGTGCACACACAGAATAGGAGAAAGGGAAACGTTTATCTCAGAGACTTATAAGCAAATAAATACACAGGACTAATTCAATGAAGGAGAGGAGGAAACTAGAACAATAAAAAAAGGATATGGTCAAATGAATCAAATACCACCAAAGAGAGCATATAAATGAAGTTATGGAAATTTATATTTACTCTTATAATACATTTTTATTTACTCTTAGGAAAAAAGAGCCAAAGGAACACAGAGGAAGGGGTAACAAATTCAGCTCGGAGGACTTGGTTAAGGCAGCCTTGAGAAAGTGACATTTGAGTTAGGCTTTGAAGGGTGAGTAAGAGTTCCCAAGGAAGAAAGGGAACAGAATTCCAGGCAGAGGAACAGCAAGTGTGAAAGTAGGGAGGTAGGAAGGAGCACAGTGTTTCCAGGAAAGATAAGAAGATTAGCGTGGCTGGGATAGAGGAAATAGGGTGGAGGGAGGGAAAAGCAGATGGAGTAACAGTGAACTAGGGTGGAAAGCTACCCTGGACCACCCACCCTTTGGAGGCTCTCTGATGCATGCTAAGGAATTTGTACTTGATCTTGGAAGAAATGGAGAGTCCGTGCGGTTTTGAAGCAGGGGTTCTGTCTTTTGTTTCCTGGAGCTGCGAATATCACAGTGGGGGAGCTGGCAGATCTCGTCCCTTCTGCCTACTATAGCGTCCAATAGAGGGGAGATCTCTATTAGAGACAGAATCCTGAATTCACATGGTACTTGCAGACAGAGCTTTTGAATTTGCTTCTCCTGAGCTGTGGAACCTGGAGACTATCATTTGGGAAATAAACCATGGGGGATGAGGAGGGAGAAACAGAGTGGGGAGAAAGTACCCTCGACTCCAATTCCCCAAATGGAAAAAAGAGAAGTATAACATCTCCTTGGCTAAACATGGATTTAAAATAATCACAGAAAATAAAGTTTCATTTTTGCAGGATGGGCTAGGGGAGGAGAACTAAAAATGATCAAAGAACAACAAAGTAGAAAAAACAAGCAGAGGAGGAAAGAATATAAAAACAGGAAGCCCTCCATGAGGTCATTAGCACAGGCCCCAGGGGCTGATTCTCTGGAGGTCATGGGGTGGGGTGGGGAGAGAGAAAGCTGGGGTACAGCCCTTTTCTCATAGCTGTGGGCTCTAGAACAGGCCAGACATGGGATCAATGCCAGACACCCCTGGGAAATTCCACAAAAGAATTATTTCTAAGTGGGCTGGGGGAGGAGTAATCTCAAAGCTGCCCACTGGGCCTTGGGGTGAAGTAGGAGGCAGCAGCTGAATTCAGGTCGGAAACTGAGCCCTGTGTCTGGGTCTCTGTGACTCTGGGCAAGGGTCTCTGCCTCTGTAGGTCTGTTTCCTCATCTGGGGTTTAATGTGATTGGCCAAGCCTCCATGCATGGTGGCTAAAGGGCACATAAAATCCGGCTGTACACTTTGGGGTGAGCTGTGACCAGGAAAAGAGTGTTTTACTTTTCTAATTTACACTCAAGCGTCGTTCTGCCAGCCAAAGCCAGAGCCATAGGCCTGTGACCACCCAGAGAGGTACCTTTTTCTCATTCATATGTAGGTGCTTCATGGGCTGATGGTGGCCCTGAACGGGGGTGTGAATGGAGGTGCAGTGGGCTAGCTTGGAAAACTCGGCTAAGGCCTCCCCGTGGAGGGTCTTGGATGCCATGCTAAGGAACCTGGACTTAGTATTAAAGGAAATGGAAAGCAAATGTGCTCGAGCCCCCTGGCCTCCCACCAAGCTCTTTTCCTGGCCCTGCTCAGTGGAGAGGCTCTACCGAGGCTGTCACCCACCTCCTAACAGAGCAGCCTGCCTCAGCCACCGCGGAGTGAGCCCTGGGTTTGGGCATGACCTTCATTATGTCCCCTGTGATGGGAGGAGCTGAAACAGCCCCCGGACCCATGTCCACCCTGACCTGGACCCACTGAATTTGGCCCCACAGCTGCCCAGAGGGCCCAGCTACACACCCCGTAAGTACAAGAGAGTTAATGCCCCACAGGGTGAATTTTGACCAGAGAGAGACCCACAACAGGAGGAAGCAACCGAGAGATTCCTAACTCTTCTCCCCGACAGACCGTTCCACAGTGCCGTGGTTTCGTGTGGTCTCCTGGAAACATGCAGCATGGCTGAACCGTCCTTTGAATTCCTGTGGCGCCACAGCCAGCTCCATAATGGACCACTTTGCATTTATTCTGCTCTTTGTCTGCCCCACTTCCTCTATCTCTCAGTCTCAGCCGAGGGATTAACTCCCCTCCCCATAAAGCTTTACAAATATAAGCTTTGCCTCTTGTTTTTTAGAGAAAATGGGCTAAGACCAGGGCTGGTGTCGGCCCTCTTGCTGACCCTGGCCAATGAGACCTTGCCAATTAGCATACGACTCTTCTTGCCCCTGAGTTGTTGGAACAAACTCATACTTGTTACAGCCATTTGGGCCGTAGAATCAAGAGGGCACGGAGTCAAACAGACTGGGGCTCAAATCCTGGCTTCAGCGCTCACTAGTTCCGTACATAAACTTGGGTGATGACTTCTTTGAGTCTTAGTTTCCTCTTGTGTGAGATGGAGATAATAAAACTTCATGGAGTTGGGGATGATTAAGTGAACTGAGATAAGGTATGCAGAATATTTAGCATATTGCTGGGCACATAGGATGAGCTCAGACAATGCTGTTTTTGTTGTAATGATTGGGACAATTGAAGAGTCGGCATCCAGGAGGCTTTTGAGTCAGTGCTCAGCAACAGCATCTGCAAGAGAGGGACATACTCAGCCCGAGGGAGAGGCGTGCCTGTGACACCAGGCCTGTCTGGAAGACTTCCCAGACGGGACTCTGAGCATGGCGGTTCTCTGCTCTTTGAACATGGAGGGTGACATGAACATTAGTCCAAGCCCCCCCTCGCAATGTTTCCTCCACAGGCTGCACGTGCCCATTGGCTGCCCACTCTGACCTCGGCCCGGAGCATGTCCACCCCTCAGTGCTATTTCTGCTGCCACTCCTGCCTCCATTTGATCCTCAGACAGGACAGGCTTCTTGCCTGGCTTGTGTCCACTCTGGCCTTGGTCTTGGAGACAGAAGGCACGATTTGGCGGGAGGTGAGGCCCAGGGCAACCTAGGACAGGGGCCCACTGCGCACAGTCTCGGCAGCCTGCAGAAGCCTCTGATGCCAGCTCGGATGTCAGCAGCTCAACCTCAAGGTCACTGTCACTTTATACAGCAGTGCTGCTGCTGGGGTCCTGCGTCTACTTTCACTGCTCCACTGCTGAGTGGTAACAGACCACTGGTAGGGTGGGGAGAAGAGGGGAAGGGGCTTCCCCTCCTCCCTCACCCAGCTGTGTCTCTACACCTGTCCCCTGTCTGAAGCTGAGCACTTAGGTGTGAGGGAACGGAGACAGGCTGGAGGATGGGCTCCTACAGGTTTGGTTTTGTTCTGTTTCATTTTTTGATGATGGGGGAGCTTGCACATGGAAAGAGCCAGAAAGACAGAGAGACGTGAAAGTTGGTGGAGCAAAGACCCAGAGAACCCTGGGAGGGATCGAAGGCTCTGGAATCAGGACACAGGTGAAGAGCTTCTGGTCTCCATACGAGCCGGACACCTCTGCTCTCCGACGTCGGTGGGGGGGTGTAGGGGTGCAGACATAAGCACATCCGTAGGAGGGAAGCTGGAAGTTGAGGAATTTCATGCTGCACGATCTCAATTTTCTCTGGGAACCAGGAGGCAAAGCCATCTACTGACAGGGGAGTTGAAGTAAGGGTGGAATTAGAGAGTAGTGGTGAAGATCTGGAATAGCCATCGCAGGGAAGGGACAGGATACTTTCTAGAGACATGTCAAAGGGTGGCCCCGACGCCCTGAAGACTGTGAATTTACAATTTCCTCTTCAGCAGTATCCAGCAGTACAAAGATTTTAGTCGTCAGCAGGCCATCCCCGTGGTGTGCTGTCTGCCTCCTCTCCCCTCCAGGGTCAAGTGACTGGCTTTATGGACAGCGTGGGTACTGCCGGAGCAGATGGCCAGGTAGGGAGCCCTACCTCTCTGGCAGTGATTGACCGCCTGGAGCCCAGTGTCCCAGGAGGCAGCACGCAGCCAAGGCACGGTGGAGCCTCCCGTCGCCTGGAGTATACATGCTCTTTAGACACTAGGACCTAGATCTCAGCCTATCAATCAAACACTGCTCATGAGATGCCACTCCACCGCCTCTCCAAGGACCAGCATGTAGACAAGAAATCCCACCAACCTTCCCTGGTGCCAAGGCCAGCTTGATTAAAAGGCGCTTGTCCAGAGGTTGTATTAATTGATGTATAACTGATTGTATCTGTTTCCGCAAATTAGTTGTTTCCCTGAAACTCCCCAGGTGGGTGGGTGAGGAGATCTAGGGACCAGGGTGACTTGGAAACATGTTTCCTGGAAGAGGATGTATTGGCAGAGCAACCGAACTGGGGCCACTTACTGACCTTATACGTAAAGTAGCTTAGTGCTCAGCCCTGGCCTACCTTCCCGAGATGCCACGAAGCACATAGATGTCAACCAAGGAGCTCAGCCTCTTAGGAGATGAGTCCTGTGAATCCATTGCGTTCTCACTTTTTTTAAACCACCTTGAATTTTGTTGATCTGCTTATCTAAAAGGATAAAGAACCAAAAACAAAAGCCTCCGCCCCCCCCCCCCCCCGCCCCCCACCCATATGCCCACACCTATGCTCCGTTTTTCATCTCTAGGTTCTGCTATTCATCCCTTTCTGTTTTGGCAGAGTTGAAACATTGTTCTACAGTGCTCTTTCGTAGGTCGCCATCTCGTGGTAGAAGAGGGTAAGTGCCCATTTATGCTCTT
Organism: Delphinus delphis; assembly: GCF_949987515.2. Classification (NCBI taxonomy): domain Eukaryota; kingdom Metazoa; phylum Chordata; class Mammalia; order Artiodactyla; family Delphinidae; genus Delphinus; species Delphinus delphis. The sequence continues at coordinate 132,509,070 of NC_082684.1, read as the reverse complement.
GAAATAACGAGTTATTACAACAAGTACTGTATTTGTTGAGAGTCCACTCTCTATGAGGCACTGTATGGTAACTGCAGTCATCTCTTTACATTAAAAATAAGTCTGCGTATGTGGTGGGAAACTTCCACTGGGGTGGATGATAACCGTCATTCCAGACCCTCCGTAACAGCTGCATCGTAGGAACCCGATACCTCACTCTCCACTCTATTTGAAATTTCACTGAGAATCTTGGATGCCCAAAGGAGCCTGATGGAACAAGGCTGCCTGGGGCTGCAGAATTCATTTCAGGCACAACAAAACGTGACCTCTTCCAGCTGTGATAATTTCCCATCCCTACACATCAGTGGTTCTCAGCCCTGCTGCACATCAGAATCACCTACAGGCTTTGACAAACAGTGATGCCCAGACCTCATTCCCAGAGATTCTGATTTAATAGTTCAGGGGTGAGGCATTGGTATTTTTAAAGCTGTCCAGGTGATTCTAATGCACAGTCAGGATTGAGAGATGCTATAAAAATTGGTAAGCACGGGTCAGGCATCACCCTTTTTATTGCTATTATAACTGGGAGAATTTCTCCCTTACATACACATGCCTTCCTCACTTGCCCCCAACTCAGAGAGGAATTGGGAGCAGCAGGCCCCCATCATCTACGAGTTTCATCTGTCTCTCATATTACAAGGAATATTTCCCAAGTTTCTAGGGGGGATCTTTGAGAAGCTCCACAAGCTACTATTAAAAGGTATATGACCAATAGGCCCCTTTTCTTATTCTGGGCCAGACTAAGGGAGTACAATTTGAAAGAAGAATGGGTGGGGGAAGAGTTGAGCATAGAAGCATATTCCGGTCCCCAAAAGAATGTAAAGTAAAATTTCAAGGGGGCAGCCTTGCAAAGTACAGGAAGTTAGGGGAAAACAAGTTTTTCTTTTCTCCTTATGGGTCTAAAGTTACTCTATGCTATCCTGTGAATTAATGTTTGTCATTGGGAGGGGTGTGCGTGCACCAACTCTTAGTCCACGGGTATTTGAAAAATAAAGAGGTCCATTTTCTTTTTTCTTTTCTTTTCTTTTTTTTTTTTTTGCGGTACGCGGGCCTCTCACTGTTGTGGCCTCTCCCGTTGCGGAGCACAGGCTCCGGACGCGCAGGCTCAGCAGCCATGGCTCACGGGCCCAGCCGCTCCGTGGCATGTGGGATCTTCCCGGACCAGGGCACGAACCCGTGTCCCCTGCATTGGCAGGCAGACTCTCAACCACTGCGCCACCAGGGAAGCCCCATCTTTTCTTCTTAATTTTTAAAAATTGATTAAAAAAATAAAACGTAATGGTACAAAAAGGTTGAAAGTAAAAGAATTTGAAAAGATATACTGTGCAAATATAAACCCAAAGGAAATTATATAATAACAGATACAGTAGACTTGAAAGCAAAAGTGTTTCTAGAAATAAACAAGGGCACTTCATATCAACAAGTCCAATTTACCAGGAAGTTTTAAATTTGTATGCACTTAACTTCAACTTACATAGAGCAACAGAGCTACAAGGAGAAAATAGACAAATTCACTCTCATAATAGGAGATTTAACGTACTGCTGTCGTTCACTGATGGAGGGTAAGGAGGTCCATTTTCAGGCCACGTTTTGGTGGAAGACCTTAAATAGGACCAGGTATGGGGTTCCCACATACCCCACAGCCTACCTGGCTCTGGAGGACTTGCAGAGCCCACGTACAGCTTGCACGATTTGGCCGAGCCATTCTGGATGGAATAACTAAGCCTTGGTTTAAACGAACTCCTGGGGAGTTGGGTTGGTGTGGAGATCCTTGTGGGACAGACCTGTCCCTATAGGTGGGAGGTGGTATTTCTTAAACATGGGAAGGGATGCACACCCCAGCGTGGGGAGGTTTGCAGAGGGAGGCTGTCTCTTCGAAAGGAAAGCAGATATAAGATCAAGGGAGCAAACTTGGGTTCTGGAGAGCCCGCACGGAAAGAGTTTCCTCCTATGAGACATTTAATTTCTTGGATTCTTTTCCAAGAAAAGTGGTATGGATGGCTGCTTAAAATTGTCTCTTTTATTTGTTGTAACTTTAGTATTTCCAACCTTTAGGAAAGCCTGAAACATTTATTTATTCCTGTTTGTGTGATAACATTGTGAAGAGAAAAGAGACGCATTCATCTGCCTTCCCCTGCACATAGGCCGTTATTCAGGAAGCAGCAGGATGCTGGGGGCGCCTGCCCAGTGTTGACCTGAGTTGTGACCCACACAGAACTCAGAGTCACCAGGAAGAGAGCCGGACTCAGAGGGACAGAGGCCAGGGAAACTCAGACGTGGGAGAAGGGAGACAACCCTTACTTCTCTCCCAAATATAGAGGGAGGAAGGGGACGTTTAAGAAGGAAAACTATCATTTAGGTTGTACCATAAATTCCGTCATCACTGAGATAAAGGGGGAGAGAAGGATGGTTGACTGAGAGGGCTGATCCAGAGATGTGATTTTAACTTAATTGGTTTGGGGTAATAGCAGGACATTCAAGTAGAGACTTCCCACAGACATGAGGACATATATGGTAAATAGAAGGTGAAAAATTTAAGACCAAAAATAAAAATTGGACAGTTTAAGCAGTATGGAAATGTTCCAGGTATAAGAGGTTTTGGAGATATAGATCAAGTCGTAGCCCTTTATTTTCCACCTGAGGAAACTGAGACCCCAGGAGGGGCAAGGCTCACTGACATCTCCAAAGCTACAGTTATTTGACCTGAGATCCATGCCATGGACCCACCTCTCCTGACTCCCCGTTCACGTCTTGTTTTTGTTTGTTATTTTCCCAGGTGTCATCTTGGTCCTGGTCATTTTAACATCGACGCTGATGAACACATGAAAGGCAATGCGTTGGATGTTCTGGGGAACTCACTGACCAATTCTCCTTCATTGGGTTTTCTGGTGTTAATTAAAGGAAACTTTTATTTTTAGTTTTTTTAAAGTCTATTTTTGCCTTGTTTTGTTTTTAGTAATTACCAATGTTTGTGTAGGCAGAGAATTAAATCCCTTAGTCAGAGTCTCCTCTTTGTTTTCAGTATACACAAAGACTAGGATTGCGTGGGCAAAGTGTACCCAATGGTCACATTTAAAAGGGAATTTGAAATTGAGCCACAGAGCTTGGCTGTGGTCCTCACGCTAAGTGATTTCAAGAGGAGACATTCGCCCGTGACCAAGGTGACCAGGGCTTTGAAGAGGAGAATGAATCAGGAAAGAGGTGCACAAACAACCCAGGAACCAGATGAAATGCTTCCTTTGAATGGGAATTGCCTACCTTGGGCTAGCAGAAAGGGAGTCAGTGATTCTCAGAGCTCAGGCTTGAACCTCTCTCTCTCTCTCACACAGGATTAATGTCTGTATAGCCATTTTGTTGGCATTTGGGTTGGCATTTCTGCTGCCAGCCAGAGTCCAGCAAATAGACACCTCTGTTGGTGCTCAAGTATCATCTCTTTTCTGCGTTAAAAGAGAAGGCATTTCAGGTAGTGACTCACGGGCCTCTCAGTAGCCTCATTTTCCAGTGTTTTCTGAGGCCAGAGGTGCTAGCCCTTCCCGTGATGCACTGTGCTCCACGGTTGAGCCTCACTTGTCCATGAAGAGTCGAGATGGCATAAAGACGAGTTTCAGGATGTGTTCAAACTTGCCCCGAGTGGTGCGTTTATAGCAACAGGACCCAAGCGGTAAGCTGGCCATAAAGCTTCTGTGGTTTGGATTGGGTCACCCTGTACCTGGGACCCTCAAGAAAGCTTGGAGACACCACGTTTGTTTATTCTGCGGCAGAAAGCCAAGAAAACACATTGGAAGGAGCCCTGACCCTTCGTCATCAGAGTTAGCCAGACATGGAAATTCTCTGTAACCACAAGAAAAAACCACATTTTTAAATGCAAACTGCTTTCTTGTCCCACCCAGTCTTCAGTCTCAATGTTCCAATCATTTGGAACTCTCTTCTCAAAGAATGATTACTTTCCTCTTTAATTAATCTTCTTTTTTTTGAAATGAAAAATCCCTTTTCCCATTATTCACTGTTACAGATCCATTTTCCACCTAGCAGCCAGAACAGATTCCTTTCCAAGTCTTTCTATGGCTCTACATGGGCTGGCCCTGCCCTTCTCTCTGACGTCACTGTGTCTCCTCCCAGCCCTTAGCTCCAGCCACACTGGCCTTTGTTTATTTACTAAGCACTTCAGGCTTTCGGGACTGATAAGGATGGACTAGTTGGCATATACACTTGAAACCACGCATCAATAATTTTTATTATTTTTTTAAAATTTACATACAGTAAACTCCATTTTTGCCATTGTTCAGTCCTTTGAGGTTTTCCACATACATAGATTTTTGTAATCACCACTACAAACAGGATACCAAACAATGCCTACACCCAAAAGAATTCCCTCATGCTGCCCCCTTGTAGTCAGTTTCCGTCCCCACCCCATGGCAACCACTCATCTGTTCTTATACATTTGCCTTTTCCAGACTGTGACGTGAAGCGCATCACGCAGTATATTATCCTTTGAAGCTGGCCTCTTTCACCTAGCATGATGCATCTGAGAGTCACACACGTTGTTGTGTTGTAGCAATAGCCCATTCCTTTTTTTTTTTTTTTTCGTGAGTAGCATTCCATTCATGGATGTATCACATTTTTTTAAAAATCCATTGGAGAATATCTGAGTAGTTTCCAGTTTGGGGCAATTATGAATAACGTTGCTATTAATGCTACTATTAAAAATTAATGTACAGGTCTTTGTGTGCATGTAAGTTTTCCCTTCTCTATAAAAAATAAATACCTACAGAGGAGATTGCTCAGTCAAAACGTAAATATATGTTTAATTTTTTAAGTTATTTTTAACTTTGTAAGAACATATCAAACTGCTATCTAGTGTCTGTCCTGTATCATATTGCATTCTCATCAGCCATGTATGAGAGTCCCATTTGCTCCATATCCTTGTCAGCATTTTGTATTATCAGAATTTTTATATTAGCCATTCTAATAGGTTATGTAAAGGTATTTCACTGTGGTTTTTAATTTACATTTCCCTGATGACTACTGATGTGAATAGCTGTTCATATATTTATTTGCCATCTGTATATCTTCTTTGGTGAGGTACATGTTCATCCTTTTGTCTGTTTTAAAAAATTGGGTTCTTTGCTTTCTGACTGTTGAGTTTTGAGAGTTCTTTGTATACTCTGGATACCAGTCCCTCTTAATGTGATGCACAAGGGATGAACAATCAGCTATGAAGTATTCTTGACAAAAAATTGAACCTGAGACTGACCAAGCCTCTAGCCAGAGCTGATACTAGGGGATGCCAAAAAAGTCAATGATCAAGATAAGCAACATTTTAATGCAATGCTTTTTAAAATAGAAATTAATGCAAAACATGTATGAACAAAATACCAAAAATTTACATAAAGACAGAATCAGAATTACTGGTTTTCCCTTTGCCCCAGGTTCCATCACGGCTCAGCTGTATTACTGATCTTGACCCTGGTCTAGAGTCTGCATCTAATGACCGTCTTACAGAAAACATGGGAATAGAAGAAAGGTTGAATGAATCTGGTATGTGAGAAACAATAGGATGATGATAAGTTTATTCAATAAATAAACTGCAAAACAAACAAACAAAACCCCTGGAGTGCCAGAGTGGTAGTTACACAGATGTGTTCACTTCACGACACTTCAGCAAACTATAACCTTATATGTGTACTTTTCAACAGTCTGCTATATTACAGTAAAAGTCTTTTTTAAAAGATGGAAGAAAGGGCTTCCCTGGTGGCGCAGTGGTTGAGAGTCCACCTGCCGATGCAGGGGACACGGGTTCGTGCCCCGGTCTGGGAAGATCCCACATACCGTGGAGCAGCTAGGCCCATGAGCCATGGCTGCTGAGCCTGCGCGTCCGGAGCCTGTGCTCCGAAACGGGAGAGGCTGCAACAGTGAGAGGCCCGCGTACCGCAAAAAAAAAAAAAAAAAAGATGGAAGAAAAAGCACCTAAATTCAAACAGTTACTAAGTTTGGGTGATTTGATTATGGCTATATATATATATATATATTTAATTTTTATTCAAGTATGGTTAATTTACAATGTTGTGTTAGTTTCAGGTGCACAGCAAAGTGAATCAGTTATACATATACATATATCTACTCTTTTTTAGATTCTTTTCCCATATAGCATATTACAGAGTTTTGAGCAGAGTTCCCTGTGCTATACAGTAGGTCCTTATTAGTTATCCATATAATTTTATTTTTAATGTTGTTTCATAATGTTTAGTAATTGTTTTATAATTTTATAATAGTATGTTATATAATTTATATAACTATAATTACTATTAAAATGTCAGGTTATGTTGTATTCTCATATATTTATAATTTACACAATTTTTATGAATTATAACTTTATTTCAACAAAAGTTTAAAAAAAACCTTACCCAGCTCTGAATTACTAGAGATGCATACTGAACTATGTAGGGGTGAAGTGAATGAAATCTGGAATTTGTTTTAAAATATTTCAGAAAAAAAAGAGAAGAAAGGAAAAGGGCCAAATGAAATAAATGTGGGAAAAATTGATAATTGTTGAATCTGGGGAATGCATTAGAATCATTACACTCTACTTTTGTATTTGCTTGAAATGTTTTCATTATAAAAACAAAAAAAAATAACCTTGCCTTCCACCCTTAGCTGTCGTCATTTTCTACTCCATTACATTGTTTTATTTTTTCTAAACTATTATCTGAAAGTATCTTGTTTATTGGTGTATTGTCTCCCTCTTCCGAGAAGAATACAAGCACCATGAAAACAGGATGTACCTGAGCCATGTTCACTCCTTTACTCCCAGCAACTAAAACAGTTGAAAACAATGAACTTTACCAGCATCTTACTTCTAATATCATTTCTCAAACAGGTGATGCATTGTAGTTGACGGGTATTTTATTTTTGATATTATTTAAAGAATAAGATCTCAGGATAGCCTCACTTTTTGTCTCAAAGGGATCCCAGCTCTTCACATACATGTCCCAGCTCTTTTCTCCTTGGATGGAGGGCAAGATTTTGATGATGCAGAGACTACATCCCCTCCAGGAGTTCTTCACAATCATTTTATGGCCCCCAAATCTGGTTATCTGCCAATATGTAAAGGCTACAAACCCCAGCACTCTAATTTCACCGACTGTTACATTCCCTTGTGAAGTTGTTAAGATCAAAAATGTTGGGGTTTTATAGGCTCCATCTTCCTTACATTATTTTAAGGCTATAAACGAAGAACAGATGGTACACTCTATCAATCTTGCAATTACCAGCTTCTAATCAGTTCTCAAGGTCAAAGTCAGCTTCCCCATCTTGTGAAGGGGCTATGCAACTCAGAAGAAGTATGTTTCTCTTCCAAAATTTAGGTCCTTAAAAGTGAAAACACAGTTGACGTTTCTCTCATACTTTTTGTGCTTAAAACGAATCTATTTGTTGGTCTCATTTGTTTTCTCTTCTGGGTTGTGTGTTTGTGGACTTGTGGTATTAGAAGAATCACTTTTGGATAAAGAAAATATGCATGTTCCTAACAGTTACTGTCTGTTCTCTCTGAAGTCTGTCCAAGATGCCATTTAAAGACGCAAGTACATTTGTATAATTGAATTCATCTGGGTGCTTGTTCATTGGGTTGGCCCTTCAGAGTGTACTCCAGGTGCTTCAGGGTAGGACCATCACCCTTATTTTACGTTCAGGAGAGGCAGCCTGGGTAGTCTCTTGGTTCTGACTTCCAAAAATCTCTACTCCATCATTCCTAAATTCTTCCACATTGGTCCTAGGCACTCACGCTCCTTTTCAGATTCCTTGGTGGTTCAGAGCTCAGCAGTCCCCATTCTAGACTTAACCTTGCAAAACATGCTTTTCCATACTTTATGACGGGACGTATGGACACTCCAAGGTGGATTCCAGGGCCAGAGAATTTCAGGACAAGGTGAAGTTGTCAAACAGTGCTGAATTATAGAGCCCTTAGAATCTATATGGCCTACTTGGATGTTTGGAAACACTAAATTTATATTACAATGTACAATATTTTTAAGACTGAGGAAAATAAGTTTTTATTCAGTATCCATTCAACAATTATTTCCTGAGTTCCAGCCATGGGCAGATGCTATAAGAAGTGTTGAGATAGTGGCTCTTACCTCCTGGTTCATAATCCAGCAAAGAAATGGTGCATAAACAATCGCTATAATGCAAACTGATTAGTACTATAAATAAGCCTTTCCCATCCTTCTTTGAATGAGTTTATGGCCGGGAGTTATAATGACGATGTATTTTGGGGAGCTATTTCCTTATGCTGGAGTACCTTCCACGTATTACAGTATCCCCTCTAATCCTCACAAGAACACTGATGTTGTAGGTATTATCATTCTCATTTTACAGGTGAGGAAACTGAAGCTTAGAGAGATGAGACAGGCCTCACAGTCTGACAAGTGGCAAGTCTGGTACTTAGGGTCGTTCTTGTTTCCCAATCATGGGAACATAAGCTGGACTCTGCAGGTACCAGGTTACGTTCCCTTTAGACAGGGCTGTGTCCCAATTTGGACACTAGAGGGAACTAAGAGAGCAAAGTAATGAGAAGAATTTGCCTCTGGGCGACCTCTCCGAACAGCCACAGCAAATTGACCTACCCAAATTCATCTCTGAAGGTGGATTAACTACAATTGCAATGGCGAGAAGGCAGATCTGAACCTACTGCACATTCCATTTACAGAAAAGGGCAAGGATCACTTAGGAGTCATCTTTCATCCGAAGCCCTTCAGCCCGCTGCTTCTTTTACCCATATTGGGGAATATTTGTGGAATTTCTTGATGTCTGTGTACAGTCACAACACATAACTCACTTGCTTCTGCTCATCCTATTGCTGATTCCAAACCAGGGCTGCTGTGCAAACAGCTGCTCAACTAGAAACTGGTCCAAGGGAAAGTAGCGCAGTTCACCGGTGGGCTGCATACACACTCCTGACACGCCCCCCACGACCCCGTTTATTCCAGCTCCCAGAGCAGTGAGTGGCTGGTATGGTCCCTGCTCCATTGGCTCCATTGGCAGCAACGCAAAGGACTGATCCATCCGCATGACCATCATCCTGAAATATGCTTCATGAGGAGGAAGTTCTCAGGCTGTCACTTACAGGATTACCTCTTCACTAAGCAGCATCAGACGGCTTTGGAAACAAGTCAACACTCCCTGCTGTTTCAATCCTTTCCTCCTTAGAGTTTTGCCATTAGTTTCTAGGTAGCTTTTCCAGCATGTTTTACAACTCATAGGGAATAGAATATGTAGCTGAAAACTACTGGAAAAAACGAATTCACGTTTTAGGGAAAGTATTTAAAAATAATCACTGACCTATGTGTCTTCAAAAAGTACTTTCTCATGTGCTTCAGTCCCACATGAGACTAACCGTGTTTGGTTAAAACCAAACAGAGCCTTTTCAACCCGGCCACACCCTGGGGTGATGCAATAGTAAACAAGATACAGGCACGGACATGCTTCTGGACATGAAGCTGGCCCGAAGCTCAGGCCACCCTACGGTCCAACAGACTGTGGATCAACGAGCTAATGTTCAGAGAGACTTCCCTCCAAGACGCACTCCATGGCAGGAATTTGAGACAGCTTGGCCCTTATTCTGTGTTTAGGAAAGGGGCAGCCAGCAATTTTTTTTTTAAAGTTAGGGAAGTTATGCAAACAGAACTCTGCTTTACTAAGATGGGTTTGGTGGCATGACGGGGGATAGATTAAAGATTAGGATTGAAGACAGGGAGGAGGGTGTATGGACGTAAGTAAGCACGTGGGGAGGAAAAGAACATGGAAGGAACATTTCAGGGCTGGAACTAACAGCTCCGAGTTGTTGATTGAATGTGGGAAAAAAGGAAGAAGGTATAAATATGACAACCTCACATTCTTTGAGCTTTTACTATGTGCAGGTTAGCAAGCAGTTTACAAAAATTAACTCATTTGATTCTGACAAATTAAATGAGGAATTATCATCGTCCACCTTTCCTGGGACAGGAAACTGAGGCACAGAGAGGCTAAGTCACTTGTCAGAGGTCACTAGGATTTGAACCCAGAGGGTCAAAGCCCAGAACCTCCATTCGTCACATACGCTACAAGGTCTCTTCTCCAGTCCGGGGGACACGGAGGACAGTGACGTCACTGGCTGAGATAGGAAGTCAGGAGCAGCAGGTGTGTGCTTGGGTGGGTCAGTGGGGGTGGGGGAGGGCAGACAAGGTGGCGTTTTGGATGTGTGCGGGATGTGGATGTTCTACCAGCACCACAAGTGGAGATGGACAGCAGGCTTCCGGTCCCCACACGGAGAGGGAGCTGGTTTTCATTAAAAATAATGAAACATCTGTAAACAGGCTGTTGGCTAACTCTCCCAGTCAAACTATTCCAGAAAGTCCTGCTATGCTCACAGACAGGAATCCCATGCCCCAGCTAAAGGTCTGGCCAGAGATTTAGGAAGATCAGGTTCATCAGCAAGGTGCTCAGGGTCCCTGGGCTGCACCGAGGGCTACAAAGGAGACCACACCCCAGACTGGAATAAGGAGGAGGGATCAGTGTCTCTGAGACTCCCTCAATTTATCCCAAGTCCCCTCCTCATTCCAAGGAATCAGTGCTTCTCAACACTGCCCGCTCATCAGGATCACCCAAGGAGCTTTAAAAACCACCAATGCCCAGGCCACACCCCAGAACCAATTAAATCAGACTATGTCAGGGGGAGCATAGGCAGTTTTGGAAAGCTCTCTAGGTGACTCCCATGTGAGGCCCTAGTTAAGCACCAGAGCACAGAAGGAGGATTTGTTTTTGGAGATGACAGAGAGCAGGGTAATGACTAACATCTATAAAGTACTTTTCATTCATAAGACACTTTCACATACATGGCCTTATGGCCTTATTTAAGGAGCATCTTACCATTATTCACTGGTTGGAAGGGGAAACCATGACTCACAAAGAGAAATGACTTGCTCAAGGCCAAACAGTTACTTACCAGAAAAGCCACGACTAGAATCCAGATCTGCTGACCTCAAGTTCAGGGTTCTTTCGTAAGGTCCCATGGGGCAGTGCCACGGACAGAAGGCCAAGCTCATCTGTATTCACATAGAAAGGTGAGAGTGTAGGTACTTTTTAAAGTAATTACGATCCACAGGAGAGGATCTTAAAATAGAGCTGCAGCTGTGTGCCAGGGTGTAAAGGGGTGGAACACCTGGAATGTAGCCAGGCCAGTAAGAGCTGGTGAAGCCCAGGTGTCCCATTGGCAAGTGGCTGTGGGAGGGACCAGGCAGGGGGTGAGTGGGACTGAGGGTAAGAGAGGGAGGCCCAGGGCAGGACCTGGAGTGGCACTGCCCAGGGTCAGAAGGCCTGGGCTCCAGATATAAGCCTTTGGGCCACCTACAGTTGTAGTGGTGGAAATAGCAAATCTGAGTAATTCCTGAAGGCTTTTACCAGTTTATAGGAATTCTTCTGGGACTTTAGGGGCACACTATCTTACTAACCAGATAACAATCACCTGCTAATTTGTACAGAGCTGTATAATTAAAAATACACTCTCTTTTCCCGTTTTCACAATGGCCTGAGGTATTATCCTACCTCAGCAGCTTCATGAGTAAAACTGGTACAATAATACCTCACAGGGACACTAAGAGGATAAATGAAAGAATGTGTCTAGCCAAATGCCTAGCACATAGAAGGTGCTGAATAAATATTAGTGCCATTTGGGGTTTCTTCTTTGTGGAATGTGGATGGTGAGGTTCCGCATTCTGAGACCCATCTGGTGTTCAGAGTGTGGGATCCAGAGCCAGACTGCTAGGTTCAAGCCCCACCAATCATCTAGCTTGTAAACCTCGGACAACTTAGTTACCCACACAAAGCTTCTGTTTCTTCCAGTGTGAAACAGAAATAACATGTGAACCTTCTTGTGTGGTGGTTGGGAGGATTAAATGAGATAATGCATGGAAAACTCTTAGCATAGTCCCTGGCATCCAATCACTGTTCAACAGTTATTAACGAATCCCATTAAACGTGACTTGCCTAAAATCCCCCAAGGTTCAAGTGGATAAGCGAACCCTGGAATCTAGGCCAGTACCGTTTCTGCTCCACCCAGGCAGCTTCCACTGAAATGGAGCTAACACTGATGGAGGGCCAGCTGCATCTCAGAAACTGACATCAAGGCAAAGCACGTCACAGGGATACGACGAGGCCAAGGGGGGCGGGTAACTCTCTTCAGGTCACAGAACTAGTAAGCTGGGGATATGGGAGTCAAACTGTCTGACCTCAAGTCCCACAACCATTGTCCATACCAGTGGCTCTCAGATTCTAGAGTGCATCAGAATCACCTGGAGGGCTTGCTAAAATCCAGATTCCAGGCCCTTCTCTCAGAGTTTTTCACTCAGTCTGCTGATGTAGGGCCTGAGAATTTGCATTCCTAACAAGTTCCCAGATGGTGTCAATGCTGCTGGTCCGGGGACCACATCTAGAGAACTTGGTCTATACTAAGCTGCCTTTGTTTGGTACGATTCCTTGTAATGAAAGACTGTGGTGCTCTAACATCTGCACAAGCTCTGCTGACCTCTCAGGCTGCCGGAAGCCCCAAGGAGAGCCCTGGGGCACACTCAAGAAATGTGTCCCTGTTAAGCTCCTCAGAGCCTCATGACACCACCCACAGCCTTGTCAGATGCACACAGATTTTGTCAGGCACAGTCTATGGGTTCAGAGCCAGCACTCCCAGTTAGGTGTTTTATTATTTATTCACTTGACAGGAAACATACATTTGGTGGTATAAAACACCATGCTACTGGCTTAACTAGTTGCTGTCGTACAACAGAACTCCTCTGGGCTTTCAAGAAGCCCTTGCATGGCCAACTGAGGATGGCTCAGTCACTGGAGAGAAGAACCCTGCCACGAAGAAGAGACCCACTGCCAGGCCCTCTCTGGGCAGCCTCTGCCCCACAGCCCTCCAGAGCCATTCACACACGTTGGGCATCATCAAAATAATGGTCATGCTGGGAGGAATGGGTGCTCTGAACTAGAAGAGGGTCTTAAAACCAGAGCATACCAGGCAATTCATATATATTACAAACATATAAATTAAGAGAGCTACACGTATACAAAATCTTTCAATGGGACTTAATTTCACTCTATGTCATGCCAGGTATTTGTCAGAACCTTGAAAACAGAGGAGGTTTTCAATGGAGCTGGTAATAAAAATAGAAGGTATTTATACACAGGCCCTGCTCCTCTCGTGTCCACTGTGGAATCCTCTGGTGTTGTCAGGGCCTCTGGGCAACCTCAGCACCCCCACAGGTAGCCTATCTGCAGTCTGCATCTTCCGAGAGAGCAGGGGACTCGCTCTGGGGCTCTTCTCCTGTGTCCCCATCTCAGCCTGGCGGCGCCTCCGAACCCAGGGGCTGCCAGAGGGAGTGACGCTGCTGTCCGAGGAATAATCCATGCACTTGCGAAAGGTCTCAGGACTGGCGCTGGAGTTCGGCCTACCTTCTTCGGCCAGTGGGGATTTTCTGGAAACGCCTTTTCGTTGAGCCAAGGGGCTGCTCCAAGGACTTGAGCACGGGGAGGCATTCGGGCTCAGAAAGAGATTCTGGTGGCCAGAAGGGCTGAGCTTGTTGGCGACTGCATGGCGCCGGCCAGCCATAGGGGACGTGGGATTGCTCTCGGGGTCAGAGGAGCTGTTGGCGGAAGACTCATCCCCCACGTACTGAAGCTCCTCAACTCTCCTGTTTAGGGACTTGTTCAGGTGGATGCTCGACGTGGGTTCTTCATCCTGGTTCTTCTCTTTGGATGGTTTCTTTTTGGGTGGCTTCATACCAATCAGGACAGCTTTCATGCTCTCCCGGCCCTGAGATTCTGTGATCATGAACTCATGGGCTTTGATGGCCGCTTCCACCTCCTCGAACTCCACAATGGCGCACTCTTGGGTCCCCACCTGGCTGTACCGGCCGCTGATCCTCCGGATATCAGGAGGCAGCTCTCTCCCGGGTTTGAGGATTCGCACCGACGAGATGACTCCAAAGGTCCCGAAGAGCTTGAGCAGGTGTTCCATCACCTTCTCCTGCACCCTTCCATTCTTCTGGGGGGTGGCCAGGGCCCAGAGCTTAGGGGACAGGTAGAGGTCATAGACCAGGAGCATCTTGCTGGGGAGGTTCTCGCTGGGGAAGAGTGGGACAGGGGTGGTCCTCCTCACCTTCCGGTGGTCCTCATTCAACTCGAGGGTCACTGAGTACTTCAAGGCATGTGCTGTGGTTCTCCAGTCCCGTGTAAGGTGTTTTACCTGAAGAACACAGAGCAAATCAGAGATGGTACCTATTGTCCTTGTCCTCCTGGTGTCCTCTATAATCTCCCTCCCTCCTTTCCTTACCCCTGGAACATCAGTAACTAGAATTATACCCGGTATGTGCAGGCACTCAGAAACCTAGTGAGTGAACGAATACACTTTCTACAGTTACAAACAAGGCAGCACGGTTTAGAACAGTGCTGTCCGACAGATCTTTCCGAGCTATGGAAATATTTTATTCTGTGCAAGTTTAAAGGTTAAACCTGCAGGTTGTGGAACAAGGCTGTTGAAAACACAAATCCAGAGGCCACCTCTAACTGACAGTAAGACCTGAAGAGTTATGCAGTCCCTCAGTACCTCAACTTCCTCATCTGTAAAATGAAGACATTAATAGTGTCTACCTCATAGAACTATCATGAGGACTAAATGAATAAAGAAATATATACAGATCTACCCCCAGACACACATTTTACATATATAAAACTTAGGACAGTGTCCAGCTCACAGTGAGTACTCAACAAATACTATGTGCTATCATTATTTCAAATATTACAGGCTACCATTTTGACAGGATCTGGAGATTTTAACATTCAAATCCTTCTCTGAAGTGGTGCTTCCACATTTCTGCATTCAAGACACAGAAGGTGCCAAAAGATCTTTCAGTATCTCCTGAAGATGATGTGGGCTGTTTCAACTTGGAATTAAATGCAACTTGGGTGTCAAGGAGAATGATGAAACGGTCCCTCACTCCTCCTCCTTTAGTGGAAATTGTGCGTATCAATGTTGCAGTGCATGGAAGCTATATTTATACGGTAAAACAGTAATTTTCGAGAGGCCCACTTCTGGGGAAGGGAATGCCATGGAGAATGAGTCATCCCGAAGAAATGGTGGACGTGACTGGGTGGGTGGGTAACCTGAGCCAGGAATGGCGAGATCACCCGGAGCCAGTGCAGCTGCTCTGCAGAGGCACCCTGACCCAAACAGGAACTTGCCGGACCTCAGAAGGGAGGGCTCCCAAACAGGGCGGGGTGGGGGAGCCCTGGCAGAGCTCTGAGTAGTACCGGCAGGCTCCTGGAGAGAGGGCACTCTCCACTCTAGCCTGTGGCCTCTGGGTGAAACAGCCCAGACTGGGGCTTAGGGTATGGGAATCACAAGTCACCTACACACAGAATCAATGGGCTGATTACCGTGGCAGGAGCCAAGGGCAGAGAGAAGCAGGTCCAGGCTTGGAGAGTTGAACTGCAGGTGGACAGGGTCTATGAGGGATCCAGAAAGGGTGAAGAAGATGACCACAGGACAATGGCTCTGTGGGGGTGAAACATGGGGGGGCCTTCTCCATTGCCAGTCAAGGAGGGAGCACTCAGGAGAGCAGGGGAAGACTGGGCAAGGAGTGCCTGGAGGAAGGCCAGGGTGGCCTTACTCAGAGGGCCGGAGAAGCTGCTGGAAGGCCATGGCCAATCCAGAGAGAAGCAGGACCCAGTATCCACCGCCCAGAGCCAGGAGTCAGGGCCACTGGGAATCTCTCTTAGGTCTGAGCATCCCAGGCCTGGGTCTGTGAGCTTGGGGAAGGAGTGTTCAGGCACCAGCTAGGAAGAGGAACCAGAGAGCTGCCATCTTTGTGCAATTACTAGAACTTGGTAAGATTTTCCAAAACTCTGTGATGGCCCTGGTCATGTATGTTTCCTATTATGATTAGCAGGAAACGCTTTAGAATGAAAAGGGTCTTTGCTATCATTTTGGAGGTGTTGGGGAGTCTGTGTCTACTCTGCAGCCAGTTTTCAACAGAGAACTCTCTGTTGAAAGATCCAGTAAGTGGCAACTTAAAAAGGAAAGAAAATTAGGCTCACTTTTAGGGTCCCTGGGGAGGAATAAAGGAATGTACAGGATGATTCCACTGGCTGCTCCATTTTGGGTTCCCCCACCAGCACTTTCATGTGAGGGCTTGCTCACTGTTCTCTGGACATGTGTGATACTGTGACTTATACTAAGAAATATATATATATGGTCTTCATCCCTGTTACTGGCACTGAGTTCCTAAAACGTTTGTAAGTTCCTGAGCGATAGAGCACAAGGAGCATCTTCTGCTCTAATGAGGCGACTCTGGGTGGGCTCCTGGATGGGACCAGCCATGATTTGAAGCTTGGAACTTTTAGCCCTGACATTCTCCAGAAAGGGGAGAGGGGCAGGAAATGGATGTAATAATATCCGTATTATTATTATTATATAATAAGATAATTATTATAATAATAATTGATCATTCTACATGACAAAGACTCCATAAAAATCCCAAAAGTTCAGGGTTCGAAGAGCTTCTAGGTTGGTGAACATATCCTAAGGAAGGTGTCACACCCCAACTTCATGGGGACAGAAGCTCCCACACTTGGGACCCTCCCAGACCTTGCCCTGTGCATCTCTGCGTCTGGTGGTTCCTCTGTATCCTTTATCATATCCTTTAATAAACTGGTAAATCTAATTAAGTCTTTTCCTGAGTTCTGTGAACAGCTGTAGCAAATAATCTAATCCAAGAGGGCGGAGGTCATGGGAACCTCGGATTTGTAGCCAAGTCAGACAGAAGTTGTGGATCCCTGGGGATCCCTTGTGACTGGCATCTAAAGAGTGGTGCAGAACCCTTAACCTGTAGGGATCTGATGCTATCCCCAGGTAGACAGTGTCAGAATTGGGTTAAACTGTAAGACACCCAGTTGGGTGTCACAGAATTGCTTGGTATGGGCAAAAACCTCCCCCACATCTGGTGGCAGAAGTATTGTGAGGAAGAAGAGTAGGTTTTTCCTCTACAACATGAAATGCCCTTTCCCTTCTCCTGTACTTGAAAACTCCTACTCATCCTTCAAGATCCTATTTCAACGTCACTGCTTCCGGGAAGACTTCTCAATTCTCCAGGCAGGGTTAGTTGCTCTGATCAATTAGCTCCAAACAGTACTTTGTTCTTTCTATTGCAGTACTGTTGATGGTCATATTGTGATCCTTCACTGGTCTGTGCCCCTTATTGGACTTTGCCAGGGCACGGGGGAATGACATGTTCATTTTGTATATCCTGTGCCTAACACAGCACTCAGAATACAGAGCAAATATGTTTGATGAACGAATAAAGGAAAGAAATCAAGAGAAGAGGGCAGAGTATTCCAGCGGGCGAGGCAGAGAAGAGCTCCGGGAGGAAAGCTCTCCTCCAGTGTTCTCTGACAAAGAACACAGGCAACTTGGCTGGGACCCACTCGTTACACATCCTGTTATGCAACAGGCCACGTGGGCTTTTCCATTCTAGTAAATACACTTTCCCCAAGGGAGACACAGAGTTCTTACTCCACCTGGCCTGTTAACTCTTCAAGAAGCAGGGAATTCACAACCCAGTTGCTGGATCTATACAGCAGAGACATGCGGTAGATATCCTGCAACTCCATCCTATAGATGAGGATGTGGCATTACACAGCAAAGGAGGCTGATGTCTTGGAGGAGGCTCATCTCCCAGAGCTCCTTCCTCCTCTTATTTATTCAACTTGGCAAATGAAGAGCTTTGATTTCAGATAATTCTAGGCTGGGTAGGTGTCTCTCAAGGTCACTGAGCCCCCTGTCCTGGCACAGCATCCTCCTGGCCACCCACTTGTCCGGCAAGAGTGCCTGAACTTTGCTAAGAACAAGTAATGTCATTTCATAACTGCCACCAGCTGAGACTTGTCCCAACACCCAGGACCCTTTTAATAGAGTGGGAGGATATTCTTAATAATGATCCTAAATCCCTTCTCTTGATCATTTTCCCCTTTTCCAGGGCTTGGAGGAAATAAAAAGTTGTTAGTCATCAGGTTTCAAGGGGGTAAAAAATATTGAGAACCACAACCCAAAGCACCTCTGAAATCCTCAAAGCGGCTTCTGAGAACGAAGCCTCACCTTTTTGAAGGATGTGAGTAGCTTGACACTCACATACCCCAGCTTGTTCCTCCTCACGTGCTTTAGCAGGAAGGCGTCCTTCTCCAGGTTTTCATCAGAAAAGTAGAATTCAATCTGATCCACCAGTTTCTTGATTAACTCCTCGTCCGGGGGCTGCCACTCCTGCTCCAGGTCTTCACGCTCGTTCTCGCCCCCACTTGTCGTGGCGCCACTGAGACCAGAAGGGGACACGAGGTGTTAGGGGTTGAACCGTAGCCCCCAAGTTTCATGTGTTGAAGTCCCGCCCCCCCATATGTCAGAGTGTGATGGTATTTGGAGAAAAGGTCTTGCAGATGTCATTAGTTAGAGATGAAGTCACCCCAGAGTAGGGTGGGCCCTAATCCACGCGCACACAGGGAGAACACCGCGTGAAGATGAACGCAGAGGTTGGGGTGGTGCGGCAGAGGTCAAGGAATGTCTAAGATTGCCAGCCAGCAAACCATCAGAAGTTAGGGAACAGGCCTGGGACAGACCCTTCCCTAGCGCCTCAAGAGGGGGCAAGGCCCTGCTGACATCCTGATCTTCTCAGAGAGAGAGTCTCCTCAGAGAGGAGACTTCCAGCCTCCAGAACCATGAAGCAATAAATTTCTGTTGTTCTAAGCCACCCAGTTTGTGGCACTTTGTTACAGCAGCCCTAGGAAACCGTAATGGGTCACATGTGAACTGGGCTCCTCAGAAGTGAGAATCACATGGCCACAGGGGAGAGATTTTTTGCCCCCAACTAGCTAAGAAATCAAGCTTTCATTTTTTTAAATTAAATTTTATTTTTTTTATACAGTAGGTTCTTATTAGCCATCCATTTTATACACGTCAGTGTATACATGTCAATCCCAATCTCCCAATTCATCACCCCCCCACCCCACCCCCCGCTGCTTTCCCCTCTTGGTGTCCATACGTTTGTTCTCCTCTTCATCTGTGTCTCTATTTCTGCCCTGCAAACCGGTTCATCTGTACCATTTTTCTAGGCTCCACATATATGCGTTAATATACGATATTTGTTTTTCTCTTTCTGACTTACTTCACTCTGTATGACAGTCTCTAGATCTATCCACATCTCTACAAATGACCCAATTTCGTTCCTTTTTATGGTTGAGTAATATTCCATTATATATACGCACCACTTCTTCTTTATCCATTCATCTGTCAATGGGTCAAGCTTTCATTTTTAACAAGAACAGAAGATCATTAAAAAAGAAAAACGACACCCTCTATTAACATTTATGTTGCTCTGCCATTGCCAAGATGCTTTTCACACATACTCCTATTCTCCCCTCCCCACAAATCGTTCTTGCCTCCGCACGTTCTTCAACTCCAGCAAAATTTTCACTGGCTCACAACCTTAAAAAAAAAGCAATTGTATAAGAGTCCAAATGAGAAAAAAATCGAATATTCTGGCAGGAGAAAAAAAAACTAAATCTATCTCACAATTTTTCAATTTCAGAAATTACATTTAGCATAAAATACAGGTACTTGTAGATCTTAAAAATGAAGAGTTTTAGTTATTTGCCTGTAGAGAGTCTGGAAATGGTTTTTAAAATACCTTACTGATGTCAGAAGACAAATGTGTATGTACTAAAGGAAAAAAAAAAAACAGTCTGAGAGACTAACTTTAAAAGTATGTTTCTTCAAAAGGCTTTTTAAAAATGGGATGATAAACTAAGGGAATATGTTAAGGCAGCCCATTAGATATAACAGGTCAAGTGCAATTTAAACAGTAGATAAGTTGAATATTTTAAAAGTCCCTAAAAGGTAGCTGTGGCAGACACCAGTCTGACTCACCCAACAGCTAACAGCAAACTCTTTCTTACTTGCCCTCCTTTACTACGGAGGTTATAAAAACTAAATGCTCACTTTCCCAGTCTCTCTTCCAGGTGGTAGCCATTTGTCATGTTATGGCCAATAACATACAAGTGAAAATCTCTTGGTCTTGGCCTTGCCCCTTCCCCTTTTATCTGTTTTGAGTGTGGATGTAATGGTTGGAGCTGTAGCAGCTATTTTATTACCATAAGGAAAAGGTCAGGAGAATCAGCTTGGCCTAATTTATTGACATTATTGGTTCTGATATTACTGAGTTGCTGAACCAACTACTATAACTACATACTTGCATAATTATGATTATTACATGAGAAAGATAAAATCCTATTTGTTTAATTCACTGTTATTTGGGTCTTCTACTACTTACAGCCGAATACTAGGATAGTAACACTACACTGAGAAAAGAGGTGCTCAAAACACACCAAAGGAAAAGTGTCAGTGGGAAAATCAATGAAATGAAAAAGAAAATGCCAGATGGAAAGTACAAATTTTCACTTTATTACAGAAAGTGTACACCCTAGATAGTAGTTAAAATGGATAGGTTGAATATACCAGATGAAATAACTAAGAATGCATAGGAAATTCTGGGTCCAGCTGACAAGGATGACAATGAATAGCAGGGGATGGGGTGAGGTGTGTGATAACGACCAGCGAAGAGTTTTGGGTGGACTCAGAGGCATAAGCAAAATGGCCCAACTTACTACAAATGGCTAGTATATCACAGGTGACCAGACCATTAAAGGGACTCACAGACCAATAAGTCCTACTTCCTAACCAGAGCAGTTGATGCCATCACTAAAAGTAAACTTACACACAAATAAAACATAATGGAAGGAAGAGGTTGCACTTTCTCACTTTCTCCAGTGCCTATTCTAGACCCTCCCATTCTTCCCAAGGTCAGCCACGGGAAGACTTTACTCCCTGCAGATGATTCTACCTCAGACTTGATTAAGAAAATCAAGTTCATCCAATCAGACTTGCCCAGACCTTCCTCAGACTTGTTCTGTGTGTCTGGACATCCACCAAAGAATTCATTTGCTATATCTGGGCGCCTTTTCTCCATCTTGGTCTCTTGCCCCTGGCTGCAGGATGGGACACAGTTGATCACCTTCTTCTTGATATTCTCCCCCTGGGCTTACATGAGTTGTTCTTTTCTGGGTTTTCTTCCCATCTGACTGCCCTTTCAGGATCTTCTTCCTCCCCCATTTTGAAATGTAGGTATTTGCCAAGGATCTTTCCTTGGTTCTTTATCCCCTGGCAACCTCGACACTTCAGCCACTGGTTGGCTCATCTGATTCAAGTCTGCCTCTCCTCCTACTCCTCCATCCTGCTCTCACTCCTGAGTCCAGTCCTCAATTCCTAACTGCCTGCTGGACGTTTCCACATGGGTAGCCTGATACTGCTTCAATATCAATATGTCCAGAATCAAGCTGTCACCTTCTGCAGAACTCAGCCTCAGGTAGGACCAAAGCCTGGGCCTGTTTACCAAGAGACATTCTACCTGGGAACCTCATCTTCTTTTCACACAATCGCTCAGTGAATAATCCATAATGTGTTGGGAGGTGACTCTGTGTCAGTATTTGCACCTGGTGAGCAACTAACCAGAAATTCCAGAACAGGTGGGTAGTACTGGGAGGTGACAGAAAGCCTCTGTGTGAGTGCAGAGGTGAGCTTCTTGCCCCCAGAGGACCCCTCCCTCTGCATGGGTGCTGTCAGCAGCAACTGTACATCTCCCAAGGGGAATCTTGGAAGATCAGGAAAGCCTGTTTTATATAGGGGAGCCTGCGGCACTGTTTCCTGGTTCTTGTAACAGCCTTCGAACACAAAAGACCATGTATCCTTCACAAACATTAAAGAAGTTTGTATTCTTTATATATGAACATTGACAACTTTTTGTCAATTACAACTTTCCTAAAATAACCACATTATCTTCCCTCCCATACTGTCCCACAAATGACTTTCCCTACACTCTCTTCTATGTGCTTAGACTCAAAACCTAAGATGCATTTTTCAGCCTTCCCTTTGCCCCCACATTGAGTCAGTTATCAAGTGCTGATTTTATTCTGCAGTGTCTCCCATCTGTTCTCTCTTTTCCATTCCAACTGTTCTCATTACTTCTCCCTTGGACCCTATTAATAGCTCATCAAAAAATAATTCTTAAAAATTAAAGTAATACATATACATAGAACCAACTGAAATAAAATAGTAGAAAACTTATAAAGAGAGCAACAATCCCCCTCTCCACTCCTCTTTCCTAGATGCAACCTCTATTCAACCATTTAATTCCTATGAGAGTTGCTGTATAGCTCTATGTATCACTTGCCAATTTCTGAAATTCTTTGTTGATGTCCTATTATACAAAAGAAGGATTTGGGGTCACTGAAAAGCCTCTTCTTTCAACTTTAAAATTTTTATATTATTTTTGGTTTTTCTATTAGCCTTCTCTATGTGTTTTAAATAATATACTTGGAATTCTCTTTCTTATTCCACCAACATTAAAAAAATATTTCCCAATTCCTCACAACATATGATGTGCATATTATTACCCCTCCTTTTCCTTCAACTCTCCTTACATTTCCAACTTCCCAAATTTTATCAGATGTGCCTTTATTTCATTTTGTCATGGTTCATAATATTTACAGTCTATTCTGGAACTACTATTTCATGCTTTGTCTATAGATAGATACTAAACTCTGAAAGTCAATCAGTTGTAGGTCATTATTATTACCATATAAACATTGGTCACTGCAGGGAGAAGGCATTTGCTAAGATTACAGTTCTCTTCTTAAAATACTGTCAGTTGACTGACCACTTGGACTGATCTTCTATGCCTATTATTTTCTATCACATTGTCTGTCTGTGCCTTTGTCTTTGATTTATATGCGAAGAGATTTCCTTGACATTATCTTCCAACCTTTTCCAGTGAATTTTTAAAATTGCAGTAATTATTTAGTCTTTAAAAATTCTTTTATGTCTTCAGATCGTTCCTTTTTAAGAGCATCCTGTTCTTATTTTGTGGATACACTATCTTAAATTCTCTCAGGGTACTAACTGGAGTATATATAATTTTTAACAGCCTCTTCTGTTTCCAACAGTGTTCCCTCTGTATCCTCTGGGGTTAGTTTTTCCATTTAATTTTCATGTCACTGATTTTCTTCACGTGGCTGGTAAACAGCCATCTTTTTCTTTTTAAAAATATTTTTAAAATAAACTCATTTTATAATAGTTTTAGATTTACAGAAAAGTTGTGAAAATAGCATAGAGTTCCCACATATCCCACACCAGAATCCTTCTATTATTAATAGCTTGCATTAGTGTGGGACACTTAAGGAACTAGTATTAATACATTATCATTAGCTAAAGTCCATACTTTATTCAAATTTCCTTAGTTTTTACCTGATAGCCTTTTTCTGTTTCAGGATCCCATCCCATGTTACATTTATCCATTGTGTCTCTTTAGGCTCCTCTTTTCTCTTGGCTATGACACTTTCTCAGACTTTCCTTGTTTTCGATGACCTTGACAATGTTGAGCAGTACTGGTCAGGTATATTGTAGAATGTCCTTCAATTGGGATTTGTCTGATACTTTTTTCATGATTAGACTGGGGATATGAGTTTTTGGGAAGAGGACCACTGATGTAAATTTCCATTCTCATCACATCATATAAAGGGCCCATTCTATCCAAAGACTGATAATTGTGGATGTTGACCCTGATCACCTGACTGAGGTAGTGTTTGTCATACGACTCCACCGTAAAGTGACTCCTTTTCCCCCCTTTCCATACGGTACACCTTGGAAGGAAGCCCACACATAAGGAGTAGGGAACTATGGCTCCATAGTTATTCATTCTGAAGAATGAAGTCTGGGTTGCTTTTTCTTGGTGGTTTGTGAGGGCCCCCTAGGAATATGTACACTCCTATTGTTTTTCTTCCTTAGGTGGCTCTATATACATGGGTGGGGCATGCCAATTGGCAGGCTTCACTTCAGAGTGAACTGGAAGGGAACAATTAAGTAGGAGCCCTATATCAGGTACCAGCTCTACCTTAGCAGTCCTAGATCACCACTCAGTTCACTCAATTCCTTTAGGAAATAATCTTGTTTCTTTTTTCCCCTGGGAAGTAAAGGGTATATTGTCTACTACCTTTCATTGGCAGGTAGAGAGGCTGGGCAATTGTTCTAAAGGAAGAGTTTAAATTACCTCTCAGATATTAGCATCCCTTTTCACTCTTGCCTCCTTTGCGTATTTCCCAACCACAGCCTTTCTAGGGTTCTTTCTTCCCACCTCCTGTCACTTCCTGTTGTATTTTGGGCTACAGTCTCTTCCGTTCTGTGCCTTATTACACGTTTTCAAGAACAGCTATAAAATGCCACTGCTCTGTCTTGATACTAATAATGTTTCCTATTTCCTATTAAATAAAATCCAAAATCCTTAGCTCTTTATTCAGATTCACTTAGAATGTGGCTGTAACCAGCTTCCAAATGCATTTCTATTTCCTTGCAGATCCTTTGCTCCAAGCAAATAAAGACATATAGTTCCCCATATCACAAGGTTTCTGGACTCTATGCCTTTGTGCATGTTGTTCCCATCTCCTTGAATACCTTGCCCCTCTCTCTCAGGTCCGAATCCTAGTCACACATCAAGGCCCATCTCAAACATAACTCTCCCAGGAAGGAAATCATGTCAACTTCTCCTAATACTTGCCTCTACTTGTATCAGAGCTACTTGTGTGCATATCTTATTAATGCCCTGAACTCTAAGTTCTGGGAGGGTAGGATTCATATTGGTTTCTTTCATTCTACCCAGAGCCTTGCACGTAGTAGGAATTTAAAAAGCATCACCAAGGTAAAGTGAATTGTTTCTGTATGGGCAAATCACACCTATCAGAATTCTTTTAGGGAGAAAGTATGGTTCCTGGTGAATATGTTGCTAGTGGCCTTTCAAGAGGACTGTGAAAAAGTTTTACGTTTGTGTTACTGTTTTGCTTTAAATAAAGTATTATAAATTGGGAGTGATGATGAGTTCTTTTGTTATGACTGTAAACTTGCTAGAAATGGAAACAAAGCATAGAAATAAGGGGTACATTTCGAAACAGCTAATTGTGCTCCACAGACCAGTGTTGAAATATCTATTATATTTGTAAATGATTTGGAGAAATAAGGGCAGGATAAGATCTCCAAGGCTGCTTTTCTCATAAAATTTCAAGCTACTTTGGCTGTTAATTGAGTGGTTAATCAGATGATACCTTACGAAGGAAAACACCCAAACTAAAATGGTGGAGTAATGAGCTCCTCACTAAGACTTTCAGTACAGAAAAATTTTTGGACTCATCATCTATCCTTGCCAATGGTCTAATATATGTTGGTTGGGTCACCAAGACCAGGAAAATGATGCACAGCAACATGGAGGTTAGTGAACACAAAGGAGAAAATAACATTTATGAAAAACACTAGGGTCCAGTACCATTGTGTGAAGTTTCTTTTGACTCGTCTCTAGAAAATGATAATGAATCTGAAAAGGTTCAAAAAGGCAACCAAATTGATAATGCAATATAAAAACATGAGGGAAGGTTCAAAAAATAAAGGTTCAGGAGGACAGGTCGAAAACATATATAGGTATGTACCAACTCTGGAAAAGGTATCACGGGAACAACTACATAACAAGTGTTGGCAAAGATGTGGAGTAAAGGGAACCCTCATGCACCACTGATGGGAATGTAAGTTGGTGCAGCCACTATGGAAAACAGTATGGAGATTCCTTAAAAATTAAAAATAGAACTACCATATGATCTAGAAATTCTATCCTGGGTATTTATTCGAAGAAAATGAAAATATTAATTAGAAAAGATATATCCACCCCTATGTTCACCACAGCATAATTTACAACAGCCAAGATATGGAAGCAACCTAAGTATCCATAAACAGATGGATGAATGGATAAAGAAGCTGTGGTTAGGTGCGTGTGTATATATATATATATATATATATATATATATATATATACACACACACACACACACATGCACACACACACACATACACACAATGGAATATTACTCAGCCATAAAAAAGAATGAAATCTTCTCATCTGCAACAACATGAATGGGCCTAGAGGGTATTATGCTAAATGAAATAAGTCAGACAGAGAATGACATATACTGTATGATTTCACTTATATGTAGAATCTAAAAAACAAATGAACAAACATAAGAAAACAGAAACAGAGAACAAACTGGCGGTTGCAGGGAAGTAGAGGGAGGAGACAGATGGGTGAGGGAGATTAAGAGGCACAAACTTCCAGCTGCAAAATAAATGAGTCACGGGTATGAAACGTCCAGTGTGGGGAATAGAGTCAAAAATTACATAATATCTTTGTATGGTGAGAGATGGTAACTGGACTTATCGTGGTGATCATTTTGAAGTGTACAGAAGTATCGAATCACTATGTTGTGTAACAGGAACTAACATAGTGTTGGAGGTTAATTATACTTCAAAAACAAACAAACAAAGTCAGAAAAAGAAATCAGATTTGTGGTTACCAGAGGTAGAGGATGGGGGAGAGGAGGAGGAATTGGATGAAGGTGGTCAAAAGGTACAAACTTCCAGTTATAAGATAAATAAGCACTAGGGAAATAATGTGCAACATGACACATATAATTAATACTGCTGTATGTTATATGAAAGATGTTAAGAGAGTAAAGCCTTAGAGTTCTCATCACAAGGAAAAAAATTTATTTTCTATTTCTTTAATTTTGTGTCTATATGAGATGATGGATGTTCACTAAACGTATTGCAATAATCATTTCATGATGCATGTAAGTCAAATCATTATTTTGTACAACTTACACTTATATAGCGCTGTAGTCAATTATATCTCAATAAAACTGGAAGAAAACAAAAATAAACTGAGGGGAAAAAATAAACTGAGGGGGAAAAGGCAAGGAAGTGCTCATTTCTGTTTGCCTCTTTACGAGGGACTCTTGTTCAATCCCAGATGATCAGGGAAAGCTCTATTTTACATATGAATGTCAGCTAATAAATGTACAAAGAATGATAAAATGAGGAAATCACCAATATGTAATCCCCGATGAACTGACTCAAGCAAAGATCATCAGTGGATGCTAACACCATTAGGTGAAATGTCGCTGGTGAAAGAATATTCTCGAGAAGACCAGATGTTACTTGTTAATCACAATGGAGGGATCACCTTAACCAAGAAAGTCAAATTTAGCATCACTAATGGTGTATGCTGCCTGGGTGATACAATAAGTTTATGGGAGTGCCCAAAGAGTCTTCTTGCCAAAATGTTTAACTGAATCTAATCAAGCCTTCTGCGCTAACTTGAGTTTGTGGGAAACACATGGTACAAAGGAGCAAGTTAAGCTAGACGACGAGAACATAACCAGACCAGTTCAAACTGTGAAACATTCAACAAGACATCTGGGCTCTTATCTAAAATAGGAAAGCATTAAAAAAAAAAGTGGGGATGCTCTAGATTAAAAGATTCTAAAGAGATATAATAGACAACTGTCTCGATCTGAGGTTCTGGTTTGAGGTGAAAAAGAAACAGCTGTAAAATACAGTGTGGGACAATTGGGGGAAACATGAATGTGGAACTTGACTATTAGATTAGTTTAGGGATTATGTTAGGGAATTAGTGTTAATTTTCTTAGTTGCAGTAGTAGTATTATGATTTTATAAGAAAATGTCATTATTAAGAGCTACAAAATGAAGTACTTAGGGTATAAGTCTTGTGTACAACATACTTTCAAATAGTTCAGGGGAAACCACACACATTATACATCCATCAAACAAATATGGCAAAATACTAACAACTGTCTAGTCTAGATGGCAGGTATACAAATGCTCAGGTTACTAACTCTTTCACACTTTATGTCTGAAATTTTTTATGTTAAAAAGGTGAGAATAAAAGAAAAGACATCTTTTTAGTGGGCAAGCTGGGGGTAAGACTAGAGAGATGGTGCTAGGTATTGGAGATATGGAGAAGATCAAGACAAGGTCTCTGCCTTCAAAGATCTCACTGTCTAGAAGAGGAGAAACACACAAATATTTCAACTTGATGGAGTGAGTGCTATGATAGAGACACACATTCATTCAACAAATATTTATAGAACACCCACTACGTGGCAGGTGCTGTGCTGGGCACTGAGGATGCAATGAAAACCAGGTAAGTGCGGTCCCTGAAGTCATGGAGCTCATATTCTTATGAGGGAGACAAAACTATAGAATTACAACTGTGGTGTGTACAGAGTACTACAGCAACACGAAGAAGAGAAAACAAACTTGGCTTTGGGGTAGGGACTGAGGATGGTGGGGAAGAGGCAGCGAAGTTTTAAGGCTACTAGAACTTAACCAGAGGGACCTGAGGTGGGAGCACAAAGACATGTGGACACAAAACAGCAACCTGTGTTCAGGGACCTAGTGGGGGTCAGCACTGGGGGAGCACGAATTGTTAAAACGGGCAGGGAAGGATGCAATGGCTGAGGGACGATACGGGTGGATACCCATCTCAACCAGCGAATATGGGAACCTGGGCTTTCTCCTGCAGGCTCTGGGAGCCCAGAAGTGTCCACACAGGGTGGTGGCAGCTGCTGTGCCAGGCTGGCTCAAGCAGGGGACAGCGTGGCTCCTGTTCTTGGCTGCACTCTCCTTGTGCTCTGGATGTTTGCCCGCTGGGCTCTCTCAGCTCCACCACCCTGAAGAGCCCCAGGGATTTTTCTGGTGTCAACTCTATGCCAGTGGGCAGCAGGAAAGGCTTCAGACTGAATGCTCCATGAGACTCCAGCCCCTGGAGCTGGGAGAGAAGGGTGGCTCTGGGGTGAGAACCACCCCGCGCCCGAAGAAAGGATCATG
This sequence comes from Delphinus delphis, assembly GCF_949987515.2. Lineage (NCBI taxonomy): Eukaryota > Metazoa > Chordata > Mammalia > Artiodactyla > Delphinidae > Delphinus > Delphinus delphis. Next base: position 132,480,128 of record NC_082684.1, on the reverse strand, counting down.
TTCTTCTAGATCTCCATAGGGGTTCCCAAGAAATAAGTAGGGCTTTAATCCCTGCTAATGGTACAATCTCAAAATGTAGTACCCGGGATAGGGGACAGCTCTTTGCCACAGTTGCAGGCAAACAGATTCAGCAGAATAAGCCACTCTGGACTATTTTACATGACCTCTGAAATGATTTGACTAAGTGGCTGCCTTCTCAAGATTGTGAGATGTCAGTGACTCATTATTTTTATACTTTCAATACTCAGCACACAGGTGAGTGAATGAATGAATCAGACTTTACAGTAAAGTGCTGATATTATGTACTAATCTGTCATGTCACCTGCTGTTGCCCAGCTTTGCTGCACTAAACCACTGGGCTGGACTTTCCTGCTCAAATACCTCTATCTGAATGCCCTGAAATTCTGGGTCCTTAAATCTAGACCTCTTCCACTAGGGAAGGGTCAGGCAGTGAAGGGGAATGGCTCTAGACCCAGGATCCTCATGCCCTTGGGTTGAGTGTTCTCCCAATGAAGTAAATATATGCCTGCCAGGGAATAATCCTGCAGAGCTCTGGTAGCTCAGAGCATGTGCAAAGAGGACTCTTAATAGATGCCTCTTGGGATCTCCCATTATTTGCAAGTTCTGTCACTGCCCTACTCCTATTGCTAGGGATGCTCCATACTGCAGCTCCTTTCAACAGCAGGAAAAAAATCACAGTCCTTAAAGGCCTGGGTGTTAGTGGACACAAGAGTAAGGTCTCTCTCTGGCTGAAAATAAAGCTCAGGGCCCAGAGGTGAGCTTAGACAGGTGGTTTCTTGTGCTAGACTACCCATTACCCAGGAACCCAACGCCAAGGCAGCAAGATGATGATGCAAGCTTAGAAGTCAGATGGAGAAGGGGCATGAAAATGGGAATCCCCCAGCAGGGGAGGATGAAGCAGCAAGCCCTAAACTGATTCCAAATGGGGCAAATGAACTCTACACGGTGAAATCACTCCTCCTTGGATCCCCCAGCAGCAAGTGTCAGCTGTGCCTGGCCGGCCCCCCAACCCCACTTGGACTGATAAGCAGACAGGGAAATGATGGCAGTGAAGGCTAGGTGGGGCCACTCTCATGGGGAGGTGGGCCTGCTTCGGAAGTGGAGACTGGGTTGGGCTAGGCTTTTTGGAGGGTCTTTGGGTGAGCTCAGGGAAGGAGAGTCTGGGGAAGAGATGGCGAGGATGGTCCAGGAAGGACTTCCCCCTGGGTCCCAGAGCATGCCCACGTCTAGGCCCCTCAGATCCCCGCCGCCAGTTCCGAAAGCCTTGGTGGGGTTAAAGGCTGCGGACCCGGTCACCAGCAACCGCCAAAAGCCAGTTCTGACTCCGTGGGACGGCCCAGAGCAGCGTCACGGGGCCGGGGGTGTGTGGGGGGGAGACGACCCGCTATGCCCGCGGAGTTGTGCTCCCCCAACTGGGGTTCGGCCGGGACTCGGGGTCGGCGACTCCCACCTGGGCCAGGGCCCTGCCGCCGCGCTTACCTGTGCCCGCGGCTCGGCTCCTCCTCGCTGGCGCTGCCCCAGCCTGGGCTGAGGTACCGAGAGGGGTCCCCCGAGCCCCGCGCCTCCGCCCCCTCCTCCTCCTCCTCGTCCTCCAGCTCCTCTACGTCCTCGGCCTCCTGGATGGCGACGCGGATCTGCACCGCAGTCTCGGGCCCGGACAGCGCCTCCTCGCCGGGCTGGGCCATGGCTCGTGGGCCGGCCGGGTCTGCGGCGCCGCCGGGTCCCCGCGCCGCGAGGCCGAGCCAGCCGGGCGAGGACTACTGCGAAGAGGGGGCGGAGGCGACGCGAGCGGCTCTGCCCCGGAAGGACGGGGGTCGCGGCGCCCCGCCCCGCGCCGCCGTTGCCACCACCCCGACGGCCTACCGAGCGCCAGCGCAGACGGGGTCGCGTAGGGGGAAGGTGCCTTCCTCTGCTGTCCTCTCGCAGAGGCCTGTCCGGGACTGATTCCCCGACCCCCCGGTCCTAACAGTGCGCGCCCGATGCTCACACGGCCCAAGCCCGAGTGATGTGCCAGGGCTCCCTCCTCCCGCCCGCTCCTTTCCAGGCGGCCCCGAGGAGGGGAGGGGCGCGGCACATCTGACTTCACAGTTTGTGGATGACTCTGGGGGTGGCAGGCCCAGACAGCAGCTTAAGGGGCTTCTGTGCCCCCTTCGCGTTTCCCCTTCTGACTTGCACAGACGACCGAAACCTCCACCGTAGGTCAGTATGGCATAAGCACCCTCTACACTGTGCGTCTTGTGACGTCAGGGACTTGGCTCTTGCCGTGCCTCATTCTAGTGGTTCCCAGAGTGTGGTCCCCAGACCAACAGCACCAGCTTTACCTGCGAACTTGTTAGAATTGCACATTCTCAGGGCCCACGCAGACCTCCTGATTAAGAAGCTATGGTTCAGAACTTTGTGCTTTACCAAGCCCTCCAAGCGATGCTGAGGTTCACTAAAGTTTGAAATCCACTGCCCTCTATGCCTCTTAGAATATGCCCTGCACATAGTAAGCATCCAAATGTTTGTTGAATGAATAAAGGGAGCTACTGAAATGCCAGTATGTTTGAAACCCTGCCACCTTTTCACATTTAGCTTTATATTGAGTTCCATCTCAGCCCTTCAAATGTGACCCAGAAACCAGGGACAGGGGCATAGAAATGAAGAAAACTTCCATCTGCTTTCATGAAGCTCTTGATTTAGCGCCTTATGCGTAATCTGTTGTGTTAATTTGCCACAGTAGGGCTTCAAAAGAATGGAAACCTGGACCATCACCTTTTGGCTCAAGAAATGGGGTCTTGGAAATCAGCATCCTTGTAAAAGAACACCATGCACAGGGCTCTGGGCACCTGAGCTGGGCCAGGAGAGACCCAAGGGGGCAGTAAGGACAGCCCCTCTTTTTAAGGTTTGACTGGAATCTGTATCCCTTTCTTTTTCAGATCTCTCTTTTGAAAGAAGAGGTCCTAGAATGAGTAAGTGAAGGAAGAGGTACACCCTTGGTGTTCTGCCCTAGAACAGCTCACAGCCTGGAGTCTGAGCTACTAGGAGGAAGAGGCAAGAAGTCAAGAGGATCTGTACCTCCCTCCAGGGCTACGGTGATTATAGGACCTCTACACACCTGGTCCACCACTGCAATGAAGAGCAAGAGGAGAGAGATTTGTAAGCCCCTGCACGCCTCCTGATCTGATAACTTTAGTCCCTAAATTCACAAAACAATATGCATCATGTCATTTAAACTGTTGTGTGGCAAAAACTACAGGGATTATTATCCCTACCCAGGATAATGGCTCCATTGGTACCAGGTTTTAATTTACGTAGAATTCATGCATACCTTATATCAGGGTTTCCAATTGCCTGACCATAAGAGTCCCCTGGGGACTGTTCTGAAAATATAGACTCCTAGTCCCCTGTAGTTTGAAAACAGGCAAGTTGGTGGGTGAATCTGATCTGCGGAGGTGTTTTATTTGGTTGGAGTTTTGAAAAAATAAATTGAATTTATATGCCCTTAGATCCAAATATTTCTACCTATGCTGATTCTGGTATTATTTATTTCTGACTCCGTATAAAGGAATTTTGGATCTAGAAAGGATGTTATACACCATCCAGCCCTGAGCTCCTCCTGTGCTGGATGGGTACCCTCAAGAGTACAAACCTTTCTGCCAGGGCCCCAGTGAGAGAATCAAATGCAAAATTTTCATGAAATTTTTAAGGCAACTTCACATTTGATTTGATTAGTTCTACCCACACACCTCATCATTTGTGTCATTGATGAGGGAACCAGGCCTTTTAAAGGGCCCTTCTGGTTTCCAGCTCCTTCCCACACTGCGCTGTGGCCAGGGAATGAGGCCGCTTCCGCTCAGGCCTGTGTTTAGCGTCACTGCAGGGAGTCTGCATCAGTATGGAGATGATTAGCAAAGCCTCCTTCAACAAAGTCATGACCCACGGTTGGCCTCGTTCGCTTTCCCTGGAATCTTGAGAGCTCATTTTTATAGTAAACTCAAACTGGGACATGGCTTTTTTCCATAGTTTCTGAGTATAAAACAAAAGGAAAAACATTGACAAGGCATCAGGATGGCCTACGGTTAAGTTAAAGCAAAAACTCAACCCTGGAGACCGCTCCAATAACTGTAGGTGAAGGAGGCATTTTACTTACTCATTTGTTTAAGTACGTAACTGTGCTGGCCTCAATTTTGTAAAGCTGGCCTCAATTTTGTAAAGTAACTAAGACATGATCCATGAATACCAGGAGATGGAGGGAGCCTGGAAAAGAGAGGCTTCAATAAAAAGAATGTGTCCACTGCAATATATGTTGTAGCAGAAATCTGAACAAAGAGGCACAGCCTGTAAAAACATCACCAAGGATGTCTTGACACTTGTTAGAATAGCTTCCACCTAAGTAGCAGAGTATAGTAGAAAAAGCACCTGCTCTGGTATCAGATAGACCTGGAGTCAGACACCAGCCTTGCCACATCTTAGCTCCATAACCTCCTGTTGTTGTTTTCTTACCTGTAAAATGGTCTGAATGATCCTTACCTCATCAAGCTGGAGACGTGGATCAAATTAGATAGTTTGTGGAAAATGTCTAGTACAGCACTTGGCCTAGATTAGATGCTTGGTGTATGCTGGTGTACACTGTGATGTGGACTTCTAAGTACTTTCGTACCAGGAAAGGCTTAGCCTGTGTGGGGAACACAAACCCTCTAGCTGCTGCATTCCTCCATTGTAAATCAAGAAATTGGTATTTTTTTGTGTAAATACAAAAAACTTTATAAATTGAGGTAGCCTTTCAGGGCCAACTTAATTCTGCATACACTGACAAAACAGAACCTCTCTGGGTAGGAAATCAGCATCTTTCTACAGTTCATTTTTAGCTTCAATAAGAATCAAGATATCCATCCACAGATATGAGGTGTTTTATGAGACTTGTCCATTAATATACATTCTCCCTTGTTGAATAATATCAATCCCCAATAGCCACCTAACCAGAAACACATTTCCCAGAATGCTTTGCATATTGTTCTAATCATGTGACTACATTCTGGCCAATAAGATGGGAGCAAAATGTTTTCTCCCACTTCTGGGTTGTGCTTCTAGAAATGCAGATGTGTTTCCCTGGACTTTTTCCTTTGCCCATTGGCAGGAGCAACCATGTTGGCCCCAAGGATGGAAGCCACATGTTAAAGATGGCAGAGAGAAACCCTGGACTTATTTAGTGAACCATAATCTGGATCATCATTTGACAAAAAAAAGAAACTCACACCTTGCTTAACCCTCTATTTTGAGATATCTTTGTTACAGCAGCTTAGCTTGTATCCTAACCAATACGTGAGGATTTACTAATATTGGATGAAATAATGTATGGAAGCAACTAGCTCAGGGCTCAGGACATAGTAGCCACTCAATAAATTGGTGCTAAGTTTTAATTTAAAAAATTTGGTAGTATATATAAGTCCATGCCACCCTCTCACTTTGTCCCAGCTTACCCCAAATGTAAAATAGATAGCTAGTGGGAAGCAGCCACACAGCACAGGGAGATCAGCTCCGTGATTTGTGACGACCTAGAGGGGTGGGATAGGGAGGGTGGGAGGGAGACGCAAGAGGGAAGAGATACGGGGATAAATGTATATGTGGCATATTTATCAAATTGTTTCGGCACATATTTCAGAGAGACAGTGTTTAAGCTTTGCCTGCCATTTATGCCTTGTAGAAGACTAGTTTATCAAACTGATGGGGAGTGCAACACATTAAAAATAGATGGATTTTACTTGCGAGGAGGGAAGTGAGAGGAAGGCTAGTTCTAGGAGAGTGTTCAGAAATTTCAGGGGTAAAGGTGATTGGCAGAAGTGCCAAGAAGCATAAGTAGAGGCACTCATTGAGGGAAAGCCTGAAGAACTTGCACAAAGCTGGATCACACAGAGCAAGAGAGCCAGTTGTATTCTCTGGTCAGAGAGGTGAGAGCACCCCTGGTCCTCCAATTCTTAGGAAGACATACAGCAGCCAAAGCTTCAACCTGGTCGGGGTGGGAGTTCTATTAGGTCTGAGATTCTGTACACTAGTCTCACCTAGGGAGCTCTTAAAAAGTCTGATGTCCAGGCTGCACCCCCCTCAATTAAGTTCTGGAGGTGAGACCCAGGCATCAAAATCTTCCAAAGCTCCCAGTGATTCCGATATGTGGCAAAGGATAAGAACCTCTGCGTTAGATCTTTCAGGTTCATGTTCCCCAGACCCCCTCTGGAGACTGGCTACTGGGTCGCCTGATCTCCAGGTGCAAGTAAAGAGCCCAATTCAATCCCAGCAGTTTCCTAGAGTTTACTGAAAGACTAGGCGACACGAAGGCGAATTTCTCAAGTGATTTCTCTGCAAAAGCAGACTTCTAACCAGGTTGCTGCAAACCGTTGTGCAGGTTGTACATAGTACAAGGATGCTTGGTAAAAGGGAGGAGGGGACTGAAACAACAGCCTAAACTCCGCTCACCAAGCTGTCACCCTGGCCTTGAACTTGATGCAACCTGAAGGAGAAGAGGTGCCTATTTCTAATTCTCACGAAGGAGCTAAAGGGCTAATAGTGTCTCTGTTTCAGGCCTGCTTGAGGTAGAGACAAAGGGAGATTTAGGAACCATCTGCATTGGAATTACCTGGGATCTTACTAAAACACAGGTTCCTGGACCCTCATTCCAGATCTAATGAATTAGATCTCTGGGAAGGGGCTTAGAAATCTGTGTTTTAACAATATTCCAAGTGGTCTCCATCAAGCTGAAGTTGACGACCACTGGCCTAGTGTATGGGATGGTCTTTCAATAAAAATAAATCGAGCACCTCCTACATGCCAAGGATACAAGTGCAAATAAGATCCTGTCCCCTCCTCAAGCATCCTGATCCAGTGGGAGACACAAAGTGTGGGTCCCAGGAGGAGCCCAAGCTATGAGCTCTGCTGGGGTTCAGATAGGTCTGGCACATTCAGAGAACCAGTGAGCAGACCCAGAAGTCTCTATGAGAGGAAGCTCCTCCCAGGAGAATAGTCATCCCAGGGACACAGGAGCCAGGCACCACAAGCCTGACCCACTAACAAAGCCTCCACTGTCCAAAAGGAGTGATTTGGAGGACCGCTTAGTGTCTGATGTATGTTTGCTCATGGCCCAAGGCTCTGTTACTCAACCCCTGTTTCCGCCCTGTGTTTATATGTCTGAGTTCCATGGAAAGCTGGGAACCTGTGCATTAAAACTGAAAGAGCTGTTTTTCTATAACCAATATAAACCATTTGGGCAGAAGGAAAATGACTTTGGGACCCTACTGACTGAACATACACATAAAGGGGGAGGCGTTCTTTGCCACTGCGCAGAACAACATCTCACAGCTTTGGCACCTCCTGTGCCCATCCTCAGCTGCAGGACGGAGACTGTGGTGCCTGGTGTACACAGCTGGGCCCAGGGGAGAGGGCACTGTCTAGCTGAGAAGTGCTGGGGCAGCAGAGAAGGGATGACCTACAGACACCAGGTGATGACTAGCTAGAATTGTCTGTGAACACATGTGAGACCTCTCCCCCTAGAGAGTTCCCACAGATACTTGGGGAGTCTTTGGGGGGGTGGGTGTGAGGATCATGTATTAATGGCATTAGTGGGCAAGAAGGGACAGGTGGCAGGAGATTCAGAAGATTGGCCTTTCCTTCATTATCATCCCCTTTGCAGAAGGAACTTAGTGCCCAGTCAGAGTGACTTCTAATCTGTAGCCCAAACCAAGCATGCACTCCAAGGAGCCCTGAGGCATGGGCACTGGCATGGGGCAGGGGTGTTGAGAGAGAAGGACGGACCCTGGGGTTCTGGAGGTGGGGAAGGTGTGCGTCATTTCCTTTGCCCAGTTTGGAAGGTCTAGCACATCCTGGCCCCTGCCCACTTTCCCACCCTTATCTCAGGTCACCCTGGCCCTAGGTCTCTGCTCCAACCATGTGGAACTTCTCTCAGTTGATTCCAAGGCACCAACACACTCTTTAGCTTCTGGTGCTTGAAGTACTAATTCTCCCCCCTTTTACAGGCCAACTCCTACTAATCTGTCAGTCAAAATGTCACTCACTCAGGTGGACCTTTCTGGAGTCGCCAGTTTAGTGTCTAGGGCATTCAATGCAGCCCATAGACTCAGATGTGGAGAAAATGTAGCTCTTTGGGGTGATGGAAATTGAATCTCAGTTTTAGTTTGCACTCTTCCCATAGAAGACTTTTCGATCAAAATTCCACACTGTCATCTGGTCACCAGTCATCTGTTTTCCCAGGAATCTATCTACCAAAATGTCTATATCATCAGTCAGGGGTTCTCTTGGCTGCCTCAATGCCAAGCTTGCTGCTTCAAGGCCAAGACTGGAGCGTGGGGAACTTTGCTGGGTTCGCCATGATACTGTGGGCCTAGAATCAACACCACTGACACACAACCATTTTCCTCCTTTTTCTCTTGCTTCCATTCTAGAGGAATCATTTTCTGCTTCCCGGAGAAGTTACTCCCATCTCAAACCTTATTCTGCTCAATGGTTGCTAACTTCTTTCCCAAAACTTTTTATTATTTTCATAGATACAGAAAGGTTGAAAGAATAATTAAATGATCATCCTTATAAATTCCACTGGATTCAAAGATTGTTAATATTTTGCCATCATTGCTTCCTCACCTCTAAGTACTCCAGACTGTGTCTTCTAAAAATAAAGGCATACGCCTACATAACCACACCATGGTCACACCTAACAAAATTATCAGTATTTCCACAAAATCATCTAAAATCTAATTCATATTCGATTCCCCCCAAATGTTCCATTCCAATGATTTTTTATGCTTAAAAACAAAAACCAGTATCCAATTGAGTCACACATTGCATTTTCTCTTTATACCCTTCTAGAATATAGTTTTAATCTAGAATACTTTCTCTGCCTTTCTATGTTGTTGCTGTTGTTGCTTCATGAAGTTGACTTTTTTGAAGGATTCACGTCAGTTAACCTGAAAGACTAAGGCTTTTGTAAACAAAAGTCAAAGAACTCCGCTCCAAACTTTCCCTAAGGCAACAAGTGAAACCAACCGTCCTGGTTTGCTCAGGATTGAGGGTTTTCTCTGACCATGGAATTTTGTGCCAAACCAAGAAAGTCCTGGACAAACCAGGATGAGCTGATCACCCTAGAGGCAAGGAGGCTCAGAATTGCATATATGTTTTAATGGTTGCAAGGTGCAGGATAAAACCCTAAACATAATAATAACCCAATGTTATGCAGCCACAGTTGATTGATAAAGGGTTTCATAAGCACCCTATGGTTATACTTTTACAACACTCATCATTTTTTGACTCTGTTTCATGTCTAATTTTTCAGTAGATAGTAAACTCCACGAAGGCAGGGACATGTATGTCTTTCTCATTACTCTAATCTCATTGTATCCCCAGATGCTCCAGCAGCTCCATTTCTCAGCTCCTGATACATAACAAGTGTTTATTAACTATTTGTTGAATGAAGAAATAATTTAATGATGCCAAGGTACTTTGCAATTGAATATATAAAGTAGAATTTAGCATATATTTTATGAATGCCCAGCGAAGACAACTTGAAACAGTAAGACTGCAGCCCTGGTTGGTAATCTCCATACCCCTAATCACCTAATAGTGTCAGGTTATGTTGCCTGGTGGCAACATAATAGTGTCAGGTTATGTTGCCTTAACAAGCATCCTGTGCAATTCCGGGTAAGACTCTGGAAGTTTACATAATCTTCAACGTCAGATTCAGACCTTAGCTTCTAAGTCCTCAGAGGCTTCATGCAGTGAGGGTACAGATAAAAGTAGGGGGTATCTGGGAATCTGGAGATACTTAACCCAATAATAAGCAGCACTGGCCCAAGTACTAGGGTCCTAAGGAAAAATCAGTTACACTGCAAGACAATTAAGTTAATTCAAGTAGAAATTAAAATAATAGTTCTACTCAGTCTTTGTCCCTTTCTCCAGAGTTGAACCCCTCAGGACCATTAAATGATTGGTCTCTGAGAGACCAAGAAGGAGGGGTTAGGGTTGGGAGGGCAGTTGAAATATGGTATAATTCTGGACCTGAACTTCTGGTGGACTTAAGGTCACGTCTGGCCTTTGGGAGTCTTCTGGCCTGGAGATTTGGTGACAGACTTGAAGTAGCACTGGATGAGTTGGAGGCTGATCTGAAGTAGAATCTTGAAGGCCCAGCGCCCTTGGACTGGCAAGTCCAAATGGAAGACACCACAGCTCAACGCATGCTCTCTCACTCCTTTCTCCCTCTCCAGAGGAAGGTCTGGTTGGGACCCAGGCTAACTCATAAAGGGATGACTTAGTGGCAAGAATCCTTAGTTTAGATGCTCACCAGAGAAAGAGGTGTGAGGGATGCTATGAAGTATCGACTAAAGACTGATAGACAAGAGTACTTAGAACAGAACTTCCTAACTGTGAAGGAATTTAGAAGTGCGTGATGAGATTTGTATTTTTAAGCACCAGCAGAGTACTTTTCATGTGTCCCTCACACTAAAGTGGGGGACAGAAGTACTGAGAAGACACCAAAGCACAGTGAAGGAGATAAAGAGAATGGCCATTTAAGGAGCAAATACTGTGTACTGTGCACATGACCTCGCTTACTCCTGGTAGCAATCCCAAGGAGGTGCTTCTCAGGGAAACAGGTTTAGCAAAATTAAGTGACTTTCTAAAGGTTACATGGCTGCGATGTGGCAGATGTAAAGAGTTATACCTGTACTGCCTGACTTCAAATCTACACCTTCCCCACTGTACTACCCTGCATTCTTCTGGAGATGCAATGGGACTAAGGCCTAAACAGTCTTAGAAATGGGGGAATTATTAAATCTGGGTGAAGAACACTCCCTACTGGGTATGCATCCAAACACGTGTAATAATGAGTTATTACACTGTTATAGCTTACATTTCAAGGTGAACATTTTTCTATATCGTTTAGCCCAAATGTGACACTGGAGGGAAGTTTTAAGCTAACTTACCCCAGATGCCATATTCTATTTGAAGGGCGCTGGAAAGACTCCCCCCCGCCCCCCAACTTTCTCTACCACTCTTACCACACTGCCTGAAATCTTGGCATGCATTGTTTTTTTGTTTTTTTTTTTTGTTTTTTTTCCCCTGCGGTACCGGGCCTCTCACTGCTGTGGCCTCTCCCGTTGCGGAGCACAGGCTCCGGACATGCAGCCCCAGCGGCCATGGCTCACGGGCCCAGCCGCTCCGCGGCATGTGGGATCCTCCCGGACTGGGGCACGAACCCGTGTCCCCTGCATTGGCAGCCGGACTCTCAACGCCTGCGCCACCAGGGAAGCCCCCGGCATGCATTGTTTGGAGATGAATACTGGGGTCATGGTGCTCAAAGACATTCAAAATGAACTAGTCTGATCCATAGGTCATAGCGCAAGGTGCTCCGTATTCCTGCTCTCTGTCACCTCTATTCTGATATGTTCCAGATGCTCCAGCAGCTCCATTTCTCAGTATTAGCTGTGAACTTGAGAGCACTGTGTTCTCTCTTCTCTTTGGTGTGATTGTCCTTCGCCCTTGGGGGAGGGGGAAGGGTGCTCATAGCCTGGAGGGTGGCCAGATTGTTCCATTTTGCAATCTCCAGCCACAGCTGCTAGAGAAAACTTATATTGTGTTTTCATTCAGTGGGGAAAACATGTTTTGTTTTGCACTCTTGCGTAACCATGAAACATCGGGGGTAACTTAGCTAAAAACTTCCCTCCAGTGTCATGTTTGGGCTAAATGATATGGAAAAATGTTCATCTTGGACTGTAAGCTATAACAGTGTAATAAGGTGACTGGACCTGAATAGACACTTGACCCAAGGTGAACCTATCAGAGGCTCCAACTCAAAACTGGACTACCAAACCCAGAAAATGTGGTTAGGTAGCTGAGGGATATATATATATGTTAACTTAGGACTGGTGACCATCTCAGGCTGTGTGCAGGTAGAAGAGGCTGGTGCAGATCTGTAGCTCTACTGGTTATTACCATCTACAAGTTCAGAAGCTAAGCAGCTCGTGCACGCACACACAAATCCTCTTTAAAAAGCATGGGTGGGGAAAAGTTGTAAATATTAAACTGTAACACTTTTGTCCCTGTTACATTTCCAACAATCTCCCTTTTTTGCCTTGAGCTAATCAGACAGGGTCTTAAATTAACAGGTGACTTTTGTTTATTCATGCGTATTTGTTTTTCTTAATCTCCCACACTCAATGTATTGTTGCTTTTATTAACAGGAAACTAATATTAAAAGTAAAACACTGAGCTGCAGCTGGAAAAAAAATTATTTACTGGAATGTTTCCTAGTTGAGTACTCGCCCTCACCCCCAAACCTTCCTATTTTTGACATGCTGAGCTTCAGAAACTGAGAGGTTTTCTTTGGTTTCTTTCACTTTGGTTCAAAATCCAGGGGACAGTTTAAGTTTGGAATGTGTCCATGCAAAATTCTTGTCCTGTGCAGAGCGAAGCCCTGTCATTTCCCCCAGGATTCCAACAGCAAAGAGTGATGCTGAATCAAAGATGCAGAGTATGGTTTCCCCCGTTGATTTATAGACTCAAAGAATGGAAGGGGTGAGTCATCGGCAAATTGAATTGGGAGGCATTGTTGCAGAGCAGCCCCCACTTTGTCATAAAAATCCTGCTTCAATATCACCCTAGCTCCACTGTGGTTTTTCATTTTTAGAAATATGAGTGAATGCCATATAGTTAGTTACCGCATTTTCATGACACGTCAGATTCATGTGAAGTTGCATCAACCCCAAAGGGTAAAACAGTTCAGGACAGAACTATTTGGAATAAGCCTATTAGGTAATTCTTATCCCTCTCAAGGTCATCATATCCTCTTCCCCACTGGAAATCAAATTCTAACTAAAACATGATTGGAATTGGTTTTAAGAATTTTTAGATATGCCATAAAGTCTTTAAGGGGAGGACTACTTCTGTCATGTTTGATTTTATCCTCAGTTTGTTGTAATGAGTGAAAAAACATTCATATAGTGCTAGGAGATGAACCTAGGGGATGAGTACTCAGAAGTAACTTCCTGAGTGGTCCAGTTTGGGGATCTAGAATTGTGGTTTAGAAGCCTGGGAAGATGCTGGGGATCAAGTTGTGATACAATTTAGGGTTTCCCAAAGTGTGTGTATTCTACAAGGATGAGAAAATTTTCAAGAAGGAGAAAATTATTGCCACTTTAACAAAAGAGGAAATTCAGACAAGAGGAGTTCCATAAGCAGAATCCAAGAAAGATGTTGTGTCCATGAGGAGAGTAATTCTGATCTGAAACCATGGAGTGGATCTATGCCTAGAGAGAAAGGGGACCTTATTTCCCAAGAGATTCCAAGGCCTGAGAGAGAAACAACTCTTAACGATGGATTGCCAAGCAGAGGTAACCTAAGTCTAAACCTGCAGTTGACCCAATTTTAATACCAGTTGTACTCCGCTATTCCCTCACTGAGGTTAAACATCACATACAGTCAAAATAGCTAACTAAACCTATGATGATAGAAGAATAGAAGGATGAGGGTTAAGATGAGGAGGAAGAAGAAAATACGGATAGCCTTTTCCTTAGGGAACCTTTACCAGGATATATACATCAGGTGGTGTTTGTTGTCTAACATGCTACGCCACAATATAATGACTTAAAAACACAACCAATAATTTAGCTCACAATTCCACGGGTTGGCTGCGAAGTTCTTCTGTTTGGACAGTCTTGACTGATTCTACTGGACTTACTCAAGCTTCTCCAGTCAGCTGGCACGTTGGCAGTGGCTGGATGATCTAGGGTGGCCTCACTCAGGTGTCTGGCGTTTACAAGGCTCTTGGTAAGGGTCTGGTTTCTTCCGCACGTGGCCTCTCACCCTTCAGCAGGCTTGCCTGGGCTCATTCACACAGTAATGTTGAGGTTCCAAGCACAGCAAGAGGACACGCCCAATACTCAAGGGCTTTCAAAGCCTCAGCTTGCAACACTTTTGCTAATGTCCCCTGGTGAAAGCGAGGCACACCGTCAAGCCAGATTCAAGGAGTGGACAAATACATTTTACCTCTTGATGAGAGTAGAAGAATTTATGGTCACTTAAAAAATCTACCACAACTAGAGAGTTGGGTTGGTAAAGAAATAAACCAATCAGCCCTTAGAACTTACAGAGAAAGTGTTGGGACATCAAGGAAAGAGTTATTGGGTATAGAAAATTTTCCATTTCCTGGGTGGTGTTAGCAAAACAGTACCTGAATGTCATTTAGTCCAACTAGGGAACACTCTGTTTAGGGATTACCCTGGGTTATGTCATCACAGAGCCCAACATAACTTTTGCGGCTCTGAATAGAACTACAAAACACCACCTTAGAACAGTCCTGGAGGTGTCCTAGATGTCTGTGATCTGTTCTGAAACTAACAAGTCAGGGACAACCTCCTTGGAATATCTGAAGACCCATCCCTACTCATTCAGGTGCGAAAGAGGACCTACTATTTCTTTTCAAGGGCAGGGATTAAGATCTAGGAGGTGCAAAGGGTAGATGGGTGAGTAGTAGTGATAGGGTAGGTTAGTCGTTTGAATGGAATCAGGAAAAGAAAGGATATGAATGGCAAGCCTGCTCCCAGAAGGAAGCAATCAAAAATTTTTTTTTTCAAAATTAATAATAAGTTGGAGTTTATGACCTAGAGGAAAGGTGAGGGAACGTTTAAAGGACAGGTGCAAGAAATCTGATAGTCTCTTGAAGCAACTGAATTTTTTTAAGATGATGAGTTAGGTAAGATTCTAATCTCGGCTCTGCCACTAACTAGTTAGTTATATGACCGTGGACAAATCACCTTATTTGGTTTTCTCATTGACAAAATGAGCGATTTTGGCTGGATAATTTTTCCAAAGTTCTTTCCAGCTCTAACATCTTCATGGAAGCTAGACAAAGGATTGACATATATGTCAAGGAAATGAGGCTGTGTCGGGGGAATCCGCTTCAAAGAGCATTGGAACAGGTATTGAGGAAGATCTGAGACCTCTAGAGTTTTAAAAACAGGATAGATCCCTATCATTCGTTCAACAAATATTAACTGAGGATCTACTATATGCCAGACAGAGCAGTCAGTGAATGACACCACCCACCCCTGTGGAGCTTACAGAATCACTTGGGCTTGATCAAATTATTTAAGAGAAAAAGTAGGATTTGTAAACACATCCAGCTTCATTATTCAATCATTTCTGATGAAGAATGGGATGGGGTTTGCCAGAAAATGGGGAGACTGGATTGCTGAGGCAATTGCAGGCAGGGATTACATCAGATAACTACTCTGATCTTTAATTTCTTCATCTGCAAAATAGAAAGGGCAGACTGGATCATCCCTAAGGTCTCATTCAGCTCCAAAATTCTGATTTGGCTGCCCAGCCATTCTTAGGTGCTTTAGCTCAGCAACCCCACCTAGTGTCACTGTGTGGAGTTAGTAGAAAACCTCCAATAGTCCTATTGACTGATGAGAGGCCACAAAAGAGACTGGACATAACTGAAGACGGGCTTGAGAATCAAGATGTAAGAGTAGAGGGTTGATGGTGATTACAAGTCATTGCCTATGACTGGGGCAGGGAGGACACTACCCGCAAAGGGGCAGAAGGAAGTGTTTGTGGGCTATGCAAGCGTTATATATCCTGATGTGATGAAAGTTACATTGGTACACACAGCTGTAGTTGTGTAAATCATACCTTTGTAAAGTTGACGAAAGAAAAAGGCAATACGGCTAATTACCAAATGACTAACACAAGCAATAAATTCTGTAGTTTTTTAAGGTAGGCTTCCCAGAATAGGCACAATAGGAATGGCCCTTGAGGAGAAATAGGATATAGATATGCTATATTTTTTGCATCCAGGCTGCTGCCATCTCCCTAGAATTTTTTCTCCTACTTTCTCAATGTCACTGCTTCATTATTCTTGGCATAGAAAGGGAAGAGGCAAGCGTCAAACGCGAGTTGGGTTGTTTGTTTGTTTTTGTTTTGCCAATTATCTGAAGAGCTAATTCCTGAATGCTCAGAAGTTGTTAATTCGATTAATAGATAATGCAGGCTTGTAAAATTTTCTTGGTCTCTCCTGCTTCTTGTTTTGGAGCAATACTGCCAGGTAAGTAATGAAGACATTGTGCCACAAGAGGGTCACAAGTTCTCCTTGAGGGATTCTACATCATGGCTTCAACTATCACTTTTATGTAAATGCCTCCCCAGGCTACATCTCCCTGCCTGACCACTCTAATTGCCTAAGAAACGCATCTGCTTTCCCCTTCCATTATCTTCTCAAACTCAACATTCAGTATTCATTTAGCAAATACAAGCATGCCAAACACCTATGCAAACCCCTTAGACCTTTAGAACAGTGCTTGGCACGTGGGAATACTAACGAAAGACAATCCTCACTTTCAAGTTTTATAGAGTCTAGTGGAGGGGGGAGAGCGGTAAACAGGGAGCAACGACTGATTTTCTTTTCTTTCTAGTTTTTTCTCTTTTCCAGAATTTCACACAAATGGAAACACTGAGTATGTACTCTTTTTTTGAGTCTGGGTTTTTTTCTCTCAGAATGTTTTCAAAATTCATCCATGGTGTTACATATATGTTTGTTCTCTTTTATTGCTGAGAGAATTTCATTGTTTGGATATACTACAATTTGTTTATCCATTTACTTGTTGATGAACATTTGGGTTGTTTTCAGGTTTTGACTCTTAAGAACATTTGTGTAAAAGTCTTTGGGTAGACATATATTTTATTTTCTCTTGGATATATACCTAGGAATGGAATTGCGTGGTTGAATGATTTGGGTGTCACCTTTATGAAAGTTGGCCAAACTGTTTTCCAAGGTGGTTGTGACATTTTATGTTCCCATTGGCCATGCATGAGAGTTCCAGTTGCTCTTTCTCTCTCCAACACTTGGTTATTATTCTAAATCCTTTGCACTTCCCTATCCTTTGCAAGTGGTATGGATTTTTTTTTTTTTTTGCTGCACCGCATGGCTTGAAGGATCTTAGTTTCTGACCAGGAATTGAACCCGGGCCCCCTGCAGTGGAAGCGTAGTCCTAACCACTGGACTGCCAGGGAAGTCCCATGTACGTTGTATGGATTTTTAAAACTTCACTTTCCAATTATTTATTACCAGTATATAGAAATACAGTTGATTTTTGTACTTTGACTTTATTAACTCAGTTATTGGTTCTAGTAGCTTTCCTGTAGATCCCACAGGCATTTCTATGTATATGATCATGTTATCTGTAGAAAAAAAAGATTTGTATCTTCCTTTTAAACTGTGTGTTTTCTTTTTCTTTTTGCCTTTATTGCACTAATTAGGATCTTCAGCACAACGTTGAATAGGAATATTGAAGAATGGATACCCTTGCCTTTTTCCTGATTTTATGGATAAAGCTTTCAGCCCTTGAACATTACCTGTGATGTTATAGGTATATACTTCACGGCTGCCATTCATCAGATTGAGAAAATAAATTCTCTCCTATTCTTAGTTTACTAAGAGTTTTTTTTTTATCATGAATGGATATTGATTTTTGTCAAATGTTCTTTCTAAATCTAATGAGATGATCATATGATCTGTACCCTTTATTCTCTCTTAATGTGGTGAATTACACTGATTGATTTTTTAAGGTAAAGCTAACCTTGCATTGTTGAGCTAAACTATACTTGGACGTGATGTATTATTCTTATAATATATTGCAGAATAGGTTTGCTAAAGGTTTGTTAAAGATATTTGCATCTATGTTCAACAAGGGATGTTGGTTTGTAATTTCTTTTCTTATAATGTTTTTGGCCAGTTTTGGTAATAGAGTGATCCTGAATTCATAACATGAAATGAAAAGTGTTCCCTAGTCCATTTATCTTGAGAGAGCTGTGTAACATTGGCATATTTTCTTGTGTTTGATAGAATTTCTAAGTGAAGTCATCTGGGCCTATAATTTTCTTTGTGAAAGAATTATAATTCAATTTCTTTAATAGCTATAGAGCTATTCAGATTTTCTGTTTCTTCTTGTGTCTGTTTTGATAGCTTGTCTCTTTTCAGTTCTAGAACTTCCATCTGATTCTTTTTTTATAGCTTCTTTTTCCCTGCTGAGATTCCCCAACTCTTCATTCAGTACTGCTATATATTCCTCCTTGAACATATTTATAATAGCTCCTTTAAAGTTTTTGCCTGGTAATCACAACTTCTGGTTATCATGGGGTTGGTTTCTTTTGATTCCTTTTTGTCTTTATTATGAGTCACACTTTCCAGTTTCTCCACATGACAACTAATTTTTAATTTTGCACTGGATATTCTGGATGATAAATTGTTATCTTCTTCCAAAGCATGATGGATTTTGTTCTAATGGCCAGTTAACTTGGCTGGACCCAAACTCCTGTTGCCACTGTGATGGATAGCAGCTAAGCTAAGGCTTCCAACTGCTGCTTTCTGCTGGGCCCCTTGAGGTCTCTCCACAAAACATATGTGTGTTTCAGTGATTAGTCAAGGATTTGGGTGGAGTTTGAAGCAGATTTTGGTCCCCCTCCCTGGTGGTTTCTCCTTTGCCATGACTTGCCCCATCACTTTTCATTCTGATAGCCCTTAATTTTCACCTTTGACTCCTCAAGCTAGTAAGACTGCAGCTTTCTGCTTGACTTCTACTGCCCGTCACAGCATGGAATGGGGAGTGTACTCAGGTGGAAAGGCGCATAGAGGACATCTCACCTACTGCAGTTCAACTCTTTCAAGGTTGACTTCATGGTCCTACCTTCTTTTGATGCTCCCCAGTCTCTCCAAAGTTGTCTGGTATATTTTTCCCCAGAATGTATACGTGTAATCCATGGGAGGATTAATCTGATACAAGCTTCTTTGCTACTAACAGAGTAGGAACTGCTCTACTTGTTTTCATGAAGAAATTTGGGGAGATTAAAAAAAAGTCGACACCATTCACCACTATCATCTTTCCAGAATTCCCATAGAGGAATACTTTTGACTGACCAAACTTTATATTCACACGCTCTTGAAATATCTCTCTTCTCTCACGTAAGTCTAATGGTTTTATGTGTGTATCCAATTAAGCTTTTTAAGAATAAGAAATAAATACTGGCAGATTAGCCAGCCAAGTAATACATTTAAAAAAGAATTTAAGACCAGAATAAGATTAAAAAAATGTTTGACTGTGACCTCAAATGTCTCACATGGTATGGTCCTACACATCACTCCAATCTCATGTCTTATCATTCTCTGCCTAGTTCATTATCTCCAGCTACACCTAGCCTTCTTGCTATTCCTCAAATACCAGAGCACATGCTGTCCCTATCATCTGGAACGCTCTTCCCTGTGATCATTACATGGTTGCTCTTTCTGATCATTCATGTCTCTGATCATATATCATATCTTCAGAGAGGCCTTTTTATTTATTTATTTTGTGGTACGCGGGCCTCTCACCGTTGTGGCCTCTCCCGTTGCGGAGCACAGGCTCCGGACGCGCAGGCGCAGCGGCCATGACTCACGGGCCCAGCCGCTCCGCGGCATGTGGGATCTTCCCAGATCAGGGCACGAACCCACGTCTCCTGCGTTGGCAGGTGGACTCCCAACCACTGCGCCACCAGGGAAGCCCCAGAGAGGCCTTTTCTGATTACCCTCCCTAAAAGAGCACACACTCTCCCCCCACCCCAATTATGCTCTAACATCTTACTCTGCTTATTTTGTTCAAAGGACTAATCACTATCTGAGATTATTCATTCATTTCCTTATTTTTTGTCTGGCTCCCCACTAAAAGGTAAGCACCAAGAGGGCAGAATCTTTGTCTGTCTTGTTCACCAATGTATCCTTAGTGCCTAGGACAGTTGTCTGGCACAGAGTATGTTTAATAAGTATCTATTAAATAAATAAATGAAGAATAATATGGGAGACCCCCCCACCACTAAACTCATCTGGTAACAAAAGAAATTCAGAAAAACAAAAATATGTATGCAAAAAGTGAACAGTAATGTATAAACTATAAGTTCCCTATATTCAATTTAAAATAAAGCCACAGCTTTGGCACAGCAAAGGAAACTATCAACAAAACTAAAAGGCTGCCTACTTAATGGGAGAAGAGATTGGCAAATGATATCTCTGATATGGGGTTAATATCTAAAATATAAAAATAACTCATATAACTCAGCAACATCAAAAAACAAACAACCTGATTGAAAAATGGGCCAAGGATCTGAACATTTTTCCAAAGACATACAGATGACCAATAGGCACATGAAAAGATGCTCAACATCACTAATCAACAGGGAAATGCAAATCAAAACTACAATGAGATATCACCTCACACCTGTCATCATGGCTATTACCAAAAAGACAACAAATAACAAATATTGGTGAGGATGTGGAGAAAAGGGAACCTTCATGCACTGTTGATGGGAATGTAAATTGGTGCAGCCACTGTGGAGAACAATATGGAGATTCCTCAAAAAATTAAAAATAGAACTACCATATGATCCAGCAATTCTACTCTTGGCTATTTATCTGAAGAAAACAAAAACACTAATTAAAAAAGATATATGCACGCCTATATTCATTGCAGCATTATCCATTAATAGATGAATGAAGAAAATGTGGTACACACACACATACACACACAATGGATATGCTTGGCCATAAAAAAGAATGAAATCTTGCCATTTTCAGCAACATGGATAGACCTAGGGGGTATTATGCTAAGTGCAATAAATTAAACAGAGAAAGACAAATACTGTATGACTTCACTTATATGTGGAATCTAAAAATAAAACAAATGAACAAACGTAACAAAACAGAAACAGAATTATAGATACAGAGAACAAACAGGTGGTTGCCAGAGGGGAGAATGTGGTGGGGGAAGGAGAGAACTGGGTGAGGGAGATTAAGAGGAACAAACTCCCAGTTGCAAAATAAGTCAAGGGTATGAAATGTATGGTGTGGGGAATACAGTCAATAATTACGTAATATCTTTGGTTTGGTGACAGATGGTAACTAGACTTATCCTGGTGATCATTTTGAAATATAGCGAAGTATGGAATCACTATGTTGAGAAACAGGAACTAACATAATGTTGGAGGTCCATTATACTTCAAAAACAAACAAAAAACACAGAAGAAGAGACCAGATTTGTGGTTATTGGAGGAGCCTGGCTAGGGGAGGGGGAATTGGATGCAGGTGGTCAAAAGGTACAAACTTTCACTTACCAGATAAATAAGTACTAGGGATACAGTGTACAACATGATAAATATAATTAGCACTGCTGTGTGTTATACATGAAAGTTGTTAAGAGAGTAAATCCTAAGAGTTCTCATCACAAGGAAAAAATTTTTTTCTATTTCTTTAATTTTATATCTATATGAGCTGATGGATAATCTCTAAACTTACTGTGGTAAACATTTCATGATATATATGTCAAACATTATGCTTTACACCTTAAACTTATACAGTGCTATATGCCAATTATATCTCAATAAAACTGGAAAAAAAGCATTGACATGTTAAAAAAAATAGATAAAATAAAATAAAGCCAGTATTTCATTTTACTTTAGGGCAGTGAAACATTACACAATTCATTATAAAATCATCTGAATCAACCAACCAAATCTAAATTTTCAATTGATAGGAAAAATAAAATTAACTTATTAGTAAAAAAGGAACACAAAGTGCTGTTATGGCTGTCAAAGTTGTTTAACATATAGAAGTGAAGTAAACCCATGGCAGTGAAATTTGGGGATGAATGGGCATATAACATTCATTATGATTTGGATTAAGGAGATACACTGTTTCAGAGCTCAAGGGAAAACAGTTACCCCCCCACCCCCCTCCGATAACATTTAGTTCCAGAAGATTTATATGCTTAATTTTAAAACATAACATTCTCTTAAAACATCAAATAGTTATCTTAAATTCAAGCCAAACCAGCAATAATAATAATAATGCTATGTGTTTACGTAATCATTGTTCAGGCTTACAACTTCTATTAATACTTTATTTTATTGCTTTTTTAATTAAAATTATACTGTTCAAATTAAGTCAGACATGAAATTAGCTTTGGAAGAAAATCACTTTGGTGTATTATTTAAACCTTTGAGGATAAAATCCATGTAAGTTCTTCCAATCATGCAGAACTAACAGGACATGTGAGATGTAAAATGGACATTTATTTTTATTATTTCCAATCCAAGATCAGAGTTATAATAAGCTTCTCAGAAACTATTGTAATAAATTACTTCATGGTACCAAACTGCCACAGAAATTTTCCTGGTGAATGGCAGATGGGGCAGCTAAGTTTCACATGCTTATTTCCCAAAGTGGTATTGGTAGCGGAAAACCTAATTTCTAAAATGGGGATATGTTAGAAATGTAATACTTCTTTTTGCATGATGTTAATAACGTCTATCTAAATTAATCAAACTAATTAATTTGATGTAACAGGAACTGATGCAAACGGATTTCATTATAAAGGTAATCTAAGGATATGAAATTCTATCTCTATTTAAATTGATTCCCTTTGAAATTTTTCTGTAAATGACATAGCTTCACCAGAAATGCTCACAGGGACTGATTCATAGATGTAATAGTATTACAACTGGACAGACTAAAAAATAATAGAAATAATAGAAAATAATAATCAAGGATAAATGTCCTGGCTCTACCCTCAAATCATTTAGTCGTATCAGACCTAGCTGTGCTCAGTTATGCTCTTCACCTTCAAGTTATTTACAACAGTGACATTCTAACTCGTGAGTGTCAAGTAAGTCCCATATGAGCGTTGCTTCTGAACTAAGCTTAAATAGTCAATGCTTAATCTTGATCTGGCAATGCTGCTACTGTGGTTTTCTTTTATGACTTGATTTGCACCAAAAGTATAAAAAGAAAAAAGAAAAATAGGTGAAAGTGGGGGGTGGGGAGGTGTGGGCGGGACTACCTTTATTATCTTGACAGACAGGCAAATTTTTCCCTTAGAGCTAAACAAATTCTGCATACTCAACTGTCAAGTTATCTTGAGGTGAAAGATTTACAAGAGCAAAGAGATAATTATGTGAGCAAAGATTTGAAAACCTAGAGCACATCAAATCATTTGATGTTGCGCTAACAGGTCTCTTCTTTTACCTGTACAGCTATGTAAGACAAATCACTCTGTTCACTCTTGATATTCCAGTCCTCATCTGTTTCTGAGTCACTGGAGTAAGAGTCAAAGAGAGAGGACGTTCTAGACCACAATTCATCAGTCTGAGTAGTTGCATTACATAGTCGTGTTCCAAACACTTTCACTTTGGCCTGAATACCTGAAGGAGAATAAACACAATTACCTATGAGTTAGAATTTGCTTTTCATACACAAAAGTCCAATTCAATTGATCAATCAACTGAAAAGTCAAAACTTACCCACACTGTAGTGAGGGGGTCTCTTCAGAGATATTTGTGTACTTTTGTGCACTGGGCCTTCCTCACAGTGAGTAGGTACTGAAGTGACATCATTAGATAGATTATCAGCATGGACTTGTGTTTGTATAACTTGATTTTCACGTGCAATCTAAAAATATAAATCAGAGGAGAATTATACTGAAGGTAAGGCCTTCTTTATATGGTTTTATCTCCTAAAAGTTATAAACAGTGAAAGAGTATAGATAATACTTTTCAAGGTCACATATTAGGAAGGCTGGAATTTGAACCCAGGCAAGCTGGCTCCATAGTCCAAGTAGTTAAGAAGTCTGCCATACTGTCCTTTACTATTTCTAAGTCTATTTCTAAGCATTCTGGTCAAGCAGAAATCTATATGCTATTAAGCTATTTGCTGACAACCCATTGAATTTTCCCTAAATCAACAGCTGGAAGAGATAATACTACTAGTATTAAATGATTATAATAGTATTAAGTATATCATAGCAAAGCAGTAGCATCATTCTAGAAAACCTAATCATCAGTCCTTTATACATGACAGAGAAATAATTTAAGATAATATGCTTTAATGTTTTTATGCTTTCCTGAGAGAAGTTACAACGTGAAATGGAAATTTTGATTTATGGGAGAAGTAAGAGGTAGAAAGGAGGAGAATTTGGATATTCAGAAGGTAATGTAAGACTGAGTACCTGGAAATTATGTGGAAGAGGCTAAGAAAAGATATCTGGAAAATGTAAGAGGGTGTGTGGGAAGAAAAAATAAGTGATAGAGAAATGAAAAAAAGTACTTTGTAATTTTACCTAGACCACTGAAAAAAAATTTTAGCAAGCATCCTTGGTTGCTGTAACACAGGCTATGAATGCCCAAGTTAAAGAAACTTTATGAAGAAACTTTTGTGAAGAGTCCCTTTGTAACATGAAGAATTACACCTAACATTTTTGAGGATTTAAATAAAAATTGAAGTCTTTATCTTTGTGTTTATAGTTATGATTAATTTTGACAGCTAATCTACTTCTACTTTTAAGCCAAGCATTATAAAGGTCTAGAATAAGTATATATTTCTTTACAAAACAGATGTACTCCTGATAAAATGGAGTTTTAGGAATTTATTCAGCCTTTAAAAAATAACTTTTGTTCCTTTTATAACAGTAATACATTGTATCACTGAGGAAAATTTGCACCATACAGAGAAGCAAAAAGAAAAAAAAATAAGCCGTAATCCCATCATTCATAGCTAACAACTTCATATTTTGGTATCATTTTTGTCTTTTTCTATGTATTTTTAAAAATTGGGAACATATGTTTTATAATCTTGTTTTCCTCTTTAATACATCATGTTTCTATGTTATTAAATATTCTACATAATTTTTATGGCTGCATACAATCTATTGTACAGATATACTGTAATTTATTAAAACAATCCATAATATTAGAAATCTTTGAACAAAAATTTTTGTGTACATACACGATTACTTCTTTATATTAAAAATTTAACAAACAGAATTTCCAGATATGTATTAATCAACTAGAACCTGAAGCAAAAGAAAATTTTTAGAATAAGGCAGAGAAAGACCAAAGGATGAAGGCTATAGAAAAGGTCATAAGAGGTATAGCAGAAAAGACTAAAAAGCATAATATATAATATCAGTTGTAGTCCCAAAGGAAAAGAAAGAAAATGGGACAGAAACAATATTTGAACAAATAACATCTGAGAATTTACCAAAATGAATACAAGGCATTAAGACATGGTTTTACAAAAGTACTAAACATATTCACTAAAATAAAAACAAAGGAAACCATATCTTTGCATATTACAGTAAAACTGGAAAACAATGAGAAAAACTTAGGAGCCAGAGGAAAAAAAGATACATTGTCTTCAAAGGGGCAACCGTAAGACACAGTAAGGCTTAAACTCTTAAGGAAACACAAAGATTGAAATAAAAGGGTGTAAAAAAGATCTAATGTGCTAACACTAACCTACAGAAAGCTGGTGCTGCTCTATTGGTGCTATATAATAACACAGCTTCAAAATATATAACACAAAAATTGTTAGAAGACTAAATATGTAAATTAAAAACTAAGGTGGAAGATTTTTAACACACCTCTCTCAGTAACTAATAGGCAGGCAAAGATTCCATAGGGATATAAGAAATTTAAACAACATGATTAATAGACATATATGGAGAATTGTATCCAACTGCAGAACACACATTCACCTCAAGTACACATGGAACATTTATAAAAACTAACCTACGTTAGGCCTAATACAGTTTCAGTAAATTTCAAAATAAACCCATATGCTGGGGCTTCTCTGGTGGTGCAGTGGTTGAGAGTCTGCCTGCCGATGCAGGGGACACAGGTTCGTGACCCGGTCCGGGAGGATCCCACATGCCGCGGAGTGGCTGGACCCGTGAGCCATGGCCGCTAAGCCTGCGCGTCTGGAGCCTGTGCTCCGCAACGAGAGAGGCCACAACAGTGAGAGGCCCGCGTACCGCCAAAAAAAAAAAAAAAAAAAACCATATGCTGTATATTCTCTGGCCACAGTGTAACTGACCTAGAAGTCTATAACAAAAATATAACTACAAAATACCTGCATCTTTGGAAATTTTTAAATACACTTCTAAGTAACCCATGATAAAATTACAGTGGAAATTAGAAGATATTTTACACTAAAAAATAATAAAAATATTCAAAATCTAAAACTTGTGGGATTCAGTTAATGTCACACTTAGAAGGGCATTTATAGTCTTAAATGTACATAATAGTATAGAAAAAATTAATTAGTCTTAATTTAGACTGCAATTTTAACACCATTCAAAACATTATTTCACAAGATATTTCTAATGTATCTTCATTTCAGGAGTGTTCCCTCAAACAATAAACTCTACTGAATTCTACATTTGGGAAATAAGTATGTCAAACTTAGCTGTCCCATCTGCCATTCACTATGAAAATTCTGGAAATCAATGATCCAATTTGATACTCAAGAAGTTAAAGAAAGAATGGTAAATAAAAATTGAAAAAGTAGAGAGATGAGAGAGTGAACTGTAATGTAAACGACGATGGACTTTGAGTTATAACGATGTGTCAGTGTAGGCTCATCAGTTGTAACAAATGTACCACTCTGGTGGGGGATGTTGATAATGGAGAAGGCTATGCATGTGTGGGCGCAGGGGGTAATTGGGTAATCCATCTTCCCCTCAATTTTGCTGTGAACCTAAAACTTTTCTAAAAAAATAAAGCCTTAAAAAATTAAAGAAAAATACTGGAAATCTTTTAATATGCAGCTCAATGTTCATAGCAGCATTATTTAAAATAGCTAAGACATGGAAGCAACCTAAGGGTCCATCAACAGAAGAACGGATAAGGAAGATGTGGCATATAAATTACTCAGCCATAAAAAAGAATAAAATCTTGCCATTTGAAACAACATGAATGACCCTGAGGGTATTATTCTTAGGGAAATAAGTCAGACAGAGAAAGACAAATACTGTATATTTTCATTTATATGTGGAGCCTAAAAATAAAACAAATGAAGGAATATAACAAAACTGAAACAGACTCACAGATACAGAGAGCAGACCAGCAGTTACCAGTGGGGAGAGAGGTGGAGGGAGGGGCAAAATAGGGAGAGGGGATTAAGAGGTACAAACTATTGGGAATAACATAAATAAGATAAAGAGGGCGGACAGCAGAAGCAAGAAGAACTACAATCCTGCAGCCTGTGGAACAAAAATCACATTCACAGAAAGATAGACAAGATGAAAAGGCAGAGGGCTATGTACCAGATGAAAGAACAAGATAAAACCCCAGAAAAACAACTAAATGAAGTGGAGATAGGCAACCTTCCAGAAAAAGAATTCAGAATAATGATAGTAAAGATGATCCAGGACCTTAGAAAAAGAATGGAGGCAAAGATCGAGAAGGTGCAAGAAATGTTTAACAAAGATCTGGAAGAATTAAAGAAGAAACAAACAGAGATGAACAACACAATAACTGAAATGAAAAATACACTAGAAGGAATCAATAGCAGAATAACTGAGGCAGAAGAACAGATAAGTGACCTGGAAGACAGCATGGTGGAATTCACTGCTGTGGAACAGAATAAAGAAAAAAGAATGAAAAGAAATGAAGACAGCCTAAGAGACCTCTGGGACAACATTAAATGCAACAACATTCGCATTATAGGGGTCCCAGAAGGAGAAGAGAGAGAGAATGGACCCGAGAAAATATCTGAAGAGATCATAGTCGAAAACTTCCCTAACACGGGAAAGGAAATAGCCACCCAAGTCCAGGAAGCACAGCGAGTCCCATACAGGATAAACCCAAGGAGAAACATGCTGAGACACATAGTAATCAAATTGGCAAAAATTAAAGACAAAGAAAAGTTATTGAAAACAGAAAGGTAAAAATAACAACATACAAGGGAACTCCCATACGGTGAACAGCTGATTTCTCAGCAGAAACTCTACGAGCCAGAAGGGAGTGGCATGACATATTTAAAGTGATGAAAGGGAAGAACCTACAACCAAGATTACTCTACCTGGCAAGGATCTCAGTCAGATTCGATGGAGAAATCAAAAGCTTTACAGACAAGCAAAAGCTAAGAGATTTCAGCACCACCAAACCAGCTCTACAACAAATGCTAAAGGAACTTCTCTAAGTGGGAAACACAAGAGAAGAAAAGGACCTACAAAAACAAACCCAAGGGCTTCCCTGGTGGTGCAGTGGTTGAGAGTCCGCCTGCCGATGTAGGGGACGCAGGTTTGTGCCCTGTTCCGGGAAGATCTCACACGCTGTGGAGCGGCTGGGCCCGTAAGCCATGGCCGCTGGGCCTGCACGTCCGGAGCCTGTGCTCCGCAATGGGAGAGGCCATAGCAGTGAGAGGCTTGCATACCGCAAAAAAAACCCCCCAAAACAATTAAGAAAATGTTAATAAGAACATACATATCGATAATTACCTTAAACGTGAATGGATTAAATGCTCCAACCAAAAGACACAGGCTCACTGAATGGATACAAAAACAAGACCCATATATATGCTGTCTACAAGAGACCCACTTCAGACCTAGGGACACATACAGACTGAAAGTGAGGGGATGGAAAAAGATATTCCATGCAAATGGAAATCAAAAGAAAGCTGGAGTAGCAATACTCATATCAGATAAAATAGACTTTAAAATAAAAAGTGTTACAAGAGACAAGGAAGGACACTACATAATGATCAAGGGATCAATCCAAGAAAAGATATAACAATTATAAATATATATGCACCCAACACAGGAGCACCTCAATACATAAGGCAACTGCTAACAGCTATAAAAGAGGAAATCGACAGCAACACAATAATAGTGGGGGACTTTAACACCTCACTTACACCAATGGACAGATCATCCAAACAGAAAATTAATAAGGAAAAACAAGCGTTAAATGACACAATAGACCAGATAGATTTAATTGATATTTATAGGACATTCCATCCAAAAACAGCAGATTACACTTTCGCCTCAAGTGCGCATGGAACATTCTCCAGGACAGATCACAACTTGGGTCACAAATCAAGCCTCAGTAAATTTAAGAAAATTAAAATCATATCAAGCATCTTTTCTGACCGCAACGCTATGGGATTAGAAATCAATTACAGGGGAAAAAACGTAAAAAACACAAACACATGGAGGCTAAACAATACGTTACTAAATAAACAAGAGATCACTGAAGAAATCAAAGGGAAATAAAAAAATACCTAGAGACAAATGACAATGAAAACACGATGTTCCAAAACCTATGGGATGCGGCAAAAGCAGTTCGAAGAGGCAAGTTCATAGCTATATGAGCCTACCTCAAGAAATAAGAAAAATCTCAAATAAACAATCTAACCTTACACCTGAAGGAACTAGAGAAAGAAGAACAAACAAAACCCAAAGTTAGCAGAAGGAAAGAAATCATAAAGATCAGAGAAGAAATAAATGAAATAGAAACAAAGAAAACAGTAGCAAAGATCAATAAAACTACAAGCTGGTTCTTTGAGAAGAAAAACAAAATTGATAAACCATTAGCCAGATTCATCAAGAACAAGAGGGAGAGGACTCAAATCAATAAAATTAGAAATGAAAAAGGAGAAGTTACAACAGACACTGCAGAAATACAAAGCATCCTAAGAGACTACTACAAGTAACTCTATGCCAATAAAATGGACAACCTGGAAGAAATGGACAAATTCTTAGAAAGCTATAAGCTTCCAAGACTGAACCGGGAAGAAATAGAAAATATGAACAGACGAATCACAAGTAGTAAAATTGAAACTGTGATTAAAAATCTTCCAACAAACAAAGTCCAGTCAGGATGAACTAGAATGGGAACAGAGACACTGAGGCTATGCTGCTGGACTACAGAGGCTGAGATCATGAAGACTTATGAGGAGGACAATGAAATAAAGAGCAAGGGGCCAATATGAAAATAACTCTGAAAGAACAACCCAGAGGATTACACACGATAATCAGTTTTAAAAGTTCAACTGCTTTTAATTTTTTTAGTAAACATAACCATATCAATAAATTAGCAACATTGGGCTTCCCTGGTGGTGCAGTGGTTAAGAATCCGCCTGCCAATGCTGGGAACATGGGTTCAAGCCCTGGTCCAGGAAGATCCCACATGCTGCAGAGCAACTAAGCCATGCACCACAACTACTGAGCTTGTGCTCTAGAGCCTGTGAACCACAACTACTGAGCCCACGTGCCACAACTACTGAAGCCCGCGTGCCTAGAGCCTGTGCTCCACAACAAGAGAAGCCACCACAATAAGAAGCCTGCACACAGCAACGAAGAGTAGCCCCCGCTCGCCGCAACTAGAAAAAGCCCGCGTGCAGCAATGAAGACCCAACACAGCCA
Source organism: Delphinus delphis (assembly GCF_949987515.2). Taxonomy (NCBI): domain Eukaryota; kingdom Metazoa; phylum Chordata; class Mammalia; order Artiodactyla; family Delphinidae; genus Delphinus; species Delphinus delphis. The sequence goes on along the minus strand of NC_082684.1, from coordinate 132,449,847 downwards.
AAATAAATAAATAAATAAATGTATTTAAAAAAACAAAAAAACAAAAAAAACAAAGTCCAGGACCAGATGGCTTCAAAGGTGAATTCTACCAAACACTTAGAGAAGAGTTAACACCCATCCTTCTCAAACGCTTCCAAAAAATTGCAGAGGAAGGAACACTCCCAAACTCATTCTATGAGGCCACCATCACCCTGATACCAAAACCAGACAAAGATACTACAAAAAAAGAAAATTACAGACCAATATCACTGATGAAGATAGATGCAAAAATCCTCAACAAAATACTAGCAAACAGAATCCAACAACACATTAAAAGGATCATACACCATGATCAAGTGGGATTTATCCCAGAGATGCAAGGATTCTTCAATATATGCAATTCAATCAATGTGATATACTATATTAACAAATTGAAGAAGAAAAACCATATGATCAACTCAATAGAAGCAGAAAAAGCTTTTGACAAAATTCAACACTCATTTATGATAAAAACTCTCCAGAAAGTGGGCATAGAGGAAACCTACCTCAACGTAATAAAGGCCATATATGACAAACCCACAGCAAACATCATTCTCAATGGTGAAAACCTGAAAGCATTTTCTCTAAACTCAGGAACAAGACAAGGATGTCCATTTTCACCACTATTATTCAACATAGTTTTGGAAATCCTAGCCACGGCAATCAGAGAAGAGAAAGAAATAAAAGGAATACAAATTGGAAAAGAAGAAGTAAAACTGTCACTGTTTGCAGATGACATGACACTATACATAGAGAATCCTAAAGATGCCACCAGAAAACTACTAGAGCTAATCAATGAATTTGGTAAAGTTGCAGGATACAGAATTAATGCACAGAAATCTCTTACATTCCTATACACTAATGATGAAAAATCTGAAAGAGAAATGAAGGAAACACTCCCATTTACCATTGCAACAAAAAGAATAAAATACCTAGGAATAAACCTACCCAGGGAGACAAAAGACCTGTATGCAGAAAACTATAGACCCTGATGAAAGAAATTAAAGATGATACCAACAGATGGAGAGATATACCATGTTCTTGGATTGGAAGAATCAATATTGTGAAAATGACTATACTGCCCAAAGCAATCTACAGATTCAATGCAATCCCTATCAAATTACCAATGGCATTTTTTACAGAACTAGAACGAAAAATCTTAAAATTTGTATGGAGACACAAAAGACCCCAAATAGCCAAAGCAGTCTTGAGGGAAAGAAACTGAGCTGGAGGAATCAGACTCCCTGACTTCAGACTATTCTACAAAGCTACAGTAATGAAGACAATATGGTACTGGCACAAAAACAGAAATATAGATGAGTGGAACAGGATAGACAGCCCAGAGATAAACCCATGCACCTATGGTCAACTAATCTATGACAGAGGAGGCAAGGATATACAATGGAGAAAAGACATTCTCTTCAGTAAGTGGTGCTGGGAAAACTGGACAAGTACATGTAAAAGAATGAAATTAGAACAATCCCTAACACCATATACAAAAATAAACTCCAAATGGATTAAAGACCTAAATGTAAGACTGGACACTATAAAACTCTTAGAGGAAAACATGGGATGAACACTCTTTGACATAAATCACAGCAAGATCTTTTTTGATCCACCTCCTAGAGTAATAGAAATAAAAACAAAAATAAACAAATGGGACCTAATAAAACTTTTGCTTCTGCACAGCAAAGCAAACTATAAACAAGACGAAAAGACAACCCTCAGAATGGGAGAAAATATTTGCAAATGAATCACGGATAAAGAATTAATCTCAAAAATATATAAACAGCTCATGCAGCTCAGTATTAAAAAAACAAACAATCCAATCAAAAAATGGGCAGAAGGTCTAAATAGACATTTCTCCAAAGAAGACCTACAGATGGCCAAGAGGCACACGAAAAGCTGCTCAATGTCACTAATTATTAGAGAAATGCAAATCAAAACTGCAATGAGGTATCACCTCACACCAGTTAGCATGGGCATCATCAGAAAATCTACAAACAATAAATGCTGGAGAGGGTGTGGGGAAAATGGAACCCTCTTGTACTGTTGGTGGGAATGTAAATTGATACAGCCACTATGGAGAACAGTATGGAGGTTCCTTAAAAAACTAAAAATAGAATTAACATATGACCCAGCAATCCCACTACTGGGCATAAACCCAGAGAAAACTATAATTCAAAAAGATATATGCATACCAATGTTCACTGCAGCACTATTTACAATAGCCAGGTCACGGAAACAACCTAAATGCCCATCAAATGGATAAAGAAGATGTGGTACATATATACAATGGAATATTAGTCAGCCATAAAAAGGAACGAAATTGGGTCATTTGTAGAGACGTGGATGGATCTAGAGACTGTCATACAGAGTGAAGTAAGTCAGAAAGAGAAAAACAAATATATGTGGATATATATGCATATATGTGGAACAGATAAACCAGCTGGCAGGGCAGAAATAGAGACACAGATGTAGAGAACAAACGTATGGACACCAAGGGGGAAAGCCGTGGGTGGTGGTGGTGGTGGTGTGATGAATTGGGAGATTGGGATTGACATGTATACACTGATGTGTATAAAATGGATGACTAATAAGAACCTGCTGTAAAAAAAACCAAATAAAATAAAATTCAAAAATTCAAAAACAAATAAATAAATAAGATACAAGGATGTAATGTACAGCACAGGCAATACAGCCAATACTTCATAATAACTTTGTATGGAATCTAATCTATAAAAATATCGACTGTGTTCTACACCTAAAACTAATATAATATTGTAAGTCAATTATACTTCAATTAAAAAGTATACTTGGGGCTTCCCTGGTGGCGCAGTGGTTGAGAGTCCGCCTGCCAATGCAGGGGACATGGGTTCGTGCCCCAGTCCGGGAGGATCCCGCATGCCGCGGAGCGGCTGGGCCCGTGAGCCGTGGCCGCTGAGACTGCGTGTCTGGAGCCTGTGCTCCACAACGGGAGAGGCCACAACAGTGAAAGGCCCGCGTACCACAAAAAAAAAAAAAAAAAAAAAAAAAAGAATACTAGAAGTCTGTTAAAGAATGTAAGCAGTTGGGCAAAATTTGAAATATTTGGTAATCCAATATTTCGTCTTCACATAAGCAAGTTAGTTATCCTTAAGGTCTCCTTTGTTTGAAATATACCTGAATATGTAAAGATAGCCTAGTGTTTAAGTGAAGTTTTCACATTTTAACAAGTTTATTTAATGTGAAAACATATAGGAAAAGGTCTATGTTAATCATTTTAGCTCAGTAATGTATAAATCTAGTGTATCAATTAAAAATCAAAGCTGAACAAAATAATTTGAGGGGAAGAAATAATAATAGAAATAAAAATAAAATAATATCAGAGAGAAGATCAAAAGGCAGAGTTCACTCTTTGAAAAGACTAATAAAAATCGATAAAAAGAATGAAAAACAAAAATTACTAACAGATCATAAAGAATTTTAAAAGACATTGTATCATGAACACTTTTGTGTCAATATGTTTAAAAATTTAGATTGAACTGACAAATTTTTCGAAAAATACAACTTATCAAAATGGATATAGAAACAGAAAAACTCTGAATAACCCCATAACTATTAAAGAAATTGAATCCATCATTAAAAAATCTTCTCATAAGGAAAACTACAGGACTAGGTGTCTTTTTCAGTGAATTCCACAAAATATTAATATCAAATTTATTAGTGGACATATAACGCCAATTTATATAAACTCTTCCAGAGAATGATGAAAGAGGGGACAACTCCAAACTGGTCAGCATAATCTTGAAACCAAAACATGAAAAAGGCATTTGAAGAAAGAACAGGTATAGGGCCTTCCCTGGTGGCACAGTGGTTGAGAGTCCGCCTACCGATGCAGGGGACACGGGTTCGTACCCCGGTCCGGGAGGATCCCACATGCCGCGGAGCGGCTGGGCCCGTGAGCCATGGCCGCTGAGCCTGCGCATCCGGAGCCTGTGCTCCGCAACGGGAGAGGCCACAGCAGTAAGAGGCCCGCGTATCGCAAAAAAAAAAAAAAAAAAAAAAAAAAAGAAAGAACAGGTATAGACCAATTTTGCCTATGAATACATATGCAAAAATTGTAAATAGACTGTTAACAAACCAAATTAAACAATACCTAAAGGAATAATACACCTTGGGCAAACTGGGTTTGCTTCAGCTATGCAAGTTTGACTCTATATGTCAAAAACAGGCAATAAAGTTCATGACATTAACAGAATATAAGCAAAATATGTGATCATTAATAGGTTCAGAAAAAGCATTTGAAAAAATTCAACATCATTTATGATTTAAATCTGTAGCCAAAACTTGGAATAGAGGGGAACATTTCTTTTTATGGTAAGAGCAGCTACCAAAAGAACTATAGCAAAAATCATATCAAATGGTGAAATATTAATGACTTTTCCTTTGAAAATAGGAATGAGAAAAGGATTCCCCATCACTTCTTCTGTTTCCCCCGCTGTACTGGAGGTTCTAGCTAGTGCAATAGGAAGAATAAGAAACAAAAGCATAAACATCAAAAACTATATGCATATACTTTTTATACATGTAGAAAGTCCAAAAGTATCTGCAAATTACCAGAATTAATAAATGAGTTTAACAAGGTTTCTGGTTACAAGGTCAACAAAAATCAATTTATCCACATACATTTATAGAAAATAAAATTTTAGCTAATACTATTTATAATAGCAAAATCAAATAGGAACAAATCTAATGAAATTGTACAAGACCTCTATATAGAATGCCATAATGTTTTTAAGAGAAATGTAAAAACCCAAATAAATGGAGGGATACATTATGTTCATGGATTGGAAGAATCAGTATTGTCAATATGCTCTTTCTCCCTACATTCATTTAAAAATTCAATGCATTCTCAGTCAAAATCCCAACAGATAATTTGTGGAAATTGATGAACCAATCCTAAAATATATATGGAAATTTAAAGAGCCCCAAATAACCAAGACATCCATGAAGATGAACAAGGTAAGAGGAATTAATCAACTGGATATTAATTTTTTGGGGGGGGGCTGTACAATGACCATGTGCTTTATTTCTTCTGCTCTGTGATTTTTTATTTCAATAGTAACTTCCATATAAAGTAAAACTACTTGATTACCTCAACTTTGGTTTAGATTAAGATCGCATAAAGAATTTTAGCAAGTACATTTAAACTAATACCATAAAACACAATCATTATTGAAAATAAGCATTTGTCAGAAAAATATGCCAACTGGATATTAATTCTTAACATAAGCTATAGTAAAGTATTGTGATAATGGTGTAAAGATAGGCAAACATAAATGGAACAGAATTTTAAAATGCCGAAACAGACTAATGTGTATATGAAAACTTGATTTATGACAAAGCTGACACTGCAGGACAATGAGGAAATGCTAGCCTTTTCAATAAAAGATGCTGAGTCAATTGGGTATCTATATGAGGAAAAAATGAAACAAACTCCACTTCATACACAAAAATCAATTCTGAATGGGTTGTAGATATGAATGTAAAGACTAAAAACAGTAAGTTTATGGAAAACAGCAAAGTAGCATGCTTTAAGCATTAAGTATACAGAAAAAGATGGTTAGGTTGGCCTACATTGAAATTAAGAACTAAGTACACAGGAAAAAAAAAAAGAAAAGAAAAGCTCAAGCTCAGTACATCAAAAGACACTATTAAGAGTGAAGAGGAGAAGGTAGTTAAAGCATATTTAACTGACAAAGGACTTGAAGACAGAATTTATTAAGAACTCTGTATCAACAAGAAAAAGACAATCCAACAGAAAAATCGGAATATCGCCAAAGAGGCTATCCAAATGTTCTATTAACATTTGAAAAGTTGTTCCCTTACTAATGTCATTTATGAAATGAGAAAGCAAAGTAAACCACCATTACACACCCTTCAAAAAACTCAATGTAAAAGACCGACAATCCAAGTGTAGGCAAGAATGTGAAACAACGTAAACTCTGATTATGCTTCTAGTAGTGTAAATTAGTACAACTATTTTAGAAGATTATCTGGTATTATTTACTGAAGTTTAATATAATACCATGTCCCAGAAATTCTAGGTATATATCATCAGAAACCTGTGCACATATGAAAAAGACATGTAGAAGGATGTTTACAGCAGGATTACTTCTAATAGCCCCAAAATGATAACAACCCAAATGTCCAACAACAGAAGAGATAAAAAAATTGTTTGGTATATTCGTACAATAAACTGCTATATAGTAATGCAAACATATTACTGCTATATGCAACAATATGGATGAATCTTACAAATATAATGTTGAACAAAAAGGCCCGATGCAAGAAATGCCTACAGTACAATTCTACTTACATCAAATTCAAAAGAAAGTAAACTTGGTTGCCTTGAGGATGGAGGAGGAGCTAGGCTTGAGTTGCTAGTAATGTTCTAATTCTTTGACCTATAGTAGTTACACATGTTCAGTTTCTGATAATTTAATGATTTAAGCACTTTCCTGTATTTTGCTATATTTGAATTAAAGTTTAAAAAATACAGTTGGGTTAGAAAAACAAGGATGCAAAATTAACAGTTACGGAGAGACAATAATTCTAGCTATATGAAGCAAAATATCAGTGTATGGTGCTCATCAGAACCCCCTTTTTTCCTTGGAGGTGGCCCCTAATCTTTCCTCAAGCTCCCTAAAGATAGGCTACATTCATACTTCTATTTCTCTACATATAGCACAAAACACCCAAAACAGTGTTTACAATAGCGCCTCAATAAATATTGTAGAGTGACTGGAAATTTGCTGTTTAGTCAGTTGGTCTTGGAAAGAAAAACAGTGAGTGGGGGAAGGAGTGAAAGGTGGCACAAGTAAACTTTCTTAGAGATGCTAATGGGGTTCTCAATCCAGACCAGCTAAAAATTTATTGCTCTCAAGTCTAAATAAACTTTTTAAACTTTATATAAAGTACTATTATTAAAACCTACACATAGTTTCCTAATAACTCAGCATGTATATTAATGTAATATGGATTGTTAGAAGTGTTGGCTGGATATATTTACTAATTGGAAAACAGAGTTGGTGTCTATTCTAGATTTCTCAATAGTTAGCCTTTGTTGTATTATAAGATCTTTGGTTGTTTTATTAGCCTGGCTTTTCTTCTCGCAATTTTTGATTAGATGGTAAAATTATGAGTGAGAAAAATGGTGTAAGGGTGTGTGTGGCACATGTTTAATATTTACCTCTTTTACTACATATTTATATATATCTATATATAGATGTACGTATATGGGCTTGGGTAAAGGTTGGCTAGGCAATGATGGTGGATAGATGGTTCAAGGAAGAGGCAGATGTCTTGACTGGTATACAGCTTGGTGAGAAGGGAAACAGGCAGAGAACTGAAATTCTATTGTACTAAAAAAACTGCTCTCATAGTCACATAATCATTCCACAAATATTTATTGAATTCCTTAAATTTGCAAAATATTGTTCTAGTTGCTGGCAATACAATAGTGAACAAATCAGATAAGATCCCTACTCTCACAAAGCTTACATTCTAATGTGAGGACAAACATTAAGGAAATTATACAATTATGTCATGACAACTGTGATGAGTGCAACTGAAGTATATGTGCTAATGAAGTGTATGAAGAATGAGAATATATAATTAGGGAAGCAAAAGGGAAGGATGTTTGAGCATATTTTTAAAGTAAAAGGACTCAATTGATGATGATGGGAAATGGCAGGGGCATAATTCTGGGGCAGTACATGAAATAATGGAGAAAAGGCTTATTGGTAGGAAAGAATATAGTATGTTCAAAAATTGAAAAGATCAGCATGACTGGTACACAGTGAGCAATAAGGACAGTGGACTGGGATAGGATTGGTGTGGCAGGCAGGGGTAAATAGCATGCAGAGACTTGTAGGTTGTGTTAATAATATTATTCTTCATCCTAACAATTGCAGGGTGTCATTAAAGGGTCTTAAGCATCCACCCCAATGTAGGAAGCAGGTTGGTATGGCAGAAGAGTTTCTGTCTGGCAATTAGACTTAGAGAAAAGGCTCTTGAGGAAATTCACCTCCTGGACTGGCTTTCTTGTGCATAAATATTGAGTCTGAACTAGATGAGAACTTAGGTTTCCTTCAGCTCTAAAATTCAACGAATACCTCTATATATTCAAAGCCAAAATGTCAGTTACAAGTCACCTGACTTCTTGGTGAATTCTTCCTATCTCTAAAACTGAACACATTTTAGATCCAATTAAGAGTCATAATTTAATCTATGTTATGGTGATACGGCTGAAGTTTGACTAACTCAAAGAAGACTGGGAAGTCTTCTTTAAGATGGGAAGTGGGCAAGAAGGCAGTAGTGACCAGATGCAAAATAAGTGTAATCGATGCTTGTGAGTATCGAGGAAGTAGGCAGAAGAGAGCAAGATAGGAAAATTCAGCTCATTGGAACGATTTAATTTAAAGGCAGTCAGTCAAGAGGTAGTTTAGAAGTGGGAAGGGATTGTTTATCAGCAAGCCCCACCTTCATCAGCATCTCGTATCCCCCTTCCCCCGCCATTTTGATAGTATAATTGATAATTCCTCAAGCTTATATAATACGGTATGCAGAAAGTTTCAAGCACCCCATTCCTTGAGATTGTCTCAAATTAAACACTTTCTATTTAAAAACTCAGGAGCGGAGAGTGAAGGCGACTATAATCTGAAGAACGAGAGAGAGAGACAGAGACAGAGAGAATGAGTGTGTTTTGGGGAAGAGGAGGTAGAAGAAACTATTAATTCCAGAGTGTTAATGCTAAATAGGCTCTTGGAGATCACTGAGTAAACAGAAACCTTCGAGGTGAGGTGACTTTCCCAAGACGACACTAAGTGGAGGAGCCTAGCCACAGACCCAGGGTCCTCCAACGACCCTCGGGGGACTCCTGGGTGGCCCTTTACCTGTGAAGCTTTAGCCCTCTTCCTGGCCCGGAGGAGTGTACAGCAGGCTGGCCCCGGGGCAGCCTCGGGCTGCCTGACTGCCTGGGGCTCTCCTCCTTTCTCGGGGCCGCCCGCTCCGTCTCCCTCTTCTTAACCCCTTAGATGCCGGGGAGGACACCCGGTGCAGGGTGGGCACGGCGCCCGCCACAAGCCTCAGGCGCTGGGAGAAGCGCAGGTTCTTCTAGATAACCGAAGAGACGTCAAAACAGGCGGGAGCAAAGTGGTCGGAGCAGATGACCGACCTGCCGTTGCCCTCGTACCAGCTGGCGCGGCGGCCCCGCACGAAGCGGTCCCACAGCAGCCGCACAGCCCGGTCCTTGGGGAAGCGGAACAGCGACTTCCCGGACGTGGAAGACGTCCTCCTCAGGCATGGCAGCTGACTCCGGGTTGGGAGATGAGGGCCCTCCGCACGGCCGAGCACCCCCTGAGCACACACCTGCCGCATTCAGCGTACGCCTTGTCTCCTTCCCCCACCTCCGGCCGGCGGAAGTGCCAAACTGCGGCCCCACCTGGGAAAGTATCCGGCTCTCGGAGATCCTCCTCCTCCCTGCAGCATCCCCTAAGAGCAGGTGGCCACAGGCAGAGGGATACAAATTTCGCGCGGGCCCAGCTGAGGTGAGCCGTAAAGAGGGACGGACCGGAAGTGGTGGTTGTCATAGCTACCGAGGTGGCCGGCCTCTTCCCCGTCTTATCCTCCTCTCCACACTCCCGCTCTGTTTTTATGAGGCCAGGAAAATAGAACTAGGAAGTGCTGACGTTTGGGGCCCCCCCAAATATAACCAGAGGCTCTAACGAGGGCATCGGCCAGTGCTTTGGTGGAGGACCAGACCGGAAATGGTAGTTTCCATGGTAACTCCTGAGCGGGTTGCCTGGGAGATGACCCCTTTCGCTCTCTCTGAATCTGTGCTGTAGCGTCACTTCTAAGGCAGATCTAACTGATCTTCTTGGACTGTCTCCTGCCATGATTCCCGGGAAATACCGCTCTGTTTCTGGACGGGCTGCGAGCAACGTAGGTTGGGTCTCCTACTATTTCTTCCCATTAGTAGCGTCCTTTCTGACTGGAGTCTTTGTCCTAGGTGATGGGCTGTATTATTGGGACCAGCACCTCTGAATCTACGCAAGCTATTGTTTGACCGAGGCTTGAGATTCCTGGACTGGACCAAGGCACTTGGAGGGTATTTAATATTGTGTGATGGGTATTCAAAGTCTTGTCCAGGATCTGGGCTTCCCAGAAGGTGGAGCTGGTCTGCTGTGAAAGGCTAAGCTTCATTTAAATTCCTTTAACCGGTCAATTCCTTTTTTTTTTTTTTATTAAGAAAATACTAACTGGCACCGCCACCTCCTTCACCTGTCTCACTGAGCTATTTACTTAGACCTGAAATAGCAAGTGTCAAAAGCTTTAGGTGCTAAGTAGAGGGTTAAATTGCTGCAGACATTTTGGAAGATAAATCACAGTGAAACCTTTTAATTCTTAGTTGTGATTTTATTGTTTTCAGCGGGTCCCCAGAACATGATAATTTACCAGAAACAAGCAAAAAGGGAGCATTCTGTTTTATTCTAATTTTTTGTTATATCTTGGTGTACTATTTTGGGGAGGTGTGTGTGTGTGTATAAGTTAAGAGCATATTTTACAGTTTAATTTTTACATTGTAGGTGAACTGTGGGCTTCATCTGGTAATTCAAACATCATCGCTTCCTGAAAAAAACAAAGTAAGATTTAAGCAGATTTGTATTTAAATTGAATATAAATTGTTTTATATTCTGCAAAATAGCATGATTTAAAGAGCAGAGTCTAAATTGGAAAATTTAAGTATATTTACTTTGGTCACTAATCTAAAGGTAATTTTTATTTTCTGCCTACACAAAGCCAACTAGTGGTTACCAAAGAAGAGAAGGAAGGGGGAGGGGCAAATTAGGGGTATAGGATTAAGAGATACAAACTACTATGTATAACATAGATAAGCAAGAAGGATATATTGTATACCTCAGGGAACTATAACCACTGTTTTGTTATAACTTTTAATGGAGTATAATCTGTAAAAGCACTGAATCTCAATGTCGTACACTTGAAACTAATATAATATTGTAAATCAACTATACATCAATTAAAAAAATCAAACAAAACAAAACCAAAAATAAAAACCCACCTCTTTTAAAAACTGAATCTTATTTCATCCATTACAAGAGGTAAGGTGGGGTTTTTTTGACATCTAAACATTTCTTAAATCAGGACCCTTCTTAAAACTGATGGTACATCATTGTTTAATTGGGAAAGTTTTTCCTTCTTAGTAGTGGGTAAAATGATGGCATGTCTTACTACTGATGGAATCTTATAATAGATAAAATGTGATAATTTGGGGGCACATATCTAACATTCCAGAAAAAAACTGATTAGCAGTGGAAATATATTAGGCCAAATGCTATTTAGAAGTTAAGATTTGAACATGAGGTTCTTTTTCCCAGTTTGCCCATATTCTCCCTGGCATTTCCATAACTTCTGGCTTTTGATTTGATCTCTGAGATACTCGTGTTCTCCCCCCCAGCCCCAACCTCAGCTCTCAGATATACTCACCCACCTCCCACATAACTGTGTTTCAAGACACAACACAAGTTTTCCTTCTTTGACCAATTTGGACACCTCCAACTGGCACAACTCAGGTTTTTCCTAAAAAGTTGTTAAATAGGTGTCACTGAAGGAACTCTGAAGTGAAGGGCGGAATTTACAGATAAAAACCTGAGAAGGCTAAGGAGGGGCGTGAGGAAGGTGGATGGAAGGACGCCATTGGTCAAGGAGGCAGCTGTGGATTACATTATGTATCTGGAAATAAACACTTGGAAAATAGGCCATTTGATTATCTTGAATAAATAGTAGTTAGCTAGATTAATTGAAAATATTCTTTATTGTAATTGGACCTAATGGATTCCTTCCAAAGCTTTGCTGATTGATTTCATTGGACAAATCCTATTCCACTATTATACATAGTATGTTTCTAGGAACTATGTGCCTCATCCATTCATTTTCTCTTGTGTGGACATGTATTCTGAGAAAATACCTTAGCTCATATAATGCATAAGGATATAATGTAAATGCTATTATAATTTTTATAGTAGCATGAGAAACATCATAATTCTTTTATGATATGTATTTAGGGGTTTTGGTAGCTAATCATGAGAGGTTGTTTTGGTTTTGTTTTTCTCAGTCCTCCTATCAAATAATTTAAAATAAATTTAGAGAAAACCCTTCTTAGAAGGTTTAGATATATAATTTTATTATGTTATAATTATAATATATATATAATTATAATATGTTATAATTATATAATTATAGATATATAATTTTATTATGGACTGTTAAAGGAGTTCTAATGATAAGAACATTGTGATATTTTTTAACAGAATTTAGTTTCTATTGTATGTTTTTTGCTTTTCCTTTTGAAAAAATGATTCTTGTATTCACTGAATTGTGGTGAGAGTATGGAGGAATTGCAAGTAGCTCAGACTGGAGCCTGGTTTCATCTGACCTCATGAGACTGACTCTGATTTGTGTGTGTGTGTGTGTGTGTGTGTGTGTGTGTGTGTGGTAAAATACACATCACATAAAATTTACCACTTTAACCATTTTAAATTGTACAAATCAGTGGTATTAAATACATTCACAATGTTGTGCAACCATCACCACTCTCTAGTTTCAGTTTTTATCACCCAAAAGGGAGTCCCTATACCATTAAGCAGTCTTTCATTCCGCCTTCCCAACCCTCTTGGAAGCCACAAATCTGCCTTCTGTCTCTATAGATTTTTCTATTCTCAGTATTTCATAAATGGAATCACATAATATGTAACATTTTGTGCCTGGCTTTCTTCGCTTAGCATGATGTTTTCAAGGTTCATCTATGTTGTAACATATATTGGTTATTTTATGTTATTTTATAATTATATTCATTACTTTCTCCAAAAAATTTTTTTTCTTAAATAATGTTTTTTAGGTTGAATTCAAGCTAAATAAAGAAACGCCATCATTCCCTGGTCGACTTTTACAACATGATCTTGAAAGAAACTACTCAAGTAGGCAAGGTATTGTCAGAGAGCAGAGATTAGATATGGTTTATCTTCTTTAAGTAATATTGTTTAATAATGTTGAATTTCTAGATCCAAAGAGACTTGAATTAAAAATGACATCATTCATTGGTTACCAAATTGATTGGGAATTTGTTTAAATCAGAATTGATTTTATATACACAGCATAGTAGATTATTTCTAATACAGGAAAAGCTGTTGTGTTTTAGTTTGGGGTGGGTTCTGCACAAGAGAATGGGAAGGAATCTTCCAAATAATGTCTTAGAACTAGGAAAATAGCTAAATAGTGAGGGTAGGAGTATGGGAACACAGATCTTTAAGGAATAAGGAAACAGTGGAAAGAATGGAAAGTCAGGAGTAGAAAAGAAGCTACCTCTTTCCCTTACTAGCGCATATAATTATAGATATTTTATATCAAAGGCCTTAAACTTTTGTGTGCATCCCCCAAGATCTTGTTAGAAATGCAGATTCTTAGTGCTTCCCTTCCCTTGTGCCCGTCCCCATTCTGGTTTTGCAGGCCTTGGGTGGGATTTGGAAATGTGCGTTTTAGTAATGCCTCAAGTGATTCTGATGGATGTGGTTTGTGGACCACCTTTTGAAACACAGCCTCATATGATCTGGTTATATTTCTGAAATGTATTTTTCAATTCAAGGAGAAATTTTCTTTGGAAGATTTGAGTTGTTACTTGGTTGCCAACAACTGTTAGCTATCTGTAATGTGCTAGTGTTAAGCACTACAGAATCCTTACATACAGTACTGTCCCCATCTCCTAGGAGTTTATATGAGAGGGCTGATCAGTATAGGCCTCTCTAGATTGTTTATCTCACTACTGCATGAACATGTGGCGATTTTGAATATTTTATTAGTTTTCTTTTTTTGTTTTGTAACTTCTGGACTTTCCTCTTGGGCCCATCTAATCTGACATGACTTTTCTTTTTCCTATATCCTACACTCTTGTCTTGGTCAATTGCTGGACATGACATCAACCTAACTGCTGTTCCACAGTGTAAGAAGCATGTGTCTTGCCTTTTTTGGTTTGATTCAGTACGCATCTACTGAGTGTGTACTGTGTGCCAGACACTGTATTAGGCACAGAGCTATAGATGTGAACCTGAAAATTCTCAAGTAGGAATTTTTTTTATGTTTGTATTGTGAATTTCCTTCACATTTTTGATAATAAATCTTGAATTTGTTTTCTAAAACTTAAATACTTTTCCCAAGGTATTCTTGAGTTAGAGGAGGAAGTTGGTAGACAGATTTGTGTATGTCTGGCTAGGCAAGTTTATTTAAGTGTTAAAGTATTGCTAGATATTTGCTAATGAGGAAATAGTATGGTGGCACTGAATTTTGTGAACCTGAAAGATAAATAAACTCTTGTACATAAATAATGACCCATAAAATACAGATTAATTCTTTAGGGAGAAATAAACCTATTTTTTACATTAAAAGATTTTATTCAAACTCATTCTCTGTGACATTTGTACCTGATTGTTTCCAAATGTGCCTCCTTCATAGTTCCAGTCAGTTTCATGCAAGGAAGGCCACACAGTGTGTAGCTGTTTTCTTGACTTTTGTACTCACTGTTCTTCTTCCAAAGGCACAAAACTTTGGAAAAATTGTAAGTAGCAGTTTATCAGGAAAAGTTGAGGAATCTCTATCTAGTAGACTGCATTCTGATACCCAATTATTATAATTAATTTCACCTCATCCTTATTTTTTCTATTTTTCAAAATTAATTGGACATATATAATCGCCTGTCACCATAAATTAACCAGTGGTACTCTCAGTCCAAAGTAAAGAAACTCTATGTTTTAGTTAGGCTACTTAGTCTAAAACTTGGTATGTGATTTTTTTAGGCTTTTTATATTAATGTTAAGTGTTAACCCCTGTATCCTTGAGATTTTGTAAGAGCCAGGGATTACTTTACAGTAAAATCTCAGTTAACCAGACCTTAATTGATTAAATCCCTTAATTAAGAATTCTAAAATATGTCTATAGAGAGAAAGAGGCAGTGCTTGACTCTTAAGGTCATGATAAATCGTGAAAAATATAGAAACAGGATTTTGGTTACTAAAACAATCTCAAAGGTAAGGCTGAGTGGACACATATATGACCGTGTACTGTATTATCCATCCATCCAGCCAGCCATCTGTCCATCCCACTGCTCATCTCTCCATCCATCTTTCTGTCCATCCACTCACCCATCCATCCATCCATGTATCTAGGGTGCCGTGCAGTGAAGACTCTTACCAAACATAGACCATTATGCCTCTAAACACTTTGAGATCCTAATTATGAAAGAATTCATTCAGCATTTTTATACTAAAATGCAAGAATATATGATTTTCTTTTTTAACAGAAATAATATATGTAAAATGGATTTCTGATTTACTCTTAATAATGGAAAATCAGTTAGTTAATTTACTGATTGCCTAGTGAATTTAGATTCTACAAAGAATATAAAGAATGTAAAATGAACTCCGTTTCTCAAGGAGCTTATAAATTTAATTGGGAAGACAAAAGCTACATATCTGGTGAATTAAATAGTGATATATGAAATCACCAATAACAGGAAATGCTTCCATTAAAATTTTGCCACATAGTAGTGCAGTTTATATGCAGGATGAAATATTCCACATATAATGTGGGTGTTTGATACACACATATTTGTATATATATGTGGGTGTTTATATATCCACATAAATATGTGAATGTTTCAATTGCAGGTCACTCTGGTTCCCAGTCATTTAGAGCAGCGCTCCCCAACCTTTTCGGCACCAGGGACCAGTTTTGTGGAAGACAGTTTTTCCACGGTTGAGGTCGGGGGTGGGGGCATGATTCAGGTGGTAACGGAAGCAGTGGTTCACATGGTAATGCAAGCTTTGCTCTCTTGCCCACTGCTCACCTCCTGCTGTGGGGCCCAGTTCCTAACAATTGAGGGTTGGGGACCCCTGATTTAGAGTATCTTGTTTGTGGATTTTAAGGCCTTTCTATCTAATCATTCTCATATCCTGCTATTTATTGTATGATGTATGTCATACTGATCGTGATAGTAAGCTCATCATGCAGATAGTGATTTTGACTTCTGTGTATGATAAGAGCTGAAAAGTGTGAGGATGAAATTCCTTTATTCACTGAAGTAAGTGAAATTGACTCCTTGATTATTGCCTCTATATCCCAAGTCTTATTAAATTTAAATCTGCCTTCTAAATTGAGGAATGGCTTGAAGCCTTAACAAAATAATTTTAAAAACCTAATTCTGATGCTAACAAGGGAAATCAAGGTTGTCTATTGTCTATTGTTTCAAGTTTTTCCTTTATCATATTTAGCTGACCAGATAATCCTTAATCAGTTAATCCTTACACTGGTTTTTGTTCTTTTAACCATCCAATTTTTGATTTCCAAATCAGTTTACTGACTCGTGGTTGCTTGGGTACCTTGTTAGCAACTGGTCATGTCACAAGACCAGTTCATTTATGAACATGATCTCAATTCTGAATGCTTGTACTCTAGAACATCATTATTAGTTATCTGATATTTCATGATATTCAGAAAAGTGGGATGTGAGCACTGATTATTTTGTTCAAGAAGTGAGGTATGTGATACTTTTGTTTATATCTTGCATACCTGGAGAAGTTAGCAAATACCACTGCTTTACATTTCTTTAGTATGATATATATGGAACTCGATTTTAAGATGGCTTCCCAAAGAATATGTTAGCTTCCTATATTTGGGTTCATCTTTTTGCTTTATTGGTCAGTTTAAGCAGTAGAATTCTGTGGTACCTTAAGTTCTCTTTTACTGCTTATCACTCCCATCAGCATCGATTGCTGCTTTTAGGAAATTTTCTCTTTGTAGAAGGAAATAGAGTTGATTTCTTCTGGTGTTCAAACTGGTACCTTTGACCCATTGCTCAAGTCTTACTTCATTTCTGGAACTTCCCAGCATCTTTTATTAACTATTCTACATTTTTCTAGGTCTTTAAAATGTATCTTAATATGCACCTCCCCCAAAACTCATCTGTGACCATCTTCTTTAAGTAAAAAATAACCAGACACATTTATGTGTGAAATTATAAATAGATATTGTTTTTTTATTCTGCATTTTGTGTATGTTTTTCTGTACAGTTTATTAATTTCATATATGTTTGTCCACTAGATTGAAAGCTACCTAATGGCAGGGGCAATATCTAACCAACAACCTATAAACCTCATAGGGGTGTCACATACCTTGTGGACCCTAACTACAAGCCTAACTACAAGTGTACAAGATTTATTGACATCCACTTTGGTCTCTGCAATATTCTCTACCAATAGTAGTTGAACATACAAAGAAAAATGGATGATGTGAGGTTTACATTTGTTATCCAAAACTACTTTCTCTGTATTTCCTGTAGCAAAGTCATGTATTGTGTAGCTTTGTGATAAATTTTTTGATATTTTGAACGAGATGGAAGAGTAATAAGCCCTTCACCTCGTAATAAATCATCCTACATCTCATCCACAACAAATGTGACAGAATTATGTGGGCTGAAAATGAAAACTACCATGGGCTCCTTATCAGCATTTGGAGATTCTTCCATTCAGACACCTTCAAAGTCCAGAATCCGGCTGGGCTGTCATAGTGCTGGCCCAAATGTATCTGGTAATGAGGGACTATCATCTCAGTTATAAGAGAGTTAAAATTTAGTATTAGGAGTCAGGTTATAAAGGGGGTAAAGATAGCACTAGCGTAGTTCTATACTTTCAACCAATCTATAAGGCAAGAGAAAAATTATTTGGTATACACAGAACACATAGTTTTCGTTTGAGGAGGAAAGAAACGAGCTCAAGTTTAGTAACTAATTTCAAATATGGAGAGCTATGGAAGCTGTATTTTCTAAAAAGGATATTTGTAGGTGCCAGAGTTTTCCAAATATAAGGTGACTTTAGTTTCAAGATTTTAAAGGTTTTTCTTAATCAAGTAATTTGTATATCATTTTCAATAGGTGATCATATTAATTTGGTGAGCTCATCAATGCCATCATTTCCCATTCTCCAACGTTCTTCTGAAGAGAAAATTCTTTACTCAGACAGGTTGACCCTAGAAAGGTGAGGACAACTTACTTTTTTGACTAGATAATTTATAGACATGGTACAAGATTTGAAAGGTAAAAAAGTCTCTCTCCCTCCTCTTATTTTCCTGCTATTTAGTTCTCCTACCTAGGTATAATCACTGTTACCAGCTTTTAAATTTATCCTTCCAAGGGTATGTGGAGAAATTTTATATCTATATAATGTAAAAGAGCTTGACTATACTCTAAAACAGTACTATAGGTAAAACTTCAAAATATAGTCCTCACATGGGCTTCTCTGCCCTATCCAGTTGAGTTCCCTTTTACCTCATTGGCTCACAGCCTCCTAATCTCTCCTTCGCTCACCCTGCTACAGCCATACCTGCCTCCTTGTTGCTCCTTGAATACACCAAGCATGCTTAAACCTCAGGCCTTTTGCATTTGCTGTTCTCTCTGCCTGGAATGCTGTTCCACCACATATCTATAGACTCACTGTCTTTACCTCCTTCAGATCTTTACTCAAGTGTCGTCACCTAGGGATAGCCTTCCCTGGCCACCCTCTCCAAAGCTGTAACTCCTTCAACCCTGACTGTCCCCAGCCCCTTTCTCTGCTTTATTTTCCTTCTTAGCACTTATCACCCTCTAACATATTAAATATTTAACTTATTAAGTTTATTGTTTGTCTCCTCCCACTAGAATATAAGCTCCACAGACACTGGGAGTTTTGTTTAGTTCTGTATTTCCAGCACCTAGAACAGAACCTGGGACAAAATAAACTCTCAAAAAATTCTGAATGCATAAGTATGTTTAGGACTTGATCCCCATCTTTAAATCTAGGAAAGTATCAGCAGTAGAATGGTGGATGAAGGATTTCAGCCTTACCTTAGCACTATAACCAGCAGGGAAACTATCTCTGCTGTGCATACCTTTAGCTTAGCAGTGCATATCTGATAGCAAATGGTTAACCAAACTTCCTAGCTTAGCAATGCCTGAGCAGTGGATTGATGGCAAATGCACTTCTCTGGTTATGTGACATGGTTCTTTGAATCATCTCAACCTCTACTGCAGAAGGCAATTACATTGAGTATTGGATGATGTTAAGTTAACTTTACGTGAAATAATTAATGTTGGAGTTTTTTTAATGCAATTAGAATGAGACTTAATTTTAATAATTACCCTGGCCAAAGTATACTGGCTTTTATATGAGTGAATTACACTTAGATCTACAATGCTTAGTTCATGGAGGCAAGAAGTGGTTCTATTTATCTTTTTCTCCTCACAACATGGGAGCATGAAGATACTACTATTAGTATTTGTAAGAGGAGGTGGACTGCTAAATCAGAACCTTATTAACTTTAAAAAATGTTTTCTAGGCAAAAGCTGACTGTATGTCCTATCATCGATGGGGAAGAACACCTTCGTCTGTTGAACTTTCAACACAATTTTATAACTCGGATCCAAAATATTTCTAATCTGCAGAGGCTAATATTCTTGGATTTATATGATAACCAGATTGAAGAAATTAGTGGGCTTTCTACTCTGAGATCCCTCCGTGTCCTTCTGTTGGGGAAAAACAGGTAATCTTTGCAGATCACTTTTTGTTTGTTATACTTAGGACGAACATTGAATCCTATGGTGTTTAGATGGCAACTCAAAATTGAATAATACTTAAGAAACTAATAGACTGAAATTTTTGAAAGATTACTTAAATGGATTTAGATTCAGTCATAATTTGTTTTATGAGATTCAGTCTGACAATTATTCAAACCAAGTAACATTTATTAAGTGTATATTTTATTATTTCTATTGCTTTACAGTGCCATAACTTATGCGGAAGTAAATAGCAGACTTTGGCCTTTATGTTTGTTTTATTTTTTAATTTATTTTTTTATTGGAGTATAATTGCTTTACAATGGTGTGTTAGTTTCTGCTTTATAACAAAGTAAATCAGTTATTCATATACATATGCTCCCATATCTCTTCCTCTTGCATCTCCCTTCCTCCCACCCTCCCTATCCCACCCCTCCAGGCGGTCACAAAGCACCGAGCTGATCTCCCTGTGCTGTGCGGCTGCTTCCCACTAGCTATCTATTTTACGTTTGGTAGTGTACACATGTCCATGCCACTATCTCACCTGTCACAGCTCACCCCTCCCCCTCCCCATATCCTCAAGTCCATTCTCCAGTAGGTGTGTGTCTTTATTCCTGTCTTACCCCTAGGTTCTTCATGACATTTTTTTTTTTCTTAAATTCCATATATATGTGTTAGCATACGGTATTTGTCTTTCTCTTTCTGACTTACTTCACTCTGTATGACAGACTCTAGGTCTATCCACCTCATTACAAATAGCTCAATTTCGTTTCTTTTTATGGCTGAGTAATATTCCATTGTATATATGTGCCACATCTTCTTTATCCATTCATCCGATGATGGGCACTTAGGTTCTTTCCATGTCCTGGCTATTGTAAATAGAGCTGCAATGAACATTTTGGTACATGACTCTTTTTGAATTATGGTTTTCTCAGGGTAGATGCCCAGTAGTGGGATTGCTGGGTCACGTGGTAATTCTATTTGTAGTTTTTTAAGGAACCTCCATACTGTTCTCCACAGTGGCTATATCAATTTACATTCCCACCAACAGTGCAAGAGGGTTCCCTTTTCTCCACACCCTCTCCAGCATTTATTGTTTCTAGATTTTTTGATGATGCCCATTCTGACTGGTGTGAGATGATATCTCACTGTAGTTTTGATTTGCATTTCTCTAATGATTAATGATATTGAGCATTCTTTCATGTGTTTGTTGGCAGTCTGTATATCTTCTTTGGAGAAATGTCTATTTAGGTCTTCTGCCCATTTTTGGATTGGGTTGTTTGTTTTTTTGATATTGAACTGCATGAGCTGCTTATAAATTTTGGAGATTAATCCTTTGTCAGTTGCTTCATTTGCAAATATTTTCTCCCATTCTGAGGGTTGTCTTTGGTCTTGTTTATGGTTTCCTTTGCTGTGCAAAAGCTTTGAAGTTTCATTAGGTCTCATTTGTTTATTTTTGTTTTTATTTCCATTTCTCTAGGAGGTGGGCCAAAAAGGATCTTGCTGTGATTGATGTCATAGAGTGTTCTGCCTATGTTTTCCTCTAAGAGTTTTATAGTTTCTGGCCTTACATTTAGGTCTTTAACCCATTTTGAGCTTATATTTGTGTATGGTGTTAGGGAGTGATCTAATCTCATACTTTTACATGTACCTGTCCAGTTTTCCCAGCACCACTTATTGAAGAGGATGTCCTTTCTCCACTGTACATTCCTGCTTCCTTTATCAAAGATAAGGTGACCATATGTGCGTGGGTTTATCTCTGGGCTTTCTATCCTGTTCCATTGATCTATCTTTCTGTTTTTGTGCCAGTACCATACTGTCTTGATTACTGCAGCTTTGTAGTACAGTCTGAAGTCAGGGAGCCAGATTCCTCCAGCTCCGTTTTTCGTTTTCAAGATTGCTTTGGCTATTCGGGGTCTTTTGTGTTTCCATACAAATTGTGAAATTTTTTATTCTAGTTCTGTGAAAAATGCCAGTGGTAGTTTGATAGGGATTGCATTGAATCGGTAGACTGCTTTGGGTAGTAGAGTCATTTTCACAATGTTGATTCTTACAATCCAAGAACATGGTATATCTCTCCATCTATTTGTATCATCTTTAATTTCTTTCATCAGTGTCTTATAGTTTTCTGCATACAGGTCTTTTGTCCCCTTAGGTAGGTTTATTCCTAGATATTTTATTCTTTTTGTCGCAGTGGTAAATGGGAGTGTTTTCTTGATTTCACGTTCAGATTTTTCATCATTAGTGTATAGGAATGCCAGAGATTTCTGTGCATTAATTTTGTATCCTGCTACTTTACCAAATTCATTGATTAGCTCTAGTAGTTTTCTGGTAGTGTGTTTAGGATTCTCTACGTACAGTATCATGTCATCTGTAAACAGTGACAGTTTTACTTCTTCTTTTCCGATTTGGATTCCTTTTATTTCTTTTTCTGCTCTGATCGCTGTGGCTAAAACTTCCAAAACTATGTTGAATAAGAGTGGTGAGAGTGGGCAACCTTGTCTTGTTCCTGATTTTAGAGGAAATGCTTTCAGTTTTTCACCATTGATGATGATGTTGGCTGTATCACGTTGATTGATTTGCGTATATTGAAGAATCCTTGCATTCCTGGGATAAACCCCACTTGATCATGGTGTATAATCCATTTAATGTGCTGTTGGATTCTGTTTGCTAGCATTTTGTTGAGGATTTTTGCATTTGTGTTCATCAGTGATATTGGCCTGTAGTTTTCTTTCTTTGTGACATCCTTGTCTGGTTTTGGTATCAGGGTGATGGTGGCCTCGTAGAATGAATTTGGGAGTGTTCCGCCCGCTGCTGTATGTTGGAATAGTTTGAGAAGGATGGGTGTTACCTCTTCTCTAAATGTTTGATAGAATTCGCCTGTGAAGCTATCTGGTCCTGGGCTTCTTTTTGTTGGAAGATTTTTAATCACAGTTTCAATTTCAGTGCTTGTGATTGGTCTGTTCATATTTTCTATTTCTTCCTGATTCAGTCTTGGCAGGTTGTGCATTTCTAAGAATTTGTCCATTTCTTCTAGGTTGTCCATTTTATTGGCATAGAGTTGCTTGTAGTAATCTCTCATGATCTTTTGTATTTCTGCAGTGTCAGTTGTTACTTCTCCTTTTTCATTTCTAATACTATTGATTTGAGTCTTCTCCCTTTTTTTCTTGATGAGTCTGGCTAATGGTTCATCAATTTTGTTTATCTTCTCAAAGAACCAGCTTTTAGTTTTATTGATCTTTGCTATCGTTTCCTTCATTTCTTTTTCATTTATTTCTGATCTGATCTTTATGATTTTTTTCCTTCTGCTAACCTTAGGGTTTTTTTGTTCTTCTTTCTCTAATTGCTTTAGGTTCAAGGTTAGGTTGTTTATTCGAGATGTTTCCTGTTTCTTAAGGTAGGATTGTATTGCTATAAACTTCCCTCTTAGAACTGCTTTTGCTGCATCCCATAGACCTTGGGTTGTCGTGTCTCCATTGTCATTTGTTTCTAGGTATTTTTTGATTTCCTCTTTGATTTCTTCAGTGATCACTTCATTATTAAGTAGTGTATTGTTTAGCCTCCATGTGTTTGTATTTTTTACAGATCTTTTCCTGTAATTGATATCTAGTCTCATAGCATTGTGGTCGGAAAAGATACTTGATACAATTTCAATTTTCTTAAATTTACCAAGACTTGACTTGTGACCCAAGATATGATCTATCCTGGAGAATGTTCCATGAGCACTTGAGAAAAATGTGTATTCTGTTGTTTTTGGATGGAATGTCCTATAAATATCAATTAAGTCCATCTTGTTTAATGTATCATTTAAAGCTTGTGTTTCCTTATTTATTTTCATTTTGGATGATCTGTCCATTGGTGAAAGTGGGGTGTTAAAGTTCCCTACTATGATTGTGTTCCTGTCGATTTCCCCTTTTATGGCTGTTAGTATTTGCCTTATGTATTGAGGTGCTCCTATGTTGGGTGCATAAATATTTACAATTGTTATATCTTCTTCTTGGATCGATCCCTTGATCATTATGTAGTGTCCTTCTTTGTCTCTTCTAATAGTCTTTATTTTACAGTATATTTTGTCTGATATGAGAATTGCTACTCCAGCTTTCTTTTGTTTTCCATTTGTGTGAAATATCTTTTTCCATCCCCTTACTTTCAGTCTGTATGTGTCTCTAGGTCTGAAGTGGGTCTCTTGTAGACAGCAAATATATGGGTCTTGTTTTTGTATCCATTCAGCCAATCTGTGTCTTTTGGTGGGAGCATTTAGTCCATTTACATTTAAGATAATTATCGATATGTGTGTTCCTTTTCCCATTTTCTTAATGTTTTGGGTTTGTTATTGTAGGTCTTTTCCTTCTCTTGTGTTTCTTGCCTAGAGAAGTTCCTTTAGCAGTTGTTGTAAAGCTGGTTAGGTGGTGATGAACTCTCGCAGCTTTTGCTTGTCTGTAAAGGTTTTACTTTCTCCATCAAATCTGAATGAGATCCTTGCTGGGTAGAGTAATCTTGATGGCAGGTTTTTCTCCTTCATCACTTTAAATATGTCCTGCCAGTCCCTTCTGGCTTGCAGAGTTTCTGCTGAAAGATCAGCTGTTAACCTTATGGGGATTCCCTTTTGTGTTATTTGTTGTTTTTCCCTTGCTGCTTTTAATATGTTTTCTTTGTATTTAACTTTTGATAGTTTGATTAATATGTGTCTTGGTGTATTTCTCCTTGGATTTATCCTGTATGGGACACTCTGTGCTTCCTGGACTTGATTAACTATTTCCTTTCCCATATTAGGTAGGTTTCCAACTATAATCTCTTCAAATATTTTCTCAGTCCCTTTTTTTCTCTTCTTCTTCTGGAACCCCTATAATTCATATGTAGGTGCGTTTAATGTTGTCCCAGAGGTCTCTGAGACTGTCCTCAGTTCTTTTCATTCTTTTTTCTTTATTCTGCTCTGCAGTAGTTATTTCCACTATTTTATCTTCCAGGTCACTTATCTGTTCTTCTGCCTCAGTTATTCTGCTATTGATCCCATCTAGAGTATTTTTACTTTCATTTATTGTGTTGTTCATCGTTGTTTGTTTCATCTTTAGTTCTTCTAGATCCTTGTTAAATGTTTCTTGCATTTTGTCTATTCTATTTCCAAGATTTTGGATCATCTTTACTATCATTATTCTGAATTTTTTTTCAGGTAGACTGCCTCTTTCCTCTTCATTTGTTAGGTCTGGTGGGTTTTTATCTTGCTCCTTCATCTGCTGTGTGTTTTTCTGTCTTCTCATTTTGCTTATTATACTGTGTTTGGTGTCTCCTTTTTGCAGGCTGCAGGTTTGTAGTTCCCGTTGTTTTTGGTGTCTGCCCCCAGTGGCTATGGTTGGTTCAGTGGGCTGTGTAGGCTTCCTGGTGGAGGGGACTAGTGTCTGTGTTCTGGTGGATGAGGCTGGATCTTGTCTTTTTGGTGGGCAGGTCCACGTCTGGTGGTGTGTTTTGGGGTGTCTGTGGACTTATTATGATTTTAGGTAGCCTCTCTGCTAATGGGTGGGGTTGTGTTCCTGTCTTGCTAGTTGTTTGGCATAGGATGTCCAGCACTGTAGCTTGCTGGTCGTTGAGTGAAGCTGGGTGCTGGTGTTGAGGTGGAGATCTCTGGGAGATTTTCGCCGTTTGATATTATGTGGAGCTGGGAGGTCTCTTGTGGACCAGTGTCCTGAAGTTGGCTCTCCCACCTCAGAGGCACAGCACTGACTCCTGGCTGCAGCACTAAGAGCCTTTCATCCACACGGCTCAGAATAAAAGGGAGAAAAAGTAGAAAGAAAGAATTAGTAGAAGTAGAAAGAAAGAAAGGAGGGAGGGAGGGAGAGAGAGAGGAAGGAAGGAGGAAAAGAAAAAAAGAAAGAAGATAAAATAAAATAAAATTAAGATAAAATATAATAAAGTTGTTAAAATAAAAAAGTAATTATTAAGAAAAAAAGAAGAAAAAATTAAAAAAAAAAAACGGATGGAACCCTAGGACAAATGGTGGAAGCAAAGCTATACAGACATAATCTCATACAGAAGCATACACACTCACAAAAAGAGGAAAAGGGGAAAAAATCATAAATCTTGCTCTCAAAGTCCACCTCCTTAATTTGGGATGATTGGTTGTGTATTCATGTATTCCACAGATGCAGGGTACATGAAGTTGATTGTGGAGCTTTAATCCGCTGCTTCTGAGGCTGCTGGGAGAGATTTCCCTTTCTCTTCTTTGTTTTCACAGCTCCCGGGGCTCAGGTTTGGATTTGGCCCCGCCTCTGTGTGTAGGTCGCCAGAGGGCGTCTGTTCTTCGCTCAGACAGGACGGGGTTAAAGGAGCCGCTGATTCGGGGACTCTGGCTCACTCAGGCCGGGGCGGGGGGGGGGGGGGGGGGAGGGCCACGGAGTGCGGGGAGGGCCTGTGGCGGCAGAGGCCGGTGTGACGTTGCATGACGTTCCAACAGCCTGAGGCGCGCCGTGCGTTCTCTCGGGAGTGACCCTGGATCCCGGGACCCTGGCAGTGGCGGGCTGCACAGGCTCCCCGGAAGCGGGGTGTGGATAGTGACCTTTGCTCACACACAGGCTTCTTGGTGGTGGCGGCAGCAGCGGCCTTAGCGTCTCATGCCCGTCTCTGGGGTCCGCACTTTTAGCCGCGGCTCGCGCCCGTCTCTGGAGCTCCTTTAAGGAGCGCTCTTAATCCCCTCTCATCGCGCACCAGGAAACAAAGAGGGAAGAAAAAGTCTCTTGCCTCTTCGGCAGGTCCAGACTTTTCCCTGGACTCCCTCCCGGCTAGCCATGGCGCACTAACCCCGCCACGGCGGTGAGCAGACAAGCCCCTCAGGCTGGTGAGTGCTGGTCGGCCCTGATCTTCTGTGCGGGAATCTCCCCGCTTTGCCCTCCCCAGCCCTGTTGCTGTGCTCTCCTCCGCGGCACCAAAGCTCCCCCCTCCGCCACCCGCAGTCTCCGCCCGGGAAGGGGCTTCTAGTGTGTGGAAACTTTTCCTCCTTCACAGCTAGCTCCCTCCCACTGGTGCAGGTCCCGTCCCTATCCTTTTGTCTCTGTTTATTCCTTTTTCTCTTGCCCTACCCAGGTACGTGGGGAGTTTCTTGCCTTTTGGTAGGTCTGAAGTCTTCTGCCAGCGTTCAGTAGGTGTTCTGTAGCAGTTGTTCCACGTGTATATGTATTTCTGGTGTATCTGTGGGGAGGAAGGTGATCTCTGCGTCTTACTCCTCCGCCATCTTGAAGGTCTCCTCAAGAGCTCTTTTTGATAGGGTCATCTGGAAAGGCTGCTTCGAGAAGATATTTGAGCTAAGACTTGAATAACGTGAAGGAGTGAACCAACCATGTGAAGTTCTGGGGGAAGAACATTAAGGAAGAAGGAACAGCAAGGGTAAACACCCCAGGCAGAAATGAATTTGTCAAGTTAGAGGTGGCAAGAAAGCTCCTGTGGCTGGAGCAGAGTGACTGGGTGCGCTGGAGTCTTGGTAGGAGATATGCTGGAGGAAGAGTCAGTAGCCAGAGAGTTTAGGGCCTTGAGGACTGAGGTAAGGAATTTAGGCTGTATTCTAAGGTGAAAGGAATTGCCTTGAATAAGTGCCTTGTGCTAAAGTTCCTAGAAGTAGAATTGTTCTTTCCTAGAGATAGGACTTTCAAGCTGACTTTGGGACATTTCCCCAATGGGACTGCATCTTTAACATTATAATTAAATCAATGAAAAAAAGGTTTTAATATATAATTTTATATAATTTCTCTCTATATTTCTATGTCTATCTGCCTGCCTATCTATCTAGAAAGAATAAATGAAAATGAGTTATGCCTTAGAGTTTTTGATTTACAATAGATGTGGTACATCTGTATTTCTACTCTGCTTACTCTGATTTTCAGAATCAAGAAAATCTCAAATCTGGAGAACCTAAAAAGCTTAGATGTCTTGGACCTTCATGGAAATCAGGTATTGTTAAAGCCCTTTCATTTCTTTCTTATTTGAAAAAGCTCTAGGAAATTTCGTATGAAAGTTTTAAGAATTATACTTGTGTTGAATTTTTCCAAAGTTACTTTACTGATTCAGTGAGATTAGCTTTGGTATTAAGGTATTAAGCTCATTTATATAAGGTTTGGTAATTCCTCAGTGGTAAGTGACAGGTAAAACTTATAAAACATTTAGAATTCTTATAGTTATGACAATTTTGATTCTTATTTAGTCTTTTATTAACTTATAGCCGACCCCAACCCAAGAACTAGAATATTACTAATGATTTTCTTCTACTTAAGTGTTCCTTCTTTATTCCAAGACAACACTATTCTGGATTTCACATTTATCATTCTTTTATTGGTGTTTTTAGTTGGTTTGATCACATATATAAGTGTCTAAATAATGTATTGTTTAGTAGTATTGTCTTTTAATTTAAAAAAAAGGTGTCAAACTATATATTGTCATCAGTGTTTGCTTTCTGGATACAACATTATGTTACTGAGTTTCATCTATTTTGACTACATAGCTGTAGTTTATCTTTATTGTTGTATGTTCCATGGTTTGATTACACAGAAACCTTTTTCTCTGTTTTATTATTGATAGACATTTGGGTTGATTCCTTTTTGTTTGTTTGGGTTTTGTTTCCTATTAGGATAGTACTTCTAACAACATTCTTGTACATGTTTCTTCCATACATCATATGTACTCTAGGGTATATATAGAGGAGTGAAACTGATGGGTCACAAGTTATTTAAATGTGTAACTTTAAAAGTTAATGCCAAATTGTCTTCCAAAGTGATTGTACCAGTTTATACTCCCACCAGTAACACATAATAGATCCTGTTGCTTCACATCCTTTTCAACATTTGGAATTTTCAGACTTCTTAATTTTTGCCAATTGAATTGGTATAAAGTGGTGTCCCCTTATGGTTTTGATTTCTAATTCCCTGATTACTATATAACCTTGGATCATTATTCCATTTGATTAGTTTGTCTACCCATATATTTGTCTGTCTTAATTTCTCTGTCTGGTTTGTTATGTTCCCTCTCCTTATTCTTCTCTTGCGGAGCATCTTGGCTGTTTTTTAACCCTTTGCTCTTACATTTAAATTTTAGTCTTTGCAATATGAGTACTTATTTATAAATAGCTACATGAGCTACATACTCATGCAGAAGGTAAAACCTCTCCTGAGGTGGTAAGTGTACATGTTGGGGTGACCTGGGAGTCCCTGCCTGTTGAGAACAAATCTCCCACTTGCTGGGAGATTGGTCAGGTGTAAACCTCAGTGTGATCTCTTTAGGCCTTCTAATAGCTGTTAGTCCTAATTGTTTTGTTGAAAAGCTAATATAATTAATAAAACCTTGATAGATGTATTAGATAGGCCACATCTGCTAGGTTCTAATCTCATCCTAGCCCCATCTATATGTCTGCCTGTGTGTGCACTCAGACGGAGGAGTGTTGATGTATGGGAATTGTCCAACTCTGCAGGCTGGTTAGTATCACTCTAGTCGAGGGAAAGTTACCCAGTTAGTTAGATGGTGGTGGAAGAGGAAGAAGAATTAGAGTCTTGTCAGTAAGAAAGCATCATATATAAAGGCACTGAGACTAAAAACAACATGATAAGTATGTTTTACTTCTGGAGAATTTAGCACATGTTGAGGGATGGTGAGAGATGAGGCAAGAGAGGTAGGTTTAAGGCCAGACTGTGGAAGGCTTTATATGCCATAGTAAGGAATTGCTATTTTATCTTTCTGTAACCCACTATTTTAAATGCCATTCATCAGTATAAGTGAAACATTTTATGGTAGCAATATTTTTCTTAAGTTTATTTTAAAATGTATATGTGAGAAATAAGATTTATGTGGTTTTTATATTATAATATACCTTTAAGAATTCATGGGCATTACGCAAGATCTATAAGAGCAACTGGTAAATGGATAATGTATCACTTGGTCTTTATTAGACCAAGTCACCTTGTTACCTTGTTAGCTGACCTGTGTTATGTGTTAAATGAAAATCTGAGTCTTGTTTCAAATATTTAAATCCAATAAACAAAAATTTGGAGTATTTCAAAGCAAAGACAGTCTTGGTGACTAAAAAGTCAGGAGATAGACTATTCAAGTTGAAACAACATGCAACATTAAAAAAATAGCATCAGGTAGTTAAAAAACTAAAAGAAAATTAAGTGACTGTTTTTTGTGTTTTGAATTTACTCCATTGGAAATAAAAATGATACGTGATGTACATTGTGAAATGAAATATAATTGGTTTATGGATGTGAAAACATTGATAGGAATAGTGATAGTGTTCAAGAAACAGATTGGAGAATGTAAAGAGTTGAGGGGAGGTGAAACTGGAGACAGAGAACAGCTGAGAGACTAATTCAATAATCTTGGTGAGAAGTGATGGCAACTTAAAGTTGTAGCAATAGAGATATAACAAGGGGGCAGATTGGATAAATATTTAAAAAGTAAAAACATTAAGATTTAGCAATTGATTGTATGTGAGTAGTAAAGAATACAGAGGAATATGAGAGGTTGACTCTCAATTTATGACCTAGATTTTTTTTGTCTACCAGAAAATGTTCTCTTGGTAAACACTTGCTTTAACATGGACACAAATGTGCTTCAAAAAGAATCTTTTCTTTCAGTGACATCTTTTCCTTCAGGGAGAGCTGACTCCTTCTGTGGTTGCTTGCCTGGAAGCAGATGTCTTTCCTATTGCTGAGTAGGAAGGTTGTCTTTATCCAGATAGAGCAGTCTGGGTTACTAGTATACACATACATAAGACTGGAGTATCCAGCTTTCCTAGACATACTAAAAAGCTCTGCTGTCTACCTTGAGACTCTCTCTTATCAGTGTGACCCAAGATTAGGCTTTTGAACATTCCTATCATCTCTTCTTCTGGCTGTGAAATTTATTAACTGATCAAGAACGCTGCTCTCACCCTACACCACCTTTTTTCTGAAATTTCTGTCATTTGCTCTATGCCTGTGACTTTGTCCCTGGCTGCAACAAGTAACAGACTATTCCATCAGAGATGCTGCACACAATTCTGACCTGTCTGATTGCAAACCAAGAAGCTGAACAATATCCCCAGTGATTTTTTTAAAATTACAGATTGATACCTATATATAAGAGTTAACAACGTTTCTTTTCAGAGTGACCAAACTAAAATGTAGGCATTCTAATTATATGTCCCACCAGGACCAAATAGAATTGGAGAAAGGTAGTTTTCTAAAAGAAATGTCCCAGGATTATTAGCAGAAGGCAGAATACACCATATACAGGTTATGTACCCCTTCATTCTGTATATTTATCTTTCTTGAGTTCAGAAAAGCTTTATGTATATGTATAAATTTATGTATATATTTACATATTGCTTTGCCATATACCTATCTCTATTTTTTTAGTATCTTAGTAGAATTTCTCAAGCTTATGCTGTTATTATTGATTTTCTACAGTGTCTATTTTACTTTTTGCTGATTCTATACATTTTAAATTCTGTCACCTATTTAGTTTTGAAATGTTTTTGTCTATGTCTTACTGTACAGTTCTGTAATCAGCAAATACTGATAACCTTGTTTCTTCTTTTACAGATTTTATTTTCATTTTACATTAGTTACACCAAAAATCTCAGGACAAATTTTAAAGCATGATCATATATTATCTTTATATATTATTGAATTTGTGATAAATATACTTAGGTTTCTCCTCTTGAATGTAGGTGAAATCTAGACGGTATTTCTCGAATATAAGAGAAGGTCCAAACAATATCATAGAAAACTGGATTATAAATCTTAAAAAAAAAGGTTATTTTAGCCAATATCTGCTTTGAAGTGTTAAATAGAAATTTTCAAATAATATTGTGATGGCAATACAGATGAGAAAATTAATCTTCAGTGATTGTGAAATTTGTTTTAATGTTCAGAAGAAAAGTGTTGTGTATAACTCATTGTTGCTTAAGTACATTACATTAAAAGGTTGAAGCCCTCTGCAAGAAGCCCTATTTCTGGGTCATGTAGAAACTCATCCCGTTGTGCTACGCTTGTTGTATTACAGTAGTGGGGCTGAAAATCATGTTGAGCTCTCATCATTTCATGGGCTATACCCTTTAACTTATCCTTACTTGTGCAACTCAAATTCCTCTGCTGCAGTCAGTGCTTATGTGCATGTGTATATTCCATAATTCAAGTCCACCATATTGTACCCTGCCTAAACATTATCTGTCTCCTCTCTTAAGCAGTTTCACTAATAAGGAATATCCATCCTCACCCTCTACTGGGGATCCTAGTTCCTTGAATCTTTTCCATTCAGACTCTTGATTGCTCTCAGGATCCTGCAGTATAAATGGAGAATTAACAAGGGGAACTTGGTATCATTCCTTTTCCTTGACTTTTCTCTCAAAAAAGTAGTCTGGTTTGATCCAAACATTGTGAGCTTATGCCTTGGGCTCACAGTTTCTATTTCACAGCTAGTACGTATATTTCTCTTTACCTTCATGGGACCGGGCACAGTGTTGGGCACTTAGAGATGCCCAAACAATGGACTTACTGATTATTTGATAAAATATACTTACCATGGTCAAATTATAAAATATGTTCTGTTAGTTAATCTTCACAAGTTAAGTAACTTCATAATATCTACAACAGAGGAAACTGGAAATAGATTTTGAAATGTCTTCATATAAACTTGTCACTGAATTCAATGACTGTGTCTTTTATTTTTATAACATGCACACCTGAGATTTATGCCTGCTAATCATCCCTTCCTCATTTTTTAACAGATTACCAAAATTGAAAATGTCAATCATTTGTGTGATTTGAGAGTTTTAAATCTTGCCAGGAACCTCTTAAGTCATGTTGATAATCTTAATGGGCTGGATTCACTAACTGAGCTTAACCTGCGACACAATCAAATCACTTTTGTGGTGAGTATTAACATGGAATCAATATGTGATTTCTGGCTTTTCTTTTAAGGGAATGAAATAAATGTTATAGCATTGCTTTCTGCAAAGTAAGAATCTAAAGTAATTTAGTTTTTTTCTGAATTTAAATTGCGGATATAATTGTTAAGCTTTATAATATTTTGATTTGGGAAGTGTTGTGGTGTTTTCCATTCTAAAAGATAAATGTAAAATTAGGAGCACAAATGTTATCAGTAAATGAATCAACTAGTGGTAAATGAATACTGAATCCTTTCCTGTGTTGTTATAGGAAAAGAATTAATAAGAAAGAAGGTTATTGTTGACTGAAAGTTGATAACTTGTTGCACTGAGAGGGAAAAGGCACAGAGAGGAGTGGTTGAGGGCTTTGAAGACATGCATAAATATCATATTCTTTGCAGTTTTTCAAAGGCAGCTTGGTATGGTGGAAAGAGCATTGTTACATAGGATATGAGAGGCTAAGTGCAGGTCTCCTTCAGCTCTCATTATCTGTGTGACCTTGGGTAAATCACTTTAACTCTGTAAGCCTCAGATTACTTTAAAATGAGGACATAGGGCTAGATCATCTCTAGAGTCCTTTTTGGCTTGCTGGCTCTGAAGAAGGATATAAATATGGTAGAAAGCTGGCATGTGAGCAGAAGGAAGAGTTGGCATCGTGGGGACAAAACTATAGAAAGGCTACTCTGGAACTCTGAGGATGAACTTCATTAGATTTATAGTTTTATTCAAGTTTAGCAACTAAATAACAGCTTGATGCTCAGGTATTTTGAACTTGTGCATCTATGAAGAGCTCTAGAAATACGACTTTCAGCTGTATGACATGATACAGGCCAAGAAG
Source organism: Delphinus delphis (assembly GCF_949987515.2). NCBI lineage: Eukaryota > Metazoa > Chordata > Mammalia > Artiodactyla > Delphinidae > Delphinus > Delphinus delphis. Next base: position 132,416,394 of record NC_082684.1, on the reverse strand, counting down.
ACATCTGAGGATTTATAAAAACATTTGTTCTTTTAACAAGTTTTCTTTGTTTACATGCAATAGAAAAACTACATTACGTTTTCTTTGGGTATCATTTAAGCACTTTTAAAGGTAAAATCTGATTCTTAACTTTTTCAAGACATTGAGTTCCTTAGTAAATAGTTAAATGTACTGTAAGTGGTACACTGGAAAAAGCTGGGAGACAGATGATGCCTTATCTCTAGGCCTCATTTTACAGATTGGTTTCATTTTGAAATTTTCCCAGAAAGTCTCAGCCAAGTAATGCTCATATCTTCTAGGAGGTTGGGATCATTTCAGAACCTTCTCTAAGACATGGATTTATCCCAGAACCTCTAAATTCTGCCAGCTCTTTCCCCAGATTGGATTTAAATATTGGAAATGGCTTGTTTATTTTAAAAGACACCCATATTAATCTGTTACATTGCTGTCTCTAGAACTGTTCAGACCGGACTTAATCTGTCCTAGGGACATTGGGTATGGTAACAATCCAAAAAGCTTTGGTAGAGTGCAGTACAGAAATCTATTGGCCTTAGCATATTCCTGTCTATGTTTTGTCTTTCATTTGGAAAATGTATTATACACATCCAGGAATTTGCTTACTGAATTTTCTATTGAGTATTATGTCTGATCATTACTGTTTATAGATTAGGCAGCAGTAAACATGGAAAAGGAAATTGTCTTAATTTCTAAAAGTGAAAAAGATTTATTAAGTATACATATGGTATAATTATCATGATAATAAGTATCATGCATATTAATTGATTGGATATTGTTAATATATGTGTAAGAAAAGATCAGGAACTTTTCCAGCTCTATTTCTTTCTTTTTTTTGTGGTACGCGGGCGTCTCACTGTTGTGGTCTCTCCCGTTGCAGAGCACAGGCTCTGAACGCGCAGGCTCAGCAGCCATGGCTCACGGGCCCAGCCGCTCTGCGGCATGTGGGATCCTCCTGGACTGGGGCACGAACCCATGTCTCCTGCATCGGCAGGCGGACTCTCAACTACTGCACCTCTAGGGAAGCCCTCTATTTCTTTTTTGAAGCATCCTTTTCCTAAAAGAGCCAAGAGACTTTTAAATCTGAGGATTCTTTTTTTTTTTTTTTAACTGTCTCTTCATTTTTCCAGGGTCAGTTATCATACTAATTCTTTTTGCTTTTTTTTCTCTTATGGTTTTGATTTTCCTCAATAGCTGGTAATCCTTAAATGAAGGACTATGTTAAGGAGTGGCTGGCTCTCCTGTGCAGCTGAATAGGTCTTTTTAACCATAAAATCTCTCCCTAGAATGATCACTAGATTTGTGTAAGCTGTTGAATCCCACACATTGGCAGACCTCCCTTTAGCGTGAGTGAAAGGGAATAGGCAGCCTCACTGTGTAATGCCAAAATAAGAAAAACTACTTTGTGTATGTGTGTGGGTGTGGGTAAGAAGGACTTCAGTAACTTTTGTGCCAGCTGAAATTGCCATTCCTTTTCCCACTCTGGTTCTACTGTAGCAGTTATTAACCATCTCCATAGATAAAATACCCATGCTGTCCATCCTTCCTTGATACTGTTTGTTAGAGAACAGATCCTGAGGCTTTAGCTGAGGTTTTCTTCAGCCAGCTGCTCTTTACCCAATGCGTGTGTGCATGGCAGGGGTGGGAGTGGGCTGGGGTGGGGTGGGTTTGCTGGTGTTCCAGGAATGGCTGTTGAGTAGACATCTTTAATAACACATCTACTTGATTAGCCACAGTTACCCATAGTCCATGCCTGTTCTTTGTATGTACTGACTCTGAGCGTGGAAGATGGCATTCTTTTGGAAGGAATCGCTGCATTTGCAGTGCAGCATCTCTCCTGCCAGTTCTGAGCCGCAGTTTTCTCTGTTCAGGGTTATCTCCAATAAGATCCTATCTGCTTTCCACCTTCCTGAAATTCATCAAAAATATTGATCTATTAATAGCTCTCTTGTTTAAATCATGTCCATGCTTTCACTCATTTTGTGTATTTTATGTTTGTTTCACCCATTGAATCTTGGGAAGGAGATGAAACAAAGGCATTATCTACTTTACCATCTTATCAGAAACCTTCTTCACTGGTATTTTCTATATAGAAAAGTCATTGTTTATTGTATTAAATTCACTGATCTTTTTCTTGGAAACTTTATAAATTTCTAGCCAAATGTCTTTTAAGTTTATATGGTATCTTTCCCTTTTAAAAAACTATGAAACATTTCAGACATTCCCAAAGAATAGGAAATAATATTACAAACATTTGTATGTCCACCAATGAACTTAATAAATAAAAACCTTTTAAATATATTTGAGGCCTACTATGTAACCCTCCTCCAACACATTCCCTCCCTCCTTTGCAGAGGTAACCACAGTTATGAATTTGGTGTTTATTCCTATGCATGTCTTTTTCCTTTTCCTGTATATATCCCTAAACAATCCCATATATATACCCCTAAACAATGAAATCATTATTTTGCATGCTTTTAAGTGTTCTGTAAATGATATCATCAAACTGTACATATCTTCTGTAAGTTACTTTTATTATGCTTTGAGATTTATCTATGTTGATACCTGTAGCTCCAGTTCACTAATTTCCATTGTTATATAGTATCCCACTGTGTGATTGTAACTAAATATTTATTCTTCTCTTTATGGACATTAATATTATTTCTAATTTTTTGTTGTTAAGAAGAAATAACATTTTTGTACATCTTTTTTGTGCATAATTATAACAATTTCTCCAGGACAGTGTCTTTCAGACATTTTTTACCCATAATCTATGGTAGTAAATAAAATTTACATTGAAACCCAGTAATTAAATACATATTTATATGAGTACATTATAAATAATGGAAACAAGCATTTCATGACTATACCTACCCTTACTGCAATCCATTCTGGTATATCCTAGTCTATTCTATCTCATTAAAAAATGTTGGTCTCACAAAAAGTTAGTCTCAATCTACTGAATTGATTTCTTGACGAATGAAAAATTAGTTGCAACCTGCATGTGAAAAATAATGCTCAGTGGTGGATACTTTGGAGAAGCATTGCTGGGTGCCAGGATTATGCACATCATTTCATTTTATCAGCTAGCACCACGTTTTTCTCAAAGTGGTTGTACCAAATTACATTCCCATCAGCATTACCCGAGGGTTCCTTTAACCTCACAACCTTAGTGACACTTGATGTTGTCAGACCTTTTCATTTCTGCCAGTCTTGTAACTATAAAATTGTATATATTATATTGAGATTTTAATTTTAATTTCCAATGAGATTGAATGCCTTTCATCTTTTTTTCATTTTTGATATTGAGATTGCCTCTTCTGCAAATAGCCTTATCCTTTGCCCACTGTAATAACTTTTTTCTTCTTTTTCATATTGATCTGTAGTATTTCTTTTGTTTCTGCTGTCTTTTGAGAAACAGAAGTAAAAATCATCAATAGTTTCCTTTATTGTTTCTTCTTTTTGTTTGAAAAATCCTTTCTTATGGGCTGAGGACATAAAGGTATTTTTCTGTGTTGTCTAACAAGAGTTTTAAAGTTATTCTTCACATAGAGGTGTTTCATCTATTTGGAATTCACTTTTGCTTGTGATGTGCAGTTGAAATCCAATTTCTTTTTTTTTTTTTTTTCTCATGGATTACCAATTGTCCCAGCACGTTTTATTGAAAAGTGAATTATTTTTGTTCTTCCCGCTCCCCTTGGCAGTATCTTAATTTAGCAAATTAAATATCCACACATGCATGGGTCTGTGCCTGGCCTCTCTGGTCTGTTTATTTGGTCTCTATCCATGTTCCAATATAACACTGTCGTAATAACTATAACTTTCTCTTATGTTCTAAGAGCTAGTAGAATGAGGTCCCCAATCTTCCTTTCCCTTTCCTTCCTTTCCCAGCCTTCCTTCCTTTAAAAAAAAATTATCTTGGTCTTTTCTTTTTCTGTATACACTCTGAAAATAGCATGTTAAGTTTCACGAATAACCCTACTGGTCTGTTTGATTGGACTATCTTTTAAATTGAAGACAGCTGACGTTTTTATGACATTGCAGGCTCAATATCATAATGTGAACATGGTATATTAATATGAATGGCATAGTATGACTAGAGCACATTTCTCAATTCATATGTCTCATCTGATGATTTTTATGCTTTTCTCCATAGAACACTTATTTGTTTTTTGTTAGATATCTTCCATGTATCTTATACTTTTTTGTTGTCATTGTAAATTTTTTTGGTCAGAAATAGATTTCTTACTGTTATTAGTATATGGAACCACAGTTGGTTCATTGACCTTAAATCCAGAAACCTTGCTCAGACACTTAACAATTCTAATAATGTGTCTGTAGATTACCTTAGATTTTCTGGTTAGACAATTATAATTTTTTTTGAACAATGGTAGTTTTTCTTTAATCATTATATATTTTGTTTCTACTTATTTGATTGAGCTAGACTGAAGTTTGATTTAACCTTTAGTACAAAGTTGAATAAAGAAACAAAAGTGGTCATCCTTGCCTTATTCCTGATTTTAAAGGAAATGCGTCACTGTCTATGTTTGCTAACTGCCATTTATCAGTCTGAAGAAATTGTCCTCTATTTTTAGTTTGCTTAGAGTTTATATTATGAATGGTTGTTGGATTTTATTCAATAATTTTTCTACAATCCTTAGACTGATCATATGGATTCTTCTTTAATCTTAATTTTGAAAATTATATTACAAGATTTTTGTAATGATAAGTCATTCTAGCATTTTGGATTGTTATGTATGTTATGGGCTATATAGCATACACATTCCTTTTTTGTTTGCTAATATTTGATTCACAATATTCACAACTATGTTAATAAATGATATTGGCCTGTAATTTCTTTTTATTGTTCTTTTCTGCTATCAAGGTCATACTGACCTCATAAAATAAGTTGAAGAGTGCTTCCTGTTTTAATATTCTGTGATTCCCTATTTTGATTTCCTGTTTGGTATAAATCTCAGCTTATATGAGATAAAGATGATCTGTTCCTTGAGTATTTTGGTAGAATTTTTCTTGTAAAATAGTCTGCATGGTTTTAAACCGTTGACTCAGTGTAATAGTGGACATCAGTTTTGATACGTTGTAGTTTCCTTTCATCTAAATTCTTATTTTATTTTTTGACTGCTCTATCTATAGTCTTGTTTCTCTTGTGACTTCTAATAATGCTTATTTATACTTTCTTTTTTCTTGATCAGTATTGTCTGAAGTTTATCTTACTAGTAGTTTCAAAGAACCAGCTTTTAGCTTTCTTGAACCCCTCTTACAGCTTTTAAAAATATTATTTTTTTGACTTTTGTTCTTATCTTTCTTAGTTCCTCTATTTAAAAATTTTTCTCTCTAAAGTTTTGTGTTAGGTATTTGATACATTGGTTTTCAGTCTTTTTTATTTTTTGATGTAAGCATATAAGGCTATAAATTTCCCTCTAACTGCCACTTCAGCTTCTTCAAAGAAGTTTTGAAATTTAGTATTTTTATTATTATTTAGTTCTAAATATTTTCTAAGTTCCATTATTTCTTTGATCCAAGTGCATATTTAAAAGTGTATTTAAACTTTTTGATATGTATGGATTTATTACTCTTTTTTTTGTCATTCTTTTCTAATTTAATTGCATTGTGGCCAGTGAATGTTGATTATATGTAATTGGTTTGTGTTAAGGTTTGCTTTATTGCCTAGTGTGCAGTTACTATTTATAGTCAATACTTACTATCAGTATATTTGCCTAGTACGTGGTCAGTATTGAAAGCTATGTTTCTAGGTGCTTACAAGATTTAAATTGATGTATCTTCCTGGTAGATTGTTTCTTTTATAATTATGTATTAACTGCCTTTATTACTAACTCCTTCATTTTGTAAGTATTTTATCAGCGTGGGCTACATGCCAAGCACCGTTCTAAGTATGTAGTATATATCATGAAGCTAACAATACTTCTTGCCTTAACATTTATTTAGTCTAATGTTAATATCAGCTTTCTTTTGGTTGTTTTTTTCCTGGTATATGTTTTTGATCCCTTAACCTTTTTAAAATTTAAAATTTTGACATAATTTCAGAAACTGCTGCAGCAATAGTATAAAGAATTCCCAGTACCCTTCACTCAGAGTCCTTAAATGATAACATTTTAGTACATTTGCTTTATCCTCTCTCTTGATCATTCTCTTTTTTCCCTTCTCTTTATAACTACCAATCTCTCTCTCCATGTATATATTTTATACATATAAATATATATGTATAAAATATATATATATATTTTTTCTGAACCATTTAAAAGTTGTAGACATAATGCTTCTTTATTTTCATATACTTTAGTGTGTATTTCCTAAAAACAAGGAATTCTTTTACATAACCATATTATCAAAATCAAGAAATTAACATTGATCTGATACTAATATCAGATCTATAGTTCCCATTCAGATTTTCCCAATTATCTCAGTAGTGTCCTTTATAGCAAAAGAAAATCCAAGATCATACATTGCATTCAGTTTGGTTTTTTTTTTTTTTTTGCGCGGTACGCGGTCCTCTCACTGTTGTGGCTTTTCCCGTTGCGGAGCACAGGCTCCGGATGCGCAGGCTCAGCGGCCATGGCTCACGGGCCCAGCCGCTCCGCGGCATGTGGGATCTTCTGGGACCGGGGCACGAACCCGTGTACCCTGCATCGGCAGGCGGACTCCCAACCACTGCGCCACCAGGGAAGCCCCGGTATTTCCAATTTTTGGCTTTAACAAATAAAGCTGCTATGAATATTCTTGTGGTCTTTTATTTATATATTTACTTTGGTGGACATATACTCATTTCTCTTACATAAATATGTAGGTGTATCATTACTGAGCCATGAGGTAGCTGGGTGTCTAAATTTATTAGAAACTGCTGAACAATTTTATAAAGTGATTATACCATTTTACACTCCCACCAGCAATAAGTGAGAATTCTAATTGCTCCACATCCTTGCCAACATTTGACATTGACGGTCTTTATAAGTCTAGTGATACTATGATTTTCATTGTAGTTTTAATTTGCAGTTACTTAGTGACTAATGATACTGAGCATCTCTCCAATTACTTATTGGCCATCCTGGCATATCCCTTTGTGAAGTATCAGTTCAAGTCTTTTGCCCATTTAAAGAACATGGGTTATCTTTTTATCCTTGCATGTGGTGGATCTTTATTCTAGATTCAGTCCTTTGTTTTATATATGTATTGAATGTATTTTCTGCATGGCTTCCTTTTTGCTTTCTTAACAATGTTTTTGATATGTAAAAGCTTTAAATTTTAGTGACATACAATTTATCAATTTGTTTTCTTTTATCATTAGTGCCTTTTTTGTCTTGTCTAGAAAGTCTTTGCTTATCCCAATATCATAACTATGTTCTCCTCTGTTTTTTTCCAGAAGGCTTATAGTTTTACCTTCATTTTATGTCTGTCATCCACCTTTAATTAAATTTTGTGTATGGTGTGAGATGTAGAGGTCATGATTCATTTTTCCCAAATAGGGATGTCTGTTTGCTCCATTGCCTTTTATTCAAAAGACCTTGCTTTCCCCATTGAATTAAATTGGTTTCTTTTTCAAAATTGAGTTATAATCAAATGAGTCTTTTTCTGAACCTTCTGTTCTGTTACATCTATTTGTCTACCATTATGCCAAGACTATACTGTCTAATAACTCTAGCTTTATAATACATGGAGATATTTGGGGAGATCATTAATTTAATGAATTTAATTTGCTTAGATTTTATGTGTGAATAAGAATGATATTTGGTTAAAAGTATGGTTAAGTAAATCTAAAAGAGCTCTTTCAGTAATAATGAAATAAAAATTCAAAGTGATATTTTATTATTGGTTAATCATAAGTTTATTTTCACCAGGTGTTACATAAAATAATTGTGAGATGGTATCTTAGATTTGATTAAATATGGTAATTTTATTACCATACCTAATATTTGTGTTTTATGAATCTGCAGATTCATTTCTTTCACTAATTATGGGAACATTCTGAGCCTTTATATTTTCAAATATTGCCTTCTCCCACTTTCTCTTTTTCTACTTCTTACACACCTGCTAGACATGGTATGGACCTTCTTGTTCTAGTTTTGTTTCTTAAAATTTCCGTCATTCTTATTTTTCTCTGCTACATTTCTGCATGATTTTTACTTCTTTAATGCGATCTTTCAGTTCACTAACTTTCTCCTCAGTTTTGTCTAATCTGATTTTCAGTCCATCCATGAGTTTTTAATAATGACCATAATTTTTTGTTTCTAGAAGTTCTGCATGGATTAAAAAAGAAAAAAAAAGCCCAGATACCTTTATTTATAGCATCTTTTTTTCCTCATGTTTTGATTCATTTTATTTCTCTAATAATTTTAAACATAGATATTCCATAGTCTTTATCAAGTTATTATATTTTCTTAAGTTTTTGGTAATTCTACATTTGTTGCCTAAAATTTATGCTTACTCTTGCTCACAGTAATTTTTTCCCATAACTTGATCATTTGGGATCGTCCAAATGCCGTAAAATCTGAATTGAGTTTGTGTCTTTCCAGTGAGTTTCGCCAGGAGTGGTGGGGGCAAGAATGCTGGGGACCCTTTTTATGAGGAGTCTTGTTAGATCATGCATGTGATGTAAATTTGAACTAAAAATTCAGATGTGGAAAGGCCTATGATTGTGAAATTGAGACGTTTTCTATTTTTCCTCATAGCTGTTATATCTAGCTCTCTTAGATTATAAAGACTAGAAATCTCTTAGTCAGAGCATCAGTGCGTGTTTATTAATCTGGTTTTTAGTTCCTTTTTATTTGGGGGGAATTACAACAGTGTATAGAAGAAAATCAGCCTGAAAGAGTAGCTTGCAGCTAGATTGACTGATATCTATTGTCATGTAATGAGTAGTAAATAAATATAAAAAGTAGGTACACATATTAATGCCTTTGGATAATAGAGGCAGATAACGGACTTTTTCCATGGCAAATAAAAGTGTGATGAGTTGTTGATATGCCGGTTTACACATTATTCCTCATATAATATGTGTCTGTGTTACAAAGTGATGGCTATAGCAAGTAGTTATTTTGGAATTAATTTTATAAAGCTTTTTATAGAAAAGAATACTTTTTTCTTTGTTTTTTTTCAAACTTATTCAGTGCTTTGTTAATAAATCTGTTTTTACTTCTCAAAATTAAAATAATTACCCATACATATTTTAACTCTGACTTTTTTGTATAACAGAATAGATAACAAAATGAGAGTAGCTGTGATTTTATTATAGTCATCTTTGTGCTCCTTGATGAGTGCCAAAGCCTCTATCTCTTCACCCTTCTTCTTCCTTATTCCTCTGCAGGAGGCTGCTCTAAAAATAGCTCCAGTAATAGATGTTCTACACATAGTCAGATTGCTGAATCATTTAGTTCTTTTGTGAAGTTTAGGAATATGGAAAACTCTCTGAGTTGAGTAGGACAAGCATGTTTCTAAAACAGCAGGTCATTATTCTTTTGAAAAATAAAGAATTATAATCCTCTCATAATCTTGTAGTAAGTAATTTTTAAGGTATTTTTAAAGGATTATATTTTTTAAATATATAAAATGGTTTTGAGTCTTACTTTAAAACATATTTTGAATGTGATTCTGGAATCGTGTTTTGTTAAATATAATAAATTTGACACTAAGAGAAGGTTAACAGAGGAGCTATAAATATTCCCCTATATGTAAATACTTTATTTCATCTTCTTTTTCTTATCTTAGGTATGTTATTGCCTCTTTGCAATAGTTTCACTGCCTGTGAAATAGTTACCTCCAGAAAAGAATTTCTGGTAGTGTTTGATACTTGACAGTGAAATAAATGTGCTGACTTTTTCTCAGTTATGAGGATTTAGCTTTCTTAAATTATCTTTAACCCCTTATTTCTCCTTTCCCAATTATTCCAAAATAATTATATATATTTTTGATAAGCAGATTATTGAGTGCTGGCTTCCCCAAAGTGGCACCAGAATAACCTGCTGATAAAGAAAAACTGAGATTATTACTTATTGGCAAGAAGAGCACATTTCCCTGACATAGTCTTAGTCATGTCTTTAAGGGCTAAGGCAAGATATTGATTTTTGAGATTTCTTGGGGGTCTGGTTTAAGGTGGGTCTTTCAGTGCAGTGGCTTCAGATTGATGAATCTATGATATAATAGATTAGGATTGTCTGGCACAGCAAGATGAGCTTTTCAAAGTGAATATTGGACCATTATGTTAAATTTTTGTTTTCTCTGGCATTAATAACTGTCTCACTTCTTCCATTAATTGAAGGTTCTATTGAAGTACCATTAATTAATGTCCAAACTCCCCAAGAGAACTCTAAAATTCTTCTCTGTATTGGCAAAGATCTCAGGTAATCTATGTTTCCTTTTCTCTCTTCAAAGATACCCCTTCTGGAGCCCTCTGTCCTCTGTCTCTAATGTAGGCTGTTTGCCCTTAGGCCTTCTATGGAGATGACTTCCTTGGATTTCTCTTGCCTCCCTCCAGTAGTGAATCAAATTTCTGGATCTTATGTTTCTACATCTTTGGTTTACTCTCATATTAGAGCAACCATCTTCTAGTAGCTTTCAGCAATCTTTTTTTTTTTTTTCTGTAAATAACTCGTGCATAGATAATTGATACGATCAATAGGATGTTTTCTTTTTGTCTATTGTAATGCTAGAAATTCCTTACAAAGTATATCTTAGAATTGCTAGAAAAATTACAGTTACAGTTTTCTTATAGGAATGAAATTTGGAACAACAAAAATTACTGTGGGTAATTATTTTGCTTTTTAAAGTTCTGGAGAGGCTATCTACTAAACTGGTTTTGGGGTATGTGTAGTTGAATTCTGATTTTTAGTTTTTCAACTTGTGAATATTTTTTATAGCTGTATCAGGTAATGAGAGTTAATAATTTTGAAAATTTGATAAAAACTTATGGTAAAATTTTGTTTCTTAAATGAAGATAAGTACAAAACACTATAATCAAATAAACTTAAAAACCCTTTTCTCACAATTTATACCTGATGTAATTTGAGTTTATATTTTAATAGCAAAAATATTATGTCTTGAAAGGCATCTGTGTGTCTGTAGTCTTTGAAGGTGGTAGGCTGGGGCTCAAAGAGACAAGTGTATTTTTTTTTAAGGTGCCTTGATTCAAAGGAGATTCCGACTACTGCTTCTCAGTTTCAACCAGTTAGATGTCAGCAAACAATGTTTATGCCCAGAAATATCTCACGTAGGTTCCAGAAAGAATTTAGGAGAAGAGGGATTCCTCAAACAGAGAAGGCTTTCAATCTGGCTGTGACTCTAAACTTCTAGAGACCAGATAGGAAGCAAGCTACCCTTTCCTTTGGAAATTAGGGCCCTGGAACAAAAAGAGGTAATCCAGCTCTCCTCCCCTCGCCCACTCTACTCTTATTCTGGGAATATCAGAGAGAGGTAGCTGGTGGAGATGATTCAAGAAGTTTGCCAATATATAGAGCCTATCACCCAGTGAGGCAAATTTGATTGTCTTACTGTTTTCTGAAGACTTATTCTTTGACCATGGTTGAAAAACTCTCAAAATCACTAACTCACATCTGTGGAACAGGCTTTTCAGGGGTGGGCCTGAGAATGGTAATGCCAAGTGAACGGTATACATAGCCAGTGTTTTGATCACTGGTAGTTGTATTTCTTTTACATGGATTAGGGTCTAAGGGGTTGAGAGAAGGTTGAAGAATGGTACACAAGGGAAGCTATGTGGGAGAATGTCTTAAGCCAGATTCATTTCTCCTACGTCCTCTCAAAAATCAGTGAGACGTGGCTCTGCCACAATTCTATCACTTTTATGGTTTCTTGGTATAACAAGCTTTTAAAAATAAATAAATGAACTGTTTATGGAAAAGCTGATCTTGTCTGTAATTTTAATGAATTGCCTGAATTTTTATTGGGTCTTGGAAATAATGGTAGTTTTAAAAGGGAGGAAGAAAAGGAGGGAGGAAAAAAGATGATGACTTATGCACAAACAGTAAAACAAGTTTTGATTGGGTTTAAATATTGGTCACAATAATATTTAAAATGTACATACTTTTATTAGCATCATTCAATCTCATATAACTAGGAATTATTTTAAACAATATTGCCCTTAAAAATGAAAAACATTTAATATGAAAGTAGCACTATGTGTAGTATTTTAAAGAGCAGAGCATTGGAAGTCAGGATGACTGGAATCTTGTCCTTCCTTGGCTTCTGTACATATGACAGTATGTGTCTTGGGTCACCTTTCCACCCCTCTTCCATGCTGCCCCTGTGACAACCTCAACTGTTTACTTTTTCTTATGTGAATAATATAGGTAATTACTAAGCTTCCTCTCAAGATTCTGGTATTCCAGAATATGTCATACTTTTCAGAAGGTTTGTGTCTTTTCGCTTACTAAAATTAGTAAAAAATCATTTGGGCCCAAATATTTCAATATTTGCTAAAGGTAACTATGTTTAAACAGCAGTGTTTTGCTCAGGGGTGCTGCACCTAAACAGAACAGCATAGATTTCCAATTGTAAGAGTCTCTGATTCTTGCTTAGATTGGAATTTGTCCTTAACGATGCCCTCCGTTGTCACTTATTATGATCTACTTTTAGTGTTACAGGGGAATTGTCAGTGTACTGGTTCACTTTAACTGAGTGGTATATTTCTGTGGGTTTGAGAATAGAGAGGTAAGTAGCTTTGAAATTCTCAGTACTGTTTGGAAAGCTGGTTGCATAAACTTAAAATTTAAAGCATTTGAGTAGCTTCTTTTTAGGAGTGAGGTTTAACAAATGTTTGGTCATACTGTATTTGTGCTACAGTTGAAATGCTGAAGTAGCATTTTGGCTCCTTTCCCAAAAGCATGCTCGAAGAGGCTAGCAGCAGCAGCATCTCCCTCTGTTCTCTTCAGTGCTTTTTACCTTGTGAGTGGTGCAGCTTGTTCTGCGGATGTACTGAAACCCTCCCATTTAATCTGCAGTGTAGAAGAATGGAGCTCCATCTCCAGTAGAAATCAGTGGTCTAGCAAGGTTGCAGTAAATAGAAATGACTATATATTTCAACAGCTGAGCAAGAAGACATTTTTTAATATTTTTCTTCTTTCAGCTGGTAAATTTTTACTTTCTGTTTCCTTCTAGAGAGATGTGGATAATTTGCCCTGCCTCCAACGTCTGTTTCTCAGCTTCAACAATATATCTACGTAAGTGGAAACTCCCAACTTGTCATTTATTAATAACTTGATTGTGTGGGTTCTAGTGCTTTAAATCAAGATTGTAAATACCTTGGAGTAATTTATTGGCATGTAAGATTTTAAGTTGGAAAATGATAGGGCTGTCTGTGACAAAGTTCTTTGTGGAAAAACAAAGCTCTTGTGTATATTAGTGACTCTGATGCTAAAATGATGAAATTCGTATAATGTGTTTTTTATAATTATACTTTAGAGTTGTTCCTTTGTAAAACATGTACGTGGAAACTTCAACATATATTTTGCTGTCCTTTGTTTGACGCTTAACTGCACTAGTCAGTTGAATTAGAATTTCTTTCATAAATTATCATGTACAATCTGTGTAGCTACTAAGCAATTTTGACATAACAGGCTATGTTTGTCACTAAGCCACTTGCATATTAGGCCATAACTTCTAACTTGGTATCCCTACTTAGAGAACTAATGCAGCTAGAAGACTGTATATTAGAATATATAAATGTATAAGTTTTGTTTTCTAAAGATTTGAAGCATATCATCCTTTCTATTGTGATGACACATCGTTCAGTGTCAATATGGAAGATTTCAGAACTGGAGCTGAGACGGGCAGTCAGACTTTTCAATGCAGAAGGAGTAGCTACCCTTTCCTAATTCTCTCCTTCTCCTTCCCCTTTGCCCCTCAGTTCTTTAGTTTCACTTCAAGACTGTTCTCTGAACCTACTTTTATAGGAGGGTCAGAACTAAGTATAAAAGTGTTACGAGCACATCTTTTCCTGAGCTCTAGGTCTATGTTTCTGATTATGAAAAACCAGTTGAGCTTTTGCACATTTTCTGTTTGCTCTGTTTCCTATGTTAACCCCACATCCCTGTACTATATCTCTAAAAGGTAGAGATTAAATCTGGATGGTGAATTTTGCATATAGGCGTTGTTTCAAAGGAAATACCCATAATTATTCTCTTATTACGCTTCTAAAGTTGTCTGAAAAACTTCTAATATTCTCTTCAGTTTAGGTTGAAGGCTGTTCCAGGGCTTTCATTTTCTTACTGATTGCTTTCTTTGTGTTTCTACATAGGCTTAGCCCTCTACCCTCCCCTAGTGCTTCCAGGTGATCTGCTTCTGAGGTCAAGTACATTTTCTGCTCTGTTCCTGTTGATGCCTGTGGCCCAGGAGATGGTATAGAGAATATATTGGATCTGGGAGGAGAGTGCAAGCCTTGAAAACATTTCCATGAGCTTTACTTAAGGCATAAATATCTCAGATAGCTGGGAAAGTAGATGATCTGTAGTGATAATTATGGTATCCTCATGTCCCACGTGTCCTGCTATAGTCCTGGCTTGATACAGTTGCCTAATTTTACAGTTCAGTGACCCAGGAATAACATACAAGAAGAGCAGAAATAGCGGTATATAAAGGTAAAAGTACCTTTTAGGACTTTCTCCGGATTACATAGTAGGGCTTTTTGGTTTTGACCAAGTTGTTGGATTCTTAGAGGTCCATTTGCATAAACTATTACCTGGTGGAAATTCAGAAAGTTCCAAAATGTGATGGCACCCTACTGCATTCAGAGAGCTTCAACTTGGGATAAATAGGTACCTATTTAATGGTAGGTTGACCATGGTCTTGGTGGACAGAACCATTTTTGTATGTTTTCCTGCAGATATTAGAACAGTGCATTTAGTTCTGCTAGTAGGCATGCAAGATATATTTAGAGAATGAATGACACATATCCACGTCTGTGTATCTGAATAGAACCAGTGCCTCTGGTCAAAATATCCCTCAGAGCATGAGGAGGACAGAGACACGAATAGGTAATTATAATACAGTGAGTTAAACTTAGTTGTGGTAATACGCAGAGATACTAGAAAATGTAAACCACTGTGGGGAAGGGAAGTAAAGGAAGCCTTCCTAGAAGGAGATGGTCCCTGGGCTGAGCTCTAAAGCTCACTTTACCTTTAGTAAAGTGAAGGGTATTTGGACATTCCAGGTAAGGGCGCAACCTGGGCAAAGTAGATGCAGAAAGCTCAGAGTGGACTCACTAGGTCCAACCTCTGGGCACCTGCAGTGAGATGCTTGCCCTTCTGCTCCCCTACCCCTATGCTAGCCTCAGGTCTTCCTCCAGCTCATGGAATGCTGGAGGGACCTGCCAAAGTACATTTTATAATAATTACCCTGAGAGAAATATTCTGTGGCTAATCAAGAGGATTGGTTATATCTACTTCATTCTTCAGATGTGTTCATTTCATTATTCAGCTCTTCTGAGGTGCTGTTGTCTGCTTGATTTGTTTTGTTTTTCTTGGCTCTCATGATCTTAATTTCCAAGTAGTCTGCATTTTTTTCTCTAATGGCTTACTCTTGTTTTATGAATGAGATAAAGTTCTTTTTTAATTTCTAAAATTTATTTTTTTCCCGTTGCCTGTATTTGTTCTTTAAACTAAACAAAACAAAAATGCTGTCTTTCTTTTGTTCATTTGTTCTACGCTTATTTGGATGGCAGTTCTTATTTATAAATGAGAATCCGGATGAATTGTTTCCTCAACATAGGTTAGAAATATCACTGTGAATGCAAGTTATAAGGTCTCTGTCTGCAGAGGATATAGGAGGGAGGAGGAAGGATATCCACCCAGTTGGACTTTGCTTTATAATGTCCACAAGAAACTTGCCTTCTGGGAATGGGTGCTCCTTTTATGTCTTGGCCCAGATGCACTTACCCAAACAACTGCCCTTCTTCCCTCACCATTTTCAACCTGGGGACAATTCAGGAGTCAGCTGCTTTGAGGGTGAGAGGCTGGCAAATTGTTACCAAACCCTCCGATAATTACTGGACAACTGACCCACATCTGCTGGCAACGTTTTCTGCCTCTGATCCTAGGGAATATTCTGAGGTTCTGCAGGCAACATTTACTTAACAATGATCCTGTTCATTTCAGGTTTTACTCATTCCATCTGCTTTATATCTTCCAGAAATTCCTTAGTGTTCTGGTCTCCTGATGGAACTCTTCCTGGTTTTCTAGTATTGCTAAGGATATTTTCATACTTTTATGTTCAGTCATTTCAAAGAGATTTTGAGAGGGTGTAGAAAGGTAAGAGCATGTGCTCAGGTAGCCATTCTCATAACTGTCCTTACTTTGGTGATTTCCCCAAATAGGCTACACATAAAAATATCCTTGGAAGCTTTAAAAACACATAGTCCTTGGTTCACTGCTGGGTAACCTGCTCCAGTAGATTTGGAGTGGGGCCAGAGAGCTGTATGTTTTCAAGGCTTCTCAGAGAATTCTGATGTGCAGTTTGATGCTAGATTTGGGAACCACTGAGTTATGGCACCCCAAAATAAGAATATTTGTTAACTTAAAGATTACTATTTTATGTAAAATTTCCTTTCACAAGGAAAAGCTTTTAGACAAAAATATTTTTCAGGGGTAAATATGTACTACCCTCAGGAGGTAGTTTATGATCTGTAGCCAAAACCCAGGGTGTTTCATCTCTTTTCCACAGAGGCAATGCAGAGTTCTGCTCTTCATTACTAGGTTAAGTTGTAATTGATTCTTCTTTCCTGTCTCTCTTTTCTTTCATTCTCCAACGCAGAAAGTTTTTATGAGCTTTTTTTTTTTTAAACAAAGGAAGATGCATTTATAATTCTAGTGCCTTCCTTGCCTAAAAGGGAATGGTTACTATTGCTTCCAGAACTGAGGGGATGTTAGTATCATTGGGAAAGGAGTCAAATACTCGCCAAGGTCAAGTATCAGATCAGGACTCTTAGTCTCATATATTCTTTTTTTGAATTGTGGTAAAATACTCATAAAAGTACCATCTTAACCATTTTAAAGTATACAGTGCAGTGGTGTTAAATACATTTACATCCTTGTGCAGCCAATCTTCTGTTGCGCAGAACTCTCTTCATCTTGCAAAACTGAAATGTAATACCCATTAAACAATAATTCTCCATCCCTCCCTCCCCAAGCCCCTGGCAACCACCATTCTACTTTCTGTCTCTATGAATTTGACTACTCTAGGTACCTCACATAAGTGGAATCATGCAGTATTTGTCTTTTTGTGACTGGCTCATTGCCACTTAGCACGATGTCCTCAAAGTTCATCCATGTTCTAGCATGTGTAAAAATTTCTTTCCTTTTTAAGGATGAATACTCATGTATGATCCTTGAGGTGGCATGGAACTAACTAGAAGAGGGAGCTGGCAGAATGAACCATGACTACCTCTTCATCCTCACTGTCTTCCCATAGTGCCCTATGAACTTGCCCTGTTCCACCGAACTGCCTTAAACATCATGCTCCCCCTTGCCCACTCAGTCTTTGCATCTACTGTGGCTTCTGACAATACATTTTTTCTATCCTCTGTCTGTCTGAATAACACCTGTGGATGCTTTAGATCTCAGGTTAAATGACACCAAGGGTTCTCAAACTTTAATATGCCTAAGGATCATCTGGAGAGCCTGCTAAAACGCCATGCTTGGGAACCCATCTTCCATGGATTCGAATTCAGTAGTTTTAGATGGGGCTCAGGAATTTGTATCTTTAGCAAGTCGTGCAGCTGACTTAAAAACACCGTTGGTCTGTGATTTTCAGACTTTGAGTCAGAACCCATACAAGGATCCTAAAGTCGATTAGTCAATTTTAGTTCAAGACCAGAAAAATAAAAACAGAATAGAGAATATCAGTTTGTTAAGCATTGTAAGGGTGAACACTGTCTCATGAAAAAGTTACAGTTTTAATATACGTGGGTGTATCCATGCATGTGTGTGTGTGTGTGTGTGTGTGTATTATTTTACTGTAGATATTTGGGAACTGGGTTACATTGTAGATATATTTCTCACTATAGATTGGGTTTAAAACGTTTAAAAAATACTGTGGGGTCTTGCTACATGCTTTCATAGCTTCCTATATTTCTACTACTATTGCAGTGTTCATAATTAATTGTACCTTCATTTTAAATTATTCTCCCTGCTAGATTGTAAACTTGACTGAAGGCAGAGGAATGTCTGCTTTGCTCACTACAGTCTGTCTAGCATCTAGCACGTATGTGCTCTTAGTTGAAAATTTGTAACAGGAATTTAGTCCCTCAAATATAAAGATTTTTCTGTGTGGTCTTGTTTTGGAGGGCCCTCTTTCTTATCATTACTAAGTCTTTTGGACTGCTTAATGTCTGGGCATGTGAGGTTTAAAGGCTTAAGCAGTCAAAATTATTTTGGTAGTTGTTTCTGGCTTCCAGGTCAATATACTGATTTGCCAGTAAGGATCTTGCCAAGAACTTCTAGATATGAGACAAATCTATAGAAACTAAACCTTCCTGTTAGACAGTGGTGTATTAAGGGTAGGGTCGTTGATATGGTTTGTCCCAGGGTACAGGCAATATGGAGCTGCAGTATCTGCAGCAGTAGAGCATTTATATGGTCATTTATACTTCAAAAACAAATAGACAAACAAACCCAACGGAAGAGAGATCAGATTGGTGCTTAGCAGAGGCAGGGGGTGGAAGGAGGAGGAATTGGAGGAAGGCAGTCAAAGGTACAAACTTCCAGTTATGAGATAAATATGTACTAGGGATGTAATGTACAACAGTCTAACACTGCTATATGTTATATATGAAAGTTGTGAAGAGAGTAAATCCTAAGGGTTCTCATCACAAGGAAAATGTATATATATTTCTATTTCTTTATTTTTGTATCAATATGAGATGCTGGATGTTCACTAAACATCATTGCTGCTTCTTACCACTATGCACTGGAAATTTTAAACAGTACTCCTTCCTGCCAGTGTAGACCTCTTATATATCCTTCTTCCCCTAGTAAGACAATGGTATTTGGACTCTGCTTTCTCTTTATGATGGCATGGAGAATTTTAAACTAGGTTTCCATTTTCTTTTTTGAGGAAGGAATGCTTTTACACGTTGTCTAGTGACCTCTTTTAGTAATTATAGTATAACTAAAGGTCAGTGAACTACAAGCTTTGGGGTGTGACTTTTCCTTTATTACAGGGCAAAATTTTCAAAATTTTACTGAAAATGGCTCATTGTTTTACCTTTATCAGCAAGTCATTTTCTTTGCATTTTTCTCAAACTGTACTTCAACTTGGTAAGTCATTCTGTATGAATTATATATTCAGAAAAGAACCTATGTTAGGCGAGTCAGAGAAAGTCTAACTGCCTTGCAGTTATCTCTTTTAGTACTAGTTGATATTTTGAGGAGTGAATTATTTCACTGACCTTCAGAATGTATTGATATTTGTTATGAACTCAGGTTGTTACATAAAGTAGTCCTATAGTTGAGATGTAGGACAGTGTTGCTATGTCATTTTGGCTTGAAGGAAATTAATTTTCCTTAGTTCTAGTATCCAGCAAACTGTTAGAATACCTTCATTTTTTTTCCTTTGTGACTAAAATTAACAGGTAACCAACAGTATAGGAATCTTCTTGCTAACTGAATAAAGCACAGGAAATCACCTATTGACAGATCTTTTCTGACCACCTACTAAGAGCTTTAAATTTGAGAAATGATTACATACTTATTGCAGAAATTTCGTTATCAGTATCCATTTAATTACTTAGCTTCTCCTGAGGTGTTTGCCTAATGGCTGACATGTGATTCACCTTCAGACAAACATTTAATTGCATTTTTCTAAATATGATGACCTTCATCTAAAGAGAACCTACAAGAGCAGATTCTAAAAATAGTTGTTTTTTTTTTTTTTAATCCATTGCTGTTTTACTCCTTTACCATGAGCAAAACCCCCAGACTGTGCTAAGGCATAGTCCCTTAGTGGCTGACGGTCAAGCCTAGCTGCAGCTCTTTAATTCTTTCAGAAGGAAAATAGGTGAGAAGATATGTCTCCACAACTAATGACAGATTTTTTTCTACTACGTCAGAACAGTAGACTTTGAGGTACGATAAATTTGTTTTATCATTCTCATAGTTGACGTAATTATTTGATCTAAATTTAATTTATTTAAAACATAGAAATTTTACTAAAATAATTTTTATATAATTCTATTATATACCTGATGCCAATATTACGTTATTACAGGCAACTTTTCCTTTTAGAGATCAAAAGTAGAAATTATTCTAAAATATAAAAATGTTTAAAATGGACCAACTTCATTTTCTTCATTGTTTTTAGGACATTCAGTTTATTAGATGACTGTGCAGTCTGTAATGCATTGCGTTCTAATACAAATGCTTTGAATTTTTCTACACTAATTTAATTAGTTAATTTCCTCTGCCCTTGTTTTATTTTTGTAATCAAAATGACTTTTTATTTCTGTGAGTTTTAGGTGTTTGCTGATCTCCTGTTAGACTAGTAACTATGCAGATGGAATATGAACACAGTGATACTGTGTACTCTTGCCAAGTGGCAGTATTTATTATTGAAGACATTGGAGGTTTTTTTCTGATTTAAGGGAACTAGCATTACTGCTATTCACACAGTAAAATTGTAAGATTTGAAATTGTAAGATTATCCTGTTAAGTTCTGTAGATGGATGAGCATTAGAAATCAACAACTTTCTATGCCTTGTACATGTTTATAGTATTTTGTACAGTTATAAAATCTAAAAGTGTTTTGCGTTAAGCTGGATTTTAAAGTGTGTAGAATACATTTGCTTTATATCTTCTAGTTTACTCAGTTGAATATAGAATTTACTGTCAAGAGAAAATTACTGAAGTGACATGACAAAAGGTTAAAGGCTTCAGTCAGAGGTGTTGTCAGGGAGCACCTGAAAACCAGGTGACTGACTGCAGCAGGGTCAGAGCTTTTATAGGACATTTGGCAAGTTGAGTACGTAATCTTGTGGTTTACCCTACGAAGCAATTTTCAACTTTAACCTCCATTAGAGGTTGTGGATTATTCTAGTTTTCATGCCTCTTGCTTGAGGACTCACTAATCATTAGAATAGTATTTTTTGAGGACTGTTTTTGCAAGCCTTGTGGTTTATTGAAGAGTCAAAGTTATAGGGCATGGGTGGTAGATAATAAAAAGGAAAGAAAGGGGGGAATAGGTACGAGGCTATGGGGAAACTGGGGATCCTCTATCATATTTGTTTTATTCCTTTGGTGTTATCTTTGAAGGAGAGAAAGGCAGGAAAAACCTATTGGGTAGCAGTTACTTTTTATTGTTATTACAAGCCTATTTTATTATCTTTCTTTCTATCAGTATCTGTAGTCATGTAAAATATTAATTCTGTAGGTACAATAATTCATACAAGTGCTGTTATAGATTTTATTTATATCATTATGAAGGAATTTCACAGGAAGTTTTTTGGATATTCTTATTATAATCATAAAGTTTCATTTATGTAAGGGTAATTTATTTGTGTGTGTATGTGTGAGTTTTTCTAAAAGGAAGGATTCTTGAACTAAAAGTAAACTAAGACCCTGTGAGCAGGCTGTTTGCACACATAGGCTCATACTGGGTTCACACATACATAGTTGAGAGGCTGATAGCTATTCATGGCAGTAAATTAACATTTTAAGGCACTGATGTGTCAGAGTCCCTTTTGGGTTTTACTAATGTGAAGGTTCTAGAAGTTGCAGACATTTTTGGTACATATTACTAAGGGGGAATTTTTTTTTTTTTTCTTTTTTTGCGGTACGCGGGCCTCTCACTGTTGTGGCCTTTCCCGTTGCGGAGCACAGGCTCCGGACGCACAGGTTCAGCGGCCATGGCTCACGGGCCTAGCCGCTCCGTGGCATGTGGGATCTTCCCGGACCGGGGCATGAACCCGTGTCCCCTGCATCGACAGGCGGACTCTCAACAACTGCGCCACCAGGGAAGCCCTAAGGGGGAATTTTGAATCTTAAAATTACTCATGATTGTATGTTATATTGGGGGATTGTTTCTAGGTGTTCAGAAACACAATTATGGTAAATTGAGACCAATGTGTGTTTTATGATTTCCTTTTTGTTTTGTTCTACAAATTCAAGGTATAAGTAGATTAAATCCGAAATGCATTTAGAAATAAACTTAACGTATATAGGTAACTTCCACTAGTGCTCTTCCTTGTACTTGTAGAAAATACTTCCAAAAGGGGTTTGAAGTATTTTGCAATAAAAGTCTCAAATACAGTGAACATAAACATTTAAAACAAAGGTAAGTGACTGTAATATTCCCTTCTTGTCTTTGTCTTGTCATGTTATGTTTTGTTTTCATTGCAGTATAGTTGATTTACAATGTTAGTTTCAGGTATATGGCGAAGTGATTCGGTTCTCATGAAAATAGAAATTCTAAAAAAAAAATGCTTACATATCTGTTATGGGTTATTTTACGTCCATTCCACCTCCCAACTCCCCCACCCCAACCCAAATTCCTGTGTTGATCTCTTAACCCCCAATACCTCAGAATGTGACCTTATTTGAAGATATGGTCTTTACAGAGGTTATCAAGTTAATAGGAAGACATTAGGGTGGACCCTAATCTAATAAGACTGATATCCTTATAAAAAGGGGAAATTTGGAGACAGGTATACAGGAAGAGTGCCATGTGAACATAAAAATGGCTATCTACAAGTGAAAGAGAAAGGCCTAGAACAGATCCTTCTCTCACAGCCCTCAGAAAGAAGCAACCCTGCCAACACCTTGATTTCAGACTTCTAGCCTCTAGAACTGTGAGATAATAAATTTCTGTTGTTTAAAAAAATAAAAATAAAAAATAAAACAAAGGTAAGTGAACAGATACTGAAAGGACTGAATAAACTGGTTAGTTAATTTCAGGAAAAAAACAAGGTTAAAATCAATCACGCCAAAACCCCAAGTATGTACTGCTAACCACAAAACTTTCAAATTTGATCTACTGGAGGAACTTTTGTTTATCCTTTATAAATCAGTTCAAACACTAAACAAGGAGAATTATTTTCTTTTTCTATTATCTCTACCATACCTCTTAGAGTACTATATATAATATCTGTTTTGATGTATATCCAGTTATAACTTAATCATAGTATCTGTCATATTTGGCACATAGTAGGCATGTAATTATTATTCTTTTAATTAATGAATAAATAAGACCAAAGTTTAAAGCTGATGTTTTTCAATATTTATAGATAATTTTTAACAGCCCTTTTCAGCATGTTATCTTATTTAGTTGTCTGAGGATTCAGTTTGCAGCTAATTCAGCATGGCTGTCCCCTGGGATATAAAATGCTAAGAAGTAAATAAAACAAGGAAGCTAAATTAAAATTATTTTATGGTACAGTTGGGTTATTAGAAACAACTGTCACAAGATCTTCCAGACTGAAAGCTTTCCTCAGTGATTTAAGGTTTCATTGGGTTACTTTTTGAATATTTGAGTAGATTCAACGTTGTTCTTGGAGAAGAACTGAGACTGTGCTTCAGGTAGCTTCTAAATTATCTGATGCAAAGATAAGATAGCCCTCTTATATATAAATATAAACATATGCCGTTTTAAAGTCCTTGTCTACTAATTCCAACATTCCAACATCTGTCATATCTGGGACATTTATAGTGACCTGTTTTTCCTCTTTGATGTATGTATTAAGTTTTCTTGCTTTCTCATGTATCTGGCAATGTTTTATTGCATTCTTGGCATTGTGGATATTATGTTGTTGAGACTCTGTGTTTTGTTGTCTTAATTTAAAGATTGTTGAGTTTTGTTCTGTAAGGTAGTTAAACTACTGGAGAATCAAGTTGATGCTGTTGAGGCTTCTTTTCAGGCTTTTTTAGGGCAGGTCTAAAGTAATCTTATTCTACAAGTAGAGAAATAAGCTTTATATCTATATTTATTTTTTCCTGACAGTAAACACAAGGTTTCTACATCAAAGGCAGACTGATTAATACCTGCAGAATATCTTTGCACTGGTTTCCCATGCTCCATTTTTCCTCAAAGGGTTATGTGATGGGGCAGATGTCACGTACATGTGCAGGGTGGGGAGTTTCTAGCACATCAGAGGAACCCAAAATTATTAGTTTTGGAGCTTATATAGGAGATGCTTGCACAGCTTCACCTCCTCCCCTCTGGAGAAGGAGAGAGAGACAGAGACACAGAGAGAGAGAGATGGGGAAGGCTTCTTGGTCAAATACCCTTTAGAATGTAACTGCTTAGTTCTGGGAGATAAACTTCTATGTCATTCCAGAGGTCTCTACCTATGCAATCACTTTTAACCCAGGTGCCAATTTTCTTTGCTCAGAAAGCCCTGCCCATGCAGAAATATGAACATCTTAACATTGCCCAATATAGAGCAGCCCAACAGCTAAGGCATAGCATTTCTGGGACCTCAACTGTATTCACTGTGTTTTCACTGTGGTCTCTTACTATGTCTGGTTGGACCTCCAGTGTCTCCCAGCTCTGTGTGGCCTATAGGTACACTTTTCATCTCATGGCCCCTTAATAGTTGTATTTTGGTAGGTTTCCCGGAGCCACCCTGTGTTGGTACATCTTAATATTCAGCCAAATACTTGAAAGACTTCTATGCAGATTTCTGGAGTTTCTTCTCTACACAACTCCTTATTCTCCACTACCCCCCACCTCAAATCCCAGCAGCCCCAGTAGACCCAAACTCTGACCTCTGTTTCATCCACCCAGTGAGACCTCTGTTGCTTTTTGACTCCCCTTCTCTGTGCTGTGATCTGGAAAGTGCCTCCAGGCAGAAAGCAAGACTAAAGTGGCCTTCATGTGTTTCTCTTCTCCAGTGATCAGCTCTATCCTGTCTGTTGTTCAATGCTTGCGTCTAATGTTTTGTCCAGTTTCATAGTTGTTTACGTTGGGAAATTGATCTGATACCATTACCATCATAGCCAAAACTGCAAGTTCCTTCTACTATATTTTCAGATTATCATGTTGTATACCATCTTTGCCGTCTACCTGTCTGGTATTTAAAGGATATGAATTCCCTTTAAATTAACAATACTGTATTCCTGTATCTAAGAACCAGTGACTTAATCTAATCCTGAATTGGTAAATGTGCAGTTTCTGTGAAAAGCCTCCCTGATATTTAAATTAAACAATTAAGAAATGAGCTAAAAATCTATTGTAAAAATCCACTCCAGTATCATGTTATTTGTGCAGAAATCTCCATGCTCTGTCTTTATTACTTTATCTCCCTATAGAAATTCCTTCAAAATTTAGCATATTCTAATATTTTTTAAAGAGATTGAGGAAAGAACTAGTTAAACCAGAAGATTCTGGCTAGTGAAAGATACTACAATGGAGCACCGATTTTGTTATGGGTTAAAGTGAAAAGGGAGCACTATAGATGTATGATTAAATTATTGGGATACTTTTTCCTGTGCCCACACATTAAATATGTCTACATATAGTCATTCCTGAGTCCATGTCTGAGATTACAGGGTCATGTCATTCTCAAAAGAAAAATATTTTCCTATTTGTGATAGAAAAATACATGTTATCTAAAATCTGTGTTAAATTATTTAGGAATACATTTATAAGAATTGTATGTTTCTATAAGACCTGCTGACTTTTGATGTTTGAAGGGTGATTGATAATCATACCCTTTCTCTTCTGCTCTAAGTTTTGAATCAATTGAAAAATATAGGAATCAGACAAATGGAGTATGAAATAGCAGAATGCAGTTTAGATATGCACCTACAATCAGGCTTCCTAATATATATCTCTCCTGGATTGGATTTTCAGCTCACTGGCAGAGGAATTGGAAAACTGAGATCTCCCTCTCTGGGAGGAGTGGAGCCAAAGAGAACTCTCCCATCCTGGAGACTGGGTGGCCTGAAAGAAAAATAAGAGAATACTATTATGGTATTCCGGTACTATTGTGTATGCACTTCTCCTTTTGAGAGTTTACCTCCTAGGAATTGTGTGTATATGTGTGTGTGTGTGTGTGTGTGTGTGTGAATAGGTTATCAGATGCGGTAAATTAGTTGCTTTCTCCATATTAGTTTTTAGTATTAAAGATGACTTTTATGAAGGGCTGAAACTTAGCTTGGTCAGGAAGGAAAATTATTGCCTGATCTTCATAGTCACTGAACTTCCAGTCAGGCCTTGGTTAAAGACTAGGGCATTTTCCCCTTTAAAAAAAATCTTGCTTATATCCAAGTAAGGGAGTTGGGGTTCTCTATAAATAGGGAGGATATTTCTGGATTCTTGCCTTGAAGGGAGGTGAGTCAGTTAGGCTTGTTTTTCCTGGACACCTAAAAAGATATCACAGTGGCTTAATTATATACTCCAAGGCACCTTAATGGGTAGTTCAGAACTGTTGACTAGCATCTGGGAATTATTTTTTGACAAAACGTCCTT
Source organism: Delphinus delphis (assembly GCF_949987515.2). NCBI lineage: Eukaryota > Metazoa > Chordata > Mammalia > Artiodactyla > Delphinidae > Delphinus > Delphinus delphis. Next base: position 132,389,940 of record NC_082684.1, on the reverse strand, counting down.
CTTATGGTTTAAAAAGAAGTTGACAATGTCATTTGTTGACCCCATGTTAGAGACCATAGTTTTTAGTTTAGGAATCTCCTGGGAAGCACTGAATAATGTAAGCCAAATTAATAATATTTTTCTGCTAGTTCCTTTCATCTTGTCTTTGGGGTTTGGTTTTTTGCACTTCTGGGGTATTGGCTTGTGATTCTCCAAAATAACCCACTTGAGGGATTATGAGAGTGTTTTTCATAGCTGCATGGGATTAGGATGTAGGACTACCTTAGAGATATCCAGAGGATGGTAGCTAATAATTACTCCTCATCCTTCACATCCTCTACCATTTCATTAAAATGACTTCATCTCTTTCATTTAAAGAATTTAAAATTTCTTCCCAGTTGGTTTCTGAAGAACGTTGTTGATACATTTCTCTACATAAAACACCAAATAAGGCATTGTGGGGAGTGACAGAGGGTAAATATATGGCTTCTTTTTTCTATGAGTGTATAATCTAATGACAGAGAACACACAAAGACACAAACGTAAAACAAACCACCACTGCTGCCTATAGAAAAGCCAACAGCCCCAGAATCACAGTCTATCAGCTTAGAAGCTCTGATGTAAAGAGCACTTCTTCCCTGATAACTCTGGCTTTTTGCCAGGGAAAAAAACCTTTTTGGTTTTTTTTGGGGGGTTGTTTTTTTATTGAAATATAGTGTTACTGAAGTATGTTGTGTTAGTTTCTGGCGTACAGCAAAGTGATTCAGTTTTATATATATATATTCTTTTTCATATTCTTTTCCATTGTGATTTATTACAGGATATGGAATATAGTTCCCTGTGCCATACAGTAAGACACTGCTGTTAATCTATTTTATATACAGTAATTTGTATCTGCTAACCCCAAACTCCTACTTTATCCCTCCCCCACTCCCTTTCCCCTTTGGTAACCATAAGTATGTTTTCTATGTTTGTGAGTCTGTTTCTGTTTTGTAAATAAGTTCATTTATATCATATTTTAGATTCTACATATAAGTGATATCATATGGTATTTGTCTTTCTTTGTCTGACTTACTTCACTTAGTATGATGATCTCTGGGTCCATCCATGTTGCTGCAAATGGCATTATTTCATTCTTTTTTATGGCTGAGTAATATTCCATTATATATATATATATATATATATATATATATATATATATATATATATATATCTCACATCTTCTTTATTCATTCATCGTCAGTGGACATTTATGTTGCTTCCATGTCTTGGACATTGTAAATAGTGCTACTATGAACATTGGGGTGCATGTATCTTTTTGAATTAGAGTTTTCTCCATATACATGGCAAAAAGTTTTTGAAGAGCCCTAAAGTTCAAAAATGTGGTTCTGAACCAGTAGTATCAGCATCACTGGGAGCTCATGAGGAACCCAGAATCTCAAGCCCTACCCTAGACCTACTAGATCAGCATCATCATTTTTAAAAGATCCCTGGGTAATTCAAATGTGCATTATAGTCTGGGAAGCACTGTTACAGAGGATTCTGATTGTGCTTGTTTGTTATTTAGGTCAAGTGCCAGTTGGAACTAGTCACCGTGGCCACAGGCATATAGGACATCCTAAATGCTCAAGGCTGGGACATATGTTCTCTATTCCCTAGCACAATATGCGTGGGATCAGTTTGTGGATTGGGTTTGCTACAGAAAAGAAGTGTTCTGTTACCAGGGGAAGCAGGGAGATAAGAGATATCCGACAAACTTATTTCCTCTTTCAGATCTTAGCTTACATTAATGTTAGGGCCATCTGTTTACTAGCCTGTTCACTTTGGGTCATTTCATCCCATTTCCTCTGTGTGAGTGTGTGTGTGTGTGTGCGTGCGTGTGTGTGTGTATGCGCAGGCACGCGTGCTACTCCCAATCTCCCTCACCTCACAGTACCATCTGTCTGGCTGACCTAGATATCACAGATTCTTGCTTCTTCCACAGCATGGTTCTTCTATCACCTCTCACTGTCATACTTATCAAATACATATGAATACTTTAGGATAAGCACACACAGACCTGTGCCTAAGTCTGAATTCACTTCCTTGTAGTCTTGGTAAGCATGTGTCCCTCACTTACTGTCTTTCCTCTTGCCACTGAGGAATTAATCCTTGGAGTCATGCCTTTTCAAGCTATGAATTGTTAAAATATATTTTTATTTACTAGAGGGAGGCATACTTTTAGCCCTCAGGAATTATAACACCTAGTGACTAACTTACAGAAAGTTTTATAACAGGGAAAGAGAAGGTTATAATCCTTTACTATTGTTATTTACAGTTGACCCTTGAACATCGCAGGGGTTAATCCGCTGATAATTATAGTCAGCTCTCCTTATCTGAGGTTCCTCTGTATCCTCGGATTCAATCAACTACACAGTACTACTGTGTAGTACTGAATTATTTACTACTGAAAAATATCTGCTTATAAGTGCACAGTTCAAACTCACATTGTTCAAGGATCAACTATATTTTGATGTTCATATTTTCTTGGATTTGTTAAGCTGTCTCCTATTATCTTTTGATATGTCCTCCTTCTTTGAGCACTTTCTTACTTTCTGGCACAACTAAATGTTCCAGGCTCATCTTTTACAGGGGTTCTGATTCCTTTTAGTGGAAAACGGTATTTAGACATCAAGATTTGAGTGCCAGGTATGTTCATGGTTACTGGGATATCATTGCTTCTAGGCCTCCTCAGTGGATAGAATTAGGAAATGTGTGTGTGTGTGTGTTTCTGTGAGTTATATACATTTATCTGTTTGTCTATCTGTATACATTTAAAACTGTGGCTTTATACTGACACCCTCATGAATTCAATAGTGAAACTTTCAATTACAGTTCAATTCCACAGGGCTTATGTTAGCTTATGTTAAGCTTTTATATACCTTGATACTTGAAGGACAGTTTGTCTAAATATAAAATTCTTGGTTCATTCATTCTTTCCGTGAGTTTTTTAAAAAAATATATTGCTTTTGTTACTTTGCATTGTAAGTTGTGTTTAGAGCATCTGGTGCCAGTCTGATTTCAATTGTCATCTTTATGCTTAGAGGTCTTGAGGATTAAAAAAAAAATTTTTTTTAAGTCTAACAGTTTTATTAGGATATGTTTTCAAATTCATCGTCCTGGTTCAGTTTTCCCAGGTACCTGTTGGTCCTTTTCAATATGTACATTTTGGTCTTTTCTCATTTCCAGAAAGTTTCCTTGGATTATACTTTTAAGTATTAGTTCTGTTCAATTGTTTTGTTTTTATCTTCACGATCTCCTATTACACATACTTGTTTTCTTCTTTGGTTTTCTTCTATTTCAACCACTTTACTTCTGATCCATTTTATTTCTTTGCCTTGTTTTCATTCTCTTGGTTGTTTTTTCTGGCTTTCTTCAATGTCCCTTAGTAAAATTTTATTTGGATCTAGTCTCCCTTGGGGACTTTGTGATTTCATCTTTGATTCTGCAATGATTTTGTCTTTTCCTTTCATTTCTTTCCTAAGTTCAATCAACTCTATTTTTATTTTTTCTTTTTATTGTCCATTTTTGCTTTTAATTTTTGAATTTTATATTCAAGGTGGTTTTTCATACCTCCAAATGCTTATTTGAGGGTAATTAATTCAGTGTGGAATATCATGTTATAGTTTTCTTGTTCTTCATATTTCTTTTCAAGGTGGGAGGGAATTTTCATCAGCTTAATTGGGTTTGATTTTGTATTCTCAAAATACTTGGTATAGATTTAGTCTGTTTTTGCCAGTTTATTTTGTGAGTTTGGGTGATTTACAAGAATCTTAGGTCAAGGGTATCTTCTGTCAGTGTAGCAAAAGTACAGTACGTGTGTGTGTGTGTGTATGTGTGTGTGTGTGTGTGTGTGTGTGTGTGTGTGTGTGTTGGGGAGAAGGGGTTGTGTATCTTCTTTCTAATGTTTATTTTTGGGGTTCTCTTTTGTCTTGCAAGCCTCTACATTTTCCCCTTTTGCCCCTTTGCCCATTTTCACCTTCACCATCCAATTTCCAAAGACCTCCTTTACCTTCCTTTCTATCATCTCAAGAGCAATGAATTTTTGAAGACTGCCACAGCTAATCATGTGCTCTTAAAAGTCCATTCCATGTAGCACATGCTCTGATCTAATGGCACTCTCCAATATTTTTGCACCTAGTGTGGACTTTCTCTTTCTGGTGGTGATTGTAAATTAGTTTTAGTCCCACTACTAGTTCCCCTTTTCTCTCTTGGACAGAGTTTTTTTCCAAAGTGTCCTTCTATGTTACCTACTTATAGGTAATTTGATACTTGGGCATTCTCTGTCTTTTTGTTATGTTATAGGCATTGGTTTTATGTGATTTGTCTGTTGTTCTTGTAGTTCTTATATTGTTTTTTGGAAGATGGACTGGGACATTCAGTTTATGGTCCTGTATTTACCTCACATATATGTGTATACATGCATGTATGCATGTATATACTTATCTCTCCTATCAGAATGTAATTTCCTTAAGAGTAGAAATTCAGTTTTACTCATCCTTCTGTCCTTAGCAATAATCCCAGTGCCTGTCATACACAATGCCCTTTAAACCTTTCTTTTCCATATTAACAATTAAAACAAAATTGTAGCACAACATGTTACTCTGTTAATAAATTATCTATCCCTTTCCCAAAGGCTGCAGATAGCTAAAGGTTTGTAATATGAAGTGAAAACTCTTCTAACTGTGCAATTATGCCCATGTGGGCTAGATAACCAGCCCTGGGAGTTATTATTTGAGAACCTGAATATATAGAAATTGCCATGTTCCTCATGAGTGAAGGAATATGATTTATATAGTACTATAAGATGATGTTCTTCAGTTTAGAGGAGAGCCCCATGGTTCGTGAATGAATACATTATTGTTATTATTCTTGTGACCTGACTATAAAATGAAATGAGAGATTTCAGAAATCTTTTGTTCAAATGAAGAGATAAGTAGCAGTGTTACATTATGCTACTGTAGTTTAAATTGGTTGGGAAGGTCAAAAGTGCTACAATGAATATTTAATGTTCTGATGAAATCTTAAGGGAAATGATGATGTATTCACCAATACCAGTTTCACACTGAACTCTTCCTTACAGTCATTCTGTCTGGATCATGTAGCAAATGAAATTTAATGTAACTGCCATTTGAATGAGAGATAGATACTTTTGGCAGTTCATGATTCAGAAAGAGAAGTAAGTGATGGATAGGGATATAGGGATCAAACCTAAGAATATGCATAAAGACTTATATATATGAGTGCTATGGGCTGAAGCGTGTTCTCTCCCCCGCCCCATGCATATGTTGAAGTCCTAATCCCTGGTACCTCAGAATATGACCTTATTTGGAGACAGGGCATTTAAAGAAGTAATTAAGGTAAAATGAGGTCATATGGGTGGGTCCTAATTCTGATAAGAATAGGACACCTCTGCACACACACACACAGAAGAAAACCCATGTGTGTGAAGACGGGGATAAGATATGGCCATCTACAAGCCAAAGAGAGAGGCCTCAGAAAAAATAAACCCTGCTGACACCTTGATCTTGGACTTCTATCCTCCAGAACTATGAGAAAATGAATTTCTATTGTTTAAGCTACCCAGATTGTGGTACTTTGTTGATAACCCTACCAAACTAGTGCTACAAGGATACTCATTACAGAATTTTTTAATAGCAGTTCAAAATGGAAACAACATAGGTATCCAAGAGTGGAGGCACAGATTTATTCTTATTCAAGTTTACCTATCCTACCCCCTCTGGCAGTCTCTTTGGTGGCAGCAAAAGACAGTAAGAATAGTCAACGATGCAGGCTGCCACCTTCATAAGTAACCCGAGCCAACTCATGAGAATTACCAGTAGAATGAGCACCACTATCTTTCAGTCTATGGTTTCCTCTATGCAGTGGATAGTGTAGCAAGGCCCCATGGATTAAAACATTAGTTTTATTTATGGTGATCATGAACATGCCAGAGAGAAAAAGAAGACAGGTACTATGCCTGGAAATTCTAAGCACACAGACTCAGTATATCACTTTTTACCAAAATGATTTCATTATTTGTTTTCTATACAAATTTCCTCCAGAACCTCCACTGAATTAAGATTTAAACTGCTCAGTTTATTCTTGTTTGTTATCCCTAATCTCAAATTGCTATGCCAAGACCAAAATATATTTGCTTATATCTGATTAAATATTTCTGGTTTTTGCCAACTAAACCTTACAATATAGTCCCCAAGATTCATTACCACAAACAAAAATCTTTCAAGGTTTATTTCTCATATATATTATTTCTTGTAATTTCTCTCCATTTTAATATAGCAGATTTGTTCCATAGATGACTAGAATTCAGCAGGTTAAAAAAATTAGGATATTCTAAAAACATTGAAATACTATGCATTCATTAAAATAATAATTTTAAAATAATGACATGCAAAAGTGTTAGTAGAATATTAAGGAAGCAGTATACAAAGCTATTTCATATAAAATGCTCTACATTTTGTATATCTATCTATCTATCTATCTATATATATATCTTTAGGAGGAAAGATTTTACATGGTTTTGGTTTTTTCCAAATTTTGTTTTTATACTTTTCCAAATTTCCTCACAAATTATGTATTACTTTTATAAGCAGAAAAAAAGGAAGGCAGAAAGGAACAGATATGGAGAAGAATGCTGATTTAATCTCATGGCCACACTTAAGATTTTTTGTTGCATAATTATGGAGTGAGGTGAGGTTTTCAAACAAATTTTTTTTAATGCATGGACACGGATTCGGCCAGAATAGGTGCTAAACTGGATCTCTCTCAAGGCCCCTGCTATGTCAAAGGTTAATCTTTGTGCTGCCAAAATAATAGGAGGTACAGGGCACCTCAGGGCTGAGAGTGGAGCAGTGAGGAGGGGCATTTAGGTATTTTGAGAGTAGTGGTCTTTATCACCTGGCATGGAAGTATTTCAGAATTTTAACTAAGGCAGTTAGTTATACGAAGTGTATATCAGCCCTGCATGTACATCTCAATCTCTTTAATGGCTACATTTAATTTCATTGAATGGATTAATCTTAATTTATTTAATGAGTCCCTTATTGATGGTCATTTAGATAGTTTGCCATTTTTTGACATATTTGTGAACATGGGCCAGTATATCACAGTGTGACTTTGGAGAAGTCATCTTTCTCCTTAGAATTATGAATCCTTTCTTAATATTAGCAAGGAATTGTGAAGTTCACATTAGAAATCTGTAGTTTTAAGGGGATATTGAAGTTTACCTCAATGGTCTCAAACCTTGACTTTGCATTAGAATCACCTATAGAACTATTTGGAATTATTCATCTGTGACCTAGAGATTCTGATTTAGATCTGGATGGGTTCTAAGTATTTGTATTTTTCAATAAGCTGCTCCACAAATGATTCTGTTGCCCAGCCAGTATTCGCAGCTACTGAAATATAGAAGAATTAATATTTTAAAAGAGGACACGATTGTACGATTTGTCAATGTCTAACGTATTATAAGAAGCATTGGCGAAGATGTGGAGCTACTGAAGCTCTCATACCTGCTAGTGGGAGTGTAAATAGGTAAAATCATTTTGTAAAACTCTGGCAGTATCTATTAAGTTGAACTTAATAGGATACTTTATACTCAGCAGTTCTACTCCTAGGTTTATACTCCACAGAAAAGCTTAATATTCTTAGTTTCACTATTTATAATAACACCAGACTGCAAACAAGTGTCCACTAATAGTAGAATAGAGGAAGTAAATTGAATGCTATTTTTATATAATGGAATACTACCCAGCGATGTGAAATCATCAAACTACAGCTACATACAATGTGGATGAATCTCAAAAAAACAAAACATGTAGCAAGAGAAGCCGGATTCAAACAAATGCATATATACAATTTTATCTAAAACAGGCAAATCTGTATCTATAGTGTTAGAATTGGGAGAGTGGTTACCTTTGGGAGGTGTAATGACTGTAAGGGTACACAAAGGGAGGCATCAGGGTGTGGGTAATATTTTGATCTGGGTACTACTTACATGGGTATGTTCAGTTTGTGCAGAATCATCAGGTTGTGTACTTGTGATTTGTAGTCTTTCTATGTATTACATGTTGATAAAAAGTTCAAAAATATTGTAAAACCATCATTAGGAGGAAGTAACAAATAAAATTTTTTCATGATAGAATAATAGCTGTCCTTCCATTAACTGTAAAAGAGGAATTTGGTCTGCAGTGGTGTGCTGAGGCCAGCTTGTACTGGCTCACTAGACCAATTTAGGTGCATCTCCTCACCTCAGCAACATCATCTTCGTAGCTTAAAACTGGCCATGTTGGAAATATTTACACCATGGAATTGGCAAATGCTACATCAGGTGGTTGTTTTCTCAGAGAGCTGCTTACCTACTCAGTACTGAGTTTACATCTCGTTGTATGTGGAGATATTATTTAACCTGCTTTATAGCTCATGGCATTAGTAAACAATATAAAGGTCTAAAGTGGCTAAAATGATCATGCCTTTTAGAATTATCATTATCATATTTGAGACTGCAAAGAATCTTTTTTTCCTTCTGTAATTCACATATCAATCCAGTAAGAGGAAATATGTCATTAAGAACTTCCTTTGTCATTTTAAATTTGGTTGCAGTGTCACAAATTAGCATTACAAGAACATTATCAGGTCCTGAAATCTACCCTCAGTAATCAGAGTCATTGTGAATCACCTGAGACTGAAGCTATGTTGTTTTTTTTTCCATCTTACTGCTAGAAAATGATCATTGTAGCCTGGAGAAAGCTAACAGAATTGTCATCTGCAGTTGAGACACTCAACTCTGTGCTGGTGTCTTCTGTCAACCAGATGCATACAGACATAATAGATATTCTCTTTATTGAATCGTTGTCATGGCATTGTTGTGACAAAAGAGACAGTTTAACATTTTTCTCTATTCTGTTCAGCTCTTTAGGTCTCTGTGCTCTCCTTTTCACTTTCTTTTTGATTCTATCTATATCCACAGTCTTCTCTTTATTTCTCTCTGTTGTCACTTTAGCTTCTCAAATATTAAAATCTCTTAAATATTGTGATGAATGGGTTAAACTACTAATAGTTTCCCCAAGGGAAATTTGGAGTTCTTTTTCATGCAGTGTGAAAATTTTTTTCCAGCATATTTTTGCTTTGTGACAAAAACATAGTGACTTATTATTAGAAGATATCTTGAGATTCTTTAGGACCATTCATTTCTAAGAACCCCCTACTACCATCATGTACTAGAAAGAATTCTAGTGACTAACATTAATTAACATGTATCAAACACGGATGGTTACTTGTTATGGAGCACCAAAAGAAACAGGAAAGTGAAAGAAAATGTATATGGAGAAAAAAAATATATATGTATATATCTATACATATATATCGGGTTGGGCAAAAAGTTCGTTTGGCCAACCCAATACATACATATATATATATATATATGTGTATATATATATATGTGTGTATATATATATATATATATATATATACATATATATATATGAAAAAATGCATGTTAGTTTTGCTTACTATAATGCTAAAACTGATTATGGGGTTCAACGGTTGTTAGCCTATTCCATTTTTAATAAAGTTCCCCATCATCTTTTCACCTAAGTATTTTAGTAGTTACTGATGATTGTTGTCTGAATCCATTACTTCTTTAGGGGTTACAAATGGTGATATTCTATCATTCTTCATTTTTTAAGCTATGTTTCTTCTATAAAGAAAACTTTTACTAGCTTTTTGGTTTGTGCAAGGAAAATAGGGTAAGTGCTTGATTCCCTTTATCTCCATCCACTGCCTTTGACTTTTTTACTTTAATTAAAAAATTTTTTTTGATCTCTAGAAGTTCTGTGCCTTTTCAGATCTTCTTGGAGTTTACTCACATTTTTAAACCTGTTTTTATTTCTTGGAATATATTATAATTTTTATATTCTGTTTGATGATCCCATTATATGAAGAAGTCATAGCCAGTTTGACAGTGTTACCTGTTGTTTCTGCTGGCTGTTAGAGTGTTTTATTTCCTTTTGAACTGTGAACCGTTTATTTATCTTGGTACCCATCTTTGGGAATTCTTGGGGTCTTGTATAAAGGTAGGTTTCTCCATGGATGAGTTTCATTTGTTTCTGTCAGATGCCTATGGACGTAAGAAGCCTTCGACCTCTTCAAAATATCAATTCTCCTCTTGAAACATTTTAGACCACGCATTTAGTGTGGATTCAGGTTGCAAATTGTGGTTTGTGGTTACAAGTAACCAGGGAAGAATTTTCCTCTAGTTCTTAGCCCCAGGTTTTGAGATAGGCAATATTCCTGGGGTAGTAGGTAGAAAAGTTTATAACTCACCCTATATTGAGACCCTAGCCCTTGCGGTCACAGGGTTATGGACAGGTCTCCAGTAGACTCTTCAACTTGGGTGGCCCCTGGGATTTGTCTTCTGTCCTCCAGCTTTGAAGATCATGTAAACCAGAGCTCAGGTTCATTAGGTTCAATAAGTACCCTCACAACAAAAAGGTCAGTTTCAACATTCTGCTTACCTCTCTGGCTTCCCACCTTTACTTTTTTTTTTGGCTTGCGTACTTCTTTTTTTTTTACGGTGCACGGGCCTCTCACTGCTGTGGCCTCTCCCGTTGCGGAGCACAGGCTCCGGACGCGCAGGCCCAGTGGCCATGGCTCACGGGCCCAGCCACTCTGCGGCATGTGGGATCTTCCCGGACCAGGGCACGAACCTGTGCCCCCTGCATCGGCCGGTGGACTCCCAACCACTGCACCACCAGGGAAGCCCTTTTTTTTTTTTTTTAACAGGTTATGGATGCATTTGAGAAGATTTTTAAAATATATTTTATGCATTTTTAGTTGTTTTTAGCAAGAGCCTCAGTCCACAAACTTAGTTCATCATTTTATCACAAATACAAACACTGTCATTATATGCTCTTTTCTTTAACTGTGCTTCATTCTTTAAGATATTAACTGTGCTTCATTCTTTAAGATATTATCTTATTGATCTTTCTAGTTATTTTATGTTTATTAATTGTGTATATTTCAGTCCTTGTGAGCACACTTGATTTATTCTACTGTTCCATTTCATTTTAGCCTGCTAGACACATAGTAACTATTCAGTAAAATTCTCACTTATCAGTATAAAATAAGTGAGCTTTTCATTAAGATTATTCCAGAGTACTTGATACTTCATTGGTATGAAAGAGTAAAACCCCTTTTACTAGCATACCTATCTTACTTTTGGGGAGAACTTTCTAATTGGAGAAATTTGACTGGTATTTGGGAATTCTTAGTTAAATATCTATGTGGTATACATGCATCTATGGGAATTTTATATTTTCTCAGTATTTTATTAAGTAAGCATAAAATGGACTGAAATAGTTCATTTTCCTTTTGAGATGAAAGTTTTGATCAGTAGGGACAGATTGTTCCTCTATAGGTTCTTTAGCAGATAGGAAGCAGATGTGGCATTGGGTGGAGACCGCTAGGGGAAGAACAAATGTATGAGTAATCTGGAAAACGATTAAAGTCAAATTATGAGTTAAATGTCAGCCTTTGGACCAAAACTTTTCCATTCTCGGTACTTCGAAGAGACAAGCAACTGAGTGTTCTTAATAAAGGAGAGACTGTTCTTAAAAGCCAGTACCACCCCACTATACTTAGTGTTGTATTTACAAGTGTTTTTGTTTTTTAATAATCTGATTTAGACTTTCTTAGGTAGGATATAACCCTTCATTAGCCTGTATTTGTACTTAAGGAGTCTGGTTTTATTTGATTAGCGAATGTCTTTAAAATCATATGCACTTCGTGCATTTCTAGGAATGTCTGGCATGTTTACTGGTCAAATGCCTTGCAGATGGAAATGGAATTTTGTGAGGAATCTTCTGGATCAAATACGAATCTATTTTTACTTTAGTAAAACTATTCAAAGCATAAAGACTTCAGTCTGGGTGTAAATGCTAGCTGCTGATCTGGGAAGGGTTGCCAGGAAAGTACCTGCTAAGGATTGAAATGATTTTCCCATTCCTGGGGCCTTTTTTTTGGTTGTGCTTGAATTACAGACATAAACCAGATGGGCATCAACAGGTCTTCTAGATCTCTGAAGTGCTTCATGATGACTACATTCACTAGGCACAATGTTTTCTCCTGTATTCACTAATGTGCTTTATAGTATTTGAATTCAGTGAAGATACTGTTTAGTTTTGTGTTTAACAGCACCCATTTAGAAATTATTAGACTAATTCCATTCTCCAGGGGAATACTTGAGAGGTAGAGCTGGGGACAGTTATAATCATTTCAGTTTAAAATTATACCTGCAATAAGAAATAAATCATAGACTCTCTGCAGTCCAGCTTGTAAATAAATAATAAATAACAATAAAATTAGAATATATCTACAATGAATGAAGTTTTCCAGCTTCTCTGTGCTTCTGGACATATTTTTCCACTTTTCAGTGCATCTGCCTAATTAGTGACAGATATCAGGTCATAGTGGTCTTATCCGGTCATAGCTTACAGTTTAATTCTGTTCAGATATGCTGGGCCATTGAAGAAAAATGCTCTTCAACATAGAAGAGCTATGTTGCCTCTACTTCTCACATTAGTTAATATCTTAATGTTGAAATTAAGTTATACCATCCTGTGGTAGCTGGAGGAAAACGTAATGAAAGCCTTTTGGAAACATGTGCTAATGGCCACTGGCCACCAGTGTAGCATAGTGTTCCTCATAAAGGAGAGCTGATAGAGGAAAAGGTGATCTGTCAAACATGTAGCTTTAATACTTTAAGTTTCTTTGTAAATCAATTTATTGAGATATAATTTACATGTAATAAAATGCACCCATTTTATGTGTAAAGCTCAGTGAATCTTGACAAACTATACACCCTTGTAATCACCACCTCAGTCATTAACCCGAGAGAGAAACCTTCCAGATTCCTCTCTTCCTCACACCCAAATAATTACTAATCTCTGTTCATACTACACTCTGAATTTCTGTAGAACCTATTCCCTCCTCTTTACTCTCATAGCTACTACCTTAGATATGCTTGACCCTTACTTTTTTCACCTCTATTACTTACTGCAATCTACTGTATAACTGGTTTTTTACTCTTTAACTCTTTTTTTTCCTTTATACCTTCCGTAATGTTACTAAGTTGTGATTATTCTAATCACATTAGCCCCCTACCTTGCTTAAAATCCCTTGATGACCCTTCACAGTTCCCATTCTCAGTCATCAGTTTCTAAGTAAGAGATTGGCTCATAGTGGCAACTGCCTTGATGACTTAATCGGTTATGAAATATGCATGGAGAAGCAGATTTGTGAAGGGAAGGTGATGAGTTAGTTCACTTAACAATGTGGAGGAGTAAAAGTTTGCCTTGTGTTTCAGTTTTAAAGTTATCAGAAGCATTTTATTTGATTCTAGCTTTACATAAAAAACTATGAGGGAAGGAGAAAAGCATCTTTCAAATGTTCATCTAAAACACCATAAACTGTTCTGAGATATTTTATATTGATGAAAAAAAGAATTTTATCAATGCTAGGTAGGAAAAATTACAATGTTTGTTCTTGTTTATTTATACTCAAAGCGATTATTAAGTCTAAATTCATGAACACTCATTTTATTTGCATATACTAGCCTTTTAAAAAGTGCCTTCCTTAATTCTCAACCACGTCTCAAAAACCATAATGTGTTTATGAATTATGAGATTTACCTTTTAGGTTGGTAAAGATAAACTCTGAGGTAAAATAATTGATAGCAGAGTATCTCTACCTTGAATGGGAGGAAAACATAGAAGAAATACTTAAATATGACAATAAAAAAACATAATGAACTTTATTTTTGCTACAGATATCATCTCAACCTTAATTGTCAAGCATATAGGTTATTTTCTATACCATAAATATTCTATATCCTCTAGTTTTTCTTAACACAGAAAGATATTTAGTATAGTTCCTAAATATAAATAAAGTAGTCCTAAAGTACTTTTAGGCCTGTTTACATTAGTTATTTCAATAGTCATTAAAGAGAGTGATTCTAATTTAAATGAGTTTTATCAGTCTGCTCTGGGGTATTATTTAGAAAAGTGATTATTCCCTTCTTTAAAAAATGAAAGTCCTCAAAAATTAAAAATAAAACTACCATGTGATCCAGCAGTTCTTCTTCTGGGTATTTATCTGGAGAAAATGAAAACAGTAACTAAAAAAGATACAGGCACCCCCATGTTCATTGCAGCATTATTTATAGTAGCCAAGATATGGAAACAACCTAAGTGTCCAATGATGGATAAATGGATAAAGAGAATGTGATACACACACACACACACACACACACACACACACACACACACACACACACACACGCACAATGGAGTATTATTCAGCCATAAGAAAGAATGAGATCTTGCCATTTGCAACTGCATGGATGGACCTTGAGGGCATTATGCTAAGTGAAATAAGTCAGAGAAAGACAAATACCGTGTGATCTCACTTATATGTGAAATCTAAAATAAATAAATAAAATGAAATACCAAGCTCATATATATATAAAACAGATTAGGTAAGGGGTGGGTTAAATGGGTGAAGGGTGTCAAAAGTACAAACTTCCACTTATAGAATAAATAAGTCATGGGGATGTAATGTACAGCGTGTCAGCTATAGTTAATACTGTATTTCATATTTGAAGATTGCTAAGAGAATAGATCTTAAAAGTTCTCATCACAAGAAAAAAATATTCTGTAACTATGTATGGTAATGGATGTTAACTGACTTAATCATGGTGAACATTTTGCAGTATATACCTATATTGAATCATGTGTATACCTGAAATTAATACAGTGTTGTATGTCACCTGTACCTCAATAAGAAAATGAAAGTCCTGATCAAAATCCTAGCAAGCAGATATTGACAAATGGATTCTAAAGTTTATATGGAAAAGCTAAGACCTAGAATAGCAACATGATACTGAAGGAGAACGAAGTTGGAGGACTGACACTAACCTATTTCAAGACTTACTATAAAGGTACAATAATCAGGGCAGCATGGTATTGGTGAAAGAATGGACACATATATCAATGGAGAAGAATAGAGGGTCCCAAAATAGACCCACACAAATATAGTCAAGCGATCTTTGACAAAGGAGCAAAGGCAATTCAATAGGGAAAGAATAGTCTTCTCTATAAATGGCACTGTAACAATTGGATATTCATATAAAATTGAATCTAGGCATAGACCTTATACCTGTTGCAAAATTAACTCAAAGTGGATCATACCTAAATATAAGACACAAGACTATGAAACTTTTAGAAGAAAACTTAAGAGAAAATCTAGACAGTGTTGGGTTTAGCAAGTTTTTAGATACAACACCAAAAGCATGATCCAGGAAAAAGAAAATTGATAAGTTGGACATAGTTAAAATAAAAAACTTCTGCCTTGTGAAGTACTCAATTAAGAAAATGAAAAGGCAAGTCAGACTGGGAGAAATATTTGTAAAACATATATCTGATAAAAGACATATTCGTGATATGACCCAAAAAACCCTTAAAACTCAACAGCAAGGAAACAAAGAATCCAATTTAAAATGGGCCCAAGAGGGCTTCCCTAGCGGCGCCAGTGGCTGAGAGTCCGCCTGCCAATGTAGTGGACACGGGTTTGTGCCCCGGTCCGGGAGGATCCCACATGCCACGGAGTGGCCGGGCCCGTGAGCCATGGCCACTGAGCCTGTGCATCCGGAGCCTGTGCTCCGCAACGGGAGAGGCCACAACAGTGAGAGGCCCGCGTACCGTGCAAAAAAAAAACCAAAAATGGGCCCAAGAGCTGAAAATTCAGAGAAGATATACCAGTGGCAAATATGCATATGAAAAAATGCTCAACATCTTTGTCATTTGGGAGTTGCCTATTAAAACAATGAGACCACTACAGACCTATTGGAATGACTAAAATTAAAAAAAAAACTGACAAATATGAAATGCTGATAAGAATGTAGAGCCAGTAGGAATGCAAGCTGGCACAGCCACTTTGGAAGACAGTTTGGTGGTTTCTTAGAAAGCTGAACATAGTCTTACTGTACAATCCAGCAATTGCACTACTGAGTGCAATTCAATACCCAATTGAGATGAAAATTTATGTTCACACAAAAACCTGCATATGAATATTTAAGCCGCTTTATTCATATCACTGAAAACCAGAAGTAACCAAGATGTCTTCAATAGGTGAATGGACAAACAAACTGTGGTACATATAGACAATGGAATATTATTACTCAGTGATTTTTTTAAAAAAATAGAAGCTATGAAGCCACGGAAAGATACAGATGAACCTTAATTGCATACTGCTAAGTGAAAGAAGTCAATCTGAAAAGGCTACAAATTATAATATATGATTCCAACTCTATGAAATTCTGGAAAAAACAAAACTATATAGACAGTGAAAAGATCAGTGGCTGCCAGAGATTCAGGGAGAGAGGAGGATGGTTAAATAGGGGATTTTTTAGGGCAATGGAACTATTTTGTATGATACTTTCTTGGTGGATACATGACATGATGCATTTGTCAAAACCCATAGTACTTTACAGCACAAAGAGTGAACTTTAATGTATGCATATTAAAAAAATAATTTAGTAGGTTGGAGGATCCCAGGAAGAAATGCATATAGACTGTGACAGGAGATTGTAACTGTATTTCAATTGCATGGAACAACCTTCTTGAAGGTGTGAGCAGGGAAGAGTGGGAGGGGAAGGTGCTGACCTAAGTAACTTTGGAAATGAGTCTGTAAGACTAGATGCAAAAGGAATTACACATTATCATTATGCTTTTGTTAATAAAGTTATTTCCCATGGGGGTACAAATTGAAAATTCTGATACCACTATACATGTATTCTGGAATTAATAATTAACTAAATGGATGAGAGATGGTGGGAGCCAGATTTCTCCTTGTTGGAGTAGGAATTTACAGATAAGTAAGGGAAAGAGGCTAGAATGATCCCTTTGGTAATAGATTAGAGTTGGAGACATCAATTTGAACTCATGGTTAGCTTAATGTAGACACAGATGGTTTCATAGAGAAATATCAATATGCGTATATGCACAGGTTGGTATACACACATATATTTCCTTGCTCTGTCATCAGAGGGCCTAAAAGAAATGACACCTAGTAGTAAATAGTATACCTAGCCACTAGATCTTTGTTTCTAATGCCATTCCCCAGTAAAGGGAATCATGGCTTCTTGAAGAAATGGCTGATTCTAGGACTGGGGTAGGAAATATATGAGTCTAGAGAATCTTATAATGCTAGAAAGTAAAGAAGTGCTTACAAAAACAAAAAATCCATGTTAATAGGGGTATGTCAAATGGACGTAGGAGCCAACTGAAAGAGGTCCAATGGCCAAAGCTGGAAGAATTTGAACAATAAAATAAGTAAACTAGTACTGGATTATAACCCAAAGAATGAAATGAAATGTCCATGAATCAAAACTGATATAAATAAATACACAGGGAAAAGACAAACTCCCTGGGAAGAAGAATTCCAAATAAATTATGTAGATACTGTGCCCTCAATGAGAGGAAACTGAACTTCTACTCCTTAAGTATGGGCTGTACATAATGACCATCTTCCAAAGAATTCAGTATGGAAAGAAGGGGAGGGAAGAGTAACTTTACATTGGAAACCTGCCAAACACTGTTTCAGTTAGGTGATCAAGGTCAACTTCAACAGTGATAAGTCATATTAGTTAATAGTATGTACCATAACCCTAATCTTATCATGAAAAAAATATCAGACAAATTTCAGTAGAGGGGCAGCCTACAGAATAACTGATCAGTACTCCTCAAAACTGTCAAGATTATCAAAAATAAGTAAAGTCTAAGAAAATGTCACAGCCAAGAGGAGCCTAAGGAGACATCACAACTAAATGTAATGTGGTATCCTGGATGGGATCTTGGAACAGAAAAAAGACATTGTGTAAAACCTAAAGAAATCTGGATAAAATACTGACTTGAGTTAGTAAGAATATATCAATATTAGTTCATTAATTATAAAAAATGTACTATACTAATACAAGATGTTAATAATAGGGGAAACTTGGTGTGGAGCATGTGGGAAGTCTGTACTATCTTCTCAATTTTACTGTAAATCTAAAACTGTTCTAAAAAATAATGTGTATGAAACAAAACAAAGTACTATTTGAAGGTCTCACAGTAATCCAGTGGTTTCTGTCTTTCCTGCAGTTTTGAGAGTGTTTGCTGCCTTGCTGATTCTACTTCTCTCTCAGACATCACTTTTGATGGCAATCCAATAGCTCAAGAGTCATGGTACAAGCACACTATCCTTCAGAATATGATGCAGCTGCGCCAGCTAGATATGAAGAGAATCACGGTGAGTGAGAACTCTTCTAAACTGCTCACCATACTGTTTTAGTTAGCATGGGTTAGAACATTGGGGTGCATAGTCTTTGCTTGAAATGCTTCTTATTTTTACTGAACTATGGCTTATCATGACTATATACTTCATAAATATAATGACAAGTTTTTTACCTCCTATCCGTATTCCCAATTTCATTGAATTCAATTCCTAGCCTTTTTTTAAAACTAGTCATCATGCTTGTTTTTCATTCTTGCTTAATATCCAGCTAATAATTTACTTTGAAATAAATGAATAAGAATTTCGTTGACAAGTTATATAGTGTAATGGTTAAGAACATGGGTGCTGGAGCCAGACTGCTTGAGTCTGCATCCTGGCTTGACCATTTTCTAGTCATATGACCTTCGACAATTTACTTAACCTTTCTATCTAATTTTCCTCAAGGTAAAATGGGGATCATAATTATATTATGTCATAGGGTTGTTGTCAAGATAAAATGAAGCATTAAACCTTAGAACAGTGTGAGGCTCCCAGGAAGCATAATATGGAGCTATTATTATTATTATTATTATTACTGTTACTATTGATGATATACCTCTCAAAGTAGCTATCTCTTTTTTTATTCATTCTGTCTCCATGGTAGACATTTTCTACACTTAGAAGTTTTGATATGGCTCCTGATCTAAGTGAAATGCCGCATGTAATAATACCCCTCCTTTTAGGTGTACAGTGCACATGAGCATACTTTAGGCTCCAAGAAGTTCTGTAATAAAGAAACTTGCCTTAATTTGTTTCATTGCATCCCAAATTTATTTGAACATTTTATTATCTCAGAAAATATCTGTTAATGATCTCATTTTGATAATCTCTGACCCAGAAAAATATCCTAAACCTCCACTGTTTTCTTACTTCTAGACTCTGCTAATTTTGATGTGGATTCTTTTTTTTTTTTTTTTTGCCACACCTCACGGCTTGTGGGATCTTAGCTCCCTGACCAGGGAATGAGCTTGTACCCTTGGCAGTGAAAGCTCGGAGTCCTGACTACTGCCAGGGAATTCTCTGATATGGATTCTGAGTGATCAGCTAGGTTTATTCAGTTGCCAGTTGACTCATTGCCTGTCCACTGGTTTCACACTGTGGGCCATTCACATTTCTACCTCAGCAATATTGTGGACATCTAAGGTGGCTAACAGACAAAGTGTTGGTGAGTTTGTAAATACCAGCAGTCTTCTGGGGTTCTACCTCTCTCTGTTCCAGCATAGAGGAAAGGGTCTTTGTCCTCTCAGTTTGTTTGGATCTATACTGGCAACTCTGTCTTGTACTTTTACCCTTATTTCCAGGTCTTTCTTAATTAAGCATCTTTGGTACTTCTAACTGATCTTCCTGATGAGGTTGCAAGGAACAGGGTGAGAAAAGAAGCTAACCAATTAAGTAAATTAGTAATTATATAGTATGTTTCTCATGTGAATTTATGCCAGTCTTGTCTACTCAACTAATGTACATAGTCCTTGAGAGCAGAAGCCATTCTTTGTCTTCCTTGCCTGATACATGCAGATGTTCTATACATGTTTATTTCCTTTCCTTCTCTATCTCACATGATGCTGAGAATGTAGTAATGTTCAGTAAAGCCTTGTTGGTTGAGTAAAGTTTACCTATTTCCATGCCTTAAGTAAAGGAGAACAATACTGTCTATAATTACTGTCCTTGTACCTTCCCTAGGATGTGTTTGCTTGGTAAGGAAATGAGGAAAATCACCTGGGATGGGAACAGGGCCAGCTCTTCTGCTAATACAGAGCAGTAATCCTTGCACATCTTCTCTTCCACTGTTTAATTTTAGAAATTAAAAAAAATTTTAATGGAAATAATCTCAAAGTTACAGAAAAGTTATAAGTACAGGACAAAGGACTTTTGTTCCAGAACCATTTGAGAGTAAGCTGCTGACTCAATTCCCCAACCACCCTGAACACTTCAGTATGTATTTCTTGTGAGCAAAGACATTCTCTCGTGTAAACACAATATAACCAACAAAATCAGGAAATAAACATTGAATAATTGCTAGTGTCTAATCCTCACACCACATTCAAATTTTACCAGTTATATTAATAATGTTCTGTGGGGCAAAATGATCCAGTTTGGAATTATACGTTGCACAGAGGTACATTTTATTGTCATGTCTCTATTCTCACCATTTTTCAGGAACAGTTCCCTAGTCTTTCCTTGACTTTCATGACTTCGACATTTATGAAAATTATAGGTCAGTTATTCTATAGAATGACCCTTAATTCGGGTTTTTTTTTTTTTGTGGTACGCGGGCCTCTCACTGTTGTGGCCTCTCTCGTTGCGGAGCACAGGCTCCGGACGTGCAGGCTCAGCGGCCATGGCTCACGGGCCCAGCAACTCGGCGGCATGTGGGATCTTCCCGGACCGGGGCACGAACCTGTGTCCCCTGCATCAGCAGGCGGACTCTCAACCACTGCGCCACCAGGGAAGCCCATGACTGTTAATTATTTGTTATAGATTTCTGGCATAAATATCACAAGTGATTTTGCTTCCTCTCACTGCATCCTATCAAGTGATACGTAATTTATATTTATCTCTTTATTGATGTTGTTCACTTTAACATGTTGTCTGCCAGGCTTCTGCACATGAAGTTATTCTTGTTCCCTTTTCTTTTGGTGTTCTGAGACTCAATTCCCAACGGGGTGGAGGCAGAGTTCCCCACAGCTTCAACGAGAAATTCTCAGAACACCATCTCAGTGTCTAAGAATTCAATTCAATTCTGACACTGTCTACCTGGGAGATAGCACCAGATTCCACAGCTTGAGGACTCAGTCCTGTAAGACTACACACGCACCCTTCTCCACCACACCCCCACCACCAGATGCCAGTAACAAGTCCAGGTTGTTAACTGTACTTCCAACCCCCTGGCTATAAATCAGAGGTTCCCACAACCCCCTGCCTCAGGTTCGATTAATTTGCAAGAGCAGCTTACAGAACTCAGAGAAACATTTTACTTACTAGGTCACCAGTTTATTGTAAAAGGATATAACTCAGGAACAGCCAGATGGAAAAGAGGGCAAGGTATGGGGGAAGGGACATGGAGCTTCTAAGCACACCACTCTCCCCAAATCTCTAGGTTTCACCAATCCCGAAGCTCTCTGAACCTGTCCCTTTGGAGTTTTTATGGAGGCTTCATTACATAGTCATGATTGATTATATCATCAGTCATTGGCATTTTCTTTTATAAATTTATTTATTTTATTTATTTATTTTTGGCTGTGTTGGGTCTTTGTTGCTGTGCGCGGGATTTCTCTAGTTGTGGCAAGCAGGGGCTACTCTTCATTGCGTTGCATGGGCTTCTCATTGCGGCAGCTTCTCTTGTTGTGGAGCACGGGCTCTAGGCACGCGGGCTTCAGTAGTTGTGGCACGTGGGCTCAGTAGTTGTGGCACGTGGGCTCAGTAGTTGTGGCTCACGGGCTCTAGAGCAGGCTCAGTAGTTGTGGCACACGGACTTAGTTGCTCCGTGGCATGTGGGATCTTCCCAGACCAGGGCTCGAACCCGTATCCTCTACATTGGCAGGCGGATTCTTAACCATTGCGCCACCAGGGAAGCCCAGCCATTGGCAGTCGATTCAACCTTCAGCTCCTCTTCTCTCCCTGGAGGTCTGGGAGTGGGATGGAAAGTTCCAACCCTCTAATTGCCTGGTTGGTTCTCTTGGCAACCAGCCTCCATCCTTAGATGGGGTCCAAAGTCACCTCATTAACAAAACAAAAGACACCTCTATCACTCTCCACACTTAGGAAATTCCTAGGGTTTTGGGAGCTGTGAACCAGAAACTGGGATGAAGACCAAATATATATTTCTTATAATAAATCACAATATCACACCTTTGTAATTCCATACCCCATAAAAATTTCAATTTATTAACTTATTCATATCGGTATAGACTCATGGTGTTCTGTCTCACCTTTTGTTTATAGCTTTTTAGTAACTTTAGTTTGGAAAGAATGTACCTTTTAAAAGACTTTCTATTAATTTGCCAACATGGGCTAGTGTTGACAAACACTAGCCCATGAGCGAGCCACCTGTTTTTGTAAATAAAGTTGTGTTAGAACACAGTCATATCCATACATTTATATATTATTTATATCTGCTTTGATGCTATAGTGGCAGAATTGAACAGTTGTTAAAGAAACTATATGGCCTACAACCCTAAAATATTTACCACGTGGCTGGCAAATTTTGCTGATACCAGTTCTATAACTATTTTCTCTTCAAAGATATCTTTTGATTAAGTCTTATGTAATTTATCATATGGACATTCTAGCTGGGGTGGATTACACAAATATTTAATGAACTTGTATGCACTGGGGCTATGGTTCCCCAAACGGCATGCCAAGGATACTGCAGTGAACTCAGAGGGGCACTGTGGAATATTTATAATTTTCAAGCAAAACACAATGATATTTTATATCTGTGAGACACTGAGAAAATTACTAGCTTAAGGTAGTTTACCATTTCAACATTAGGTCGCAGTATGTTTCTGTCTATGGCATTATATCCTGGCAAAGCTGACCTTTCAGTGGTTGCGATAAAAACAAATACCATGCCAAAATCAGTATAGAGCAGGAAATGAAGGTGACAGTGTCCAATCTAATTCTAATGTTTGAGAACTTGTGTAATGCCTTACAGACACACACATTTCATTAGTAAGTAATTGTGGTTATTCAAGAATGGTATTTTTTCTTTAATTTAATAGTATTATTTTTTCAAATGGCTACTAAGTTGCTAGAACATGAATACTTATTAAGTTGTTTACTAACTACTTAGAAACAGAGCTGTAACATATTTCTTTTGATCTAAAGTCACCATGAAAAAATTCCTGACACATTCTTAGGCACCCTGAACTGAAGTTTCTGCACTGGGGTATGTATTAGACTCTAGAGGTGACAAGATCAGAATCATAATTCAGACCCTCAAGTTGCTTACAGTCAAGTACAGAGGCAGGCATGCAGCCAGATTATAATGCAGAATGACAAGCTAGTTAGATGAGCTCGATCAATAGATATGTATGTGTTTATACACACACACACACACACACACACACACACACACACACACGGCACGATGATATCAAAGAGCAAAGCCCACCTATGTCTACTGGAGAAACAGGAGATGTTCCAAAGGAGAAAATACTTGACTTGAGACTTGAAGAGGGGCAAAGAAGAAGGAGGATGTATCAGTGGAAAGTGTTCCAGGGACAGAGAAGGCGTGCAAAATGCAGACGGGTGTGAGAATATGGCAACTGATAGCAATTCAACATGGCTGAGCACTGACTGTACATGGGGGAGAAGAGCAAGAGGAAAAGGATGTATGACCAGCAAGGACTGGGTCATGAGGGCATTTTATGCCATAGGAAAGAGTTTAGATTTTTGTGTTGAACATAGGAAATCCTTAAAGAGTTTTAAGATACTTAAATTGGATTAGTCTATTGAAAAGTTTATCTGAGTAGCAGCCCAGAGGATGAATTGTGGAGGACAGGATGGGTGATAAAGTGAGAAGCAAGGAGGTTAGTCAGGGTAAGAGCTTCTGGGGGTCTGATCCAGAGGAATGGCAAGAGATAATATGATATCAAAAGATAATGTGACTTCCTGGCCTCAATTCCTATTTAGCTTTTGTTATCTCTGTTAAGAAGAATGGCTTTTAGTAAAGAGAAGAAATAAATATTAATAAAGTGAAAGTAAAACCTAGGATAGGTGAATAAAAAGTTTGAGTCCAGACCCATTTAGATCAGGGGCTGGCAAACTTTATCTGTAAAGGGCCTGTTAGTAAATATTTTAGGGTTTGGGGGCTATAGAGTCTGTGTTGAAAACTATTCAACTCTCTCATTGTGATGTGAAAGCAGGCATGGCCAATACATAAATGAGTGAGCATGGATCTGTTCCAATAAAACTTTATTTACAAAAAAAAGGTGGCGTACTGGATTTGGCCTGTGGGGTAGAATTTGCCAATCTTCAATCTAGAGCAATGGATAAGTGTAGTGACTAAATTGCTGGGCCTTTGAAAGTTATATCTGGGAAGCAGTATAGAATAGCAGAGTAGCTGAAAGATAAGATGAACTCATCTGTCTTTTTATCATGGAAAGAAAAAATATTGTGACAGTAAACTTAAATGTAGATTATGAAGGAAATCTAAATTGGATTATTAGAAGATAGGTTGTGAGTACTTAAGGAATTGATCAGCAGGAGGCAGCATTAGTTCACAGAAAACAATTTGTGCCCTACAAAATTAGGTTACTATTTTAGATATTATAAACAGACCCTCTCAGAAGAGTGCTATAGAGAGACAGTGTTTTGTTATTTAAGCAAAACATTGGACAGAGTCTTTTATGATAGCGTGTTGAGTAAGTTGTATGACAACATGGTTAAGTGGATTTGTGATTCAGGTATACCTACGGAACAGAAAGTAATGGATTAACGCCAGCCTGCAGAGAAATCTGTACTGGCATGCTATGAGGCTTTTTCCTCAAGCTTATTCTCTTCAACATTTTTGAATGTTGACTAGTTGAGAACATTTATATTATTCTGATAAAAATATGTAAATGACAAACTGGAAAAGTTAGAGATCCTGATGTACTGGTTGATCAAATCAGAATCCAAAAGTAGCTCAATAATCTAAAACAAGGTTTGGCAAACTACAGTCTGTGGGCCAAATCCATCCCACAGCCTGTTTTTTTCTTTTTACAGCTCTCAAGCTATGAATGGTTTTTATATTTGTGAAACATTGTGAAAAAAGAAAAAGAATATGCAATAGGGATTTTATGTGGATCACAAAGCTTAAAATATTTACCATCTGGCCCTTTACAGGAAAAGTTTGCCGACTTCTAGTCTATAAATATAAGCAGAATTTAGCAAGATAAAAAATAGAGAAATAGAAAATTCTGGACTTTACTTCACAACAACAAACATAACAATTCTCAGCCAAATGCAGTGTTTTGGGAAATGAGACTTAGCATATTTGAAAAAGACTTGCATTGGAATTGATAAGTTCAAATTGAGTTAATTATGAGATATGATTGTTAGAAGTTAATATGGTTTTAAACAATATTCATTTATAGAAATAGAGGATTCAGAAAAATGGACAATAGTCCCCTTTTTTTCTTTAATGGTCAAATTACACCTGAACTATTAGTTTTAGAAGGGTGATCACAAACTGGAAGTATTTCCAGAGAACCTGGCACAATTCGTTGACAAAGGAGAAGATATTACAGTAGTCTTCAAATATTTTTACAACTGTCCAGAAAAGGAGAGAATAGACACATTTGGAGGGGCTAGAAGAAGGACCATTGTATAGAAAATTCCGCCTCCCAGAATTTTTTATTTCCAAGGCAGTATTTTGTGAATGCAGGTGCTATTCTCACAGTTCTGAAATGGACACAGTGTCTAAAGTTTTCACCTCAAACTCACATTTAGTTGGCTTCATATGAACTTGTTTACAATTTGCCTCCAAAAAATGCAGTAGCCTATCTGAGATAGAGGTGAGTTTCCTGTCGTGGTAGCCATTACTAAGGCTCACCTATGCCTTCTGGTTCTCCTCCTCTTTTTAACAGATGGAAAGATGATATTTCCCTTTCCCTTGGAGTAAACGTGGTCATGCAGCTTGCTTTGGCCAATGAAATGTGAGCAGAAGTAATGTACATAATTTTCAGACAGAAGCATTTAAAAGCTAAAGTGAGATTTTCCATGCTTTTCTCCCATGCAGTGGTCATTGTGGAATCATACATTGAGTCGAACATGCCATCAGGTCATAGCACCCAGGAATACTTAGCCACTACATGGAGAACAGTTGCAGTGTTCTTTGCATGATCAAGAAATAAAATTTTCTTATTGTAAGCTAGTGTGAGTTTTAAAGTTGTTATGACAGTATAACCTAGCCGGTTCTGGCTCCCCTCCCCACCAAAGTATACTATAGCTATTATCCATGGGCCAGTAGAAGTCAGGTGACATGGCTTCTAATCTACATTCTGACATTAACTATGACCTGGGAAATCAGTTTTCTCTGTAAAAAAAAAAAAAAAAAGATTGAATGAAAAATATGGGCCATTCTCTTCTAGACAAAACTGTAATTTTAGATCTGTTTTAAGATTTAGTGTAGTCAAGGAAAACAATGTTTTGTATAACTATCTATTCTAAAGTATATGGTTAAAACCTCACATTGCCATTGTTTTTAAAATTCCACATAATAAATTGCTGCCTATATTAGGACTGCTATTATATATTTGCAGCAAATGTCTTCTCATATAATATATGCATTGTTTTTGAGCCTCAATAAGCTGCTAACAATATATTCTAAGTTATTAAACATCTATTAAATCACTGCACTTCCTAATTAATTAGAAATCATTTCAGTAGTGGGTCTTCACAACAAACTGAAGTAAGGAAAAAAGTGTATGTATATTTTTAGTCCCAGATAGATCCGTTTCTTTTGTTACGTAGAGGATATGGCTTTTGTGCCAGAAGTTGGACTATTATCTTGAAGATGCCAGAATTTTACAATTTTTTTCCTTCTTACCAACAGACTTATAGCTTATCTTTACAATAAGAGGTTTATTTTTGTTTCTACGTTTAGCTACTCTATAATTATTTGGGCTGAAATATAGTCATCAGATATATAAGTTTTTAAAAACACTCAATATTTGAATTGATTTGGCATATATCCAGTTTTCCTAGGTTTAGCTTTCCTTTTAAAGTCGTACTGCCTTTAATAGATGCTCAAATTCTTTTTGAAAATCTGATGAAATCATCTCTTAAGTATGTGTAGTACGTGATCCATACAGTTTCTAGTACTGTTTAAAACTGCTCTTTGAGTAACCAATCTGTTTCTAGTTCACATTCAATACATGAGTCAACAATTGAACATTAATATATTTTGTTCTTTTAAAAAGTTTTTTTCTGAAACAGGTTATACTTAATAGGTAACTAAATCAGCATTCACTGAGCAAAAGAGTTTAATATGCTTATTAATCCAGCTATTTTATAAAGCTAGTAATCAGGGTTCTGAATTTCATTTTTAGTTTATTTTTCCTCATTACCTCTATTCAGCCTTTAAATATGAAGAATAACTGTTTCCCAAATTGTAAAATATATTTTATTTATTTAAAATCTTTATTGCAGTATAATTACTTTACAATGGTGTGTTAGTTTCTGCTTTATAATAAAGTGAATCAGCTATACATATACATATATCCCCATATCTCCTCCCTCTTGCATCTCCCTCCCACCGTCCCTATCCCATCCCTCTAGGTGGGACAAAGCACCGAGCTGATCTCCCTGTGCTATGTGGCTGCTTCCCACTAGCTATATGTTTTACATTTGGTAGTATTTATAAATCTATGCCACTCTCTCACTTTGTCCCAGCGTACCCTTCCCCCTCCCCATTTCCTCAAGTCCATTCTCTACATCTGCATGTTTATTCCTGTCCTGCCCCTAGGTTCTTTAGAACCTTTTTTTTTTTTTTTTTTACATTCCATATATGTGTGTTAGCATACGATACTGGTTTTTCTCTTTCTGACTTACTTCACTCTGTATGACAGACTCTAGGTCCATCCACCTCACTACAAATAACTCAATTTCGTTTCATTTTAGGGCTGAGTAATATTCCATTGTATATATGTGCCACGTCTTTATCCATTCAGCTGTCGAAGGACACTTAGGTTGCTTCCATATCCTGGCTGTTGTAACTAGAGCTGCAATGAACATTGTAGTACATGACTCTTTTTGAATTATGGTTTTCTCAGGGTATATGCCCAGTAGTGGGATTGCTGGGTCGTATGGTAGTTCTATTTTCAGTTTTTTAAGGAATCTCCATACTGTTCTCCATAGTGGCTGTATCAATTTACATTCCCACCAAGAGTGCAAGAGGGTTCCCTTTTCTTCGCACCCTCTCCAGCATTTATTGTTTGTAGATTTTTTGACGATGGCCGTTCTGACTGGTGTGAAGTGAGACCTCATTGTAGTTTTGATTTGTATTTCTCTAATGATTAGTGATGTTGAGCACCCTTTCATATGTTTGTTGGAAATCTGTATGTCTTCTTTGGAGAAATGTCTGTTTAGGTCTTTGGCCCATTTTTGGATTGGGTTGTTTGTTCTTTTAGATATTGAGCTGCTTGTAAATTTTGGAAATTAGTCCTTTGTCAGTTGCTTCATTTGCAAATATTTTCTCCCATTCTGAGGGTTGTTTTTTCGTCTTGCTTATGGTTTCCTTTGCTGTGCAAAAGCTTTTAACTTTCATTAGGCCCCATTTGTCTATTTTTGCTTTTATTTCCATTTCTCTAGGAGGTGGGTCAAAAAGGATCTTACTGAGATTTATGTCATAGAGTGTTCTGCCTATGTTTTCCTCTAAGAGTTTTATAGTTTCTGGCCTTACATTTAGGTCTTTAATCCATTTTGAGCTTATATTTGTGTATGGTGTTAGGGAGTGATCTAATCTCATACTTTTACATGTACCTGTCCAGTTTGCCCAGCACCACTTATTGAAGAGGCTGTCTCTTCTCCATTATATATTCTTGCCTCCTTTATCAAAGATAAGGTGACCATATGTACGTGGGTTTATCTCTGGGCTTTCTGTCCTGTTCCATTGATCTATATTTCTGTTTTTGTGCCAGTACCATACTGTCTTGATTACTGTAGCTTTGTAGTATAGTCTGAAGTCAGGAAGCCTGATTCCTTCAGCTCCGTTTTTCTTTATCAAGAATGCTTTGGCTATTTGGGTCTTTTGTGTTTCCATACAAATTGTGCACTTTCTTCTTCTAGTTCTGTGAGAAATGCCACTGGTAGTTTGATAGGGATTGTATTGAGTCTGTAGATTGCTTTGGGTAGTAGAGTCATTTTCACAATGTTGATTCTTCCAATCCAAGAACATGGTATATCTCTCCATCTATTTGTATCATCTTTAATTTATTTCATCAGTGTCTTATAGTTTACTGCATAATAGGTCTCTTGTCTCCCTAGGTAGAGGTTTATTCCTAGGTATTTTTTTCTTTTTGTTGCAGTGGTAAATGGGAGTGTTTTCTTAATTTCACTTTCAGATTTTTCATCATTAGTGTATAGGAATGCAAGAGATTTCTGTGCATTACTTTTGTATCTTGCTACTTTACCAGATTCATTGACTAGCTCTAGTAGTTTTCTGGTAGCATCTTTAGGATTCTCTATGTATACTGTCATGTCATCTGCTAACAGTGACAACTTTACTTCTTCTTTTCCGATTTGGATTCCTTTTATTTATTTTTCTTCTCTGATTGCTGTGGCTAAAACTTCCAAAACTGTGTTGAATAATAGTGCTGAGACTGGACAGCCTTGTTTGTTCCTGATCTTAGTGGAAATGGTTTCAGTTTTTCACCATTGAGGACGATGTTGGCTGTGGGTTTGTCCCACGTGGCCTTTATTATGTTGAGGTAAGTTCCCTCTATGCCTACTTTCTTCAGAGTTTCTATCATAAATGGGTGTTGAATTTTGTCGAAAGCTTTCTCTGCATCTAATGAGATCATCATACAGTTTTTCTCCTTCAATTTGTTAATATGGTGTATCACATTGATATGCATATATTGAAGAATTCTTGCATTCCTGGGATAAACCCCACTTGATCATGGTGTATGATCCTTTTAATGTGCTGTTGGATTCTCTTTGATAGTATTTTGTTGAGGATTTTGCATCTATGTTCATCAGTGATATTGGCCTGTAGTTTTCTTTCTTTGTGACATCTTTATCTGGTTTTGGTATCAAGGTGATGCTGGCCTCGTAGAATGAATTTGGGAGTGTTTCTCCCTCTGCTATAATTTGGAAGAGTTTGAGAAGCATAGGTGTTAGCTCTTCTCTAAATGTTTGATAGAATTCACCTGTGAAGCCATCTGGCCCTGGGCTTTTGTTTGTTGGAAGATTACTAATCACAGTCTCAATTTCAGTGCTTGTGATTGGTCGGTTTATATTTTCTCTTTCTTCCTGGTTCAGTCTCAGAAGGTTGTGCTTCTCTGAGAATTTGTCCATTTCTTCCAGGTTGTCCACTTTATTAGCATATAGTTGCTTGTAGTAAGATCTCATGATCCTTTGTATTTCTGCAGTGTCTGTTGTTACTTCTCCTTTTTATTTCTAATTTTATTGATTTGAGTCTTCTCCCTTTTTTTCCTGTTGAGTCTGGCTAATGCTTTATCAATTTTGCTTCTCTACTCAAAGAACAAGCTTTTAGTTTTATTGATCTTTAATATTGTTTCCTTCATTTCTTTTTCATTTATTTCTGATCTGATCTTTATGATTTCCTTCCTTCTGCTAACTTTGGGGTTATTTTGTTCTCCTTTGTCTGATTGCTTTAGGTGTAAGATTAGGTTGGTTATTTGAGATGTTTCTTGTTTCCTGAGGTAGGATTGTATTGCTATAAACTTCCCTCTTAGAACTGCTTTTGCTGCATCCCATAGGTTTTGGGTCGTCATGTTTTCATTGTCATTTGTTTCCAGAAATTTTTTGATTTCCTCTTTGATTTCTTCAGTGATCTCTTGGTTATTTAGTAGCATATTGTTTAGCCTCCATGTTTTTGTACTTTTTACAGATTTTTCCTGTAATTGATACCTAGTTGCATAGTGTTGTGGTCAGAATAGATACTTGATACGATTTCAATTTTCTTAAATTTACCGAGGCTTGATTTGTGATCCAAGATATGATCTATCCTGGAGAATGTTCCATGAGCACTTGAGAAGAAAGTGTATTCTGTTGTTTTTGGATGGAATGTCCTATAAATATCGATTCAGTACATCTTGTTTAATGTGTCATTTAAAGTATGTGTTTCCTTATTTATTTTCAGTTTGGATGATCTGTCCATTGGTGAAAGTGGAGTGTTAAAGTCCTCTGCTATGATTGTGTTACTGTTGACTTCCCCTTTTATGGCTGTCAGCATTTGCCTTACATATTGAGGTGCTCCTATGTTGAATGCATAAACATTTAAAATTGTTATATCTTCTTCTTGGATTGATCCCTTGATCATTATGTAGTGTTCTTCTTTGTCTCTTGTAATAGTCTTTATTTTAAAGTCTATTTTGTCTGATATGAGATTTGCTACCTCAGCTATCTTTTGATTTCCACTTGCATGGAATATCTTTTTCCATCCCCTCACTTTCAGTCTGTATGTGTCACTAGGTCTGAAGTGGGTCGCTTGTAGACAGCATATATACGGGTCTTGTTTCTGTATCCATTCAGTCAGTCTATGTCTTGGTGGAAGCATTTAATCCATTTACATTTAAGATAATTATCGATATGTATGTTCCTATTCCCATTTTCTTAATTGTTTTCGGTTTGTTATTGCAGGTCTTTTCCTTCTCTTGTGTTTCCTGCCTAGAGAAGTTCCTTTAGCATTTGTTGTAAAGCTGCTTTAGTGGTGCTGAATTCTCTTAGCTTTGCTTGTCTGTAAAGCTTTTAATTTTCTGCCGAATCTAAATGAGATTCTTGCTGGGTAGAGGCGTCTTGGTTGTAGGTTTTTCCCTTTCATCAAATATGTCCTGCCACGCCCTTCTGGCTTGCAGAGTTTCTACTGAAAGATCAGCTATTAACCTAATGGGGATCCCCTTGTATGTTATTTGTTGTTTTTCCCTTTCTGCTTTTAATATTTTTTCTTTGTATTTAATTTTTCATAGTTTGATTAATATGTGTCTTGGCGTGTTTCTCCCTGGATTTATCCTGTATGGGACTCTCTGCGCTGCTTGGACTTGATTGACTATTTCCTTTCCCATATTAGGGAAGTTTTCGACTCTAATCTCTTCAGTTATTTCCTCAGTCCCTTTCTTTTTCTCCTCTTCTTCTGGGACCTCTATAATTCATATGTTGGTGTGTTTAATGTTGTCCCAGAAGTCTCTGAGACTCTCCTCAATTCTTTTCATCCTTTTATCTTTATTCTGCTCTGCGGTAATTTTTTCCAGTATTTTATCATCCAAGTTACTTATCTGTTCTTCTGCCTCAGTTATTCTGCTATTGATTCCTTGTAGAGAATTTTTAATTTCATTTATTGTGTTGTTCATCATTGTTTGTTTGCTCTTTAGTTCTTATAGGTCCTTGTTACACGTTTCTTGTATTTTCTCCATTCTATTTCCAAGATTTTGGATATCTTTACTATTATTATTACTCTGAATTGTTTTTCAGGTAGACTGCCTATTTACTCTTCTTTTGTTTGGTCTGTTGGGTTTTTACCTTGCTCCTTCATCTGCTGTGTGTTTCTCTGTCTTCTCCTCTTGCTTAACTTACTGTGTTTGGGGTCACCTTTTTGCAGGCTGCATGTTCATAGTTCCCGTTGTTTTTGGTGTCTACCCCCAGTGGCTAAGGTTGGTTCAGCGGTTTGTGTAGGCTTCCTGGTGGAGGAGACTAGTGCCTGTGTTCTGGTGGTTGAGGCTGGATTTTGTCTTTCTGGTGAGCAGGACTACGTCCGGTGCTGTGTTTTGGGGTGTCTGTGACTTTATTTTGATTTTAGGCAGCCTCTGTGTTAATGGGTGGGGTTGTGTTTCTGTCTTACCAGTTATTTGGCACAGGGTTCCAGCACTGTAACTTACTGGTCGTTGAGTGGAGCTGGGTCTTAGTGTTGAGATGGAGATCTCTGGGAGAGCATTCTCCATTTGATATTTTGTGGAGTCAGGAGGTCTCTGGTAGACCAATGACCTGAACTCGGCTCTCCCACCTCAGAGGCACAGGCCTGACACCCGGCTGGAGCACCAAAACCCTGTCAGCCACACAGCTCAGAAAAGAAGGGAGAAAATAAGAAAGAAAGAAAGAAAAAATAACAAAGTTATTAAAATAAAAAATTATTATTAAAAATAAAAGAAAAAATTAAAATAATGGAAAAGAGCGAAAAAAAGGGAAGGAAGAAAGAAGAGAGCAACCAAACCAAAAAACAAATCCACCAGTGATAACAAGCACTAAAAAGTATACTAATAAAAAAAGAAGGAAAAAAATAAAAACGGACAGATAGAATCCTAGGAGAAATGGTAAAAGGAGAGCTATACAGACAAAATCACACAAAGAAGCATACACATACACACTCATAAAAAGAGAAAAAGCAAAAAAAAAATATGTATCTGTATATTAAAAAAAGAGGAAGAGAGCAACCCAATCAATAAACAAATATACCAATGATTATAAACTCTATATACTAAACTAAGAAAAACATAAAACCAAAAACAAATTAGATACAGAAGGCAAACCCCAAGTCTACAGTTGCTCCCAACGTCCACCCCCTCAATTATAGGATGATTCGTTGTCTATTCAGGTATTCCACAGATTCAGGGTACATCAAGTTGATTGTGGAGATTTAATCTGCTGCTCCTGAGGCTGTTGGGAGAAATTTCCCTTTCTCTTCTTTGTTTTCACAGCTCCTGGGGTTCAGCTTTGGTTTTGACCCTGCCTCTGTGTGTAGGTTGCCTGAGGGCATCTGTTCTTCTCTCAGACAGGACGGGGTTAAAGTAGCAGCTGACGAGGGGCTCTGGCTCACTCCGGCCAGGGGGTGGTTGGGGAACGGAATGCAGGGCGAGCCTGTGGTGGCGGAGGCTGACGTGATGTTGCAGCAGCCTGAGGCACGCCATGTGTTCTCCCGAGGAGGCTGTCCCTGGATCACAGGACCCTGGCATTGGCGGGCTGCACCGGCTCCTGGGAGGGGAGGTGTGGATAGTGACCTGTGCTTGCACACAGGCTTCTTGGTGGCTGCAGCAGCAGCCTTAGCATTTCATGCCCGTCTCTGGTGTCCGCGCTGATAGCCATGCCTTGCTCCCATCTCTGGAGCTCGTCTAGGCACTGTTCTGAATCCCCTCTCCTAGCGCACCCCGAAACAATGCTCTCTTGACTCTTGGGCAATTCCAGACATTTTCCTGGAGTCCCTCCCAGCTAGCTGTGGCACACTAGCCCCCTTCAGGCTGTGTTCACGCAGGCAACCCCGTCCTCTCCCTGGGATCTGACCTCTGAAGCCGTAGCCTCAGCTCCCAGCCCCCACACGCCCCTGCAGGTGAGCGGACAAGCCTCTGAGGCTGGTGAGTGCTGGTCGGC
This sequence comes from Delphinus delphis, assembly GCF_949987515.2. Taxonomy (NCBI): domain Eukaryota; kingdom Metazoa; phylum Chordata; class Mammalia; order Artiodactyla; family Delphinidae; genus Delphinus; species Delphinus delphis. The sequence goes on along the minus strand of NC_082684.1, from coordinate 132,355,506 downwards.
CCCCATCCTCTGTGTGGGAATCTCTCCGCTTTGCCCTCTGTACCCCTGTTGCTGCGCTCTCCTCCATGGCTCCAAAGCTTCCCCCCGGCCACCCCGGGCCTCCACCAGTGAAGGGGCTTTCCAATGTCTGGAAACTTTTCCTCCTTCACAGCCACCTCCCAGAGGTGCAGGTCCTGTCCCTATTCTTTTGTCTCTGTTTTTTCTTTTTTCTTTTGCCCTACCCAGGTACTTGGGGAGTTTCTTGCCTTTTGGGAAGTCTGAGGTCTTCTGCCAGCATTCAGTAGGTGTTCGGTAGGAGTTGTTCCACATGTAGTTGTATTTCTGATGTATTTATGGGGAGGAAGGTGATCTCCATGTCTTACTCCTCCACCATCTTGAAGGTCTCCGTCCGTAAAATATACTTTAAATTCATCAAAAATCACATAAATTTTCATTCCCTTTAAAACAACTAAATCATATGGCAGATTACTTCTAAATTTTGACCTCACTTTTTTCATCTCTCTAAAATCAGTAAGACACATTTAAATATATCCTTATTATAAAAATACAAACTGCATTTCTCACAGATGATTTCTGGCCCTGATCCTGGCTTTGTCACTAGCTGTGTGACCTTGTATAATTTACTAAACTTCTCAGAGTATTCATTTCCTCATTTCTAAAATTAGAGTTTTACGGGAGATGCATTCTACTTTCCTTTTTAACTCCATGATAGTTTCTCTTTGTGCATTTTTTATTTACTTCTTTAGTCTAGGTCTTTCTTTGTTTTCAGAAGCATTTGTAATGGCTCACACCCTAGAATACCTATTTGTGATCTCTTTGACCTTCCTTAATTCTAATATAATGTATATACTGATCAGGATAGGCTAGATTATATTACAGTAACAACTTCTCTAACCTCAGTGGATTAAATCCACAAAGTTTATTTCATGCTCATACTGTCAGTCTGCCCATAGTATGTGATCTGGGACCTTTACTCTGTGTTGTCCTCATTCCAGGACCAAGGCCTTCAAAGCACCCAACCTCTGGAGCTTTGCAAATTCTACAGTAGAGGTGAGAGAGAGAATAGCTATGTCATCATTGTCTGAAATGTTCCACCCAGAAGTAAACACATGTCACTTTTGTTCATATGACATTGGCCAAAGCAAGTCACATGACCTCACCTAACTTCAAAAGGGCATGAAGTGCTATCTCACAATGTGGCCAGGATGTGGGGAGACACAGGAATATTTGGCAAACAACTCTTATGACTATCCATTATATTTTAAATCAAATGTTAACTTCTGGTAGAAGTGTCAATTAGTACTACATTTATGGAGGGAAATTTGCAAACGTATCAAAAGGCCTAGAAATATGTCTACCACTTGATTTAGTAGTTTCAGTTTTAGGAAATTATTGAACAGATGTATAGAGATGTACATTCAATAATTCATTCCTTGAATATATGTTTATTGAATATCTACTATGTAATGGGGAGCTGACCTGGTTCATACCTTCGTGGAGCTATTTGCAGGAAAGGGGAGAGATAGTACCAGAAATAATTTAAATGAAACAGGTTAAGTGCTATGATTGGCAAGTATGGGCTAGTATGAAAGCATACAGGAAAATTTCTTCTGACCTGTTTTCCAGTTGGCTGATTCTCTCTTCAGCTGTATAAAATCTGCTCTTCAAACCACCTCCATTAAATTTTTCATATCAGTTTTTGTAATTTTTTATTTCTTAAAAAGTTCTGCTTCAAATGTACTGAATTACTTTTTAAATTTTCTATCACTGAAGATATTTTCAGGTTTGTCTTTTATGAAGAAATTGTTTTCTCAAATTGTGACATCATTTTGAATGCCTACAAATCTTTTGGTAATAAAAATTAAAACTTACATGGTTATAATTTACTTTATTAAAATTTGCCAATATTCAGGGGGAAAAAAAACATGATCCAGATTGTGTATACAGATTGCAACATTTAAAACTTTGCTCATAGTATTGTAAGGTGATACAGAAATGATAATATTTGAGTTAGGGTGTTAGGATTATGACTGATTTTAAAAAATTTTTCTAAACTGTATAATGTTATTACAGTAATATTATTTCATAGTTTTTAGAATGGAAGAAATTAGACTGGCCAAATCAACTTAAAAACAAAGTAAAAGTAATGATGTTAATGGAGAATAATTTATTAATATCAATGGAGAGTTTTTAAAAGCTTTCACAGCTGTTTTGTCATTAAGAAAAACCTCTGATTTGCAACCATAAATTAAATAAAGATTGTTAAGAGTATAATTTTTATCCTTTTTATCTTCATGATAGCAAGTTTGTTAAGTCTCTCCATGTGGAACTACAGTACAAAGAAAAATTATAGAAGCCTGCTTCCCCTTTCTTTTTTCTCTTCTCATTCTTTTTTCTTTCTTGTATTAGTTAGGTTTATCTCACATCAAGAGTGTGGAGCAGAGTTAAGAATGTACAGGTTTCTTTTAGAATTAAGACGGAAGAAGAAAATAAAGAGGAACATACTAACTTTTTCTTTGAGGGCATATTTTCTATTAGCAAATAGTATGCCTCTCACAAAGAAAATCAGACTTGGAAAACTGAAGATATTTAGCATAAAAAAGGTTAAATACTTAATAATACTTTTTTACATTTTTCTTTTAGGAAGAAGAAAGGCGTATGGCATCTGTTGTAGCCAAAAAAGAGGAAGAGAAGAAGCGAGAAAGTCATAAGCAATCTTTGCTTAAGGTATTTTCTGTGATGTCTACATTCATATATGTGCACATGCACTCACACACAGTGAAGCTAGCTAGCTAATCAGCTAGAAAAGTAGTTTCCAAACTGTAAATTTTTCATTCCTATCAGTAGAGTGTTTTTAATAAACAAACACCCTTAAAACTTTTATAAGTCACTACCTATAAACAAACTTTTACTTCTGAAATACAAAATAATGTACATTATAAAACACATGCAAAAGATAGAAATTGTAAAAGAGATTAAAAATAAATATAACAGAAGTTATAATTTTTTCCACACCAGTATATCACCATGTGTATCCTCATGGCATGTGCATTTCATTTTGGAAACCGCTGTAGTAGACTGTCATCTTTAATGATATATTTTAATGAGCTCTGGTACATGTTTTTTTTTTAAATGATGGCTTTTTGCATTAAAAAAATGTCTCCATTAGCTTCTCTGATATAGAGGTGGTAAAGGTTTTGAGGAGTATAGGAATTAAAGGTTTTTTAAACTGGTTTTAAATTATTTAACATATCAGATGTTAAATTTCCTTAAAATGTTTTCTTTAAAAATATTTTATATTAACATAACAAAGTATAATAAATAAAGACAGCTTAAAGTTTATAGTTCTTATTATGATTCTACTATGTTCTGAAACTAAGGATATCACCCTGATTACCATTACTCATTCTTGTCTTGTGTAGATGCTTTTCTTTTTAAAATTAAAATGGCATTCAGAATTTTTAAAAATGACTAATAGAGATACAAAGTTGTATCTTAGGGAACTTACTGGGGTGATGGAAATGTTATGAGTTAGCAGATAAACACATTTGTCAAAACTGATCAAAGAGTACACTTGAACGTGTGTATTTTACTCTATGAAAACTACTCCAAAATTAACAAACAAAACAAAACAAACTTGGTCCCAAGCCCTCTCAGCTCCAGGCTGCTACTTCAAAAGTAATTAGAACTGTTACTCAGTATGCTAAAATTTTCTCACCTGCTGTTATTGGTGATTTAACTCTATGGCTTCCAGTGTAAGTAGAACCTAGTATAGGCAACAAATTGCACTTGACTCCATCTTTGAACTGAACATTTTTTATTATATACCCAATTCAGCTGCTTGTAACCATCAGTATTTTTGGAAATATGCTATTAAATTTTTAGCTAACATGTTTTTTAGATGTTTGGAAAATATTTATGAAAACTTCAAAAAATACCTAATGCTTCTCTTGAAGTCGCCAAATAGGGCTCTTTAATTATGAGGGTTATTTAATTTTAAAAATTTTTAGTAAGAGGAAAAGTGTAGGAAATCAGGAATTCTAGCTCTAGCTCAGATTCAGGGTCATGATAGCAAAGACCCTCAGCATTTACTGGAGATTGTTTCATGTGACAACACATATTGATCATTAAGAAAATGGGATGGGTGGTTATAGAGGGACAGGAAGAGTGTATGGACCTATATCTTCAGCCTTATTGCTTTTCTATCTTTCTATTTTCTTTTCAAACTTGGAAATGAATGGAAGTGATAGTTATGGGATATACTGGTGTGGTATTGCTTGGACTATAAAGAATAGACTCAAGTGGCAGAAGCTGAAAGTTGGCATCTTCTAAAATAATTGTCACTTTAACACAGACTTGGCAAATTGCCGTCTAGCTATAGTCGTGATTGTACTAATATATGCCAAATGCATCCATGATCTTTGAGCATGAAATTTTTGGGGTGTACCCCCTTTTGCCGTACAGAATCTCTAGGCTTTCTTTTGCTCCTCTTTTTTTTGCTCCACAGACACCTAGAGCCCTTGTTTGGCCCCCTGGCCAACCAGCAATCCCCACCTGACCCCAGACTGCACTCTTGTTTTAAAATGTCTTCCCTTTTCTTGGCCTCAATGAAAATATCCATTTTCTTAGTCAACCTGGTGTTGATCTGATTTTAATAACCCAATTAAAGAAAGCTTAACTTTGGGATTGGTATAGGAAAGTGTTTGCGTTTTCAGAGTCTCTTGTTATAAATTTGTTAGCATACTCAGTGGTGTAAACTTTTGTGCCCTGTTTCTAAGCATCACTATATCTACCTCACTTAGAATATTTATTTTTGCCGACTCCAAGTCAGCCAGAAAACGAAATGCATGGAGCCAGCATGATAGCCATCCTCCATTTACTCGCTGCCCCTGCCTCTTTCAAAGTAGCCTTGGTACTGAGTAAAAATAGTGGTATTGCTTAGATTAAGAATTGGTTTGTCCCAGTCATCTGCAAATAACTGAAATAGAATTCTTTAAGGTAAGGTGCCTTTTTATCATAGATTTCGGGGGAAAATTTATAGTAGAATGGCAGATTCCTACTTGCTTTAGATAAGAAGGACATACATAAAATGTCAAAAAGGCTCAGAAGTATATACATATTAAGTATAACCCATTTAATTATATAAACAAATTTGAAATTCCGAGCAATAGAAAAAAGAACCCATGCTAGAAACATTTTTAAATGCAGAAATAGAACTTTTAAAATGTTTAGTTTTAATTAAGCTTTGTCACCACTTTTCATTCCTATCCAATGCCATTTCTACATCTAAAATTTTAGATAGGCAAAGAGGTGGAACTAAACATAAGTATTCTGCATGTGTGAATGCACTGAGGGAATGGGCAAAGAATCTTCCAAACAGCCTTCACTGGCTCCAAAGAGAGCAGGTGAATCAGTATCACACAGATGGTTTTTCACTGGATGATTGTTCTCTTAGTAAAGAGAAAAGGGAAAGTGTCCATTTTCAGCACTCTGATTTAATCAATATGCCATTTAAAAATTAACTTTTGATAATGGATAATCTAGGATGCTATTAGTTATCTAGAAATATTTCAACCTAGTACAATTTCATTTAATAGTCTATATATGATTATTAATTTTCAGACATTGTAATTTATGCTGTGAAGCTTGGAACATTGATCAGTCTCTCTTCTTCCTCCCTTCCCCCCCAAAGTATTCCACCATATTTGCCATAATTATTGAATAGGAAAATTAAAATATCATTAGTTTTTTCTTGCTGTGTTTAAACACAAAGGCATAATTTTCTGTCTAATTAAAACTTCACATAACGCTTGAATATATAAATTTCTGTCAAATTAACTTTCAAATAGTGAATTTTCTTATCTCCAGTGGAAGTAATTATTGTTTTGCATATAATTTGTTAAGGATGATAGAGCATCGTTGAGATGGTTGATTGCATAGGTTAAATAAAGGCCACTTATACTGTGTTTTAGAATACATATTTGGTAGCTACTTTTAAGTAACAGACTCCTTTTAAAGGTGTGATAAGTAGTACAAACAATATGCTCCTTGGACTCTCGTGCTACAAAAATGGCATTATGTAATTCTTGTCCCAATGAACTTTTTCATAGGAGAAGAAAAGGTTAATAATTAACAACGTAGCTCGAAAGTGGGACTTGCAACAACATCGAATTACCAATATTGCTACAAACCAAGATGGAAAAGATTCAGACTCTCAGGACCACTGTCAGAACGATGGAAGCACCATCTCTGCATTTCCAGAGGAAACAGGGTATGCAATGGTATTCTTTCCAGATACTAGTATCTTTGGAGAACTGAATTTGGAGCAGAAACAGGAAAACATTTGACATATAATTATTTTAAGATAGTTTTCTTAAGAAAACCTACTGAAATTAGCAGTAGGTTTTAAAAGTTAAGGTGGAAATATTGAAAATATAAGCTGACCCCTAATTTAAAAACCCTTCAGTAGTTTCTTATTTTTCATAGGAATAAATCTAGATTACTTAATATAGCCTATGAGACCCTCTACCCACCTCACCTATTTTATCCCATACCATCAGCCACTTTATTCTTGTGCTGCAGCCTCAGTGATTTCCAGTTCAGTTACTTCCTACTTCAGAACGCTTCTCTTACAAACAGTTGTATTCTCCCCTGCCCTACTTTCCTCACCCTACCCTGGCTAACTACCACTCAGCCTGGAGGTCTTAAATTTAAACCTCACTTCCCCTGAAAAGCCTTCCCTAACGACTTCCCGGAGACTAGGCTAGATCAGATAACCTTTTTTTCTCCCAGTACTCTGCACTTGCCCTTGTTAGCACTTATCATGACCATAATTAAATAAATAGTGGGTAATTAGTTGTTTCATAACTGTCTTCCCCACTAGAATGTAAGCTTCTCAAGGAAAAGAATCCTGATTGTCTTAACCTCTGTTGTTTGCCCAGTAGCTATCACAAATCCTTACTCCTTAACTAGTAGTATTAAGCAATTCGGCATAAAATCTGAATAGTTACTCCAGTTCTGTTCTATAATATCTGTCTATTCCAGTGGCTCACAGCCTCTTTCTTCTATGACACATTGGTCAGATAACATATATCCCTTGATTTATGAGCAAATCTGAGGATGCTTTCTAGACTTGACATATTTCTCTTCCTCTCAAGAAGGCATACTAGAATCAAGTAAATAAGAGGAATATAAAGCATATATATTTTCATAGTTTATTTATAATTTAAAAACATATATATATAATTTAAAACCTAAAAATCAAAGATAGAATGCACTGCAGTTTTGTTTCACTTGATGCACAGTTATCTAATGACCAAACCAAATTCTGAAACACATTTCAAACTAAATATAATATAGCTTTTATTTCAAGTTTTCAGCCAGTATTCTTTAAGCTTTCCATATATGAAGAATGCGATAAAGTCATTTAAGAGGAATTAGAATAATATTTTGGAAGTTTACTGGAGTTAAAGAGTTTGACATATATTTTAAAGACAAATATACTTTTTTTTTTTTTTTTTTTTTTTTTTTGGTGTACGCGGGCCTCTCACTGTCGTGGCCTCTCCCGTTGCGGAGCACAGGCTCCGGATGCGCAGGCTCAGTGGCCATGGCTCACGGGCCCAGCTGCTCCACGGCATGTGGGGTCTTCCCGGACCGGGGCACGAACCCGTGTCCCCTGCATCGGCAGGCGGACTCTCAACCACTGCGCCACCAGGGAAGCCCGACAAATATACTTTTACAATTTTAGTTATAAGATTAATTTATATTGATCAGTGTACCTCCTTCAGCTCACTTGGGTATCCACATGGTAGAGTTTCTCAGATCTTTTAGCTAGAAAAATAAGGAAACAATTAAAATTCTAATTAAGTAATGATTTGTATAACAGATATATCACTTATATTGCCCTGGAGCTTTATTTAATATTTTTTAAATGTCAAAATGTAATTTTACTTGGCTAGAACTATACTTTATAAAATTAAAACTTTATATCATTGGGCTTTAGATTTATGAAATACTATACAAGTCAGTTCTACTTCTGATTTATCTTTTATTAAAAAATATATTTTTTATCTTCCTTAAGAAGGTTTCCTAGTACCAAGTTTATCCAAATGATCTTATAAATTTTATCCTAAAATTTTAATAAGGTTTTAAAATTACTCCTTTAATACATCAAATTTATTTTTATATATGGTGTTAGGTAAGAGTGTAACTTGATTTTATTTCAATTGACTAGTTAATTGTCTAATAGCATTCCTCAATTAAATTATTGTCTTTTTTAATGAGAATGCCATTTTCATGTTATAGTAGGTTCCCACAAATATTGGATATACTTCTGTACTCTCTATTCCATGTCACTAATCTACTTTTATGTCTTAATGCCAATACCAGACTCTTTTGATTATTGTCATTTTATACTAAGTTTTAATATCTAGTAAGGGAAATACGCTTTCACTATTCTTTTCAAAGTTTCAGTTCTTACACACTTGTTCTTACATATGAACTTTAAAATCATTTAATCTAAATGGAAATGTTAGAATCTTATTCAAATGGCATTTAAGTTGTTTATTTCAGTAGGATTAACATTCTTAAGATAATAAATCAGCACTTTAAAAATCATGGTATATCTCTCCATACTTTTCAGGTATACTAGGGAGCTAACTGGGGAAGTGTTGTGTTACTGAAGGAAAATCCTGAGGAAATAAAGGAGGTTATAGACCATGAAACTGTAGCAACTACAGTCTGAATTGAATTGAACTACAGTCTGAATTCCAGGAGCACAGAGTAGCAAGGTGTATAAGTAGAGAAGCTAAATGTCTTATAAAGAATAAGGAGATGAAGGATCAAGATGAAGGATCAAAGATAAGGGGGACTTCCCTGGTGGCGCAGTGGTTGAGAGTCTGCCTGCTGATGCAGGGGACATGGGTTCGTGCCCCGGTCCGGGAAGATCCCACATGCCGCGGAGCGGCTGGGCCCATGAGCCATGGCTGCTGAGCCTGCACGTCCGGAGCCTGTGCTCCGCAACGGGAGAGGCCACAGTGGGAGGCATGCGTACCTCAAAAAAAAAAAAAAAAAAAAAAAGATAAAGAATTTAAAAATTCAAGTATAATGACGAAAGAAATGATGGACCATATGGTTAGGTTACTTTTTTTTAATTAATTGCTTTTTTATTATGGTAAGAACACATTATGAAATCTATCCTCTTAACACATTTTTAAGTGTACTATGCAGTATTAATAAATATAGGCACCACATTTTATGGCAGAGCTCTAAAGTGTAACAGAAACTTTATACCTATTAAAAACAACTCCCCATTTCTCGGTGCCTCCCCCAGCCCCTGAAAACAACCACTGTAATCTTTTTTTTTTTAACGTCTTTATTAGAGTATAATTACTTTACAATGGTGTGTTAGTTTCTGCTTTATAACAAAGTGAATCAGTTATACATATACATATGTCCCCATATCTCTTCCCTCTTGCATCTCCCTCCCTCCCACCGTCCCTATCCCACCCCTTAGGTGGTCACAAAGCATCGAGCTGATCTACCTGTGCTATGTGGCTGCTTCCCACTAGCTATCTATTTTACGTTTGGTGGTGTACATGTGTCCATGCAACTCTTTCACTTTGTCCCAGCTTACCATTCCCCGTCCCCGTATCCTCAAGTCCATTCTCTAGTAGGTCTGCATCTTTATTCTCGTCTTGCCCCTAGGTTCTTCATGACCATTTTTTTTTTTTTTTTAGATTCCATATATATATGTTAGCATATGGTATTTGTTTTTCTCTTTCTGACTTACTTCACTCTATATGACAGACTCTAGGTCCATCCACCTCACTACAGATAACTCAATTTTGTTTCTTTTTATGGCTAACATTCCATTATATATATGTGCCACATCTTCTTTATCCATTTGTCTGTTGATGGACACTTAGGTTGCTTCCATGTTCTGGCTATTGTAAATAGAGCTGCAATGAACATTTTGGTACATGACTCTTTTTGAATTATGGTTTTCTCAGGGTAGATGCCCAGTAGTGGGATTGCTGGGTCGTATGGTAGTTTTATTTTTAGTTTTTTAAGGAACCTCCATACTGTTCTCCATAGTGGCTGCATCAATTTACATTCCTACCAACAGAGCAAGAGGGTTCCCTTTTCTCCACACCCTCTCCAGCATTTATTGTTTGTAGATTTTTTTTAACGTCTTTATTGGAGTATAATTGCTTTACAATGGTGTGTTAGTTTCTGCTTTATAATAAAGTGAATCAGTTATACATATACACATGTTCCCATATCTCTTCCCTCCTGTGTCTCCCTCCCTCCCACCCTCCCTATCTCACCCCTCTAGGCGGTCACAAACCACCTAGCTGATCTCCCTGTGGTACGCGGCTGCTTCCCACTAGCTATCCACTTTACGCTTGGTAGTGTATATATGTCCATGCCACTCTCTCACCTCGTCACAGCCTACCCCTACCCCTCCTCATATCCTCAAGTCCATGCTCTAGTAGGTCTGTGTCTTTATTCCTGTCTTACCCCTAGGTTCTTCATGACCTTTTTTTTTTCTTACATTCCATATATATGTGTTAGCATACGGTATTTCTTTTTCTATTTCTGACTTACTTCACTCTGTATGACAGACTCTAGGTCCATCCACCTCACCACAAATAACTCAATTTCGTTTCTTTTTATGGCTGAGTAATATTCCATTGTATATATGTGCCACATCTTCTTTATCCATTCATCTGTTGATGGACACTTAGGTTGCTTCCATGTCCTGGCTATTGTAAATAGAGCTGCAATGAACATTTTGGTACATGACTCTTTTTGAATTATGGTTTTCTCAGGGTATATGCCCAGTAGTGGGATTGCTGGGTCGTATGGTAGTTTTATTTGTAGTTCTTTTAAGAAACCTCCATACTGTTCTCTGTAGTGGCTGTATCAATTTACATTCCCACCAACAGTGCAAGAGGGTTCCTTTTTCTCCACACCCTCTCCAGCATTTATTGTTTCTAGATTTTTTGATGATGGCCATTCTGACTGGTGTGAGATGATATCTCATTGTAGATTTGATTTGCATTTCTCTAATGATTAATGATGTTGAGCATTCTTTCTTGTGTTTGTTGGCAATCTGTGTATCTTCTTTGGAGAAATGTGTATATAGGTCTTCTGCCCATTTTTGGATTGGCGTATTTGTTTTTTGGATATTGAGCTGCATGAGCTGCTTGTAAGTATTGGAGATTAATCCTTTGTCAGTTGCTTCATTTGCAAATATTTTCTCCCATTCTGATGGTTCTCTTTTCGTCTTGTTTATGGTTTCCTTTGCTGTGCAAAAGCTTTTAAGTTTCATTAATTCCCACTTGTTTGTTTTTGTTTTTATTTCCATTTATCTAGGAGGTGGGTCAAAAAGGATCTTGCTGGAACTGTCATACAGTGTTCTGCCTATGTTTTCCTCTAAGAGTTTGATAGTGTCTGGCCTTACATTTAGGTCTTTAATCCATTTTGACTTTATTTTTGTGTATGCTGCTAGGGCGTGTTCTAATTTCATTTTTCTACATGTAGCTGTCCAGTTTTTCCAGCACCACTTTTTGAAGAGGCTGTCCTTTCTCCACTATAGATTCTTGTATCCTTTATCAAAGATAAGATGACCATATGTGTGTGGGTTTATCTCTGGGCTTTCTGTGCTGTTCCATTGATCTATCTTTCTGTTTTTGTGCCAATACCATACTGTCTTGATTACTGTAGCTTTGTAGTATAGTCTGAAGTCAGGGAGCCTGATTCCTCCAGCTCCGTTTTTCTTTCTCAAGATTGCTTTGACTATTCAGGGTCTTTTGTGTTTCCATATAAATTGTGAAATTTTTTGTTCTAGTTCTGTGAAAAATGCCAGTGGTACTTTGATAGGGATTGTATTGAGTCTGTAGATTGCTTTGGGTAGTAGAGTCATTTTCACAATGTTGGTTCTTCCAATCCAAGAACATGGTATATCTCTCCATCTATTTGTATCATCTTTAATTTCTTTCATCAGTGTCTTGTAGTTTTCTGCATACAGGTCTTTTGTCTCCTTAGGTAGGTTTATTCCTAGGTATTTTTTTCTTTTTGTTGCAGTGGTAAATGGAAGTGTTTTCTTAATTTCACTTTCAGATTTTTCATCATTAGTGTATAAGAATGGCAGAGATTTCTGTGCATTAATTTTGTATCTTGCTACTTTACCAGATTCATTGACTAGCTCTAGTAGTTTTCCGGTAGCATCTTTAGGATTTTCTATGTATAGTATCATGTCATCTGCAAACAGTGACAGCTTTACTTCTTCTTTTCCGATTTGGATTCCTTTTATTTTTTTTCTTCTCTGATTGCTGTGACTAAAACTTCTAAAACTATGTTGAATAAGAGTGGTGAGAGTGGGCAACCTTGTCTTCTTCCTGATCTTAGTGGAAATGGTTTCAGTTTTTCACCATTGAGGACGATATTGGCTGTGGGTTTATCCTATAAAGCCTTTATTATGTTGAGGTAAGTTCCCTCTATGCCTACTTTCTTCAGAGTTTCTATCATAAATGGGTGTTGAATTTTGTCGAAAGCTTTCTCTGCATCTATTGAGATGATCGTATGGTTTTTCTCCTTCAATTTGTTAATATGGTGTATCACATTGATTGATTTGTGTATATTGAAGAATCCGTGCATTCCTGGGATAAACCCCACTTGATCATGGTGTATGATCCTTTTAAGATGCTGTTGGATTCTGTTTGCTAGATTTTTGCATCTATGTTCATCAGTGATATTGGCCTGTAGTTTTCTTTCTTTGTGACGTCTTTGTCTGGTTTTGGTATCAAGGTGATGGTGGCCTCGTAGAATGAGTTTGGGAGTGTTCGTCCCTCTGCTATATTTTGGAAGAGTTTGAGAAGCATAGGTGTTAATTCTTCTCTAAATGTTTGATAGAATTCGCCTGTTAAGCCATCCGGTCCTGGGCTTTTATTTGTTGGAAGATTTTTAATCATAGTGTCAATTTCAGTGCTTGTGATTGGTCTGTTCATATTTTCTGTTTATTCCTCGTTCAGTCTCAGAAAGTTGTGCTTTTCTAAGAATGTGTCCATTTCTTCCAGGTTGTCCATTTTCTTGGCATAGAGTTGCTTGTAGTAATCACTCATGAACCTTTGTATTTCTGCAGTGTCTGTTGTTACTTCTCCTTTTTCATTTCTAATTCTATTTATTTGAATCTTCTCCCTTTTTTTCTTGATGAGTCTGGCTAATGTTTTATCAATTTTGTTTATCTTCTCAAGGAACCATCTTTTAGTTTTATTGATCTTTGCTATCGTTTGCTTCATTTCTTTTTCATTTATTTCTGATCTGATCTTTATGATTTCTTTCCTTCTGCTAACTTTTGGATTTTCTGTTCTTCTTTCTCTAATTGCTTTAGGTGTAAGGTTAGGTTGTTTATTTGAGATGTTTCCTGTTTCTTAAGGTAGGATTGTATTGCTATAAACTTCCCTCTTAGAACTGCTTTTGATGCATCCCGTAGGTTTTGGGTCGTCATATTTTCATTGTCATTTGTTTCTAGGTATTTTTTTGATTTCCTCTTTGATTTCTTCAGTGATCTCTTGGTTATTGAGTAGTGTTGTTTAGCCTCCATGTGTTTGTATTTTTTACACATGTTTTTCCTGTAATTGATATTTAGTCTCATAGCATTGTGGTCAGAAAAGATACTTGATACAGTTTCAATTTTCTTAAATTTACCAAGGCTTGATTTGTGACCCAAGATATGATCTATCCTGGAGAATGTTCCATGAGCACTTGAGAAGAATGTGTATTCTGTTGTTTTTGGATGGAGTGTCCTATAAATATCAATTAAGTCCATATTATTTAATGTATCATTTAAAGCTTGTGTTTCCTTATTTATTTTCATTTTGGTTGATCTGTCCATTGGTGAAAGTGGGGTGTTAAAGTCCCCTACTATGATTGTGTTCCTGTCGATTTCCCCTTTTATGGCTGTTAGTATTTGCCTTATGTATTGAGGTGCTCCTGTGTTGCGTACATAAATATTTACAATTGTTATAGCTACTTCTGGATTGATCCCTTGATCATTATGTAGTGTCCTTCTTTGTCTCTTGTAATAGTCTTTATTTTAAAGTCTATTTTGTCTGATATGAGAATTGCTACTCCAGCTTTCTTTTGATTTCCATTAGCATGGAATATCTTTTTCCATCCCCTCAGTTTCAGTCTGTATGTGTCCATAGGTCTGAAGTGCATCTCTTGTAAACAGCATATATATGGGTCTTGTTTTTGTGTACATTCAGCCAATCTGTGTCTTTTGGTTGGAGCATTTAATCCATTTACATTTAAGGTAATTATCGATATGTATGTACCTATTACCATTTTCTTAATTGTTTTGGGTTTGTTCTTGTAGGTCTTTTCCTTGTCTTGTGTTTCCTGCCTAGAGAAGTTTCTTTAGCACTTGTCGTAAAGCTGGTTTGGTAATGCTGAATTCTCTTAGCTTTTGCTGTAAAGCTTTTGTCTGTAAAGGTTTTTTAATTTCTCTGTCAAATCTGAATGAGATCCTTGCTGGGTCGAGTAAACTTGGTTGTAGGTTTTTCTCCTTCATCACTTTAAATATGTCCTGCCACTCCCTTCTGGCTTGCAGAGTTTCTGCTGAAAGATCAGCTGTTAACCTTATGGGGATTCCCTTGTGTGTTATTTGTTGTTTTTCCCTTGCTGCTTTTAATGTTTTTTCTTTGTATTTATTTTTTGATAGTTTGATTAATATGTATCTTGGTGTGTTTCTCCTTGGATTTATCCTGTATGGGACTCTCTGTGCTTCCTGGACTTGATTAACTATTTCTTTTCCCATATTAGGGAAGTTTTCAACTATAATCTCTTCAAATATTTTCTCAGTCCCTTTCTTTTTCTCTTCTTCTTCTGGGACCCCTATAATTCAAATGTTGGTGTGTTTAATGTTGTCCCAGAGGTCTCTGAGACTGTCCTCAGTTCTTTTCATTCTTTTTTCTTTATTTTGCTCTGCAGTAGTTATTTCCACTATTTTATCTTCCAGGTCACTTTACCGTTCTTCTGCCTCAGTTATTCTGCTATTGATCCCTTGTAGAGAATTTTTAATTTCATTTATTGTGTTGTTCATCACTGTTTGTTTGCTCTTTAGTTCTTATAGGTCCTTGTTAAACGTTTCTTGTATTTTCTCCATTCTATTTCCGAGATTTTGGATCATCTTTACTATCATTATTCCTGAATTCTTTTTCAGGTAGACTGCCTATTTCCTCTTCATTTGTTTGGTCTGGTGGTTTTTGCCTTCCTCCTTCATCTGCTGTTTTTTTCTCTGTCTTCTTATTTTGCTTAACTTACTGTGTTTGGGGTCTCCTTTTTCAGGCTGCAGGTTCGTAGTTCCCGTTGTTTTTGGTGTCTGTCGCCAGTGGCTAAGGTTGGCTCAGTTGGTTGTGTAGGCTTCCTGGTGGAGGGGACTAGTGCCTGTGTTCTGGTGGATGAGGCGGGATCTTGTCTTTCTGATGGGCTGGTCCACGTCTTGTCGTGTGTTTTTGGGTGTCTGTGGCCTTATTATGATTTTAGGCAGCCTCTCTGCTGATGGATGGGGTTGTGTTCCTGTCTTGCTAGTTGTTTGGCATAGGGTGTCCAGCACTGTAGCTTGCTGGTCGTTGAGGGATCTGGGTCTTGACATTCAGATGGAGATCTCTGGTAGATTTTCGCCATATGACATTACGTGGAGCTGGGAGGTCTCTTGTGGACTGGTGTCCTAAACTTGGCTCTCCCACCTCAGAGGCACAGCCCTGATGCCTGGCTGGAGCACCAAGAGGGTCTAGGCTATTTTTTTTTTTTTTTTTTTTTTTTGGTACGCAGGCCTCTCACTATTGTGGCCTCTCCTGTTGCGGAGCACAGGCTGCGGACTCGCAGGCTTATCGGCCATGGCTCACGGGCCCAGCCACTCCGTGGCATGTGCGATCTTTCCGCACTGGGGCACGAACCTGTGTCCCCTGCATCGGCAGGCAGACTCTCAACCACTGCTCCACCAGGGAAGCCCCTAGGCTATTTTTAAAGAATTAAAAGGTAGAACATTGTCAAGAGATTGGGAGAAAATTTATTATTTCTGTGACTAGCAGTCTAAATGAATTTAAAGATAAGTACATAAAGCAAGAGAATTAATAGTCGGCTGGAATAGTGGGAATTTATGGTCAGATTAAGTTTTTGAAGTTGAAGATTGTAGAGGTGGAATATATCTAAGTAATAACAACATAAGAGTAATTTGGCACCCATTGTGGCCGTGAGAATGGGTTGTTGGAGAAGAGTAGAAATCAATGAGAGGAGGAGAGGAGAGAAGATCAGCTGCCGTTATTATTGTAGACACTGAAGTTACAGATGATAGAACGGGTGTGGAACTAGTGGCCAGAGTATTCAACAGTGACCAGCCTTATCTCCTCCCCATCTCAGCCATGCATCCTATGCCCTTGTCACAGAGATGTTCACTCTTCACGTTTTACTAGCGTTGGCAGCTGCAGTGATTGTAGGAGTGTCTTTGTTTATTAATTCGTTCTTTTACCTGGCAAAACTATTTCTGATAGTTGGATTCTGACTATTAGGTGGACTGATAGGTGGACTCTAGGCTATTAATGTGACTTTCTTGACACTCTAAACTTTTTAAGCAACTTCTGTTCAAAAATTTTGTGGCCCTCTAAAATAATTTAAAATTTTAGAGTTCATTTTTATGGTCCCGAAAACAAACAGTTATTTCCAAGAGAAAGAAGAAGTATCTGCTAGTGAAAATTATTGTGACTTATAGTTACTGCCAAGAGTTTCAGAATTTGTATTAGGAGTTCCACAAAGAGGCTTTTTAAGCCAAGAGCACAAGGAAGAGTTTGGAAGAGATGGGAAAAGTGATGTGTGGGTTCAATGCAGAGGATGTGGAGAGCCGTAAGGTATCATTAGGAAAGAGGTCCACAGTTTCTGGCAAAAAATTTCTACTGATGTAAGTTCAGAGTGCCATAGAGACACAGTTACGTTTTCATGGTCTGGCCCTTTTTGATGATCTAAAAACTGTTAAATCAAGGAGACACAGATGATATTTATATATGAAGTCAGATAAATAAACCTTTAGAGATAGACAATGAATTATTGGTAGAGACTATAATGCAAAATCAGTTACTTATAACTTCTAGTGGTTGTAGATAATTTTTTTCCAATTTAGTTTGTGGTTATCTGATGCCTGTAAAATCTGTTATATCAGAAAGGTAGAAATATTTCTAAAAATATTTCTAAAAGAGCTTATTGTACCTACATGAGGGGCTCTTAACCAGAGGATCCAGATTGACTTTTTGAACTTTAAGTTCTTATTTTGCTTGAACACTCCACACTTGTTGACATAGTTAATGCTCATTGTTGATAGGCTCTTTGCATTGGCTTTCTTGATAGCACATTCACCTGATTTTCCTTTTACCTATGTGGCTACTCTTTTTAAAAATTTTTTATTTTTAATTATTTATTTAAAAAAATTTTATTGGAGTATAGTTGATTTACAATGTTGTGTTAGTTTCAGGTGTACAGCAAATTAAATCAGTTATACATATACATATATCCACTCGTTTTTAGATTCTTTTCCCATATAGGCCATTATAGAGTATTGAGTTCCCTGTGCTATACAGTAGGTCCTGATGAGTTACCTATTTTATATTTAGTAGTGTGTATATGTCAATCCCAATCTCCCAATTTATCCCTCCCTCCCCTTTCCGCCCTGGCAATGATAAGTTTGTTTTGACTGTGACTATATTTCTGCTTTGCAAATAAGTTCATTTGTACCATTTTTTTAGATTCCACATATAAGCGATATCATATGATATTTGTCCTTCTCTGTCTGACTTCACTCAGTAAGACAATCTCTAGGTCCATCCATGTTGCTGCAAATGGTATTATTTCATTGTTTTTTAGGGTTGGGCTACTCTTTTTTTAAAGTATATCTTGCTGACTCCATTTCTATCAAATCTCTGAATGTATATCATTCTATTTCTTGATTTATAAGATTTAGATATACTTTTTGCTATAGTAGGTGAGGATTCAGCTCATTCACCTCTCTCCCCCCAACACTATATATCTATAATTATTTTATTGATAAGTTTTGTAGCGTGTAATGAAACCTCTATTTCTTATTCCCTCTGCTATAGATAGTAGCTCTGAAATCTGCAGTGGGCAAGATGAATCTATCCTTTTTACCTTTCTTCCCACCTTTTTATATTACAGTTTCTATCAACTATACTTTTCTAATTTCCCTTGCTATATATCTTCCTTGACCTATTGGTTGAGTGTATTGTTTAATTTCCACATACTTGTGAATTTTCCAGATTTCCTTCTGTTATTGATTTCTAGTTTCATTTCATAGTGTGAGTTCAAACTTTCAGAATTTATTGAGACTCATTTTGTGGCTTCTGTCCTGAAGAATGTTCCATGTGCACTTAAGAAGAATGCGTATTCTAATGTTGGGTAGAATCTTCTATATACATCTGTTATATCTAGTTGTTTTATAGTCTTCTTCAAGTCCTCTATTTCTTTTTGATCTGTCTAGATATTCCATCCATTATTGAAAGTAGGGTATTAAAGTCTCCAACTATTATTGTAGAACTATTTCTCCCTTCAGTTCTGTCAGTTTTTCCTTCATATATTTTGGGTGTTAAGTGCATATATGTTTATAATTTTTATGTGTTCTTGATGAATTGACCCTTTTATCAATATAAAATGTCCTTCTATGTCTCTTGCATGTCTCCTGTGACAATTTGTTATATAACATCTCTTTTGGTTACCATGTGCTTTGAATATCTTTTTCCTTCCTTTCAATTTCAATCTATTTGTGTCTTTTAATTTTGTAGAAAGCATATAGTTGAATCATTTTCTTAAAATCCATTCTGCTAATATCTGTCTTTTAGTTGGAGAATTTAATCTATCAGGTCCTAATGAGAAAGGTCTTCCTTCAGTCATTTTGCTATTTTTTTCTACTTGTATATCTTCTTTGTTCATCAATTCCTCCATTACTTTCTTCTTTTGTGTTTGATTTTTTAGTGTAACATTTTAATTCCCTTCTCATTCCTTTTACTCTGTATTTTGTAGTTTTTTTTTTAGTTGTTACCCTGAGGATTACAATTAACATCTTCATGTATAACATTTTAGTTTGCATTAATACAAACTTAGTTGCAATAATATACAAACACTTTGCTCTTATATAGCTCCACTCCCCTCTATGTTGCTGTTATCACAAATTTCATCCTTATACATTGTGTGGACATTAACATAGATTTATAGTTATTATTTTATGCATTTGTCTATTAAATCTTATAGAAAAAAAGAGGAGTTACCAACCAAAAATACAGTAACACCAGCTTCTATATTTATCTGTGTAATTACCTTTTCCAGTATTCTTTATTTCTTCATGTGACTTTGAGTTATTGTCTAGGGTCCTTTCATTTCAATCTAAAGGACTTTTAGCATTTCTTAAAGGGCAGGTGTACTAGCAATGAACTCTCACAGTTTTTGTTTATCTAGAAATGTCTTAATTTCTCCCTGAGTTTTGAAGTACAGTTTTGCTGGATATAGAATTCTTGGTTAACAGGTTTTTTTTTTTCTTTCAACACTTTAGGTGTGTTATCCCACTGCCTTCTGCCTTGCTTGGTTTTTGATTAGAAATTGGCTGTTACTCTTATTGAGAATTCCTTTTACAAGACTAGTCATTTCTCTCTTGTTGCTTTCAGGAATCTCTCTTTGTCTTTGTCTTTCCACAGTTTGAGGTGATTGTTTAGGGTCCTCTCAGGTCTTTTCTGAGCGTAAGTGTGGACATAAGTGTTGCCCTCTAGATTCCCTGGAATACACAGGAGCTTCTCAAAGTCCCTCTTTCCCTAAGTATCTTCTTCCCCAGCCTTTTGTTTCTCAGTCTTTTTGATCTGTCTATGTTTGCCCATGTGGCAGCAGCTAAATATGTTTTTGCCTTTAAATAATTTTCAGGGCTTCCCTGGTGGTACAGTGTTTAAGAATCCGCCTGCCAATGCAGGGACAGATTGCTTCGTATTTGAGCCATGCCTTTCTTACATAATTTCTTTTTATCTGGGGTTTCTGATGGCCTGTTTTGTTGTGTTGTTTTTGTTTAACAAAGAAATTTGTGCTGCCTTTACCACATTCCAGTTTCTTTGAATTTCTTTTTTTGTCTTTTGAATGGAATCCACTCTTGTTGAAGCTTTCTATGTCCCTGACCTAATTTAGTCTCATTATTTCCTTTTGGACCATTGTTTACAGTTTATTATTTTACATCATATTACTAGTAGCCTTTGCTTTTTACTTGGATTATTTGTCTTTTTCATATCCTCAAGTACTTCTATCCTCTCAACCTCTAGATGGTAGAATTCCTCTGAGTTTGGTCCTGGGCCCTCTTTTCACTCTCTGCTTCCCCCCTAAACAATATCATATATTTCTTTGACTTTAAATGTCATTTATATTTTGAAGATACCAATATGTATTATCTCTTTTTTTATGGTTTACCCATTTGGATTGTGTTTAAGGGAAAAAATCTTTTACTACATTGAGATTATAAAAATATTCTCCCATTTTGTCTTCCTAAAGGTTTAAAATTTTGCCTATCATATTTTAGTCTTTATTACACTTGGAATTGATTTTTAAATTTGAGGCTGATGTCAAATTTGTTTTTCCTCTTAGGAATAACCAGTTGCCCCAGTGTTATTTATTGAGTATTCTTTCCTTTTCCCACTGAACTGCAATGCCCCTCTGACTGTTTTATTGGCAGTGGGAGGAGTAGGTAGTAGGGTACTTTTGCAGATCTTCAATTAATGCCTCTTCCTCACTTCTCATTCCCATCTTCCATCATATCTCTGTTCTTTCCTTTCCAAAGTTCTACTGGGCAGCTTGGCTGTCATCTTTGTTCTTGTCTCCAGTTCATATTCAAAGCTATGGCTTCCTTTGTCCTTCTTCCTCACTCAAAATTCTTCACCTTCCAGCTTCCAGAAATTTGTTGAAACTTCTTGCTGAAGATTGTCTCCCCCTTTCCTTTTTACTTGTTATTGTGTGTGTATAACATTTCAATTACTTTAAGGGCCTTAGAGGGAGAGGTTTCAAACACATGTGCTCATTCTGTCTACTTTTTTATCTGAAAGCACAAAGTGAAACATTTTAAATATTAGAAGCTACATTCTCTGTAAGTCTTTAAAAATATAATTAAATTTCGTCTCTTGGGAATGATATAAGCCTGGCTCTCTCTGAAGGTAGAAAGCTAGTCAGAGGGCCGCAAAGTCTCTTCCTTAGGGTTCCAATTTGTTTTTTAATACTTCATAAGATTTTCCATTTTCAACAATCCCATTTATAGTCTTTAGTATTTCATAATGCCAAAAAAGTGGCTAATTCTTGTGTTACAATGTCTGTGACCTTTGGCTTGTGGGTGTGTAACTAAATGCCTGGAAATAAGTATCCATGAAAAGATTACAGGCACATAAAGAGAAGAAATTCTGTAAAACTTTGGTATATCCCATTAATGATTTCACTGTTCACTGTACTTGGGACATATCTGTAGTAAAGTGACATACTACAGGTTTCTTTCCCTTGCCAGAAATGGGAAAGTACTTGGTGTAATGTTTTCTTTGCTTACATTGGATGCATGCAGTGAAGCTGGTTTATTTTTGGTCATTTCCTGTCTATGAACACTGTGGTATTTTAGCCAGCACTACTGTAATAAAATATAATGCATAAAATGAATTTCCACACCTATGAATGTTGTAATAGAAGTTCATAAAATATGTTATTATAGGAATCAGCACCACTTATTCACTGGGAAAAGAAACTTATGAAATATTTTAAGTCTTTCTGTTCTAGCCTCTTATAGAATGCATAAAGATTTTTTTAAAAACCTGTAGTCCTCTGAAATATTGTCTTTTTTATCCATATAGGCATTTAAGAGTATATTCTCCATTTAGCCTGGCTTCCAGGGACTCATGACTGTGTTGCATTAAGTTAATCACCCTGTCTTCGTGTCCTCTACTAATCAAGAATGCATGGAATAGTTTTCTGATTAATTCTTATATAAAGATTGAGTTGGATAAATGAACATTTGGACTTGGAATTAACCAGTAAAGATCTTGAAGAGAATTCCTATTTGATGGCAAACTGCCTACTGTTATATAAATAATACTTGAGTAGGGAAATATACATGGAAATGTATTGGGCTTCATGGAGAAACAAATTTTAAAGCATAGATCCTCCATAGAGGAATACCACATTTCTTAGAGCATAAATTTAAACTAGACAGGGGTAAAACCTAGACCAGGTGACTCCATCACCTAGTCTAAAACATTTGAATAACACTTGAATCCTCCCTCACCTTCCTTCCCGACAATCACTAAGTCCTATTTTATGATCTCTTAAATATCTGGTATATCTGTGTTCTCTCCTTTTATTAATAATTATCACTAAAATGTATTGAACTAAACACGGAGTATTGTTTAGAATATGATTTCTAGTCTTAATAACAACTCTGAAAAAATATGTATTATGATCAGCATTTTACATACAAGGAAACTGAAACTGCAAAGAAATTAAACAACTTGCTCCAAAAGTCATCTATTTATCACTGACAGATCTGGGGTTTGAACTAAGCTCTATCTGATTTTCTTGCCAATGCCTTTTCTACTGCATGATACCCTCTTTTTTGTTATGCCCTTATGTGGTCTAGTTGACACTATTGCACTGGTCTTCCTACTAATCTCTCTCCATTCAGTCTCTCCCTGCTGCATCCTCCACAAAGTTCACCAACTTATTATCTGTCTCAAGTAAGTCCTTGAGGGCAGGGAACATATCTTATTCATCTTTTTATCCCCAGCACCAGAACCTAGCTCCATGCATGGCACATTGGAGATGCTTAAAAACTTGCATTGAATATGGTTCTGTTATTTTTTATTTAAAAATCTTTTTCTGCTCCTCAACCTTATGGGATAAAATCTGACTTTTCAGCTTCTACTCCCCCATATGTTTAAGTGTTTAATTTCTAT
Source organism: Delphinus delphis (assembly GCF_949987515.2). NCBI lineage: Eukaryota > Metazoa > Chordata > Mammalia > Artiodactyla > Delphinidae > Delphinus > Delphinus delphis. The sequence goes on along the minus strand of NC_082684.1, from coordinate 132,332,485 downwards.
GTTTCAGTGTTCCATACATATTGAAATTGTTCTAAACTGAGTATGTTATATATAATTAGGCTTCTGTGCCTTTATTTATTCTATTTTTCTTACCTAAAGTGTGCTGCCTCCTTCTACTTCTGATGAAATTCTACTGTTCATCTTTCAAGGACCAGTTCAAATACTACGTCCTTTTTTTTTTTTTAAGGGCTTCAAATGCTTGGCTTTATTTATTTATTTTTGGCTGTGTTGGATCTTCATTTCTGTGCGAGGGCTTTCTCTAGTTGTGGCAAGCGGGGGCCACTCTTCATCGCGGTGTGCGGGCCTCTCATTGTCGCGGCCTCTCTTGTTGCGGAGCACAGGCTCCAGACGCGCAGGCTCAGTAGTTGTGACTCACGGGCCTAGTTGCTCTGCAGCATGTGGGATCTTCCCAGACCAGGGCTCGAACCTGTGTCCCCTGCATTAGCAGGCAGATTCTCAACCACTGCGCCACCAGGGAAGCCCCAAATACTACCTCCTTTTGAAACCTAACTTCTCCCCACTAGAAGAATTAATTGTTCTTCCTCTGCATTTCCATAGCATATTGCTTAAATATTCATTATATGACAATAAACATAAATATTATATTAGGATTAATGTATACATTTATCTTGCTTTCCACCCTCCATCCAGATTGGGAGCTCTTTAAGGACAAATAAGTATTAATTTATCTTTATATCCCCAAAGCCTACCACAATATCTGACATATAATAGGCTCTCCAGATTAACCTATTTGTTTAATGAGGTTGAGGTCATTTCAGTTTAGAAATTATACCCATGTGTTTATTAATTTAACTGCAGAGTATGATTAGAGCAGTTATATTTCTGGGAACATAGCCCAGTAAAAGTGAAGAGAGTTTTGATATATTTAAAAACTTGCACATGATTTCTATACTGATTGTTCTTATCAATTCAGATGAGTTGGTTGCCTGTGACAGAATTCTTAGGACAGTGCCCTGTGGGCTTTTAGCAAATGTTTGGTGAATAAGTGAATGAGGGAGCAAATGAAATAATATGTATGTATGTTTGACTAAAAAGATGTGGACATATCTATTAAGCACACAGGGAAAACTGGAAAGACAATCCCCAACATATAAACATGGGGAACAAACTTCCTAAGTTATTTTTTATGGAAATCAGAGCACACCTTCCCTGAGGAACAGATTCCTCTATTCCATATTGGCCAGAGTTTGAGGCTAACCTCAAGCCTCGTTCAGAAAATAACTGAAATGGGTTTGGTCTTGTATGACCTATTTAATAGGTGCTTTGTTTCCTATCTACAGCCCAGCAAACTTGCCATTTGTTGTTACTGAATGTCCATGGGAGGTCTATAAAAGTTAGAAATTACTTCTGCTTTGTTTTATAACTATACAACTGTTTTGCTGAGGCTAGGTTTGTTTATTTCACTTATTTTCCTGACAGTTTGCTTGACAAACCTTTAAAGAAAATAAATAATCCTTTTCTAATAATAGACATTTCATATTGTAGTTTATATTCTTAAACCTTTAATCATATGGGAAAAAGGTAAACAAGACACTTCCAAATAGATGATATAAAACAACACAACTTCTCAAAGGATTTATTCATGTTTCTGGCGCATAGCTGTGATTCAACTTCTTTTGTTGCACGTCATGACCATCAGGCATCACTACATCAACTAGCAAACCTTTTTCTTGCCTTGACTTTACTTCTTCATTATTGGTCTTTGCCTCATCTGCAGAAACCTTCTTACTAACCCTTAGCCCGTGACTATGTCACTGACTTGTCCCTTTGCTCAAACCACAGTTTATGATTGGAGCACCCTTCTGAAGAGTCAATAGATACTCATAAGAAACTTCATAATTGTCTCATTAATTCTTTGAAGAAATATTTATTGAGCACAACCTGTGCTAGGGAACCGTGCTAGGTGCTGGATCTACTATAGTGAATGTGACAAAGTGTGAGCCCTCAAGGATCACAATGTTTAGTAAGAGAGACAGAAAAGGAAACAGGTAATTGCAGTGTAGTGTGGTTAAGTGCTGTAATAGTGGTATATATTCTTTTCATTAAGCCCTCTTTATTTCAGTGGCATTGAAATGTAACTCCTATCCTTTATCCTATTCTAGAAATGATTATATGCTTTACATAGCTCAACACAAAGTTATCACACAGAGCACAATCGAAGGAACTCTTAATTCTCATCTTATTTTTGTTCTATATTATCAGCCATTACATTTATAGGATTATCATCTAAGATTATTCACATACCACTGCTCATTGAATGTTTGATTATTGTCATATAATAATCATTGTCTTGAGCACTAGTCTGGCAGAAATCAGTCCTTTTATATTTTCTCAGTTGCATATTCACTTAGAGTTGACTGATGTCATTACCCAGCTTCTTATTGTGTCAACAAATGTGTTACATGTTAACTGGTGCCTATGAAATAAGCATAGTAAGTCTAGTAAAGCATGATAAACCAACAGGGTGATGGTTTGTCAGTCTTACTCCCAGCATCGGCATTATAAAACTTTTGTTGAAGATCTTTAATAATGCAGTCATTTACATTGTGAAAGGCCCATTGTGAAAAGCTCATAGATTCCAGAGCCCCAAAGCTGAAAAAATATAGTCAAAATTGTAAACACATAATTATGCTTGAGTATGAGAAGTAATGTATTGGAAGAGTGTACAAAATTCCATAGGAGCACAAAGGAGAGCAAAGCACTAATATATTTAGTAAGGGCAAATAAATACTGTCTGAGAGCAGAATTCCAGAACGAAAACCCATAGAACAAAAACCAAGCATCGACTGAGTTTTGAGATTGGGTAAAACAAATAGTTATGTCTCTATTCACAAAGTAGAAAATTTGAATTGGATCAAGCTATTTCTTTTCTTCTTCAAAGAGCTATCATTTAGGAAACCTTTTATAAAACATGTGGCTCTAACTGAAAATAATAACAATGATCATATTCAGTAGATATGTGAAGTTATTTTGTATCTGTATGTGTGTGTGTGTGTGTATATATATATATATATACACACACACACACACACATAGAGTCAGTAGTGGATTTTTTTATCATTTCTTATTTCAAAATGGGGAGGAAATCTTCATTGATTTTACTGCTTATAACTGTAATATATATACACTTGCAAAATTTCAAACAACATTGAAATATTCAAAAATAGAAAGTCAAAGTTACCCTTTAATCCAGCTTCTGAGAGAGAAATTATTCTTAGCAGTTATTATATAAATTCCCAAGTGTTTTATAAACGTAGTTTTATATTACATGGTTCTTACTATAGAAATATTATTTTGTAAAATACAGTTTTTTTTCAGCCAGACAGTGGAATACTTCATAGATCAGGAAAACCTATTTGTTTTCACATGCAAAGATATCTATGATATATTAAATGGATTGTTTTAAAACTATATAGAATATCAGTTACCTTTCATTGATATAAATAATTTGGGTTTAAAAGTGGTATTTTTGTTGTTCACATGTGCCTCTTTTTGAATTAAAGTACATGACTAGAAGAATACAAAACTTGTAGATATTCTATTGAAAATTAATCTTTGGTGCTCTGGGTTTAATTACTGAAATGAAAAAAAGTGAATATAAAATTTCAAATACCTTTCCAACAGGTCTTTATAATCTGTTATTTACTTTGCATGATAAGACTTTCATTTAAAATTATATATTGGGTTTTCCAGGTCTCTGGACTCAGGACTCACCAGTGCTTTACAAGGTCTATCTGTCACAGACACACACCTTGTCGAAGTGGATGGAGACACACTTTCCTTGTATGGCTCAGGAGCGCTGGAATGTCTGGATCGGAATTGGAGCGTGCAAACAGCAGGAATGGTGACAACAGTGTCCTTCACTTTCATAGAATTTGATGAAATCGTCCAAGTGCTTCCCAAATTGAAGATTAAGTTTCCTAATTCTTTGGTAAACATTTTCTTTTAGTTGTATGTTTGAATTCTTCTCAGTCATGACTTTTATATTCAGGCCAAAGACCTGTTTTACCTTTTATTTCTGCAGTTTCTATCTGGCAGGGAGACTAAGTTCTTGTGTTGATTTTCTGAATCTGGGATTTAAATTAGTATTCATAAATGGCCTTGCAGTCTTCTGTAAATATTGGAAATTATCTCTCTAGAAAATGCTTCTTTATGGAGTATAACGGGCTAATGTAATTTTATTCAAATTATATATTTCTACTTTGTAAAACTTTCAACAGGACCTCACCCAACTGTATATTATATATTCATTTATTGTACCTGGTATTAATGGGACATATATATTTACGTATAATTTTTACAGTAGTCCCCTAACAACACTTAAAATAACTTTAATGGCTCATTAAAATTACTTTGAGGGGGCTTCCCTGGTGGCGCAGTGGTTGAGAGTCCGCCTGCCGATGCAGGGGACACGGGTTTGCGCCCCGGTCCAGGAGGATCCCATGTGCCGAGGAGCGGTTGGGCCCGTGAGCCATGGCCGCTGAGCCGGTGCGTTCGGAGCCTGTGCTCCACAACGGGAGAGGCCACAGCGGTGAGAGGCCCGCGTACTGCAAAAAAAAAAAAAAAAAAAAAAAATTACTTTGAGAAATTAGCCCTTTCCAATTATAGTATTATTGTACTATTTATTAGTGTGAATTTGCAGAAACTGTGATTTCCATGAATTCTTTCCTGAGTTTTTATTATCATTGTGCTTTTCTCTGTCAGCCAAGTGATTTCCCTCACCTACCCTTTATTAAGTGTTTTTTTTTTCTTTTGTTATATCATCCTCCCTAAAGAAGATAGAAGTGGAGATAATCTCGTATGTTTAGAAAAGATCATCCAAATTCACAGACAGAACACTTATATTAGCATTTCGGTTTTAGTGATTTTATTTTCTGGTAGCCAGTTTAAGTAGCCTACATAGTAATTAGCAAGATAAAAGTAATAATGGTTAACTAGTTCTTCTCAGAAGCTCTGTGTGAGCCCTGCATTTATAAAATTCTGAAATTTTTACTTCTGATCTTTCCTTTGTAGATTTCATCTCAGTGTAAAGCTTATAAAATCATTGTAATACCTGGAAGAGTCTGAATTATTGTGTATTTATATAATTTTTAAGACTCTTAGGTTGTTAATAAATAGGGGGATGTCCTTTGCAGAAGGGAAATCACTTTGAATCCAATATTGGATGGATTAATGTATTCCATCAATAATTTTGCATTAGGTGGATTAAAGTTTATGTAAGTTTAATACATTCAGTTGGTTTAATGTAATTGGAAACATATTAGCTAAGCGTAAAGTTTACATTTATTTGGGGAATGATCAGTGAAGCTTTAATGTTAATGTTTTAAGATGGTTAAACTCAATATTCACCTCTTTTTTTGTTTTATTATTGTAGCACCTTAAATTCAAGGAAACAAATCTTGTAATGCTGCAGCAATTTAATGCACTAGCAGAACTCCGTCGAGTTGACCAGCTGACAGTTGATCCTCAAGGAAATCCAGTTGTCAATTTTACACTCTGGAAATACTATGTTCTGTTTAGACTGAGCCATTTTAATATGCAGAAAATAAATGGAACAGAGGTAAGCTAAACACGAAGTCAACTGTAGAATTAAAATATTCATTTTTAGGGGCTTCCCTGGTGGCGCAGTGGTTGAGAGTCCGCCTGCCGATGCAGGGGACACAGGTTTGTGCCCCAGTCCGGGAGGATCCCACATGCCGCGGAGCGGCTGGGCCCGTGAGCCATGGCCGCTGGGCCTGCGTGTCCAGAGCCTGTGCCCCGCAACGGGAGAGGCCACAACAGTGAGAGGCCCGTGTACTGCAAAAAAAAAAAAATTCCTTTTTAGAGGAAGTAGTCATAAAAATGGCCAGGAATTTATGTATAAAACCATGATAGAACTTTTGAGAAATAATGTTTTTCTAAAAAAAAAATCTTGACATTTAAAATGTTGAAAAGCTAAAACTATTTTATCTAAAAACTTCTAAGGTACTAGACAATTTTGAAAATAAAATAGTAACCAGATCATGGTGAATAGTAAATACTTTTTTGATAGTTTGTAAGTATTCAGAGAAGTAAAGTGTTGGTAGGATAATAGTTTAAAATAAAAAAAAAAAACACTTCTGTAAGTAATGTGATCTTTGTATTTTTCAGAGTGCTTTACAGACTGTCTGACATGCAGAATGGTATGGGGAAGTGATACTAAATGTCAATTAATAAGGATTGTGATAGGGGAAGGGAAGAATAACATGGAAAAAAAAGGATGTACATAGGGAAAGAAGAGTGATTTTAAAAAGAAGAGATGAGAAGGAGAAATAAGCAAGGAGGAAAGATAAAAGAAGATAAAGATGAGTGAAAAAGGAAGTAAAACAACCATAAGTCCATAAACGTCTGGACTGCTTTGTTAATAGTTTGTAGCAGATGCTTTTGGAATATCTGCATTGTGCCTGGAGCCTGAATAACTGGAAAATTATTAGTAAAGAGTTATTTTTCAGATTGATTCTGCTAAGCTTGTCTGAGGGTTAATCCCCCAGCTATCCAAAGATCACGTTGTCTTTAAATATTACTTTGGAAGAAAAGAGAGAAACTATGCTTCTTCCTCTACTGTGGAATTCCAGACCTGAATTTAAATAATCCTCTAAAGGAAAAAAATCTCTAATATGCTGTTAGTATTATTGTGATTATCTCTTAAAATTCAGACCTCCTTATTGTGAGATGAACTATAATCAACTTTGCTAGCATGGTGGTAATAGCAACCGTATTTCCCTGCAGCTGATACACTGTAAGTAACTCTAGCCTAAAATTCCAAAACCACAGCATACCATTAGGAGAGTGGAGGTCTCTGGGTCATTGTACAAAAGCCATGTGAAATTTGTATCAACCATGGTAGGCCCATGACCACAATATCAGCCATCTGTTGAAGATGTAGGACAAACCTGGGACCTTCAGATGACTATTAATTTCTCCAGCTAGTTCTCAAGAGATTTGTTTCAGGTTTATGTACCCTCTTGGTACTTCCCCAGGGAGCCTGCAAGTCACTGGTCAGATCTAATAATTAATTCCAAAAGTTTCCAAAGCTAGCCTACACTGGAAGTAGAATAGTTATTTTTGCTATGGGTGAGTAATTCTCCCTCATTAATGGCCAAATCGTTATCTCAATTAACCCTAAATACTGTATTTACCCAAATATGGATCACTACTGGAGATGTAATAATTATTATAAAACCTTGAGATAGGAAGTAATAGTATAATATAATTGTATAAAATAGAGAAGAATGAGAAAGAACCAATGTAATTTATTCTGATTTAAAGTTCCGAAAATGTCAATGCCAGGGATATTTGACCCTTTAATAAAAACCTAAAATAAAACTGCTTATCTCATCCTTGACAATATATAATAATGTTATACTATATTTCTACTTCTCTTTGTATAAGAGAGAATGATATTGCTTGAGGAGACTTAAATTGAATTATGAGCATCAAGAGGAAAAGATCGAGTAGTGCCCGGCACTGGCCACTAGGTGACTATATTAGACCAAACAACTTAGTTGTCAGCTGAAGGACGGATTTCAGGGAGCAGCAGCCTCATTAACTATGAAAGTCTAGGGAAGGGAAGGGAAAGAGTCACTCTGCACTGATTCATGTGTATAAGATGCTTGTGAATTATGGATTTAGTTTCCAGAAATTCCTGTGTAGTGTATTATAGCTAGTGTAAAGAATAAAGTTTTTAAAAATGCAAAATTTAACTGTACCAGGGTTTCTCAACCTCAAATGCTCTGTTGAGATTTTGGATCAGATAATTCTTTATAGTGGGAACTGTCCTGTGCATTGTAGGACATTTAACAGCATCCCTGGCTTCCACCCACTAGATGCTAGTAACACCCCTCCACCAGGTGCAATAAACCAAAATCATCTCCAGACATTGCCAAATGTTCCCTAGGGGCCAAAATGGCCCCTGATTGGGAACCACTGCATTATATTGAGAATCTAATAGTATTTAAAATGCAAGCAACCTAACTTTATATTAAAAAATATGCCCAGATATTAATACAAGTCCTGCTTTTAGTAGTTTCTTGGTTAACATAGGAAGGAGCCCTCATGGGAGATATATCTGTGACAGATTATTCCTTGTGGGGAGAAAGGCGGACAAAATTTCAGAACGAATAGGAGTGCCTTTCCTAATCCAATGTTCATTCCTTCAGAAAGGGACAAAATTATCCTTTTAGGAACAAGGTATGAACAACACCTTGTCTTACCTTTGACACATTATTAAAGTCAATCTATTCCATTGACACTTGAGATTTCCCCCCCTAAATCATTCTACTCAAAGAAGCTATAGGATTTTTTAAAAAAATTCATTAAGAATTTAAGGTGTCTCAAGTATTATCCTTAGGAACCATGGCTTCTAAATCAGAGCTAACTCCTCACTTCCCAGCCATCATCCATCACCATGGGCCACATTTGTATCAATACATCTTCATTTTAATCAAGTGCAAGGAAGAAAGAGAAATATCAATGAGAACTCACTCTCCTCTTACAGCCCAGGAGAATGTATTTTTCTGGACTAAAAGAAAATATTTAATCTGGAAATTTCTATGGAATTATGTTAGTTATATCAAGCTAAGAGGCAATGTCATTTTTGACCCTTCTCCTTCATATCTCTTCAGGTGACGCAAAATGATATGATAATGGCTGAAAGGCTCTTTGGAATCCTAGCACATGTAGCATCTTCTGAATTACCCCAGTACCATCTGATTTCAATTCTGGGTGATGCCAGGTAACCTTTACTTTCTATAGTTTTTATAGAAGTACTGTTGCACTAGAAAAAGAAATATATTCCACACACCTCTTAATTGTGCTATTTATTCATCCCACAAACATCCTAAATTTGTTTTGTGTCTGGCCCTCTCCAAAGTGTTGGAGGTATAAAGATGAATAAGGCAAAGTTCTTGCCCTTGTGTGGCTTATAAGCTAATAAATTAACTTACTAGCTTATAAGCTAATAAGTTAAAGACATTTCAGATGCTATAAGATAAGAGAGGGCTGTAGGAGCATAGGAGACACTACACTTTGGAAAAACATTGGTGAAGGCTTCACAAAGGAGGTAACATTTTTCTAGTTCTTCAGGAATACATAGGAGTTTTTTCAGGTACAGGGTATGAGGGAAAGAGATCTGCAAAGGCACAAGGAATTGTAAATAGTTCAATATAATTGGAGCATAGGATGATTGCGAATTGTGATAGGAGATGAAGGTAGAAAGACTGATTGTGATCTGATTTTGAAGAGCCCAGAAATCCATGAAAAACAAAACTGAATACTGTGCTTTGTAATTAATTAAGCACAACAATCTGTGATTAGATTCATGTTCTAGAAAGGCTGCCATTTAAGAGGACAGAGATGGAAGGAATGGAGACCAATCAAGAGGCTAGTCTGTAGTCCAGGAGAGAGATTATAAGGGTCTGAACTAAGACAGAATTGAGAAGAGGATAATTTGAAAAATACTTCGAAGGCGTGTACCTGACAGAAGACACTGACTGACAGGATGTGGCATAGATAGAAGGAGAAAAGTCAAAGATGGTGTGTTAGTCATGATTCAGTTATAGATAATTCACTCTGGCTAGAGTAAGGAGAAAACAGTTGATATATAAGAAATTAATTATCTACAGAATCATTGGAAGGAATAGGGAAGCCGTCTCTAGACTGGGCCTGGAAAGGATCTCAGAATGATACACAGAACCAGTCCACCAAGGAAATGGCTACCTTTGCTATAGTCTGGGAGCTGGGTGATCAGGGGGCTTGTCCTGACCTCGACCTCCAGGATCATACCACTTTTTACTTTGAGGATCAGGAACTTCCCCATTCCCCTCCCCAAAACTTGGCTCCAGAGCCATGCTACCCTACTACAATCTATACCAACAAAATGGGTATCCTGTGTGCTTACTTCCCCACTTAGTTCAGTTCTGATTGCATTGGTGTGAGGAGAAAAGGAGCAGAGTTGTCTCTAAGAAATTATAACCAAAGCCAATCTTCAGGTAAATTTGCAGCCTGAGTTTATAATACATGCATAGTTTAAAATAATTTCAAAATTTAAACATTACTATCTCTAGATACCTGGTAAAAACAAATGCACCTTCTGTCTGGAGGAAGTTACTCTCATCCTATCTCAGATAATCCCCATGGATAATATTTAAGGACAATGACCAACACACAATGAAAAGAATTTTTTTTAAATAGCCAAGCACACAAGGAAATAAGGCACCATGTATAAGAACTAGCAGGAAGAAAATAGACCACAGAAACAGACCCACAAATACTTTAGATTTGGCATTATCACTTATAGATTACAAAATGACTGTGCCTAATATATCAATATTTCATGGTATAAAAAACAAGGTTGAAAATACCTGGAGAAAGCAGGAAATTTTAAAAAAGTGATCTATCAGATTTGAAGGGAAACTAAAGGAACTTCTATAAATGAAAAATATAATAAGCATAATTATTAAAGCTTAATTAAGAGGTTTAACAACCAATTAGACACACCTGAAAAGAGAATCAGTAAACTGGGAAATAAACTAGAGAAGATTTTGCAAAATGCAGAACAAAGAAATATGGAAAAATGGTTAAGAAATTTGAAGATGGAGTGACTTAGAAGATTGAACATATGTTTGGAGTTTCAAAAAGACACAATAGAGAGCATGGGATAGAGATAACAGCAAAGAATTTTTTCAGAATTGATAAAATACACTAATCTACATATTAAATAAACTCATCTGTTCCAAATTCGTTAAATTAAAAGAAATCTACACCTAGTCACATCACAGAACACTGACTATAAAGTAAAAATTTTTCAACAACCAGGAAAAGAGAGGTTATCTTCAAAGGAGTGCACATCAACAGTTGACTTCATAACAGCAACAGTGGAAGCCAGAAGACAGGGTAATGAATGTGTTCAATATACTGAAGTAAATTAATTGCCAAGCTAGAATTCCATACAGGCAAAAAAGTCTCTTAAGAATGAAGGTGAAAGGGACTCCCCTGGTGTCACAGTGGTTAAGAATCCGTCTGCCAATGCAAGAGACACGGGTTCAAGCCCTGGTCTGGGAAGATCCCACATGCCGCGGAGCAACTAAGCCCATGCGCCACAACTACTGAGTCTGCTCTCTAGAGCCCACGAACCACAACTACCGAGCCCTCGTGTCACAACTACTGAAGCCTGCGCTCCTAGCGACCGTGCTTCGCAACAAGAGAAGCGCACTGCAACCCCTGCTCACGGCAAGTAGAGAAAGCCCACGCATGGCAACAAAGACCCAACACAGCCAAAAAAAAACAATTTTTAATAAATAAATTAAAATAAAAACCTTAAAAAAATGAATGAAGGTGAAATAAAGACATTTTAAAACAAAATAATAAAAACAAAACTTAAGAGATTTCCCATCAGTATTCCTGCAGTAAATGATAAAGCCTATAATTAAGGCAGAAAGAAACTGATCCCAGATAGAAATTCTGAGGTGCAGGAAGAGCTAAAGAGCAAGGAAAATATTAAATTTGTGGGATAAAACTAAATGAACATTGACTATATAAAGCAACAATAATAGTATTGTGAGATTTTAAAATGTAGAATTAAAATACACTACAATAGTAGTATATATATTGGGAGGGGTAGATGGAATTATAGTTTTCTAGGTCCTTGTATTATCTAGGATGAAGATATAGTAATTAAGTTTAAATGTTAGTAAGTTAAGAGTGCATGTTGTAATTTCTTTGGTAACCAAAGAATAAAAGAGTATATAGCTTCCAAACTAGTAAGGTCAGGGCAGGGGTGAGAAGTGGGGAGAAGAAAAAAAGGAAAAGAAACATAGAATATTTGGTCAAAAAGAAAGAAAATAAAATGTTAGATTTAACCTAAATACTAGTATATCAGCAATTACACTTGTACCAAGACTCAGTGACTTAAAAACAAGAAACATTTTCCCACTGAGTCTATAGGTTAGCTGGGTGCTTCTTCTGCTCTCAGCTCCGGACCTCATGCATCTGCAGTCACCTGAGGGTTGGATAGGCAGCTCTGCAGAACTTCCCTAAGCTCTCTCACTTTTGAGGAGTCTGAGAAGTTGTAAGCTGGTCTATAAAGACCTTACTTAGGACAACTTGTTTCTGCTCCACATGGTCTTTCATATACCAGAAATCTTCCTGGGCTTGTTTTCACGGCAAAGGCAGGGTTTGAAGAGAGCGCAGAAACATGCAAGGCCCCTTGAAGCCTAGGCTAAGAACTGGTACACCATGATTTCCCACATTCTATTGGTCACAGTCACAGAGCAAGATTTAAGAGGCTCGGAGGTATACTTACCTAACTGTGAAATAATATTGTAAAGGGCATGGATTCAAGGGAGCCATTAATTATGACCGAATCTACCTCAATGATAAAATGCAGATGTACTAATTGTTCTGGTTGAAAGTCAAAGATTGTCAGACTCAATTTAAAAAAAAAGGAAGTTCAACTGTATGTTGTTGAAAAGAGACACATCTGAAACATAAGGTTACATAAGGTTTGAAAGTAAAAAAGTGGTAAAAGATAAACAACATCAATACTAACCAAATAAAAACAAAGTAACCATTGAGGACTAAATAAACTAAGGGTAAAAGCAATACTAGAAATAAAGAGGATCATTTCAAGTGATAACAGGTTCAGTTCGCCAGAAATATCAATTTGCTAATTTAATTTGTCTGCAACCTATAAGCTTAGCCTTAAAAACTTATAAACCAAAAATTGACATTACTGCAAGCCCACAGCTGCAGTGGGAAGTTTTAATATACCTCTGATTAATTAATAGAAAAAGGATGTAAAATACTTGAACAACATGATTAACAAACTTGACTTAGCCATTTAGAGAACATTACCCGGAACAACTGCAGAACACAAATTCTTTTCAAGCATTACTATCCAGAAAGCAGATGTCAACAGATTCCAAAGGATTTACATGGACTATGCTCTCCATTCAAAATGCAATTAAACTTTAACTCAGTTACAAATGTTAGCTAGGAAATCCCCATGTATTTGGAAATTAATGCATTTCTAAATAAACTACAAGTTAAAGACAATTTTATAATGTAATTTTGAAAAGACCTTGAACTGAAATGTAATAAAAAAATACCACATTTCAAAATGAGATCAAGTTACCGTGGTGCTAAATGGAAATATTTTAGCCCTGAAATGTGTACATTAGGAAAGAATAAAGACTGAAAATGAATGAGCTAAACATTTACCTAAAGAAGTTAGGAAAACAATAGCAAAATAATCCTGAAGCAAGTTAAAGAAAAGAAATAATGATATTAAAAACATAATTAATGAAAAATTGATTATTTGAAAAGACTAATAAAAGTGATGGATAATTTGTATTTTGCTTTTGTAATTAAAAATCAATAAAATAAATGCAGATAAATACCTATATGTTACTTCTTCTTTTTAAGAGTGAGAAAATTATGCTACTGAAATATCCAGTAAAAGGGACTGATTATGTAAATTGATCTACATCACAATTGAATTTTATTCATTCATTAAAATATTAATTTTAATAACATAGAAAATGCTTATTATATACCATTAAGCAAAAACAGTATACAAAACTGGATGTTTAGTATGATATTTTTTTACATCTTTATTGGAGTATAATTGCTTTACAATTATGATCTTAACTTTTCACAAAAATTTATAGAAAAAGCCTGCAAAGAAATATGTCTAATGTGAACAATGTTAATGATTTACATAGATTTATATGCTATAGACTTATGGGTGATTTTACTCTATTTTTTTATACTTTTCAAAATGCGTACCCCTTATAATTTCTAAAACAGTTGTGTTATACTCTTAAATTGGGAAAAGGAAGACATTTTAAAAAGATATATTCCTTTTCTGCTCCCAATCTTCAGTTCACAGTTCATAGTAAAGTATTTATATCACTTCCCTGAGAGACACGCTAAGTGGTAGAAACCAGAAAGTGACCTTCATGAAGGATCTGAGTTGCAGTCCTCTGGAATTCTAGGCTTATGGGTCTGCAAGTGATGCTATGAGCACTGTTTCTGTTCTTCGTAATCAAACGAAGCTTCCTGTTTCATTATTTACCTCCTAATAAGATCTTACCCTGATATGATAACAGTTAGAGGTTTTCGGATTTTTTGTGTTTTGTTTTTACCTAAACTTAAATCAGTATTCCATTCTATTTCTTTTATATATATATAAATTTATTTATTTTATTTATTCATTTTTGGCTGCATTGGGTCTTCTTTGCTGCACACGGGCTTTCTCTAGTTGTGGTGAGCGGGGGCTACTCTTCATTGCAGTGCGTGTGCTTCTCATTGTGGTGGCTTCTCTTTTTGTGGAGCATGGGCTCTAGGCACATGGGCTTCAGTAGTTGTGGCACACAGGCTCAGTAGTTGTGGCCCACGGGCTCTAGAGCTCAGGCTCAGTAGTTATGGTGCACGGGCTTTGTTGCTCCGCAGCATATGGGATCTTCCCAGACCAGACATCGAACCCATGTCCCCTGCATTGGCAGGCGGATTCTTAACCACTGCGGCACCAGGGGAGTCCCTCCATTCCATTTCTAGCTATGGGCAATACTACTGAGCTGCATAATAGAATTATGAACTGTTTGTGTGATTTATAAGATGTGTAACTAACATGTTTTATGGGATATAAAGACTTTGAAAGTTTGGTCTACTACATGTGTAATTAGGGTTGGTCCTCTGTGATTCTTTAAGTTTTATTTTTTTTTTTTTAGAGTTTTTTCACTTTAGAAATGCTTGAGACATGTTTTTGTTGATGATTGGTAGTTGTGAAACAAAAGAATTTGAGTTGTATAGCTTAATTAGTAGAGAGATTGGGGTAGTGAACTGACTTAAAAAACTCAAACTCATAAAACAGATATTCAAAAAAGCATATGCTACCCTCTAAAGTCAACAAAAACTGGACATATTTTCACAAATCACATAAGTAACTCTCTAAATCTCTCTACTGTGTTTCTACAGGAAGAAGCAATTCCGGTATCTTCTAGAAACGAAAGGGAAAAAACCTGGTATTGTCAATGAAGAAAATAATGATAGCAAGAGACTTGTGGGAGAAAGCACTAATCGTGCTACACTAAATTATACCACAAGAGACTTTTATAATGAAAAGCTAGAGGTAAAACTGTCATTATCTTTGGAATCTATTGTCTGGATAAATCCCAAATGGCTTGAGACTTGGGAGTTGTACGTTTCTCTCCTAATCAGTTAGGATAACCTTTTTTTGTTCTGGAATGTTAGCCAGCCTTATATACAGAGCTGGGGACAGTAGGCACCAAGGCATTGGGGAGAAGTAGAACCCAGAGTTTCAATATATTTAAGCAGAAAAAAAAAATGTTCAAAAGAAGTAGGTACCAAAAATCTAGACCAAAGTAGGTCCAGATCTCTCTGAATTAAGAAAAGTGATACAGGCTTGCTCTGAGTACTTAACTAGCCTGTGCCGGACTGGCAGAGGACACAACAGAACCTCCGTTTCTGTTCTCTTTGCCTAGGTCCTTGATGTTTTAATTCACTATTTTATTCTCCTACACCATTACCTTCTGTGTTCTTAGTTACATAATTTTAACCTATTCTGTTTCCACTGTAGCTATTTAGACAGAAAAGCTGGAACCAATTCTTTATTCCTTTATGTATTCAGAAGTTTACTGAGGGAATATTGTGTTAGGGTGCTGCAGAACTACACAGAAGAAAACCATGCAGTGCCTGCCTTGATGGAACTCAGAGAAAGCTGAAGAAACACGTCATCTAAATAACAATAGAAAATTAAGATTCTACAAGAGATTTTGAGGGGACTAAGTGGTGTGTGTATATATATATATGGTGTGGGTATATATACGTATACACAAAATGGCCAAACATTTTTCAAATGTTTTATAACAGCTGTAAGATTCTTTATTCAAACCATATTGTAGCTGGAAACTCAGTATTTCAAAAGAAAGCAAAACAGCAGAGCTGTTCTTGTTGTAGATGGAGTTCAGAGCTTTATTTGATTGGATCTTCTATTCTTTTCCTTTCCCTCACCTCACCCCCAGTCCTGAAGCATCTTTTCTGGAACCCATAGGGCTCTAAGGATTATAGCTTGAAAAATACTTGAGAACTCAGTGCAACAGTATTTTTATAGCATCCTGAAAAATGTTCAGATTCTGCTTTAAATTTTTCTGGTGAAGAAAGGTTGCTGCTTCCTGAGGTAGCTGCATATCACTGAACAACTCTTAACAGTGAAGAAATTCTTACCCATGTTAAGCTGAAATCTGCCTCCTAATAACTTTAAGTTAGTGATCCTAGTAGTATTGCCTTATGTAGAAAAGAGAACAAGTCTTTCTTATGAAAACTCTTCAAATACTTGAAGTCAGTTCCTTGAAGTCCTCTCTATAGTCATACTTTCATTCATTCAAAAATCATTTGTTGAGCACTGATCGCACGTAATACTTGGGCTGTAAGAAGTCACTGTGCTTATCCTCATGGATCTCACATTCTAATGGGGGTGATAGACATGTGCAGGGATAAATGTAAATCACTACATCAAGAGAGTAGAAGAGGGATAGCTTATCTTGGTCAAGAGAGGCTTTCTAGAGAAGAAGCTTCCTGAAATCTTAAAGGATAAAATATAGCTATATGATAAAGGGAAAAGGGCATTTCTAGGAAATAGCACAGTATGAATAAAAGACATGGAAGCATAAATTAGATAAGAAGAGGGCCAGGAACTTTAAGCAGTTCACTGTTGTTGAAGCACAGAGACTGAGGTAGATGGTGTTAGAAGATGAGACTGGGAAGGTAGTAAGAGGGGAAAGAGATTGAATTTAATCCCTTGGCAAATAGGAGCTTCCTGATGTTGCAAAGAGGGAAAATGAAAGCCAAGCTGTCAGGATTATGAGTCCTGTCTTCCTGAAAGCAGTCAGTTCTAGGAGTCAAAAATTAATACTGATTTCAATAAAGGACATTTAGAAAAATATCAAAGAGCTGCTTGCAAAACAAGAACAGTTTCATAGAGAAATCTACCAACTCTTTAAGGAACAGACAATTCCAATAATTCTTGAATTGTTCAAGAGTATTAAAAAAGAGGAAAACTTTTTCACTTTTTAAAGTCAGACAGTGTAACATTGAATCCAAACCTTCCAGGACTGCACAGAAAAAGAAAAGCCAGACTAAATACCTAAGAATATTGATGATGCAAAAATCCTTAAAAAATTATATCAAGCAAAATACAGCAGAACATTAAATGAATAATGAAACATTACAGCCAAGTATGGTTTAGTCTAGGAATGTGAGAAATATTCGATATCAGTAAATTATTAATAGATCTAAGGTAAAAATTTGTGATTATTTCTATAGATATTCAAAAGGCATTTCATACAATTCAACATCTGACCTTAATTTTTTCAACTCAATAAATAGGATAATTAGAAATTGGATAGATAGCTGTAGTAATTAAGGCAGTATAGGAATAGATACATAGACCCATGGACGAAATAGCCAGAACTATCCCACGTATATAGGAAAACTTTATACAGATAGCAGGTATTGCAGACTAGTACAGACAGACTATCTAATAAATGCTACTGAGGAAATGGAATATCAAATCAGAAATAAATACAGACCCCCTACTGTACACCACACAAGAAAAATTAACTCCATATCAAATAACCCAAGTATGAAAAGCAAAACTTTAAAGTTCTCATTTAAAAAACAGATGAAACTATGACCTTGATTGGGTAGGCTATGATTTTCTAAAATCCCAAAGGTACAAACTAGAGGGGAAAAATTTGATAAATTTGGCAGTAGAAGTCATTTTTAGTCAAAACAGTGATCGTTTCAGTGGAGTCATATAAGCAGAGTCCTGATGAAAGTGGTTTGAGCAGTAAACAAGCAATCAAGAAGTAAAGACAGCGAACGCTGACTACTGTTTTGAGAAATATCAAAGGGAAAAGAAAAAACCTGAAGCCGCGTAACATTATAGAAAGAATACTACACCATTAGGAGACCTGGATTTGAGCCCATGATTCCACCACTTATTTATTGCCTGAAAGACCTTGCCCATGTCCCTTAATCTCTTTCTATCGACTCACAACCTGGCATTCACCACTTCTTAAAAAATATTTAAATCACTGCAACACAAAGTGCTCATTGTCTCTCCTCTGTATATCCTGAGTTGTTAAAGGAATTACTTGAAGTAATTTTCTCACAAATCAGGGTAAGCAGACCCTTTCATTATACATATGACATGTATAATTCTGTTGCTTGGTAGTTGTTCATTCAACCTCCTGACTCATTCTAAAAAAGATTTAAGGGGCTTCCCTGGTGGCGCAGTGGTTGAGAATCTGCCTGCTAATGCAGGGGACACGGGTTCGAGCCCTGGTGTGGGAGGATCTCACATGCCACGGAGCAACTAGGCCCGTGAGCCACACCTACTGAGCCTGCGCGTCTGGAGCCTGTGCTCCACAACAAGAGAGGCCGCGACAGTGAGAGGCCTGTGCACCGCGATGAAGAGTGGCCCCCGCTTGCCACAACTAGAGAAAGCCCTCGCACAGAAACGAAGGCCCAACACAGCAAAAATAAATAAATAAATTAACTCCTACCCCCAACATCTTAAAAAAAAAAAAAAAAAAGATTTAAGATGGACGGAGAGCTGAAAGGGACTTTAAAGAATCCAGTCATGTTCTTAGACAGGTAAGGAAAACTGGAAACTTAGGTGAACTATTGAGGCTCACATGGTGAGATCCTGACTGAACTGCCTCTAGAACTCAGACCTTCTGATTCCTGACCTTGGCTTCCTTCACAGTATATCATGCTGTTTCCTGAAATCTTCTTGACCACCCCAGCACAAAGGGCTCTCGCTTCTTTGAACAATGATTGTATTTGCCATCTAAACATCTCATTCAGCACTTATTTACTGTTTCATTTCTTTCAGTTAAGCTTTTAACATGTGTAGGCCATTGTTAATCCCTGAATGGTGAGTGATTACATAGAGAAATCTTATATGTCATAGGAAAATTTCCAAAATATGCCTCTGTTAGAGGAAGTTAGTGACACTTGGGACTCACCATTAATTTATATTAATTAATCAAGAATCTAAAACATATTTCGTTGTTTTATAAATTGTAAAAATTTAGAAAAGGAAGAGAAATAGAAAAAAGGAGCAAAAAATACTCATTGTCTCAATACCCAAAGACAATCTTAATGACACTTCAGTATATTTTTTTATTAATTTTCTATATATTTTTGTAACTTTTAAATGAAAATTTCAAACATACAACAAAGTTGAAAGAATTTTACAGTAAACATCCAATACCCAAACCTAAATTCTACTCTTAGTATTGTACTGTACAGTGTACTTGCTTTGTCACTTATCTATGCATTTACCCATCCTCTATCCATCAACAGTCCACCTTATTTTTAAAATTTATTTTAAAGTAATTGCACACATTACCACACCTCTCCCTAAATAATTCAGCATGCAGATCATTAGAATTTAGTATTTCATATAGTTTCTTATTTTGAGGTAAAATTTATATACAATGAAATGTAAATCTTAGGAGTACAGTTGCTAAGTTTTGACAAATACATACACTTATGTAACCCAACCTCTATCAAAATTTCATTTTGTATTTTTCTTTTTCCACTTAACATTATAATGTAAGCATTTTCCTTGTGATTACAAATCTCTGTAGTGTGATTTTAATGGCAACATTTGTTGATATTTTAAATTTAACTATTTTAAAATTATTTTGGTGTTTTGATTTGAGTTGGAGGTTTCAGTATATCCTTTTCCAAGTAGTTAAACCTATTGACTCATTGACGTTTATTATTTCTTTCTTCCTCCATTTATGTGAATAATTCTATAATTCTGATTATCTGATCTATTCCATTGATTTTTTTCCATATATATTATGACACTTTCCATCATCATGCCTAGATACTCAAAGTATCAACAGCCGAAATAAATGTTGAATTTTTGCATTAATCAAAATGGCTTTGTTTCAGCCTCTAGGATGATATCGAGGCCCAGTGCCCCAGTAGCCTCGGGCCCAAAACTTCCTCTGTTGTGTTTTGAACCCAGGTTTTTCATTTGCAGACTGCCAGACCCAGAAGTTGAGTGGGAACACTGTCTCTTCTGAAGGCCAAGTTCTGGGTCCCAGGCTTGTATATATGTCCTCTTCCTCCTCCTTGTATACTTTTCCCCAACTTTGTCCAAATGGTCTTGGCCACATAAGTCAGTGTAATGCATCACTACATGCTTTCCTAAAATACAGAGTGAATTCAGAGTATGGATATTTCAAATATGTATATGGATATTAACTGACCTCATACTAATTAAGAGTGTCAGCCTCAGTGCCCTGATATATTGACTACTAGAAGTCATGAATCTATGCATTCAGTTAATTTGTGCGAAGTAAACTACTTTCACTGAGAAAGGAGAAAGTCTATCGATGAAGAAATAGTTGTTATGATCCAGTGATTCCAATAAAGAAACACTTTTCTTAACTGTAGTTTAAAAGCTTTATTTCCCCCCACAATTAGCAAATGGGTTTCACATTAGTTCACCTGGAAGTTTTCTTCCTACAGCTGCCAGGAAATTCATTTTTAACAGAGCTGTCCCACGGAGGTGGGAGTGGACTGGAGAGAAGTGAGCTCCCAGTTGCTGTCTTTACTCAAGCAGAGCTCTGTGTCCAGAGTGTCTAGGAAAGTCTTCCTGCTATGAGGGGTGGGGGTCAGAATAGATTATTTCAAGTTTCTCTGGTTCAGGTAATTGTTGCTTTGGTTTTGGGATTAATTATGATTGACTGTAAAATGTTCTTTTTTTTTTAACAGGAAATAAAGGAAAAAAAGAAATTCTGCAAGATGTACATCGAGGATCTTGTGAAGGAAGCCACAGAAATCAACATGAAAAATGAGGCTTTGCAGAAGCTTTGGCCACAGATGTTCATTGAGCTTGTTAGGGACGCAGTCATGGAGATCCGCAATAAAAATTCCTATATGAAGCTTTGCCTACAGCAGATAACTGACCAAAAATAGAAATGGCTTTTAGTTACAGTTGATTTTTGCAGTTTTATGTTTTTGAAGGTTGAAAATATGCAGGTTAAACATGTTAAAACAGCAACAACGCTATCCTGCAAATTAGAAAGACTAGCGTCAAAGCATTATTGCCTACTGTTCTTATAGTTAAAGGTTAGGAAGAAAAGAAGGAAAGAGAGGGAAAGGGAGGAGTCATTTCCTGTGTATGTTGACCAAGCAATCTTTGGGAACTAAGCAGTCTTTAGAGATAGCCTGGGCCTTGAATGGGCCCCGCATCTTCAGCTCTTGCTTTTGACTGGTGCCCCTGCTATAGCCCAAAGCACGTAGTGTTTGCTCATGGTTCAGCATGAGTTGCTTCTATCTACTTTCAGCTGATAATTTTTAGTTACTTGCCTCTTTATTTTATGTCATTATTTCAAAGCCAAAAATATGTTCTTTTTTATGAGTGAAGAATAAACTTATTAATAAATTAGTTTAAAAGAAAATGTGTTTGCCTCCTTAATCTGGTCAGAATTGTCATATTTATTATGTTTCTCTTTAGCTGAGTGGGAGCCCTTCTCTTCACTTATATAGGAAGAGGCCTCATTATTCTAAGGATGCATCCTCAGGACACCAAAGGGGGTCCTGGGGGGTCACTATAGGCAGAAGATATGAAAATGAGTCAAAACTGGAGCAGGAAGAAAATGCTTTTTCTTAGGAGATCCTGAGTGTATGTAAAATGTGGTGACTAATCATTAAGTCTGCTTCTCTGAATGGTGTTTCTTTCTGTTGTTAGCTATTCTAAGGCTCTTTTTTTAGGTAGGCATGTATACCTGTACCTCAAAATTATTCGGGATTTATGAGTGAAAGTTTCTAATTTTTCTAATTCCAGTTGAAGGTCAAACAGGTAAATAAGATGTAAGCCAGGTGTTGTCATACTTCCTGCTGGTGAGGAGGGTGTTTGGAGCCCATTACCATAGCCAGAAGTGATACAACTTTAGAAACACAATCTTACAGGCCAATAACTAGGAATTCTCCTATTTGGTCACATTTTACCAGGCAACCCTATCACAGCAGGACCACCAGGATGTGGGAAAACGAGAACAGAAGTTACGGGACAACAAAGTCCTACGGAAATGCTCGGAAGGAAGTGAGGTAAGTTGCCTTTGCAGTTCTAAGAAAGGCCTACATCCTTAAGAGCTCGTGGTCATCCTCCCCCAAGAAGGAGTGCTGAAGTTTAGGAGGTTAGCATGATGTTTCAGAACGTAGCCTTTTTAAGTCTCACGGTCCTGGGTTTGCATCTCAGCACTTCAGCTCCCAGTTTAGTGACCCATCTGCACCTCAATTTCCTCATAATAGTACCTACCTCATAAGATTGTTCTGAGGATCAAATGAGATAATGCATTTAAAGCATTTATCATAATGCCTGGCGCAAAGCGACCACCCAGTAAAAGAAGCTGTTCTTCTTCTAGAAACAGGTCGAACCACAGAGTTGGTGCCCCAGGACAGGAAGAACTCAGTGTCTGCTGATAATCCTCTGTCTCTAAATTGAAACTTATGGACCATCTCTCATCTGTCTGGTAAAGGGTGATCTCTCCCGGGGTCTCTGTCTTATTTAGTAGAGAAATGAGACCTACCTTGAGGGTGATGTTGAGATGAGAAATAAGAATATCTTGTTCGTGGGCTTCTAGGAAATAGGAGAGGCAAGAACATGTGACTCCTCAGGCATGTGGGGAATGGTTGCTCGCTCAAGGCCAGGCACGTGAATGCCTGGCTGTTTCAGAAATGACCTGTCTAGCTTCCTGAATGCTGCCTCTCCTCCCCTAACCCTCCCACCCCTGATGCTAAAGAGACTTGACCCTCACATTCACATGAATTCTTGGCCCTCCGCAATCCTCCTGGGTATTTAAGGAACCGAAGGTCAGCGCATGCTGACTTGGCAGAAAGCCTACACGCACTGCTGCCTCTGCCCAGACCACCTGCTTCTGGCCTTCTCGTTCCTGAAACCAAACCTCCTTAATGCCCAAGCTTTAGTCACTTGGTCTCTCATCCCTTTGTACCTGAGCCCCCTCTTGACTACCCCCACTGCCTCATACCGATTGATGTCTACTACTTGAATCCTTATTTTGCCTGGTCCCAAACTCCCACTGGCTGTGTCCTCCCATATAATTCTTGTCCCTTGCAGCTAAGCTTCCTCCCAACCCATGCTTGCTGGAGTTGCTGGGTGAGAATTACACCCAGATGAAAGGACAAGGGGACCTGGGTCTACTGTGGCTGGAATCAACTGAGGGCCCTATGTTGCTACTGGTGATCCCTGGAACAAGTTGTCATCTCTACTTGGTACTTTCCAGGATCTTTGGGAAGGGGGGCGAGATGCACAGCCCACAGTCTGAGACTCTCAAGGCTAGTATGTTCTGAAGGATTGCTTTTTTCCAAAAGGGATCTCGAGCAGAAACAGAATATCGCCTCAAAAGCAGAAATGTCCAGTCTGTGCCATCTGGCGAGATACTGCCCCCCGTGTTCTGGTTCAGCAGTTAGGTTGTTACGTGTGCTGTTACATCTGGGGATGGCTGCTAAGTGTGCTGTTGGATCTGAGGCTAGCTAACTGTGCTACTGTCTGAGGACGGTGCTGGTATCAGCTCCCCACTTCCAGAACTTCACTCCACTAAAGGCCTGGCACGTGAGACAGTGAAACCTTACCCTGCTCCTGATCTACCCCTGACGAAGGCAGGGACTACAGTGGATTCATATTCTCCTCCACTGACTAATAATAATCATAACAACAACTAAGATTTATTGGGTGGCATCTTGCATTATTCTAAGGTCTTTACATGCATTGTCTCATTTAATCTCCCCACACTGTGATATACATGTGCTATTACCCCTATTTGAACATTAGAAAACTGAGGCTCGAGAGGTTAAAAACCTCACCCAAGGGTATTTCAGCCACTATATAGTAGGTAGGACCTGCATTCATAACCACTATTAGTCTTAAGCATCTGGCATCTGAGTAAAATAAATGAAAGAATGAAAAGAAAGGAAGGAAAGGAAAGGAAGAGGAAGGAAAGGAGAGAAGGACAAAAGAAGTGAAAAGAAGAACCTGGCTAGTTAGCAAGGCAAAAATGCAAAATAGAATACAGAGATACTGCTCAGGAGAGTATTAAGTTAAATCTTGAAGAACAAAGGTTAGTTTTCCTAACCTGCTTTTATGGGTCAGCTGGAGATGGAATGGTTACTGTTGCCAAGAAGTTCCGAGCCAAGTTTGAAACTTCATCGCGGTGACTGTGGTTAACCAGTATTGGTGGAATATTTGTTATCTTTGATCCTGATTTTCTACTTAGGTTTATGTTTTCCTGGCTCATTGTATGTCTCTTTTGTTACAAGCTACCTCAAATCCTTTCTGGAAAGAGGATAAGGATAAATAAATGAGCTAAAGTATACCCCAACTCCAAAGAATAAACTACTCCTATATTTTTGGGCAATGAAATACTTTACGGTTTCTCTTCAGGAGACAATGAAACTATTAATTCCTTACACCAGTCTCTCTAAGCTTGAGTTATCAGAGAGTTGACTTCTTTCTTCTCTTTGTTTATCTTGAAATATATCAACATGCAGAAATGCAGGTAGAATAGTATGTCAAATAAATACCCTGTATCCACCACCAAGCATAACAGATATTAATATTTTTCCACATTTGCTTCAGATTTTAAAAATAAAACATCACAAGTAGAAATGGAGCCTCTGTGTACCTCTTTCCCTAGAGGTACCACTATCCTGAATTTGATGCTTATCATTCATTCATGTTTTCATACGATTCCTATTTATGCATACATGCATAGGGATTTCATTGAATTGACTTATATTTTCATATTTTATACAAATAGTATCATGCAGTATGTATTTTTTGCATATTTTTTTCCCATTCAGTATTCTGTTTCTGAGCAGCTCTACCCAGAAACATAACTGATGGGAGTAATTCTACTTTCTTTTTTACTGCTGTTTGATATTTGGCTGTATGACCAATGCATGATTTATATATCCATTTTCTTGTTGGGGGGCATTGAGTGATTTCTGGTTTATAACTATTACACACAATGCTGCTTTGAATATATGTGCTCACATGTCTTGAGTTTTGGGGGTACACAATTGGCAGTGGAGTTTCTGGGTCATATGCACACATTCAACTGCATTAAATATTGTCAAATTGCTTTCTGAAGTCATTATCAGTTTACACTCCCACAAGCAGAGAATACAGTTGTTTCACATACTCAATGACAATTAGATTTTTTTTAAAAGTCTTTATTGAATTTGTTACAGTATTGCTTCTATTTTATGTTTTGGGTTTTTTAATTTTTTTTTTGGTTGCGAGGCATGTAGAATTCTAGCTCCCCGATCAGGGATCGAACCCGCACCCCCTGCATTGGATGGTGAAGTCTTAACCACTGGACCACCAGGGAAGTCCCGACAATTAGATTTTAATTTTTGCAATCTGATGTGTTAACGTGAAGTATGTGTGTGTACTTGATGGTGGCTTTTGTGTCGAGAAGAGATTGTTCAAGACCTTTTTTTTAAAAAAATACTTTTATTGAAGTATAATTGCTTTACAATGGTGTGTTAGTTTCTGCTGTATCACAAAGTGAATCAGCTATACGGATATATATATCCCCATATCCCCTCCTTCTTGCGTCTCCCTCCAGTTCTCCCTATCCCACCCCTCTAGGTGGTCACAAAGCACCGAGCTGATCTCCCTGTGCTATGCAGCTGCTTCCCACTAGCTATCTATTTTACGTTTGGTAGTGTATATATGTCCATGCCACTCTCTCACTTCGTCCCAGCTTACCCTTCCCCCTCCCCGTGTCCTCAAGTCCATTCTCTACATCTGCATCTTTATTCCTGTCCTGCCCCTGGGTTCTTCAGAACCACTTTTTTTTTTTTTTTAGATTCTATATATATGTGTTAGCATATGGTATTTGTTTTTCTCTTTCTGACTTACTTCACTCTGTATGACAGACTCTAGGTCCATCCACCTCACTACAAATAACTCAATTTTGTTTCTTTTTATGGCTGAGTAATATTCCATTGTATATATGTGCCACATCTTCTTTATCCATTCATCTGTCGATGGACACTTAGGTTGCTTCCATGCAAGACCTTTTTTTGAAGGTGAAATTTATATACAGTGAAATGCACTTAAGTGTAAAATCTGATTAATTTTGAAAATATCATCAACATCCAATTAAGATATAAAACATTTCAATCACTTGAGAAAAGTTCTTCTAGTCTATCCTTGCCCTCCCCATGAGCAATTATTTTTCTAATTTCGTTCACCATTGATTGATTTTGTCTCTTCTAGAACTTCCTGTAAATGGAACAATACAGTATGTACTCTTGTGTCAGGCTTCTTTTACCCAACATATGTTTTTGAGAATCACTCATATTGTTTTATGTATCAGAAATTGATAATTTTTTATTGCATAGTGTGAAGATACCACAATTTGTTTATCCATTCTATTGGGTTGTTTCTAACTTTGGGGCTATTATGAAGAAAGACATTTTGTACAAGTCTTTTGTTCAGTGGAACTACTGGGTCAAAGAATAGTTTTAAGTTGGACTTTATAAGGAATTGCCATACATGTTTTCAAAGTGTTTGTATAATTTTACACTCCCTCCAGCAATGTATAGAGAGTTCTAACTGCCCCACATGTTTGCCAACATTTGTTGTTGTGAGCCTTTATTATTTTTAACAATTCTAGTGTGGCTTTTTCAGCCATCTCATTGTTGCTTTAATTTTATTTTCTCTGATGTCTAATGATGTGTTTGGTTTTTTTAAATTTTATTTATTTATTTTTGTCTGTGTTGGGTCTTCGTTTCTGTGCATGGGCTTTCTCTAGTTGCGGCGAGCGGGGGCCACTCTTCATCGCGGTGCGCGGGCCTCTCACTGTCGCGGCCTCTCTTGTTGCGGAGCACAAGCTCCAGACGCGCAGGCTCAGTAGTTGTGGCTCATGGGCCTAGTTGCTCCGCGGCATGTGGGATCTTCCCAGACCAGGGCTCGAACCTGTGTCCCCTGCATTGGCAGGCAGATTCTCAACCACTGTGCCACCAGGGAAGCCCCTCTAATGGTGTTAATCATGTTTTTATGTGCTTTTTAGTCATTTTTTATTTCTTCTTTTGTGAAGTAAATGTTCAGGTCTATTGCCCATTTTTAAAATTTGAATTGTCTTTTTATTATTGATTTGTATGGGTTCTATATTTGTTCTAGGTAAAATACTTCTGTTTTGAATTATGATAAAGTCAATTCATTGATTTTTCTTTTATGGCAAGTGCTTTTTGATGTTCTCTCTAAAATGGTTTGCCTGCCCAAGGTTTGCAAAGATATTCTCCTCTGTTTTCTTCCGGAGGCTTTATAGTTTTAACTATTACATTCAGTACTATTATCTTCCTTGAATTAATTTTTGTGAATACTGTGAAGTAGGGGTCAAACTTCATTTTCTTTTCCATATGGAAACCCAGTTGTTCCTGTATAACTTGGTACAGAAAAGTTCCTTTCTCCCATTGAATTGTCTTAGCAATTTATTGGAAAATCAATTGACTTGTATATGTGTGGGTCTCTTTCTAGACTTACTATTCTTTTCCATTTAAAAATTTTTACATGAATACCATACTGTCATGATTACTGTAGCTCTGTAGTAAGTCTTCAAATCATGTAATGTAGTTCTTTCAACTTTATTTTTATTTTACAAAATTGTTTTAGCTAGTCTAGGTCTTTGCATTTCCATATAAATTTTAAAATCAGGGGCTTCCCTGGTGGCGCAGTGGTTGAGAGTCCGCCTGCCGATGCCGCGGACACGGGTTCGTGCCCCGGTCCGGGAGGATCCCACATGCCGCGGAGCGGCTGGGCCTGTGAGCCATGGCCGCTGGGCCTGCGCATCCGGAGCCTGTGCTCCGCAATGGGAGACGCCACAACAGTGAGAGGCCACAACAGTGGGAGGCCTGCGTACCACAAAATAATAATAATAATAAAATCAGCTTGCCAATTTCTACAAAGAAAAAGATTTGGGGCATTTTTATTGGGATTATAGTGGCTCTATAGATGAATTGGGGAAGATAGATATCTTCCCCAATTGCATGGATATGAGATATCTCTTCATTTATTTAGATCACTTTTTCAGCAAAATTTTGTAAGTTTCAGTTTAAATTTTATTCTGAAATAAATTTATTTATGACTTTTTTATATTTTAAAGTTTCACTTCCAATTGTTTTTGCTAGTATATAGTAATACAATTTATTTTTATATATAGCTGATCCTCATTATTTGTAGATTCTGTATTTACAAATTCACCTATTTGCTAAAGGGTATTTGTAACCCTGAAGTCAATACTCACAGTGCTTTCATGTTCATTCACAGACATGAGCAGGGTGATGAAAAATTTAAGTCAACCAACACACACCTCCCAGCTGAGGTCAGAAGGCAACATTCTGCCTTCTTGTTTTAGTTGTCATAATGTAAACAAGTGTCCTTTTCATGGTATATTTAGTGTCACATTTGTTGCATTTTTATCTTTTCTGTTGGTGATGTTGCTGTTTAAAATGTCCCCTAAGGTAGTGCTGAACTGCTCTCTGGTGTTCCTAAGCACAAGATGGTTGTGATGTGCCTAAGAAGAAAAATACATGTGTTAGATAAGCTTTGTTCAGGCATGAGTTATAATGCTGTTGGCCATGAGTTCAATGTTATTGAATCAACAATATATTTTTTAAAAGATGTCTTTAAACAAAAGCACGCATTAAAAAAAAAGGTTCCTATTGATTGACTGTCCAAAGTGTTTTACTCAGGTTCATGAGAACGTAACCCTGCATTTTTCCTAGGAGCAAATGTTAGTATTTGCTAATTCAGTGTTCACAACATCTTTATAGGATAAAACTTCAGCGAATAATGAGAATCTACTATATTGATCTTGTATCCTGTAACCATGCTCTCCTAATTTTGATAAATTCTTTTGTGGATTTCTTAGGATTTTCCAAAAATCATTTTGTCTTCAAATACAATGTTACATCTTCCTTTCCAGTTATTATACCCTCTATTTTTTTTCTTTCTTTATTGCACAGGCTAGGACTGCCAGCTCAATGTCTAAAAGAAATGGTAAGAGTGGTCATCATTGTTTTATTCCTAATCTTACAGTAAAAGTTCGATATTTCACTATAATAAGTTTAGCTGTAGGTTTACATAGATAGCCTTTGTCAGACAGGGGAAATTCCCATTTATTCCTAGTTTGCAGAAAGCTTTTTATCATAAATGAATATTGACTTTTGTAAAATATTTTTCTACATCTGTTGAAATAATCATATGACCCTTTTCCTTCATGCTGTTAATGTTATTGATTACACTGATTGATTCCCAAAGGTTAAATGAGCTTTGCATTATTACTAGGATAATATAATGATATCCTTTAACATATTACTAGATTTTATTTGCCAAAATTTGTTTAAAGGTGTCTGTGTCTATGTTTATTAGGAATACTGGTCTGTAATATTTTTCCTGTTGCATCTTTTTTAGGTTTTGGTATCAAGGTCAAGTTGGCCTCATAAAACTAGTGGGAAAGTGTTCCCATCTACTGTGTTTTCTGAAAAAAACAGAAGAAGAGCTATACCCTTTAAAATATATGCTAAATTTCCTTGTGATTTATTCTTTGACTTGGAGGTTATTTAGAAGTTTGTTGTTCAATTTCCAAGTATTTGGCCCATTATTTGAATAATAAAACCTTTCATGTCCTATTGATATGTGTGTGGTATCACCAGTATCAACATCTGAACCAAAGTTTGATTGAGGAGTCTATCTCAGTTTTGAAAGGTGACTATAACATCTGTATATCAATTTAGGTCAAAATTCTTAAGTATGTTGTTCAAATCATTTATCTTTTTTTTCCTGCTTACTCTATCGATTATTGAAAGACTCAAAATCTTTGACTAGGATTTTGGATTTATCCATTTCTCTTTGTAGTCTATTATTTTTTTCTTTATGCATTTAAGGGCATGTTATCAAGTGTATAAAAATTAAAAACT
Source organism: Delphinus delphis (assembly GCF_949987515.2). Classification (NCBI taxonomy): domain Eukaryota; kingdom Metazoa; phylum Chordata; class Mammalia; order Artiodactyla; family Delphinidae; genus Delphinus; species Delphinus delphis. Next base: position 132,302,386 of record NC_082684.1, on the reverse strand, counting down.
TACATATATTACTAGTGAGATGATGTTTTTGACATTATGAGATAGCTCTTTTATCTCTAGAAATTCTTTGGCCTTAAAGTCTATTTTCTTCAATGTTAATATAGCTACATCAGCTTTCTTTTTTTACAATTTGAATGATATATTTTTGTATACTTTAATTTCAACCTTTCTATATCCTTATGTTTTAGGTGTGTTTCTTTTATTTATTTATTTATTTATTTATTTATTTATTTATTTATTTTGCAGTACACAGGCCTCTCACTGTTGTGGCTTCTCCCGTTGCAGAGCAACAGGCTCCAGACGCACAGGCTCAGTGGCCATGGCTCACGGGCCCAGCTGCTCCACGGCATGTGGGATCTTCCCAGACCAGGGTACGAACCCATGTCCCCTGCATCGGCAGGTGGACTCTCAACCACTGCGCCACCAGGAAAGCCCAGGTGTGTTTCTTTTAAACAGCATATAATGTATATTTTTATCCAGTCTAACAATCCAGCCTTTTAAATGTGAACTTAGTTCTTTTGCATTTACTGTAATATAAAATTAACTGGGTTTAAATTAACCACCTCAATTTGTGCTTTTACTTATCCCACCTCTTCCATGTTTTATTTCATTCTGTTTTTTCATCCTTAATTGCTTCCTTTTGAATTATTGTGTATTATTGGATCTTAAATGATGGGTATTTTTTAACCATAATTTTCTCTATATGGATTTAGAAGTTATACACGCTTTCTATTTTTTGAATGACTTCCCTAGAACATGTATATATGATAGTTTTATAATGAACAATGAATTGAGAGTTAGAGGTAAAAGCACCACCAGTTCAATAAAATCCAAATTTTATATAGACTTAATCATGTACATTTGTCCTTCATATTCACACTTTTATATTTCATCTGTTCATGTCAAATCATCATTTTACACAGTTCCATATGCCCAGCACATTCATTTTCTCATTCTTTATTTACACTGGAATCAGCTCACTATTTAAATTTATATAATTTGCATTAATTTAGTATATACATCATTATTCTTGACCAATAAACCATTTTTTGTGAACTGTGGCTAAATACATTATAATAGAAATGAGAAATATGCAAATTAAGGAAACATTCATTCAACAAATATTTATTTGAGTACTTATGAGTATATTGAGTATATACCAGGCATTGTGCTGTAGCTCAGAATATAAAAGTGAGCAATAATAGATGTGGTCTCATAAAGCTCATAGTCAAGTAGACAGTACAGTGTGAATGGTGGGAAGCTACGTTAGCCCAGAGGAACTCTATTGACTGATTTTCAGCAGAAGACAACTGTTTGGAAGATGGATAATCTTTAAGAATAAAATATAGGAATATGTCTATACTTCTGTGAAAATAATTTTATGTTCTAAATTTGTGGAATATATATATATAGATATAGATAGATAGATAGATAGATAGCTAAACAATTTTTAAAGTATTTTTGACCTCTCTGAAACTACCAGATTATCTGCAGCCCACTCATTTAAACTGCTGGGGTCCAACAATGGTCTAGAGAAAGTGATTTGAAAAATATACACATAGATGTGTTTTTTAAATATCCCCCTCCAGCAGTGCAGCAGAATTTTGGTTGGTGGGATTAACTTCACTTCCTTGCCCCAGGGTTGAGCCTTGATTGACAAAAGCTGGTTAACATAGTCTCTTATCTCTTGCTACAGTCATTGTGCAGTGAATCAGATTTAAGCCAATCAACATATGGAATTTCTCTAGCATCAGTAATTGGTTCAGTAGGGCCAACCAGAGAGAAGTACAATTTTGTTTTGTTTTGTTTTGCTTTATGCTTTGAATGGTTGGGAATAAGAGAGTTGTCTCTCTCTTGTTCTCAATACAAGATATACAAATCTGAAGTCTGGAACTCCTGCAGCTCTTTAATATCGTAAAAGAAATCACCCACACCCAAAAGGGATTGCTGATAAATTAAAGAGGACTGGAAGAGTCCTGTTGGAACGATGCTTGAAGCCCTCTCTACTGCTGAACTTTTTCTCTGCTGACTGATGTCTGGGACCGCAGGAAGGAAGAGGCATAGGCTGGCATCTGGAACAATCTGAAGGATTATTGACCCATATGTCTGGTGATTGATGCTAGACTGGGACTTCCCTTGGGGCTGTCACCCACAACACCCACAAGTAGCTGATTAGGATTCCTCATAGCATGGCAGCTAGGTTCCAAGAGAAAGCATCCCAAGCTCTATCATCTTTTATGACTTAGCCTCAGAAGTTGCATAGCATCACTCTGAGATCAGAAATCACATTGATCCAGCTCTAATCTGGTGGAACATCAAAGTCACATTGTCAAGAAAAGCATGTGGAATGGGGAATAATGTTACATCCATTTTGAAAACTACAATTTGCCGCAATACCATGCTGTTTCTTGTTTCTAAAGCCTTAGATATTTTGCGACATTTTTTTCTACCTTCTTCACTGGCTAAACCATACTCAGCCTCCTCTGGTGAGAGGGCTCCCTATGAATGTACACACAGCACCCTGTATTTCTTTTATAGAGTTTACTTGTAATTTACCTGTCTGTCTCCTCCACCAGTCTGTAAGGTCCTTGTCTTCAAGTCTTCATTGCTGTAATCCAGCATATTTAGCAAAATATATGGATGAGTAATAAAGCTTTATCTTGCACTTTGTATAGCAAACCAGTTTCATTTAAACTGGTTTCTCATTTTTGAGACAGCCCTCAGCTTCAGACTTTTAATATCCTTACATCCTGCATTTTTAAGCCCTTTGCACTGACACCTCTATGCACCTTCCAGATACAAAGTTCAGATTTTTATAAGCCAGGCAAAGAACGTTCTAAGCCACCTCATGGTGGCCATGCCTGGCAACCAATTGTTCGGTCTTAGAAACATCACTACATGTGCACAGCAGAGCGAGTGGAAAAAGGAAAAAATATGTAACTCTGATACTAGTGATAAGAAGTAAAATCTCACAGGTACTATGATAGAGTCAAAGATGGAAATGATTAAAAATGACGAAAGTGCAATAAAGAACAAGAAAAGAACAAAATGGAAAGAACATGTACAAGATGCTGGAAATATCATCAAAGATGGAATCTAAAAGGTAGGATATTACTATGAATTTTTATCATTTTTTTAACTCTCTGAGACTGAAAGCCCCTCATAGTATATAAATTCTTCTGTTGAACTTTTGATTTTCTAGCAGATTTATAGGAATATACTGTACACTAAAAGAGTAGACTGCCTATCCTAAAAAATATGTGGCGCTCATAATGAGTTTACATCAACTCTGCAAGTCAAGTTTAACAGTGTATCCAGGCTGTGAACTTATGTTGAAGATGGCAACAGTAGGATATATGGTCCGGGAAGAAGATTTGAAGACTTAGATATACCTGTGCCTGACACAAGCAGAGGGTCATACTGGGTTCAGGATTGGCAAGACACTTTCTAAAATGTAAGCAAAGACCTACTGTCATTACTCTGGGCAATGTTTCTCGAGAAATGGCATAGGGAGGCCCACATCAGAATCACATTAGGGGGTCTTATAATTCAGATGCCTGTCCCCATCCCCTTTCCTCAGACCAAATCCCTGCGAGTGGATCCCTGCCTTTTTAACAGGCTCCCAGATAACTCTTATACATACCAAATTTTGGGACCAGTGCTTGGTAGATGCTGACGTTGGAGCCATGAGTCACTTGGCCTATCCCTGCAGGCTGGAAAGGAGTCCACTTTAGTCTCACCGCCATAAGAAAGTCAACCTGGGCAGACCCCAGACCCCAGGTGATATAAGCCCATATTAACAAGAAGAAAGGGTTCGCAACAAGAGAATGAGGAGAAGAATCCAAGGAAAGTTTTGGCCATCAGCTTTTAAAATGCTAACTTGATGCATTTTCAAATGTCTAAGGTCTCTGCCTTTCTCCCCTGGCTGACATTGGAATAGCAGAACTGGGTAGCCATTCTTCCAACAAATTTCTGTGAAGTGCTGGTCACGTGGTGTAGAGACTATTAAACTGGACTATGGGAAGGGACAAGTGGCTAGTGATGGAGCATTTTATGAAATTTTGATGCAGAGACTGAAGGCTTTAAGTATTTGTAAGAATAACACTTCTGGCCTCTGCGCTGTGGTGTAGCCGGCTGACAATGATGGAAATGGTGACAGAATAGGGTTGATCAACCATGCGTGGGGCAAGTGAGACCTTTGACTTTCAGCTAAACCCAGCACTGAATGTAAGAACGCAAAGATCTTCCAACTCATGAATTATGGGAAGTTAAATCTAGTAGCTGAGCTTACAAAGCCTAAGATGGCCAACAAGATGAACATGAAGATGCTGTAGGCAAACAATAAGTAACTTAGCCTAATGACCAATGCCCAAGCAAAACTGAGAATGGAAATATGTAGCTCCCCCACATAGAGCTTACTTCTTAATATGAGTTCAGCTAAAACCATTCAAATTCTGCTGGCTTTTTCCATCGGTGAGTCTGTGGCTTGTATTTATGGTCTGGGAAAGAAATAGTATGAGCGAGCTTCTCTCTACTTTTCTTTCTCATCCTGACCATTTTTCTTTCCTTTACTGTCCTCATGTCTCTCCCTGCTTCTCATATCTTGCTGTAAATCTTCTCTCAAAATTAATCATTTTTTCTATATCTGTCATTTATTTTTCTCCCTTTATTTTTTGTCTCAAATATTGCTGTAACCCTCTTGCTATCTTTCCTGCTCCATTCTCTCAGTACTCTCTCTTTCCCACACTTCTCATCACAAGAACACATCTCCCTCCCTCTCATTCCATTCACCTCTTCCTGTCCTTGTTTTTGTGTCTTTGTTTCTGAGTGTCTCCAGCCACTTGTCTGTGTATCTCAATCTTCCAAGACCTCTATGGCTATTTTTTAAAATCTCTGTGTTGATCTCAATCTCCATCAAATTATTCTCAGGAGTATTATGTGCCAAGAGAAGTGAGATATTCTGACAAGCGATGTCTAAGCTCCTATGGCGAGAAGAAGAGAGACATGTTACATCCAGCTTATCTCCTACTAGACTGTGAATTCCTCAAAGCAGGGCTAGTGCTTAGACCATGTTAGGAGCATGTATATTTATAGAACTGTTGTTACTGGGGAGAAAGTCTTGGTATCAGGTGATACCAATTACTATAAGAAAAGTAGGGTACATCAATATAATAGCAAGAGTGAGGAGCTGTGGGGATGTGTGTATATGTATAACTGATTCAATTTGTTATACAGCAGAAACTAACACACCATTGTAGAGAAATTATACTCCAATAAAGATGTTAAATATATAAATATATATATATATTTGAAAAATCACTGGAAACCATAGTTTATTTTTTAAAGTCGCATTTTCCAGTGCAAGTGGCTCTACAGCAGTGTTGAAACTTTTGCCCGTCTTTCATATGTGTCCTCCCATGCCCACTATTCTAATACTTTTTTCAATTAAAAAAATAAAACAGGACTGCCCAGAGAATAGATGGCTCTTTGTGCTGGGAAAGGGAAAAGAACGATCAGAATGAGACTGGAATATCCTGTTGCCACCAGAAAGCAAGAATCTGATTTTTTTTTAATGTTAGGGTCAATATGAGAATGCCAAAGGACCCAATTTAAGGGTTCCCATTGACCAAGCTGCAACAATTTGAGCACAAAATATTATTGTTATTATGGTTACTTGGAGCAAGTTGAGTCCATGAAAGACCATGGATTCATAATATTTCTCAAAAGAGAAAAGTTAAAATAATGAGTACAAAAATACAGCTGTAATCAAAAAATGGATAACCAGTTATGGATTTGCTTCTTGTTAATGGATTTTAACAAGCGGCTATTATTTATATATGGATATTTCGTTAATTATTGTTTTGTATAGAAATGCATAAATATATATGTGCATATTTGTTTCTGAGAAAAAAAAAGCTATGGAAATGAGCAAACCAATAATCTAGGGAAAAAACAGGAACTCTATCAAGAGGAGGACAGACTGGTTTTGTTGGTATGAGATTAACATATAATTTAGATGGAAAGAAAGTCCAACACTTAATCAGGATCAGTGATCACACAAAATTACCAAGTAGAAGAAAGGGTCAACAGGGTCTTCCAAAAAGATGAATTAGTCAAATGTCCCAAAGAGGAAGAAGCTACAACCCAGACCCAATGCCTCATCTTACAGGAAGTGAAACCACTAGATGGTCCTACTCATTTTAATAAAACACCAATAAGGAATACATATTTCTTTAAAAAGGTAACAGACCAAGTCAATATATCATACTGATAGGATATTGGGTTCTGTAACTCTGGCAAAGTGAGACTTTAAAAGTATGTTATTTCCTGAAAGACATCAGGTTTTAAAAAAATAAAACGCAAGTGAAGGTGTGACCTTAAAAATCATGTTGCAGTAAGGCCAGAAGTTATTGCAGCCTGATGATGTGTCTTGTACCCAGACCAAAAATGGATCAGCCAGTAATCCAGATTCTGCTGCCTTGGCTGGGCTGAGCACGGATACTTTTTCTTTGGGGTCTAGTAATATTACTCCACCCCTGGGAAGGAATAAAAATATATTACTAAAACCCTAGGAAGATATTAAAATAAGTATACTAATATCCCCTCAGAAGGTATAAAACAAGCACATAAATTATCAAAGAAATGAATAAGTCCATTGTTCTGAGGCTTTAGAATACATTCAAGTGTAAGTATAATAATAAGCTTTGTAGTCACTGCATTTGTGAAAGTTTTATATATTTGAAGTGTTCAAAAAATCAGCCATAATAAATCTGCAAATGCATTTTAAAAGATATAGGAGAAATTAATCAAACTATAGTCAATTTAAAATTTCAAGATACTTTGTTTTAAAAATATTTTTTATTAGGTATATGAGTTCAGTAATTTGAACATTAAACAAAATACAAGTTTCTTGCTCCTGACAGGAAAATTTAGAAACCTGGGCTGTGAGGTCCCTTCCCCTAAATCATCCCAGAGGAAATTGGAAACCTTTCTTGCACATTAGAATTACCCAGGAAGCTTTAAAATCTATTGATAATCAGGGGCCCTCCTTGGACCATTTGTATCAGAATCTTCAGAAGCAGAATCTGGGCACTAGGGTATTTTAAATACTCCACAGTTCCAGCTAATATGCAGCCAGAGTTAAGGAATTAATAGAGGAGTTGAGAAGGCAGAGTCTGCGGAACTAACATCAAAACTTTGAAAAGGCCACAAGGAGACCAAAGACAGTTGTGAGTTGGTGTAGAAGCTCATGGCAGTCTGGGATGGGGACATAGTGGAGCAGTAGGTGTAGCTATGGCAGGTGAATTTTCTGTTACTTATCCCCTACGTTGATTTGGCGGGATGTTTTTCTGACCCCATCGCTTCCATGGACTGGAAATTAGCAAGAGCAGACCGGTTATGCATATGGAGGGGATGGAAGGGTTGGGGAGATGGGGAGAATATCAGGGTAGCTTTAAGACCCTCCCAAGTTGAGAATCTGGTGAGAACACGTGTATAACATCTAGCTGCCCTACGGCATTTGCTTCCTCCTTCCCTTCCTCTCCATACCCTCAGTGACAGTGGATTGCAACCTAAGAAGTTTATCTCCTCTTGGAGATAACCTTTTTCCCAGGAATTTAAGGAAGATTCTCTGAATGGAGGCAATGCCTGGTGAAGGAACTGGGAATGGAGTTGGTCTGCAGGTTCTGTGATGTGTGATGCTCTCATTCCTAGACTTCCCCAGGTTCCACAAATAGTCCCAAGGATCAATACCACACAGACTATATTCTCTGACCACAGTGCAATTATGTTAGAAATAAATTACAAAAGAATAATTATTGGGAGATGATTCTCCATAGGTCTCTTGTGTTTCTGTATGTCTTCTGAGCAGAGGCATTGTCAGCTTTTAATTACCTTTTCAAGGATGTTTATGTAACAAACAGCCTTGGAAAAAGATAGCATCTCCCTCCATGGCAGAGGGCAGGTGTGTTTGCTCTCTAGTAAAACGAAGGTAATGTCTCCCTGTGGGGCAAAGATTGGGTAGGTTGGCTTATACCCCCTTATGAAAGATTGGAGTTTCCTAATCTCAGGGTCCTTCAACTGTGACTGAAACCTACTACAGGTGCAGCATCCTCCTGGACCCATATATGCATCACTCTTGTAGGACTTAGGAGGCAAGGGGAACCAATGAGAAAATGAAGTCATTTGTCTTTGATCCAGGAGTCTCATGTCTTCCGGCATTGTTTTTGAAACTGACTGGCTACCTTGGTACCTTACAAGCAGGTAAAATCCAAGATTCTTCACAGTTGTTGATAATAACTTTTTAAAATCCTTTAAGTCTAGAAATGAAATTGCATACAACTAAAGAATCTTTAAATTAAAAAGGAATTCATGAATATAATATAGAAAACAGAATAAACTGAAAGTATTTTAAGCCAAAATTTATGGACATAGCTAAAGCAATATTTAGAGGGAAATTTATAAATTTAAATAAATGTATCAGGAATCAAGAAAGATTGAAAACTAATGAGCTGTTTAGTTCAAGAAGAAAAAAAATGGAAATTAGAGCAAAACTAAAGAAATCAGAAAGGAAGAAATATTAAGGGCAGAAATCAAAGTAAAGAATAAGAAAACAGTAATAATACAAGATATAGTAATAGTAACAACAAACGATACTGAAGATCAGTAAAATTAAAAGCTGATATTTAAATTTTTTTGAAAAGATAAGATGGTCTTCTGGGAAGAAAGAAAGAAAAAGATTGTATAAAGCAAAATGCAGAATGATAAAAAGGGAATAACTGCAGATGCATAAGACATTTAAAAATAATAAAAGAATATTGTGAAAACTATAGCCTAATATATTTGAAATTGTAGATGAAATAGATTTTGCTCTACATGGTAGTATTTAAATAACTCAGCAACAAGTAAAGCTTGGTGCTGGCTAATCAGGATGGGCACGTGCCAATCAGAAAGCATTCTGTCTGGTTGCCAGGCTGGTGTGTCCTGCCTGAATAACAACTCTGTATTTCTGAGATGAAAATTAAATTCCCAATTGGCCCAAGGAGAAATATAAATATCAAACAGGCCAGTAAGCATTAAAGAAGCAAAATGGTAATCAAAGATTTCCTTTTCCAAAAGGCTGCAGCCCAGAAAGTTTTTTAGATGAAAGCTTTACAAACTTGTAAGGAACAGGTAATTCCCTACTTCATGTATTCTCAAAGGGATCAAAATCCACTGGTTTGGGGAGAAGGGGAAAAATCTTAGGTATTAAAATACTGTGGTCCTCCAAAGGGTCACGGTTCATAAACAGATATACAGTGTTTCTATGGTATTAAAATTTCAAGGTGGGGGATTAGGAAAAAAAACATATCTAAAGGGGCTCCAGGGAGAAGGGGAGACTAATAAAAAAAAAGAAATTGAGAAACACCCCCTAATTTTAGTCAAGAAAATAGAGAAAGAGCAAAAACTTCTAAAAGGCTAGTATAACTGAATACAAAACTGGATAAGAAATGCACACACACACATACACATGTATATATTTATATACACATATGTATGTATTTATATTTATAAGTGAAATGTCCCTCTGTAGATATACAGTCATATTCAATTATGAAAATGCATGCAAAAATCCTCCATAAATATTCATTAAACTAATCCAACAATATTAAAACTATATCTCAGAACCAGATTTACCCTCCTGCCTTAAACAATGAGAAAAACTGGACAGGATATGTGGAGCAACTGCTTTAAGATATAGGATGATATGAAGATGAAGCCTGTGATTCCAGAGAGAAGGGAAACCAATGAGGTGAGTCCTACCATCACTGTAGCTTTCTGCCTGGAGGTACATTCTGGAGAGCAGAGTGTGTAGGGCATTCCCAAGCAGAGCACAGTGTTCTCTCTGAGTTGAGGAGCAGAGATTGGAGTTCTGGGAGTCTGAGGGAGCTAGAAGCTGTGGAGGCAGAGTTCCATAGAGGAGAGAGCTACAGAAAACCAGCTCAGTCTTTGGTTAATAGTAGGATGTGTAGACACAGAGTGAAACTCTTCTATATACATTTATGTACATCTATATACATTTATGTACATCTATACATTTATGTGCATATATGTAACCAGAATATTACTATTTGAAAGTAGATTGTGATAATTAGAGCTGTTTACTATACCTGCTAAAACAACTACTGTATACAAAATAAAGAGTTATAACTAATGTCCCCAAAGAAGAAAATGGGTTCATAAGAATATTCAATTAATCCAAAGGAAGTCAATAAAATAGGAAAAAATTCCCAAATAACAGATGGAACAAATAGAAATCAAATAGTGAAGTAGAAGCATATGACTTATTGTATAAAGTACAAATTGTATAAGCACCAAATTAAAAGGCAGAGATTGTCAGATTGGACAAAAAAACAACACCTAACTATATGCTGCCTACAAGCAATCCACTTTAAATATAAAGACACAATAGATTAAAAATAAAAGAATGGAAAAGGGGACTTCCCTGGTGGTCCAGCGGTTAAGACTCCACGCTCCCAATGCAGGGGGCCTGGGTTCAATCCCTGGTCGGGGAACTAGATCCCACATGCCGTAACTAAAGATTCCTCATGCTGCAACTAAGACCTGATGCAGCCAAATAAATAAATAAATATTAAAAAAAAAAAAAAAAAAGAATGGAAAAGAATACCAAGGTAACCCTGATCAAAATAAAGCTGGAATGGCTATACTAATATCAAACAAAGTAGAAGTCATTGAAAATAATCTTAGCAGGGATAAAGAAGATTATCATTTAATAATGATAAAAGGGTCATTTCATCAAAGGACATAACAATGTTTTTTGCACCAAGTAACAGAGGATCAGGATACATCAAGTAAAAAGCTAATGGACTTGAAAGGAGAAATTGGCAAATTTACGATTACAATCAGAGATTTCAGCATCCTCTTTTAATAATTAATAGAACAAGTAGAAAATCTGTTTGGACATAGAAGACTTGAATAACGCCATAAACCAAACCATATTTATAGAACACTCCACCCAACAGCTACATAATACACATTCTTTTCAAGTGCTCAGGGAATATTGACTAAGACAATATTCTGGGATGTAAAACAAACCTCAATAAATTGAAAACAATTCAACTCATGCAAAATATGTTCTCTGACTACAATGCAATTAAATTAGAAAACAAGAGAAAAATACCTGAAAAACCTCCAAGTATTTAGAAACTAATATACTTCTAAATAGCCCATGGATCAAAGAAGACATCAAAAGTGAAATCAGGAAGCATTTTGAACTGAATGAAAATTGAAACACAACATATCAAATATTGTAGGATGCTAGTAAATTAGTGCTTAGAATTTGTCTGAAAGGTATCAAATTAATGACCTGAGTTTCCACATTAAAAAAGTAGTAAAAATAGAGCAATTCAAGCTCAAAGAGAAAACCAATGTAACACTTGTTTTTTAAAAAAGTCAATAAAATTGATGAATCTCTAGTCATATTGATTAAGACAAAAAGAAGACACTAGGAGAAGGAAGTGATGTAATCACAGTTTCAACAGACATTTAAAGGATAAAAGGGAATATGATGAACAACTCTCCAGACATAAATTCAGCAACTTAAATGAAATGGACCAATTCCTTGAAAGACCCAGACAATGAAAGCTTATTCAAGAAGAAATAGATAACCCATATAGCCCTGTATCCATTAAAGAAACTGAATTTTTACTTCAAAGCCTTCCCACCAAAAAAACTTCATACTCAGATGACATCACTAGTGAATTCTGTCAAATATTTAAGAAAGAAAACTAATTTTAAATAAACTCTTCCAGAAAATTGAAAACACTTCCCAACTCAGACTTTAAGTTAACATTACTCTGATCCCCAAACCAAACAGACATTATAAGAAAGAAAATTACAATCCCAAATCCCCCAGGAACATAGATACCAAAATTCTTAACAATATTTTAGCAAATCACATCCACTGATACATGAAAAAATAATACATCATGACCAAGAGGATTTCATTCCAGGAATGTAGGGTTGGTTTAACATTTGAAAAATTAAACAATGCAAATCACTATATTAAGGAGTACAAGAGAAATATGAGATGATTATCTGAGTAGATACAGAAAAAGTACTTTGTGCCATCATTCACAGCCTCCCCTGTGGCCCACGCACAAGGGCGGGAGAACATCAGGAGAGAGGATCTGTAACAGCTTTGCGAGTGACGAGAGTCACCCCTCCATACAGACGTCCAGATTGCTCCTAAAGCATTCTTGCCTCTGGGCTGGCTCCCGGGAGTGGACAGAGAGGCCTTCCCTTTGCCTAGTGATCAACAATTCCCAGACCTGCCTATGTGATGGCCCCCAACTACTGCCTGATCCATCAGAGTTTTAACCCCCATCTTAGACTACTGGTTTCATGCTATGATCTTAGGTTATTAGGTGGCCAGGTGCTTCACCCAATCCACTCTCTACCAGTAATGGGAACTGACATGCCCACCACCCCTGAGGTACTGACCCCACCCCATTCCCTTGACGATGGTTAAGTGGTCAGTTTAGGGCTTTGCTACCACAGGTGAATATTGTTTACCATTCAACCCACGCTACCATTTTGTCATCCCTGTTGGATGATAAAAGTGAGTTTATATTTTCTTTTCTTTTTTTTCTATAAAACTCTTTGTTTCTATTCTTAGAATATTAAGTTGAAATTTTAAAATCGTGTTTATTCATTCTTTAAATATTTATTGAGTGACCATGTGGATAAGTTCTCCATGAATGTAATGTAAATATAGCCTCGCGGGATATTTTTTGTTTGTTTTGATTTGTTTTGTTGCCTTTTGGCCCTCTTTACCTATTTCTCCTAACCCTCACCCCTCGCCTCTGACAATCTCCAATCTGTTCTGCATATCTGTGAGCTTGGTTTTTTGTTTTCATTTCTGTTTAGATTCCACATATAAGAGAGATCATGTGGTATTTGTTTTTCTCTGTCTGACTTATTTCACTTAGCATAATACCTTTGGGGTCCATCCATGTTGTCCCACATGGCAAGACTTCATAATTTTTTATGATTGAATAATACTTCATTTTCTATCTATCTATTTATCTATGTCATTTTCTTTATCTCTTCATCCATCAAATGGACATTTAAGTTGTTTCCATTCTTGGCTATTGTAAATAATGCTGCAATGAACACATGGGTACATATATCTTCTCAAGTTAGGGTTTTCCTTTTCTTTGGATAAATACCCAAAAGTGGAATTCCTGGATCTTATGGTAGTTCTATTTTTAATTTTTTGAGGAACCTCCATACTGTTTTCCATAGTGACTGCACCAATTTATATCCCCACCAACAATGCACAAGGGTTCCCTTTTCTCCACATCCTCACCAGCTACTTATTTCTTATTTTTTATAATAGCTATTCTAACAGGTGTGAAGTGATATCTCACTGGTTTGATTTGCATTTCCCTTTGATTAGTGATATTGAGCATTGTTTCATGTACCCATTGGCCATCTGTATGTCTTCTTTGGAAAAATATCTATTTAAGTCTTTTACCTATTTTTCAATCAGATTGTTTATTTTTTTTTACTACTGAGTTGTATGAGTTCTTTATATATTTTGGATATTATCTTATCAGGTATATGATTTGCAAATATTTTCTCCCATTCAGTAGATTGTCTTCTCATTGTCCTTTACTGTACAGAAGCTTTTTAGTTTGATATAGCTCCACTTGTTTATTTTTGCTTTTGTTTCTTCTGCATTTGGTGTCAGATTCAAAAAATCATTGCCAAGACCTATGTCAGGGAGCTTCCTGCCTTATATTTTATTTCCTATGTACTCTAAATAGGGCCAATAGCTTCTTGCTTTTACTCTCAAATCACCCATGATTTTTCTCATAATAATCTCCATACTTTAATATTTCCAGAGTCCCCTCTAACCCAAGTTTATTGTAAAGATAGTTTCTTCGATGAGGAGAGGGAGCCTGCTGGCAAGACTGTGGGAAAAGGACTACTGTTTTACATTATAAACCTTGGAAGCACTATTTGACTTTTAAAGCTGTATATATGTAATTCTTATATAAAATTAAATCAAAAAAGAAAAAGAAAAGGTCTAGAATGCTTGCTGTTCTTCTTCATCCTGGGCCCAATGCAGGCATCACTAATCTATAACAGTGCTCCTTTCTACTATCTCACAGCCTCACAGCCCTTCTCAACACAGTACTCCAGTCAGGCACTACCAGCCAGAGTTGACATGAAACCAGTTCTCCATTCCTGATCTTTTTCATTGGCTCTGCTTAGAGATTTTGCTTTTGCTTTTCTAGCTCTGAACCTTGTGCCTTTTCCAGAATGAATCCAAGCTTCAGCTCTCTGGTGTCATACACCACAGCCTATGATGTAGACTGCTTCCAAACCAAGTCATGCCTCACTGCCAGGGAACCTTCTGTGGCCTCCCTGCTCAATGGGGAGGGGGAGTTAATAGCTATAGTGTACCAGAGCAGATTCATTTAAAGAGGTCCAAACAGCCAGAACCCCTAAGAGAAAACCCCCTTTGGGAATAGTGGGTGCAGCTGACTGGACATCTTATTGCTTCAGAGGTCTGCAGTCCCTTCTGTCAATCTGAATCACCCTTGGGACAGAGAGTGACTTCCTACCTTTCAATACTTTCCTCTCTAAGAAGAGTAGCAGCTTCCTACAACCCTTCCAACTGTGATTGGGTTACACCAGGTAGAGAGATCTTGTATTATATCCTCAGAGGATGTGGTACAGGAAAATCACAGCAGTGAGACCTGGTACTCCATGCTCCCACCCATTAGGAAGAGCACTGATTTTTTTTTAATATTTTCCCTTGCAAATCTTCAGTCTCAGAAGCAGAACAATCAATCATATTGTCAACACAAATAGGCCTCATAAAATTCAAAGTTAAAGTTACCTCTGACAGTTTCCTCACCCATAAAACGAGCGGGGTAGACCAGATAATCTCTCAGGGTCTTTCCAGCTCTTACATCTAGTGACTTTAAGGCTTCAGTCAACAATATAAAATAAGAGTGGAAAGCAAAGGACTCCCTTTAAAAATTAACACAGGTTCTGGAGAAAAAGAGGATTGGTTTGAAAGATAAGAAGCCAGAATGAATTCTGAAATGAAGTAGAACAATGAGAACGTGCTTGTAAAGTGTCTCACCACCCAAGTGCCTTCCAGTGGGCTCTGGATAACTTCCAGACTGGGTGATTGCTGACTGATAAGAATCGTTCTTCATTAATGTAACCGTGATTTGTTGTGTTTGCCAAAGGTTGGAAGAAAATTGAGCCAAGAGCTGGAGGCCAGAAGTTCCCGCTCCTGCCCTACACATCTAGACTTTGCGTTTTTACATTTTCTACTACATTTCAAGGCAAGTAACTTTAATTTTGCTTCTCTGTCCTCTGTCACTGTGAAATACCACATCTCCATGGGAATAGAGGATGCCTTTAGCTTCAGCAAACCTGCTAAAATCCTTCTGGAATGTGATGTAGCAGGATTTGCCTTTCCGTTGGTGGAGGTTCGGGCGTGAACGAAAAGAGTTGCTTGTTTCCAGAATGCAAACTCTCCAAATGCAGAGATACAGGAGATCTCTCATGGAGGAAGCAGTGTCTTCAAAAATTAAAATGGAAAATCCTTAGGCAAGAAAAGCTTGTCTTAAGTTTGGCACAGAATTTGGGACCATTGCTTTGGGAGTCAATGACACCCAGATGGGAATGGAAGCCTCCGGGATGGATGAGGCAGCTCAGGGAGAACAAGTGTGTGCAGGGGGAAGGGATGACTTGGGAGAGGAGGCTGTGGGATGGGTACTATCTTGGGTCTGTTCCTAAGAGGCATGTTTTTCCAGCCTCTTCATGCCATCACACACCTCCACTTAGTAGAGTGTTGCATTTCTTTATTCACTTATTGAATTATACATTCTTTCACTTACTCACTTGCTCATTTATTCAAAAAGCATTTATTCAGCACCTACCATGTGCCAAATATTGTCTGAGTTCACGTGGAGGGATAGGACATGGTCCCTGCCCACCAGGGCTCACAGCCCAGGTTGAGGAGGTAGATAGATGCCACTCAGCATGGTCCATGCCACGGTGGGGTGAGCAGATGAGGTGGTGGGGGCATAGGAGAGGGGCAGCTAAGCCACCTTTGGGAGGGAGCTCAGCGAGCTTTTCAAAGGAGAGCCTACCTTATGGGTCCTGAAGGGCATGGTGTTGTTTGAAGGGTCCTGAATTGGTGAAGGTGTATTCTAGGCTCAGGGGGTAGCTTGCAGGCTGGCTCCGAGACAGGGAAGAGCACATGGGGCTTGAAGGTCTACAAGTGGTTCAGAGAGCTCGGATGAACTGACCACACACTTTGTGGGAAGCTGGAGCCCTCATCTTCACTGGAGGGTTTCCTGAGCCCCTCCTGCTAAGAAATCACCTTGTTTGTGCTGGCCATGTGAATTCATATGGTTTGATTGTATTTGACTCTGTGCGGTTGGGTTCAATGAAAGGTTCCTTCTTCGGAAGGAACATGTGGATTTTTGAACCGGAGGATAACTGAAGAAATTGTGCAGTAGTGGACAAAATGATTGATCGGTGAAGGGACTGAAGGGAGAGGCCCTCAGGAGAATCTGGCCGCCATCAGAGGCATTCAGAATGGCGCACACACAGTAGGGAAGGGAAGCAGTGTTAGCTTTTGTATCAGGCACCGGGAGAAATGCTATCGACAGGTTACCTCAGCTCCCCACAACCACCTAATGGAAGGGGTGTTACTGCACCCACTTTACAAATGAGGAAGCAGAGGTCTGAAGTTTGTCAAAGCCACTTGCCCTGCACCACTTTGAGAGGTTTGTCATGGTTTTCTGACTTAAGCAGAGACTGAATTAAGTCGGCAGAAGTAAGATCCATGTTGGGGGAAGAAGCGGCACAACTGAGTGTCTAGTTAGGTGTGAGCATCTCAGGAGACCTCGCATGAGCTGGAGGATGTGACAAGTAGTGGTGTCACATATACGGCAGGGAACTCAGGAGAGATGGTGGATTTTTAGCACACAGTTTCATCATTCTTCATTCTAACGATTCAATGGAAGATTTCACTAGAGATGCAGCAGCAAAAGCAAAGAAAAAGAGACAAAGATCTGTGCTATTATGGACCTTAGATTCTAGTGGGGAGGCAGATAAACAAGATAAATACATTTACACTAGAGTAGGGTAAATGGTGACATGCACTAAGGAGAGAAATAGAGGAAAGAAAGGAACACAGAAATGTCAGGATGGTTATATTTTGTTGAAGGAGTGACCAGGAAAGTAGCGTGTGAGTTAAGACCTGAAGAAATTGAAAGGTGAATGATGAGGATATCTGGGGGAAAGCGTTTCTGGCAGAGGGACTAGCAAGTGTAGTCCCAATACTGGCTTTGAAGTCTGTTAGTTTCATGGTCACTCCAAGGATCTCTTGGAAACCGGTGGGAGGGTGCCCTGTCCCCTGTATGGTATTTTTATGAGGCATTTATTTTTCCTGCTAAAAATATCCTGTGCCTTTCTGAAGGTGGGGGAGAAGGGAGGGAAGTGGAACGGAAAAATTATTTCAGCATCTTGCTTGCAAATCTGCTCAGTGGACTGGAGTTTTTACCTACTGTGGGTTTGAGCACTTGCTTTCCATGCCCATTTCTGGATGTCCTCACTAACATATTCCAGCCCAGGCCCTTTCTGTTTTAATGAAAGAAAAGCAGTACAATCCCACCCACTCATCTTAGATACTCCCTCTGGATGGCCTGGTCAGTTTCCATTCCAGTAGATGGCACGAAGCTGAGTTCATGGAGCACAGAAAGTCTGAACATCTGTTTCTATGGGTCTAAATGATGTCATTTGTCCTGAAACACCCCCAGCCCCACACACAGCCCAGATTCTAAATTTGGAGGAAGAAAAAAACAGAAGGGGAATTCCTACCGGGCTAATGTTCTTGGATGTGGAAAGGCACCCAAATCTGGCTTCCATGAATGGACTGATTGAGCTAGGTAGACTCAAGAGGGTTAATCTCCCCTCACTGCTTCCCTAACGCTGTCCTTTGAAAAAAGAAAAGAAAAATAAACTGGGAAAAGTCATTACTGTGTGAAATGGGGCTGGGGATTAGGATTTCCGTGGGTCTAAGAGCAACTGAGTCATTACCATTGCACAGATTCAAGGTTGATTTCGGGGTGGCTGAGTTCATATATCTGAGAAACTGTCTAAAAAAAATTTCACTGTGACCCAGCCTGAGCCAGAGTAACAGCTTGCTTCAGAAAAGTGAAAATAAGTAAATAACGTCCCCACTGTAGAAAGAGGTGGGGTGGAGACTGAAGCATGGAGAAAGGAGGAAGCTATGTGAAGGGAGCCTTATGTGGCTCAGAAGGAACGGCTCCTCTCTGAGCTTCAGGGAAGTCCCTGAAACAGTTCTTCAGGGTGAGGGCTGTGACCCTTCCAGGTCTCAGAACCAGGACTTGGGATCCCCATGCTGGTCAGTTTGGGTTTAGAGAAGGATGAGAAAGGGATATTCTGTGAACGGTATTTAGCGTTCCAGGTCAGGTGGGCTGCTTTAAAGTCCAGTTCTGGAGGGGGTCACAGTGCACAGTGCTGGTAGAAGGCCAGGGCGGGAATGGGTGCGGGGTATAGCTTAGGTTCTGTGTTGCCAACTTGGGGCACTAGATTCTCGATGGCAGCAGCACATGGGGTCCTCCTGGTAGAAAACTATATCCACAGCATTATCTGGAGAAGTGCTTTATCTTAGCACTTTAAGAAGATAGCAAAAGATGTGTTTGAACCTATACTTTTGAATAAGAACTTTATGTTGTTACAGTATAGATAACGTAAGTTTAATTATATACGCCTGTGCAGAAGGGTTACCATAACAAGCCTGAGACTGCTGTCCTTAGAAAGGCCCACTTGTCATGTTGGCCCTTGGCTGGTGTGTGGGAACGTGGCCAGTAAACAGTTCCCAAGACTGACACAAAACTCACCCTAAATGATAAGGGTAGCTCACTGTGCCTGTCCTGTTTGTATAATGTGGTTTATTGTTGAACACGTGGTTTCCTTCTGGGAGTCTGGAATGTTGATACAATAGGGTGTCTGTATGACCAGCCCCCCAAAAAACCTTGGACGCTGAGTTTCTAATGAGCTTCCCTGATAGACAGCACTTCACATGTGTTATTACAACCTGTTGCTGGAGGAATTAAGCTTGTCCCATGCGACTCCACTGGGAGAGGACTCTTGGAAGCTTGCACCTGGTTTCCTCTGGACTTCTCATATGCCTTTTCCCTTTGCTGACTTGGTTCTGTATCCTTTCACTATAATAAATCATAGCCATGAGTGCGGCCATATGCTGACTTCTGTGCGTCCTCGCAAATCACTGAACCTGGAGGTGGTCTTGGGGACCCCCGCACAACACTAAACCATACCTACTATAGGGCTGAGCTCTAAAATTAATGACCAAGCAGCTGCATAGCACAGGGAGATCAGCTCGGTGCTCTGTGACCACCTAGAGGGGTGGGACAGGGAGAGTGGTAGGGAGGCGCAAGAGGGAGGGGATATGGGGATATATGTATACATATAGCTGAGTCACTTTGTTATACAGCAGAAACTAACACAACACTGGAAAGCAATTATACTCCAATAAAGATGTTAAAAAATATTAACGACCAGCTTCCTCTGCACTAAAGAATTTGAAAAATTCTTCAGTTAGGTAGGGTCAAAGGAAGGTGTTGATTCCAGCCTGGATAATTCTGTTGACCTATTCTTGGTGACCCCTACTGTTCCTGTCCCGTGCCCTGTCTCACCGACTAATTGCTTCCCTGTACCAGGACCCTACCCCCATGTGCATGCTATTCTCAGTCTCTACTTACCTATCATGGAGCAGAGGCAGATCAGAGACAAGGAAGGAGTATTGGGATCTATCAGTGATTGCTGCTCAGAACTCCATGGGTGTTTGCAGTTCAACTCTTAAGCCAGCAGGAGAGTGACGATGATGCACTGGCCTACAGGTCCAGTTCAGGACAGACCCCTTCAGCAGGGCGTAGATGGGCTTGTCCCAAGTGTGCCTTTCTGACTGAGATTTTTCTAGATTCCAAGCTGACCTACTTTTACCTGGTTTCCACACACTTTTTCCTTAGATATGCTGATGCAATCAATTTATTAACACAGAGTCATGCACTGGCCTGTGGGCCTCAGCTTCTGTAAGGTGGCTTTTTCTGTCCATAACCCCATGTGTTGATTGGCTCTGAAAGACCAAACTCATCCAAGCTCGAGGGCACTCCTCACTCATGGTTCCTTCCTCCAGCTGCAGTTACCACCTTGTATGAAGAATTGCTTAGAAGCCTGCTGTCATTTCTGGACCATCCCACAGAGAAAAGCAAGTTTTCAGCTTGTATGTGCTGTTCAAGGTCTTAGAAAGCAACTTGCCATGTACCGCATTGTGGTTCCCAGACAGCCACTCATGTGTGGAGGCTTTCCTGGCAGGACGAGCCTATTTCTCCAGCATCATTCCCTTCTGCGGACATAGCCTACATCCGTGAGGATATGAGAAGGGGCCTTGGGAAGTACACAGGAGGCATACTGAGAGGAGGTCATTCTCAGAAGTCTGGAAGACGTGTTTATCTTATAGACTTTTGACTCCAAGGGCTGGTTTTCTACATTTCCTAGTCCTGATTTGCTTTGGAAGAAAATAATCCATGGGTCTGACAGGCCCCATAGAAGGCCAAAGAAAAGTGGAGCTCCTGGGTGTGGAGGTGAAGGGAATAAAGGAACAGAAGTGTCTTGGTGGCCGCAGGACCTAAGGGAGTGGTAGGAGAAGGAAAGAGAGATGTGCATGCATGAGGGGCCAGGAAGCCCTAAGAGCTTTTTGCTGATAGAAGTCTTATCGCCCCCACTGAACAGTGGAATAGGATCGAGGGACCACTCATGAGCATGGACCTTCATGGGTTGCTGTAGGTGGGTTCTTACAAGTAGCTTCAGATCCAAAAAGAGAAACCACTCAACGTGTTCCGCCTCTGCATGATGGATAGGCTGAGAGTAAGACTTTTGGCTAATGTGCCGCCCATCCTTCCAACATTACAAGCTTAGTAGGAAAATCGGAAAATCTCATTATTACCACTGCAGGAAGTGCTGGATGATCAGAGGAGTATATTAGAACTCCCGACTTTCCTATCTGGCAGCTTTTCCTCATTGTTAACTTCAGAAGTCTCTTTATCTGAGGTGTTTGGGGTCAGAAGCCTTTAAGGAACCATGATGTGAAGAAGGTCTCCTTTCATATCTAGAGGATCTGCTCCCCATCTCCAATGACTGTGAGAAGAGACCCCATCATTTGCACTGACACACACTGGCTGTGCACCTGGGGTGGTTGGGAGAAGCCATAGAGTACTGACTAAGACACAACCTCTTCCTTCAGGGAGCTTGCCATCTAACATGGTAAGATCAGTAAGTAGGACTAAGAAGATGGCATATTATTGAACAGAGGACAAGTCGATGGACCAATCCCAGCCCACATTGGTGGAGGGTTCTATCCTTACACGTTTCCCATCTGCAGACAGATTTGCTCAGTAGACTGTGGGAGCTATATTCATTCCCCAGAATTAATGGCTTTCTGCACCATCTGTAAATATCTTTTTTTTTTTTTTTTTTTTTGCGGTACGCAGGCCTCTCACTGCCGCGGCCTCTCCCGTTGCGGAGCACAGGCTCCAGACATGCAGGCTTAGTGGCCATGGCTCACGGGCCCAGCCTCTCCGTGGCATGTGGGTTCCCCCCCGGACCGGGGCACGAACCCGTGTCCCCCGCATCAGCAGGCGGACTCTCAACCACCGCGCCACCAGGGAAGCCCCTGTAAATATCTTTTAAGGAGGTCTTCAACAAGTGTATTTTAGTTTCTCGTAACTCAAGCCAATCCAACATTTATTAAGGCCTACAAGAATGGAAAAGAATGTGGTCTGTAACCTCATGTCCCCTGGTTTTGCTTTCTTGAGATTGCCTCTGAACCCCAAATCACTGCTTGGCAGGCAGCACAAAACCTCCAGCCCCAGCTGACCCACTGAATAGGTGCTTAAGTTGAAATCTCAGAAACTTTCCAGAGGAAAAAAAACCAATTTCCCTAAGCATACAGAAATATTTCATGTAGCTGTATTTGTATACTCTGCATTTCTTCCTGTTGCAAAGGATGACCTGTCTCTGCCTCTGTCTCTGCCTCTGCCTCTGGCCAGGGCAACCCACCACCTGTTGACTGGGTCCTATCCCTTCTTTCCTTTCAAGGACTTTGCATCTTTCTCTGGTATCATTAACTTTACCATTTCTAGCAGTTTATCCCATTGGCATATCAATATGTTGTAATGTCCCTTAAGATATTAAAAAATAAATAAATCTCTTCTCGACTTCCAGTTCTTTATCTATTTTTTTATTTATTTTGCTTTCTTTATAGGAAAACTCCTCAAAACAGCTGTTGCTCCTTTCTCTACTTCCCCTCTTCCTATTCTTTCTTTGACCCATTTCAGTCAGGCTCTAGTCTCCACGGTAATAATGAAGCCAGAATTCTCACAGAAAATGTGAAAACCAGCCCCAGTTGCACATTAGCAACTCTAATCTTGCTAAATGCACTGGTCATCTCTTATCTTCATATCAGTTGACCTCTCATTAGCATTTAATGCAGGAGGTCACTTCCTTCTTCTGGAAACCCTTTCTTTTCTTGAATTTGAGGTAGCCCATTCTCCTGGCTTACTTATACACTGATTACTCTTCCATGCCCCTTACTGGCTTCTCCTTCCCTTTCTTCCCTCTAAATGTCGGGGTGTTCTTGCGCTCAGTCATCAGACTTGTTCTCTATCTCCCCTCACTTTTAGGTGATCTTACCCAGTCTCGTGATTTTAAATACTGTTCATACTCTAAAGACCCCCAAACATGTTTCCAGCCCTGACCTCTCCCCTAAGCCAAATACCTTCTTAACACGCCCACTTGGACACCTGCTGGGCAGTTCATAGTTTGTATGTCCAAAATAGAACTCTGAATTTCCCACCAGAACCCCTCCTCATGCCTGTGTCTTTTCCAGTTCGCCCCTCTCTCAGTCAAGGGCACCACCATTTACCTAGATGCTCAGGCTCCAAGCCTATGAGTTGTAATTGAGTTTTCTCTTTACCCTACGTTCCACATCTAAACCATCAGTGAGTTTGGTTGGTTCCATCTGCATAATACATCCCGGATTCAACCCCTTCTCACCACTCTTACTGATGTCACCTGTCTGAGCCTCGCCCATCACTCTCTGGAGCCACTCGAATAGCCTCATAACTCATCTCTCTGCTTCCTCCCTTGCCATCCCTCCCCCAGTCTGTTCTCTTCATGGCCACCCAAGTGGATATTTTTAAAATTCAAATCAAATCATGTCAACCCCTGCTCAAAACTTAGAATGAAACCCAAGTCCTTACCATGGCTGCCTCTCACTCTCACTTCTCTCTCTTGCCCTCCTATTCTCACTACACCAACCTTCTTGCTTTTTCTCAACCCACTAACTTTATTCTCACCTCATGGCTTTCATATTTCCTATACCTGCTGCCTAGAATGCTGCCCAGGATCTTTTGCATTCTTACTTCTTCCCATTACGTAGATCTCAAGCACTTATTATTGCCTGATATTATAAGGTTTATTAATTTGTTTACTTGCTTATTGTCTGCCTCTAAATTTCATGGCGAGAATTGAGTCTGTCTTGTTCACCAGTGTGTCACTAGTACCTGAAATAGGGCCTGACACATGGAAGAGGCTCAAGAAGTGTTTGTTAAATGAGTGAGCAATAATGATAGCTAGAACTTATTGAGCATTTACTATGTACCAGATACTGTGATAAGGGCTTTACGTACTCATTTAACTCTCACAGCAACCCTTTGAGACTTTACTGGTATTTTACCCAGTTTTACAGATGAGGAAACTTCCGCGTAAAAAGATGAAGAAAACTTGCCTAAGGTTACACAACTACAAAGGGATGGAACTGGGCCTTGAACCCAGCCTGGTCTCACTCCAAAGCTCCCGCTCCTAACCACTAGATTATATTGCCCCCAAGGAAAGCAGCTTCCCTACCAGTTAAAGTCCCAATGAAATCAATTTAAGGTCCCCTGCTTAAGAATTCTGCATGTGGGCACCATCAAGTGCTCCTTCCATTGTCTAATGGGGCTGAAAAGAGCCATGATTGCTTAGGAAAGAGTTGTGAGGACTCTCGGCCTCCAATTCTCCTGCCCTGCCCCTATAAATGGATTCCTATTTCAAATGTGGGGTAGAGGGTGGAGAAGGGGAGGAGTACAAGTGGGATGAGAGAGAAGCACTGTACTCCTGGAGGCCCAGGTTTCCAATCTTTGGAATCTAGGCTTTGACATGGGGCAAACTCCATGTGTTCTCCTGCTGTCTTAATTCTCCAGCTTCACTTTTGCTGCTCTCCCTTCTTCCTTCTCTGGACGAGAGGGTGGGACTTTCTTTAGGAGATGCTTCAGGTCCCCCAACCACAGCCCCTGGGTCTGCCCTAGAGTTCATTGGTAGACAGTTCCTCACAAGGAATGTTTTCCCAGGTCTCTGCCTAAGGACAATTTCCAGCCCAAGAATGTGCTTCGTTACCAGTAGGGGACAGGCCAGAGGTGCCAGGTGAATTATGTTCCACAGTTTCCCAGAGGGTCCCCAGCAGGACTGAGCCCCAGTTGCCCACAGTGGTAACACACTCATTAACACACCCGTCATCAGCTTTCCTTTCTTCCCTGTCTCACCTCCTGTCTCCCTCACATGCTTCCTGAGCTCACCCCCCAAGTAAGTTATAAGTGCTGGAATCCTCATCTCAGTGTCTACCTGACTCATGACAGACCACCTCTCCTAAAACTCTTGAGCAGAACAACATCCAGGAGTCAGTGGAAGAGTCAGCCCACCTCCCTCCAAATTTAAGTTAAATTACATTTCAATGAGCTGTACATTTCACAGCTTCTGCCATGATTTCATTTAATGTTTTGAATCATCCTGCAGTGCATACTGGTTGGGGAGTGTCAGCCCATTCCACACGTGTGAAAACCAAGGCTCAGAGAGGTGAATTAAATACCTGACTAAAGAGACTCCAGGTTAGCTGCCGCTCCCCCTTGGATGTTTGTGTAAAGATCCAATAAACTCCACTCTCTACCATACCCAGCAGAGCCTAGCCCTCAGTGGGTGTTCAACCCATGCAAGTTCTCTTTTCTCTTTTAACTTTTATTTTTCCAATAAAAGGTCTTAAACCATTTTGTCAATGGAGTTTGGCCCATATTTCAGAGTCAAAAAAAAAGAAAAATAGACATACCTCAAGCACTTCCTTCTCCTCGGTGAATATGAGCTCATGTTTCAGAAATTCCCACTGGAGTTCATCCCCTTCTTTCCACAGGCAAGGTTTCTGAATCAGCCCAAACTTGACTCTGGACAAGCTGCCCATTTCCAGGCTGGCATGTCAGCCTCTGCTGACCGCCACCTCTGACCTGACTCCAAGCTTCTTCTCAGGCTCCCAAAGGAGGCAAACACCTCGATTCTCTCAAGGGTTTAGGTTGGAGCAAATCAGCCTAGAGTGGGAGCTCGGGGCTCAAGCCGAAATGTGGGCTGGTTCCTGATCCTGGCGTGGAGCACGTCTCTCCTTCCAGCATGTCTTTGCTGTGGGTCTGGAGCCTGAGAAGTTGGTGTCTTTAATGAGCACACTCTGGAAATGTGTCAGCTATCTGATTACAGCTTCCTCAGAGGTGGAGCGGGCGCCCTGCCCGCTCATGTGTTTCCCCCATGGCTCTTCCTTTGCTGTTCCACAATAAGGCCCATCTGCGGTAGCAATGCCCTACAGCTAGTGACACCTTGCAGGGTGTTCCTTCTCAGCAGCGCAATGTTTCCTTAAAGAAACACACACCTTGAAGTGGAATTTCTGGAACGATTCTTGGATGGATGTTTTCCAGAGGAACCCTAGCAACGTGTGCAAATACCCTTTTATTTTCCAACATGGCAACAAATATTTCCCATCTTTCTTTTTAGTGTGGGGACTGGGCTCAATAAGTACTCAGGTGACACGTTTCTGGGTGGCAGAGGTGAATGAGGCCAAAACAACACCTGTTGGTTCTGGGTCATTTCTACCAGCACCGAGTGAATTATTATTTTAATATCCAGTGGAGATTACAAACTGAATCCCAGGGAAAAAAAGATGGAGATGAAAATTCTGGAGAGAGGGAATTTTAAGCTATGAGAATGGATGCAATCTCTGCAGAAGAGAAAAGAGAAAGGGGTAGAGAGTCATAGGCAGGAGGAGATAGGGCCTCAGGTAGCTTGATCATATAATTTGTTGCCCAAACTGGAACAACTTAGGGAGAGATAGGAGCCACTATTAATAATGACATTGGGAACTCAGATGTAAACCATAATTGTCTTCGGCATGTGAGGACATATGGTCACCCTAACACGAGGGTCACTTCTACTGAAGGGCTGGTGATGATTGACTTTGCCACAGCCCTGACACTTTCTTACATGACAGCAGGAAGTGGTGAAGAGGTGATCATCTGCTACAAGTCCAGAACATGAGTCCTTTCAGTAGGGTCTCCTGAGGGGGCCATTGTGAACTCTGGCAACTTGTCTTCCCTTGCGGCCTCTAGCCCTTCTCTCGTCCTCACATCCTTCCTTGGGGACAAGTGTGGTATGATGAGGATAGGACACAGATGTGAGTGTGCTCTCCAGATGCCTCAAGGGGGAAAACTGTAGCTATTGGGAAACTGATAGAATTGTCAAAAGAATATAATCAGCTACATAAATCGTTTAACCAAAGTCACAGTGCTGTGATAAAAATTAAAATTGTCTTCATATGCTATTAAAACTGATACCACATCCATATAATTCCCGTCTCCCTCCAATCTAATTGCAACATGCCTTTGTCCCTACTTGGTTTCTGACCCAGTCTCTTTATTCTAGGCCCTCATACTTCTTCTGGGACCTTGATCCATATATATATATATTTTTTGCAGTACACGGGCCTCTCACTGTTGTGGCCTCTCCCGTTGCGGAGCACAGGCTCCGGACGTGCAGGCTCAGTGGCCATGGCTCACGGGCCCAGCCGCTCCGCGGCATGTGGGATCTTCCCAGATCGGGGCACGAACCTGTGTCCTCTGCATCAGCAGGCGGACTCTCAACCACTGTGCCACCAGGGAAGCCCGATCCATATTTTAAAAAATCATCTGTTGACCCTGAGTCTCCCATTTTAACCTATATCTATAAGAGTATAGATGCAATATCTTCCATTCTCTCTCCCACCCCTTTTAATCCCTAACCTATAGGTTTTTCATCTGGACGTGCAGGCTCAGCAGCCATGGCTCACGGGCCCAGCCGCTCCGCGGCATGTGGGATCTTCCCAGACCGGGGCACGAACCCGTGCCTCTGCATCAGCAGGCAGACTCTCAACCACTGTGCCACCAGGGAAGCCCGATCCATATTTTAAAAAATCATCTGTTGACCCTGAGTCTCCCATTTTAACCTATATCTATAAGAGTATAGATGCAATATCTTCCATTCTCTCCCCCACCCCTTTTAATCCCTAACCTATAGGTTTTTTCATCCCCATTTTTTTTTTTTTCAGTGTTTCAGATTAGACTGAAGAGTTCTGACTTCATCTGAATAAGTGTGGTTCACAGTAGGCTCTGACTAGCTGAGTCATTTCTGAATGTCTGATTTCTAACAGAAGCCAACTTGTTCTCAGCAGTAACCAAAGTAGCAAACAGATTCCAAAATGGTCAAAATCAGTTTTTAACTGGTTCTAACCAGGTCAAAACCAACATTCCTGGTTCAAATTGGATAAACCCAGGTCAAGCAGGATAAAACATTCCAACTTAGGACAAATTAGATTCAGAGCAATTCATGATGATTGAGACCAGATGAGCCTGGTTCTAACTTGTCCTTACTGGGCCAGACCAACATGAATTGAGTCACAATGGTTCAGAAGGAGGAAACTGGATTCAGCCAGGTGACACTGCTTCGTATTAGGGAAAAAATAAATAAAAAATGATTTTTAGCAGAGCAAACAGATTCTAACTAAATTAAACCAGTTTAAAGTCACATTTGTTGGAAGGAAATCTAAAAAAGAGGGGATATATGTATATGTATAACTGGTTCACTTCGCTGTACAGCAGAAACTAACACAACATTGTAAAGCAACTATACTCCAATAAAAATTAAAAGATAAAATCACATTTGTCAAAGTAGCTTGATTCAAGTTGGATCAAATCAGCTCTGATTTCAGTAGTGTTGCCCTTGCTGATTAAAACCAGCTTTAGCCAGTTTAAACCAGATCTGGCACCATTGCTTAAAAAATATATTATTAACTATTTATGGAGGAAAAAAAGAGATGGATAGGTTATAGATGTCATTATACATTATATCTTATAATTTACCTTTTGCTTTCATAGATCATTAAGAGGTATATAAAATCCAAAGCAAGCTGTTTACTGATTCAGCAATCTGTAATGTCCATTCGTCTACAGATTTCTCTCAGCATTAAAATTATTTCTTACACTGTTGAATTTCCTAAGTTTTAATCAAGTTGAGGCAGGTTGTCTGCAAAAAAAAAATTTCCCCAGTCATCTAGAGAAGAGATTTCCTCAGTGAAAGTGAACTACATGACCAGGCTCTGACCTTTTCACTGGTCTTTTGGGAGAACGTCTTTTTTCATGGGGTCATTACCCAGATTTGAATTGCTTCATCAAAAGTAATTAATGAGGAGCTAGACCTACAACAGCAGACATTTTCAAAGAGAAATGATTTCTCCAGATCTGTGAGGACTCTGTCCCAAGGTGGTGCTGCTTTTATGGAAAATATGTTGACTCATGAACTGTTGAACCATCTTTCCATGATCTGAATATAGCTCTCTAATAAAAACCTTTTCATATTTTTTTCAAATAATTTCTGGATTAAATCATAATTTGATACTGATGGACAGTGCAAAAATGAATAAATTCAGAACTATGTTGGTGACCTAGGAGCCACCTGAACAGATACCTAATCATACTTATTTATCCAAATGGCAAACTAGTACAGAAGGAGAACAAAAGGGTGTCGAAACTGAATGAGAATACAAGTTATAATACAATTAATAGTAAAATTGAAGTGGAACGGTAATTTGTATGAACAACATTTTTAAAATGTATTTCAGAGACTGAAAGTAAATACTGGATTTTGTGTTTCAAAACCAGACACCTACAAACCTGCAGCCCTGGTCTGATCAGATCAAACTTGTTTCAACAATTCTATGCAAATGAATTTGTGCTCGATTCTTTAAGCTGCTTGCAATTGGATTAAAATGAGAACTGCCTTTTCATTTCAAAGTTTGCACTGCCCATGGTCCCACAGCGTCCTCTGGGAGGCTAGACTGTGAAGTTAGAAAATGCCTCTCCACTGCTATACTCTCACCATCCATCACATCTCCATTTGTTCCCTTGGGGAAGAGTTGTTTTGTGCAAAGGAGCCCCCAAATGATCCATGTGTACTTGAAAGGAATGTGTATTCTGCTGATGGGTGGAGGGGTCTACAAATATCAATTAGATTCCATTGGTTGATGGCATTGCTCAGTTCTTCTGTTTTTGCTGATTTTCTTTCTACTTCTACTATCACTTACAGAGAGAGGAGTTTTGAGGTCTTCAGCTCTAATTGTGGATTTGTCATTTCTCCATTTGGATCTATCAGTTTTTGTTTTTTGTATTCTGAAATTCTGTTGTGGGTACATATGCATTTGGGATTGCTCTGTCTTCTTTGTGAATTGGCTCTTTTATCATTATGCAATGTAGTTTTCCTTGTACAGTAAGTCCTCTACATATGCTCTGAGGCGCATTCGTAAGTCCAATTTGTTCGTAAGTCCAACAAATTTAGCCTAGGTACCCAACTAACACAATCGGCTATATAGTACTGTACTGTAATAGGTTTACAAAATACTTTTCACAAAAATAATACATAAAGGGCTTCCCTGGTGGCGCAGTGGTTGAGAGTCCGCCTGCCGATGCAGGGAACACGGGTTCGTGCTCCGGTCCGGGAAGATCCCACATGCCGAGGAGCGGCTAGGCCCGTGAGCCATGGCCCCTGAGCCTGCGCGTCCGGAGCCTGTGCTCCGCAACGGGAAAGGCCACAACAGTGAGAGGCCCGCGTACCGCAAAAAAATAAAAATAAAGAAAACATTTTAAATCTTACAGTACAGTACTTTGCAAAGTACAGTAGTACAGTACAACAGCTGGCATAAAGGGGCTGACATCGAGTGAACGGGCAAGAAGCGTTACTGACTGGAGGGGGGAGAGGAGGTGGGAGACGGTAGAGCTGAAGGATCGTCAGCAATAGGAGACAGAGGGCAAGCTGCAATTTCACTCACGCCTGACAGTGATGGCACAGGTTCTGGTTCCTTGCTGGATTCAATTCTATCTACCCTCTTGGAAAAACGATCCAGTGATGTCTGGGTAGTAGCTCTTTTCTTGTCATCAGTGAATGACACAGTAGCACTGGATTACATTCTGAATGGCTATTGCAACCTTCATGTATCATTCTATGTTTGGGTCCTGTGCCTCAAAAACTAACAGTGCCTCCTCAAATAAAGAAAATTCCCTTTCATTTCCTGAGTCGTGAATCTCTTCGGTTCTTCAGTTACTTCTTCTTCCTCTTGGCTCTCTTCGGCCTTTCTCTGGGCCTCCAATTCCATCAGGTCTTCATTAGTAAGCTCCTCATGTTGCACAGCAAGGAGTTCAGTGACAGCGTCCACTTGCAGATCTAGCTCCATCTTCTTGCTGAGGGTCACTAAGTTGCTGAAGACCTCTTGGGACTCTTCATCCACCTTCCCAAATCCACGAAAATCGTGAACAAACTGTGGGCAAAGATTCTTCCAAAGCACATTGAGGGTGAAGCCTGTAATGTCACGCCAAGCAAAGTCAATGTTTTTTATGGTCTTGTAGATGTTATAGTCCTTCCAAAATTGTCACAGGGTTGTTCCTGATCCATCTTTCACCTTTACTGCCTGATGAAAAGTGTAACGTAAATAATATTTCTTGAAAGTCGTTATAACTCTGTGGTCCATAAGCTGGATGAGCGACATAGTATTCGGTGGCAGATGCACTACTTTGATGTTGGGATGAAAGTCATCCATGAATGGGGTGTGGCCCAGAGCACTGTTGAGGAGCAAAAGAATGTTGAATAGGACATCTTTCTCCAAGTAATATTTCTCTACCTCAGGGATAAAGTGGTGGACAAACCAGTCCTGGAAAATGGCCTGTGTAACCCAAGCTTTGGGGTTGCTCTTCCACACAACAGGAAGAGAGCCCTTGGCTCTGTTTTTTTTGTTGTTGTTTTTTTGTTTCTTTGTTAACATCTTTATTGGAGTATAATTGCTTTACAATGGTGTGTTAGTTTCTGCTGTATAACAAAGTGATTCAGCTATACATATACATATATCCCCATATCTCCTCCCTCTTGTGTCTCCCTCCCTCCCACCCTCCCTATCCCACCCCTCTAGGTGGTCGCAAAGCACGGAGCTGATCTCCCTACGCTATGTGGCTGCTTCCCACTAGCTATCTATTTTACATTTGGTAGTGTATATATGTCCATGCCACTCTCTCACTTCGTGCCAGCTTACCCTTCCCCCTCCCTGTGACCTCAAGTCCATTCTCTACGTCTGCGTCTTTATTCCTGTCCTGCCCCTAGGTTCTTCAGAACCTTTTTTTTTTCTTTAGATTCCATATATATGTGTTAGCATACGGTATTTGTTTTTCTCTTTCTGACTTACTTCACTCTGTATGACAGACTCTAGGTCCATCCACCTCACTACAAATAACTCAATTTCGTTTCTTTTTATGGCTGAATAATATTCCACTGTATATATGTGCCACATCTTCTTTATCCATTCATCTGTTGATGACACTTAGGTTGCTTCCATGTCCTGGCTATTGTAAATAGAGCTGCAATGAACATTGTGGTACATGACTCTTCTTGAATCATGCTTTCTCAGGGTATATGCCCAGTAGTGGGATTGCTGGCTCGTATGGTAGCTCTATTTCTACTTTTTTAAGGAACCTCCATACTGTTCTCCATAGTGGTGGTATCAATTTAAATTCCCACCAACAGTGTAAGAGGGTTCCCTTTTCTCAACACCCACTCCAAAATTTATGGTTTGTAGATTTTTTGATGATGGCCATTCTGACCGGTGTGAGGTGATACTTCATTGTAGTTTTGATTTGCATTTCTCTAATGATTAGTGATGTTGAGCATCCTTTCATATGTTTGTTGGAAATCTGTATATCTTCTTTGGAGAAATGTCTGTTTAAGTCTTCTGCCTATTTTTGGATTGGGTTGGTTGTTTGTTTTTTTTGATATTGAGCTGTTGTAAATTTTGGAGATTAATCCTTTGTCAGTTGCTTCATTTGCAAATATTTTCTCCAATCCTGAGGGTTGTCTTTTCATCTTGTTTATGGTTTCCTTTGCTGTGCAAAAGCTTTTAAGTTTCATTAGGTCACATTTGTTTATTTTTATTTCCATTTCGCTAGGAGCTGGGTCAAAAAGGAGCTTGCTGTGACTGATACCATAGAGTGTTCTATGTTATCCTCTAAGAGTTTTACAGTGTCTGGCCTTAGATTTAGGTCTTTAATCCATTTTGAGTTTATTTTTGTGTATGGTGTTAGGGAGTGTCCTAATTTCATTCTTTTACATGTAGCTGTACAGTTTTCCCAGCACCACTTGTTGAAGAGACTGTCTTTTCTCCATTGTATATTCTTGCCTCCTTTATCAAAAACAAGGTGACCATGTGTATGTGGGTTTATCTCTGGGCTTTCTATCCTGTTCCATTGATCTATATTTCTGTTTTTGTGCCAATACCATACTGTCTTGATTACTGTAGCTTTGTAGTATAGTGTGAAGTCCTGGAGCTTGATTCCTCCAGATCCATTTTTCTTTCTCAAGATTGCTTTGGCTATTCAGGGTCTTTTGTGTTTCCATACAAATTGTGCAATTTCTTGTTCTAGTTCTGTGAAAAATGCCAGTGGTAGTTTGATATGGATTGCATTGAAACTGTAGATTGCTTTGGGTAGTATAGTCATTTTCACAATGTTGATCCTTCCAAGCCAAGAACATGGTAAATCTCTCCATCTATTTATATCATCGTTAATTTCTTTTGTCAGTTTTCTGCATACAGGTCTTTTGTCTCCTTAGGTAGGTTTATTCCTGGGTATTTTATTCTTTTTGTTGCAATGGTAAACGGGAGTGTTTCCTTAATTTCTCTTTCGGATTTTCCGTCATTAGTGTTAGGAATGCAAGAGATTTTTGTGCATTACTTTTGTATCCTGCTACTTTACCAAATTCCTTGATTAGCTCTAGTAGTTTTCTGGTAGCATCTTTAGGATTCTTTATGTATAGTATCATGTCACCTGCAAACAGTGACAGCTTTACTTCTTTTCTGATTTTGATTCCTTTTATTTCTTTTCCTTCTCTGATTGCTCTGGCTAAAACTTCCAAAACTATGTTGAATAATAGTGGTGAGAGTGGACAACCTTGTCTTGTTCCTGATCTTAGAGGAAATGGTTTCAGTTTTTCACAACAGAGAATGATGTTTGCTGTGGGTTTGTCATATATGGCCTTTATTATGTTGAGGTAAGTTCCCTTTGTACCTACTTTCTGGAGGGATTTTTTTTTTAAATCACAAATGGGTGTTGAATTTTGTCAAAAGCTTTTTCTGCATCTATTGAGATGATCATATGGTTTTTCTCCTTCAGTTTGTTAATGTGGTTTATCACACTGATTAATTAGAGTACACTGAAGAATCCTTGCTTTTCTGGGATAAACCCCACTTGATCATGGTGTTTGATCCTTTTAATGTGCTGTTGGATTCTGTTTGCTAGTATTTTGTTGAGGATTTTTGCATCTATTTTCATCAGTGATATTGGCCTGTAGTGTTCTTTCTTTCTGACATCTTTGTCTGGTTTTGGTATCAGGGTGATGGTGGCCTCATGGAATGAGTTTGGGAGTGTTCGTCCCTCTGCTATATTTTGGAAGAGTTTGAGAAGGATAGGTGTTAGCTCTTCTCTGAATGTTTGATAGAATTCGCCTGTGAAGCCATCTGGTCCTGGGGTTTTGTTTGTTGGAAGATTTTTAATCACAGTTTCAATTTCAGTGCTTGTGATTGGTCTGTTTATATTTTCTATTTCTTCCTGGTTCAGTCTCAGAAGGATGTGCTTTTCTAAGAATGTGTCCATTTCTTCCAGGCTGTCCAATTTATTGGCATATAGTTGCTTGTAGTAATCTCTCATGATCCTTTGTATTTCTGCAGTGTCAGTTGTTACTTCTCCTTTTTCATTTCTAATTCTATTGATTTGAGTCTTCTCCCTTTTGTTCTTGATGAGTCTGGCTAATGGTTTATCAATTTTGTTTATCTTCTTAAAGAACAGCCTTTTAGTTTTATTAATCTTTGCTATTGTTTCCTTCATTTCTTTTTCATTTATTTCTGATCTGATATTTATGATTTCTTTCCTTCTGCTAACTTTGGGGTTTTTTTGTTCTTCTTTCTCTAATTGCTTTAGGTGTAAGGTTAGGTTGTTTATTTGAGATGTTTCTGGTTTCTTGAAGTAGGACTGTATTGCTATAAACTTCCCTCTTAGAACTGCTTTTGCTGCATCCCATAGGTTTTAGGTTATCATGTTTTCATTGTCATTTGTTTCTAGGTATTTTTTGATTTCCTCTTTGATTTCTTCAGTGATCTCTTGGTTATTTAGTAGTGTATTGTTTAGCTTCCATGTGTTTGTATTTTTTAGATTTTTTCCTGTAATTGATATCTACTCTCATAGTGTTGTGTTTGGAAAAGGTACTTGATATGATTTCAATTTTCTTAAATTTCCCAAGGCTTGATTTGTGACCCAAGATATGATCTATCCTGGAGAATGTTCCATGAACACTTGAGAAGAAAGTGTATTCTGTTGTTTTTGGATGGAATGTCCCATAAATATCAATTAAGTTCATCTTGTTTAATGTATCATTTAAAGCTTGTGTTTCCTTATTTATTTTCAGTTTGGATGATCTGTCCATTGGTGAAAGTGGGGTGTTAAAGTCCCCTACTATGATTGTGTTACTGTTGATTTCCCCTTTTATGGCTGTTAGCATTTGCCTTATGTATTGAGGTGCTCCTATGTTGGTTGCATAAATATTTACAATTGTTATATCTTCTTCTTGGATTGATCCCTTGATTATTATGTAGTGTCCTTTTTTGTCTCTTGTAATAATCTTTATTTTAAAGTCTATTTTGTCTGATATGAAAATTGCTACTCCATCTTTCTTTTGATTTCCACTTGCATGGAATATCTTTTTCCATCCCCTCACTTTCAGTCTGTATGTGTCCCTAGGTCTGAAGTGGGTCTCTTGTATACAGCATATATACGGGTCTTGTTTTTGTATCCAGTTAGCCAGTCTATGTCTTTTGGATGGAGCATTTAATCTATTTACATTTAAGGTAATTATCGATTTGTATGTTCCTATTAACCATTTTCTTAATTGTTTTGGGTTTGTTCTTGTAGGTCTTTTCCTTGTCTTGTGTTTCCTGCCTAGAGAAGTTCGTTTAGCATTTGTTGTAGAGCTGGTTTGGTGGTGCTGAATTCTCTTGGCTTTTGCTTATCTATAAAGTTTTTAATTTCTCCGTCAAATCTGAATGAGATCCTTGCTGGGTAGAGTAATCTTGGTTGTAGGTTTTTCCCTTTCATCACTCTAAATATGTCCTGCCACTCCCTTCTGGCTTGCAGAGTTTCTGCTGAAAGATCAGCTGTTAACCTCATGGGGATTCCCTTGTATGTTATTTGTTGTTTTCCCTTGCTGCTTTTAATATTTTTTCTTTGTATTTCATTTTTGATAGTTTGATTAATATGTGTCTTGACGTGTTTCTCCTTGGATTTATCCTGTATGGGACTCTCTGTGCTTCCTGGACTTGATTGACTATTTCCTTTCCCATATTAGGGAAGTTTTCAACTATAATCTCTTCAAATATTTTCTCAGTCCCTTTCTTTTTCTCTTCTTCTTCTGGGAGCCCTATAATTTGAATGTTGGTGTGTTTAATGTTGTCCCAGAGGTCTCTGAGACTGCCCTCAATTCTTTTCATTCTTTTTTCTTTATTCTGCGCTGCAGTAGTTATTTCCACTATTTTATCTTCCAGCTCACTTTCCCATCTTCTGCTTCAGTTATTCTGCTACTGATTCCTTCTAGAGAATTTTTAGTTTCATTTTTGTGTTGTTCTTCATTGTCTGTTTGCTCTTTAGTTTTATAGGTCCTTGTTAAACGTTTTTTGTATTTTGTCCATTCTGTTTCCAACATTTTGGATCATCTTTACTATCATTACTCTGAATTCTTTTTCAGGTAGAATGCCTATTTCCTCTTCATTTGTTTGGTCTGGTGGGTTTTTGCCTTGCTCCTTCATCTGCTGTGTGTTTCTCTGTCTTCTCCTTTTGCTTAACTTAGTGTGTTTGGGGTCTCTTTTTTGCAGCCTGCAGGTTCGTACTTTCCATTGTTTTTCGTGTCTGCCCCCAGTGGCTAAGGTTGGTTCAGTGGGTTGTGTAGGCTTCCTGGTGGAGTGGACTGGTGCCTGTGTTATGGTGGATGAGGCTGGATATTGTCTTTCTGGTGCAGCCCAATTTTTAATGAAACAAACATGAACCCACGCATTTTGTGAAAATGTTGCTCCTTTCTTGTGTTGTAACACACAGTTCCAGGGTAGCATATTATCTTCTGGCTAAGTGAGGCCTCTTTGGGGTAATGGCAGATTGTTAAAGCTTCTCTCCCCTCCCGTTCTCCCAGATGGTGATGCTGCAGCCCGCATCTAGCATGTTATCTCCAGGCCTGGGTCTCTGTCCTAGGGAATGTACTGCGGATGTGCTGGGCTCACCCAGCATTTGTACCCCACCGGGGTCTCCCAGGAGTAAGGGTTAACTTTTAGGGTTTCTTTTAACCCGTTGCGATGGCCCCGTACTCCTAGGCTCTGGTTTTAAGGGCTCTTGGGTTCTCTGAATGATAAACTAAGTGAGGCTTCACCTTCATATCACTGGAAGCATTGCCACCAAACAACAGTTAGCCTATCCTCTGCTGCTTTATAGCCTGGCATCAACTTTTCCTCCTTACTGATGTAACTTCGGTCTGGCATCCTCTTCCAGTGCAGTCCTGTCTTATCCACATTAAAAACCTGCTCAGGTAAATACTCGCCTTCAACAGTAATTTCTCGAAGCATTTCAGGAAATTCCCGGGCAGTTACCATATCTGCACTCACTGCCTTGACACTTACTTTTACGTTGTGATTGTTGGCTCTAGCCTTGAACTGATGAAACCAGCCATGGCTGGCATTAAAAAATGTGCCCTCTGATTCTTCGCTGTGTTTCTTCAAGTCTTCATAAAGGCTTTTAGCTTTCTTTTGAATTGGCATTAAGCTGAGAGGGACTCGACGCTGATGCTGATTCTGCGTCCACACACTGAGAAGTTTCTCCATCTCCTCCATCTCTTTTCCATGCTTCTTCGATATTATTGTTGACATCATTGACACAGCAGACTTCACATGTTCCATGATCTTGTCCGTGTTCTTCAGAATCGTGCCGATGGTTGAACAATTCATGTTATAAGAACAAGCGATGTCTACCACCTTTTCCCCTCGCTCCACTCTCTCAATTATTTTCACTTTTGTTTCCATTGTTATCTCTTGGTACTTCTTAGCAGTACCAGCTACATCACGGCTGCTTTTACACTTGCTTCTGGATACCCTGGGCTTGAACTAAAGATACTGTACTACTGTACTCTATACAGTACTCTACAGTAAAGTACACAAAAGTACAACCACTTGTAGAGGATGCACTCATGTAACAATGTACACCAGACACGTGAACTAACTTACGTGACTGGACATGCAAATGCCCGTTTGTATCTTTGAAAGCTCACAACTTGAAGGTTCGTATGTATGGGACTTACTGTACTAAAGTCAATACTTTAACTATTGTACTTTTCAGTTCCAAAATTTCCATTTCATTTGTTTTTATATCTTCCTTTTTTTTCCAGAGACCTTCTGTTTTTCTTTTGTTTCAGGAGTGCTTACCCTTACTTCTTTAAGCATAGTTACAATCACTGCTTTAAAAATCGTTGATTATTCTAACATCTGCATCTTCTCAGGGTTAATATCTGTTGATTTTCTCTTTCCTTGTTAGTTGAGACTTTCATGATTCTTCATATGCTGAGAAATTTTGGCCTATATCCTTGATATTTTGAAATATTATGAGACTCTGAGCCTGGTTTAAATCTGGTTTAAAGAAACATTGGTTTTTTTTTGTTTGCTTGTTTTTTTGAAGCAGGCAATTAACCGCGTTATATCCTGACTGTAAGTTCCAACCTCTGTGGAACTGCCTCTGTGGGCTATGATTCCAATACCAGTTCTGTTTTCAAAGTGCAGCATTATTCGCATCAGTCCTGTGTGTGTGCCACCCAGTGGGCAGTCTTGGGGCAGAATCTTGGTCTAACCTGTAGTTCAGTTCTCTAAACCTGTGGTATGCTTTTTAAAGTCAGATCCATACATGTTCAGCTTGGAGGTGAACCCAGGAGTTAATACATTAAGTTCATGGATTTCTTTGTTAATATCCCTATTCTCCATGGTCTTGCCCACACCTTTTGGCTCCTTGGAGCCTTCTTCCTCGTCCTTTAGCCAGCAGGCTTGGTCTATAGTTTGCTAGCTCTGCCACCTACTTCCTGTGACTGTTATTGTGTCTGGAGTCGAGTGGTAGGAGGACAGAGAGAGGAAAAAAAGGAATGGAGACTTGCTCACCTTCTTCCGATCACTGCTCCTCTGGTCAAACAGAATGGTTCTCCTTCCTCCCTCAGGGCTTTAGGTGCCTGCCCATCACCACTGCCACCACCCCCGCTCCCATCCCCACCACCACTGCTGCCTGTGGGAGAGGCTGAAAAGAAGGAAAAAAAGAAACAAAAACCAGAGGATTTCCCCTCTCTCTCTGACTCTTAGGAGTCCCCTTTCTTAGTTCTTGGACCAGAAACAGAGGACTCTCTTGGAGCTATTTCTGTCGGCCCCTGGGGCACACTTCTGAGTTTCTGGCTGCCTTTGAGTCCAGACTGGGCAACACTAGAGGAAAAAAATGGCAAACTCACTGCTGACTTAGTGGAACTTTGAATCCTGGTGTCCTTCCCCAATCTGCCTGCTACAATTTATGTTTCAGGGCCCTCAGAGAGCTACTCCCTCCATTCTGTCCAGGATTTATAGTTGCATTTAGTGTGCCCTTCCTCATTGCATCTTTTGTGGAATCAGCATCTCATTTAAATCATTGGTCTTTTGCTATGTGGAAAATGGTGTGTGTGTGTATGTATATATATATATATATATATATATATATATATATATATATATATATATATATATGTATATGTTACATTTTAAAATTTCATTGACCAGCAATAGCTCTTTATTATGGCCTTTGAAAGAATTAGGCAGTCCACGTCCTATTTTCTGAATCTACAATTAGAGACATTGCCCCCAAACACAAATTCTCAAAGGAACAAATTCACATTAAGACTGAACCACACCTTACCTGGCCTGTACAGTACTTTCAGTTGTTTTTCTTGTTTACATTCTCCCCTTTCACATTAACAGGAAGAAAAGAGAGTGTCCCAAGAGGCCATAAGAATTCTGAGATTTTAAGCCTAAGCGATTGGGAAGACAGCTGCCCTTCACCCAGATATGGAGCCTGGAATAAGGAGACAGCGGTTTTGGTTGTGGGAGGTGATGGTTCCCTCCGTCACACACTGACTTGAAGAGTCTGCTAGGATATCCAGGAAATGGAAGCCTGGAGTTGAGAAGTTATCACGGAAGGTGTGAGGAAGAAAACTACTAAGGCAAGAAAGGAGAGACAGGGACCACATACCGAGGTGACCTTAAACTTCCCACTGCCAAGGATGCCCCCTCCCCCCACCACAATGCAGGCCTCATTCTAAATTGCTGCTCTTCGAGACCCCTCCCACTACTGCGCCTGCTCATCCCTGAGCATCACTCAAGTCCCCAGAGCCTGTGAAATCTCCCTAGGCATCTCCCCT
Organism: Delphinus delphis; assembly: GCF_949987515.2. NCBI lineage: Eukaryota > Metazoa > Chordata > Mammalia > Artiodactyla > Delphinidae > Delphinus > Delphinus delphis. The sequence continues at coordinate 132,262,327 of NC_082684.1, read as the reverse complement.
TTTAGGACATCGATTGACCCTTTATCTGGAGCTTATTCAAAGGTAGACGGGATATGTTGGTCACCAAGGCAGAACTACTGGGGGAGATTTTTTAGGATTTTCCTGATTCTGCCCCCTGGTGGAGACAAGTAGTCGGGCTTAAGTTGCAGCTTTCTGTGGCCTGCCTGACCCGTGCCCAGAATTTACCCCTTAACTTGGGCTAATCAATACAATTACCTCTGGATAGTGAAATAGCAAGGCTTCTCGAGCACATTGCCACTGCCAACTTGTATCTACAAACACCATCACATTTTATTGTAACAACCACTGTTTCAGTCATGGTATACTGCATTAATAAACAAACCCAAATCTCAGTGGTTAGCACAGCAAAAGATGCTACACATCCAACAGGAGTGGTGGGTGCTCTGCTCCTCAGAGACCTCTGAGACCCAGGTTAAGCAAGGCAACATCTTAACCGTAGCTTCTACAATCATGGCACCAGTGGGAAGGAAATGTGATTGGTACACTGAGACTTAAAGCATCTGTTGGCTTTCCTCCCTCCCTCCCTCCCTCCGTCCCTTCCTTCCTCCCGTCCTTCTATTTTTCTTTCTCTCTTTCTATTTTTAAAATGAGAAGTCATATTCCATCGGCCAAAGAAAATCACATGGCCACATTTAACTTCAAGGGGACAGTGAAGTTAAATCTTCTCTTGCCCCTAAAGGGGAAATAGTAATGACTGCCCAAACCGTGCCCTCAAGAATTGTTGTCTTCTCTTTGGAGTTGAAAAACTCAGGCTCTATTAGGGCACTTTTCCAAAGTCACACCGTTAGTGAGTGTGCAGAGCAAGGACCCAGGTGCACACTTGTTTAGCTCAGATGTCTCCTCTTCAGGAAGTCATTTTATAGAAGGTGTTTCTTATTATCTTCAAGGGAACTTCAGCTGCTGACAAATGAAAAGCTTGACCCCCAATTTCACAAAGTTAATTTTTCTTTTTTGAAAAAGAATGATAAAAACAAAAGAACAAAAGAAAGAAAGAGAAAAAGAAAGAAATTGAAAAGAGAAGAAAAAATAAAAAGCAACCAGGGCTCTTGTCCACCTGCACCAGTATCTGATTGCATGTCAGGGTGATTTGGTTTCGTTCCCTCTGTGTGGTATTTTCCATTTGTAGGACTGGGTCAGAAGTTTGTATATTAGTCTACATGCTTGTTCTTGCTTACGTTTGTTCTCTGCTCGATCCCACACCCTTCATTCATCCTTGGAATGTTCCAGTGACAATGGAAAAACAGCAATATAGCTAGTCAGACAGAAGGGACTGACCATGGACACAGCCCACCTTCTCTCAGAATTCTAAGAGGGAAGGTAGAGGGCATGAGAGTGCACCCTACACATTTCCCCACTTGAGAGAAGTCAGCTGTGAGTGTTCAGTCTCACTCTGCAGATGAGAAAACTGAGGCTCAGAGAGGTGAAGACAATGTTCAAGGTCACATGGCTAGAAGCATGTTTTTCTGAATCGTAGCTTCAGACCTCCCCACTCTGCAGCCTTCCATCTACTCTCATACTCATGGTACACCTGCCCTGAAATGTATTATGCCAGCTGATGCAGGGGTAGCTCTGCCTTGTCTAAAGACTTCCACCTTCACACGGCTTGCTCTTTGAAGGGCACAAGAGCAGGTGCAGTCCTTTCCCTTGGAGAAGTAGAGGTGAGGCAGCAACCCCACTGCTCAGGCTGCCGGCTCTGGAGGCAGTAGTCCTCCCAACACTTTAGAAGAAATGCTCCCCGCGCCTCCGGACTCTTCCTGAACAAACTTGAGATCCATAGATGAGTTCTAGAAAGAGGCAAGGCATGCGGAGTAGTAGAAATTTGTGTCCATACTGCAGGGCCGAGCCTCCAAACAAGCCCATGAGGGAGATCCAGCAGTGTTTTTGTTTTAACCCCAAAGAAGGAAAAACACCACTTGATTAGATTAAATGTGCTTTGAGTAGGGCCCGAAGTCCTCGGCTTTAATGTGTATGAGATCTGAAACTCAAGATGTTTTTAGTGGCTTTGAGAGCTGTTTCTGACGGCATGAGACCCCAGTTGTCTCCACGCATGAACTTACAAGGGGAAGGACGGCTCCCTGAAATAGCTCAAGGCCTGGCCCCCATGCGGTAATGGAAAGGGCACCAGCCCAGCACTTATCAGGGGTTGTTCTCAATCAAACACACACATACTCATAGTATGAATGTTTGCCACTCGTTATCTGCGTAAGAAGAAATGCCCTCTTCCGCCTCTAGAACTCCATGATTTGAAATAGGAAAAGGTGACCTTAGGAAGAAGCTGGCCACGGACATGGATCCTATAGCCTTTGGACTGACAGCTACTTCAAGGGGAACATCGGAGCCATTCCAGGGCTCACACACACAGCAGGCCTTCTCTCATCCCTCCCAAACAAATGAGCACAGCAGCTAAGTCAGTGAGTCTTAAAGCCTCAAGACACAGGCTGTGGGGAGTTTTCTCTTGAAGCCATAATGTGGCACTAGAGTTGTGTGGTAATTCTCTACATTGCAGGAATAAAAGAAGGCATTTCAAATGCAGCTTGAAATTTCTACAAAAGAAGTCACATGCTTCTCTGTGTATGTCATCTTTTCCCAGATGGATCCAAAATGAGCCACAGGATTTCCCTGTTGCAGAGTTTCTGAGAGAATAATAGATCTGACAGCTGGAAGGGGCTTCAGGAGTTGGTGTGAGCCCCTTTTCTTCCAACATGTATCAATATGTTCTTCCTATTTTCTCAATGAGGGGACTGCAGTTCTGAGGTTGGTGATTTTGATATCGACACGGCCAGCGAGTTATGCTGGCGTGGAGGTTGGGGGATACCTGCCTTCTCCTACTACGCTCAAGTGCTTCTTACAAGGAGAAGACGCCACCATCACGCAGAGAGTAGGAAACAGGAAACAGGAAAGAGAAAAAAAAGGAATGCAGGACCCATAGAAATCTTGGCAGCAAAGTCTGGCCAGATGTCACAAGTGGCACACAGTAGGTCTCTATATATTGACAATAGAGGCAAGACAAAGATGACTGGCAAAGTAGAGCAATGAACCTAGAGACTGTTTGACTTTGTGGTCTGTAGTGCCTGGGATTATGTACAAACCATATCTGGCCCGTGTTCATTGGATATGTGGTATCTCTGAGACTTTATAAAAATCAATTCATTCAACAAGAAAGCCAGTTTGATAAAAGAGGGAAAATTGCCAATGAGGCTAAGGTGACAGCAATTTCAGGCACCGTGTAAGCTGATTAGCCTCAAACAGAGACGCTGCTCTCTGTGCTGAGACCTGTAACCCTGCGGCCGTCTTGGAGACTTGTGGTGCCGGTCACGAGGGCAGCATGGGCAATGAGTGAAGGCCAAGACCTTATTAGGAGAGTCTCCCAGGAAGCAGGGTAAGGCAAACACAGGGCATTCCTTTAGAGTGATGGATTTGTTTTGTTTTGCATTTATTTTTGCATTACAAAAGAATTGTGAAATGATGTTTTTACATTACCTTTTTTTTTCTTTCTTTTTTTAATTAACCGAAGGATTTTTTTTTCTCCCCCTTTGGATAAACATAGATCTGGTCAGGCCAGCCCCTGCTTAAAACACCTCAGAGGCTTCCTCTTGCTCATTTGAAAATAACCCAGCTCACGAAAATGACGCTAAACATCACTGACCTTTAACAGATTTGCGCAGGACAGCTTTCCCTATCGATCATGAAATGATATGTTTTGGAATTGGTTGAGTAATAGCCACTACACTTGAGCTGCTCCCAACACTTCTTCCCCTCTGGGATCCCTGGACCTTCCCGAAATCCAGCACCTAGGGCAGCAGCGGGGCATCCAGCATCTAGGGCAGCAGGGGGGCCCCAGGACCCTGCCCCAGCCTGTGGCTTGTGTCTGTTCTGATGGGACATGCCTGTGCCTTTGTGGTTGTCAAAGGCTCGTTAACCCCTCCTGGAAGACTCAACGCAGTCAAACGTATCCCCCTGCCCCACTTCCTCCCTTTCTCTCCCTGAGCCCTGGCCACACAGCCCTTCTTTATTTTCCCTAGGTGCATCATGCTTCCCTCGGGGCCTTTGCAAGTGTGCTTCCTTCTGTCTAGAACAATCTCTCCCACCCTGTCCCCTTTTGACTTTGGTTAACGTTTCTCATCCTCCCTTCGATCATTCATAGTCAGCTTCAATAAGTATAGGTTGGATGGATGAATGAAAGAATGACCAATCATGTGTGAGAGGAGCAGGCACTAGCAAACGGCCTTCTTCCATCGCTCTCCATTGTCTTTGCCTAGTTAATCATCGCCAGAAGGAGAAAGGGAGCCTGTGGATCCGGAGGCTGTGATGTCCGCCTTCTACTTTGCTCCGCATTGCTGCTCCTGGACAGAAGCGGCTTCAACCTGGGTGATGCCTCTTAGCTGTGAGTATTACCGCTTGCAAAGAGGGAAAAGAGAAATAATCTAAATATTTGGGATTCCAAAAGTTGTCTTGTACCAGGTAACTTGAGGCTTCCTATCTCCTCTTTCTGGCCATGAGACAAGAAAGGGAATGAGAGTGAAGTACGAGAGGTAAGGGGAATTAGATAACCTGAACATAGCCTGAAGACTCCCTGAGGACACTTCATCGGAAACCGACATTCCATCGAGAAGTCATTTTACTGCTGTCCTCTGAGCTTGTGGTACAGCTATTCTCTTACAGGCCAAGTGGGGGCCAGCCCCAGGCAGGCCCTCGGGAGGAACCCGGTTTTTAGGTCCATACCCCAGATGCCCTGGAGGAGGAAGAGAAAGAAGTAAGTTAAGGAGGCAAGCAGGGGAGGGAAGGCTTCTTAACACAGAAAGGTTCTCAGAAGCAGCTTAAAACTACATGTTTACCAGCTCGCGAGGGACTCTGTTGTGTCGTGGTGTTCTGTTTTGTTTTATTTTGTTTTGTTTAAATCACGCTTCCCTTATTTCCTTATTATTCACTGGGCACAAGCTTGCCTTGACTTTGCAGTCTACAAACGTTCACAACCAAGAAAATGAAGAGAACGATTTTGCATTATTCCCGGTACCCGGTACCTTGCTGGAGCCTGAAATTAGGGGTTGGACTACATGTCTGCTTCCCTTCCACCTCCAAATGTTAACAAAGAAGGGATAATGGAGGGGTTTTCTTCCCTGCTGGGACACAACCCCCAGAAATGCCAATTAGGATGAAAACATTAGTGTTTGTCAAGAGTAGAGAGCAGTATTTTTTCAAAGCGTAACTTCTGGAACTCTAGCCCCAAGAAATAGTCTGCTGGTAAAAGGATTCCTGGTCAGTACTTACTAGTGAAGTGCAGAAGCTGTGTTACTCATATGTTCCCCCCAAAAGGTCCGGTTGTCCCAAGCTGCCTTCCTGCAATCTGTTCACACTGGGCTCTCATTCCAGTCCCATATGCTCTGAAATCCCAGGAAGCCGCTCTCAGCAGTATGCCATCGGTCCCCCAACATTAGGAAGTCCTCACTAGTGCCGATGTTATGCTCCAGGCTGGGGACCCCCAGGAGGAATGGTGGGATGCTGGGCATGTGGTGCTGGGCAGGGGGCAGGCTTAGTGAGGTGGGGTGGTGGCAGTCTTGTGCAGGATGACCAGGCCATCTATCATAGCAACCTGGACAGTGGAGTGAAGGGGGCACTAATTATTCCTAATTATACGTGGCAGCAGGTGGAAACTAGGGCTGCCCTATATATGTGGAGCTGACAGAGGGGTTATGATTTTTGTTTCTCAGCTTAGGAGCCACTTCTACGGCCAATGGGCAGTGGTCACAGGAAAAAGCTTTCAGTTAACAATTAGAGGGGGCTTTGTAACAGAAAGTCTCCAACAACAGTGTGGGCTATTTTATGAGTAGTGAGCACCTTAACACTGTAGATATGCACGAGGGTAACTGACAACCTGCCCTCCAAGATGTTGTGTACAGAAGACACTGACATGCCAGGGAGCTGGATGACCGCGGGGTAGCCTGTGACTGGGATCTGAGGCACCCACTCTGCTTTGTCCTCTCTGCTAGAGAGGGTTAGTTGTTTATACGTGAGGACCAAATTCTGCCAATCTGATGCATGCACACCCATACGCTTGGGTAAAAGTAGAAATGCAACAGGACTGAAAGATTTAAAACTTGCTGACTTTGTATAATTAATATTCTCTTGTGTCTACACAGAATGTAAATATCTCTGTTTAAAATGAGACTAGATTTCACAGTCTTGACTTTAAAAAAGAGAACACTCTGTGACATGTAAGCAAAACGTGGTCACAACTATTTGAACAAGTTTGAAGTAGATCAGAATCAGCTCTGAAAAGCCAGCTTAGGTCACTTGGATTAAGTTTGGTCAATAAAAATTGCACTCTGGTTATGTAAGATGTTCACATCAAGGGCAGAAGGGTGGGAATATAAGGGAATTCTTTGTACTATTTTTGCAACTTGTCTGTATGTCTAAAATTAGTTTTTAAAAAACTCCATATCCTTGGCTCCTAAGCCCTGCTTATACCATGGCCTGCCTGAAGAACTTCCCTCATCCTTTAAGGCTCAGCTCAGGCAGAACATCCCAGGATTTCCGATCCCCTCTCATGAGTTGGGGATCTGCAGATGCCCCAGTTACACCTACCACCTACCAGTACGATTTTCTATTCTGCACCTTTCTCGCCTTTCTCTGAGCGTCTTTTGGACTGGAATATTTTCTTCATTTTATATTTACCTCTGAGTACCAGGGCCCTACTCAGCACTCTGTACATATCTCTTCAATAAATTAATAAATCAATCCATTTTGAAGTTTTATTAGTTATTTTTTTCTTTTTAAAAATTGTGGTAAAATATACACTACATAATTTTAACCATTTGAAGTGTCCAATTCATTGGGACATTAAGTATATCCCAATGTTTTATAATTTTTCTATCATTTTAAATGGTCTAAACTGGTCAGAGCTGTTAGAGCCATTTAATCTGGACCCAAGGGACTCATGACACTCAGAATTCATTTCATCCCACTGTGCCACCAATCAAAATCTGTGTGAGCGAGTATGGAATTATTTCATCCTATTTAAACTAGCTTGAATCAGGGAGAACTGGCTCTGCCCAGGCTCCAGGCCAGTAGTCGGCACTCAAAGTTGGTGATTTTCTTTGGCCTAATCTCTTGGGTTGTCACTTTCTCTTTTGTTATTTTTTTTTCCCTTGGAGGTATCTGCCCTGCTGCTCTCCTTTCTCCTCCCACATACCACACCCGTCCCTGGATCGGCCTGGCTCTGGGGCAGGGAGCTTACATTCTACTGCCACCTTCATTGTCCCACCCGTGCACCTGCACTTTCAAAACAACTCCTGCAGGCAGGCTTTGGAGGCAGTCATAATCAAACAGGCTGACTCATTTAGGGAGTCTACCTGTATCTGGACAACCTCTTCAAATATTTAAGGTCACCCTTACCCCCTCCTGGGAGAGGAGGGACATTTTCTCACAGTCATTCTATTTCCTACCTCACTAGTTTTAAACGCCTCCATTTGAATTGAAAGAATGTAGCACTGCATTAGGAACCAAGAAACTGGGCTCTAGTAATTTTCCGGCCATTAGCTAGCTGGGTAATTTTGGTCATGCCCTCCCTGGGACGATATTTGCCAGTTAGTAAAAAGAAGGGCTTGGATATACAGATCAAAGTTTGATTTTTATTATTACTGTTTTGCAGCAGGTTTTTTTTCTGTGTGTGGGGATACAGTATTACCCTAAGACAAGAAAAATGCTGAATCCCTCTGGCTGTCAGAAGCGAGTTTTCTCTCTCCCCCATGCTGTCTAACCCTAGTTAGAATGTGGAGGGCTCTTGTCCTTTGTCCCTTGCCTTTAGAAGGAGCCCAGTGAGTATTATCTTTTGTGTGAGTGTGCGCGTGTGACTGTGCGCCCCTTACAGGAGGGCTCTTCTGTCGCTGCCCTTATAGTCACTGCCTTCTTCTCCGCTCTTGTTTACAGCAAAAATTTTCTTGCTGGCTCCCTGCTTCAGCCTCATCCTCATCCTCTTGTAGCCAGAATGGTTGTCCCAAAACGCAAGGATGCCCCCATCCCTCCTGTGCCTCGGTCCTTCAATGGCTCCCACAAACCTCAGGATAAGATTAGCGCGGAATTCAAGGCCTTCCACCATCTGGCCTTAGTTTAATTACCTCCTGGTCTCACCCCTTTTTCCTCTTACTTGGCCAGCCCGGACCGCTCTTCCTTCCAGTCTCGCCACCCTCCTCCCTCCTTTCCTCGGTCTAGACTGTCCTCCCCTCTACGGATTGATGTCTGTCCGCTCTCACCCAGGGATCTGTGGCGTTCGTCCTCGTTAAGGGGCCCCTCTGGTGAGTGAGGGTGGGTTGGGGGCCGGTGCTTCCCGAGGCGGCCGCCAGGGGGCGTCAGGAGCGGCTCCAGATGACAGCAGGAGGCCGAGAGTGGGGGAGGGAGGAGGGACTGAGGGAGCGCAGATCCCGGCTCTCGGGATCGCAAACTCAGAGCCAGAGTTCTCCGCGCGCACCCGAGCCTCTGGCCGCCCGCGCAGCCCGACGCGGAACCCGGGCGCAGCGGGAGCCCGTGCAGGACGGGCGCGGGGCGGCGGCGGCAGCGGCCGTCCATGCGGCGCGCTCGGGGCTGCCCGGCGCCGGGAACCACGCGGGGGCGAGGGGAGGCGGCCACCGGCCGCTCCGGGACACGGACCGCCAGGTGAGCCGAGCTGCCCGCGCCGCGCGCCCTCTGCGCCCAGCCCGCGGGGTCACGACCCGGCCCGGCCGCTGCCAGCCTCTCGGGCCCCCTCAGGACCGCCGGGCGGGGTGGCGCGGGTGGCGGGGCGCAGTGGGTGTGTCGGGGGCGCCGAGGGGCTGCGTCCGAACCAGGCTGGGGGAGCCAGCGCGCGCCTAGTTCGTGCCGACGGCTGCGCCTCCTTCTGTCCTCTTCTTTTCCTGGGGGATTTGCTCCGTCCCAGCGCCAGCACTCACCCCTCCACCCTCCTACTTGGAAACTATAGGGACAGTCAACCTTGGCCGTCCTGGAGTCGGGGCCCCGAGCTCTCTTGGTTGCGGCAGTTGGGGACTGGCGAGTGAACACCCAGCCCGCGCGACCCCACGCTAGCCTCGCCAACCTCCTGCCCGGGGCCGGAGAGCTGGTCGAGTCTCGGTCGGCGCGCGTCGAGACCCAGCCTGGGGCCTCGGCCACATCGTTTTCTAGAAAGCCTCACATCTCTGTGTGTGTGTCTCAGCTAAACCGCTGCAACCTAGCGCCTCTGGGAGCCGGAGTGGATGGGCGGTTTCCGCCAACTCCGGACACTTCCTCAAGTGTAGCCCAAGTACCTGCAGTCCCCTTGGCGCGCTTGTAGAATTAGCTTTTACAGAACTAGCGCACACTGGAGCTATCTGGAAGTTAATATTTTTTTCTTTGAAATAACATCAGCCCTAAGTTGGGAAGAGGCTTTCAGGTCGTTCTCAGGCCCACTTAGCATCGGGAATTTGTGGGGTCTCCTTAAGCAGTCCACAGCCAGACCCGCGCCCCACCCCCCTGCGCGTGCCTCCACTGCTGCCTGGCGAGTGTGCGTGCCCGCCTCTCTTCCTGTCTCCTCAGTGACCCCCACCACGCAGCCCTTTGTCCCTTGGCAGGCAGTAAGTGAATCTGAAGCCTTGGTCCTGGGTAGCCAAAACGATCCTGTGATGCCTGTTGGAATTTGGAAAAAGAGACATAGAGACCTGAGAGAGGTCTGCGGAATCATCTCCTCCAACTGTCCTTTCGCAGCTGAAGGCATCCAGGTACAAAAGAGTCTAAAGATTTTTCAAAGATCACACAGCTCTTAAAACCTGTATAACCTGCGTATGTCTTCTGCTTCATTGATAAAAATGATGAAGTGGTTGGGCTTAATAGCACTTTATTGGGTCTCAAAATACAAAGAAGTAAACATTTTAAAAAGGTGATTTAAATACAGTGCTACTCAACTCCTATAGATTTTTGTTGGTACCATAGTTGAATTCCTTTAGAGAACAAAATCCTAGCCCTGAAATTAATGCAAGGAAGCAGACAGGAGTCCTGGGACTTTCCTATAAACCGTTGCAGGGCTGGAACAGGGATTTCCCAGAGGTCCCGGAAACAAGTTTGGGTGATCAGAATACTGGAGGCCCTAGTGAACAAGCAACTCGGGTGGCCTCTTGTGGGGAGGGCTGGCCAGATGAGCTTGTGTGGTCTCCTCCATGCCCAGCACCCAGCAGGGTGCCAGCTTGGTCTTATCTTCATTTCAGGCTTCCCTGCCATGTAGAAGTGGTTCCAGTTGGCTGTTAGGAAAAAATAAATAAAATACAGCCTAGAGTTTGCATAAGATCAGGATTGGATATTTTGACTCGGAGGGTTGTTGTTGACCTAGAAATGCTTATTGTGACTGTGATCAGTTATCCTAAAGAGAGTCTGGGTACTGATTGCCTATCCTTTTCCATCCCCCAACGTTTCTCTCCATGGTACCACCTTTCTCCCAGTTGGCTGGGAGTCTCTATGTTTGAGGGTACCAGACTCGGCATCCCAGCTCCCTCATTTATAGCTAATTCGTTACCAAGTCCCATCCACGTTCTTTTGTGGTATCCAGGAAATTATTTTCCTGTCTCCATTCCCTCTGCTCCCTCCTCAAACCATGTCCGCGTTACAGTAAGAGTCTCCCCTCTTGACTTCTGGCCACGAGTCCCTTTCTTCATTTTAATCCATCGTCTTTCATGCTGACAGATTAATATTCCTAAAATTCTGATTGCACCACATCACTTCTTTCAAAAAATCACAATGGCTCCCCAGCATTCACTTCTATTTAAATCTTCTCCAGCCAATATTTTTGGGGATCTGCTGTGTCAGGGAGTGTTACAACATGCTGAGGCTTAAACCAAGAGCAAGACAATATCCTTGCCCTTGATTCGTTGACAGGCTAGCAGATGATGTATAGCCACCTGGGAGAGAAAGAGATGTAAAGAAAGAACCACAAAACACAGCAAAACATTGGGAGTGTGCAAAACATCAAGGAGACACAGATGAGGGAGAAATATTTTCCTGCGTGGGAAGAGCTAGGAAAATTTCTGCTGGGCTTTGAAACATGGGGAGGAGTTCAAGGAGATGGGAAAGGCTGGAAGGAGGGGAAGCATGGCAGGCAAAGGGAAGAGCTTGAGCAAAGACCTAGAGATGTGAAAGTGTTCGTATGGACACGGTGGCATCAAGGCCATTCTTCGTCTGGATGTTTCAAACTTGCCTTAATTTGAGTCTACTTTTATTGATCCAAGAGCAGCCCAGCTCTTCCCTGCCTGAAATCCTTCACTCCACTTACCTGTTCTTTTTATCGTGGCCTTGTATGTCCCCTACCCAGCAGCTCAGAAATGCAGATTTCCCCTCTGCTGGTCTAAATTTTGCCAGGAAGTGGATCCCAGCCCTTCTTGCACATGCCCATCCCTCTCTTCCATGAACCCATTTTATGTGTTCCCCTGCATTCTTTGCACGGTCTCTGTATTCAGCCTGGACATGTCCTAGCGGGCAAGCCGCATCTCCCCAGCCACCCCAAAGTTTCTCCAGAGCAGCTCCTGGGTTTCTGTTCCTAGGGCCTCTCCCGGGCCGTGGGGCACAGTTCCAGCACGTTGCCAGCACCAGCGAACTTGAAAATGTGACTGGCTTTGACCTTCCATCCTACTTTTCCCTGCTTTCTCTTCTTCTCCCCACTTGTCCCACCTTTTATCTTTCTCTGTGTGTGTGTGCAGAGTTGTGATATTTATTTACATATGTGCAGATCTAAAGGTTGCACGTGTGTTTATCGACTGGCTTCTCTTTGAAGGTAATGGTTTAGAAATGCTGTGCCAATTGCTAACGCAGGGCCCAGGCTGCCACTGGGAGGGGAGCTTCAGTGCGAGGCTCTGCCTTGGGGCTGCTTTGCTGACTCTTGCCCTCTTTCAGGATCCCCCCTCTTTACTCCCCTCTGCTTGACCTGTGCGCTGATGCCGGGCCACCCCTCATCTTGGGCCAGATTTGCCTTCTTTTCTTTCTCCAACCCATCAAAACTGACTTCTCCGGTTTCTGGAGCCTTGCTGGCCTGATGAATTCTTTCAGGTCAAGTTTAATGAGCCCTGTGTGTGCTGGGCTTGATGCTTTCATCCTTCCAGCAACCTGTGACAGGAACAGTATCATCTGCATTTTATGAGGAAGGAAACTCCGCTTACTTGCCTGAGGTCAACAACTCAGGTTTGGAATCTGAGTCTTAGAACCCAGCTTCCTAAGTCTGGTGCTCTTTCCACTATATCCCCGTTTCCTGAAAGGGTTGTTTTCAGAACACCTGAATCAGAATTGGGATCTGGTGGGGAAAAAAAAACAGATTCCAGGGTGGAGGCAGGGCCTGGGAACGAGCATTTTAAAGACAGCCTCAGGTAATTCTGCACGGCTCAGGTTTGAGGACCACTGCCCTAGGCTGCCTTTACAATGAGGTTCTAATGACAGGTGGTGAGTTAATGAGCCACTGGATCCCAGGTAGCACAGTCCTTTTTAACAGAGGCCTTGACCTTGACTCTTAAGGAGTGAGCCATGGAGCAGAGCTCTCTTTTGGTCAAAGGGGTCTTCAGTTCAGTCCTGAAAGCATGCTCCGCACCTCTCCCCATCAGGCTCACTGTGAATGTATTTCTGGGCCTGAGCATGTGCTGAGGGAGAGGGACCAGGGTGGATTGGTTTGGAGACCCGAGTTGCCTGAGGTGACAGTAGACTGGGACTCCCCAAAGAGGGCTGAGCGTGTGGGCGTGGTGAGTCCCACCTCCTTCCCCAGAGTGGGGTCTGGTCACTGACACATCTCCTTCATTCTACAGGCCTTTATTTTGCACCATCCCACCTCGAGGCTTGGTTTCCCCATCTGTAACAAAGGATGGCCACATCCTAGAGGGCTGGTGTAGGGACTGGTGCACAGGCACGTGGGGCATTAAGCAAAGTGGGTGCCCGGTGTCAGTTTTCATCCCATTTAACTGCTCTGTACCCAGTCAGCGCTTGGCAGGCAGTTGGCGCTCAATATATGAGCTCTAGAAAAAGTACGTCGTCTCAGGCCCCCTCAGGTCCAGGGGGTTTGTGTGAAGGGCTGAATATTGCAACCTTAATGCAAACCCAGGAAATGAACAGCCCTAGCTGTGCAGTAATAATAGTGATGATGATGATGATGATAATGATCAAGAAGAATTATCCATTCAACATCCTCTTCCCTCTCCATTTCCTTCCTACAATTTCCCTTTAGTTTCCTCCAAGAAGGACCTACGAAACAGGTAGGCAGCAGTTTGCTTTTATTGATGGTTACCTTGCCCGGGAGAGTGGTCCCTTTCTGCTTATCTCTTTTCCTTTTTCCCTAATCCTTTCCCTGAACGTACTGTGCATGCTGTCTTCTCCCATGAGCCTTACTCAAGCACATCACTGAGCAGTACCCCGGCAGCATTCTCCCTTAACCCCTCTCCTCTCGGGCCTGGTCCGGAGAGCCTGCTTACACTGCCCTTGTCCCAGAAGGGTGGTATCAGGCAGCCCAGGACCTGGGCTGGGCAACCCTCCCAGACAGCTGGCCGTCTGCCCTAGGGCTGGCCAGCAGCAAGGACCCAAATAATGAGTGATTATTGGGCGCCCCATCTAATCTCCTGCCAGGGGAAATGAAGGGCCAGCCGTGGGCTGGGGCTCGTCATGACCTGCTCCAGGTGGGCTTGGAATGCACCCAGCGCAGGATGGGGATTAAGGCTTGAAAGATGAGAGGAAATGAGATGTTAACCCTTTAGGTTGTGGCCCCCTGAGCCCCAACAGGGAAGTCACAAGGGAATTATCTGTAGGCATCTGATGAAAGGGGAGCTTGGCCTCTGATTTACGGCAGGGATGCAGCCACATGACTCTGAGGGGAGAGCAGCAGGGTGAGACAAGTGATGTCTTTGACTTCACCATTTTTCTTGGAGGCTCAGGTTAATTTCTTATGCAAATGGATACGCGGACTGCAGGGAGGCTGCTCTACCTGCTTCCTTCTTGGAAACCTTCTGATCATATCAGCACGTTACAAATTTGTAGATGCCAAACAGACTTTTCCTTCTGTAACACAGTGCCTCTGGTCCCTTGTCATTTCGAGGAGGATGGAGAAGGGAGTCTGGCACTGGCTGGACACCATCTTCGGTAGTGGGTCCACCTCCTTCCCCGGGTCAGGCAGCTGAGGGTGGGAGCCCTCCCGAGCCGGCTGCCTGAATTCAGGCCTTGACTCAGCCATGCTGGGGGGCCCTGAAGAGTTCCTTAACCTCTTGTGCTGTAAGTCTTCCCGTCTGTAAAATGGGCATAATAATACATACATACATACTGTGGGTGAGAGTCATGAGAATGTAAAAAGCTTAAAACAGCCTCAGGCACGTGGATGCGCCGTGTGAAGGTTAGCCATCACTTTTTTCTCGCTTCTCTGGGAAGGATGTAAGCAGCTTCTCTTCCACACCTCTCACATTTGCTTAGGGTGATTGATCTCGATTGTTTGACCTCTAACCCTCACATGCCTTGAATTCTGGTCCCTCTCGCCCCTCCCTTTGCTACTGGCTCCCTGGCCTTCAGCTGCCCTTTTGATTCCACTCCTTGCCCCCAGCCCCTGCCTCCACGCTTGGCGGCCAGAGCTGGTGGACTGCGAAGTGACACCTGCCTGGTCCTGTGGTGGCATGGCCCTTCCACACCAGCGCTGCCCACAGCCAGCCTTGCTGTGACCTGACAGCCCAGAGAAAAGTGGCTGAGAGTAGGGAGGGCAGCTGCCTTGAAAGCAAAATTAGGAGCCGTGGAGACAGTCTGACCTGGGTGCAAATCACAGCTCTGTCCCTTCTTCTGGTTTCTTTGAGCTCTGGTTGCTTCATCCTTGATTGATGCTAAGAATAGCAACACTTATCTAATGGTCGAGAGGGTCCCACCCGACAGTGGACGTGAGGCTCTTTGAGACTGTCAGTAGAGGCGGAGAGTTTATTGCTGGTTATAAGGTGAGTCTTGGGAGTGGAGCTGTGTGTCTTCAAGTTTTTAAGTCTTGTTACAGGGTATGCACTGACATCCTAATCGCTAGCTCTGTTTAGTGTCTTTTCCAGAACAGACAAGTACTCAGGTCCTGCTTGACTTTAGTGATGTTTTAGTCAAGGCCCAGGGTTTCATTCTATTTTTTTTATTTTTATTAATTTTTACTGGAGTATAGTTGATTTACAATGTTGTGTTAGTTTCTGCTGTCCAGCAATGTGAATCAGTTATACATATACATATATCCACTCTTGTTTAGATTTTTTTCCCATATAGGTCATTACAGAGTATTGAGTAGAGTTCCTGTGCTATACAGTAGGTTCTTATTAGTCCAGGGTTTCATTCTGCTTGCAGTTCAAAGGATCTTCTGGCCAGCTAAGGGAGAGGGAACTGCTGTTTATGGAGCTCTGTGTCAGGTGCTGGGATTTACCTGCATGAAGTTATTTAATCCTCTCCACAATCCATGTAAGCTAGACAATATTCTTCTTGTTGTACAGCCTAGAAAACTGAGGCTCAGAGAGGTTAAGGAAATTACATGGGCTCACACAGCAAGTGGATGTCAGAGTGATATTTGAATTCCAAGTCATCCGCCTCCAGAATATGTGCTCTGGGGGAACTACTGGGCCAGTTAGTGCCTCATTATAATTATAACCCGCTGAGAAGTCTAACTGTAACCACTTAAAAGTCTAATTGTAACCCACTTGAAAATTTTAAAAATTGAGATTCACCGTTTTAAAGTACACAATTCAGTGGTTTTTACTTTATTCACAAAGTTGTGCCACCCTCACCATGATCTAATTCCAGAATATTTTCAGCAGCCCTAAAAGAAATTCTGTACCCATGAGAAGTCATTCCCCACTCCCTCCTCTCCCAGCCTGTGGAAACCATGACTCTACCTTCTGTCTCTATGGATTCTGGACATTTTATATAAATGGAGTCATTATAGTACATGGTCTTTTGTGACTGACTTCTTTCACTAAGAATAACGTTTCCAGGGTTTGTCCATGTTGAAGCATGTATCAGTGCTTCCTTACTTTTTATTGCTGTGTAACCCACTGAAACTAAAAAGTAAGGCTGACTGTTTCGCTTAGAGAAGGGGTGGAGTTACAATCGCAAAACAGATGTAGCACAAAGGGGGGCTCATTTTTTACTGTGGGCAGGTGTGAAAGAACTGTGACTATGGGGGCAGGTGGAGTGAGTACGGCTGCCTGAGTGTGTGGAGGCGGAGGCGGGAGGGAGGTTGGCTGGGTTCCCACGTCTGGGAGTAGCCGGGATGCCCAGCTTCTCTCCTCCAGGCACTCGTGCTGCCCTTGGCTTGTGCCGCTGGCAAAGCCTATTGAGATGTGCCCTGGGTGCCGTGGACCCCTGCCTGGGAGAGGCGGGCTGGGGGGTTTTGAAGCCGCCTTTGCCACAGTCTGCCTAGTTTCGGTACAGTATAGACAGTTTAGCCCCTGCACAGTCTGCTGCATAGCTTTGAACTCCACGTGGACCCCGGTGTCAAATGCTGTGTGCTGATGACGGCACTGATGATTTGCTTTTTAAGTTTCTAAATATAACACTTTATGTTTTTCTGATTACAAAGGTAAGATATATTTATTGCAGAAAACTTAGAAAATACAGAAAACACAAAGCAGAAAAATAAAAATCACCCATAATTTCCCAACCAATGATGACCATTATTTTCAATGTGTATCTTCCTGGTGTCTCTCTCTCTCACCCTGCCCACACACACTTTTATAAAATCGGTATTATGTTAAACATATTGTTTTGTTCACTACTTTTTCACTTAATAATTCATCATAAACATTTTCCTTCTGTACTAAATATTCGATATTCTTCAAAAACGTGATTTTTTAAATGGCTGCAGTGTATTTTTTTTAAATATTAATGTTTGACTTATGATAAAAACCCTCCAGAAAGTAGGCATAGAGGGAACTTACCTCAACATAATAAAGGCCATATATGACAAACCCACAGCCAACATCATTCTCAATGGTGAAAAACTGAAAGTATTTCCACTAAGACCAGGAACAAGACAAGGTTGCCCACTCTGACCACTCTTATTCAACATAGTTTTGGAAGTTTTAGCCACAGCAATCAGAGAAGGAAAAGAAATAAAAGGAATCCAAATCAGAAAAGAAGAAGTAAAGCTGTCACTGTTTGCAGATGACATGATACTATACATAGAGAATCCTAAAGCTGCTACCAGAAAACTACTAGAGCTAATCAATGAATTTGGTAAAATAGCAGGATAAAAAATTAATGCACAGAAATCTCTGGCATTCCTATACACTAATGATGAAAAATCTGAAAGAGAAATTAAGGAAACACTCCCATGTACCACTGCAACAAAAAGAATAAAATACCTAGGAATAAACCTACCTAAGGAGACAAAAGACCTATATGCAGAAAACTATAAGACACTGATGAAAGAAATTAAAGATGATACAAACAGATGGAGAGATATACCATGTTCTTGGATTGGAAGAATCAACATTGTGAAAATGACTATACTACCCAAAGCAATCTACAGATTCAATGCCATCCCTATCAAACTACCACTGGCATTTTTCACAGAACTAGAACAAGAAATTGCATAATTTGTATGGAAACACAAAAGACCCCGAATAACCAAAGCAATCTTGAGAAAGAAAAACGGAGCTGGAGGAATCAAGCTCCAGGACTTCACACTATACTACAAAGCTACAGTAATCAAGACAGTATGGTGCTGGCACAAAAACAGAAAGATAGATCAATGGAACAGGATAGAAAGCCCAGAGATAAACCCACATACACATGGTCACCTTGTTTTTGACAAAGGAGGCAAGAATATACAATGGAGAAAAGACAGCCTCTTCAATAAGTGGTGCTGGGAAAACTGGACAGCTACATGTAAAAGAATGAAATTAGAACACTCCCTAACACCATACACAAAAATAAACTCAACATGGATTAAAGACCGAAATCTAAGGCCAGACACTGTAAAACTCTTAGAGGAAAACATAGGCAGAACACTCTATGACATAAATCACAGCAAGAGCCTTTTTGACCCACCTCCTAGAGAAATGGAAGTAAAACAAAAATAACAAATGAGACCTAATGAAACTTAAAAGCTTTTGCATAGCAAAGGAAACCATAAACAAGACCAAAAGACAACCCTCAGAATGGGAGAAAATATTTGCAAATGAAGCAACTGACAAAGGACTAATCTCCAAAATTTACAAGCAGTTCATGCAGCTCAATATCAAAAAAACAAATAACCCAATCCAAAAATGGGCAGAAGACCTAAATAGACATTTCTCCAAAGAAGACATACAGGTTGCCAGTAACACATGAAAGGATGCTCAACATCCCTAATCATTAGAGAAATGCAAATCAAAACTACAATGAGATATCATCTCACACCAGTCAGAATGGCCATCATCAAAAAATCTACAAGCAATAAATGCTGGAGAGGGTGTGGAGAAAAGGGAACCCTCTTGCACTGTTGGTGGGAATGTAAACTGATACAGCCACTATGGAGAACAGTATAGAGGTTCCTTAAAAAACTAAAAACAGAACTACCATACGACCCAGCAATCCCACTAGCAGGCATATACCCTGAGAAAACCATAATTCAGAAAGAGTCATGGGGCTTCCCTGGTGGCGCAGTGGTTGAGAGTCCGCCTGCGGATGCAGGGGACACGGGTTCGTGTCCCGGTCCAGGAGGATCCCACATGCCGCGGAGCGGCTGGGCCCTGTGAGCCATGGCTGCTGAGCCTGCGCGTCCGGAGCCTGTGCTCCGCAACGGGAGAGGCCCGCGTACTGCAAAAAAAAAAAAAAGAGTCATGTACCACAATGTTCATTGCAGCTCTATTTACAATAGCCAGGACATGGAAGCAACCTAAGTGTCCATCGACAGATGAATGGATAAAGAAGATGTGGCACATATATACAATGGAATATTACTCAGCCATAAAAAGAAATGAAATTGAGTTATTTGTAGTGAGGTGGATGGACCTAGAGTCTGTCATACAGAGTGAAGTAAGTCAGAAAGAGAAAAACAAATACCGTATGCTAACACATATGTATGGAATCTAAAGAAAGAAAACAGGTTCTGAAGAACCTAGGGGCAGGACAGGAATAAAGATGCAGATGTAGAGAATGGACTTGAGGACATGGGGAGGGGGAAGGGTAAGCTGGCATGAAGTGAGAGCGTGGCATGGACATATATACACTACCAAACGTAAAATAGATAGCTAGTGGGAAGCAGCCACATAGCACAGGGAGACCAGCTCAGTGCTTTGTGACCACCTAGAGGGGTGGGATAGAGAGGGTGGGAGGGAGAGGCAAGAGGGAGGAAATATGGGGGTATATGTATATGTATAGCTGATTCACTTTGTTATACAGCAGAAACTAACACACCATTGTAAAGCAATTATACTCCAATAAAGATGTTTAAAAAATATTAATGTTTGCTTAAACAGTCCCCTGTTTTGGACATGTTGGTTTTTTCAGTTTTTCGATATTGTTTATAGATAAAACTGCTTCTTTTGTGCATTTTTTGTACATCTATTAATGCATAGCGCTCCTTCTGGGACAAAAGATATAAATACTCTTAAGGTATTTGATACATATTATCAAATTGGCCTTCCAGAAAACTATATAATTCCACAACTGTGCTACATTTTAACTTGAGTTTTACTGTACATGTTGCTTTGCCGAAGTACGCCTCCATTCCCCTGTGCCTCCCTCCTCCCCTCCCTTCTCTGTACCCCCTGGCTCACCCCACCTATCAGCATAGTACTCTAATTGCTCATACTGTTTTCTCCTTGATATTTGCCTATATTTTAATTTATGCATGTCTTTTTCACCTAGTATGATTTTTATATCAACATTTCTCTTGACATAGTCGGGGTTCCCATTTTAAGCTTAATGACCATTTCCATCATTTTGCCCCCATGATGGTTTCCTTAGCCATTCCCCATCCTCTGTTAGAGATCTAGGTGGTTTCTAGTTTCTTCCTCATCAAAAAATTAGTACTACCAACTTGAATGTTCAGTTTGCTCTTTTGTTTTTTGTTTTTCTGATCTCATGTTCCATTTTGGAAATTCGGTTCCTGGTCATGTAATTACTAGGTGCAAGGCAGGAGCTGTTCTAATAACATTAATGCTGCTGAGGGGCCTTCAGAGAAAAGGCACCTGGGAGGCCCAGGTGAGAGAACCCAGAAACAGAATGGACGCTCGTTTTGGCCTCCCTTTTCCCTTCCTTATTAGGTACTGTTCTTTCCTCGGGGGAACATGGGAGGAACTCAACACCTCACTCCTACAAGGGATATAAGAGGTGCTGCGAATTGGGACTTACCGAGTTCCATGCAGGGAAATTAGGTCAGTGTTCGTACGGTGTCCACATATAAATGGCATCCTACGATAGGTGGTCTTTTGTGACTAGCTTCTTCCACTAAGCATAGTGAAGGGGAAGATCTTGGCGGCTTCTCAGATTGCGCAAATACGCTTTCGTGGTTCTGCGTGGGCCTTGCCTTGCATCCATTCACCCTGCTTCCAGTACTTTCTGAGCCCCGGCCGCGCGTGGCAGCAGGACACTCCATCGTAAGTGGTGTGAGTTCCAGTCCTGACTTTGTCACTTAGTGCCTGTGAACAGCTTAACCTGTTCCAGCTTCAGTTTCCTCATTTGTGAAAAGGACTAATGATCACTGTACCTGCCGTCAGAGTGAGAGGAGACAGCGTTTGTTCATTCCTCTCTTGAAACCAAGGAGCCTTCATGGGCGCTGGGACATCTGTCCGCCTTCAAGAGAAAGTAGCTGGCATTCCTGCCTTGGGGGGCACTTACAGTCTTGGAGGGGCCAGGCGGGGAGATGATGCGTGTGATAAAGGGAAGGCAGGGGCCCAGGAGAAGGGCATCAGTGGTGGGAAATCACAGCGACTTAAGAAGGGCCGCACGCTGACATGGGAAAGGGAGGGAGGACGCAGAAGCCTGTTTTACGGGAGGGCTGCGTTCTCGAAGACCTCACAGAATTCAGATCTCTCATCATTCAGACTGTGGTTTTCCCCAGAGGATAGATGTACAGAGCGTGCATGGGTGCGTGGTGCATTCTCAGAATGCATAATTTTGCTCGAAGTTGGCTTTTCACGCTGTCACTGTTATCACCAGCACTGCACAGAGGGCTCACTCATAAACGGCCCACTTGGTATCTCAGGACGGTTTGACTTCCTTGATAGCCAAGCTGCCGATGGTGGTTGTTACTGTCATCATCACAGTGTGTTTTCAATCCAGCACCACCATTTGACAGACCATCTAGATCAGAGGTCAGCAAACTTTTTTTGTAAAGGGCCAGTGAGTTAATATTTCAGCTTTATAGGGTCTTTGTTGCAACTAATCAGCTCTGCCTTTGGAGCACAAAAGCAACCACAGACGATACAGAAAAGAATGGGCAGTAAAACCTTATTTACACGCGCTGCAATTTGAATTTCATATAATTTTCATGTCGTGAAATAGTATTCTTCTTTCAATATTTGTTCAGCCATTTGAAAATGTGACAAGAGCAGGCCGTGGGACAGGTCTGGCCCACTGGCCAGGGTTTGCTGACCCCTGGTCTAGATGACTATAATATTTGAAAATTGTTTTCAGTTGAGTGAATGTTAAAAAAAAATAAAAAGAGTGAATGTTAAAATAGCCCCGCAGTCAACAAAACCACTCATAGAAGTTCCGGTGATCGTAAGAGTATAGCTAAGTTCACAAGTTCTATCAAAAGATTGTGGGTTTTTATCAGCCTGGGCGATACCAATGTAGGCAAGTTATTCTAACGAATTTTAAAATTTACATCATATTGTTTTGAAATGCATCAAATGACTTTATTAATAGTTATCTCATTCTATGTTGTGGTTCAAATTGTATCCCATACCTTTGTTCGTTACTGTGTACCATCCTGGAATCTAACAACTCTGCCTGCCTCTAGACAGTCTGATGGCCTATGGTGAGGGGTTTGGAGCTTAATTCTGGCTGGAATTGTTGTTGTAGAAGCATGGGAAGGAGCACCAAGGCGTATGTCTGGCACATGGTGAATGTGGGATAGACTTTGTTCTCTCTTCTCCCTTTCTTTTCCTCCCCACCCAAATGTTCTGTATATTTGGTCAGCTCTAAAACATGCTGAGCCTCTTTGAAATTGTTACTTTGGTTCTTTCCACATGCAGTAAAGTCACTAACCTTTTTAAATGGAAACAAAAACAAAGGCTGTTAGAAAGCAGTTTCCCCTCCCGGGTCACCAGCTTTCCCTTGCTGGAGAATAAGCAGTGCTGTGCTGAGACCGCGACCAGGGCCAGAAGAGAGGCCCCAGGTCCAAGGCAGGCGCCTCCAGCTGGGTGCAGACCCAGCTCTCCAGCCAGGAGGGGGGCGTCTGGTCTGCTGGCTGCTCTGAGGTCCACAGCTCCTGGGTGTTTCTTGGTTTCAGAGATTCCAACGGTAGGAAAGCCAGGATCCTCTCCAGATGGGAGACCACCAGCCCCGAAGGTGACTGTGATGCTGTGGTTCTTGGCTCTCGAGTGTGCTTTTGCTGTGTGTGTTGGATGGAAGGCCCGTCTTGAGTAGACATGTGTTTGTGTTGTTCAGGGGGCTGATGTGCACAACCACGTGTGCTTTCTGGCCTGGGGTCTGGCAGGATGTGAAGAGAGGCAGCCACTATCCTTTGGCTGGTGAGATTTTGCACTGTTATGTTGGGGAAGGGGCTGGCATTCTTCCTGTGCTTTTGGAGCTCTTTGGTTTATAGACGAGTGGTCTTGGAGCCGAGGGCATGGACATTGAGTCCTGACTTTGCTACCGCTTTGCCATTTGATCTCCAGTAACCCATCCTACTCTGTCTCTGGGGTCACTAATTCCTCACTCCTGAATGAATGGTGATAGCCATTTCTGGGGGCCCATTTCTCAGCTGAGACATGTGGGGAGCCTGGACTTTCACTCCCATCCAGCAGCAGTAAGGCGTCCTTGCCCCTCCCTGCTGGGTGGTCAGAGGAGACCTAGTGGAGAGTCAGGACTCTTACCACCACCCAGTAGTAACGAGGCCATGCATCCCCTCCCACTCTCTGCCTTCGCCCAGTGGTGCCAGTGGAGGCCTTGTGAGGCACAGTGATGTGGCCCTCCTGCCCCTCCCAGCCAGGGAAGTATCAGTGGAGACTTGTTGGGGAGCTGAAACCCCCTCCCCTGTCAGCAGTAATGATGAGCCCTCCTCCCCCCTTAGGAGGCCAAGTGGGGAACCTGGACTTCTATCCCCACCTAGCTGTGATCAGGTAGGATTCCCCTTCCTCAGCTGGAGCAGTGTCAGAGGAAGCCAGCTAAAATGGAAGGTTTAAGTAAGTTCTAGAGCCTCATAACGTAATACCTAAGATGTCCAGGTCTTAATTGAAAACCACTCGTCACACCAAGATGCATGGAGATCTCAAGCTTAATGAGAAGAGACAACACTGAGGTGACAGGGAAGTGGCAATTATCTGACGAAGTTTTGAAGCAGTCATCATAAACATGCTTCAGTGAGCAGTTATGAACATGCTTGACACAAACGGGAAAAAAAATAGAAAGTCTCAGCAAAGAAACAAAAGGCATAAAGAAGAACCAAATGAAAATTTTAGAATGGAAAAAGACAGTAACCGAAACAAAATCACACTGGATGGGCTATACAGCAGAATGGAGATGACAAAGGAAAGAATCAGTGAATTTGAAGACATAACCATAAACATTCCCCCAATCTGAACGACAGAGAGAAAATAGACGAGAGGAAGAGAAAAAGAGCAGATCCTCAGGGGACCTGACATTTGGGTCTTTGAAATCCCAGTAGAGGGGAAAGAGGGTAGGACTGAAAAAGTTCTCAATAGACTAATTGCTGAAAACTCCCCAAGGTTAGGATGAGACACAAGCCTCCAATTCAAGAGCTTAGTAAGTTCCGAACAGGATAAACCCAAAGAAATCCATACTGAGATATCTCATGCTCAAACTTCCGAAAATAATTTTGAAAAAGAAGAAAGTAGGAGGAGTCAGTCTCCCAAGGTTTCAAGACTTATAGCCACAGTAATCAAGACCGTGTGGGGTTGACACAGGGACAGAAGAGAGAACCTAGAGGCGTGCCCATCTGATTTTTGGCAAAGGTGCTTAGGGAAATCAGAGAAACACTTACTGCAGTGATATGGATGGTGATTTGGAAGAGGCTGGTAGTAGATGGAGAGGAGAGGGGAGGGTTTACCTGAGAGACAGTTACAAGCAAAGAATTGACAGCTGGCAAAAGATGAGGTCTTAGGGCTCATGGGAGGGGGAAATCACAGAAGCCCAGGCAGGCTTCGAACTTTGTTCATTGGAAGAATAGTGATACCACCATCAAAGTAGGAAAGCTCGGCAGGAAGAGGACTTTGTGTGGAGCTGGTGACCAGGTCCTTTTATCATTAAGCATGTGTGGGCCATCAGCAGGAGGAAACTAGAAGTACAGGAAAACAGTCTGAATGAGAGGGTAGGCCTTGAGACGTTGGGGTTTTTTTTGCGGTACGCGGGCCTCTCACTGTTGTGGCTTCTCCCGTTGCGGAGCACAGGCTCCGGACGCGCAGGCTCAGCGGCCATGGCTCACGGGCCCAGCCGGTCCGCGGCATGTGGGATCTTCCCGGACTGGGGCACGAACCCGCGTCCCCTGCATCGGCAGGCGGACTCTCAACCACTGCGCCACCAGGGAAGCCCGAGACGTTGGGTTTTTGAGACCTCTGCATGAGATAATAATCAAAGAGGTCAGAGTGTAAGAGTGCTTACCCAGTGTACAGAGCTCATTAGCGGGGGATGGGTTGTGGTTGATATTTTTCTAGTCCTGGTTTGGGTCACAGGGGGAGCAGACAGAGGAGACCGGCAGGGAACAGACGCAAATGGCTGCTGACGATTGGGTTCAAGAAAAAGGGTACGGTAACGGTTTTATTCTTGCTAAACCCAATTGTCTTTTACTGTCCCCCTTGACCTTTGGGTGACCTTTGACTCCAGCGACTTGCCTCTCTTGGTTTCCTTGAAAATATTTCCTAATTCACAATCTGGCTGTCTGTTTTTCATTATCATAATCTTTTAATCATGGCACCCGATTTCAGCTTTACCTAATACCAGCCCATCACAGAGTTGTGTCAGGGAAATAAGACTAATTTGCTGGGGTTTTGCTTCCCTCTGTAAGGATATATGAGCCTTTCAGCCTACACCGCACAGCAGTGATTGTTACAAATCATTGACTAGATTTCTATCGCTTAAAAAAATAATGACATAACTCAAATGTCAATGCAGAAGCCCCAAGAGCCGAGCAGGAAAAGGCAAATCCTTCTCTCTGATGTTCAGAAGCGCCAAGGGCAGAGTATGTGGCCGGCTGATTTATGGTGGCCGAGGCACACGGAGCCGGGATGTGTTCTGGATGGGTAAGTGCATGGGCGCACTGAGATGATATGCTGGACTCAAGGCCAAAGCTGCTGTGGAGTGAACGGGGCAGAGCACAACCTCATATACAGCAGCTCCCCTGGCTCGGCCCAGGCTGCAGCCTGCATTGTGCAGTCGGTAAACGTGAACTCAAGCAGCTCTCCAGGAAATGTGTATGTGATGCAGTGTGTCAGGGGACCTGAGAGGCAGCTTAATGGAGTGCTGACACAAGCCAGGACTCGACAGCAGGGCTTGGGTTCCATCATGCTGCTGCCCTTTACTAGGGGCATATTGCTTCTGATGACCTCGGACACAGTGCTTCACTGCTCGCAGCCTGTTTCCTTCTGTGTAAAATGGATATGTCAGTAGCACCTACCTCGTAAAGTAATGTTTGAAGAGTGTTCAGCGCAGTCTGTCAGGTATTATACACTCAATAAAAATTAAAAGTCTGTAGTCTGATGTGGACATGGTGGGAGGAAGAGGAGGGTGGGACGAATTGGGAGATTAGGATTGACATATATACACTACCATGTGTAAAATAGATAGCTAGTGGGAACCTGCTATAAAGCACAGGGAGCTTACCTCGGTGCTCTGTGATGACCTAGATGGGTGGGATGGGAGGGTGGGGTGGGAGGGAGGTCCAAGAGGGAGGGGATATATGTATACATATAGCTGATTCACTTCACTGTACAGCAGAAACTAACACAACATTGTAAAGCAATTATACTGCAATAAAAAAAAAATCTCTAGTCTGAGCTTTGCCTCTAATTAGCTGCGATACTTTGCACCAGTCAGCTTATTTCATTGAGCAATCAGTTTATTCATCTGTGAATCATGATTACAAAATAATGGATTTGGAGAGTTGGGTTGGAAACTCCCAGTTTTTGTGTGCTTTGTGATTCTGTGATGAGATGTCAATCAGACAAGTCACAAAGGAAATGATAGATTTAAAGACAAAATAAAAACTTATTTGCGTAAAAGTTATAAGCAAAATTAAAAGACAAAAATCAAACTGAAAGAACTTGACAAAATAAGGGTCAGTGTCCTTAATATAGAAACAGCTTCTTAAAAATCAACAGAAAACATTATGAACTGTACTGAAAAACTGGCAAAAGAGATAAGAAATGCACAGAAGAGATAGTACACATGACTAATAAAAATGAAAAACGATTCCAACTTTACTAGTAATTGAAGCAATACAGTTAAAATGATTTACCTTTTTTTTTTTTTTTTGGCCTATTGTGACCAACACACTGAATGCCCACCCTGTACGAAACAAAGTTATTACTCAAAGGTTTCTTGCGAGTATGGACAGACCACATTTTCCACGCGCTCTTGCAGTTAGGTATGGCCATATGACTAATAGAATATGAGTGGCAGTGATTTGTTAACGGCTTCTCAAAGCTGTTAGCTCAATCCCCCATGCTTTCTCTTTTCCCTTGTTTGTTCACGGGCTGGAAAGTAGAAAAAAAAAACAGCTGAGGATTCCGAGGCTGTAGACAATGGTGGAGCCATTGTCCACCATTTCATCTGAGCCGACCCAGATGAAAAGAGACTGGGTCCCTGGATGCCTGCGTGCCTGTGTGGAGCAGTGCGCCCCTTCCAAGCCACATCAGACAATGAATTGAGCAAAAACTTTTTGTTGTGTTAAGGCTTTGAAACTCTAGGATGGTTTGTTGCAGCTCTTAGCCCACCCTAACTAATTATGGATCAAATTTAAAAAGATTATAATGCTAACCTTATTGGCAAGTATGTTTATTTCATCCGCTACAGTGGGATTTTAGGTGGGTATGCTCTTTTTGAAAACAGCCCATATGTAAGAAGGACCTTAAATAATGATACCTTTTGGCTTAGTGATTCTGGTTTTAGGAATCTACCATAAGGATCTAAGCAGAGAAACAGATAAAGAATTTCCTATAAAGATACTCATCACAAATTCCAACAATAAGGGAACTACTTAGATATGTTATCCAGCTTCCATGGGGTGAACTATTATACAGTGATTAAATGAGATGTTTATGATTTAAAGTCAAAAATAGAATGCAAAACTGTGATTTTGTATATGTAGAATAGACAGATAATATAGCTAAGCATTAAGCATAGAAAAAAGACCAGAAGGAAGAACACCAAAAGCATTCAGAGTGGTTAACCTGGAATGTGAGGCTATGAGTAATTATAGCTCTCCTCTTTACGTTTTCCTGTAGTTTTCAATTTTTCCTCAATAAACATGTGCCATTGTATAGACAGTTTTTTTCTAAAAGACTATGCTGTTAGCTATGTTCCACCCAGCCTTGAAGTCTCACCTAGATCTATCTTGTGGATGAATTTAATGCTTGCTGTCTGTGAGTTTGTCTTTTAGTGTTAGTGCACGTGGCGTACCCACTTCCCCGACATGTGTGTGTGTGTACGTGTGTGTGGTGCATACACAGATGTACACAGGTGTTTGCCAGAGTGCCAAGAGGCCATTTGCAGATGGCAGGACCTTACATCATAAGGAGGGGAAGGTGGACCAGGAGGGGAGCTCAGCCTGAGCCAAAGCTGCCATTAGTCTTACGGCCACCTGCCTTTGACCAAAGTTCATCATCACCTTGGAGAAGGCCTGGGTAGCACATCAGAAAATCTGTGTCTCCTGTGCAGAGCTCGGGCTGTGGAAGTCTGATCGTGTTTCCTTTGATGAGTACAATCCAGGGATTACAAATCACTCTGAGGATGCTGGGGAGAGGTTGAGTCTGAGTGGGGAAGAAGGCTGGAGTCTGTCTCTAGGTATCTTCGATTCCTAGGTAGGGTGGCCTGCATCACATCACAGCTGTTTATTCGTGTGTCCAAGTAGGGCAGAGAAGGTCACTGATGGTGTTAATTTCAGAAACAATTAGCAGTCGCTACAAAACAGGAAAGTCTCTATTCAGATTGTGGGCTGGGCATCAGGACGTTGGAAATGTAGTATGGTCATGCTTGAAGAGAATGTCCTCCGAGTGAGATTGAATGTTAAGGTCTCTATCATCACAGAACACCTGTTGGGCCCCCAGCTGCTGTTCTAGGCACCAGGAATATAAAAAATAAGTCTTTGAGAAGTTTTTACTCTTCTGCAGTGTCCTGTTTTGGGGAGGAAAGGAAAGCACAAACCATGATGATACACTGTGGCAGTTGCTAGGTTGGAGTTCTGCATATGAGACTTACACAGAAGTAAAGAAATTTAACCAGGTTTATCAAGTGCTGTAAATCAAGTGACTAAGGAATATTTGGAGAAGAGACAGCGCTCTTACTCCAAATGCATTTCTTCCTTCCATCTGCAGTATCATGTCATCCGAAATTGAAAAAGCAACTCTCTACAGAAGCAGGAACAAATGGCTCATTTATTGAAAATATCTTGCCTGCCTAATATTTCTACCCTTGACTGTTTTCCTTAGTTACCTGGGAAGCGTTTTTTAGGACTGAGAACAAATATACACCACATCAATGTTGATGACCATGAAAATGATGTAGTTTGCATTGAAATCCTTGACTAATCTGTGCTGATTACCTAGTTTCTCCAGGGAAGAAAGGAGAAGTAAGGTGTTTCCTTTAATGAGTTAGCAAAACCCACTGTAATGTATTTGCTTAATAGTATCTGGGGAGTTTTAAGATCTTCTTAACATTTTTACCTAATTCAGATTCTCTGGGTTTTCAGGATGCTCTGGGCAAGCCAGCCAGTTTGCAGAATGGAGGTTCAGTGGAAAGAAATGAGTTCTGTGGCTGGGTTTGAATGTGATGGGGAAAAAGGATGGGCTTTGCAAGGGGTAGGAGAAAAGACCAAATACTGAGAGCAGAGGGAGTGTCAGGAGAACACACCTCTGGCCTCAGGTCAGGAGGGGGAGACTGGAAAGGTGAGGGGGGTGGTGCTGGGGCTCCAAGGTCAGCTTTCCTGAATACCCTGCTGCCTGAGGCAGGATTTCCTGAAAGGGCTGTGGCGAGTGATGATGGCCAGCAGAGGGCTGGGGAGGGTCGGACCCTCCGGCCCACGGCAGCACACATCTGCCGTGGGCCGGTGCCTTCATTCTTTCTCCAGGGCAGTCTGTAGCCATTCACTGAACACCAGCAATAGAAACTAGAGAGAAATCAGACATGGGCCCGCTTCCTAGGAAGTAAAAGTCTATTGGAGACACGTGCTGTTCATCCTCCATTCATTTATCAAACTTTTATTGCAGGGCCACTCTGTACCAGGCAAAGATGAGTAAAGATGACAAGATGAATAAACTCATCCCTGGCCTTGAGAAGCTCCCCAGCCAGTGAGGGACAAGCGTAAACAGAACATAAGAGCGAGCGTGCCTGGTATCTGTTAAAAGAGATGATAATCCCTTCTCTTTTAAGCTTCTAGACCCTGTCCTGTACCTCCCATTGTTGTCTGGCAAATTTACCCACCGTATTGTTAATGGTGACTCTTTTGAGAAAGGATATTTCTTTCTCAAAAGAATAACGTAAGTGCTAATAACAAAAGTCCACTGTGCTATTTACTTCCTTGGACTGTTGGCATTCCTTTTGCCTGTACCAGCCATTGGGCACTCAGTCTAGGGTAATGTACCATTGTGAAAGAAATCTTCATTTATGTATTTTTGTATTTATTTGTCTGCCTCAGTAAGAGCGTAAGCTTCTCAACGGCAGGGATTCCCCCCCCCGCCCCCGTCATATGTAGTATCTGGCGCGAAGCTTCCTAACTCAATAGGTGTTGAAAGCTCATTAGCTGGTAACCTGATTGCCCCACATACAAATGTTCGAGGACTTCAGGATCACTGGTCCCAGCCCTGCAGGAGACATGGAACCACTCTGATGTGTTGCGACTTGAGGAACCCATTCAACGTATCCATTGAGACCTAGAGTGTTCCTTTATCTCTAAACGAGTACTCGAGATGGCACCTGGGAAAGGATGTAGACCAGCAGCAGACACAGGCTCTGTTTTGATCCTTTAAGCCAGCCCTGTTCGTACGTGGGTAGCAGGCAGTATCAAATGATGGTTAAGTGCATAAACTCTGGGCTCAGGCTGCCTGGGTTTGCATTGTGACTTTCCTACCTACTAGCTGGGTGACTTTGGAAACGTTATTTAACTTCTCTGTACCGCCATTTCTCAATGGTATCTCCTTCATGGGGTTGTTGTGAGGATAAAATGAGTTAATATAAAGCACTTAGGAAACCATCTGACACATGGTAAACACTCAGTAGATGTTTGCTCGAGTCCCCAGCTACATTATTATTATTCTTATCTGAAATGATAGGTTATTAAATTGCTCATCTCGGCTCACTTTGCTGTAGGTGATGTTCATGGCACAGTCAAGTCATGTCCTGAAATGTTTCATCTCCCAGCAAAGAGGTGAGGTACACCCAGTCCCCTTGGGGTAGCATCCATCCATCCATTCATTCATCTGTTGAGTGTCTAGCTATGATTCTCTACCAGGTGGGAGGTAGTGAGTCTAATAAAGTGAAAAGAGGGGAAGCCCTGTGGTTGGTGGTCTGTATTCAAGTCCAAGCCCTACCCTCCACCGATCGTGTGGCCTAAGTTTTGCTATGGGAATTAAATAACATGCTTATATCGCATATCAGGTGTGTAGTGTAGTAAAAGTTGATTCCTGACTTTCTTGACTTTTCTTCCACTTTCCTGTTAATGGAAGACAAAGGTAGGTTGGACGTACTGATGTTGGGGGCCGACATCCTGGTACTTTGGTCCACAGACAACTGGACCGATCAGGTGGGGGCTCTGCACACAGTGGGCTGGGGTTCTGAGAGACGATATTTCCGGGGGAGAAGCCTGTGCGTGACGGCGAGGAAGGCAGGAGGGGGATCTGGGGTCTGCAGTTGGGATGTGGCCACGAGGTGGTCTTTCTGAACCCAGACCTGAGAGGCTGATCAGACCCTTCTCTTTAGGGTGCACTGAAATCAGGGGGTGCCTTCCAGGGGTTCTGGTCAGACCAAGAGGAGAAGGGGCAGGAAGGATACTCAGGGGTGGCCTGTGGGAAAGGGGCAGCACAACAGAGCCAATGTCCAGGGCACAGTGGCCCCTTCTGGGGTCAGGGAAGCCAGCTCCTGCCCTGGGTTACATCTGTTGTGGCCCCTCTTTCCGGCCCCTCCATCCCAAGCCTTCGTGCCTCCTGTCATATCCTTCCTGTTCCCCAGGTGTGTGGGGACTGTGACTTTGGGCTGAACCAAATCAGGTGACTTGTCCAGCCTTCCTGCAGGGTCTTTGTGGAAAGGAGAGCCGGCGGGGCCTCCATCGGCCAGGGAACATATGTTTTAACAGAAACTAGATCATTCGATTTTTTTGTTCACTGTCAAGAAAGGTTATAAATCAACAGGAGCAAACCCCCAAAGGTGACTCGCTCCACAGATAGCATGTTTACTCAATCCCCGGCGCTGTTGCCAAATGGATTTTCGGGAAACCTCACTTTCATCAGGTCCCTCCCTGCTCCAGAACCTACAAGGGCTCTTTCTTCCCCATCTCGTCAAAATTCTCCTGGCGCTTGCCAGGGCTTGGATAACGTGTCTTCGCCACATCTTCACAGTTTTACTCCTTCCTCACAGTGAGAATCCTGCAGTGCCTTCTGATCCTCCAGAGCCAGGGCTTTTAAACTTTTCTGACCGGTAGCCACAGTGAGACATACTCACTTAGCCTTACTGTGTGTGATAAATGCTGGTATTTTCCTTTTTGTTCTTTTCTATTTCATTAAAAAAAGTGCAGGTCATGACTCATGCAGTTGATTTCATGACAGACTAATGAGTTGTGACCCACAGGTTGAAAAGCAGAGCTGATTTAGCACATAGTAATCATGTTAGCACGTCCAAGCTCGTACTGTTCACTGCAGGACAGGCCAATCAATCGAGAGCCGAGCTGTTGGGGCAAGGAATAGCGACTTTATTCAGAAAGCCAGCAGACGAGAAGATGGTGGACTCGTGTCCCAAAGAACCATCTTACCCAGGTTTGGACGCTAGTTCCTTTTATAGAACAAAGAAAGGGAGGTGAGGAGGTAAAGGTGATAAGTTGTTAGCGATATTTCCTGGTTCCGGCCAGACTCCAGAGGGGTTGTGTTAATTTCTTTCTTCCTGCAGCCATTCACAGGTAGGCCTGGTCAGGAAGTTTCCTGTGAGCTAAACAAAGGTATTTTAACTTAACACTCAGGCATGGGACGCAGGGTTCCTGGAGAATGGGCCATTATGTATACTTTAAGCTCTAGGCAACATCCCTTGAGTGATTAATTTGTAGAAAAAGCAATAGAATACAAAAGTTAAAGAAACAGATCCAACATGGAGTCAGATTTGTTCTTCCCTCTTACAATCATAGAGACCCAAGTGAATATCAGGAAGTAGCAGAGCTGCTACCAGCTCTTCCAGGACACGCTCATCAACGATTTCATAAGATAAAAGTGACCAGTCTAATCTGACAAGAAGTTGGTCAAAAAAACATTCAGGAGTAATGGCCTCCACAGATTTTTTTTGATTGCACACCCCATCAGTAAAGAATGTTTGCGCATACAACGCTAATCTATGTTTGGTTATTTTTTTAACCTATCAATGTATGATGTGACCACATAAAACATACACTCAAAATATAAATTGTAAAAGGGTGACATAAAGATGAAAGGAACCATATTTTAAAGTGACATGCTAATTGTGATGGCTTCATGCTATCATCAGCAAATATCTGAAGGCAAAATACACAGAACCAGGTTCATGGTTATCAGCAGCGGTTGTAAATCTATTTTCAAACTGTTCTGATAATTTAACATGTTTTTCTGGTTGACTTCTTGTCAGATTTGGAAACCACTGCTTTATAGCACACCGTCTTCCCTCAACGTTGCCCTTCCTTTCCTGACAAAACTAAAAAAGCTCAGTTAGCACCTCCTTTTGCTACCTCAGTCCACCAGAAATCTGGAGGGGGTGGGGGGAGTCCCCTTTGAGACGTCTTTCCCTTGCCCCCCTCACCCATTCATTTTCCACATTCTGGGGATTTCACTTCTCAGTAGGGGGTCAGCTCTTCCTGGGGTTTCCTTTGATTGCTACATTCCACCAGGCTACTTCCTTCCTTCTTCCTCCCAGTTCCTCACGTGCCTTTACATGTGCGATTCCCTCTCCCTGGGATGCCCCCCTCCCTCTTCACCTGCCTGACTCCCGCTCACCCCTCAAGGCCCAGCATAAAGGTCTTCCTCAGAGAGACCTTCTCTGACTACTGCCCAGTATACTTTCTGAGGCACCTTGCACTTTCTTCTTGGCTTCCCTGGGTCTTATCACAATTTATTTTTATACTTATTTATGTTTCAGTTTCTTTAACATGTGTAGCCCTCTAGCATCTAGATTGTAGATTGTAATTTCCTTGAAGGCAGGGACCATGCCTGGTGTGTGTGTGTGTGTGTGTGTGTGTGTGTGTGTGTGTGTTTCTGTGTGTGTATCTAGCACCTAGGTCCTGTAGTTTCAATAAGTATCTGATATGCACAACAACCCTATGAGGTAGTTATAGACAGTATCCCCATTTTACAGATGAGGAAATTGAAAGCCAAAAGGGTTAATTGCCTAAGGTCACCTGCTTAATAAATGGAGGTACTGGTCTTAGATCCAGGTCTTTCAGATTACAATGTGTACACTCTTACCAAACACTTTGGATTGTTCTTTTGTAACCCACATAGGCTAAGGGCTGGTTTTCAGTCCCATCTTCCTTGCTGATACCTGACCAGCCCTCTCTAGTGATTCTCCTTCTCTTGAATTAGCTTGATTTATGCTCAGGGTCTCTGTATAGCACTATTTACCCTGCGTTGTTCTGGATAACACCAACCTTTTCCCACACAATTCCATGTCCCTAAATCTTATCCATGTAAGCTAGGTTGTAAAGCAAGACTCTGCATTGCCTCATCTCTTGAATTCCATAGCACCTTGGAGAGGACCTGAGCACCCCACATGAGTAAATAATTACTGATTAGTTGATCATTATCAGGAGCTTGGCAAAGATCTCATCTGACTCCCAAGTTAAATCCCGTCTTTGTGCATATCCGCTTCGCGGCCAAGAGCAAGAAGACCGTGCCTCGGATTCAGAGGAGTTTTAACTGTTCCAATTTGCACTTGTTGGCCTTCTTCCTGGTGGATCTCAGTGTAACTTTTGGCTGAGACCCAAGAATTTAAGGGTCTTCAATACCATGAGTAATTTCATGAGTTGCTGATGGCTAATTAGGGGCGATTACATTCAAGAGGCTTGATTTTCTTACTAACCCCCAGAAAGGGCTGGTGGTAACTTTAAAAATCTTATTTCCCCCTACAAATGGACTTTTCTGATTCTCCTGACCGTCTTTTCGTAAGTCC
Organism: Delphinus delphis; assembly: GCF_949987515.2. Taxonomy (NCBI): domain Eukaryota; kingdom Metazoa; phylum Chordata; class Mammalia; order Artiodactyla; family Delphinidae; genus Delphinus; species Delphinus delphis. The sequence goes on along the minus strand of NC_082684.1, from coordinate 132,227,629 downwards.
TTGTAATTTATCCCCCATCTCCCGTTTCTAGTGAGAAGGAAATTTGCAGTCCTGAGAAGAATTTGGAAACCAATGATTTTGGAAAACTCTGGGGTTCAAGCCAGGGATTGAACCCAGGCCACCGCAGTGAAAGCGCCTAGCTCTAACCACGGACCACCAGGGAATTGTGCAGAGCTACTTTTAATTGAGCGTCCTCTGTTCCAGGCACTGGGCTAAGCGTATGACATGTGTCCATTCATTTAATCTTCATAATCTGCCACAGTTCTTTAGGCCATATTTTTTGAACAGTTTTATTGAGATGTAATTCACATACCATACACTTCTCCAATTTAATGTGTACAATTAAACTTTCTTTAGTGTATTCACAGGACTGTGCAATCATCTAAAATCACAATCTAATTTTAGAACATTTTTGTCACCCCAGGAGGACAAACCTCAGACCCTCGAATTAGCCCCTCCCCACCCTCCAGACCTTGGTAACCACTAATGTATTTTTTGTCTCTATAGATTTGCCTATTCTGGACATTTCCTGTAAATGGAATCATATAATAAGTGGCCTTTTGCATCTGGCTTCTTTCACTTGTGTAATGTTTTCATGGTTCGTCTGTCTTGTAGCATGTATCCAGACATCATTTCTTTTTATGGTTAGGCTGTATTTTTACCCCTACTGTACAGTTGGAGAAACCAAGACACAGAGGTGAAATGACTTTCCTGTGGTCAAGTAGCCTTCAATGTGGATGAAGCAAGATTTCCAACGCACATTTGCCTAATGCCAACTCTGCTCTTAGCTTAGAATCTGAGGTAGTCATACTGATGGGAGTTTATTAAACATCTTCTATGGTTCAGTCACTGTGCTGAGTGTCCTGTAAATTTGTTACCTCATGTTCATACATAATCTGCTTTCATTTGGGCAATCTGGTAACCATAATTGGGCATAACTGGGCAATGGTATTTTTGTCCTAATGTCTTCCATTTGCTCACTTCCGGTTTAATTGGCCAACTTAAGCTGCAGAATCTTAGGCTCTAGAATCTTCCTAAGCAAACGATGCTAAAAATAGCATTGTTTTTCTTCTGTAGGAGTTGAGTGCCACCCCCATCTGCAGAAAATTGGCAACATCTCTGAGGAGCCCTTGCTTTTCCTGGGATACCCAGCATCATGGTTTCCTGTTTCCTGGAGTCTCTCAGGTAAGTGGAGAACCTTTTAAAAAGAGAACAGGGAAATAAGAAATTTGATATTTGAATTTTACTATATATTTCTTATAATAACTAGCCTTGAGGGCCTGCATCTCACAGATATTTTTTATATGCTGTGTACATATATGTAGTAAATTTGTTATTCACAAAGGCTGCTGAGGCCTGGGGAACTGTGTGCTACGGTGAGAGGTATTTTGGACTGAGATTCAAGTGACTTAGGTTCGATGTTGTGCTCTGCTATTTTTGCTGGGAAACATCTAGGACTCAGTTTTTGTTTTTTGTTTTTAAATAAAGATGTCACTGGATTGGTGGGTATTTATCATGGTTGTACAATAGAATCACCTGAAAAACTTTAGAAAATATTGTCCTCTGGCTGTATCCCCACAGACTGTGACTTAATTGATCGAGTGTATTTAGAAGGTGACCTCTCTGGTCCCTTCTGTTCAAAACATCTATGACACACCTGTATGTTTTATTTGATACAGATATCAACCATGCAAAGTAAGTAGAACAAGTAGTATCGTCTCTGTATGCAAATTAGAAAACCAGTGCTTAATTCCTGGTGCTCACTTCCTTCAGGGCAGAGTCAGGGAAAGGGCTTGGTGCTCTAGCATCGAGGCTGTTTTCAAACTTTCCTTAAGATGGTAGACCCCTTTAAAACTTCTTCAGTCAAAATCCTATGTAAAAATCTCAACATACAAATAGCCAACGGCAGCATTTTATTAAGAGAAATTTATTTTAGATGTTTGAGTTTGTAATATTTACACATCATGAGATTAATGAGTCTGTTTGGATAAACATCAAAATTTGAAATCCGATTTATGGATGATGGCTTGTACATCAGTCTCAGCATCTAGTTTATTTTGCGACTGGTTTTAGCTGCATAGTATTAACAAAATCTTGATCCATGCAGGTAAGTAATGGCAATTGGTAACAGTTCTTCAATGCAGCTCATTTTGCAATCTCAGGATACTCTTTAAAGAAATTGATTCAGAATCTAGAAAGGGAAAAGAAGAACTTTTTGTTTCAAAGTTGAGTTGCTTAGGGAGGGTGAGAGGGAGGGAGACACACGAGGGAAGAGATTTGGGAACATATGTATATGTATAACTGATTCACTTTGTTATAAAGCAGAAACTAACACACCATTGTAAAGCAATTATACCCCAATGAAGATGTTAAAAAAAAAAAATAATCAGCCCAAGTTCTTCATTCAAAAAAAAAAACAAAATTGAGTCGCTAAGGATATCTTGTAGTTTTTTTTTCCCCCCTTAACTATATGTTAGTCCCAAATGCTCAGAACTTACACTGGAAAGTAAAACGGTCTGTAATATGTTATTATGACAGTGCCACATGTGATGGCCCAACCAGGGCTAGAGCATTTGCCAGGCAGATGCTCTTAGACCCATGCCTGGCATTTCACTGAGTGTGGTGTGTGTGTGTGAGCTTAGTCTGTAAAGGCCTGTATAGTTTTACATGAATTGACATGTGCAGGCCTGCAGTCCAAAGACCCATGCAGAGCTATAAGCTTCTTCATCAATGACATAAACAAGTGTGTCAAAAAGAGTCAGAGAAGGCAGGAAAAGCTCCATCCTGAGGCTTCTGCAGAATCCAGCCATGAACAGAGCAGCCCAAGTCTCTTCAGGGTTAGTCTTTGCTATCTAATCTAAATTAGCATGGGTGCATTTTTTTTTAGCCATAGTTTAAAACATAATTTAAAAGATATTTCAAGACATAAAATATGTATCCAGTTTGTGGAAGCTGCAACATACTGCTGCAAAACCACAGGGGAATGAGAAATGCAGTTGGACCACTGGGTCACTTTAGGACCACAGCATATTTGAACACCAGGACCCAATGGGAGACACAGAAGTGGAGGTCACAGTCATATATTGAATTGGATTGAAAAGAGCAGCAGATAAAGCCTAAGTTTCCCCATGTGGTAAGCAAGTGTAAATCTAGCTGCCATCAGAAAGGCCCCTACAAGTACTGAAGACCCTCAAAATTGTGGCCACCCAGGCTGTACAAGAAGGGCTTCATTTGAGAGAAGTCCCTTTTGCAAAGTTTTTTTTTTTTTCTTAATGCTTGGAATTTTAATTGATGCCCCTGCAGTTAATCTCTGTAATGATCTGTGATACGGAGGCCATCTCCCTTCAAGGGAGGCTTGGTGGGCTCACCTCCAAGCTGTGCATTATTTCAGAGAAATTGCCCACAGATTAGAAATTAGCAGGGTGGGAGCTGTTGAAAGCTAGATGTGGCCTTGCTACCCTCCGGGCAGAACTCTGGAAGTCTTGACAGGCCTCCAGGATGATGGTCCTGCTGAAGGGATTGTTTGAACAGAGCTACTCAGCAGGACGTTTCTCCAACAGTCCTGCTGTAAGGACTGGGGAAAGAAAATGTGAGTTATGAGGACGGGAGAGTCTTTGGGAGAGCTCAGCTGAAGATTTCCATCAGGTCTCTTTTTTCATAAGCCAGGTACTCATAAACCATTCTGCATTCTGTTTCTAGGGCCACGTAAATATATTTTAACCCGACAAAAACAAACAAACAAACAAAAACGAGAGTATCTTTTGTTTAAATGCCTTTCAAAATGTTCTGGGGTAAAGAGCTATGGTTACTTTAAAGGTGAGAGGTCTTTGATAAAATCGGTAGATGAGAAGCACACAGAGAAACACAAATATTAAGGGCTTTTTAATACTTATCAGGGCAACCAAATACATAAAGATTCATAGGAAAAGCTGGAGGATTTCTCTACCTATAGAGAAAACACCAGAGAAAAATTGGGAGTTAGTTGCCAAGAAAATCCCTGAGAGGAAAAAGCACTTAAGGGGATTCACAGTTCTGATATGCAGAGATTTCGTTTAAAAATCCCTCCCCAGTTCTTGCCAAGCCACAGGGAAACAGAAAGCCAGCCTCCCCGTCATTGAAAGAGATGGAGAAGCCCTGAGTATTAACATAGCAAGAGTGTCTCTGCCCTGCTCAGAATCTGTAGTAATCAAAAGAACCACGGTTAAACCCAGTAGCAGAAGAGACACTAAGATTTTAACTCTAGATGGAGCTGGTTAGCGAGTTGCCATTGAACCTTGGACAAGACTTGGATGCCGTGCAAAACTCAGGGCAGGCGAAATCCGTTTGGACCAAAGGATTGGTCAAGGCTAGATTAAGGTTTGTCACCTGTTACGAGTTAGAGAGGAAAAGGCACTAAGTAATACAGAAGTGTATATATTTCTTAAAGACTTGCTCCAAATTATTCACCTTTTTTTGGGTAGGCACAGTTACATCTGTGTGTGTTTTTTCAGTGCTTGAGTGGAAGGAAACTCAGTTTTCTCCCTAGAAGCAGTGTAACAAGTAAAGATGGCCACCTACCATGGCCAGCCAACAAAGTCTCTTTAGAGCCAGTCTGCTTGGTCAGGGGCTCTTTCTTAACCTCATGGAGTACTTTTGTATAGTTGATACAAGTTATCTTTGAGATGAAAACACAGAGGAAAACAAAACTATTGAAAATGCCAAACAAGTGGTTAAAGTTGATTGCGGGGGGGGGGGTGATTCTTATTTTGAATAGTAGTTTTTGAAGAAATGCAGATGTAATTAGAGGGATTGTGGGGTTAGATGGTGATTTTTATGGCTCTTATGAAGGAGAGTTCTGGATCATTTTACAGGTTGATGGCCCTAGGTCAAGTGTCTGGTTTTAGTCTTCTGAAAAGTAAGGCTTTTCTTTTCCTTGATACACACAGTAATATTACTGTAATGCCTGTCAGCTACTTCGCTGAGAAATACAACCAGAAGGGATTGAGGAAATGAGAAAGAGAAAGGCGGCTGTTCTTGGGGAACTGAAAAAGATCCTGAATACAAACAACAAGAAGGAAGGGGGTTCAGAAAGTTTACTTGTAAGTGTGAGAAAGAGAATGCCCAAAGTAGTGATAGCTGAGGAATGAAAACTGAGACTCCCCTCGGAGTAGAGAAATATGTGATAATTGGGAAGGGTCATGGGATCAATTAGAGTACCTATGCCAGTGATCAAGAAATGAGGTGGGGCTTCTCTGGTGGCGCAGTGGTTGAGAGTCCGCCTGCCGATGCAGGGGACACGGGTTTGTGCCCCAGTCCTGGAAGATCCCACATGCTGCGGAGCGGCTGGGCCCGTGAGCCATGGCCACTGAGCCTGTGCGTCTGGAGCCTGTGCTCTGCAGTGGGAGAGGCCACAGCAGTGAGAGGCCCGCATACCGCAAAAAAAAAAAGAAATGGGGTGAAGGAGGAGGAGAAATATGGGCAGGAAGAAAACAGGAAAGAGGAGGGTCAGGAGTGGGAGTGGGAGGGGCAGGAGTGGGAGGGGCAGGAGGGGGAGGGGAGGGGAGGGGAGGAGGGGGAAGAGAAGAGGCCAGGCTGGTATCCTAAGTATTGAACTTTAGGTGTCAATAAGGCAGGGCTGAGTTGGTGTAGCCCGCATCTAAACCACTATCCAGGTGATGCTTAATAAATATTTGTTGAATATTGAATGAATAAGTTAATAATTATCCTTCGTGTGAGAGAAAAAATGGAGAAGATTCTTCTTTCCTGATTAGGATCTTCAGTTAACTATAAAAGTAGGTTAAAGCAGAAGATCATACAAATGATACAGACACACACCTTTAACAGTTTATTTTTAACTTAAAACACATGTACGTTCACTCACCAAGTTTTTGATATGGGGGCCAAGGACTTTTCTTTGAGCGTGAACCCCTGATTGTCTTTCTTGCACAAACCACACCCGTAAGCATTATCTGAGGTTTCCATCTGGGTTTCTTTAAAGTGAAATGGGAATCTAAAGACATTTGCAAAGCAATCTGAGTATAGAATGATTCTGGATTTTTATTATTTTTGCCCCTAATCATTTACAGTTGTCTCATCCACACCTAATTTGCCAGTTTTTTTTTTGTTTTTTTTGGCAACTTGCCTTTATTGAGTCTTTCCAAAGCATTCAGCTTCGTTTGTGTAGAAACAATTACCAACTACTCTTTCTTTTTGCATTCTGCTTCATGGACCTGTGTACTATTTGAATATTTTATGTAATTACAAAGCCCTGGCATCGTCAATTTTGGGACCATGGTTAAACTCCATATAAACACAACTCATCTGGTAGATGCAGAAGAGTACAAGTGTACCAAGGAAGAACCTGCTGGAATCTTTCGTGGGAAGCCCGGTAGGAGCCATCTGAATGGTAGGCATAGAGGCTAGCAGGAAATAAAACAGATTTTTGGAGGACTGCCCTGGCAAACCCACCCCTATAAAATGATGGCAGGCTTTCAGACAGTATTGATTTTTCTTTGTGCCTGGCACAGTCCTACACCTGGCTCTCATCCTCATCACTCAGAACTTGACTGTGGGATTTGCTAGAACCTTCTGTACCAAAAAGGGTTCAATGGAGTCAAGGTGTGATCATTGAGCTGCCAACTACCTGTTCCTTGTATACTCGAGTGAATTTATATGACTCAGGTTAACATTGACACCCCTCTCACCCCGGGATCAGAATCAATGTCTCCAACTTGTAGAAACCCACCTTTTAGCATTGTCTTTTTCCTTCCCCAAGTTCTGTTTTTCCAACAGAGAATTCTGGGATGTACTTAGAAAACACTTTCCTGATGAAAGTGTCGGTCACAGCAGCACTTTGTATTTCTTGGTGACTGGCATTTCCTCTCTCTCATTTTTCTTTCTCCCCTCACTTCATTCTCTCCTTCCATTCTTTTATTCACTTGCTACTGATTAGCCCTGAGTTTGGACCAAGACGGCGCTGGTCATTCTGCTTGCTGCTAAGATGTATCAGAACTGTTTCCTCAGAAGCCTACCATGGAGCAGGGGAATTTACCAAAGGGTCTTGTGTCTTAAAAAGCTGTGCTGTGGGGCTTCCCTGATGGCGCAGTGGTTGAGAATCTGCCTGCCAATGCAGGGGACACGGCTTCGAGCCTTGGTCTGGGAAGATCCCACATGCTGCGGAGCAACTAAGCCCATGTGCCACAACGACTGAACCTGTGCGTCTGGAGCCTGTGCCCCGCAACAAGAGAGGCTGCGATAGTGAGAGGCCCGCACACCGTGATGAAGAGTGGCCCCCACTCGCTGCAACTAGAGAAAGTCCTCGCATGGAAATGAAGACCCAACACAGCCAAAAATAAATAAAAATAAAAAATAAAAAAAAAAAAAGCTGTGCTGTGACAGAACACCTCACTTTTCCAGAGACCCCAGTCCAGAAAACGCAAATGGATGTGATAATTGAGAGCCTGGAAATAAGCAATAAAAACCAATATGCAATTAGAATAGGTGTCCGTAAGTCCATGCTCTAAAATGGAAACATTTACTCCCCGAAAGCCAGGCAGGCCTTTTCCCTGAGCCGGTTTGATCTTGGCCTCGCTGCAGCTTGGTTGTCTAACGGTTTCCGAGGCCAAGGTGGACCCGAAGGAAGCCGAGTTAAGAGGCGCGGGCTCATCTGTGGGAAGGTAAGCGAAGCCTGCCTGAGGGAGGGAGGAGCCGGCCAAGGGCCAACTGGATTCAGAAAGCCTCAGGCTTCCACGGTGCTCTCAGGCTGCTGTGCTCCAAGGCCGCCACCTTATGCTGCACAAATTGATTAATACTCACTCTGGTGACCCTGAGCCATCCAAACAAGGTTGCTTAAGCGCGGCATACTCTGTATGAGAAAGCAGGGCAAAGAAACAGAATGTAATTTTTTTTTTTTTTACTGTACGCGGGCCTCTCACTGTTGTGGCCTCTCCCGTTGCGGAGTACAGGCTCCGGATGCGCAGGCTCAGCGGCCATGGCTCACGGGCCCAGCCGTTCCGCGGCATGTGGGATCTTCCCGGACCGGGGCACGAACCCGCGTCCCCTGCATTGGCAGGCGGACTCTCAACCACTGCGCCACCAGGGAAGCCCTATAATTTTTTTTTAAGTTTGGGATTTCAATGGTAAGCTTCAATTATTTTAAAATTTAGACTGTTGTCTAGTGAGAGTGGATGCATGAAGTTTTACTGTATCCACTTATTTTCTGATTATTTTTTTGCAAGCAACGACAGAAAGTAAAACAGACAGAAAGTAAAACAGACGTGTGAAGCCACAGCCTTATACAGACTATACGTGTGAAGCCACAGCCTTATACAGGAAGAAAAGTGATGTAATAAAATGGCAAATGCTTGGTTTCAAGGTGTGTTGTGTCCTAGGCGGCCCCAGAGCACAGTGGTTAAGGGTCCAGGCCAAGAATCTGACTTTTGGCATTGAAATCAGGCTTTGCCACTCATTAGGTGTGTGTGCCCTTCAATAAATGACTCTTAGCCTTTCTGAGCCTCAAATTCCTCACCTGAAAAATGGGTATAATCAAAGTGTCTGATAGGATGGTTTTGACAATTAAATGAAATAATACTTGTAAGCGTTGAGATCAGTGGTAACCACGTAGTCTTCTGGCTAATGTCATTTGTAACCCATCTCCTTCTCTTGCTGCCTTTACCCTTTAACTGCTGTCAGAGGAAGGCAGAGGGTTGAGCTGAACACAGTAAAATGCACGCTTAGCAAAAATGTTTGATCCGCAGAGTGCAGGTGGAGATTTTTCACTTCGATGCTAAGATTTTGGCTCTCTTTTGTGAAGGTCAGTATAATTTTATTCGTGATCAGGTTGCTCCCAAAATATCTCTTGGGTTGTATTAACTGAAAAGGAAAAAAGTAAGGTTTTTATTTTTATTTTTTTTGCTCTTTTGCTTGTTTTGTGACTTAATATGCTCAAGTGGCATTGAATTCATTGAGATAATCCGAGGTACACAGAGGCTGTGACATGATCCACCCTCACTGGAGTCAAGGATGATTGGGGGAGGGGGGTGGGAAGGGGTTGGCCCAGGCGAATACACAAGGGCAGAGTCCCAGTTCCGTGATGTCAATCTTGTACCAAATTTCAGCGGGCATTATTTTCTACAGGAAATGAAATGTTAGAGTGTTTCAAATCTAGAACAGGGCTGGGTAAACGGCATAACTTTTGTTGTTGTTGTTGTTCTGATTGGTGTGAAACGTTGGGCTGCTTCTCCTGCAAGGTGAATCGGAAAGTCTCGCTAGAAATGTGGCTTCCGCCACCGCTTGGAGGGGAGAGAGTGATTTGTTTGCCAAAGGCCCTGGTAGCCTTCAATCTGTCAAAACGTTGCAAGCTGGGAGCAGTTTGCCAAAGCAAACTATCAAAGTGGAATAACACACGAGTCGCACACACACAGACACGCACATGCTCTCCCATTCCCCAAACATTAATTTCGAATTGGGTCAGGAGGAGCAAGAGTTTGGGCCAGATTGTCAGTGTTTTAAAGAGCTGTGGGCACAGCTATGGACTAGCAATTAGACAGGTACGTGCGAGCAGGCTGAGGTGTCCTAAAACGGAGTCTACAGAGTAGGGGTGGGAACCTTACAGCCCTTGGCTGAGTTTCATCTGGCCCTGGGGTTATATATTGCTCTGGCTGGTGTGATTGCAGCCCAAAGAATAATTTCCCCTCTGGGGGAATTTATTCTATTCCATTCAGAGCAGAGCCCATTTACTAACTAACTTTTTTTTACTAACTATTCCAGCAAGAATTTTATTGGGTATCCCTATGCATTTTAGCCTCACTGGGGCCCAGCTTGATGAAGAGAAGAAGCATCTGAACATCTGAACATAACTTGCGTAGCATTTTTGCAACAAAAGCACCAACAAACATTCTGCTGCCAGACCTTGTGTAAATCCTATGGGGATGAATTTTTGGAAAGTCATGTAGAGACTCAAAAGCACACTGATTCTTATAAATCCCTCATAAAAGAGCTTTGCAAAGCTCCCAAAGTTACTTTGGACATTTTGAAATCCATTAATCCACTCTCTTTCCACTTATCTTGAAATTTCACAGGTCATAAGAGGATGAAGCCTCATTCATTAAATCAATGCTCTTCCTATATAGCAGATACTTTCTGAGGTGCTGGGAGATAAAGGAGTAACAAAACAGACTCCCTGATCTCATGGACCTTATATCCTAGTGGGCAGAGGAAGAAATTTAAGTGAATAAAGACATCCTATGTGAAATGGAAAGTGCTATGGAGAAAGAGAAGTAGGCTGGGCTGGGAGAGGAAGTCCTGTTTTATGTAGGGTCAGGGAAGCCTTATGGAGAAGAGACACCTTTGGGCGGACACCTGAATGTGGGGAGGGAAGGAGCTGTAACCATATCTGGGAGTAGAGTTGACCAGGCAACCCTGGAATGCAGTCCCTCCAAGACAACAGGAAACGTAGAATTTTCCCTTCTCCCATCTTTCACTCCCTCTCCCACTCCAAGTCCCCCGACTGTTATGGAAGTGCAGCCTGGGATGAGTGGTTATGCAAAACGACTCCTGATTGCATTACACATATGTGGCTTAGGTGTGTGCCAAGAACTTTGAGGGGCTGAGATGTAACGCATTTCTGGAGCTGCTGTTTGTTTTCTTAACAAAACCACACCAATCTGGTTTTCTTTTTAAATGAGTAAACAGTGCCAGAATGTGTTACAAATGATTCAGATTTGTAGGCACGGCTTCATAAGGTGCTTTCCTGCGCATGAACTCATTTGAGGTAGGCAGGGCGGGTTCTATTATTCCCATGTTACAGATGAAGAAACTGAGGTGTAGAGGTGCTTTGCCCAAGGTCATGTAACCAAGGAGCATAAGGTTGTATCCAGTAAGGATACAACTAGAAAAATAACTGTTGTTTTCCCATCACTGTGTTCACACCCACTCCTTTTGATACCCCTGCCCCGTGCCTGGAAGACAGCTTAGGCAGTTTTCTGGTCCATTGCAGGCTTAATGAGCAGTCTCTCTTTCAAGTATCAAAAGGCCCCAAAAGATGTGTGTATGTGAGGGAGGGGGTAGCTTTAATGGTTGAGTGCCCATCCTTCTAGAAGTTTTAGTTTTCCTTCAGTAGCTTTAGTTTTTGTTTTCCTTGAGTACCTTTTGGGTGAATCTAAGGCATCAGTAACTTCACCATCCAGGCGTGCACCCTTAGCCCCCTGTGTGCCGAGCAGCACAGATCCGTGTGCCTGTGCTTTGGACAGTACAGGGAGAGAACATTTCCATTGTTGTAGAAAGTTCTCTTGGACAGCACTGGCCTAGAGCCTCAGCAAGTTTTAAATCATTCTTTGATTCTTTTCACCACTAATTTTATATTTTTCTGAATAGATTCCTTACTTGGAAGGATTTCATGTACAGATATGCTACATTAAAAGAAAGTCTAGTCAGATATAAAATCTTCAGTCTCTCATCCAATTTAAAGCTTCTTTCTTCCCCCCATCCTGGGCCTGGTCTGGCCTCAGACCCCTGTAGTGGGAAGAGAGGGCTTGGCTGTTTCTTCACACTCCTAGTTCCCCTCTGTGCCCCGCTCCCTCTGGTCCTCATTAGTTCCTCCAGGACAGAGCAGGGGAGGGGACAGATAGCTGGGCAAAGAGGATCTCAATAGCATCGGTGCCCGCTGTCATCTGGTGTTGCTGTCCTGGCTTGGCTGGTGTTATGTTGTGGATTCTCCTCTCAGGGCCCTTTGGTTGGTCCTTTGGAGAACCTCCCCCTCACTGGGATCTCCTGTTGCTCATGCCCTGGTTCAGGCTGTGCGAGAACTGGCTGCCTCTTTATCCCGCCTCCCCCAGCTCCTGGGCCCCATGGGTACGCACCACACATCACCTGTCTTTTGGTGAGCGATCTGCATTGATGAGGTCCTTGCCAGAGGACCTGAGTCCTGCTTTCCATGGGAGAACCCCAGCTTTCCTTGCCCCTTTAAGCTCCAGGTATGTAGGCTGCTCCCACCCCAGCCCTCTCGCACTGCTCCGCCCTCCTAGACACTCCAGCCAGGTTTTGGCCTTTAAATACGTTTCAGGGGAAAATCAAGCACCGCTCCTTATACCCCAAACCCAGGGGGTCCAGATCAAGCTCTCGAATGGTAGCCCTCCTTGTTTGGCTGGGAAGAGTTCCAACTTTTCCTCCCCTAAGGGGAGTGGAGGGGCTGTGCTCAGCATTCCTGCATCCCTAGCAAACTTCTCCCATTCACCAGCCCACACCCCGCTCCTTGCTCAGCCTGAAGGTTTAGGGTGAGGGGCTGCGGGATAGGATGGGTGGGGGCAGAGGGAGGCACCTCTGTTTCTGGTCCTGAGTACACGGTGCAGCCCTTCTCTTTGGAACGTGTGTGTATGTCATCCCATTGGTTCTTAGCTCTGGGACTTCAGTGCAACTCTAAGACGGCAACAAAAAGGATGCATGGAACACCTTGGTACATATCCCTTCCCCCTGCTTCTTGTCCCACCACACGGTCTTTAACCAGTCCGGCCACATCCATTCTGTGTGTTCTGCTAGGACCGGTCTCATTTTCAGGCACAGTGAGGGTTAGGGTGGAATTTAGGGTTCTCAGAGATGGTGGGAGCTTTTCTAGCTCCACAGGCCTTACCCCCCAGATTCAGACAGGTATTCCTCATGCCCGCCTCTACACAGTGAGTTTTCCTTTGGACAAGGGCATGTTTCACATCTCTCAGTTATGTTAGAGGCCTCAAAAAGGTTGAGAAGCACTGGGTTACCTAACCGCCCTCAGGGTTAAACCCTTAAAAGAAGGATTCAAGGGCTTCCCTGCTGGCGCAGTGGTTGAGACAGATGGGAATGGCGGAGTTGGGATTCTGGCCTCGATGTGTTTGAATCCAAAGCTTCACGCTCTCCCAGCATACCCTGCTGTCTCGGGGCCAGCTGGTTCCTATTTCTACACCTTCTCTTTATTTGATGACAAGCCTTAATCAGGGCTGGTGACAGTGGGGCTTAACACAGCTAATCCCACCCATGGAGAACATATCTGACACTAAAAGCCCAAGGACGGGCAGAGGAATGGTTCCGAGGAAAGCCTGGAATGAGGGAGAGGAACTTACCTGGGAGAAGCTGCCCCCCCTTCTGGCCTGACCTTACCATCTCCACGAGGACCAAGCATGCACGAGCACTTACTCTGTGCCGGGGCACGGTGTGTTATCTGATACAGGCCTCCCCAGACCTCCAGCCAGCTTCTGTGGTATCCCCATCTTACAAGGGAGGAGACTGAGGCTCAAAGAGGTTAAATGTCCTGACTTGGAAACCTTGCCGGTAAGCGGTAAAGTGGGGTTTGATCCCAGGTCTGCCTCGTGCCACAGCCCCGCCCGCAGCTGTCTCCTCTCCTGCGGGGCCCTTTGCATCTTCACTGGGTCACATCCAGGGCCTGGGTTGCACTGTGCTCTCCCTTCCAGTGACGAGATGGAGATGCGCCTTCTGCTGGACACTGCTGCCTGGAACATACTCACAGCCCTGCCTGTTGCTGTTTTTCTTTCTCAGTGTCCTGGGTTCCCTCCTGCTGCTTGGATTCCAGCTCGTCTGCCCACAGCCCTCCACTGAACACAGAAAGGTAAGCCACGGCCGTTCAGAGGCTTTCCTTCTCTGCCCGAGGGCCTGGGGTTGGACCAGTCATCACCGCCTTGAGCTTTGTTCTATTTGGAGTTGAGTCACCGCTGATTCTCAGAGGAAGCACCATTCGTAGGATGTTCACCAGTCTTCCTATCCTTCCGAAGTTCTTGATCTTCAAAATGAAGCTGGTGCCCAAAGTCAGTCTCTGATCCGAAAGCAGTGCTGGCTTTGTAGCCCGTGTCCATTAGAGTGGGGCGGTTAAGGAGAGATGAGCGAGCAGACTCTACCTCCCCTAGGGGTGGAGGAGCTTCGGCGGAGCCTTTACCCCCGCTAGGGGCACCTCAGGGGGATGTGTGTGGATGGTTAGAGACAGAGCTGCAGCTAAAGCTGAGGCTGTAGCCATGTAAGAGCGCCCCTTGGAGGGAGCCATCCATGATCTTCGGTTAGAAGGACACAGCAGCCAGCGGCCAGGCAGGGGGCGGGGAGCAGGGAAATAAGGACCCGGCCCTCTTTTACCTCCTCCCCTCCATCTCCTGCTGGTGACTCCCTAAACCTGAATCCAACCAAAGGACAGAAGACAGAAAACTCCCTTAATGCAGTGCCCAAAGGCCAGCCTCCTGGGCAACAGGGCTGGGTGGAGAAGGGTGGACAGAGCATCTGGAGGGACAAACGGACAGTAGCAGGCATGCTTCCCTTCAGGCTCTGTGTGTTTCATAGTAAAGGAATTATTCACTGCTGCCTAAACAAGCCCAATGCCGTCCTGCAACAGAGCACTTGTGTGATTAATATTTCCTGAGAAACAGATGCATGATATGACTTTGGGAGGGTCCCTAAAATCCCTTTCTCCTACCTAGGGACTCCTTATGTCTACAGGTAATGAAATGCAGATACTTCTGAGAGGACTGATAGGTCAGTCATTTGTATCTAACTGTGACTGAGTTGGTTGGAACCTTTCCTAGAGGGGCTTTTCGTAGGAGAAGTCCAGGAGAGAAGGGGGGCAAGAAAAGAGTAGGTGTACAGGTTTGCCTAGATATGCACCTTCTTGGGAGAAGTTCTTGATGTTCTTGTCTGATTAGTCTGATTTATCTTAGGTCTGTGGATTATGTTCTGACTTTGTCTTTCTGGGCCAGACGTGAACCTGTATTGTGTCGTGTCCCCCATTAGGGTGTCAGCTCCATGAAGGTGGAATCTTACCTGTCTTGTTCACTCCCCAATTTCCACCTCCTGGAATACAGCCTGGCCTGTTGTAGGTGCTCAATAAAATACTTGCTGAAAGACTGACTGAATGAATGGAAAACCTGGCCAAGATCTAAGCATCATTTTGTTGGAGTCACTTGGCAATTTACACCCCTTTTACTGTACTGCATCATCCCCATTCATGATTTCAAGAGTCAGAGAGAACAACTATGATAGATTGAATGTTTGTGTCCTCCCTGCCCCCCAGGTTGGTGTGTTGAAACCTAAACCCCTATATGATGGTATTCGGAGGTGGGACCTTTGGGAGGTGATTAGGTGATGGAGTGGGGTCCTCATGAATGGGATTAGTGCCCTTGTTAGCGTTATGGGAGAGCTTGCTGCCCCACCATGCGAGGATGCAAGGAGAAGTCTGCACCCCGGAGGTCGGCACTGTGCTGGCACTCTGACCTCGGACATCTAGACTTCAGAACTGTGAGAAATCAATTTCTGTTCTGTATAAGCCACTCAGTCTATGATATTCTGTTTTAGCAGCTCAAACGGACTAAGACAAAAATCGGCACTGAGAAGTGGTGGTGCTGCTATAACAAATACCTAAAACGTGGAAGGGACATTGGAATTGGGTAATGGGTAGAGGCTGGAGGAGTTTTGAAGTGCATGTTAGAAAAAGCCTATGTTGCCATGAATGGACTTTTAAAGGCGATTCGGGTGAGAGCTGAGAAAGAAAAGAGGGGAGCTCAATCTTCCCAGAGAATACCTAAGCAATCCCGAATAAAATATTGGTAGAAATATAGAGGTTAAAGGCCATTCTGATGGGGTCTCAGATGGAAATGAGGAACACGTTATTGGAAACTGGAGGAAAGGCTGTGCTTGTTATAAAGTGGCAGAGAACTTGGCTTGTTCCTGTTCTGGTGTTTTGTGGCAGGTAGAACTTGCAAGTGATGAAATTAGATATTTAGCCAAAGAAATCTAAGCAAAGTGTTGAAGGAGTGACCTGGTTTCTCTTGACTGCTCATAGTAAAAAGTGAGAAGAGAAAAATGACTTAAAGATGGAACTGTTAACTGGAAAGGAAGCAGAACACAGAACTTAAAGATTTTGGAAAATCTTCAGCAGATCCGTATTGAAAAGATTGAGAAAGCCTGTCCAGGGAAGGATACTACGGGTGTGGTTGAGAGACTGTTTGATAAGGCAATTAGTCAGTTATCTTGACAGACGCCAGGAGCTATTTATTGTCCAGGACAGTGGAAGAATGCAAAGGGGGCTGCAGTGCCTTCCAGATCTGGCTCATCTCTGCATCACCTTGCTTGGCGGTTTCCACTCCCCACACTCACTCTGAGCTCCTCAGCTGCGCCAGGAGCTGCTCCAGTGGCCCGGGGAAGGGTGTGGGCTGTGCCCAGCAGAGCCTTGGGGGCATGACTGCCTCCACCCAGATTTCAAAGGACAAGGCTTGAGCCCAGGTCCCAGGACCCCAACCTTGGAGAACCACAGTGGGGGCAGGGCAGCCTGGAACTTTGGGGCCCCAACCCGTGCAGGTAGGACCATGGGCCCAGTGGGCCTGGAAGGCAGAGCATCGAGCCAAAGAGGATTATTCTTAAGCCTTTATGGAATTTCCCCGGGTGGGATTTGGACTTTCTTCTTTCCTCGTTCTCCCGTTTGGAATGGGAGTGTCTCTCCTGTGCCTGTCTTACCATTGTATTTTGGAAGCACATAACATGTTTGATGTCACATATTCACAGCTGGAGAGCAATCTGCTTCAGGAAGAATCATACCTTGAGTCTCACCTATATCTGATTTAGGTGACATTTAGATGAGACTCTGGGCCTAGAGTTTAATAATGATGCTGGAACCCGTTAAGACTTTCTGGGTTATGGGGATGGAATGAATGTATTTTGCTTGCAAGAAGGGTGTGAATTATGGGGGCCCAGGGATGGAATGCTATAGACCAAATGTGTCCCCGCAAATTCATTTGTTGAAACTTAATCCCCAGTGTGATGATATTTGGAGGTGGAGCCTTTGGGAGGTGATTAGGTCAGGAGGGGATAAATGCCCTTATAAAAAAGGTCCCAGAGGGATCTCTAACCTCCTCTGCTATGTGAGGACACAGGGAGAACATTGCTGTCAATGAACCAGGAAACAGGTTCTCCTCAGACACCAAATCCACAGACCCCTTAATCTTGGACATCCCAGACTCCAAAATTGTGAAAAATAAATTTAAGTTTTCCATAAACCACACAGTCTGTAGTATTTTTGTTATAGCAGCTGGATCAGACTAAGACAGCTGTCTATTTTCATTATTATGTTGTATTATTTATTAGTGTTCAGGGTTAATCAGGGTTGTTAATCCTAATAGTTGAATCAATCTACCAGTGTTCTTTTTAGTTTTTGCTGTTATTCAAATAGACCATCATACCTGAAAATGTTTCATAAATGGTCAATTTACTTTGCTGTTTCTCTTAATTTTTCAAGTTAGCCTGAATGATATAAATGTAGCCTGAACAAAAGGTTCACAAAAAGTTATTGCCTCCATATTTCTTTCTTTTTCTTTTTTTTAATGATGTTTATTCTTTTTACCAAGCTGCACCATAATGTGCTTGGTAAGCCTCCATATTTCTTAAAGAAAGTATTTGTTCTGAGAAATTTTTAAAAATGATTTATGAATGACTTTAGAATGTTGAATCTAAAAATTGAGCAAAAAGTTTCACATCTTGGTGTATGGTTCCTCCTTGTCCAAATATTAAAAACTTTGCAGTAGAAAGTTAAATTAAATAAATTATTTTTTCAAAATAATGTATAGATTCCTTTACTTGGAAAACATGCATTTTAGGACAGTTCTTCAATATAATTATGTACATTTTAGCTGCCAGGATCATTGTCATTGTCATTCACCCCAGAGAGGAAAAGACTCAGTGCTTTCTTGGGTGGTGAATTTCTTCTTGACATTCTATTGGAGCTCTGTGGAGCTGTGACTGTCATCCTGCCTGGCTATATCCCCCAAATCCTGGAGCACAAGCAGTACTGGCAGTGGTAGCATCCATTTATTTCTGCAACGTAAGAAATAAGGAGATACTTATTAAAACAGAGGTTGGAAATGTTTTTCCATAAATGACCAGTTGTGACTGTTTTAGGCTTTCTGGGCTACAAAGTCTCTGTCACAACTAGTCAGCTCTGCTTTTGTAGCACAAAAGCAGCAATAGATAACATGTAAATAAATGTACATGGCTGTGTTCCAATGAAACTTTATTTACAAAAAACTGGATTGGCCCCATGGCCCGCCATTTGCTAGGCAGTGCTCTAAAGTCGGGTAGAGAGAGGTTAACTGTAATTACTGTATATGTGTTTTGAAGTTGGAAATTGTCTCCTCCTGGACCTTAAGGAACACAAAGGATTTGAGAGAAAAAGAAAGTATATTTTTTCATTAAAACCTAAGAATTATGATTGCTATCCAATTGTTTTCATTACTTAGATAAATCATAATTGAATTCCTGCTGACTGTTTTGTGGCAAGGTCCACTCTCAATCTGTAGTAGAGAGCAGCAGCAAGAATTAGAAAACCATTTATGGTAAATTCTTAAGGGACAGCATTACTGATTTGTGCAAACTGTAGTTTAGTATGCGTATGAAAACTACCCTCTAAAATACATCTCTTTTTCTTTCTCATTTATTATAGCGTGTCCAACTTTAGCATATGGAAGCATTTCTACAGTGTAAGTTATTCTGAGGAAAAGACATAATTTGTAAATGCTGTCAAGTAAACTATGCATTTCTAAATGCTGCTTGGGTGACTGCATACATCTCAGTAAAAACTGTCCCATAATAGTGCAGGAAAAGAGGACTCGGGTGCAGAGTGTAAGTAGCCCGTCTGAGGTATTTCTATCCAGAAGTCTTTCTCTCACTTCTGCAACATGGATGGCATCAGAAAGGATTGCTCAGCCTCTGTTCTTGGTAGTTATTTAGTGACACGTGGCAAATGATTTCATTTAAGAAACTCCCTGTGGCTTCATTTGCTGATAAGGTAAGACCAAGAACAAAAAAATCTTGACCAAGACTTTAATAAAAACCATATGTTATTAGTACGGGAAAATATGTAGATTGCAAAAAGCTTTTAAGTTAACGAAACTGTTCTGTCTGCTTGACAGACATTCACTGAGCAAGTTGCTTTATAAGTCATAATGTGTATGGTCAACATAATCTATTTAGGAAAGAATCATGAAACATCGTATTTTATTCCTACAAATGGAAAAACATACATATAATTTAATCACAGCTGCTTAACTTGTTTTCTTTTTAAAGTTTACTTTTTAATTAAAAGTATGCATGTTTATTACAGAGAATTTAGAAAACAATGAAAAACAATGAAGAAGGAAATAAAAACTCACTCCTAGGGCCACGAGCCAAAGAGAAGTGCTCTTCAATCTGTTATTTATAGAAACTTTAAAACAAGCAAACAAACTGAAAACACCCAGACACACTACAGAATGAAGGAAGGGTGAAGTCAAATATTTGTTTTGCTAACTGATTCGCAAGCCACACTGTGAATAGCAGGGGACCTTGTAATGGGTTTAGAGCCTACTATTACTGTGTGCAGCTATTGACCTCAAATTGCCTCTTGACAATGTCCTACAACTGGATGTTGAACAGAAGGCCTATAGAAGGACAAAAAGAAGTTTTAGGTAACATAAAATTTCTCATATTATTGCTCCTGTATTCAAGAAGGGAGAAAACAGTAATGTTTCCAGAAGAAAATATATGAAAATATGCTGATGATTTGAGGTAGGCAAGGATTTCTTAAACAACACACCAAAAGAACTAACCATGAAAGAACGGGACTTCATTGAAATTGAGGACTTTTGTTTATCGAAATACACCATAAAGAGTGAAAAGATAAGCCTAGACAGGGTGAAGATATTCACAATAATATGTTTGACAAAAGATTCATACTCAGATTGTATAAAGAAACCACTAATCATTAAGAAAAAGTTAAGCAATTCAATTTTAAAATGGGCAAAAGACTTGCAAAGTCACTTCACGTAAGAGGGTATGCTAACGGTCAGTAAGCATATGAAAAGATGCTCAATCAAAATCATTAATTAAGTAAAGCATTAGTCCCTAGGGAAGTACAAGTTAAAATGAGACACCACCAGAATGGCTAAAATGAACAACACTGACAGTACCAAGTGCTGATGAAGATGTGGAGCAACAGGAACTTTCATACATGGCTGGTGGGAGGTTAAACAGTAAACCCCTTTGGCAGCATATCTTAAAGCTAAACATAGGCGCTTTTTTTTAACAACCTGGCTATTCTACTCCTAAGTATTAATATTAACCCAAGAGTGATGAGTGCATGCCTCACCAAAACATACACATTAAAAACGTTCATAGAAGTTTATTTACAATTACTTAAAATTGGAAATAATCCAAAAGTCTATCAGCAAGAGAATGGATAAATAAATTATAATATGTCCATATAAGATAACATTAAAAAACAATTAAAAATTGGACGTCTGTTTCCAGCCAAGATGGACCAACAGGGATCGGATTTACTCTCCCATGTAGAATAAGAGCAAAATGGCCAAGATAGAGCAACAGGGACCAGATTTCCCCTAATCCTCTGACCTGAAACAACCAAAAGAACATAAAACCAAACAACATATATAAAGCAGTGTTTTTCAAAACACTGGACACCAGGCAACAAAAGACAGTGATCCCTCAGAGATGAGAAACCAATCAGTTGAATGTGAAAATTTCCCCAGCTAACTGCTGGGGAAATGGGAATACAGGCAGAACCTTTTGGCCCCCTTGAGTTAAGGAGATGGACTTAACAGTCCAGCAAGATCAAGATGGAGAGAGTCTGCAGGGCAGAGTACCAGAGAGGAGAGAACTACACAAAGGGAAGACTGCCAGAGATCTGCAGGACTTTCTCCTCAAGGATACAGTGCTGCACTGATCAACACATGGGTGAGGAAACAGCCTGAGGCCGGAAGAGAATTGTCAGACAGGATTAAAGGGAACAATGTCTGGTACTCACACAGGAACAGGAACAGTGACTCTTCCCAGCAGCCAGGCTTTATAAACTCATAATCCAGGAGGCATTGGAGAGAATACTCAGGAAGCTCTTGCCTTGGTACTGCATTGCTCTGGATATGACAAACAAGTCATAAAAGCACTACTGAAAGGGTCAAACTGTTTCTAAATAACTTAGCTATCCTAGCACAAGTCTCAAGAATATAGGAATATGAAAATATCCAGCACCCAACAAGGTAACTTTTACCAACAAGGTAAAATTCAAGATGCCTGGCATTTAGTCAAAGATTACCAGGCATGCACAGAAGCAGAAAAACATTAGCATTATTCTCCATAATGAGGAGAACAGTCAATCAACTGAAACCAACTCAGAATGACACAGATGTTAGAATTTGAAAACAAGGATATTAAAAGTTATTAAAACTGTATTCCATATATTCAAAAAGTTACGTAGAGGTTTGGAAAATATAAAAAACACCCATGTCAAACTTCTCAAGATGAAAATGAAAAATACACTGGATGGGATTAATGGAAGATTAGACAGTGCAGAAAAAAAGAGAACTTGAAGATATAGCAATAGAAACTTTCCAAAAAGAATCTAAAAAAAATGAGGAGTATCAGTGACCTCCAGAACAACTTCAGGTGAATTTTTATATGTACAGTTGGAGTACCAAAAGGAGAAGAGGTGTGTGTGTGGGGGGGGGGGTGACAGAAAAATATTTTTTAAAATATTAGGAAATGTTCCAAATTTGACTAAGACTATGAACCCAAGAATATCAACGAACTCCAAGCACTAGAAACATGAAGAAAATGGCACCCTTACACCATTATCAAACTGCTTAAAATTAGTGATAAAAAGAAAAATTTTAAAGCCCTTAGGGGAAAAAACATTACATCCACAGAAACAAAGATAAAGATGATAACAGATTCCTTGTCTGCTGTCACTCATGCAAGTGAAGCAATATCTTTAAAGTACTGAAAGAATACAACTGTCAACCTAGAATTCTATACCCAGAAAAAACAACTTTCAAAAAATGAAAGTAAAGATGTGTTCAAACATAAATGCTGTACCACACCTGTACCACAAAAATTGTTAAAGGAAATTCTTTAGGCAGAAGGATAATGATATCAGATAGAAATATAGACCTATACACACAATGAGATGAACCAGACATAATAACTGCGTGGATAAATATATAAGGTTTTGAAAAATTATTTAAATCTCTTTTAAAGATTGACTCCTTAAATGAAAACAATATAATGTGTTGTGGAGTTTATAACATATGTTTAAGTAAAATGTGTGGCAACAATAGTGTAAATGCCAGAAGAAGATAAATGGAAGTATAGTATTGTAAGGTTCTTATAATATATGTAAAACTGTATATTACTTGAAGGTAGACTGTGATAAGTTAAAGATGTATACTATAAACCTTGAAGTAACAATTCAAGAAACACAACAAAGAATTTTAGCTCAGAAGGAAATAAAATATCGTCATAAAAATACTCCAATAATTCAAAAAAAGGCAGAAATAGAAGGAAAAGAGATGGGACAACTAGAAAACAAATAGCAAGATGATAGACTTAAATATAATTATATTAATAATCACAGAAGCACCTCAACTAAAAGGCAGACTTTGACAGGTTGGATATAAAAAGCAAGACACTCAACTGTATGCTGTTTACAGGAAACACACTTCAACATAAAGACACAAATTAGGTTAAAAGTAAAAGGATGGAAAAAGATATACCATGTTAACACTAGTCAAAAGAAAGCTGGAGAGACTCTATTAATATCAGATACAGTAGATTTCAGAGCAAAGAGTATTACCAAGGATAAAAAAAGTCATTTCATAGTGGTAAAGGAGTCAATTCATCAGAGGACATAACAATCCTAAACATTTATGTACCTCATAATAGAGCTTCAAATTACTGAAGCAAAATCTGATATAGCTTCAAGGAGAAACAGAAAAGTCCACAATTACCGTCTGAGATTTTAATACTGCTTTCCTAATACTGGTAGAGCACATAGACAGAAAAATCAGTAAGAATGGAGAAGATTTGACTATGACCATCAATCAGCTTGATCAAATGGACATTTGTAGGACATTCCCCCAAACAAAATCTGATATGTATTCTTTTCAGGTGCATGAAGAACACTTACTAAGATAGATCATATTTGGGGCCATAAAGCAAGTCTCAATAGACAGGATTCAAGTCACTGACAGTTTATTCTCTGATCACTGTGGAATTAATTTAGCAATCAGTAAAAAAGATACCTGGAAAATTCCTAAACATTTGGAAATGAAATAAAACACTTCTAAATAATCCATGGGTCAAAGAAGAGATGAAAGAGAAATTAGGAAGTACTTTAACATGAATGAAATTGAAAACACAAAGTATCAGAAATTGTGGGAAGCTGCTAAAACAGCACACAGGGGGAAATTTATATAACTAAATACCTATAAAGACAAAAAAGGTCTCAAATCAGTGACCTCAGCTTCCATTGAGGAAGCAACTAGAAAAAGAATGATTAAACTCAAAGTAAGAAGAACGGAAATAATAAAGATCAAAGCAGAAACCTATAAGGTAGAAAGAGAAAAACCATAAAGGAAACCATTTATTCCAAAAGCTGGTTCTTTGAAAAGATCAATAAAATGGATAAATCTTGAACCAGAATCATCAGAGATAAAAAAATGAAGACACAAATTGTCATTATCATTATGTCATTATCAGCCTGTCATTATGTTACAGGCTGGTAACATCACCATAGATTCTGTAGATATTAACAGGATAATAAGGGAATATTCTTAATACTTTATTCTTATAAATTCAACAAGTTAAATGAAAAAGACAAATCATTTGAAAGATACAGACTACCAAAGCTCACTCAAAAAGAAATAGATAACCTGAATATTCCTATATTTATTAAAGAAATGGAATTTGTAGTTTAAAACCTTCCTGCAAAGAAAACTCCAGGTCCTGATGGCTTTACTAATGAATTCTTACAAGCATTTAAGGAAGAAATAATACTAATTTTACAGAAGCTCTTCCAGAAAAGGGAAGAGAAAGAAAACTTCCCAACTCATTATTCTATGAGAACAGCACTACATGCCAAAGCCATATAAAGATGTTACAAGATAAGAAAACTATAGGCAATTATTCATCATGAACAGAGATACAAAAGCTCTAATTAAAATTTTAGCAAATTAAATCCAACATTATGAGAAATGATAATACATCATGAATAAGTGGGCTTCATTCCAGGCATAAGAGTTTGGTTCAACATTTAAAAAGGAATTGATATATTTCATCATATTAACAAACTAAAAAAGAAAAACCATATGGCTACCTCATTAAATGCAGAAAAGTTCTGACAAAATCTGACATGCATTCCTGATAAAAGCTCTCAGCAAAGTAGGAATAAAAAGAAACTTGCTATAACCTGATAAAGGACATCTAGTAAAAACCTATAGCTAACCATACTTAATGGTGAAAGACTGAATGCTTTCCTTCTAAGCCGGAGAAAAAGACAGCAGTGTTTTCTCTCACCACTTCTACATGGTACTGGAAGTTCTAACCAATGCTGTCAGGCAATGAAAAGAAATAAAATGTATCCAAATTGGAAAGGAAGAAGTAAAGTTGTCTTTATTTTCAGACAGCAAAATTGTCTGTAGAAAATCTGATGAAATCTAAAAAAGACTATTAGAATAAGTGAGTTTAAGTAAATTATTGGATATAAGGTCAATATGCAAAGAGTCAATTGTATTTCTGTCAACTGCCAATGAGTAATAGAAAATTAAGTCAAAAAGAATATCATTTACAACAGCATGAAAAATATGAAATGCCTAGGGGTAAATTTGACAAAAGATGTGAAAGACCTATATGCTTATAACTATAAAACATTATTGAGAGAAATTAAAGAAGACTTAAATAAATGGAGAAATACATTGTGTTTATGAGTAAGAAACTCAATATTATTAAGATAACCATTCTCTCTAAATTGATATATAGATTTAACACAATTCCGATAAAATTCCCAGCAGACTTTTTGCAAAAATTAACAAACTCATTAAAAAACCTTTATGAAATGCAGGGGACCTAGAATAGCCAAAACAAATTTCAAAAAAAAGAACAAAATTCCAGGAGTTACACTACCTAATATTTGCATTATTATGAAACTACAGTAATAAAGATATCATATTATTGGCATCAAGGTAGATAAATAGTGGAACAGAATATAGACCCACAAATATATGGACAACTGAATTGTGGAAAAAGTGTGATGGTAATTCAGTGGAAAAAGGGTAATCTTTCAATAAATAATTCTGGGACAGTTGGATATCCACATGCAAAAGAGTGAACTTCAAACCATAGCGGGTACAATATGCAAAAATTAACTCAAAATTGATCATAAATCTAAATGTAAAACCTAAATCCTTAAACCTTCTAGAGGGAAACAAAGGAGAAAATACTTGTGACTGGACTAGACAGATTTTATTTTTTAGATACAACATCAAACTCATGACCTATAAAAGAAAGAGTTGATTGATTAAATTTTATCAAAACTCCTAACTTCTGTTTTAGAACACTCTTAAGAGAATGAAAAGGCAAGCCACAGACTGAGAGAAAATATTTACAAATCATATACTGATAAAGGACTCGTATCCAGAATATATAAGGAACCCTCAAAACCCAATAATAAGGAAAAACAACCTGATACAAGAGTAAGCAAAAGATTTGAAATGATGCTTCACCAAAGAAGGTACATGGTTGGCAAATAAGCTCAGGAAAAGCTTTCAACATCATTAGTCATTAGGGAAATACAAATTAAAACTACGATGAGGGGCTTCCCTGGTGGCGCAGTGGTTGAGAGTCCGCCTGCCGATGCAGGGGACACGGGTTCGTGTCCCGGTTGGGGAGAATTCCACATGCCGCGGAGCGGCTGGGCCCGTGAGCCATAGCCGCTGAGCCTGCGTGTCCGGAGCCTGTGCTCCGCGACGGGAGAGGCCACAACAGTGAGAGGCCCGCGTAACGCAAAAAAAAAGAAAAAACTACGATGAGATATGGCTACACACCTACTAGAGTAGCTTAAATTTAAAAGACTGATTGAAAAAATAAAATAAAATAAAGTAAAAGACTGATTGTACCAAGTGCTGATGGCGACGTGGAGGAGCTGCCTCCCTCGTAGGCTGTTGGTGGGACTATAAAAATGGTAAACTATTCTGGAAAACAGTTTGGCAGTTAAAAAAAATTAAACATATACCTATCATATGAGCCAGCATTTACCCAAGAGAAAAGGAAATATATATCCACACAGAGACCTGTACATGAATATTCATAGTCGCTTTATTTGCCATAAACTGGAAACAACCCAAATGTCCATCAACAGGTGAATGGATGAACAAACTGTTGTCTGTCCACACAAAGAAATACTACTCAGCAGTAAAAAGAAAGAAACTATTGATACCTGCTACAACATGGATGAATCTCAAAATAATTATGCTGAGTGGAAGAATCTATACAAAAAAGTGGACTGTATTAATCCATTTATATAAACTTCTAGGAAATGTAAACTAATCTATAATGATGGAAAAATATCTGTGTTTGTGGGGGATGGAGAAGGGGAGGAAGGGGAGATGACCAAGGGGTACAAAGACACCTTTGGGGCGATGGATATGTGCGTTATCTTGATGATGGTGATGATGGTTTCATGGGTGAATACGTGTGAGCAATCTTATCCAATTGTACACTTCAAATATGTATAATTTATTGTGTGTCAGTTATACCTCAATAAAATTGTTAAAGATAAACTACTCGTATAAGCAACAACTGAATAAATTTCACATGAATTCATTCAGTGAATTCACTGAGTACATTTTTCTTATTGACTCTAAGAAACTAGACACAAAATACCTACAGTATGAGTCCATTTGTATTTAGTTTGAGAACAGACAAAGCTAATATGTGGTGAAAATAAAATCAGAATAATTGATACCTATGAGGGGTGGGGCTGGGATTGACTAGTAAGAGGCATGAGGAAACCTTCCAGGATGTTGGAAATACTCTTGATCTTGACCTAGGTGCTGGTTTTTTAGGTCTTAAAAGTGTAAGGAGTCATACATTTAGAATGAGAATACTTTACGTACTTCATGTGTGTTGTACCTCAGTGAAGAAAAGGAAAGACCATGCAGTGCATTAAATGCCCGTACTGAAATGGCAATGAAAGTCTTTGGAGCATTGTGGGATTGTCCTTTCAGAGTCACCAGGAAACAAAGATGCTCTTCAAAGAACAGCATAGGCGCATTCTCATTAGTGAGTGTCCAGCCACAGAACCCTTGCAGAATTGGAAGCTGACTCTAAAGCAGGCACTGTGTCTTTTCCAGCTGGTATTTGTCAGACCTTCTGTTTCTAATGGCATAAATATAACTGACTGCTTCTGAAAAATTAAGAGTATTTCTACAGATGAGAAATGAAGAAATTAAACTAAAAGGACCTTATTAAGGACTGGGAAGAATGTTAATGTTCATTAATTCATGCTGTGCCGAATCTCTTGGATTCAAATCCAGCAGCCGAGAAGTCAAATTTGCTTCTATTACTAATGGAGCAGCAAGCTTTGGACCGTATGTTCGGGAAAGCCCTTGACAATGTAGCAGAAAGAGAACATCTTCAGCTTTTATTTGGGACATAGTGGGGAATTCCTGGCCTCTTAGCCTTTTTCTGGTTTAGGGCCAGGATTCCCTACCAGATCGCTGATTTTTTTCTGAGTGTGCTATTTGCCCATGGGTAGATGGCACAAAGTGGGACCCAGAATAAACCACTCTGCCTGGAACCCAGTTTTCACATTGGCCAGTGCTTGCTGACTTCCTCAACAGCAGACCGGGTCTGCCTTCCCAGCCCCTTAGGACTTCTTTGCCTTCTCCAGCCTTGGCTGACTTAACTTGCATTGGGTTTTCATCCTCCCAGCCTTGTGGTATCTACCAGAGTCTTGGTCCCATTTATGCTGATGTCCACTGCCCGTGGCCAGTGCCAGGAAAACAGGAAGGAAGTCACAGCCATCCCCTTCCCAACACGGAGGCTCTGCCTTTGTTAATCCTCTGCTCTGCTTCAGATCCCTGCTTCTCTAGATTGTGAAAGGAGTTCTTATCTTGTGGGAAAACTCTAAATAAAGAAATGAAACATGAAAGACCTAGATAAACTTGGGTCACATATTCTATTTGTAGAAGTCTGTGAAGATGCTGAGGGACCATCGGAGGAAGCAGACACCAGGGTAACGTAAACTGGGAAAACTGAGGCAACCAGCCCACATTTTTAATGGCAAAAATGATATCCATTGAGTTTTGCGGGTTTTTTTTAAAGATTTACTTATTTATTTTATTTATTTTTGGCTGCATTAGGTCTTAGTTGCGTCACGCAAGATCTTTGTTGTGGTGCGTGGGCTTCTCTCTAGTTGTGGTGTGCGGGTTTCCTCTTCTCTAGTTGTGGCGTGCAGGCCACAGGGCACGTGGACTCTGTAGTTGTGGCACGTGGGCTCTGTAGTTTGCAGCACGTGGGCTAGAGTTGAGGCACGCAAGCTCAGTAGTTGTGGCGCGCAGGCTTAGTTGCCCCGCGGCATGTGGGATCTTAGTTCCCTGACCAGTAATCGAACCTGCGTCCCCTGCATTGTAAGGTGGATTCTTTACCACTGGACCACCAGGGAAGTCCCTCTGTTGAGTATTGAGTGTTCCTTCCCTATGACACCCTCTGCCCTGATCTCTTTAAAAAACTATTTTTGGTATTTAATTCGTACTAAGTTCAGGGGCAAAAAAAACCTTTGTTTTTCTACATCGTGAATATTTCTTTTGTTCTAAGTGATTTTCCTGCTTCACACAAACACACACAACCCAGTTTATAAATTCCTTCCTTTGGAAGTTTGTAGTTCCATTTGTAACAGTATTTAAAAATAAATACACTATAAATTTGTTATTATTGTCTGAACAAACTCAGCACTCGTATCTCACATGTGATCTTACTACAAACAAGCAGAGTTCTACAGAATAGATTTTTTGTGTGTGTTTTGACCCTAACAAAGTGACTTTGAGACTATAAATAGGTATAAGAAAAAACTACTATTTTATGTACTTTAATTTTTTTCTTGAGATTTCCATTCCCTCCCACACTTATACACACAAAACTCAAACCATAAAAAGGTGTGTTTAAAATAACTTCTAAATTCCCCACTATGTTATGTTTCCAGGCCAGATTACAGTTAAAACAAACTTTTGACAGACAGAATAACTTATCACTTAGGCCACAAATCTTGGTCTTTGGAAAAGAAAATGAATAGTACAGTCTTAAGGCCACTGTCCTTGTGTGTATGTTAGTGGCCCCCCTTCTCCTCCAAATGATGATGTTACCCGATTCTCGATGATGGAGGAATTTGGCAAGTGGAGTCTTCACATGCCAGCCGGCTTCCATCCCCTCCACAGGATGCTCACTTCTTGGGTAGTTTGGAGAAGTAGAGAAAAGTCAGTGTCCTTTTGTTCCTAATTTTATTCTGTTTGTATTGCTTCTCATATCTTTGATGCTTGTTTTTACTTACGGCCGAGTTCATCTTTTTTCCATTAACTCATCAGACACTTACCAAGTGCCTACTATGTGAATTTGGACTCTGAAGCCAGACTGCTGAGTTGATACCTGGCTCTGCTGCTTACTAATTCTGGACCTTGGGCAAGGTCCTGTGCCTCAGTTTTGTCATCTGTAAAATGCAGATGATAATAGCACTTATTGCATAGGTTGTTCTGAGGATTACGTGAGTTGTATATACAGAGTATAGGATGTTGTTGGACCTGGTAAGTCGTATGTAAGTGTCACTGTCATTGTTTGCTGTTGCTGTGGTGGCAGATGCCGGCTTTGAGCTACATGCTGTGTACCCAAACAGGCTGCTTCTCAAGGGGCCTGCCTTCTAATGTCACAGGCAGGATTTCTACCCAAGCCTCATGTATCTAGACCAGAGTTTCTCAGCCTTGGTACTATTGGTATTTTGGGCTGGATAATTCTTTGCTGTGGGACTGTTCTGTGCACTGTTAAAAGTTTAGCAGCATCTCTGGTCTCTACTCACTAGATGCCAGTAAGACGCTCCTTCAGTTGTGACCATGAAAAATGTCTCCAGACATTGCCAGATGTTCCCTGGGAGACAAAATTGCCTGCAGTTGAGGACTACCTATTTAGCTGGGTAAATCCACCTGCAGAGGCAGCACTGTGGTTCCCCCTGCTTTCTAGGGAGACCCCTGGTTACCTGTGGTCATCTTCCCTCTGAGCTTGTTGTTGAAGATCCATGTTACGTTTTACAGGTGTCTCTTAACCACATGTTTGGAACCATAGGGACATTTCTGTTGTGACCACTGTGGCCTCCTTAGTAGGAGGGACTCCTTTTTAAAATAGCCTCCTTCTCAGTTTCTTGAGCTTCTTTAGAAAGAGGAAGGAGAGGGACCTCCCTGGTGTCCAGTGGTTAGGACTCTGTGCTTTCACTGCAGGGGGCACCGGTTCGATCCCTGGTCGGGGAACTAAGATCCCACATGCCGTGCAGCCAAAAAATAAAAATGAAAAGAGGAAAGAGAGAGACATAATCTTCCTAGCATTTCAGTTCAGGGCTCCCCGTGAAGGCAAGTCCCCTGGCCCTTTATAGCTTAAGGAATTTACTGCTTACCAGTATGGGGAACAAGCAGGGATCGCAGGACCACACGTGGGGAATCTCACTGTGGGAGTTTGCGTGGCCGTGGTTCTCGATCCTTGCTGATGGCTAACATTGAGAGAATGCTCACCATGCGCCAGGCTCTGTGCTAAGCACATGGTGAGGATTCTTCCCATTCACCCTCGAAGGCAGATATTTTTATCCCTGTTTTATAGGTGGGGAAACCTCAACTTAGAGATATTAAGACCGCAGCTGCCAAGTGGCAGAAGCAGGATTCAAACCCGGGCGACTGAATGCAAAGTGCTTAACCCCAGCGATGCTTGTTCTCAGCAGCATCTCCCTCTGGTCTGTAGAAAGCAGCAACTCACTTCTTGGGATGTCCCCTGTCTGTGCCCTAATTAGATTTCGGTTCCTAGAACCCATCCTGGTCGTATACAGCTGTCCATCAGTAACTTCAGGCT
Organism: Delphinus delphis; assembly: GCF_949987515.2. Lineage (NCBI taxonomy): Eukaryota > Metazoa > Chordata > Mammalia > Artiodactyla > Delphinidae > Delphinus > Delphinus delphis. The sequence continues at coordinate 132,196,711 of NC_082684.1, read as the reverse complement.
GACCTGAGATGTGATGGGAGTGATTTGATTTTGTTTTGTCTGCGTGGTGATAATGTCACAGCTGAGACCCGCCCTGTTCCCCGCCCCCATTTCTTGGCTCTGCCTATGCTAAAAACCAGACCATTTTCTTCCCTGTGTTTAGGCTCACTGTGTGCTTCTGCTAAATGACAAGGGTCGCTGTGGTGTAAACCAACCTTGTAAATTAGATTAGAACTTTTGAGCTAAGCCCTTCGGTCATAGAACTTACCTTGTTGGCACCAGGTGTCCTAATGTCTAAATTTCCCTAAGACGAACCCCTTTAAAACTATCAATACTAATTCTGTAAGCAAAAAGTGATCCCTTTTAATATAGCTCCAGTTCTGCCCCAGGCACAGAACCTCACAGAAGCCCCAAATAAGAACTTAGTATTGAAAGAGAGTTATACCTAATTTCAAGGGCCTTTACTAGAATTTTATTGTATTGAATATTGTTCAAAATATGTTGCCCATTGAAGGTATGGTGTCTTTTTCCCCTAGTTTATGCTGACAGGTTATGGTTTGGACCATAAATCCATCTATGACCTTGGTTTCCTTTTGCTGAGGCCACATGGCTCTGCTTTACTTTTCCACTTTGTATTAAAACCCTTGGCTTTAAGATCATTGTCCTTATAGTTTTAGTAAAAGCATCAGCATCTGTAGAAAGCACTCAGAGAATGAAGGTCATAAAATGTCAGAGTGCAAAAGAATTATGTAGAATCTTTGCCTTAGAATAATTCTGAGTAGCAGCAAGAACATCTTGTTCTCTTTCTTTATTCTCCTCCCACGCCTTTTATGGGGACACTCCATGTCCATGCACAGAACCACAGGAGGAGGGCGTAGGGTTCAGTCTGGAATTAATCATCGATGTAAAAAAATGCAGGAGGTTTATTGAGCACTTGCTGTGTGCCAGGCACTATACAAGGTCCTGGGGATATGATGGTGAGGTACTGGCCTCTCGCTGGAGGAGCTCAGGGCCTCATGGGGGCGACAAAAATAAGCGATCACGGTGCAGTTGGGGAGATGCTATGTTCGTGTCTGACCATTGAGTTTGGGATCACAGAGGAGAAGGGGGATGCTGATAGTGACACCTAACATTTACTGAGCACTTTTTACATGCTTGGCACTGTACTTTCTACACATTATCTATTTTTTTAATCCTCACAACAACTGTGTGAGGTAGAAGCTACTCTTATCCCCATTTTACAGATGGGGAAATTGAGGCTCAAAGAGAAATTCCCTAAGCTGAGTCTTAAAAGCCAAGTAGGAATTATCTAGGGGGAAGGAATGAGGAGGTGGAGATTCTGGAATGAGGGAAAAACAAGTACAAAAACACAGAGACGAATGGATGGGATGACCTCTTTGTATCAAGAGAGCATTGGGAGCTGGGGGTACACCATGTGGTTCTGCCCATGGTTAAGTGATTTCAACCTTTTGACTTGTTTTTTCATTGAAGAGCAACCTATGCTTCCTCAGGTAATGGGCCACTTAATTATGTAATGCACCCATGTGATGGGGGTGAACTCCTCACCCTTGAAGTGGTTGTTCAAGTGACTCTGATTTTAGGCTTGGGGGAAATAACAGCTGGGCCTCTCTGGGAAAGTCGTAGGGCTGGCAGGATCCCGGGGGGTATTGGGTTCTCAGGCTTCCAAGCTGGACTTCAGTGGACTTAGGCAACTCAACCTCTGTGACATTTGCTTTGTCCCTCAGATGCTCAAGTCTGTATCCCCAGAACCTACTGCACTTGTATAATCCATAAAATGGGGTTACCAGTGAAGGCAAGGCATTTCAGGTGATTAATTATGGCTCAGATGAAAGCCTTTAAACTATTTGGTGAAAGGCAAGGAATAAATAATCCCACTTCACAAGATTCCTTCATTAACTAGTCACCAGTGATCTGAGTCCTTATATGTAGAGCTGGAAGATGTTAGATGGACTAGGAAAACCGTCTTGGCCTCTGCTTCGTGCAATTTTAGTTCACAGCGGGTGGGTACAAATGAGAGCAAACCAGAGGTGGAATTTTTTTCCTTACAAGGAGCATGCCTAGTGGAAAAGCAGCCTTTTCAGCAGGGGAAGGCAGGTCGAGCAGGACAGCCCCTGGTTGTGCCTTGTCTGATGGCTTCTCCTTTGCAAGGGCTGCTCCCAGAAATTGAGTTGGGGGAGGGTGATGATCGCATTGAAATATCTGCTCATAGGCAAGGCCCTGCCTTCCTCCACGCCCTCTCTCCTCCTCTAAAGACTTTCTGGAAAACAGAGCAAAAACAATGAGGCAACCCCAAGGGTTGATGAGAAGTGCATTCTCCGTGCAGCCCCGATTACCCTACGCCTTTGTCCCCGTGGACTCTGTGAAGGGTATGGCTGTCAGGTGTCGGTCCTCCCGGTGCAGGGTAATCTGCACTGATTGACTTGTCCATTGTCCTTCCCCTGGAGCTAAAAACAAAACAGGAAAGGCTGCTTGGTGGGGATAGAGGGGAGCTTGGTGGCCAAATGCTGTTGCTTTCCCGGCGTTGGACACAGGCTCATTCTCTCTGAGAAACTTACATCCAAAGGCAGTGACTTTGAAAGGACCGTGGCTGTGGAATTAGAGACAGATGCTTAGCTGGCCATGAGTAGATATTAAATTGTGTTAAACTATGCAAACCGCATTTCTCATGCAAGGCCTGTTTCAACCTTACATCAGCCCTTGGGCTGCATTTGCATCTCTATAGAGAAGGAAATAAAAGCAGCATGTCACTTACTCATTTCTATTCATAACTGTGAGCTGTTATTATTCTAGCTCATCTCCCCTACACAGCACGGGCCAGATTAATCTCTCTAAACCTCCATCAAGTGCTAGCTGCAAGCGTTTCACTTTATCAACTCCTGTTTATAAGACCCGGGAGCTGAGAAGGATGTAAGGAGACGTAAGATGGGACTAATTTTAAGGTCACCAGACATCCTGCTTCATCTGGGACAGTCCTTGTTTATGCCTGTTATCCTGATATAATTAGTAATAAGACCCCCTTCCACTCTCAGAAGTGATCCAGTTTTAACGATGAATTACATGGTCACCCTACTCATGCCTTTCAAGTGCTCATAAGCTAGAAGGGGCAGAAAGTATGAAGCGAAATAATTGCAGAACAAGGTAGACACTGGAGGAAGAGGTTCAGAGAAGGAAGGGAGCCACCCCAGGCCTGAGATTGACAGGGCTGCCTACGCAAGCCTAGGCTTCAAAGGATGAGGAAGACCCAGACAAAGGGGGAAGGAGGCCTTGATGAAGATGGGGGAACAGCATGGGGAACGGTACGTGTTCAGGGTTCTCAAGGGGCCACAGAGATGGAGGTTTCTCCTGAGGAGAGGACAGAGTGGACCGGAGAGGTGGGAGGGATGCATCTGGAGGGCTTGAAAGGTAGCGGGGATCTTGTGCTTTACCTTGGAGCCTGCAGGAAGCCACAGGTAAGGGCATGAAAGGCTCAAGGTGAACAGGAGGATTAAACTGCACCCAGTCTAGCACTGGTCACCCAAGTACCAGCTGCAGATACAGGATTTGAACGGTGGAGGCTGTGCTCTCCGCCATGCCATTCTGCCTACCTGTCTCCCATGTCCCTCACGATTAACTAGGCAAATTAAAATTTTCCACACATGACAGCGTGAGGCAAATGGATGTTCTGGTGTCTTTGGCTTTCTTTAAGCAAAAGTCTCCAGCCAAGAGTTGACATGAGCTTGCTGTTTTAACATCATTTAAAATAATGATTTTAGCATGATTTTTTGACAGGAAAACGACCCAAAGCCTGAATTTACAGGAGCAGGCTGTGCAGTTAGGACAGGTAGGACCCTTCAGGGGGCCGTCAGGGAATGACTGGCTGTGGGGTGTTTCTGTGTTCCGTGGGGGTAATCATCTTCTTAGTAATTCTGCTCGACTGTAGTCGGAGGTAAGCTTCCACATGTGCAGCGAAGCTATTTGTTTCATCTGTGTCACTTCTATCTCGTCTCTTCATTCCTTTTTTTTTCTTTCTTTCAACTAAAACCATTTATCGGGTGCCCCAAACATGGCCAGACTCTAAGCTGGATGCCCTCGCTTCACTATCACAACCACCATGCAGTCCTCTGAGATCAGGGCCTGCCCATTTTACAGTTGAAGAAAGTGAGATTCTCAGAGGTTCAAAGAGCTCCTCACAACCCGAACCTATTTTCGTTTGCTGAGCTAGAGAGTCTAACTGTCACTTCCCAAGTCAATAATTTAAAAAGTCTCTTTGTTTGTGGAAGCTGTGCCCTATGTGTTCATTAGAGGAAACCCCTTGGGGAGTAAGTGATTAACCTTGGTTGCCCAGCAGAATCACCTAGGAAGTTAAAAAAAAAAAAAACCCACAAAAACTACTGATGCTGGGCTCCGTCCCCCACTCCTCAGCATGTCTGGAGGTGGGTCCTGCTCTTGGTAGCTTTGTAGCATCACCCCCGGTGCAGGCTGGGCTGGGAGAGGGTGGCCAGAGGCATCAGCGCTGTGCAGGCGCCTACTTAGCCAGATGCCATGAGGGCTTCTGACACCTGTCTGCAGATTCCCTTGCAGGGGACCCCCTTCTCTCTCCGCACCCCTTCCACGTACCTCTTTATTTTTCTGCCAAACAAAATAGAAGGGAAAGCAGTCAGAGGCCTGCTGACACCCATCAGCATCCTGGAGGTTCCCTGACAGGAGGCTGAAACAGGTGACAGCTGGTGACACTGTCCCAGAACAGCAGGAAGCTGTGTTTCCAGAGCAGCGCCAAAGGATCTGAGCTCTGGCAACAGTGTCTCTGCTCACTTCTGTGAATGTTGGGATGCACAGGGTACCACCAAGAGGAAGCACGTCTGCGTGGGGGCTCCCCAGCTCTCAGCCCTCTCCACTCAGTTCCAGGTTCCTAGTGCCACCTTCACCGAGACTTACTCCATCATAGCTGCCCGCTCATGCTTCACAAAAATTGCTTTTGCTTGAAGTCACCAGGGCCTCCTAAGGGGCACTTCTCATTCTCTCTGCTCTCCCTGAATCACCCGACGCGGTTGGCCACCTCTCCTCTCCTGGCATCCTAATAGTCCTGCCTCCTTTCTGTTCTTTCTCTATTTCCTTTACTGACGTCTTTGCCTTCTCTCGCCCATCAACGGGAGCCTTTCCCCAATGCCGCCGTCTTTGTCCCTCAGCACTTCTCCGCACACTTTCTTTCTCTTGGGATTCTTTCCCCAGATCCAAGGCACTGACCTGACATACGCTGAGTCCCAGTCTCCCCATAGCGTCTATTCACGGAACTTCCTCTTGTGTTCACTAAATTGGCCCCGTCTCTGGGACCCTCTGTTTTTATTTCAGGCACCACTGTCTCTTCTGATTTCCCAGGCATGGGAGCTGAGCTGCGTTAAGCTCCGTTATCCGGTCAATACCCGTGTCTGGTCCACGTTTCCTTCCTGATGCCTCTCACGATGGCTGTTCTTGCCTGTGCCCCTGCTACCTTGCGCTGGGTTGTTGTGAGAACCTTCCAGGGAGCCAGCCACTTTCCAGTCTCACTCTACCCCCATCTACATGTCGCTCTCAGCGTCCTCCTTCTAATGTGCTTTTTCCTCTCCCAGCAAACATCTATGGATCTCGCGCCGAGTGCCTGGCATAGTGCTACGCGTGGTACATCTGTTATCAACCCGACGATGAGCTTATGAATCAGTAAACACTCTTATTTTCCCTCTTTTACCTGTGAGGAGGCAGATTTGGAGATGGTTGGGAACCATACATCCACCCAAGGCTCTTAACCAAGGACAAGTGGTGGAACAGAAATTCAGACTCGCTCTGGGCCTCTGAACCAGACTCCGTTGCCTCTCCCTTTGCCTGCAGCCCTCAGCAGTTGCCCAGCGCATGTAGAATAAACACTAAGCTCCTTGGACTGGCACACAGGCTTTTCCAGATCTGTCCTAGCCCGCCTTTGCAGTCTTCTCTTCTTTCATCCTTCCATGTAGGAGTTAGCTCCACTTGAACCGGTTTACTCCTGGGTCCCCGAGTCTCATCACTCTGTCCCTCTTCTAGGTTTTTGCCCAAATCGTTGGTGACATACCCCAGGGGCAATGCCATCCCTTGAGCTTGGTATTTTTGGCCTTCTCAAACCTTCTGAATTTCAAAAGCCTTTTTTGGTGTACTCTCTTGTGTTTTACATTCCTTTTGTTCATTTTAATGTGAAACTGCTGTGGACTCCTTTTCAGGTATTTCAGTGTTATTTTCCTGGATGGGTTATAAACCCCGGTGGATAGGACTGTGTCGTAAACTTAGTTCCGTGTCCTGAGTTCCCAGCGCTGCATCCTTGGATGCAGTGGTCCCTCAAGTCCGAGTTGATTATTTTGACTTCTGCTCTTGTCCATTACAGCGTCTTGTGCTGCACCATGTAAATGAGGCTGTGAGAGGCCGTCCCACCTCCAGGAGCTGTTCTGCTAAGGTGCCCTTGTCCACCTCTGGTCCTCTGCACAGCCGGAATCGCTGGTTAGATTAATTTTCCATCCTTCGTGGGAATCATTTTTCTTCATACGTTTTTGTCTTTAAAGTTTCAGTAAAATGGAGACTTGGCTGGACACCAGGGAAATTTAGGAGAGAAATGAGCAGTGGGACCTCCCCAGCCAAACCTGGCTGCAAACCGCTGACTGCACAGGAATACAAATGACTTCTAGCGGAATGGACGGGACTCCTGGGGGACATACTGCCGGTCGTGCTTTTGATCAGGGGCTGGTGTTGGGAATCTGAGCACAGTTGTCCCTTGGTATCTTTGGTATCTGGTATCCACGGGGGATTGGTTCCAGAACCCCTTCGGATACCAAAACCCACGGATGCTCAAGTCCCTTATATAAAATGGCATAGTGTTTGCATGTAACCTATACACACCCTCCTGGATACTTTAGATCATCTCTAGGTTACTTATAACTAATACAATGTAAATGCTATATAAATAGTTGTAAATACAATGTAAATGCTACGTAAATAGTTTCTGGCAGGTGGCAAGTTCAAGTTTTGCTTTTTGGAAATTTCTTGGACTTTTTTTTCAGATAGTTTTGATTCGAGGTTGGTTGAGGCAGTAGTTGAGGCGCTCACGATACAGAGGGCTGGCTGTATTAGTGCAGCCCTCCAATGGGCTCCCTACTCTGTACCTTCTGGGGTGAACTGGATGTCCACAGTCAGAAGGGGTCACCTCTGCTTCAAATCTTGCCTCTTGCCAACGGGCACAAGTCGGCGTTTGGGTTGGCGTCTCATGACATGTCTTATACAGCATTATGTGAATAATAGTGGCATGCTGGGAAACAGAATGACATACAGCACGACAGTGAAATAAACAACTAGGTACGATTGGTACAATTCTGATGATTCATGACTTCTAGGATTTCTAGGTTCTTCCGCCGCCTGGATTATGGTTCTAGGCCAGTGTCAGAGAGTCAGGGTTACCTAAAGGAATAGCTGCTGGTGTTGGTAAGAACCCTGAAGTACTGTGAAGGTACCTATGAAGGACATACGAGGTCTGTGTCCTGTTTCTTTCTTCCCTTTAATGGATGATGAAACGTGATCCCCACATCCCTTTTCCACAAGCTCAAGTTGCTTTTCTTGCCGCTGAGTAGCAGTCACCTCCTCTGGTTTAGCCCCAGCCAGCTTCCAGCAGTAGCAGCCACCTGCCACTGAGAAGCACAGCCCACCCATGGCCTCAGCACCAACAGCCACGTGGAAGGGTCTGGAAACAGTCTGCTGCTTCCACACTCTGGGCCTGGGGGATAAATTTAGGGAACATAGGGTACAGTTTCCCTATGACTCCATCCGGGTGGCCTGTTGCCTTACTGGGCCCCATTCCTGTTTGTCACCTTGCTGAAACCAAGGCTTGACCCTGAATGTAGGCCCTGTTTGGAGAGGCCCCACTAACCCAGTTCGATCCTACCAGTCCAAGGCTGCGTCTGCTTTTTAGTACCCTTTTAAGTGTCTCAAAACTTGTGCGTGCCTCTGCTTCCTGGACGCCAGCCATTCCTGGTCTCCTGTGGCATCCACTTCGGGGTGCTCACGTTTGCACTGTGAGATCCTAAGACCCGCTGCAGTGGCTTCACTGCAGAGGCATGGAAACCGTGGCTAGTCGTCACCTGGTGGGCTGTTACACCTGGATTCCCAACTGGAAATGCTGCTCTGGGGAGAGCTAGAGGCTTCCAGGGGCGCAGGAAGAGGAACGAAACAGCCCGGCATGCAGGAGCCCAGGAGGGGGCTGGAACCCTGTCTATCACCCTTCACCATGTGGGATGTGTCCTCCATGCTCTCACGGGGCACTGCTTTCTTCAATCAGTAAATATTTATTGACTAGTTTTATGTGCAAGGAATTGCATTACTTCATTGTAGAAGGTGGAAAAGCAGTAATGTTTGTGAATGTACCTAACAGTACTCAGTCCATGGGAGATGCCAAGAAATGTTAAAATCTTTAGGTATGTATATTCTACTGCGAAAGATAAAAAGACAGCTGAGCATTATTGAGTTCAGTGAAGGGCAGCGTCTCTGCTGGGATCCAGAGGGTTTGCGAAGGCAGAATTGGAAAGAGTCCAATAGACGGAGGCAGGTAGGGAGGACGTGTCTCTTGTCAACTGGAGTGTGTGTAGGGTGGAGGGCGATGGGGGACACTGGTGGCGGGGAAACTCATGGTAATAATAATAATAACAACCAATTATTGAGCATCCCCTAGGTACTAGGCTCTGTACGCATATGATTTCTATCTTACTCAACAACCTGACAGAGTGAGTACACTTAACTAATGAGGGAACTAAGACTTATCCATATTGAATAGCCCACCCAGAGTCACAGAGTTTGTAAACGGCAGAACCAGCATTTGAACTCAGGACTGCCTTTCAAAGCCCAGGCTGGAGTAGGTGAGGCGCTTTTATTATGAATTTGGGATTCAAATTAGGGGAGTTAAAATCAAATTGAAAAGAAGGGTCAGATGAAAGACATGACTGGAAGAATTAAGAAGACTTGACAACTGACCAGGTTCGAAGGGCAAAGGAGACTCAGGGAAAAATAACGGTTCCATTTTGTAGCCTCGGATATTGGGAGAGAGGCAGTACAGCCACCCGACACCAAGTGTCATGAGGAGGAGGTGATCGTGAGCAGGTGAGGTGAGAAGGTATTGTGATGAGTTTCAGAAATGTGGCAATTGATGATATCACTTATATGTGGAATCTAAAACATAACGTAAATGAATGTATACGCAAAAAAGAAACAGACTCTCAGAGACATAGAAAACAAACTAGTGATTACGAAAGGGGAGAGGGAAGGGGGGAGGGGCAAATCAGGAGTAGGCTATATTATATAACTATAGCCATTAATTTAAAAAAAAAAAAGAAAGGAATGTGACAATCAAGGTAGCGGCAGACATGCCAGGTAGCAAGTCAGTCATCTTCTCTGACTCATGTTGTAGACAAACTGGGAACATGAATGAATAGGAACATGGAAAGGAGAAAGCCTCCTATGTTAGGGGTAGATTCTGGAAGAAGTTAGAATGAGGAATGGCAGTGGAAGTAGCTGTCAGAGAAGCAGGAAGAGGAACAAGGATGGCATCGTGGTGTGCATGGCAGAAACCAGCTACAGAGGTGGTCCCAAGTAAGTTGTCAAGGTGTCATACATGTCCGAGAAGGCAAGATGCATGCTCCTGCCTGAACTCGGGAGGGCTCAGTTCAACTCACCATGCACTCAGCAAGTGGCTTCCATAGGCCTGGCCTTGTATTTGGTGCAGAGAATAGAAAAAGGCAAGACCCTGCTCTTGACAGGCTCAGGAAACCTTGAAACGGACCTGAGTTGCAACGTGGCTCTTCCACTTAGCAAGATTGCTCTTCTCTGAACTTCTGTTTCCTTGTCTATAGAATGAGCGTACCCCCGAGCAAGTACTGCTGCTGGGAACTGTTCTGGGATTCAGGACTGATGCATGTACAACACTCACCCAGTACCTGGAGCTTAATGGTGTGCTTGCTTGATCATGCTTGGAACTCATAATGACAAATAAGAGAATGAAGGGCAGTTTCTGAGGGTCTGCCTGCCAGACTCAGGGAAGCCTGCCTGCCTTGGGAAGGCATCCTCTCTTCAGTGGTTTGTGCTGTTCAGTCAATCAGGCCTGATTTCTGCTGCCTCATGTGGCTTTTCAGGACTGAAAAGAATCTCCTATTTCTAGAACTTCCCGTCCTTTAATGTGTTTTTTGGCCCAGATGTTCCAACAGAGCTCCCTTTCATTTTTCTTCCCCAAGTTCAGACAGAGACAGAGCCCCCTTCTGTTGGCTGGTGGTGTTCTCCCTGGCCACGCCCCAGGAAACATATGGAGTGCTCCGTGGCAGACGAGAGGGTCCCCAAGGGCTCTTGACAGCACAGATGAGCTGGATGTACCATGGGCCCAGTGGACTGGCCCTTTGTCCTCTGGGGGCCCGAGGGCTGCAGGTCTCTGTGTTTATCTGCTTGAGGGCCTTGCTGCCCCCAGCACAGCCTCGCTGGGGACTGGGAAGTGGGGAGGGGGCTAGGGGTATGGCTCTACATCTGTTTGGCACTGTTGGGACACTGGGGTGTAGAGGCTGGAGGCGGGGGATTGATGCCACAAAGATAAGGGCTCCCGGAGGAATCCATGTGTGACCTAGAAGTTGGAGGATGTTGGGGGAGGGAGAGATCAAAGAGGGACAGGAAAGGCCAACAAGGTGCCCTGTGAGGCTGGCACAGGAAGGCTGCACTGCCCAAACACTGCTTCCTTCGCCAGCCCTTCCTGGTAGGCAGCTCTGTCCCTTTTCTTTGCTGTCAGTCACCCCGGGCCTATATCCAGGGCATGGAGAGTTTTGCGTGTCAGACTGGGAGGGCCTTCGGGGGTCACCCATCCCTTCTCCTCCCTCCTCCCCCGCAGTTGACTGTTGCCTCAGTTTCCCAGATGGTTGGAGGAATGGGTCACAGCTGGAGCTTTGGGCCTGGAGGGTAGAACGGGTCAGAAGGATGCTCACATCCAGGGTAAGAAACTCGCTAACCTTGCAGAGTCTCCCTCTTCTACCTGGCCAGGTATGCCCGGCACCGGAGAAGGCCAGCTGGGATATGTGGGCTCTAGGTTGAGTTAAATCTCTCGGCAATGCAGGTAGGGGCACACCACCATCCACCGAGACGGATGACCCAGGTGCCTTTAAATAAAAATTCGCTTACAGCCCGATCGTTCCAAGGGCCCTGCCTCACCCATTAATGAGTCAGAGCAACATTCCTTTTCATTCCGATTGAGCGATTCCAGTCTGGGTATCTTCCCTATTGAACCTCAGTAGTATCAACTTTAATCAACTGGTGTAAGCAGTTCCCCTATTAATAGATTCACTGGAAATCCCCTGATGTGTCATTTTATTTGTGACCTTGTTTAAAATGAAGGCATACCAACATCCACTCGCCAGGTACCAAGAACCAAACTGACCTACCCAGGCTCTTTGCCACGAGATATTAGAGGCAGGGCCGGGGATACATCTCGGGGTCCCTCACATGTGCACTCCCACATTCCCATTCCCTTTGGACCTTTTCTTTTTGGACCTTTGCTCCCTCTCACTTTGTATCCCACCCCCTTCCTCCTCTCAGTCACGGTGCTGGTGCTCTGGGGTCCGGAGTCTTTTGCTCTACACAGGCCAGAGATGGAACTCTGCAAAGAGGAAGGCTGAGTCGTGTCAGGGTTTCCCTGGCTTACTCCCGAGCAGGGTTTTTCATCCTCAGCACCGTTGACATTTTGGGCCAGATAACTGTGAAGGTGCCTGGGGAGCAGAGGGTGGAGATGACTGTCTCATGGACTGTAGCATGCTGGCAGCATCTCTGGCCTCCACCCACTAGATACAAGTAGTGTCCCCCACACCCTCAAATGTGACAACCAAGAATGGGTCCAGGTACTCTCTAATGTCCCCCTGGTGGGCAGAATTGCCCCTGATTGAGACCATTGTTCTAGAAACAACAGCAGCCGTGAGTATTTCAGAGGCCTCTGGAGCTTTCCCCACGTTTCTCCTTCAGTCAGGAATTTTGGGGGGAACAAAGGGCATGTCCCAGCTCCCTCCACATTCCTGGGCCCAGCGCGCTCCTCCTTCATTTCTGTGGCTGTACTTTCAACCAGAAACCCATCACTCTTCACATTGGTCTGTGGTTTGCTGAGTCCCTGTTGTCCCAGACAGGCTGGTCTGCAGAGTCCCCGACCTTGCGTGTCAGGTTGACTGGGGGCAGGGGTGGTGGAGAGAGCATGAGAAATCCTGGACTGGTGTCCTGGCTCAGCCTCTCGCTGGCCGTGTGACTTAGATCACCTTGTGTGGAATGTCAGCACTGGGTCCTGGCGAGCTTGTCATGTCATCCAACGGTATTATGGCCAGAGATGCTGCAAGGCCTGACTCCTGCCTGTGGGATTCCCGTGGGAGAGAGACCCCGGCAACAGTAGCAGGTGGGAGACAGAGCATGGTGTGTCCTGTTCTGATGCCTTAGTTATCTGCCTGAGGGGTTTTGTGCTAAACATCAAGTCCACAAAGCCATGCTTCGAAGGAACAAAAGGGTTAAGTGTTTGAGAGTTTCATACTTGCAAGAATAACTTTTTTTTCTGTAAGAATTAATGAAGGGTTATTAGTGGTCGCAGAGTATATTTTGGTAAAATGTGTAGGCCATTGTTATCATGATCCATTGTTATCATCAATAAAGTACAAAATTGAAATAAGATGTGCAGCTCCCTTTACAGCCGCCTCCCTCAGAAGGAGAAGACGCCGTGTTGCTGGCAAACCTCAAGCAGGGCCATGCCCACGTGGGGCAGCGCTGGCTTCTCCCGCGCCCCTGGCTGGCTTCCCTCGGGAATCTCACATGGCCACCATCCGTGTGATGGTGGCTGTGCTCATTTTTAATCATCCCCATTATATCCAATTTACAGTAAGAGTTATTTTGTGAGTAAAATGCCCGAAAACACTTTACGTGGGTCAGTGCCTAATGGCTCCCAGTGCAGAGTTCTGACAAAGCATAAGTGGATTATATAGTTTAGATGTGAGGCCTGCATAGAACCTTCTGTGTCTGTGAGCCCAAAGCAGTGACAGCACTCTCAAGAGCCTGTAAAGAAAGAGGTGGAGGACCCCATGCTGTGGAAGAAAGAGCCAGAGGATGGAGGCTTTCAAAGTGGTACCTCTGCTTGCCAATAAATGTGGTCCAGGCAGCATAAGGGATTCTAACCAATTAGATTAATGACTCTCCTATGGATAAAAGGTTGATGCTGATCTCCCAGGATTGGGGTGTGGATTAAATGAATTTATACTAATGTAGTATTCTTACCCTCAAACACGTCGGGTCTCAAGCCTCAAACAGCTTGACAATCCAAAGGTGCCTCTGATTTCCCCGCACTGGAACTGCCCCGAAAGTGGCAGGATCCGCCTGCCCTCCCAGCGCTTCCTACAGCACCTTTGGTCTCCCACATAATCGACTGTGAGCTTTGTAAATAGCTGTGGTTTTTAATACAGTGATATTTCCTCTTCAGGGACTCTAGCCCCTGGTCTGATTTCAACAACTGCTAGCATGGTCCCAAAACGTGGTTCTTGTTTCTTCCTTGTCTAATGGAGAGAGTGTTTGCATTTGCACAGGGTTTTTAATGGGCTGTACGCTGTTGGCTCTGAGAGGGATTCTTGGTTCAGAGCCAGGGAGAGTTTAAATGTTTGGGGAAGCCTACACAAGTGCTGCAGAGGAGGCCCTTCCGGGGCTGTCCACATGACTCACATCCACAGGGTCAGGGAGACATCCTGGTTCCCCCAACACACGGGAGGAGCCCACCTCCGTGGGATGGGCACTGCTGGAGGGCTCTGTTCCTCACCTGAGCAAGGACTCTGCACCAGGTGATATTTTCTATGAATGTCTGGGGCAGAAGTTTCAGATCAAGCCAGAGACTGTTAAGAGGAACCCTTTTTTTTTTTTTTTTACCATTCCAGAAACAGTGGTGGGCGCTTCCAATTTGACTGCCGCTGGTGGTCTAGACCATAGCGTTCTTGGGATGGAAATAATTTCCTGAGATTTTCTCTTTCAGGCAAGACCACACCTACGCCATCCCAGAAAGACAAGTCTGTTTTATTTTGAACTGCTCTGGGAAGGAGGCTTTGCGACCACCCTTGAACACCCTTAGAGTCTCTTTTTGTCTCTTTTGTCTGTGCTTTTGCCTTGTCACCTAAACCACTTTAGCTGAGGTCTGTTGACCTTTCTCTCTCTAGCACCATCCTTCGTGACCTTGAAGATCATTGTTTAGGACAGTTATCCCTCTATTACTTTTCTCTTTGCTAAATCATTTCAACTCCAGTACTTTTGGGTGGTGGCCAGTACGGTTTGGGGCTTCTCAAATGTCTCCCCCAAAATGTCCCACTAGAAGAGTGTGAATATTTGCACACACACGCACACGCACGTTCACAGTCATGCACAATACAGCCTTTGGAGTAGCCTGAAGTAGCCTGCTGAAGGCTTAACATTTCCTTGAAGTCTACTTTTATCTTTAAACATTCTTGGAAATGTGACATCATGTCCCCAAATACAACTGATTGTTTTAATTTTAAAACAATCCTTTAAATTACTTAACATCAGGAAAACATTTACATACACATACACCTGTTTTTTTTTAAACTCTGAGAAAATTGGCTGTTGGGGAAGATGCCACATCTTTTTTTTCTGGGATGTCTGGTGCACGGCTAACAAGCCCAGTTAGAGAAGGTTGGGGAGTGGACATCTTGGCTCCTGGAGCAGGTAGATCTGAGTTTCAGTTCTGACTATATCACTTGCTAGAGCCTAAACTTAAGCAGAATATATTAGCTTCTCAGTTATAACAGAGGGATGGTATTTCCTACCTAGAAGGGTGTATTCATTCAGCAACCATTCAGCACCTACTACGTATGAGGCTCTGCTCTAGGGCCTGGCAATAGAGGTGAAAAAGAGACGCAAGGTCCTCACATATAAGGAGGCGTAGCTATTCCAGATGGGAGCAACAGACAATAAACAAACAAGCAAATAAGAGCACTTCAGACTGTATGAGGGAAGTGAAACAGGGCAATGCGATAGTGACTGTGTGTGTGTGTGTGTGTGTACATGTGTGCCCATATACACTTGCTACTTTAGATGATGTGGCCAGGGAAACATCTTTGAGGAGATGACATTTGAATTAAGGTCTGATTGGTGAGGCGGAGCCAGCTTTGAGAATTCAGTGAAGTAAATTAGTAAAGTGCCTGGCACATGGTAGGGCCTTAGTAGACATTAATTGCCTCTCTTTGTAGAAGAATCAAAGAAATGCTATTTAAACACAAAGAAACAAATTTTTTTTTTATAATATTCCTTTTCCTTTTCTTTTTTTTTTTTTTAAACCCCACATTTGTTTATTTATTTATTTTTGCTGTGTTGGGTCTTCGTTTCTGCGCGAGGGCTTTCTCTAGTTAGGGCAAGCAGGGGCCACTCTTCATCGCGGTGCGCGGGCCTCTCACTGTCGCGGCCTCTCTTGTTGCGGAGCACAGGCTCCAGACGCGCAGGATCAGTAGTTGTGGCTCACGGGCCCAGTTGCTCCGCGGCATGTGGGATCCTCCCAGACCAGGGCTCGAACCCATGTCCCCTGCATTAGCAGGCAGATTCTCAACCACTGCGCCACCAAGGAAGCCCAAGAAACAGATTTTTACAGGTCATTGGATGTGATTGGAAGGATCTCAAAAGGGTAACCAAGGAATTCAACTGGACTTGGGAAATGATATGGTCAGAAAATTTGTTTGTGTCCCATATTATTGCACCTCTTTCAGGGATGGCTGCCCCTGGGTGTTCCTGAGTAAACAGGAGTTTTCTAATTGCATTTGCACATGGGCCCCCGATAATCAGCATCTTTTCCTTTGTTGAGAGGTTCCGATTTTCTGCTCACCTGCTCCCATGGAGCATGTAATAATATCTTTCCCTCCTTAATCAAATAATATCAGGTTTGAGTTGTAACCTGTTAACTCTACGGAGAGAACTGATATAAATATTATCTCCTTAAAGAGGCATTGTATTGTGCAAGAGAGGACATTTCCTAACATGTGCCAGTTCCTTCTCTAAAGTATTTTCCTTTGACCTATATAAATAAAAATAACCTAAGCTAACCATTGTATAGGACTTTATGGCCTATGAAGCTCTTTGGTACCCAGTACTTGGGCCTCATAGCATTCTTGAGAATTAAGAAGCAGGGGCAGAGAGAGGAGTCTGAGCTTTGGAATCAGCCCAGCCTGGGGTCAAATCCTCGCTCTGGGCGTCATCGTTTTTCTTTAAAATTAAAACAGTGTTTTATAAGCCAAGGACCCATAGCTCCCTGGAATCCTGGGTATATTCTTGGTGAACTGCAACTTAAATTAGGTTTTTTTAGTTGAGAATTTTCATTTTGATGAGAACCTAAAAGTATAAGTCTATTCTGGATAATGTGAATGACAGTTTATACCTCCATTTTAGTGAGAAAAGATTTTTACATTTTCTGGGGTGCCAATCTTCAAAGACCCTGTCCTGTAGAGATTCAGAACCATGTCCACCTTCAGCTCTATACACAAGTTCTGCCTTTTGTGACCCACATCATACTAGCTCACTCATAGTAACTACAGTGGTAAATAATAGTGAATTTTTTTCGTTAAGCAGCATTTAAATTTTTTTTCAGCCTTATAGATTGGCCCTTCTAAATGATGGATTGATGGTGTAAACAAGTTCATTTTTCAAAAGGAAAAAATAACAACTCAAATGATGGTCCATCCTGCTCAAATTTAAAAGAATCTAGTCAATAAGTGAAACTTCAAAGACTTAAGTATGTCCTACATCACACCCTACAATGTCTATTTAGTTTCATTAACTATCTATCACATTAAATTAATATTGTTAATTTGATTTTGTTGGTTGTTTTCAGTTTTGTACTTATTCCATTTGTAAGTAAGCGTAAAAAATTTACACTTGGTTTTGTTTCACAACTTGGGGTATGAGACACATCAAAAAAGAAGTTATAACGGAATATAGGGAAGTGTGCGCAAAGTTCTGTGGATGCCTAAAGGACAGAGCAGCTATCCTTGCCTGGAGAGTTGGGGTAGTCTCTAAAGAGGGTGTTCTTCTTTCCAATAGGGTCTTGAAGAATGAGCAGGAATTGATCAGGTGAAGTAAGGGTGGGAGGTGAGGGAGGACTTTTGAGCCCAGTGGCATGTCATATAGAGGCACAGAGTGGTGTAAAGACTTGGGGTGGTTGAGTGAGAAGTTAAGAATAAGGAAGTGCTGGCAGGGGAGGCTGTAGGTCTGGGGAGAGGCCAAAGAGTGAAGGGCCTTGTGAGCCAGGCTGGGGGGACTAGGTGTAGTTCGGGGGGCAGAGGGGAGCTCCGGGAGGTCTATAGTCATGGGTCTTGGATGATGTGATTTTTAGGAATGTAATTCTGGAAGTGGGGGAAGGGGAGATTGGATGGATAGAGACGAGGTAAGAGCAAATGGGAGTGAGACCGTGACCCAACCACAGGCCGTGGGGATGGAGGAAATGGGACAGGGCCCAGGGATGTTTTTGAAGTCAGACTAGTAGGATTTTATGTCCAGTTGGATGAACCAGAAGATGGAGCAGGCATTCAGGTCCTGGTTAGGTGACGTACTGAGTATGAGAAGCCCATGCGTCATCCTGGTGAGTATGTCGAGTTGGTGATTTGGAATGTAAATCTGGTGCCTGGGAGAGAGTTTGGGGCTACCCATTAATAAGGGTGATATCAACATGAAAGATCATTGCTGATGCTACAGTATTTCCCTGTAAGAAGGGTTGGATGAGACTGGAAAACCAAGAATGGAGCCCTAATATTTGAAGGGCAGGTAGAAGGGGAGAAGCCAGCAGACAGAAGAAGAACTACATAACAGAAGAGGAGAAGAGAGCTACAAACTTAGGAGGAAAACCAGGGCAATATGGTGTCCTGGAGTCAAGGAGAGAGAACGTTTCAACAGGCAGGAGATAGCCAGGAGATCAAATACTGAGTGTATTACTTTCAAGAGATAGAACTGTCATTTAGGCACACGGAGGAAGGAAAACAATAGGGGCATCACAGATCACCACCCAAGTGGCTGAACAGCTGTGGCACATGCTGCTCTAGGGAGAGGAGGTGTTTGATGTTTCACAGAGCAAGAAACCAAGCAGTTGGTACATTCGTCATTCATTCATCCATGTGCTCATTCATGCATCCATCAAGTACTCTCTGAGGGCCTTACCAGGTGACAGACTCTGTAAGAGGTGCTGTTAGAGTAGATGGAAGACAAAGAGAAATAAGCATAATCCCTGCCTTGGAGGGCTCACGGTGTTATTGGGGAGATGGCTGTGTACACAGATAATTATCGTGCCAGGTGGTGAGTGCTACGGAGAGCGATGTGGGTAATGGCCCTGCAGCATGGGAGAGAGACCATTTGACCCGATTGGGAGAGGTCTTTGGAGCTGAGTAGGAGTTCCCAGGAAGAGGAGGAAGGGAGAGGTATTTGAAGCTATTTGAGCTTCAGCAGGGTGAAGGCAGGAGGGGAGAAGGGGCGTGGCCTGCTTCCCTACTTCATGCGTGCTGGGAGCACTGGGGGTGGGGCAGAGGGCTGGGGAGGAGTTGAAGCTGGAAAGGAAGGGTGAGGCCAGTTTATGAAAGGCTTAGAATGCCACGGCACGGAATCAGTTTGGATCTCATCTTCTGGAGAGTGAGAACTCAAGAGACATTGGTAAGCAAGAGAGTGACGCAATAGGGCTAGATTTCAAGAAAATAGCTGTGGTGGCACGAGGAGGCCTGAGTGGACAAGGGAAAGACTGAAGATGGGAATCCAGGTAGGGTCCCATCTCAGCCCGTGCTCAGGCTCCTTTATTCAGCAGAGTGTTTCCAGAGCATCTACTGTGTGCTCTGCTCTGCGCCAGATGCCGCCAAGTTCCAGGGAGTGCTTTCCAATTGCCTTCCTTATAGGGGCCTGCGGATCCCAGCTGCTTCCTGGGGAGCATTGGATATTGACTCAGATGCAGTTGGCCAAATCACCAGGCAGAATTCTCTGCTGGAAGGTTGCTGTTCCCCAAGTCAACCTCTGGGTCCAGAAGCCGGCACTCTTTATTGTGTGAATTACTCACTATTTTGACTGTCCTGGTTGGCTTGGGTTGAAGGTAGGGGATTGCTGTTGAGAGCAGGAGGCCAAATGGACTCGCCACTGAACAAAAGAACACACCCAGGCACTGTGCACAGAGACATCTGCTTCTGTTTCCTGAGTAACTGCGCAGCAGCACAGGGCGGCCTCGGTACCCAGGCACATGCTCTGCGTTATTTTCTAGTTATAACCGAGGATGATTTCCATGTGGCTGGTGATGAAAGAGTCAGGTCCGTTTCAGAAGGGGGAGTGTTTCCGATTATGTAGATCACATTCAAATATTTACCTCATTCCATCCTTTGGGCTGGGCCCTGCCTTTGAATATTGTGGAAAGGCATCCAGGGCTCCTTTGCACCGCCTTTAGGGAAGATCTTCTGTGCTTAAAGCCTGCTCTTTGCTGGCAGTGGGGACCCCTGGGCACAACCTGTGGGATTGCCTCTCAGTTGTGGTACTTGAAGCGAATCAGTACGTGGCAAGGAATGTCAGTGCTCTTCCAGGAAAAATCCGAGCCTGTTAGCACTGGAAGGGACCCCAGCCCTCATCAATCCCAACCGGCTCATTTTACTGATATGGAAACTGAGGTCCAGAGCCACAGACTGACTTGCCCCAAATCAGAAAGTGAGTAACAGCAGACTTGGGACCAGAACACAGGGGCCAGTCCAGGGTTTCCCACGAGCCTTCCCTTCCCTCTTCTTTCATCTTTCTGCGGTTCCTATTGCTGCTGTACTTCTTTTCTTAAAAGTACATTTCAAATGGAGTCTTCTTAGCATGGATCCCATGTTAGGTAGATATCGTTCTGTGAATGTTTTCCTGTCTCATATGATAAGCTCCAGGTTGGCCTCCACTTGAATGGCAGAAGTGGCAGGGGTAGGCCAAAAAGCAGGGAATTTGAGGGTGATAAAATAATGTGGCTAGAGCATTTGGGGATTCAGGAAGTAGCAGTATATGGTAAAGGTCCAAAGTCCAGAGGGTGAGCTCAGTTGAGCGCTTTCCTCTGAGTTTCACCTAGAGGTATCCGGGGGCCAGTGACTCTCAAACCAGAGGATGCATGCAAATCACTGGGGAAGCTTGTTTAAAATACATATTCCTGGGCCCCACCCCAGAGGTTTTTATTCCCTAGGTTTGGTGTGGGATCCAAGAATCTGCATGTCTCAGATAGACGTGAGGTTGATTATGTTGTGGGTACCTTGTGGGTCACACATGGAGAAACAACACAGGACTAGGGCTAGGAGGACGAGGGTATCTCTGTGTTCGTCTCCAGTGTTTGAGTCAGAGTATATACTCAGTACCATAGTGAGCGGATATAGTGGAGTTTGATGTATTTGAGATCATTTACTGTCAGGATTCACCAACTGGGAGGACACAGGTATTGAGAGAGGGCCTGAGGGCCTGGCAGACAGAGCTGGAATTGGCAGGGCAACCAGACTCACACTTGCTTAGCTTTTGGGTGACTGTATGTCAGTGGATTTTCCTCTAGGGCACATGCTTTAGCTCAGGCTTGATATTTCTCTTTCCACACATCTCTCTCTCTCTACCTTAACCTCCACTCACTCCTCCCCCTGTTATGGCTTTGTGCAAATGCATCCTTTTAACTGTTCCTGAAATGCATTGGTGAACTCCCTTATATATAAACTACTTTGTGGGAGATTCTGACACAGTGGTCAAGGCTGAGCATGTTTCACTCCAGTCCAGTCTCCCGTATTTGTGAGATTCTCATATTCATTGTGCAGCTGCCGGCCTTGACATTATGCTGAGAGGAAAGATTAGGGGCTTTCGCAGTCTGTGTTGTGTCAGAGTCAAGATAGGTGGTTAAGATGTAAGGTTGAATTGGTGTCTCTGAGAAACCATCGTGGAGGTCCTTAATTGAGATCTGGTTTGAGTTTGGAGCTTCTTTATCAAGACGCACCACGTCCCCATGTTCCTGCACAGGTAACAGATGTCCTAGCGGAGCTGCCACTTCTGTGTGCCTGCTATCATGTGCTCTTGGAGTTCCAAAACTTTGCTCTCTGGGCTCAAACTCCAAGGTGTGTTTTTGTAATGTTTGCTTTAGGGTGTTGACTTGTTATGTGGCTAAAACGAAACCTCCTTTTCCCAGTCTCTTCTAGAATGAGACTTCAGAATGTCAGACTTTGCATGTGACTCGCTTTCTATGAAGAACAGATGGTGGGTTTAATTTTGTAGAAAGAAAATTAGAAATCAGTGAAATCTTACATGATTTCACATTAGTACCAAAACCAAATACATTGAAAACATTTAGAGCTGTTCCTAGCTAGCTATGGATTTACTGGTGGTGATGAGAAATTCCCAGAGCTTTCTGTGAGGACGACTACCACCAACTCTTGGTCTGTTCTGTGCCTCCCCCAACCCCCAGCAGTCTGTTCTGAATCTTTCTCCACTTAATCTATTTATTTTTATTTATTGAGCAAGCAATATCGTAACCATGACTGAACTTTTTTAAATTACAAGAAAACTAACCCGGGGACCAGCTTCAGGAACAGAGCGTATGTTTTCATTTTTCCACGTTCCCTTCCAGGCTTTGTTCACATGCTACAGAATCTTTACATTATTATAATCATGGTATAGTTACAAGTTTGTATTTGGCATTTTTTACTTAGTATTATATTACGGGACTCTTTCCGCATTGCTCTGTATTATTCATGATTATGCTATTTCATTGAGTCATGAAGCTCCAGTGTATTTGACCACCCTTCTATTTTAGTCACATATGTTCGTCTTCCTTAAAAAGATGCTGATGGAATAAAACACAGCCACAATAGCTCAGATTGTTGCTTTTCCAACTCCTCTAAGCCCATTTGCTGTCTGTCCCTGTGATCCTCCTATTCACTTAGCCCATCATGTTTCATGGAGACCTTGGTTCTCTCGTTACGCTGACTGTGGTCAACTGTTGTCTCCATATGAATCCTCCAGCCCTGGACCCCCTTAATCCCAAGGCTTCTGCCAAGTCAGGACCACCTTTGGTCATTCCAGTCATTGCTTCCTCTCCAAGTCCTGTGCCAAAGGCAGACCCAGCTTATTTCACACTGTCTTTGTTACCACACTTTATCCATATATTTTAATATTTGCACTCATTTAGATACCATTTAGTGTTCTTCACTGCAAGCCACAGAAACTAACGTAAGCAATGGGAAATGTATTGGAACCAGCCTAGGAAGCAGGTGGGCATTGAGACACTCCAGAGAGCAGCAAGAATGGTCTCAGAGCATAAGCAGTGAGGTCAGGACGAAGGACCCAAAGCCATTTGCAGTCTCTCAGCCACTTTACTGGCGATTCAAATTCCAGGGAGTGTTCTGTTGGCTCACATTGCTTACCTTGGCTTCAGCTGACAGACATTCCTATCACACTTCATCCAGTGTGGAGGGATGATTTCCTAGAGGACCCAGGGAAAGGGGAATGATTGCCAGGCTGCCCTACACACACATCCTACCATCAGTATACATTTACAAAAACATCCCTGCCTAACAGTAACTTTCATACAACAGGTTCCACAGTGTTGTTAGTTACAGCGTCCATCTCCAAACCCAAAATCTCTGGGGGATTTTAATCCCCACTCCAGTTCTACTACAACCTCTTCTTTTGCACGGCCCGAGTTAAATAGGGATGTGACTAA
Source organism: Delphinus delphis (assembly GCF_949987515.2). NCBI lineage: Eukaryota > Metazoa > Chordata > Mammalia > Artiodactyla > Delphinidae > Delphinus > Delphinus delphis. Next base: position 132,173,985 of record NC_082684.1, on the reverse strand, counting down.
CGTGATTCTCCTACTTCCTTGAATACCTTCCTTTTTTTCTGTTCCCTGGCTCATGCCCCACAGTGACTACTTAGAAAAGCATAATATCAAGCAGTCATTTTTCTACGAGGAAGGGGGCTTTTAGAAGGTTTGGAGGATTTTATCCAAAGTACACATTTCCCTTGATCCTAGGCAAGACATATTATAACCTCTGGGGAAAAGGCATGGCATGGTATGTGTACTTCGAAAAGTCTTCTCTTTTAGTTCTGTTATCTTGCCTCTACATCCACCCTGCCTCTGTTCTTTAAAACCTCCAGTGGAATGGAGAGAGCACCAATTTTATTTGAGGGCTGGATCTGCTTCTTACACATTATAAAACTTTTGATGGGTGATGTCAGTTCTTCCAGTGAAGGGACAAAATTAGAGGTCTTCTGTGCTCCTCCTCGGTGACTGGTAGTGTGTTTGACGCTTTACCTTATTACTTCATTTCATCTACCCAACAACACCATCAGAGCTGCATTACAGTCAATCCTTGGATACGTGGGGGATTGGTTCCAGGACCCCCAGGGATACCAAAACCTGCAGATGCTCAAGTCCCTTATATAAAATGTCATGGTATTTGTGTATAACCTATGCGCATCCTCCCATATACTTTAAATCATGTCTGGATTACTCATAATACCTAATACAATGTAAATGCTATATAAATAGTTCTAAACACAATGTAAATGTTATGTAAATAGTTGTCAAGTCAAGGCAAAATCAAGTTTCACTTTTTGGAACTCTGGTATTTTTTTTTTTCTTAATATTTTCAGTCCAAGGTTGGTTGAGTCTACAGATGTGGAACCCGCAGATACGGAGGGCCAACTGTATTTTCTTTCTTATGTGTATTTTCCAAACCCAGGCTTCATCCACTAGGGCACTCTGAACCTCAGTGACCGTATCTGCAAAATGGAAGTAAAAATCCTTGAAATGAATCTTGTGAATATCAGACGGAGAGCTTACGTGAAACCAGTTCAGGCAAAGAAAGGAAATTTTTGCTCATCCTAATTACACCTTCTTTCTGTAATCTTCCAGTTCGTCTCTCTCCTTCTTTCAGTGGCAGATCTTACCTCTTTCCTAGAAGGCTGAAGCCATCCAATGTGAACTTCATCACCCACTCCTTCCCTTACAGCAGAATATTGCTTTTCATAACAGAAGATCAAATATCAATAATTATTTGTTTCAACCTAGTGATATCTGTAAATAGGTCTATTCTCTAATACTGTTCTACTTCTTGGTATTTTTTTCACTAATTAATATATTATGGAGGGTAGTCCAATTTAACAGGTATAAATCTATCAATACCTCATTCTAACAGGTAAGTTGTAATCCATTGCTTGGATGGATTAGATTTGGGAGGATTTAACCAAGCTCCTATTCATGGGCATTTAGGTTGTTTCCATATTTTTTTGGTTTTGTTCTTACAAAAAGTAATGCAATAAAAGTTTTTCTATATACAGCATCATGCACCAGTTTTGAGTGTACCTATAGGGTGACCTACTGAAAGTAGAGCTGCTGGTCTAAAGGGTATGTACATTTCAAATTTGGTAGGTATTGCAAAGTTCCCTCCAAGGAAGTGCCCCAGTTTAGACTCCCATCAGCAGGGAACATTCTTGCCATATCAGTATTGTCAAACTTTATAATCTTTGCTAATATAATAGAGATAAAATGGAATTCTGTTGTTTTCGTTTGCATTTATTTGATTATATGTGACGTTATACAGTTTTCATATATGTATTGTATTTATTTTCCTGCTGTACTAGTCAGCCTGGGCTGCTATAACAAAATACCGTTGACGGGGTGGCTTAAACCACAGGAATTATTTCTCACCGTTCTGGAGGCTGGGAAAAGTCCACGATCCAGGTCCTGGCAGATTTGATTCCACAGTGGGGACTCTTTTCTTGGATTCAAGATGGCTGGCTTTTCACTATGTCCTCACATGGTGGAGAAAGAGAGAGAGTTCTGGTCTTTCTTCCTCTTCTTATAAGGATACGAATCCCATCAGGGGGTCCCATCCATCCGACATCATCTAAACCTAATTAACTCCCAAATGCCCTCCCTCCACATACTATCACGTTGGGGTTAGGGCTTCAAGACGTGAACCTTGAGGGGACACAGACATTCAGTCCATAACAACTGTAAACTCCCCATTCAGAGTAGGTTCCCTTTGAACCTACTTCCATTGGGTTGTTTGTCTTTTTCTTGCTGATTTGTTAGGACTCTTTATAAATGAAAGAAATCAGCAGTTTGGGGGTCATTTGAGAAGTGCTTCGTGTTTTCTGCTTCAGTCTTTACATGTCGTGAGTGTCTTGGGGAAGGGACAACAGGCTGGCAGTTGACATGGCTTTGAGTTTCTATTATTTGTTGGTTTTTGTCTCTCAGCATGATTTATTCTTTGGTTTTGCTGTTTGTCACTGACTAACTGAGGTCCTGTGAGTTAGTCCTAATTTTAGGAATATTATGTCTCAGAACACTTGGAATTTTTCCCATCCTGCCTCACAGAAAACTCCATGACCATCAGAAAAGAGGGAGGGAGGAGGGTCACTAGGAGGACTGGGAAGGCGTAGAGGGCGGATGGGAGGTTGATGGAACTGGGAGGCTGACACACACAGCTCTCCTCCCTTCATTTTTCTTTGATATTTCTTCCTTTCTTTCTCTGCATTGCCCTCCTTCCTTCCTTTCTGTTTCTCTTTTTTTCCCCTGGCTATGTACTATAAAAATACAATTCTGAAGCATGGGGTTGGATTCCCACCATGGGGACTGAGATGGAATTTCAAGTCACTCACCATAATTCAACTTTATAAATTAGAGAATTCTTATGAATAGAATAGGATGGAATGTGGTTTCATGTTTTCCTTCCCTAGGGAGCCTGCCCAGTTTGGCAATAGGAAACTAAATTAAGGGTGGGATTAGTTCTAGGAAGTGGATTTTTAGGCTAGCTGCACGTCTGAGCCAGATATTATAGACAGTGCCCTAGTTATCTATGTTCATGAGCAATCAGGAAGTGGTGGGTAACTGAAGTCCCCAAATGTGCCAGAAACATACTTCTGCCTTTGTTTGTTTATCCTGAGTATTCTCCTACTAGACTATCAAAGTGGATTTATTACTACTCATTTTACTCTTCTGTTTTCCATCAACAACATAGGCAGGGAGGCAACATGCTGCATGAAAAAAAAAAATGCTAGAGTAGGTGTTAGGAGACCTCAATTTTAGTCCTGTCGGTGCCCCTCACTAGACTGAGACATGGGCAAGTTATACAGCTTCTCAGGGCTCCAGTTTCTTCCTGTAAAAGGGACAAAACTAACCAACCTCCCAGGATGGCTCAGGGGCCCTGTAAAGTGTGACCTGGAGCTCGTGGTGCCTATGTCATAGAGCCCGTCCCCACGCATGTGAGCTGTTTGCACAGTACCCGGCACAGAGAAGGAGCCCAACAAATGGCTGTCTGCTTTTCTTCCTTGTCCTGGAAGTACCAACAGATTGTATTAGTTTCCTAGGGCTGTCGTAGCAAATAACCACAAACTTGGTGGCTTAAAGCAACAGAAATTTATTCCCTCACAATTCTGAAGGCCTGAAGTTCAAAATCACGGTGTTGCCAGGGCTATGCTCCTTCCAGTAACTAGGGGAGAATCCTCCTTGCTTCTTTCAGCTTGCTGTGGCTCCCGGCCTGTGGCTGCAGCACCCCCGTCTCTGCCTCTCTGGTCACATGGCCTTCTCCTCTGTGTCTTCTAAGGACAACTTGTCATTGGATTTAAGGGCCACCCAGAAAGATGATCTCATCTCAAGACGCTTAACCTAATTACATCGACATTGACTCTTTTTCCAAATAAGGCCACATTTACAAGTTCTGGGGGTTAGGGTGTGGACATATACCTTTTGGGGAAGGCCACCATTCAGCCCACCACACACACTCTAGGGATTACTTTATATATCAAGACTATGGCCTGATTTTTTTTACAATCACCCAGAGAATCCACCATCGGTTTGATATTAATCAGGGTATGTCAGGGAGGAGAAAAAAGAACAAAAGCTTGGTTTTTGTTTGCTGTGTTTTGTTTTATATTTATAACCCTTCTCTCCTGGCTTCCCAATTTAGTAGTGATGAGTGGAGTGTATTTGCTATTTGTGCGCCCATCGTCCTGCCTGCTGCTCACATACTGGTGGTCAGGAAACTGCAGCCCTCCTGTCGCGGAACCTTCTGTCCTGCCCTCGCTCCACTGCATCTCCCACTGGCTCCACTCACATGACCCCTGACCTCTCGCCGCCCATAGACTGGCGCCCATAGACTGGCGGGCTGACATCCAGCTCTGGGCTTAAACCTCTGATGAGATGCTTGTTTGCTTCCTGGACTCCTCAGCTCTCTCACTCATCCTTCCAGTAGTCACTCCCTGAACCTTCAGGAACCCAGCTTAAGCTATCAAGGTCATGCAGAGACCCCTCTGTGCCCTGGAATGTATTGAAGGAAGGTGGCCTCAATTAAACAAGTCCCATGGCTTCAAGGTAACTGAGTACCTGGGGGCAAGGACTCTACCCTGGAGCTGAGCCTTGCAGGGCTTTTAGTGACTATAGTACTGTTCCGGTGGTGGCTTACTCTTTCTGAGCTCTCACCTCAGGCTCTTGGGGGGATTTCCTCATCCACACCACCCTCTGAAGTAATCTTAGCTCCATGTCTCATTCCCATGTGCTGTGAAGGAGTTCAGCCTTACTGGGTTTGTTCCACGCAAAGGGGAAGGCAATCCCTGTACCTTCTCACCTCTCAGGGGTATCGTGGGGACAGAGGAGTGTAACTGTGAAAGGTCTTCAAGCTCTTGGACCAAACGATGCTGATGAATCCCGATATCTAAAAAAAAAAAAAAAAAAAAAAAGCCAAGGTAATCTGGAGGCAATTATGCATGTCAGATGGAAGCCTGAGGTTCACTGAAAAACCCACATTTTTTTTTTGTATTTTATTTTATTTTTTATACAGCAGGTTCTTATTAGTTATCTATTTTATACATATTGGTGTATATATGTCAATCACAATCTCCCAATTTGTCCCATCACCACCACCACCACCCCCTGCCACTTTCCCCCCTTGGTGTCCATACCTTTGTTCTCTACATCTCTGTCTCTGTTTCTGCCTTGCAAACCGGTTCATCTGTACCATTTTTCTAGATTCCACATATATGCGTTAATATACGATATTTGGAAAAACCCACATTTTTTAAGGAAAGTCATAGTGTTACTCGGTGTCCCAAGGGTAGGAAGGACATTCCAGGGGAAGGATCCAGAAGCGCTAGAGCAGCTGTCTGCTGGGGGGAGAGCACGCAGTGCTGGAGCTGCAGGTATTGGAGGCTGGGGAGACTCGAGTCCAAACTCTCCTGCAGCCACATGACTAGGGTAGTTAACAGGTCTGTGAACCTCAGGTGGGAAACCTCATCTCTGAAAGGTGAGAATGGTTGTAACCAGGGCTGCTGTGAGGACTAGAAATTACACGTGTTATCTGGTACCAAATGGGTGCCTGAATAATTACAGCTCTTTTACCATGATTCTTCCTCTGAGGACTTCTCAAGCCCCACCCCACCCAGACAGGCAGCCAGTCCCCCCCGGGGAGCCTCCCTAGGCTTGTCCTAGCTACATAAAGCTCTTTGCTACTGGGCCAGGACATTCGTGCAACCTGGGGTGCTTTTCTCCTTGTCCTCAGGACCTAGCTCAACACTGGTATATACCTGGTGCTCAGAGCCTGTCTGCATCATGAAGGAACACAGTGTACCCACGCTTAGCAACCTGCTTGGCATGGTAGATCTCTGTGAAATGACCAGTTAAGTGAATGGGGGTGTAGAGTCACCCTCGGGATAGAGCTTTAAAACTTTCTGATGTTGTTAATCTCCTGATTCATCTTGGAAGCAGGAAAGGTTATCATTATGAATTTAACAAGTACGTGTTTAGTGCCAGCTCTCTGCTTTGCACGTGGACATCCTGACTTAAATCTCTTTACAGCCCTGTGAAGTAGGTAGGTACCATCCCTCTTTAGAACACAGAGCGCTTCAGAAACCTCCCAGTCACACTGATAGAAGAGGTGGCAGGGGTGTGACTTCAGGCATCTGGTTCTAGAGCAGGGAAACCCTGGAGTTGTGTTGCCTTTACTGCATGGAGACACTGGGACGTGGCCTCCTCAGCAGCCTAAGGGAAGCCCTGTCCTTCTAGCCTGGACCCGAAGGACCAGAAGGGTAAGCCTCAGTTAGGAGGTGAGGGTACCACACTGAGCTCTCCAAGGCCATGGCCCCCAAAGCCAGGACCACATACAATTTTGCTGAGCCCTATGCACTCCGGCCTTTGTGTGTCTCTTCCTTTATTAAAATATATGTATGTATACACACACACACACACACACACACACACACACACACGTATATATGTGTGTCTATATGTATACACATATGCTATACATACTCACTCATTCTATTTTACGACTGCATCTGCGTCTGTATGAAGACGAGTATAACCCAGGCTGGATTCTATTTTGTTTCTCAGATTTTAACACAGGCCCTGTGCCAACTTGTGCCTAACGGATAAGCCTTTCGGGTTATCCAGAGCCTCTGAGAGTGAAGCAGGAGCGGATGTTGCGGACCCCTAACCGGCCTCTGTCTCCACAGGTCCCGCAGCGGATGGCGGTGGCCGAGGGCGCTCCCGAGGACGGCGGCGGCGGCGCCCCGGGCGTGTGGGGCGCCTGGGGCCCCTGGTCCGCCTGCTCGCGCAGCTGCAGCGGCGGCGTGATGGAGCAGACGCGACCCTGCCTGCCCGGCTCGTACCGCGCACGCGGCGGACCGCCGCCCGGAGCCCCCGCGCGCGCCTTCGCAGGCCACGTGGTGTCAGCCGTGCGTACGTCGGTGCCGCTTCACAGGAGCCGCGAGGAGCCACGCGCCCCCGCCAGCCTCAACTCCAGCCGCCAGGGTCCGGCGCAGCGAGGTAGCCGGCACCCGCAGGCCCGGGGCCGCGAACCCACGGCGGAGAGAAGGTACAGGCCCTCCCGGCCCCCGCGCGCCCGCCCGCCACCATCCCTGTCCCTGTCCCTGCCCCAGCCCGGATGTGCCGCGCGCGCTTCTCTTCATCCTAGATTGCGCGGTTAATGCCTTGCTTCTGCCAGAGGGGGAGGAATTCTTGGCTCCACAGATCTCCTTCCATCCTTTGATTTATTTTGCAGCCTTTTAAAGCGTTGAGGCCACTCCCACCCCCTCTGTGATTCTGAATTGCCTTCTAAGTGAAGCTGAGTTTCAGAATGCCCTTAGGCTCAACCTTAGGGAGGCCCTGCGGAGGGTTGAAAGAAAGCTACCTGGAGCCGGGAGACGTCTGTCCTAGTGCTCTGCTAGTATTGGGGGAAAGGGAGATTCCTGGCCGCAGGACGTGTGGATTTGAGCTGAGGACACAAAACAAGGGGCCTTTTAACCCAAGAGCTGACATGAGTTTGGAATCCTTGAACAAGTTAAGTGTCTGGAGTCTAACTTGCTCCCAGGCTGTAGGTTTCAGGATTCTATGAACTTTTATACAAAGTTTCTCCAAAGTATTTTGAGTGAACACACAACTTTGAGGATATGTCTAATTAAAGACCTGGACATATTTTGTAGTCTTAATAAAATATGAACCTCAGAAACGGCATACTGGCATCAGAATAGTTGTATAGCTCTCAAAAGCCTCGGGTGGCTAGGCTAGCATAAATATGCCAAAGTAGACAGTGCCCATGGAAAGGTAGGAATATAGAGGCTGGGGAGAGCTTGTCAGTGAATTAATCAACCAACATTGACAGATTATTCAGCATCCATTCAGCAGTATCTGTTGGGCGCCCGAAGTCCATGATAGATTCTGAGAGAATATTCATATGAAAGCAGTAACAATAACAACAAACATTTACAGGAAGAACAAAAAGTGTAAGCTATGCTCGCTGTGCTTAAGAAATACATAATTTAGTGGTTAAGCCAAGTTAATGCCCATCCCAAGCAGGGCACGAACATATCAGGTGGGCGGCCTTGCAGTTCAGAATTAGCACCGATGGCCACCCTTCCCCACTGTGGCTAACGCTGCCTGAATCCTTCTCAGCTGCCAGCCACCTGGAGGTGGAGAGGAGGTGCAACCCATCCACCCTTGCCAGCCACACACACTCTCTTGACCTGGTCATTGGGAGTTTGGAGAGAGAGGATCATTTCACAGAGAAGGTGCTTTGGCCGAATTCTGAATGATAAGTCAAATCTGAGTTGATAGAAGGGAGAGTTCTGAGGACTGGTATGTCATGTCAGTGGGTTAGAATAAAAGAGAGACCAGCTGGGAGAGGATGATTCCTTCTTTCTCTCTTCCTGCGTATAGACCTGAGGACCCTCCAACGTCGCTCTGGGACTGAGGGGCTGCTACTTCTAAAGCCAAGGGTTTGACATGTGTTTTCTCTCTTCATCCTGACCACAACCCCATAATAACATAGCTCCCCAGTCCCTTATCTGAAATGCTTATGGCCAGTGCATTTTAGAATTCAGAACTTTTCAGAGTTTAGAAAGGTAATGTTAGGGCATGTTTCACGTGTTAATGACATTCCTTCCGTGGCATGGGGCAGCATGCCATCATCAAACACCTTATTACTGCTGCAGTGAAACATACGAATGTTCACATCAGCTAGGATAAAATAAAAGACCATAAAAAGCTTTATGTCTGTTAAGGTGAGGTTTGCTGCCCAATTAGTTTTGCCACCAAACTGAGAAAAATGTAAGAAGAAAAGGAAAGACGAGGGACTTCCCAGGTGGTCCAGTGGTAAAGAATTCGCCTTCTAATGCAGGGGACGCGGGTTTGATCCCTGGTTGGGGCTCTAAGATCCCACATGCTGCGGGCATCTAAGCCCACACGCCGCAACTATTGAGCTCCTGCGCCTCAACTAGAGAGCCCGTGTGTTGCAAACTATAGAGCCCACACACCCTGGAGCCAGTGCGCCACAGCTAGAGAGAGAGAAAACCTGCACGCTGCAACTAGAGAGAAGCCCGAGTCCGCAACGAAGAGACCGCATGCTGTAAGGAAAGATCCTGCATGCCTCAACAAAGATCCCGTGTGCCACAACTAAGACCCGACACAGCCAAAAAGATAAGGAAAATAAATAAATTTAAAAAATACATATTAAGAAAAAGAAAGACAAAAACTTGGTTTTCAAAACTTTTGGTTTCAGAATTGCAGATTTATAACAGCTAAAGTTTATTGAATGCCTATTCTGTACCAGGCACTGTTCTTGTCCCTTTGCACTGACAACCCTATGAGACAGATGCTAATATCATCCGCATTTTAGAGGTGAGGAAACAGAGGCCCAGAGAAGGGGAGTAACTTGCCCAAGGCCACACAGCTAGTCTGCGAAGAGTTAGGATTGGAACCCAGGCAGTCCTGGCTCTAAGGACCTAATGAAGTATTGTTACACGTGAGGCTCTAAGGCCCTAAGAGGTTAAATGACTGCTCAGATTCCTAGAGCCATGGGAAAGCTGAGATTTGAAGGTGCTGTTGATTCCCAGATCCCTGGAGTACTAGGGACTTCTCTTCCAGCCTCTGTGGTTGAGAACCAACCTAGGAGAGCTGCCTAGGGAACAGGCTCAAGTTGGCTGCAGGCCTGGGCTGCAGACATTCCAGCCCATGTGTTTTGGCAGCAGGAATTTTTTTTTCTTCTAACTTATTGACAAGGGGCCAGTTACTGTTTACTATGAAGTTCCTACAAGTTTCTATCATGCTCTTGTAATTTGACAGTTTTAGATGAAACACTCCAAATATTAGCCTGGAAGACCTGCACTGCTGACAAATGTCGAGCTCTTCCTGGCTGATGAAAATCACATTTGCTTATATTTATTAGTCATTAGGAGCTTGCATAGTATATGTGACCCCAGAAGACATGTCAGTGTGTTCTCTAGATGGCTGTCTGCCCCACTCTCTGTTTCAGGTTTGAGATTTGAGGCGAAGGCTCTCGGGAACTTAGATGTTTAAGAAACTGTTAGGTTGTGATACTAGGCAACTGAAAACCTAATTGGAGCCAGATAACAAATAAAACAAAATAATTCAACCTTCTAACAAATATTTATTAAGCATCTACTATGTTGTAAGGCCCTGGACAGACAAAAAGGTATAAAAACCAGGTGAGGGATCCTCCAGGCTCTCTCTTACTGACAGGCTAGAGCAGCTGTTTGCAAACTTAACTATTTTTTGAAGCATAAGAATCCTTTCTGCAAAATCAGCCTTAGGTAGAGGCTCAGTCTGTCACACAGACAAAAGCTGCGCTGCTCTGGTGGAAGCCTCAGAGGCATTGCTATGGCAACCCAGGGTCTAGATCCAAATGCAGCAATGGTTTTCAACCTTGGTTGACCATCAGAATCCTTTGTCCATCTTTTAGAAGTCTTGACACCCTGGTCACATCCCAAGTGAACATCTGGATCTCTAAGGGTTGTGTTTGAAGATCTGTATAATTCCAATCCAACCAAGGTTGGGAGCCATTGATCAGGAAGTACCTCTCTGGAACCTCAAGGTTCTGTGGAAGGTAATTTGGGAATCAGTCTTGTCCAGCAGAATTTTCCAGCTTTGGCAAGAATGTATCAGAGTCACTTGCAGTGGGGTGGGGAAGCTTGTTAAAAGTAGAGTTGCCCAGTCTCCACTATCTCCCCTGCCTGATGGGGATTCTGTTCAGTAGATTTGTACTGTGACCGGGGTAGCTTTATTTTAAATGATTCTGATACGCTCCAGAGTTTGAGAACCACTGCTCTAGAAGGTTGGAAAAGGCATGTGTGTAAATGCCTTCCAGATAAGGCAGGGGGCTGAAATAGTAATCGTAATGATACTGGCTACCGTTTTGGATCCGTCTCATGTACAGGCACTATGTCAAATGCACTGTAACGTTTACAGTTCACACAGCCCTATAAGGCCGATGCGGTTATTCACATTTTACAGGTGAGGAAGCAGACTCGGAGGAATGAAGTGACTCACTCAAGATCACCCACTTCAGAAGCAACAGAACCAGAGTTTGAAGTAGGTCTGTCAGAGTCCAGCACTAAAGTTCTTTTCTCTGAAATGAGTATTTTTGAAAAGGGTATTTTGAAAGTGAGGCTGCTCACTTCCAGCAGGTGTGGTCCGGAAAAGCTGCTCGGAGGTTGGATAGCTTGAGACACGTCTTGAAAAGTGGATGGGATTTGGTAGTCAAGGTTTAAAATGAACTGCATCTCTTCCTTGCGTTGTTCAGCTCTCTTACCCAGGGAAGTCTTTGCATCTAGTCCTGGGTACCAGGGCAGTTCAAAAAAATATTGGAAGCCGTGGTCCTTGTCCTTGACAATGAGGTAGTGGATAAGTGGCAAACTCACAAAACACTACAAGGGCCAGAAAACAGTAGACATGTGGCCAGAGTTCAGGAAGATGGGAAATCTTTGTGGGACGGAACAGTCAGGGAATACTGCACAGAACAGGTAGGATTTGAACCTCACCTTGATGAATAAATAGAATTTACTTGGCTGGAATAGATCTGGAAACTTCTTGAGTCCACTTGCTCCCACATCACACTTTTGTCTCATTAAAACACGCACATTCACCCTCTAAAAAACCTTAGAAATCATGTCAGTACTGATTGAAGCTCTCCCAAGGATCCTAAAGTTATTTAACCTCTCTGAACCTCAGGGGCTTCATCTTTCAAATAAGGATAATAATACTATCTATCATATGGGATTGTTGAGTAATTAAATGAAATAATATATTGTCTGGTCCATAGTAGGTGCTCAATAAATTGTAGCTTTAATGCCATTATGAATTTAGAGGCTGAGCGGTAGCGTGTTGGAGAGTTCCAGTTAGAACTCTTATTCTGCAGGGAGGATCAGGTGGAGAACTAAGACCACAGAGGAAGACAGGGAGTCGGGAACTGAGGACTAGTCCAGGAGGGCAGGACTCTGGGCAGCACAGTCTGGGTGCAGCCAGGATCCCAGGGCCTGGGCACCCTTCCCTGTGCCCTTTCCTGATGTAGCCTGCTCGGAAAAGGCCTCCACAAAGGTGGCCTTCCCTGGGATTTCGTCAGAGCAGTGGCAGCCTGGGGAGGCTCAGGCCTGGGGGACTGCAGCCTGCAGGTCTTGGCCAGCAGATTCCAGAAGCATTGCACCAAGTCCTACCTCTCTCCATGTCCAGGGCTGTGTCCCTGGAATGGCTAAAGGGAGAGGGGTGGGCGGGGGAGGCATTTAGGTGAGTCGGGAAGCAGTGCAGCAACTCAGACCTGTGAAATTAAAGCCAGTCCTCAGTAGGAGAGGCTTCCCCCTCGATTTCTGGAAAAGGATACCCGCAGACTGGAGGGAGGCCCAAGAAGCCCCTGCTATGATAGGACCTTCCCTCTCGTAACAGCAAAACCAAACAGATTTCCCGTTCCTGAAATGTCTAGTGACAGCGGCACCCAAAGAGAGGTCCTGCTGCCCGGAGTTCAAGTACCTAAGCTTACAGAACCTGTTGTAAATACCTGCTGGCCAGTTTCATTCAGCTTCCACAAAGACAGGAAATGAGAGCAGCGTCCACTACTATTTGAGGACCACTTCAGGTACCTTTGTCATAGCTTTCGTTGCCAAAGAGCCCGCTAACAGGCAGACATTCCTCCCCGTGGGCTTCCTCGTGACCCAGTTTTCCTGATCATTATGCGTGTGAACCAGCTGGGGAATCTGGGGAATGGGATGCTTGATGGCTTTAATTCAGAGATGTTCAAGATAGGGAACGCCCTCCCGCAGTTGGCATTGCCAAGTCGAAAACTGTCATCTACTGGAGACCATTGTAGGAGCTGGGGGCTGGAAATTCACAGCTGTGAAAATCATGGTCATTGTTTCCATTGGGTGGAGTGTGTCATATCCCTCAGGTGTGAGAAAGAGGTTGTAAAGAGTGGGCTTCCCAGAGCCTCGGAGCAAGTAGAGTGAAGTTTCCTTTGGGAGGTAGTCTGGCTGGATCAGCCGTTCTGTTGCCCAGGCTGTGCAGACTGCTCTCAGCAGCAGTTTGTGGCCAGTTCTCAGTTATTTATTTTTTTTCTTTGAAATATTGGTCTTTATTTGTTGTCAGTCTTTTAAGCAGACCTTCTGATGACAGGGGGCAACGGGAGCTAATCCATCCCGAGAGGCTGCACATTGCATGACGGTGAAGAGCTCAGCCCTGGTGTTGACGGGTCTGGGTTCTCTGCCCAGTTCTGCCCCTTGCTTGCTGTGTGTCCTGCGGACACCGCTTAACTTTTCCCTGATGAGGATAATAACACACCTGCTTCGTTGGGTCGCTGTGAATTGGATAATTCATACGAAGTGTTTAGCATAGTGCAGGGGCTACTCATAAGCCCTCAGTAAAGGTGTCAGAATGCCTTCCACGTGCCAGGCCCACTGGCAGGCGTTTTGTTTTTTTTTTTTTTTAAAGAAGATGTTGGGGGTAGGAGTTTATTAATTAATTAATTAATTTTTGCTGTGTTGGGTCTTCGTTTCTGTGCGAGGGCTTTCTCCAGTTGCAGCAAGCGGGGGCCACTCTTCATCGCGGTGCGCGGGCCTCTCACTATCGCGGCCTCTCTTGCTCCAGACGCGCAGGCTCAGTAGTTGTGGCTCACGGGCCTAGTTGCTCGGCGGCATGTGGGATCCTCCCAGACCAGGGCTCGAAGCCGTGTCCCCTGCATTAGCAGGCAGATTCTCAACCACTGCGCCACCAGGGAAGCCCCGGCAGGCATTTTATATGTGGCATTTTATCATATCTTCATCCCAGTTTTGTGTGGCAGACTTATATTGTTCCATTCGTGGTAGACAAACTCGAGGGTCGAAGAGAAAATGTCAAGTTCAGGGTCACACAGAAGGCAGGCAAGATAATCAGGGTTTAAACCCATCTGTACTTACCATGTTCATCTCAGACTTGCCCTTCTAGAGGGCCGTTTTCAAAGTTAAAGGTAACACTGACGAATTAAGCTAAGTTTGATGAACTAATACTTCTCTGTTTGAGATGAAAAACAAAAATTTTCTCCAATATTTACCCCATATATAACATGGACATAGATATAGATATAGATGATATAGATATAGATATAGTAACACTGAAACCGTCTCCACCATGAACTCCAAAGTCTGTGTGGGATCCCAGGAGAAATACCAGCTAGCCACAGTCAACATCTGGCCATGCAAAACTTTCACATGAAGGTATTTGCTTTTAAAGGCTGTCTCTGGATCACAGGGCTTAATTCATAGAGATGACCTGGGCATTACCTTGTTGTGTTTAGTTTTCATTTTAATTCAGTCAACGTTCCTTGTGTATTTGCTGTGACCCAGGCCCTGTGCTACACACAGACGGGATAGGCAGATGAAGGAGGTGTGGTTTTCAAGGACCTCCACGCCTAATAAGGAAACAGCTCAGGGATAAACACCAGAATGCAGTGTAGTGAGTATTCTACCTGTGGGGTGAGCAGAGGGCTGTGGGAACACAGAGGTGGAGCTAATTCTTGGAGAATTAAGATGACTCGGTTGGTGGAAGTCCTTCCTTGCAGGGTGAGTTCGCATTACTCAGGCGGGAAAGAGGTGGGGAGTACTTGGTATGGATGGGAGATGGCAGTGGTTTGGTGACACAAGAGGAACAAGAAAGTCTCCTTGTCCTCAAGGAGTGCATGCTGGTGGGGTGGGAGAGGAAGACAAGCAAACAGACACTTAAAAGACCAAGTGCTCTCTTAAGAGAGATGCTCAGGGTGTGAGGAAGGAAGGGAGGGGAAGAAGGAGGACCAGGGAGCCAGAGAAGCCTTCACAGAAGCAGTGATGACTGAGCTGAGCTCTGAAGGATTTTAGCAGAGAGGAGGGCATTCCCCCAAAAAAACAAACTGCGAAGGCTGACCCCTGGAGGCATGGTGAGCCTATCATGTTCTGGAAGTTCTAAATGGTCCGAGGGGACTGGAGCACAGGCTGTATAGGAAGGCGTGTGCAAGCGAGACCAGGAAAGTCCACAGGCTCCTTTCCAAGGAGGGATTAGTAAGCAGTCTTAAGGGGATTGAAATAGAATTTCTTCGAGAGAGGCAGTCCCGGTAAACATGGATAACCAGCACATTTTCATCTTAAAGCAAGATGATGTCTCCATTGTATAGTTGGTCTAAATCTCTTCTTAATGCCCTTGTGATTTTACAAGCATTTGGCTCTGCTACCCTCCTCCCCCAGCCCCGTCTCCGTAAAGCGCGTGAAGCTGGGGTTTACTGCCGGGGAAATTGGGCTTGAGCCTCTAGTTTTGCAGTAGGTCTTTTAGTTTCCTATTGATGCTGTAACACTGACCACAAAGTTGGTGGCTTAAAGCAGCCCACATTTATTCTCTTACAGTCTGGAAGTCTCTTACAGTCTAGGACTTCAGGGGAGGATGTGTTTCCTTCCCTTTTCCAGCTTGTGGAGTCGGCCTGCCTTCCTTGGCCCGAGGGCTTTTCCTCCCATCACTCCACCCTCGTGCCTCTGTCATCTCACCTCCTCTAACTCTTATCCACCCGATCTCCTCCTTATAAGGACCCTTGTGATTACATGGCACCCACTCAGATAATCCAGGATAATCTCCTCATTTCAAAATCCTTAATCACATCTGCAAAATCCCTTTGCCACTGAAGGTAACATTCCCGGGGTTCCGGGGATTAGGATGTGGGCATCTTGGGGTTGGGGATGGGGCAGCATTATCCAGACTACCATAGTGTACTTGCGTTTTGGGGGGTCTTAAAAATACCCTAGTAATAGGACAGTTTCTGTGCTAGCAGGACCACCAGCCATTTCCCCGCATCATGTCTGGTAATCGTCTATGGGAAATTCAGCAGTGCCGTTTCCCAGTAAAAAGGAGAGGAAAAACCACACATTCCCCCATTGCGCTCTTCTGTGCTCTGCTTTGGACATGCGGTGTTAATCAAGGACAGTGATAATGAAGTTAAAGATAATAGACGCCCAAGGCAGCTGGCGTAGGATAAAGAACTCTGTATTCCAGTCCAGAGTCCAGGGTCCAGTCCCCAGCTCTCACGAACACTTTGATCTTGGGGAAGTCACCTCATTTCTCTGAGCCTTAGTTTACATGTTTGTAAAACAAAGGGATTTTATCCATTCATTAAGGTCTCTTGCCTGATATTGATGTGTTATTGAGGTCCGATTGCTCTTTTAAATGCTCCCACCACCCTTCTGCCATCCCGAGTGATGGAA
This sequence comes from Delphinus delphis, assembly GCF_949987515.2. Taxonomy (NCBI): domain Eukaryota; kingdom Metazoa; phylum Chordata; class Mammalia; order Artiodactyla; family Delphinidae; genus Delphinus; species Delphinus delphis. The sequence continues at coordinate 132,157,810 of NC_082684.1, read as the reverse complement.
AGACGGTGGCTGGGAGACACAGCTCTCGGACCTGTTTTCCAACACGCTCTGGAATGCGACGGCTTTTCTTCTCTCTAGATGAATCCACATCGTCACCCTCTGTTCAGACTTCTGCCCCATCACATGAGTTTTTCTTAAAAGTGCTGTCCATATGTCTGACGTCCTCTTCTTGGTCTCCCCCTGGGCTTTGGCCCTTTTCTGTTGGAAGCACTGGTAGTTCTTGCCTTGGAAAAGCCCTGGGCTGGGAGTCATTAGACCCCACTTCCTGTCTCATGGCCACGATTTGCTAGCTGGATGACCTTTGGGAATCAATCTAATCTATAAAATCTGGATAATTATTTGTCCTCTGTCTTCCATAGAGGCCTGCTGAGAGGGTCAGATGAGGTAACAGCTGTAAAAGTACTTTTAAAATATAAGACACTGTTCAAAACCAACATGGCTTGATTATTTTATTATCATTGACCAGATCACCTTTGGGTTTTAGAGCCTTGAGTCTTTTTCTGTGATTTCTAGCCTATGCGTGTACATGCGTGTGTGTGTGTATGCATGTAGTGTATGTATGTGTGTGCATGTGTGTGTGTTTGCTTGAAAGGTCCTTTCATTTCGAAACGGGACAGACAGGATCAGGCCTAGGTCACAGGCTGTCCCATCCTTCCCCACCTCCCCAGGGAGCTGTCTCTGGCTTGTGCGTAAGTATCATTTGTTTTCTTAGCTCCTCCTTTCCTGCCCACTTTCTTGGAGGCCATTTGCATTTCATCATTAATAACTCTGGAGCAATATGTTATTTCTGTCCTGAGGGGCCCTGGAGCCAAGTGGGCCCCTTCATGATGTTGGATAGCAAGTTTTGCTGTTAATTAAACTTCACAAGGCCACATGCCATTTTCTTGACCCTCCGTCGAAACCTAGCGAGTCTTGTTACATACAGGCAAGAAACCACATGGCAAGAGAAGGGAAAGCTTCGGCGTTGTCTGTGTTTCTCCTTGGAAAACCTCCCTGGTGATCCTTGGCAGTTAGCAGAGAAAGCAGGGACATCTGTTTGAAACGCATACTCTATATTTTTGTTGTTGTTTGTTTTCTGCCTGCAAGGAAAGTTTTGTTTCTTTACCTTCTTTTGAAGCAGGTTTTCTACTTAGTCCCTGAATTGTTTGACAAGAAGTTACCTGTCGATGCTAACCAGATAAATGGTGTTTTAATATGCTTCGGTTTCTAAATCTGAAACCTCAACGTTTGCAGCAGAGCCGGGCTCACTGGTGTGTACACTTCTGCCTGTAGGTTAGGAAAGGTTGGAGCCAGAGTTTAAGCTTGAGCGACTCTGCTTGCAGACAAGGCTCCAAAGAGCCCTTGTTCCTTTCTTGTGGCGTTTCACTAAGTGTCAGAAGTGTTTCATTAGTTATCAGAACAACGATCACATTTGCCGTAAGAATGCTGCATTGAACCTCCTCCAAGTCATTCATGACTCCGGGTTCCAGAAGAGAGATGATGGGCTCTGGAAAAAACCAGACAACAATATGTGTGCCCCAGTCGTAGTGAAGGCAACCATTTTTATAGCACCTACTGTGCGCCACATCAGTCGCATATGTATTTGAGCCTTAAGCAGCCCCATGTTGCAGTTGAGATCACTGAGCTGAGGTAGAAAAATCCCCAGCGTCCTGCTCCTGGAAGGGGCGGAGTGGATCTGAGTGCAGTGTCGCCTGACCGCAGCCTCCCCACTCTTCCTACTCCGAGCCTATAATGTGGTTCCAGGTAATTTACCAGGGAAAGAGTTTGGGGTACAAAAGCTGTGGCCTCACTGTTGGTTTTCATGGCGAAGTACTAACAGCCCCTCAAGGGCTTTTTGAGTCCTCACTTTCTCATCCATCCATAGACCCTTTCCTGGGCATAGCGTTCTTTTAGCTCATCTCTGTTAAGAGTAACAAGGGCAACCACAACCGATGTTTATTGAGGGTTTACTGTGTGTAACAGGCTGAGTGACAAACCCCCCACCACCCACCCAAAGGTATCAAGTCCTGTTCCCTGGAGCCTGAAAATGCTAACTTACCCAAAAAAAAAAAAAAAAGACTTTGCAGATGTAATGAAGGATCTTGAGATGGGGAGATTATCCTACATTATACAGGTGTAGGCCCTAAATGCAACCATGAGTGTCATTATAAGAGACAGGCAGAGAGGGATGTGACATCCAGACACACAGAGGAGAAGGGGATATGAAGACAGAAGAGAGAGAGATTTGAAGCTGCTGTTCTTGAAAATTGGAGTGACGGGGCCACAAGCCAAGGAATGCTGGCAGCCACCAGAAGCTGGAAGAGGCAAGAAAATAAGAGTCTCCCCTAGAGCCTCCTGAGGGAGCACAGCCCTGACAACAACTTCATTTCAGTCCATTGATACTGATTTTGAACTTCTGGCCTTCAGAACCATGAGAGAATAAATTTCTGCCGTTTTAAGCCACCAAGTTGGTGGTAGTCTGTACGGCAGCTACAGGAAACTAATGCACCATGTTGAAGGCTTTGAGCTAAACCTCTAAGAACTCTTCACGCGTAAAGTAATCCCTATTATCCTTTTTTTTTTTTTTTTTTTGATACGAGAAGAACGTTGCACTTAGATGAAGTGATGAGCCTTGGGGCCCAGAGCTAGTAGGCTGTAGAACAGGGATTTGAACCAGAGCTTGGCTCTAAGCCTCTGCTTTTAATCACTGTGTTCTTCTCTCTTCCTGTCCCCTAGACTTATTTCTTGGCTAAATGCCCCCTACGTCAGGCCTAGGTCAAGATCAGACCTTGCCCCAGGAACTTCCTTTTCCTCTTTGCAGTCTGACTTCCAGGCATGCATTATTTTCTTTTTTCCCTCATGAATCTTTTTCTTATAAAAGCATTTAGTCCTCCGTGGGCCTTGTGGATCCAGCAGCAGTTAGCTAAGATTTCCTTTTCCTTGGTGATTAGAACACATGGGCTAGTGCTGAAAATGTTTTCTTTCTGGATTTGGAGGGAAACTAATTTCCCCCACCCTATTTTCCAATAAATGCTCATTCCAAACAGTCCTTCCCTGTAATCCTTCGTGAGTGGCATTTGTTATTTATAAGCTGTGCTCCCACTGCAGCTGTTTAAGCTCCTTAAGAGCTTTTACCATTTATTCATTCAGTAACATTTGTTAATATCCCAGTTATATACATTCACAGAGACTTTCTAGCTTGGAAGGTTGTTTAATATTTTTTAGACTCGGTTTCCTTAGGTATAAAATAGGAATAATGACCCACTTTACTGTTCGCAGGGTTAAATGGATAACATGCATAAAACATTTGGCAGGTGTTCAATAAATTACTGTGATCTGAATACTGAATTTATTTAAGTACACAGTGCCATTTTGGGGGATGGAGTAACATCTAGGACAAATCCCTTTTTCCTTCAATTAACTGAGGGTGACAGACTTGTACCTAAAAAACTTCCTCTAACACAAAGAAGAAAGTTATGCATCATTTTTCACACCCGACCGTTATAATTGAAATATTTCGTATTTATAATAAAGAAAAAATGAAGTGATATATGGCAAGTGGGTACACAGAAAGTGGTATGTGTAGAAGCTCAGATTGGGGAGACATTCAGAATATGAGAGAAATACCATTGCTTCCTCCATGGGCCTTTCACATAAAAGATGCTCAAGAAATGTAAGTTGCATTATCATCATTATTACTGTTGCATTAATAAATTCAGCAGAACTTACGGAAAATAGTTCTTCAGTTTGCTTCAACCTGCTGGAGGCTCAGCCTCTGGGGCAGAGAGCACTGTTTGAGAGTCCCCAGGGGAGAGGGGTTAGGAGCTCACGTTTGCTTGGCACCTGCCTGGCCAGGCACCTTGCCCCACTCCAGTCTCATTTGGTTTCCCCTAAGCCCCTGAGTAATGCAGGGCCGCTCAGGTTCAGATCACAACACACACCAGCAACAGGTTTGATTCCCAAGGGGTCTCCTCTCAGTTACGCTGGAGAAATGAATGCATTTACTGTTCTTTCGTGCAAAGCCAGCGCCGTACCTCTCAGCCCCCGTTTGGCTGTCTGCCTCTGCAGTGACCTTCTGTGTCAAGGTGGCAGGCTGTGTGTCTCTCTCCTTGGGGACAGTGCAGCTGTCATGGTAACCACAATTCTGGAGCATCCACAAAGGCTAGGCCCTTTACCTTCATTATTTCATCAACACCCCCCCAATGGCCCTTATTCCACCCCTTGGGGCCCACACCGCACAAGGCACCTGAAGATCAGCCCTGGAAACCCAGGGTCACTCAGATGCGCAGTGGCACCCGTGAGCACTGTGGTGACTTGTTCTTAGGGATACTCGGCTGGCTTTCAGACACCATCCTTTAGACAAGGGGAGGCAGCCTGATGGCGAGGTCTACATCAAAGTCTAATTCATCTCCTGGGATCCTTGTCCCAGAAGAACTGGGTCTGTTCTGAAGGCTGTTTTATATTTGGGGGTGTGTGTGGGGACAGCGCTATGGTCCTTGCCTTCTGGGAGGCCAGCGGTTGGGTTGGGTCACTGAGGGTAGGGTGTTGAGGCTTGGCTTCCTGGTGCAAAGAGGGCCTTTTAAACTCAGAGTCTCTCCTTTCTGCTTTCTTCGCTAGATTGCTTGCCTCTTGAATCATTCGTCACTTGCCCCTGTGTCCTTCCTCCCTCTCTCCCTCCTGCCTCTCCCCCCCACCCTCAACCATGTATAAGCCTTTGAGATCCTTCTTCCCTGGAGGTTCAGAGCAAACCTATCAGCTGATTGTTACGCTGGTCTTGAGATCCAGACCTTGAATACTTTCCGGGGAGCAGATGTGGTTAAACCAGCTAATGCGTGTGACAGTGTGTACCACCCGGTCGACAGACAATCAAGAAAGCTTTTGTTTTCCTCATCTTAATTTTTATTTCCCTAAGTGGTCAGATTTTTGCCTCTTATCTTCTGCAGACACCAGAGAATTTATTGCCTGGAACAGCTCTGGCAGGACTTTCAGTCTTCTGAACTTCTAAGAAGACATATGCACTCAACCTAAACCATTTGCTCACAGCCTCTTTGAACTTAGCACATTCTATCCTCTCTCCCTTTGGCAGGTGATCACAATGGAACAGGGCAAGTGTTCGGAACACAGGGCTCTCGTTCCAGCTTTGAGCTGCAGATTCCTTTCCCTCCAGCTCGCCTTGGATCACGAGGCCCCCTGGTGAACGCAGGTTTCTGTTCTTCAGCTGCTGTTCCCTTCCATTCTCCCTCCCCTCGAATTTGAGCATTAAGGTCTCTCTAGGTGGCCACTGGCTACTGATTTTTAATTTCACCAGCTCCCTTTGCTTCCCACCCAGAAGTGTGGGGATGCCTTGACTTCTCGCTTATTGGAACTTAGAGCCTTTATATCTCTACTGATTGATGCATAGAGGTAACCTTTACTGACCCACTGGTAAGAAATGCTGAGCAATTAAGCTGTGGTCTCTAACAGGTGCCATTTCAACATTCACAGAGTGCTTCTGGGTCAGACCCGCTGCTAATTTCACGGATTACACACACAGGAATAAGAGACTGACAAGACCTGTCCCCAAAGACTAGAAAACTTGTGGGGAAGCCAGACCTTTTACTTACCAACGTTACCAAGATACAGTGTTAATGCCATTGGCAGAGGGGTGTGCAGACTGCAGAGAGCACTAACTGTGTGGGGACCACTTGGGGGAAGCATACAGGCGCTGATGTTTATTTTGGGCCTGGAAGGCTGTACCAGTTCAGAAGTCGGTAGGTAGAGTAGAATTCCAGGCCGGCCCTTAGAGGCACAAGAGCTCAGTGTGTTTGGGAAATGTTGAGTGATCCTTTATGCCTGGGAAGTGTAGGGTTGGCGGCAGGAGACGGGGGAGAGGATGAAGACTGGAGTTGAATTTGGGAAGAGAGACTGAGACCAGATGATGAAGGACTTAACGTGGCATCAAACCAAACGTGCCTTAAAACCGTCTATGTTTGGACTTTATTTTCTAGGCAGAGATGAGCCATGAGTGTTTTTTGAAACAGAGGGTAATGACCAAGGGCTGTGTTTACGAAAACAAATCTGGTGGAAAGAGAAGTCAAAAGGGCATGAGGGTCCTGACCCTGACTTGGGTACCTCATGGATGGGGATGCTGTAGACAACCTGGGAATACGCACTGGGTGTTTGTCATCACTGTAAATACTGGATTGGATGTCACAGAACCAGTGCTATTCCTTACCTAGGCTATGTTGCCCAAGCACATCCAGACTCCAGAGAAGCTGGGCACAAGGCTGGTGATGGCCTTTGTTGATCTAAAATCTTCTGGGAGTGTATGACTTTTCAGTTATTGACAGTGACATTTCAGAAGAATATTCTCTCCCCTAACTATTTCTGTCCCTTCAGTCTTTGGGGATTACAGCTTCTTTATAAGTGGGTATTTTGTGTCCAATTGAAATGTCTGCATATTTAAGTATTAAGTTTTGTGACCTGTATTCTCTTTGTGACGTTGTGTATACAGCAGACAAAACCTTTAAGGAGAGTTCCGACTGGGGAATTTCTGCGTTGGCTTCTTAAGATCCTCCCCACATCCGTAAACAGCCACATTTAAAAAAAATTCAGTGGAACAACAGTTACGATCTCACCCAATAGATGGGACTTTTATTGCTACATAGAGGGATAATTCATGTATTGGAAATTAAACACAGAGAGTAAGGGGAAGGGGAGATTTTCCTTCCTTTGGCAATCATGGTTTGAGCCATTCCTTCATTTGTTATTTCAGTTTTTCAACAGTTATTGAACACATACTCTATGCGGGCCGTTGTACTAGGTTCTAAGGATATAAGACAAGTAAGACATACCCCCTGCTCTGAAGGAGCCTACAATCTGGTAAACTAAGGCAGACTAAAGAAATCGGCATAATAAAAGGTTGTTGTGCTGTGACAATTACATGGGGTCCAGTGGAAGGACAAAAGGGAAGGACATGGATGCAATGGAGTGAAGGGTTGAGCTGGGGTTCGGACCAGGAAAAGCTTCATGGGGGAATTAATGCTTCAGCTAAGTCCTAAAGAGCGAACAGATAGTTGTAGAAAATGGTGGTGGGGAAGGCAGCCTGGAGGAGGAAACAGCATAGCCAGAGCATATGGAGAAATAAATTGGGTTGTTCTGTTGGGAAACTCCAAGAAGTGTAGTGTGGGTGGTCCACGCAGTACCCAGGGTGTGACGAGCCATGTGGTGCAGGCTGGGTGACTGAGCCACGATGTTTGAACTTAATATACAGGGGTGAGGAGAACAGAAGAGCCAGCCGGCTTCAGGGTATGGTGTGGTACTTGGGAGTGAAACAGAGCAGTGTGGCCCACAGACCAACAGCATCCCTTGGGAACTTGTAAGAAATGCAGATTCTCAGACCCTACCCCAAATCTCCTGAATCAGACTCTTTGCAGGTGGGGTTCACTGGTCTGTTTAGATAAGACTTGCAGGTGATTCTGATGCTTGTTCAAGCTTGAGGACTACTGAGAAGGAGAGTATAGGAAGAACTAGAAAGAGAACCCTTTTGTGTCGTGGGTGAAGATGATGAATTTGGGCTTGAATGTGTTGAGATGTCTGGGGGGATGTCTAGGTAGAGCAGTTAAAGTGTAGTCCGAGGACCCACAGCATCAGTGTCCTCTGGGAGATGGTTACAAATGCAGAATCAGACCCCCACCCCCCGACCTCCTGAATCAGAAGCTGTAGTTTGACAAGATCCCCAGGTGACTTGCACGCACCTCACAGATGAGAAGCAGTGCTAGTCTAGAGGTTAGTCGGGTCCATGGGATTGATGCGCAAAAGAGGGGTCTGGGCAGGCAGTAGACACGTGGGTGTTGTCAGTTTGTAGGTGACACACTGCAGGGTTTGTGTATAGAGCTGGGAAGAGGGAGGCTAGATGTGGTGTCTTTGCTGGAATCATCACACTGACTGGTCAGGATTAACATCACCAAGCTGCACAGCATCACACGTAATGAGCCCCTGGATGGTAGCCAGCCTGTTGTAAGAAAAGTGTTTTATGTGCTTCTTACCCTTTCCAAAATGCTATTTGCAGCCATTTTCTCAAGAAACAACAATTTCCCCAGACATCCATAGTAGGTCATTGGAAGAACTGGGACCGGAACCTGCTGTCAGAACACTTACTGCCTTGTTCTTGTCATTGTGGGGGAGGGAGGCTCTGCACTTACTAATGTCGTCAGGCTTGGGAATGTGAATGAGCGGGAAAAACTATCACACATGATATGCTCATAGATCAATAAAAGTTTGTTAAAGGTTGTTGAAACAAATGATGGAAAATGAATGATCAAACTGCTTTCAGATTTGAAAAATGCATTCCTGTTGGTAACCTCAATTTGACCTTTACAACATCACTGTAAGTAGATAAGATGGGAATTATTCATGCTCCCATTTTAAAAAAATAACAGCTTTATTGATATAATTAATGTACCATAAAATTCACCATCTAGAGTGTATAATTCAGTGGTTTTTAGCATATTCGCAAGGTTGTGCAACCATCACCACTATCTAATTACAGAACATTTCCATCACCCCAAAAAGAAACCCGTACCCTTTAGCAGTCACTGCCTGTTCTCCCCTCCCCCCCCCCCCCAGCCCCTGGTAAGCGCTAATCTGCTTTCTGTCTCTATGAATTTGCTGTTTCTGGACATTTCATATAAATGGAATCATGCAATACGTAGCCTTTTGTATCTGGCTCTTTTCACTCAGAATAGTGTTGAGGTTCATCAGTATTGTAATATATATCAGTACTTCATCTCTTTTACGGCTGAGTAGTAATCCAGTGTATGGATATGCTCTGTTTTGTTTATCCAATCATCAGGTGATAGGCATTTGGGTGGTTTCCATCTTGCGGCTATTACGAACAAAGCTGTTATGAACGTTCATGTACAAGTCTTTGCTTGGACATATGTTTCCACTTCTCTTGGGTATACACCTAGGATTGGAATTGCTGGGTCACACGGAAATACTGCATGTAACTTTTTGAGCAACTTCCAGATAGTTTTCCAAAGTGACTGCACTATTTTACGTTCCCACCAGGAATGCATGAGGGTTCCAGTTTCTCTGCATCCTCTCCCAACACTTGTTATTATTTGTTCCTTTTATTATAGCCATCCTAGTGGGTGTAACTCATTTAATAGGTAAGAAAATTGAGGGTACATTTTTTTGCCAGAGTTTGTGGAGCTAGTAAATGGCCAAGCTTGAACTTTTTAAAAAAAGAGCAAATACGTATATGAAGTGTGCTCTGTGCAAGGCATTATTTAAGTCCTTTGCTCTTAAGTCGTTTATGTTTTACAACAACCTGGAAGGAAGTCACTATTATCATCTTTATTTATAAATGCATGCAGGGCCAGGACTGGACCTGAGATGCAACATTTAAGGAGACATCACAACCCTGAGAGTGAGTGTCTCCTTAAATGTTGCATCCTAAGTGCTTCAAAAAGCCTAGTGACTGGGGCTTCCCTGGTGGCGCAGTGGTTGGGAGTCCGCCTGCTAATGCTAGGGGGTGCTGGTTCGTGTCCCGGTCCGGGAGAATCCCATGTGCCGCAGAGCGGCTGGGCCTGTGAGCCATGGCCGCTGAGCCTGAGCATCCAGAGCCTGTGCTCCGCAACGGGAGAGGCCACAGCAGTGAGAGGCCCGCGTACAGCCAAAAAAAAAAAAAAAAGCCTAGTGACTGACCCAAATTTCACAATTACCAGGTGGCAGAGCTGGGATTCAGACTCAGGAAACCTGGTTTCAGAGTCCAAGTCTAACCACTATGCTTTACAAACATCCATGTCCTTGACTTCAAACCCAGGCCTTTTCCATTTCTTTCTCAAGACCTAACTTTCCAAAATTAGCTAGAACTTTGACAAATGGGATATCCCAAGTAAAATCCCAGAGATGGGTTACGGGGAGACTAAGCAGAACTAATCAACCTAACAGCCCGCAGGGCACCTACCGCGAGCACCCCTGGAAGGGTTAACTGGCTACACAGATCCTCTCGGCCACATCTGTGCTTATTATCCCAACTCCGCATAAATCTACCCAGTTCATGCCGGCTCCCTTGCAAGTGGCCAGATGGACTCTGTCCTGGTGGGGAAGAGGCCATTCTGAACCATCAGGATGATTAGCTCTGACCAGCCGGCTGTAAGGAAAACACACATTCTCCTGGCCAAGTGGGGATGAATCTGCGGCTTGTCCAAGTGTTCTGAGTCAAAGATTCAGAAATCATCTCTCTCACAAGCACACCCTAACTGGCTGCTCCTTCTCTGTAGTCCGTTTATCAGAATTAACTGGCCATGTGTTTCTGACTCATCCTCTTTCCGATGGTGCTGCTGTTCGGGTGGGTTTTGAATGGTTCTCTGGTTTAGGCAGAGCCTCCCACAAGGCAGTGTGAGTACGAAAATATACAGGTGCACATGTATCAGTTACCCCCTCAGGGGTGATGGGCAGCCTTTGGAAAGATGCTTACAGAAGTCATCAGCCAACCGTAGTAGGCTCTCCCTCTGCCTCCTCTGCTTTCCAATGGGTTCAGCACCTCTCACTGAGCTATAGCAGTACAGCCCGGCCCAGACCAGCAGATTTTTGTATATGTCACACACTCAGAGGTTTTTAAAACAATTTTATAACTGTCTTTCTCCATTAAGCATAATACATTTTATTGTTGAATTCTCACTCTTTTGTTTGGAATGTCAATTCTGTTCTTTGACTTTGTTCCTCAAGTCATGCTGGTGATGCTGGTCCAGAGTCGTTGGTCTGTGGACCAGCATCACCAGCATCACCTGGGAGCTTGTGGGAAACTCAGAATCCTGGGCCCCACCCCAGACCTCCTGAGTCAGAATCTGACTCTCCCAACACGATCCCTAGGCGATTCCTGTGCACATTCAGATTTGAGAAGCATCACTCCATGTGTGTTTATTTCCATATTACCTTCAGCTGGGAACTCCACCCAGTACTTTCTGTGAAGCTAGAATTTTTGTTAGGCTTTCAGATCTTTAAAAAAAAAAAAGGCAAACACACACAGAAATTCTTTCCTTCACTTTTTCATGATGTCATTCATTCATGTTACCTGGCCTGCCACAAGAAGAAAAAAGCAAATTACATCCAACATATATATATATCTATATATTTATATATAGAGATAGATATTTGTTTGTTAAGACTTTTTTGTTGTTGAATTTTAATCTAATTTCTTTCGAGATTGTTATCTTTCTGCAAGAATCTTTGCTAGCATTTCTTTTTTTTTGACATTTATTAGACTATAATTGCTTTACAATAGTGTGTTAGTTTCTTCTTTATAACAAAGTGAATCAGTTATACATATACATATATCCCCATATCTTGCGTCTCCCTTCCTCCCACCCTCCTTATCCCACCCCTCTAGGTGGTCACAGAGCACCGAGCTGATCTCCCTGTGCTATGCGGCTGCTTCCCACCAGTTATCAGTTTTACATTTGGTAGTGTATATATGTCGATGCCACTCTCTCACTTTGTCCCAGCTTACTCTTTCCCCTCCCCATGTCCTCAGGTCCATTCTCTAGTAGGTCTGTGTCTTTATTCCCATCTTGCCCCTAGGTTCTTCATGACCTTTTTTTTTAGATTCCATATATATGTGTTAGCAATCGGTATTTGTTTTTCTCTTTCTGACTTACTTCACTCTGTATGACAGACTCTAGGTCCGTCCACCTCACTACAAATAACTCAATTTCATTTCTTTTTATGGCTGAGTAATATTCCATTGTATATTTGTGCCACATCTTCTTTATCCATTCATCTGTTGATGGACCCTTAGGTTGCTTCCATGTCCTGGCTATTGTAAATAGAGCTGCAATGAACATTGTGGTACATGACTCTTTTTGAATTATGGTTTTCTCAGGGTAGATGCCCAGTAGTGGGATTGCTGGGTCACGTGGTAATTCTATTTTCAGTTTTTTAAGGAACCTCCATACTGTTCTCCATAGTGGCTCTATCAATTTACATTCCCACCAACAGTGCAACAGGTTCCCTTGTCTCCACACCCGCTCCAGCATTTATTGTTTGTAGGTTTTTTGATGATGGCCATTCTGACTGCTGTGAGGTGATACCTCATTGTAGTTTTGATTTGCATTTCTCTAATGATTAATGATGTTGAGCATTCTTTCGTGTGTTTGTTGGCAATCTGTATATCTTCTTTGGAGAAATGTCTATTTAGGTCTTCTGCCCGTTTTTGGATTGGGTTGTTTGTTTTTTGATATTGAGCTGCATGAGCTGCTTGTAAATTTTGGAGATTAATCCTTGTCAGTTGCTTCATTTGCAAATATTTTCTCCCATTCTGAGAGTTGTCTTTTTGTCTTGTTTATGGTTTCCTTTGCTGTGCAAAAGCTTTTAAGTTTCATTAGGACCCATTTGTTTGTTTTTATTTCCATTTCTCTAGGAGGTGGGTCAAAAAGGATCTTGCTGTGATTTATGTCATAGAGTGTCCTGCCTATGTTTTCCTCTAAGAGTTTGATAGTGTCTGGCCTTACATTAAGATCTTTAATCCATTTTGAGTTTATTTTTGTGTATGGTGCTAGGGAGTGTTCTAATTTCATTCATTTACATGTAGCTGTCCAGTTTTCCCCACACCACTTATTGAAGAGGCTGTCTTTTCTCCACTGTATATTCTTGTCTCCTTTATCACAGATAAGGTGACCATATGTGCATGGGTTTATCTCTGGGCTTTCTATCCTGTTCCATTGATCTATCTTTCTGTTTTTGTGCCAGTACCATACTGTCTTGATCACTGTAGCTTTGTAGTATAGTGTGAAGTCCGAGAGGTTGATTCCTCCAGCTCCATTTTTCATTCTCAAGATTGCTTTGGCCATTCGGAGTCTTTTGTGTTTCTATACAAATTGTGAAATTTTTTGTTCTAGTTCTGTGAAAAATGCCAGGGATAGTTTGATAGGGATTGCATTGAATCTGTAGATTGCTTTGGGTAGTGTAGTCATTTTCACAATGTTGATTCTTCCAATCCAAGAACATGGTATATCTCTCCATCTATTTGTATCATCTTTAATTTCTTTCATCAGTGTCTTACAGTTTTCTGCGTACAGGTCTTTTGTCTCCTTAGGTAGGTTTATTCCTAGGTATTTTATTCTTTTTGTTGCAATGATAAATGGGAGTGTTTCCTTAATTTCACTTTCAGATTTTTCATCGTTAGGAAAAATGATGTATAGGAATGCAAGAGATTTCTGTGCATTAGTTTTGTATCCTGCTACTTTACCAAATTCATTGATTAGCTCTAGTAGTTTTCTGGTAGCATCTTTAGGATTCTCTATGTATAGTGTCATGTCATCTGCAAACAGTGACAGCTTTACTTCTTCTCTTCCGATTTGGATTCGTTTTATTTCTTTTTCTTCTCTGATTGCTGTGGCTAAAACTCTTGAAACTATGTTAAATAATACTGCTGAGAGCGGACAACCTTGTCTTGTTCCTGATCTTAGTGGAAATGGTTTCAGTTTTTCACAATTGAGGATGATGTTGGCTGTGGGTTTGTCATATATGGACTTTATTATGTTGAGGCAAGTCCCCTCTATGCCTACTTTCTGCAGGGTTTTTATCATAAATGGGTGTTGAATTTTGTCGAAAGCTTTCTCTGCATCTATTGAGATGATCATATGGATTTTCTCCTTCAATTTGTTAATATGGTGTATCACGTTGATTGATTTGTGTATATTGAAGAATCCTTGCATTCCTGGGATAAACCCCACTTGGTCATGTTGTATGATCCATTTAATGTGCTGTTGGATTTTGTTGAGGATTTTTGCATCTATGTTCATCAGTGATATTGGCCTGTAGTTTTCTTTCTTTATGACATCCTTGTCTGGTTTTGGTATGAGGGTGATGGTGGCCTCATAGAATGAGTTTGGGAGTGTTCCTCCCTCTGCTATATTTTGGAAGAGTTTGAGAAGGATAGGTCTTAGCTCTTCTCTAAATGTTTGATAGAATTCGCCTGTGAAGCCATCTGGTCCTGGGCTTTTGTTTGTTGGAAGACTTTTAATCACAATTTCAATATCAGTGCTTGTGATTGGTCTGTTCATATTTTCTGTTTCTTCCTGATTCAGTTTCGGAAGGTTATGCATTTCTAAGAATTTGTCCATTTCTTCCAGGTTGTCCATTTTATTGGCATAGAGTTGCTTGTAGTAATCTCTCATGAACCTTTGTATTTCTGCAGTGTCTGTTGTTACTTCTCCTTTTTCATTTCTAATTTTATTGATTTGAGTCTTCTCTCTTTTTTTCTTGATGAGTCTGGCTAGTGGTTTATCAATATTGTTTATCTTCTTAAAGAACCAGCTTTTAGTTTTATTGATCTTTGCTATTGTTTCCTTCATTTCTTTTTCATTTATTTCTGATCTGATCCTTACGATTTCTTTCCTTCTGCTAACTTTGCGGGATTTTTATTCTTCTTTCTCTAATTGCTTTAGGTGTATGGTTATGTTGTTTATTTGAGATGTTTCTTGTTTCTTGAGGTAGGATTGTATTGCTATAAACTTCTCTCTTAGAACTGCTTTTGCTGCATCCCATAGGTTTTGGGTCGTCGTGTTTTCATTGTCATTTGTTTCTAGGTATTTTTTGACTTCCTCTTTGATTTCTTCAGTGATCTCTTGGTTATTAAGTAGTGTATTGCTTAGCCTCCATGTGTTTGTATTTTTTACAGATTTTTTGCTGTAATTGATATCTAGTCTCATAGCGTTGTGGTCAGAAAGGATACTTGATACATTTCAATATTCTTAAATTTACCAAGGCTTGATTTGTGACCCAAGATATGATCTATCGTGGAGAATGTTCCATGAGCACCTGAGAAGAAAGTGTGTTCTGTTGTTTCTGGGTGGAATGTCCTATAAATGTCAATTAAGTTCATCTTGTTTAATGTATCATTTAAAGCTTATCTTTCCTTATTTATTTTCATTTTGGATGATCTGTCCATTGGTGAAAGTGGGGTGTTAACGTTCCCTACTATGATTGGGTTACTGTTGATTTCCCCTTTTATGGCTGTTAGCATTTACCTTATGTACTGAGGTGCTCCTATGTTGGGTGCATAAATATTTACAATTGTTATATCTTCTTGGATTGATCCCTTGATCATTATGTAGTGTCCTCCTTGTATCTTGTAATAGTCTTTATTTTAAAGTCTGTTTTGTCTGATATGGGAATTGCTACTCCATCTTTCTTTTGATTTCCACTTGCATGGAATATCTTTTTCCATCCCCTCACTTTCAGTCTGTATGTGTCCCTAGGTCTGAAGTGGGTCTCTTGTAGGCAGGATAATATGGGTCTTGTTTTTATATCCATTCAGCCAATCTATGTCTTTTGATTGGAGCATTTAATCCATTTACATTTAAGGTAATTATCAATATGTATGTTCCTATTACCATTTTCTTAAGTTTTTTGGGTTTGTTATTGTAGGTCTTTTCCTTCTCTTGTGTTTCCTGCCTAGAGAAGTTCCTTTAGCATTTGTTGTAAAGCTGGTTTGGTGGTGCTGAATTCTCTTGGCTTTTGCTTGTCTGTAAAGGTTTTAATTTCTCTGTCAAATCTGAATGAGATCCTTGCTGGGTAGAGTAATCTTGGTTGTAGGTTTTTCCCTTTCCTCACTTTAACTATGTCCTGCCACACCCTCTGGCTTGCAGAGTTTCTGCTGAAAGATCAGCTGTTAACCTTATGGGGATTCCCTTGTATGTTATTTGTTGTTTTTCCCCGTCTGCTTTTAATATTTTTTCTTTGTATTTCATTTTTGATAGTTTGATTAATATGTGTCTTGGCGTGTTTCTCTTTGGATTTATCCTGTATGGGACTCTCTGTGCTTCCTGGACTTGATTAACTATTTCCTTTCCCATATTAGGGAAGTTTTCAACTATAATCTCTTCAAATATTTTCTCAGTCCCTTTCTTTTTTTCTTCTTCTTCTGGGACCCCTATAATTCAAATATTGGTGCGTTTAATGTTGTCCCTGAGGTCTCTGAGACTGTCCTCAATTCTTTTCATTCTTTTTTCTTTATTCTGCTCTGCAGTAGTTATTTCCACTATTTTATCTTCCAGGTCACTTATCCGTTCTTCTGCCTCAGTTATTCTGCTATTGATCCCTTCTAGAGAATTTTTAATTTCATTTATTGTTTTGTTCATCACTGTTTGTTTGCTCTTTAGTTCTAGGTCCTTGTTAAACGTTTCTTTTATTTTCTCCATTCTATTTCCAAGATTTTGGATCATCTTTACTATCATTATTCTCAATTCTTTTTTCAGGTAGACTGCCTATTTCTTCTTCATTTGTTAGGTCTGGTGGGTTTTTACCTTGCTCCTTCATCTGCTATGTGTTTTTCTGTCTTCTCATTTTGCTTAACCTACTGTGTTTGGGGTCTCCTTTTCGCAGGCTACAGGTTCATAGTTCCCATTGTTTTTGGTGTCTGCCCCCAGTGGCTAAGGTTGGTTCAGTGGGTTGTGTAGGCTTCCTGGTGGAGGGGACTAGTGCCTGTGTTCTGGTCGATGGGGCTGGATTTTGTCTTTCTGGCGGGCAGGTCCACCTCTGGTGGTGTGTTTGGGGTGTCTGTGGACTTATTATGATTTTAGGCAGCCTCTCTGCTAATGGGTGGGGTTGTGTTCCTGTCTTGCTAGTTGTTTGGCATAGGGTGTCCAGTAATGTAGGTTGCCGGTCGTCGAGTGGATCTGGGTCTTGATGTTGAGATGGAGATCTCTGGGAGATTTTTGCCGTTTGATATTATGTGGGAGGTCTCTGGTGGACCAATGTCCTGAACTTGGCTCTCCTACCTCAGAGGCACAGCCCTGACTCCTGGCTAGAGCACCAAGAGCCTTTTGGGACATCTGAGGTCTTCTGCCAATGTTCAGTAGGTGTTCTGTAGGAGTTGTTCCACATGTAGATGTATTTCTGTTGTATCTGTGGGGAGGAAGGTGATCTCCATGTCTTACTCTTCCGCCATCTTGAAGCTCCTCCTAAAACCGACTTCTTAATTGCATCTCTCAAAGCAACATTCTGGATCCTCCCATCATTCATAGAGTCCTTAGTGTTGCCAAGATTAATTGAGAAATGCCTAAAGGCAAAATAAACACTAGCACAACTTAATACTTAACCGTATCAGCTAGGAATGACGGTGCAATTAATGATAAAGATGTTAATAATTAGTTGTGGTATGTTAAATGTTACGCTCAGTGGTTATGTAGAGTGAAGCAAGAATTTCCTCGTGAGGGCAGAAATTAATGTTTCACCCTGATTGCTATTTTAATGTGCTTATTTTAAAGGGGCCATCCTGTAGAAACTCTTGGGCACATTTCCAATTATACATAAATGTAGAATTAATTATTATGGAAGCATAAAATTTTAGAGCTGGAACGACCTTCGTGGTCATTTAATCCAGTTCAGTCATTTTACAAATAAGTAAGAGTTATATGTCTTACTTAAATCCTTCCACAGTGTTGGAACCTTGCTTCCCAACTCTCAGACCGGTGATGGTGAAACCTTCTCAGATCCCCACAGGCAGAAGGGGGAGGAACTCTGAGGCATTCTCTTGCCTCAGAATTCCTGACGCATTGCTTGTTGTATTGCTCCCAAGGCTGTTACCCCACCTTGTGTTATGTTCTAGTTACTTTCAGTTGTACGGTTGGGATCTTGGGAACCCTCTCTGATTCACTTTTATATTTCTTCGTCATTCCTAACTCTGTATTTTGCAAACAGTATTTTCACAATACATTTGTATGCAGTGGTGTGCTGGAGTTTTTTTCCCTGCTTGTTAGAGATGATTGTGTCTTCACATCGATAGCTTGAAATTGGCCATGGTGGGAGTACTTACACCGTGGAAATGGACAAATGGCACAAATCAGGGCTTTTTTCCCACTGGAAAGCCAGTTGTTGGAAATTTACATGCACACTTCTGTTTACATGATTGTCATAAAACCTCACAAGGCAGCTGGTCTTGACAAAACCTAAAGGTCCATACCAATGTGCAGACGACCATTTACTCATCGTTCCGCATGGGTTTCGCATTGTTCAGCCTCCTCCCATTTCATCAGGGGTTGAGTATGACCCAGAGCAAGTCTCGCCTCAGGACGGCATTGGTCTTTGGTTGCTTAGCTAGGTTCCATTTACCTGGAAAAGCTATTTGGGCATGAATGGTCATGGAAACAGGGTCTGAAATATCAGGTACAATTAAGTGAGAAACGCCCCCCCGCAAACTATTATCTGAAAAAGAGCGAACAGTACGTTACTCTGGCTGAAAGTACAATTCTATCTTTATTCTTCTCAAAAAACCTTCAGTGGCTCCCTACAACCTACAAAAACACCCAAACTCCCTGACATAAATCACATACTGGCCGCAGCTTACCGTTCTAACCTCATGTTCCACCAGTCACATCACCCACTGTTGATTCCCACCTTCATTCTACATGGCAGCCTCTGTAGAGCCTCTGTTCCAGCCTCCAGAATCTTCCCTTCTGCTGGAAAGCCCTCTTTTACCTCCTTGTTCTACTGTAGGCTCTCTCCCAGGCTTCTGTTCCTACCCAGTTCCCTCTCCCATGTATCAGAGCTTCTGGGTTAACAGAACATCCTCTCTTGTGTGTCTCTCTTTAGGAGCAGGACCCGAGGTCCCATCGGCCCCGGCATGTATGGCTATGGTAAGGCCCCATACATCTTACCACTGCAGACGGACTCTGCACACCTGCCACAGAGGCTTCGGAGGCAGAGGCCCTCATCCCGGAATTCCAGGTCCCAGGGGGCATCTGGCTCTAGCCATGGCTACAACCCTGCAGCCCACCGGGCCCCCCGACATGGACCTCTGTACCAGAGTGACAGTGGACCTCGTCCTGGACTGCAAGTCTCGGAGGGCTCCATCTACCAGCTGCCTTTGACCCATGACCAAGGCTTCCCTGAAGCCTCAAATCTCTTCCACAACCCAGAAACAAGCAGCAGCCCTGGCCTGGGGGCCCACAGGGCAGCTCAGAGCTTCTCCCAGCCTGCCCGATCTACAGCAATCTCCTGCATTGGGGCCTATCGGCAGTACAAGCTGTGCAACACAAATGTGAGTATACACCGCCTGAGAGTGGCCCTGGAAACAGCTGCTACTCTTATCTTTCTGCTGGTTGGCAGTAACCATGGTGGAAGGCAGAGAGGGCATGTTGTTTTAGGCCACGTGAATGCACCTTTTAGCTTCCCTCCCTTTCGTTTCTCTTCATGTGCTCTTCCCATATACTTTTCTTTTTTATAAGGTTATTACTTTAGTAACTTATGGAGAACCTCTTGAATCACTTATTGACAATCACTATTGCTGCATACAGCAAAGAACCCTCACATTCTCAGTGGCTTTATATCAACAATATTTTTTCTTTGCTCGTGGGTCTGCGAGTCAAGTGCAGTTTGGCTAATTTAGGGCAACCAGTGGTGGTGTCAAAGATGTGGGAGTTTTGGGAGGTTTGACCAGCATGTGTATCATCCAGTAAGTTTCCGGGAGGCGCCCTGCTCTTCGAGGCATAAAGACTTTGGATATTGTATTGTGCAAAAGTCTGATAGTGAAAAATTGCTGAAGATTCTACAACTAATGATTCCACAGCAAAGCGAATTATAAATGGAAACTACATAAGATGACCAAATGTGTTTTTAAAAATAAATATCAGTTTAAAGACTTTATATAAAAGAGAGAGGAATGAGAATGTTTAAAGGTTAAACTTCCAAGTTACTATATTTTTCATTAATAATTTAATCTGCCTTAATAGTCTGTTACTGGGTAACAGGACAGCTGTTATATATTAGCTTCAATTTCCTCATTAAAAATATATTTCCTGCTGTAGAGTCCATAGAAATGACTTAATTTGTGATTTTAATAATTCCTCTGAATGCCTGGATTGCTTTTCAGCTTGTTCTTCCACTGACAGACTTCAGGAATTATTGATTTTTGTAAAGCAGTAATTTTCCTAAAGCCTAAAGTAATTTTCCTAAAGCCATCAGTCAACTAGTAAGTCTTAATTGAGCATCATTGCTTGTCTTGTAACGGACCAGGCTCCATGGAAGATAGAAGTCATATTATCTACCTCATGGAGTTGTTACGAGGATCAAATGAGGTGATGTTAAGAAAGTGCTTTATAAATTAAAAAAAAAATACTTGTGTCCATGATAAGACACCGTCCCTGTTCTGGAATATCCATTGCAATTTTTTAAAAATGAAATGAATTCATTTCTAATGTGGAATATATTCTCCCATTGACTAGTATGTGTCAGTTTTAAGGACCAAGTAATCCATAAAGAGAAGGGAAAAGAGAGAAGGCATTTGACATATATGTGGACCTGATAACTACTTAGCATTTCTTTCATTTAACCTACGTTTTTGAAGCATGCACTTTTTTCCAGACCTATGCTGCCAACAGCAGGGCTGTTTCTTCCCATATAAAAGCTGTGTCTTTTCCGGGTGCTGGATAACTCCACTACCGAGGAGATTGCATTGCAAGGAATATTTAAAAATTCTTGTGAATTCATGATGTCTGCACCATTTTGGACGTAGGTAAAACAATGTCTCACACATTTTCTTAGACAAAGAAGTAAATGTTGACAGAGGATTGTACAGGTTTAACTCCCTTCTTTTCACTGTAACATTCTGCATGCCATCACCCCAAGTCACATCCTACTTACCCTTATTGAGAGATAGCTTTCCTCAGAGGTCCCATTACTACATATCTTCTTTTTATAAGCCCATGGCTTCTTGTGACTTGGGCCATGCCCCATGGACACTTTAAAACTCCCTGTGTTAGTGGTCCCCAAACCACTCCTAGGTTTAATGATTTGCTAGGAAGACTCACGGGACTCAACATATAGTTGTATGCACAGTTATGATTTATTACAGTGAAAGGATACAGAGAAGAATCAGCAAAAAGAAAGGTGCATGGGGCCAAGTCCAGAGGAGAGCAGGCACAGTTTCCAAGAGTCCTGTCCCTGTGGAGTTGCACAGGATGTACTTCGTTCCCTCAGCAATGAGTTGTTACACACGTGAAGTGTTGTCTACCAGGGAAGCTCATTACAGATTCCATGGCCAAAGTTTATATTGGTGGCTAGTCACATAGGCACCCTTTGCCTGCTACATACTAAAGTTCCAGGTTCCCAAAAGGAAAGCAGGTGCTTAGCATAAAATATATTGCTTGTCCATTCATCTGATGATGGACACTTAGGTTGTTTCCATGTCCTGGCTATTGTAAATAGAGCTGCAATGAACATTTTGGTACGTGACTCTTTTTGAATTATGGTTTTCTCAGGGTATATGAATGGATAAAGAAGATGTGGCACATATATACAATGGAATATTACTCAGCCATAAAAAGAAACGAAATTGAGCTATATGTAATTAGGTGGATGGACCTAGAGTCTGTCATACAGAGTGAAGTAAGTCAGAAAGAGAAGAACAAATACTGTATGCTAACACATATATATGGAATTTAAGAAAAAAAATGTCAAGAAGAACCTAGGGGTAAGACAGGAATAAAGACACAGACCTACTAGAAAATGGACTTGAGGATATGGGGAGGGGGAAGGGTGAGCTGTGACAAAGTGAGAGAGTGGCATGGACATATATACACTACCAAACGTAAAATAGATAGCGAGTGGGAAGCAGCCGCATAGCAGAGGGAGATCAGCTCGGTGCTTTGTGACCACCTAGAGGGATGGGATGGGGAGGGTGGGAGGGAGGGAGACGTAAGAGGGAAGAGATATGGGAACATATGTATAACTGATTCACTTTGTTATAAAGCAGAAACTAACACACCATTGTAAAGCAATTATACTCCAATAAAGGTGTAAAAAAAAGTATATATATATATATATATATATATATATATATATATATATATATATATACACATTGCTTGTACATATAGTTGGAGCATAATGAGTCACTCTTATCACTTAGGGAGTGGTGGAAACCCTTTTGAAACCCAAGTTCCCAGACATCAGCCAAGGACCAACCTTGAATCACGCCTTTCTAAGGAGAGTAATCTCAGTCTCCTGTGTTGTCTTATTTGCACATCCTCCACGTGGACCCATGTGCTCTAGCATCTCAGCATCAATGACCTTATGTAGACATGTACGTATCCTCCTCAATGTCCAAGTGAGGGGATGGCATGAGTCCCCCAATTATGTAAATCTTCCCACTCAAAAAGGAAAGAGGTGAAGGGTAATACTGTGAACAAGGAATGAAAGTTATCACTTATGTCCTCTTCAAAAATTAGAAAATAATGCCTACATTTCGAGTTCTCACCCAGTTATTATCTGGGAGAAGAAAAAGAAGGGAAAGTAACCCAGGGTAGGTTGGAAATATCCACTGATTTCAGAACTTCATCCCTTTAACTAAGTGCCCAGTGTATCCCACCCCAGTTCTTGATGGAAGGCCCCCTTTCTAAAACTACCCCACAGTAAAGGGCTCAGTTCTGAGCTGTGAGGTCATGCTTATGACAGGTGGTCTGAATTAGGAGAAATGTTTTCGCAGCCTTGCAGATCTCCTCACTGGTCACAATCCCTCCCTCAACACAACAGAGAAGGTGCTAAAGGCAGCTACTTGTAGGTCGTAGCACTTGGTGCTGGAGCACTTAGTGAGGGGGAAGGAGCTCTGAGAGCACAGGGCAGGAGGCCACAGGGTTGAGGAAGCGAACAGTTGAGCTGGGCTTTCAAGGATGGCCCAAAAAGGGATAAGAGCATTTGGGGCCAAGGAAGCAGCTTAGTCAAGGACAAAAAAGCAGGGTTGTTTCAGGATCTTGGGTGCTGCAGTGCCTGCCAGGTGGTAGGGACCCTCCTTCCTTTCCCTCCTGCCTCCTTCTATCCACTTTAAATAATCCCGGTCTTAATGGGAAACTTATGCTTTCACATCTCAGAATACAGAATTATCACATGGTCTTGCTGGACTTTCATACATGAGATCGATGGGTGAGAAACATTTTAAACACAGTGAAAAATCAGAAAGCAATTCTAATCAACTGGTTTAATTGGATGTTAAGCCTGCAAGACAGTGTGGGACAGTGGGTTTGGGAGCTAAGTTGAGCTGGATACAAACCCCAGCTCCAACACGGGGAGCTGAGTGTCCTTGGACAAGTTACTTAACTCTTTGAGGATCATCTGTGAAGTGGGGAGAATAATAGTACCTGCTCCATAGGGTTGACATGAGGTTCAGATAAGGTCATGTGTAAAAGGAGCTTGGCATGTGCTGACACATTGTTAGTAAATAAACCGTTTGGACCTGGATAAGTGAACATGGCTGAAGATAAGAATGGCGTAAGATGTCTGCATATCTGAACAGCTCCCAATTCCTAAGGGCTGAGTCATGGAACTGTGGATGAAATGGTCAGACTTGCTCAGAGTCCCCTTTTGTCCTTTGGGTTAGCTGTGGTTGAGAGTCCTTTCCCTTTGCCCAAGAATAAAACAAAATTGCTGAGAGACCCAGCATTTTCGCTGTGATGTGGCTTTCAATGCAATCACCCTTGGATCATGTTTAAAGTGATAAAAGTCAGCCTATAGATAACTTCATGCCAATGAAGCCTTTATACCCTCAAATGTGCATATTTAATATTAAGCCCTACCTTGTGATGTCATCTGGGAATTTTAAGCATGCTAGTTTGTTTTGGGATTGTTCGGTTCATATAAGATGTCCTCTATGAAATAGTACTTCCGTATCAGTAATAAGTGCAGCACTAAAGATCCCTGAATGTAGACTTTAAAAATAAGGAAGGTTTTCTTTTTCCTTGCCTACAATGTGTATGAGGAAGTGAAGGTGATACACTCCAGTAAAAATAAAGTATCTGTGGTCTTTTAGAGCAGGCATCATCTTAGACGTCTACTAGTACGACAGTCCAGGTCACTCACTATTGCGGATTTTTGCTTGGAGTCCATAAGCACGGCACTGACATGGACTGAGTGGGGTCAGGGACGCTGAAAGTAGAGCAAGCTCTGAGCCTAAGCTCAAAGTCCAGCGGGAGAGAGAGACTCGTAAATAGGTAATAACAAGCGCAGGGCACAGGTACCACTCTACACGCACTTTGAAATCTCCAGGTAGTGGAAATGAACCTGGCTTGGGTGGAGGCAGCAAAGGCCTCCTGCAGGCGATCCAGCAGAACGGAGAGTTTCCTAGGGAGAGGGAGTGACAGGGATCTGAGAGCCCCTTTGTGCTCCCGTAAGGGCTGAGGATCAAGAAAGGGCGCTTGGAGGACCTCTCAGTGGAATGAGATGCTTTTGCCATGAGCGGTGGCTTCACCTGCAAATATGTCTTCAGCAGTGAAGGGGCAACATAGGGGTGTCCATGGTTTATCCACAGCCCTGCACTTCCTCAGCTATGGCTAAAAATTATAAGTATTCAAGCAATCGAGGAAATAGATAAGTTTCTTCTTCATGGACTTTCATTGAAGGTTAAGACCTGGGAGCAAAAGAACTAGAGTCTTTATAGGGGTGACACAGGGGAAGGAGAAAACCAAACCACAATCCCTCCTGGTGCCCGTGGAGATGTAGTAAAGATACAGTTCTTTTCTACTAGCTGTTTCTGGGGTTTTGTATTATTTTTTGCAAAATACATGAACCAACCAAGACACCTTATGCCCTCTGTCCTGGAGACCTAGGTGTCTCACTCCTGCCTTCTTCTCTTAAGCACTGTGAGTTCAGTGCTTCCTCCCCGGAGAGGGGACTGACACACAGGCTCCTTCTGGATCAGGGAGGTTGGAGGGAGTCACCAGGTGCAAGGCGGGGGCAAGCTTTCGAGTTTTTGAAGGGCTTTGCTGCCAAAGGAAAAATGATCCTGAACTTAGACTGAGTGCACTTAACGTTTCAAGGGGGAAAACCTCTGGGGCTAAAAAGCAGCTTTTAGCAAACAACGGCTGTGACGAGTTCTGGTATCAGTGACTCTCCAGTAAATTTCCCTGGGGTGGGACTGACTTCTGACAATGGATTTATCCATGTGGACTTGTTTCTGGCTCAAAGTAAGTGAAAATGAAGGGAAGATATTGGACAAATCTCAAATATAGCTAAGCACTCTTTAGGCAGATTCTAATTCTATCCCATTCCTAGTCTCATATGAAATGAGAGGAGCTGACAAACAACTTCCTGCATGCAGTTTACGGAGAAACTTAGCAAATGGGCCACGTCAAGAAGTCAGTGCAGTTCTTTAAGGTGTAAAACTTGACAGGAACTGTGGGACCGGTTAGCGGATGGACAGGTCATCTAACTAGAGGGCTCAACGTAGGTTTGTCCTATCGTGAGCTTGTCACCAGCCTCCTTATCTGGGAAATATATGCTAGTGTCAGTGCTTTTTGCCTTATTCTGCTTTCCATCTTCTCAGATCACTGGGAATTTTCCATAGAAAGTTCTCTTATTGACTTTCATATGTATATGAAAAGTAGCCTTACATATATATATATGAAATATGTATATGAATATTTTGTGAACATATACATATTAAATATGTTAAACATGTAAATATTAAATACAAATATTCAAATAAATTTCATATAGATATATTTCATATATATGAAATATAGATTATGAATCATACACATATATGTGAATTGTTCACAACTGTCACTTTTCATGATTATAAAAAGTAGTACAAATAGGAAGAAATATCACAGTGGTAGAGAGAGGTATATCCTAGTCTCTCTCCCAAGGTATAATCACAGTCAATCATTTAAAAGTTTTACTCTCATTCTCTCCATACATGTAAATAGTGTACCAACATCTCTGCTTCTTGATATATCAACTTAAAATTTTCTCTGACTCCTTACTCTGAAAGATGAAGAAATGATTCTCTTTCCTCCCACTCTGCTAGCCACATTTGATTTTCAGATATATTTTTATTATATATAGTATATTAACAGTTTTTATTGTCTTGATTTATCAATATTAGGAAGGATTGAGTCCCTCCTTATTTTGCAAGGTTAGAAATGTAGTACCCAGACAGTTCACCAAGTTCTTCTCATTGCATTATGTGTTTTGGTTTATGTTTTATTTGTTGTTGGGCTTTTTCATTTTTGTGTATTTTGTTTTGTTTTTTTTACCTTGGCCTGTGAAATCCCTACGAGAGACTATTATGAGGGACTTTTCTCTGTATCCTCAATGCTTGCAACACCTGACACATAGTAGGGGCACAGTGACTATTTGCCTTTGAAGGAATTTCACATCCTGTCTCAGCAGATAGCAGAGGGGAAGAAACCAGTTTTATTAATGTGATCCCCAAAGTAGCCACTGAGAAATTTATGCTCCCTGGGGGAGTAGGAGCTTTGGATTTAAGTTTACGTTTTGCGACATACTTCCTGGTTAGTTAGAAAAAAAGATATTCTCTTTCAGACCTTCTTACAGGCATCGAGATACATTTATAATCTAAAGAGAGAGAAATAAACAAGCATTCCTGGGGTAAGCCTAGGTCTGTATAGACATGTGTACAGAGTATTTATTTATTTATTTTTATAAATTTATTTATTTTATTTATTTATTTTTGGCTGCATTGGGTCTTCGTTGCTGCACATGGGCTTTCTCTAGTTGTGGTGAGCGGGGGCTACTCTTTGTTGCGGTGCATGGGCTTCTCATTGCGGTGGCTTCTCTTGTTGCCGAGCACAGGCTCTAGGCACGCGGGCTTCAGTAGTTGTGGCTCACGGACTTAGTTGCTCTGCGGCATGTGGGATCTTCCTGGACCAGGGCTCGAACTGCACTGGCAGGTGGGTTCTTAACCACTGCGCCACCTGGGAAGCCCTGTACAGAGTATTTAAAAAATAGGCTTCTCGCGGGTGAATGGATGGGCTTAGTTATAATAATATCCTTTGGGTCTTTGATGTATTTATTGAGTAAGAGAGAAACTCCTTTCTCTAGGAGAACAGTATGAACTTGGATAGGAAAAAAAAAAAAAAGCGTTTGAGAACTAAGAAAACCTCAGTTATTTGTTTTTTGTTTTTTAAATCCAAAGCCTTTACCCTGCTCTTTTGGACAAACCAATTCACTGACTGTCTAGAGGGCCCTGGAAGTGGTAGGAGGTGGCAGAAGAGTTTTTGTGAGGTTGAGTTTGTTCCAAGTGACTTGAGAAAGCAGATATTAAACATATTTGAAAACTGTGCTGGATAACTTGTAAGAAATTGTGGTCCATGGTTATATGATTCTATATCATATAACAAGATGATGGGAAATGAAGCCCATCTTCCATCTGTAGAAGAGAAAAGAAGGGAATGTTTGCTCAGAACACCTACCTGTCGGGCACCTAACAGCTTCTGGAACTGCTCGATTCATCTTTGATGTCTTCTTAGATTCCAATTCAGCTAACATTTATTGAGCATTACTATGAGCTAGAAACTTTAATATATTACTAGTTTACTCCTCACAGAATTCCTGGGTTAGGGGGTGAGGGGAGTGGTGCACGGCTTGTTACTGAAATGCAGTCATTTAGGTTTAGAAGAGCAAACTGCTTTGCCCAAGGTCACATAGCCACTTTCTCATGGCAGTGCAGGGACATTTTCTAGATTTTTTTCTTTAGATTTTTTTTTCACTCTGGTGATGTTAAATACATCATGTGTTGCTATGGTAGCCGGTCTTTTGATTGAATCCAGAGCAATGCAAAGGGTAAAAACAAAAATGCATATTGGACCCAGGCAGACCCCAAGGTCGTGTTCCTTGGTGTCATCTTCATCGGGGATGATACTCTTCAGTCTCCTGGGGAACTGAAAGTAATTAATTACTGAAAGTTAATTGTGTGATCACCGACAGCGGCCTCTTGAGCAGTGAAGTTACGTGCGGGCGGGCAGTTGTCATCTCAGATTAACCAGGGTCACTAGAAACATAGTCAGAGTTTCCATAATACTCTTTGTGACTCATAGCAACTCCAGGCAGTTGTCTAGATGGAACTTTGGATAGGGCCTGAAGTGCTTTATCAGGATTCAGCTCATTATATTAAAGTAAATCTTTATTCTTCTTCCCATAAGAGACCAGTGGGAATATCCCTCCCTCTTTGTGGTGGAAAGGAGTCATTTGAAGGGAGGTTATCTCCCAGGGCCATTGCTTGGCTATAAAGCTCCGGTCTTAGCTGGCCCCATCCCGAATGAGCCTGATCTCTATCTACATGGCTTTTCCCTTGTTTCAGTTTTCTGGCCTGAAGATTATAAGAATCCGTGCCCATAGAAAGGATCAGCAGTCTGCAGGAAATCTGCCCAAAGCCAACTCACAGTGTAATATAGAGACAGTTACTGATAAGTGAGGGTGACTCAGTCTATGGCATCAGGAAACAACCCACTTAAAGTATAACAAATGTAAAATGATCTGTAACCTGGAAGTTTTAACTTCAGAGAGTCTGTTAAAATGAGAGGAGATCTTTTACTGATAATAGTATAAATACAAACAGATGTAATCTACAAACGAGACATGAAACAGAAATTCCCCAGCCCTCCTTGGTTTTCATCCTCAATCCACGGCTCCCTGATCCTTGTTGCTGGGGTCACTTCAGTAGGCCTCAGAGGCTGAATCTGAACTTGTTCTCCAGTACGTCTCCTGACAATAGGCGAGAAGAAGTTTACGGCCCTCTTGTCTGAGGGCCCATTGCAAATTAACTTTGCTATCCACACGTTCTTGAGGGGCACTGTGGCATAGTGGTTACTGTCGTGGGTTCTAGGTTCAAATCCTGACTCCCCCTGTGGCCTTGGGCAGCTCATTTAACTTTTCTTTGCCTTGGCTTCCTCATCTGTAAAATGGATATAACAGTGGTTGTGCGGATTAAATGAGCAAATATACATAAATCATATGAGGGAGTGGCTGACATTGAGTAAGTGTCAATAAAAGTTAGCTATTCTCAACACCATCATCATCATTATCACCCCAGGCATCTGTGTTCCTCACCTGTACCATAATTCTGTCTCAGTAGCCCACTTCCGTATCTGGACTCTGTGAGGCTTGCATTTCTCTGGCCAGGTCTCTCTCCTCCCCAGGAAGTAGTGTCTTGCCTTTAACTGGCAGCTCACCCGGTGTCTTGTGGGTCCCTGCTCAGGGTCATGCACAGGGAGACCCCCATCTTCCAGAGCACCTTGTTACCTCCTGCTGCACCTTCCCATGCTAGGTGCTCGCTGGATACCATAGTCAACCTCTGGGCTCAGCTGCCTCCTAGCAACTGCAGGTGGATTTGCTGCTTCAGCACCTGATCCCTCACTGTGGGTCTGATGCCACGTTAGGCCCTCTGGCCTTAGGAGGTAACTGGGCCACACTCAAATATAAAGAACTTGTTGATGACCAGGGACAGGGTATCCTGAATGATGCGTCACAGGTAGCTAGTTGATTAGGCAGATGCTTATGGATATAATAAGAGCAACAGTCATTAGCATTAAAAACACTGATAAAAATGTTATCAGTGTTGAGCCCTTCCAGCTTTGCGTGACTGTGTGTTTGGAAGGGCTCAATACAGATATATTTTTATAACATAAATGTCATATATTTATTGTAGAGAAAGTAGACAATACAAATAAACCAAAACTTAATTGTAAAAAGAAAACTTCTATAACTCACCTTCCAGACATAACACTTTTAGTCTCTCTCTCTCTACACACACACACCCCACACACATAATCACTTTTTTCACTTAATGGATTGTGGACTGCTTTCCATGGCATGAAATATGCATTTATATCATCAAATATCGAGCAATTCAGAGTGATTCTGAAGGTGTGTTGTTTCGTGGTCCAGCCCATTGGCACTATGTTACGGATGGGTAGAAAGAGGTTAAACAGACTGGCTAAGTTTTTGTGGTCTGCAGCTTCTAATTCTGGTAATTGCCACTAGGTTAATTAGGGTGGCTTCTGGCTGGAGCCTCATTTAGAGCAGCTTGGCTTTACGTAGTTATTTGAGGAACGGGACCTTTGGCCCACTTGTTCTGGTCTCTTTCCATTACAAAAACCTGCCACCCACCCAGCAGCGGATCTGGAGTTTCTAGCGATGGCCGGGGTGGCTGGTCAGCATTCTAGGCTCTGTCTCTGTGACACTGTGGGACCTCTGGTAAGGTACGCCGCTTCACCACACCTCTGTTTCCTCATCTTTAAGTTAAAGGGGTTGGATTTGCTTTTCTTCTGCTCTTACACTGTGATTTCATGTTAAGTAATTTGGCGTGTGATTGAGGCTTGGGAGTGGCTCTTAATTGCGGCTGCCTAGTCTGGTGCCAGGCTGGCTGCACCAGAGGGAGCACTCCGAGTGTATATTCCTTAGCCTCTTGCCCACCCTCCACTGGGGCGAAGCCCGAGAATCTGTATTTTTAACACACCCCTTAGCGATTCGTTCTCATCGCAAGGATGGTACTTAACTCCCAAGCTGCCCAGCTGATCCCATCCTAGTCGAACTTCGGTTCTGGCCAAAGGGTTGTAACAAGCATCTTAACTCCAAATCCTTCACGGAGGCAGCTGGTAGTGCTGGAAGCCTACACGGTTCCGGCTTCAGGACCACCAGCAGCTTGGCTTCCAGAGCCCTTGGAGACAGCCTTCCCCAGCCTGTCAGCTTCTCACCCTTTGTCAGAGCCTAGCCGGCCCTGCCCATCCTTCCGGCCTTTTTCCCCACCAGTTTCCACCACGTTCTGCTTCACATGGTTTCTTGCTCCATATGGTTTGGCTCAGGCCGCAGCAGGGTTATGACCACCCTGAGTGTCTGTCCCAGCAGCCTCTCCAAGTGCCCTTGATCAAGCAGGGGATGTTTTTCCTTCCACCTGGTTTCATTTCTCCCTCTGTTCCCTCATCTTCCACGAGACCTGATGTTTCTGATACATACAGTAGATTTCTTTCTAAATCCTTCAGGACGTGAGCTATCATATTAGCAGTTTACTCCAGAGACTTCTATACAGAGCTTTTCATATTTAAGGGGCCAGATGCCTTTCCCGTCTGATTATTAAAACACCCCCTCACCACACACACACCTTACACTTAAGCAGAGTGTTGCTAGTTTTAAAGAGCTAGATCCTAGCTTTAAAGGAGAGATTGTGATCTTATTTCACATTTGCTCATATTTATCATTTATAAATGGGACTTCCCTGGTGGCGCAGTGGTTAAGAACCTGCCTGCCAATGAAGGGGACACGGGTTCGAGCCCTGGTCCGGGAAGATCCCACATGCCGCGGAGCAACTAAGCCCGTGCGCCACAACTACTGAAGCCCGCGCGCCTAGAGCCCGTGCTGTGCAACAAAAGAAGCCACTGCATTGAGAAGCAAAAATATATATAAATGAATTAATTTTTTTAAAAAGAGATATTTGTTAAAAAAAAAAAAAGAGAAAGAAAGAAAGAAACCGTCCTGCCAGATTTACTGAATAATAATCCTTGGAGGAGGGATCCAGGAGTTTGCATCTCCCAGGAGCTCTCTGGGTGGTTCTTTTGCATGTCGAAGGCTAGGAGCTCTTGCTTTAGACGGTGGAGAGAATTTAGACCAGAATTTAGACACAATGGGAGGACACTGAGAGAGAGCCTGGTGGGCACCAGACTTCTTGGGGTTCAATCCAGCCTCTGTCCTCACTGGCTGTGTGGCTGCTTCATGCCTCAGTTGGCTCACCTGTGAAAAAAAATCTAAAAATACCATATCAATCACATTGGTCATCGTGAAGATTAAGTTAGTTAATATGTGACATATGCTTAAAATAGTGCCTGCACCTAGGAAGAGCGCTGTACATGTTTGCTGTGAATATTATCCCACGCACAGGAATGGCACGAACAAAGTCAGACAGATGGAGATGGATGGCCTCTTTGAGGGAGGCGAGCAGACCACTTTGTCAGGAGCAGGTTTGGGTCGGTGGTTCTCAAATTATGGTATGGAGAAACAACACGGGGAGCGTGTGAAAACTTTAGCGTCCTTCCAAAGTTTCTAATTTAGTAAACTTGGAATGAAGCCTTGGGATCTGCATTTAAAATTTTCGATACAGGTGATCAGCACATTTGTAGAACCCCAGGTTTCGGTGGAGGAGGACTGACATTTAACATTGGAGAGGTCTCCTGGGATTTGGCTGGGGCCATGAAGAGATATGGACGCTAATTGCATGTTTAATATCTGCTTTATTAGGTGTGTCCAGAAAGCAGTAGAAGTATCTGGGAGGTACAATGTGCATCCTACAACAACAAGCCGTTCATGGGCCGGTTTTATGAATGGGAACCGTTTGCAGAAGGTAAGAATAGCCCTAGCCCTGTGCACAGCAATTATTTTCTGTCTGTTCTCCAACCCTGTTGCCCTTTGGTTATTGCTGGAGGAATTGGTGTGATCCTGGCTAGAGTGACAATGAGGGAGAAAGTGTGACCCCCAGGGCAAGGGGGAGCCGGTAGGGGTCTTTACCAAAGGTAGGGGAGCTCAGGTGACACCTGGACCATCAGTCAGATGGATGAGGCATTGGCTGAAACAAGCAGTGTCTGATGCTGGCAGGATGAGTGAGACAGGACAGGGTTTGTGGAATGGGTTAGAGCGAGAGTTTCAAGCTAAGGTTGTGAGGAGTGAACAGGGATGGAGTTTCCCTTTTCCTTGGTTCCTGCTACAAGCGCTGGTGTGGTGGCTTAAGGGAGCACGTAGAGTTGTAGGGTTGACAGTTGTTTGGCTTTTGTGCTGGGGGAGCCTTCAATGCTTTTTCCAAAGATGAAGTGTGGTAGGTAGCCATTGCCCTTGGGACCAAGGTTCCTGCCTTTTCAAAATGATGGAAGATCTGATATTGGTAGAGCTTCTCAGTGCTGTTCTACATCTTGGAGTCACTTTCCTTTGTTGAAGCGCAGATGATAACATGGCTTTTGGGCTGAGAAGTGTTCAATTCTGAGATATATCTTCCCATCGCAGAGAAAGTAGGCTCCAAAGTGGTGATGGGTCGAGCAAAACGTGTGGGGTTCAATACCGACAGCCATGCTGGCCAGAGGAGAGAGTGCAGCTGCCCTCAGTGTTCAGCTCAACGTCAGCCCAAGGCAGTGACTGGGGCAGCTGGACTGGGCCACAACCCAGTGTGTGGAACACGGCTGTTATGTCCGAGCTCTGGAGAAATTGCCCTGGGGAGGGCTTGATAATGAGTTGTGCGGATTCCATTACAGAATCAATGTCCAAATGTGGAAGGTTGTGCCTAGATGTCAGCCCTTGAGGAGGAGAAGGCAGGATTGATGTCTGCTGTGAAATGGGATGCAGAATTATTCTTGTCTGTGCATTTTTCTCAGAGAAGAGTCTGTAGCCTTGTTTGGGTTCTCAAAGTGGTCTCATGACCACTGCCCACTAGAATTGCTGAAGAACCTTCTAGAAATACTGATGCCTGGGCACCACTCCCAGGGACTGTGATTTAATTGGTTTGGGGTACAGCCTGGGCATGAGGATATTTTAAAGATCCCAAGTAATTCTAATGAGCAGCTGGAGTTGAGAACCTCTAATCCAAGAGGGAGGCAGGATTTCAGAAGAGCTGGTGACTCTGGCTTAAATTAAAGGCACAGAATCATGGGTGTTTCATAACCTGTGAAATATATTCTTGTGTCAGAACAACAGTACGTGTCAGTGAGCATTTTGTCTGAACTGCACCCTTGCTTTATTGCTGGCTGTGGATAATAATAGCTGCTTTGCCGTGATTCACTGGGAAGAAAGGCGATTCCTCCAGCCGTGCACTGTGCTCCCCATTGTTTCCCCTGGAGCTGGAGCCCCGTTGCCCAACCCTCTCTGCTTAGTTCAGGGAGGTCATCTGCCAGCCGGCTGATCCTGTCAAGCCTGGTAGACTCAGGTCTAATGTCAAAAGCCCTTTGCCTCCCGCAAAGAAAACTTGTGCTAATATTTTCCCCTATTATCAATATTCCCTGTGGATGCCTGCTATCGTCTGGTTTATGTATGATTCTCCCTTTTCTGTTCTTTTGTTTGCCCTGACGTGTGCTGGACTTTAATTGTGAGTCCTGGCGGGGGGAAGGGAGGAGGCTTTTTGAACATTTGATTTAACTTTTTATTTTGGAAAATTTCAAATGTATGTAAAAATAGAATAGTATAATCGTATAATAATAACCTATTTACCCGTCACTTAGTTTCAACAGTTATCAACTCATGGCTAATCTTTTTCATATATAACCCACCCACTCTTCCCCATCCAGATATGGGGAGCTATTTGAATTCACATTATATAGCATAATTCACTGGTGCATATATTAATTAGAACTCTTGGTTGTTAGTGACCGAAATCCAACCTACCTATATATAAACAAGAAAGATATTTTGTTGGTCATGTTACTGGGAAGTCCAAGAGGTGGGCTGGGATTCAGATATGGCTGCATTCCAGGGATTCAATAATATTAGGACCCTGCTTTTCTCTATCTTTCTCCATCTCTTGGGTCTGTTTACTTACTTCTCAGGTGGATGGGCAGGCTTACATGGCTTTGAACTTGCAATCACAGTGAGAAAGACTCTGTCTTATCTAGTGCTGTGGGTTGAATTGTGTCCCACAAAAAAGATATGTTTAAGTCCTATCCCTGGTACCTATGAATTTGCTTATTTGGAAATAGGGTCTTTGCATGGTAATTAAGGTGCAAGTTAAGAAGAGGTCATACTGGATTAGGGTGGGCCCTTATCCAATATGACTGGTGCCCTTATAAAAAGAGAAGAGGCACAGAGGCACACATACAGGGAACACTCGGGCACAGAGACAGAGGGAAGATGGCCACGTGACGACCAAGGTGGAGATTAGAGTGATGGCAGCTCAAGTCAAGGAGCACCAAGGATTTCGGGAAAGCACCCGAAACCAGGGGAAGGCACAGAAAGGTTCTTCCCCAGAGATTGCAGAGGGAGTGGGGCCCCACCAACACCTTGATTTTGAATTTCCAGCCTCCAGGACTGTGAGAGAATATATTTATGTTGTTTTAAACCACCCAGTTTGTGGTAATTTGTTATGGCAGCCTAGGAAACTAGCATGCCTAGTGATGGTTTCAATCTCAGAAAAACCACCCTGTGATCTTGTTTGGATCATATCCCCATCCCTGGACCTGAGTTCAGGGCCTGAGGGGGTCGTTGGGCTAACTCAGGTCATGTGACCGACCCCCTGGTGGGAAACACACATCCCAGCAAGCGGAGGTGGGGAAGAGGGGATGGTGACAGACAGAAAAACAGAATCTTCTACAGAAATTATTATCTACTTTTTGGCCATAAGCCCTGAAAGTTTGAAGAAGGCAATTAGAATCCTGGTATTTTACAAAGAAAAGAAAAATGCAGACTAGCAGCAGACTGAAGAAATCAGCTATCTTCTACAAAGTGTTCGTTACTTTGCCTAGAAAATTCAGCATTCTTTAAAAATATTTATTGACGTTAATATGTCTCACACGCCTAGAAGAGGATCCCATAGTCACCGAAGCTGCATTTACTTTGGCTTTCTTTAAACAATTCTTCTTGCTGCTAAGATTGTTTTCCTGATTTTGTCCTCTTTCCTCTTAAATGACTCCCAGGCTGACCAGTGGGAGGAAGACGCTGTTAATGTTTCTGCAGGGTGTTCATACTTTACGGCTGGATTTTGCATTGGGCTCTTGGTTTTGTTTGGAAGTCTACTGCTATTTGCACGTGCCTACTTAGGGAAACAGCTGCACTCATTCAGTCCAATGCCACACAGAATAGTAAAAGCAGAGTACACTGTCTGATAAACACATTAATTTCTCCACATGCTTCTTCTTAGGCTTTTAAATGCATTTCCTGGATATGGTGATCTGTCCTAAGATAATGCGTCTAGGAATTTTTCTCATAGACCTAATACCGTAAAGACGATAGAAGTAGAATTTCAGTGCCTCTGCATCCCTGTTTACTCAGGACAGCGATAGTTCATGCCTGTCACCCTAGTCCCCCTTCGTTCAAAACCTCTTTGGACAATAAATTATATGGTCAACCTAACTATAATGGGAAAGTCTTCTTTAATAGGAAGACATTTTTTTAGGTGCATTGGGGAAAATTGTACCTGTTTTCACGACTAGAGTGTTGGGTCTGGGCGGCACTAGAATCTAGAGTTTTTCTGGGTCGCTGTGGGCTATTCAGCAGCAGGCATCAGTCTTAATCCATAAATCAGGGACAGCTTTGTATTGGAGTACTGTAAGTGCACTGTGTGTCCTCAACAGCTGAACTAAATAGAGTGCAGATCTAGAAGCCAAAAGTGAGGCTGAGTCAGGAATTGGAGGTTGCTAAGTGGTCACGTGACCAGGGCCACTGTATCTGTCAGGCCTTAGTAGCTCATGCTGCAGGAACAAAGAGCCCCCAGATCCTAATGAACAAAGAACCTCCAAATCCCTAATGACATGAACAAAAGTTTGTCTTATGCTTATGCTCCCTGTGTAATGTAGTAAGTATTCTTTTCATTCGGGGACCCAGGCTGATAGAAGCTGCACCTCAACTTCTGCTTCCACTGAAGCAGGGAAAGGGAGCAAGTGAATCACACATGGGTTCTTAAAGCTTCTACTGGAAGCGATCCCTGTTGTTTCTGCTCACATCTCATTGGCCACAGCAAGTGGCATGTCACACTGAACTTCAAGGGCAGCAGGGAGGTACCCATCCCACTGTGTGCTCAAAGGAGGAGAAATTGAATATCTGTGACCAGCCCTAATGACTAGCACAGGCAGCAACCTCCAACAGTGCCTTCCTTTTAAGGCCAGGAGACTTTTATTAGGCTGCTTGCAAGGAGAGTAGATTTTGCTCCAGGAAATATTAAAGGTGCCACATAGTCTCTAATAGCCACAGAGCCCTGAGCCACTGAGACCATTTCTTCTCCTTGACTAAAGCTCCGAGGGGCAGAGGTGGAATGTTGGCGCCCAGGTGCCCAGCTGTGCTGCTGACTCCCCCACCAGTCTGCCCTGGCACAGGTACTCCACTGGCGTGTGGGGCAAGGGCTGCCATAAACATGGACAGTATTATCCAAACTGTATGACATGAGGAAGGAAGGCTTAGGACCAAGTGCTGGTGAACCTGGGATTAGGATGCTCATGTTTTAATGAAGCACCTTCATTCATTCCTAGGTACCTGCAATTCTCCATCCTACAGCCCACCCCTCCTGCACAGACAGTTCATAGTCATCAGGGACCTTTCAGAGTGGACAGGGAAGGTCTAAGGGTAACAAGAGGAGTTTTCCAGTAATACCCACCGCGAGATCCATTCTCAAGCTCTCTTATCCATGCCTAGGAATACCTGGCAAGACTAGGCCATGGTTGCTTACATATGAGTGTATGAGTGTATTATTGAGGACAAAGCAAAATCCTGAGGGCAACCTCTTGTGAAAACAAAAGGGTGATTTGGGTTTTATATATGTTGAGTTTGAATGAATGGTAGCGAGATGCCCAGCAGGAAGTTGGGGATGTTTAAGGGAGATACCTTAGGGTTGTAGACCTGTATTTGAAGTCATTGGCTTTGGTGTGATAATTAAAGCCACCGTGATGGATAAGACCTTCAGGAGAGTGTAGAATCATGAGGACAAAGGGATCCAGGAAGGAGCTTTGGATTATGCCCACTTTAAAGAAGTAGGGGAAAGAGAGTCGACCATGAAAGGAGCCTGAGAGGAGGTGGCACCAAAGCATTATAATGCCTTATATCATCTCTTACAGTAATATAGTCTATTGTGGTTTATAAAGTTCTCTTATTACATACACCACAGTGGGGAACAAATGAGATCATAGAAATTGCTTGTATTTATTGAGCACTTACTACGTACCAGGCACAGCTCTAAATGCTACTCATTTACTCCTCACAACAGCCTTGTGAGGTGGGTACTATTATCAGCCTCATTTTACAGAAGAAACAAAGTATATAATAGTTAACTAACTTGCCCAGGGTTATCCAGCTAGTAAGTGATAGAGCCAGGTTCTAAACTCAGAATCTGGCTGCAGGATCTCTACTCTCAATGTGTATGGAAGCCAGGAGAAAGATGTGTACAGTTGTGAGCATTTAAGACCAGTCTTTGGGTACCTGTTTTCCTCGTAAAAACTGTCTGAGTAATTAACATTTAAATTTTCTTAAAACAATGAAAGAAGGGGCAGTGGGGGAGAAGCAGTCATAACAGCTTAACACAGCAAGAGGTCAAGGAGAGAATGAGAACTGAGAAAATAAGACTAGGATAGACGGTTGGGAAAACCACTGGAAAGAAATTAGAGAGGGTAGCTGGTGAATAGAGCTAGCTCACTCTTTTAAAAATTGCCATGAAGAAGGCATATGGAGACTGTTTGCTAGTTTAAGGGGAAAGAGGAAGGTTTGTTTGGAATGGTAGAGAAATGAGCTTTCTGTAGATTGAGAGAATGAAACTTAGAAAGAAGAATAAAGGGTTAATAGAATGGTGCCTATGAACGTACTCTATCCTAGAAGAAAAGGTGGAAAATAGGCACTTTTTTTCCTCTTGGAAAAAGTATGTTATTGTTTCTCTGCATTCTGTTAGAGAAAGCTTCTTCACCATTAAATAAAAATGCATTTATTCGAGAGAAATGAAAGCAATCCTAGGTCCATAAAAAATATTTGTTTAAGAATGTTCACAGCAGCTTTTTCCATAAAAGCTCCGAACTGGAAACAACCCAACTATCCGTAAACAGGAGACTGAATAAACAAACTGTGATACCTTCATACAATGGAGTATTACTCAGCAATAAAAAAGACCGCTCTACTGATGCAGATAGCAATCTGGACGAACCTCAGAAACATTATGTTGAGCAAAACAAGCCAGATGTAAGAGTACATACTGTCTGATTCCTTTTATATTATGTTCTAAAGTAGGAGAAATTAGGCCAAGGTGATAGAAGTCAGAACAGTGTTTGCCTGTTTGGGTGTGGGGAAGGATTAGCTGGAAAGCAGCATGATAGAACTTTGTGGAGCGTTGGTAATGATCCAGATCGTGGTTGGCGTGGTTGTTACACAGGTGAATATAGCTGTCAAAACCCATCAACTGAATTCTTGTGATCTAGGCATTTTCTTGTATATAAATGATACTTTAAAAAGTCCATTAGATTCTCTTTCCTCCTCTCTGTCTTCATCTCTGTGTTCCTAAAAGTGAAATTTAGAGCCAGTATAAATTTCACCATTATAGAACTATTCTAAGGCTTGCTGGTTTGCCCCTTTTCCTCTCATTCTTTTTTAAATACTCTTTATTACTGATCATGGAGAAACAAGAGGATTTTAGGGAGAATGGACTCAGATGCAGAGTATCATTTTTGGAATCATTTAGGATCGATTGATCATAGGGCCTTGTTGGGCCTGGAAATCCTCAGGTAGGTCTGGAATCTGAGGAAGCAAAGCTGCACATCTGTATAAGTTAGCATTCTTTTTTTTTTTTCCTTGTAAGCAACAGACACCAATTTTGGCTAAGTCAAACGCAAAAGAATTTTATTGGAAGCATATGCAGTAGCTCCGAGAATCAACAGGAAGTGTGCAGGACCAAGCTGGGTGAAGGACAGAAACTGAGGAAGCTCTGGGGATCCAGGTGGACAGAACTGACGGTCTTACTTGTCTGCTGCTGCTGCTGCAGTGGATAAATTCCAACAGGTTTCTCCATCCAAGAGTCAAAACCCTGGAAATAAGAGCCCTATTGGCTTGCTACAGGCCACATGCCCACTCCTCGGCCGGGGGTAAAAGGGTGGGGGGGGGTCCTGACTGACATTCCCAGCAAGACTACACACAGAGGGGGAGAATTAATTTCCAAAAAGGAAATCCTGGTGCTGAACCAAAAGAAGGAAGAATGGATCTTGAAGGGCCCCAAACGACCAATGTCCATGACAGAAACTCACAAGTCAGGATGCCCATCTGGTTTGTCAACTGTCCTTTCAGCAGTAGGCTCACAGGGCTTCTTGACACCTCTGAGGGATTATTGGAATTAGGATATTACGTTTGAGTATCACTCGTTTGTTCTCCTTGTGTTTATGTTTCTGCAGATTTCTACAGATAGGCCTCCTTATGCATGTATGGCATGTGACTGTGTGGGTCCCCTTTGCTTCCACACATTATCAGGCATAATTCAGGTTGACCAGTGTGCATTTATTTACAGAGGGGCACAGGAGAGAGGCTGGTGTTCTGTGGTAACCTTTACCATCCCACTGCATCCTGTGTTGAGGATGATGACCTCAGGGGGAAGGGAACGGGGGTTAGTAATGGTTCTGTTCCTTCCCCCCGATTTCCGTAATCCTGGTCACCCTCCCGCTCCCCAGCGGGATTATCTACGTGAAGTACACCTAGAACACGTCTAGTTCTTGCATCCACACTGTGTTTCTCTGTGTATCTGAAGAGTATGAAAGATGTAGGGTGGAGCACACGGTGTCACCTCTGTGAGTCTCTTTTCCCTGGGAAATTTAGGATTTAGAAAGGGAAAGATTGTTCGAGGGAGAATATCGCCCCTGCTCTAAAGTATTCTGGAAGGTGTAAATGATTCGTGTAAAAGCGATTTCTTTCCTGGCGTTTGAACCAGCGTCCTTCTAAGTAATAGTAAAGAAAAGCCTCAGGGTATATTTCAACATCTAGTAAGCAGATTAGTCTAAATGTGAGTAATTTTGAGGATTGAAAACCAAGGGTAGAGCTTAAACCCATTGCAAAATACTAAATAATGAGACCCAATCCTGTCATTTCTGTCTTCTGAGAAGCTCAGCTTTCTTCAAAGACTGCCTCATCTTTGTGGTGTCAGGATGGGCAAGGTCAGATGTCACTACAGTGTTCCTATTCTACAGACGCAGGAACTGAGACTTCAGGTTGGATGGTTTGCTCCAAGTCACAGGATAAAGTAGAAGGATCAGATTAAACAAGAAGTTACATAACCACAGCCTGCTGATTTCAGAGCAGTCATTTGCCTCAGGGGCTACCAAAGAATTTCTCTCTCTGTGCAACCAAGCTGTGACTAATTCGGTACCTTTAAAAACAAACAAATGTGGTTTGTTTTTGTTTTTTTTAACATCTTTATTGGAGTATAATTGCTTTACAGTGGTGTGTTAGTTTCTGCTTTGTAGCAAAGTGAATCAGTTATACATA
Source organism: Delphinus delphis (assembly GCF_949987515.2). Lineage (NCBI taxonomy): Eukaryota > Metazoa > Chordata > Mammalia > Artiodactyla > Delphinidae > Delphinus > Delphinus delphis. The sequence continues at coordinate 132,116,929 of NC_082684.1, read as the reverse complement.
TACATATGTCCCCATATCTCTTCCTCTTGCATCTCCCTCCTCCCCACCCTCCCTATCCCACCACTCTAGGTGGTCACAAAGCACCGAGCTGATCTCCCTGTGCTATGCGGCTGCTTCCCAGTAGCTATCTATTTTACGTTTGGTAGCGTATATATGTGCACGCCACTCTCTCACTTTGTACATTGACTAAGACTTTTCCAGTAAAGCCTGGGGCTCTGTCTTAATCCCTTGCAGCACAGCTCTGTCACCCTCTGAGCAGAGGCCTCTGACTGTAAATTGGTAGAGCTGGGTCCCAAGGGAGTGGTCAGGACGTTTGGTTGCCCCTTGCATGAACATGGAGACATTAGTATGGGGCCAACGTCAGGAGGTTTTTAGAGTTAGAGGCCTTAGGGCTAGAAAGTAATCAATGAAAATGCAATTTCTGTTTAAACTGTAAATCCAGCCCATGCTTTTGCATATTTATCAGAGATTCTCCCTCATCTGCATAGTCCCTCCCCCAAAGCTATTAAATAGCAACCATACCTGTCTGTATCTGCTTCTTAGAAATTCCATGAGTGAGAACATTCCATGAGTCAGTGGGACTTGTTTACAAAGGATTAAAGGAAAAATCTGATGTGTATCTGTGGTTGGGTGGGAAGAAGGGAGAGAGCATGCTTCAGCATTCCCAGGCAGTCTGCTTCACCTTCCTCCTCACCTTGCCTACACTTTGCAATAACAGCATTCTCATAATGCCACTATAATTCACCCTGGGATGATATTTGTTGCCTGGCTACCCTTTGGAGCCACATTGAATGAAACCTCCAGGTTCCCCCTTCAGATACTTGAAAGCAGCCGTCTTGTCACCCTAAATCTTATTTCACCAGCCTGCTGAACGTTTATTTCCTTCAGTTGATTCCTTATGGATTGGAGCATGCAACTTGTTTATCGTCTTGGCTATTCTCTTTAGAATCAGTACGTGAGTCATAACAAGCAGCTCTGGTTGAGCGTGGCTCTGATGTGCTGGGCTCGGGAGCAAGGAGTGTCACTGGGATTGATTAGTGATGTCTCGCGCAGGTGTGGGAAGGGAAAGGGCAGCCTCTTTTCTGTCTTTACAGTTTTTTTATATATATTTTAATCTTATTGGAGTAGAGTTGATTTACAATGTTGTGTTAGTTTCAGGTGTTCAGCAAAGTGATTCGGTTATACATATGCATATATTCATTCCTTTTTAGATTCTTTTCTCATATAGGTTATCACAGAGTATTGAATAGAGTTCCCAGTGCTATACAGTAGGTCCTTGTTGGTTTCTTATATATCGTAGCGTGTGTATGTTTACCCCAGGCTCCTGGTTTATCCACCCCCACCCCACCCCACCATGTTTCCCCTTTACTAACCTTAAGTTTGCTTTTGATATCTGTAAGTCTGTTTCTGTCTTTCACGTTGTGATGATATAGGTGCCAATTAACCCTGTTAGTTGTTTGAAAATTTGGGATGAGTTCCTATTTATTGACCAGAGATGAGACTCTTAAATGATTCACAAAGTTTGCCAAGCAGTACATAGGTCTTGCTTCAAATGCAAGTATAAAGCTTCTGATTTTAGAATACAGTAATCAAGGAAATGATGCAAATAAATATAAGGAACACATCATTGTACTAGTTATGTCTAAAATGTGTTCACATTTAAAATGTAAGTAAAAACCAAATAATGTATAACTGTTTGTAATTTTCCAAGAGAGGCCTTTTAGGATGGCTGAAATAGTCAGGGGAAGGCCTGCTTTCCCAGAGTGATCCTTTAAATTAAGGGTTCTTTCAGGGGCCCAGTGTATCTAGAGGTGGAGGGACTAACCCAAGGACAATTTCTAAAAACTGGATTGCCTGATACTGAAGTGTGCAATAGGTTTCTTTCTACCTTTGGAATTGTATTTCCCGTCTGCATCTGAGGCTGTGTCTACTGCAGCAAAACAAAATGAAGTAGTGGCAGGGACTTCCCTGGTGGTGCAGTGGGTAAGACTCTGTGCTTCCAATGCAGGGGGCCCGGGTTCGATCCCTGGTCAGGGAACTAGATCCCGCGTGCATGCCGCAACTAAGAAATCCACATGCCACAGCTAAATATCCTGCATGCTGCAGCTAAAACCTGGTGCAGCCCCCCCCCCCCCAAAAAGAAAGAAAGTACAAGGCAAAATTTTTAAAAAATGAAGTAGTGGCAATGATTTATATTTGAATTATCCTGCTTCCAAACCCAGCTATTCTCAGCCTGAACTACAGAGAGCACTTGTCATCATGTCTTGAGTTCTCATGCATCATTATCACGCCTCTTTCCTGCAAACCTAGGTGACATGAGCAGCTAACTATTTGAGGTCCTTTGAACCCAAATACTTAGCAACAGAGTATATATTGAGATGTATGGTTTTCTTTAAGATTACTAATTGTGATACGTAGCCTGATATTATAAGGCTTTAGTTCACAACCATTTCTGTTCATATGGGAGACATTTCTGGATTGTTGGATTTCCCCTCTCTTTCTTGTTCTGTGACTGTCACAGCTCCATTCTCACCCATGATGGAAACCAGTGATCTTTGGATGGCCCACCGAAGGAGACGTACATTTCTGGCCCTTTCTGTGCTGGAACTAACATGGTGCAGGTTCTGTAGCTCCCCCGGGGCAAAGCAGAAGTACTCTATTATATGATTCATACTGTTCAGCTCACCCTTCTCTGGTTAGTGCTTAGTGTTTTTACTGGATTTTTCCATTCTCTCTTTTTGGGTTACCACATACACCCATACACATACCACCACCACCACCAAAACCCCCTGTGAGGAAATCACTGTATAACTTTGTTGACAAACACGTGTGTGGATACGTTTAAATAGTTCAGAGGTAAAACAAGGAAAGGCCCTGTATAAATTCTACTTTTGAACTAAAGACTAGATAGTGGTTTTGCAAATGTAAGTGATCGATAACTGATTAGCTTTGGAGCTGATCAACAGACTTTACAACTCAAGATTGTTATTTAGTAATGAATGACAAGAAAAGTTTAGGAAAGCAAAATTCTACATTGTACTCAGTTAATATTTTTTCTTTTCAACCTTGTTGCAAACGGTTTTCATCGCGGAGGCATGGAGGAGAATTGTGAGTAGACACCGATTGGGAAGGGATTGCAATTGGGAGGGCTGAAATAGAGCAGGTTATGGGGGTGGAGAGAGCCGGGCGTTTCAGGGGTCAGAACCGCCAGGCAGACAAGCCTTGTCATGAGCTTGGTGAGGCCAGAGGTCACCAACAGACAGGGCAAGAGACTGGCAGGGCAAACCATAGATTTCACATGGTTACCCAATTCATTTTTGCTTTTAAGATTTTATCAAGTGAGCCATAATTTATTGGACTGAATCAAGTTTTGTTCAGGGGAGCGATTAAAGTTTGGGTTAATCCCTGGAAACAGCTTTCGTCTGAAGTCATGTTCCAGCAAACGATGTTTTTTTTAAAAAAAATATTGAGCAGCACATTAAAAATAGGTCAGATTTAAACAGGACAGTGGAGCTTTGGTTTGGGGGAAAACTTGCAGTCATTACTAAGAGATGTGTCTGTTGTGAGCATTAGGCCTGCCAGTCTTTAGGAAAGGGAGAAAGTGGAGGGGAGGGCTCTGACCCACCATGCAGTTCATGTAACCTCTTGATGCCAAAAATGAGAAAGGAGAAGCGTATCTGATACATACAGCCCAAATTCCATTTGTACTTAAGGTTACGTAAGTGCTCATCATGTAATAACTCTGGCCCTCGCCCAACGAGCGTGTAGATATTGGCAGCTTTGCATGCCTAATAGATCCCCATCAATCAGTCACGATATCTTGTCCCACACCCAGTTGCCTTGTTTGTTTAAGCTGGCTTTGGAGGTTGTATAAATAGCTTTAGCAACCTGCTGTCGCACTCCTGGTGATCAGTGGCACCTTCAAAAAATCCCTTGGCGTGTTCTCAGGACTCGAAGGAGTAGAACTTGACCCACTGATGTTTACCATGGTTATCAGTTTTCTTCCCTGTATGTTCTCGTGCATTCCAGGCAGGGAGCATGGAGGGGCCCCTGGGGTAACTGCTCCCACCCTGGCTCTCTGGACCTGCCAGGCCTCTGCCTTTCAGAATCAGCTAGTGTACTGTCCCACCTGATGGAGCCTGGCAAGGGCTGCCCAGGGACTGCCAAATGAAACTGTGCCTCAGGACTGGACAGGTGAATTCAAGTTCACACAGAAAAGAAAGGTGCACTTTTTCTCCTTAAAAAGTGAAAAAAAATAAAGATTGCTACAACATGTTGGCGTTGATTCAGGCAGCCACCTTTTGTTCTGTGTGAGGGATAGCCTTAGGGTAGCAGGAAGGACAGTGGACAGAGGACACAACCCCAGAGGTACCAGCTGCAGCTTCCTTGGACCACAGTAAGAAACAGCTTCCTCCCGTTGAGAAGATCCAGTGAGATGATGTGTATGTAGCATGTGTATAAAGGTTGTAAGTTCCACTATTGATGACCAGGTGCCTGCGTCCTCCAGGTGGAACCTGGAACAGTGAATAGTATGGTGCATATGCAGATGTTGGGAAAGGCATTCCAGGCAGAGGGAACAGCACAAGCCAAGGTGCAAGGGTGGAAAATACAGAATGCGTTAGGAGAAATCAGGGAGTGTCCTTTGGTTGGAACAAAGGGTGTTTAAAGGGAAGAAATGCAGGATAAGGTTGGGCTGGAAGTTTGGGGCCAGATTATGGAGGGCCTCAAATAGGAGGCTAAGGAAATTGGACTTCATTTTACAGGCAGTGAGGAGGTATTGGGGTTTTTTTAAAGCAGGGGAGTAACATGATCAGAGCTGAGCTTCAGGAAAATTAATCTGGCAGCAGAATGCTGCAAAACAAGAAGGGATATAAATAAATAAATAATTCGAAAATTTGGCAGAAGTGTTTTCAAATACGTTCTGAAATGTACATGCTATATATTTTGAAATGATAATATCTTTCTTGTTCATTTTTTTTTTTCTCACAGCAGCCAAATTCCTTTTTCATTCCCTCTCTTTTCTTTCTTTTCTGTGTTCCCTCCCTCGCTCCCTCTTCCTTTGTTTCTTTCTCTCGCTCATTCACTCTGTCACTCCTTCTCTCCTGTCTGCCTTTCATGGTGGGTGTTGCTTTGGCGGGGGTGAAAACCGAGCCAGAGGTTGAGGGTTCCAGCACAGTGCTTCCAGGAGGTCCAGCCTTCTGGGGCCTCTGCGCCTGCTGTGACGGGGTCCCACTACCGAGGGCAGCGGAAACATCCAACCTTGATTGTCACCAACCCCGACCATACAAAATATAGGTATTTTGAATGAGCAGGCAAATTCCTGTATTTCATGTGGACAGTGTTTCTATAATCCAATTTTCTGGACTCATCACCAAAAGGTTCAGTCGACTTCTGTAACGCTTGGGTTAGGAAGAACAATGGCATTTCTATGGGTTTTATCGGTATGGCCCGTGTCCTTTGCTCAAGCAAATTTGATAAATGTGTTTAGACCCTAGGTGTTTCTAGATTTCACTTGCAGGTTTGTGACACTGTGTGAGATCCCCTGGCTGAGATATGAATCTGAAAAGTCTGCTTTGCAAGATGTGTGTCCGGAAAAGTGTCACTTAGCTTTATTTTTCTTCACTTATTTGTGCATTTGCAACAATGCTCATTAATTAGTTAGAAAAATTTTGCTTGTTTCTGTGAAAAATGGCAGTCAAGTGAGATATAAACCTATCATGAGATGTGAAAGTATGGTTAACTTGTAGGGTGTAGCATAAGGCTATAAACAGGAAACTCTCCGTGGATATTTGATTCCTGAAAAAGCTGGGAGCCTCTATAAATATTTTTCTGTTTGTGAATCTGGGAACTCAAGAAGGTTCCAGATATATGCCTCAGGAATGTCAAGAGTCTGCTGTAAATCCAAATTCACAAGACAGATAAATTATTGGATGACTATTCAGATTGCAAAACAATTTTTCATTTTATTAAATATTTACTCTTCATATTTACCCTAGAGAAGTTCTTTAAGGAAATATAGTTAGTATTTGATTACAGACATTCAATATATACAACTGTTTCTTTTTTGTTTTCTTTTTAGCATCTTTATCGGAGTATAATTGCTTTACAATGGTGTGTTAGTTTCTGCTTTATAACAAAGTGAATCAGCTATACATATACATTTATCCCCATATCTCCTCCCTCTTGTGTCTCCCTCCCAACCTCCCTATCCCACCCCTCTAGGTGGTCACAGAGCACTGAGCTGGTCTCCCTGCGCTATGTGGCTGCTTCCCACTAGCTATCTATTTTACATTTGGTAGTGTATATAAGTCCGTGCCACTCTCTCACTTCGTCCCAGCTTACCCTTCCCCCTCCCTATGTCCTCAGTCAATTCTCTATGTCTGCGTCTTTATTCCTGTCCTGCCCCTAGGTTCTTCAGAACCTTTTTTTTTTAGATTCCATATATATGTGTTACAATGGTATTTGGTATTTGTTTTTCTCTTTCTGACTTACTTCACTCTGTATGACAGACTCTAGGTCCATCCACCTCACTACAAATAACTCAATTTCATTTCTTTTTATGGCTGAGTAATATTCCATTGTATATATGTGCCACATCTTCTTTATCCATTCATCTGTCAGTGGACACTTAGGTTGATTCCATGTCCTGGCTATTGTAACTAGAGTTGCAGTGAACATTGTGGTACATGACCTTTTTGAATTATGGTTTTCTCAGGGTATATGCCCAGTAGTGGGATTGCTGGCTTGTATGGTAGTTCCATTTCTACTTTTTTAAGGAACCTCCATACTGTTCTCCATAGTGGCTGTATCAATTTACATTCCCACCAAGAGTGCAAGAGGGTTCCCTTTTCTTCACACCCTCTCCAGCATTTATTGTTTGTAGATTTTTTGATGATGGCCATTCTGACTGGTGTGAAGTGATACCTCATTGTAGTTTTGATTTGTATTTCTCTAATGATTCGTGATGTTGAGCATCTGTTCATGTGTTTGTTGGCAATCTGTATATCTTCTTGAGAGAAATGTCTGTTTAGATCTTCTGCCCGTTTTTGGATCGGGTTGTTTGTTTTTTGATATTGAGCTGCATGAGCTGCTTGTAAATTTTGGAGATTAATCCTTTGTCAGTTGCTTCATTTGCAAATATTTTCCCCCATTCTGAGGGATGTCTTTTCATCTTGTTTATGGTTTCTTTTACTGTGCAAAAGCTTTTAAGTTTCATTAGGTCCCATTTGTTTATTTTTGCTTTTATTTCCATTGCTCTAGGAGGTGGGTCAAAAAGGATCTTGCTGTGATTTATGTCATAGAGTGTTCTGCCTATGTTTTCCTCTGAGACTTTTACAGAGTCTTGCCTTACATTTAGGTCTTTAATCCATGTTGAGTTTATTTTTGTGTATGGTGTTAGGGAGTGTTCTAATTTCATACTTTTACATGTACCTGTCCAGTTTTCCCAGCACCACTTATTGAAGAGGCTGTCTTTTCTCCATTATATATTCTTGCCTCCTTTATCAAAGATAAGGTGACCATATGTACGTGGGTTTATCTCTGGGCTTTCTATCCTGTTCCATTGATCTATATTTCTGTTTTTATGCCAGTACCATACTGTCTTGATTACTGTAGCTTTGCAGTATAGTCTGAAATCAGGGAGCCTGATTCCTCCAGATCTGTTTTTCTTTCTCAAGATTGATTTGGCTATTCAGGGCCTTTTGTGTTTCCATACAAATTTTGCAATTTCTTGTTCTAGTTCTCTGAAAAATGCCATTGGTAGTTTGATAGGGATTGCATTGAATCTGTAGATTGCTTTGGGTAGTGTAGTCATTTACACAATGTTGATTCTTCCAATCCAAGAACATGGTATATCTCTCCATCTGTTTATATCATCTTTAATTTCTTTCATCAGTGTCTTACAGTTTTCTGCATACAGGTTTTTTGTCTCCTTAGGTAGGTTTATTCCTAGGTATTTTATTCTTTTTGTTGCAGTGGTAAATGGGAGTGTTTTCTTAATTTCACTTTCAGATTTTTCATCATTAGTGTATAGGAATGCAAGAGATTTCTGTGCATTACTTTTGTATCCTGCTACTTTACCAGATTCATTGATTAGCTCTAGTAGTTTTCTGGTAGCATCTTTAGGATTCTCTATGTAGAGTATCATGTCATCTGCAAACAGTGACAGCTTAACTTTTTCTTTTCTGATTTGGATCCCTTTTCTTCTCTGATTGCTGTGGCTACAGCTTCCAAAACTATGTTGAATAATAGTGGTGAGAGTGGACAACCTTGTCTTGTTCCTGATCTTAGTGGAAATGGTTTCAGTTTTTCACCACTGAGAATGATGTTGGCTGTGGGTTTGTCATATATGGCCATTATTATGTTGAGGTAAAGTTCCCTCTATGCCTACTTTCTAGAGGGTTTTTATCATAAATGGGTGTTGAATTTTGTCAAAAGCTTTCTCTGCATCTATTGAGATGATCATATGGTTTTTCTCCAATTTGTTAATACTGTTTATCACATTGATTGATTTGTGTATATTGAAGAATCCTTGCATTCCTGGGATAAACCCCACTTGATCATGGTGTATGATCCTTTTAATGTGCTGTTGGATTCTGTTTGCTAGTATTTTGTTGAGGATTTTTACATTTATGTTCATCAGTGAGATTGGCCTGTAGTTTTCTTTCTTTGTGACATCTTTGTCTGGTTTTGGTATCAGGGTGATGGTGGCCTTGTAGAATGAGTTTGGGAGTGTTCCTTCCTCTGCTATATTTTGGAAGAGTTTGAGAAGGATAGGTGTTAGCTCTTCTCTAAACGTTTGATAGAATTCGCCTGTGAAGCCATGTGGTCCTGGGCTTTTGGTTGTTGGAAGATTTTTAATCACAGTTTCAATTTCAGTGCTTGTGATTGGTCTGTTCATATTTTCTGTTTCTTCCTGATTCAGTTTCAGAAAGTTGTGCTTTTCTAAGAATGTGTCCATTTCTTCCAGGTTGTCATTTTATTGGCATAGAGTTGCTTGTAGTAAGATCTCATGATCCTTTGTATTTCTGCAGTGTCAGTTGTTACTTCTCCTTTTTCATTTCTAATTCTGTTGATTTGAGTCTTCTCCCATTTTTTCTTGATGAGTCTGGCTAATGGTTTATCAATTTTGTTTATCTTCTCAAAGATCCAGCTTTTAGTTTTATTAATCTTTGCTATTGTTTCCTTCATTTCTTTTTCATTTATTTCTGATCTGCTCTTTATGATTTCTTTCCTCTGCTAACTTTGGGGTTTTTTTGTTCTTCTTTCTCTAATTGCTTTAGTTGTAAGGTTAGGTTATTTATTTGAGATGTTTCTTGTTTCTTGAGGAAGGATTATATTGCTATAAACTTCCCTCTTAGAACTGCTTTTGCTGCATCCCATAGGTTTTGGGTCATCATGTTTTCATTGTCATTTGTTTCTAGGTATTTTTTGACTTCCTCTTTGATTTCTTCAGTGATCTCTTGGTTATTTAGTAGTGTATTGTTTAGCCTCCATGTGTTTGTGTTTTTTACAAATTTTTTCCTGTAATTGATATGCAGTCTCATAGCATTGTGGTCAGAAAAGATACTTGATATGATTTCAATTTTCTTAAATTTATTGAGGCTTGATTTGTGACCCAAGATGTGATCTATCGTGGAGAATGTTCCATGAGCACTTGAGAAGAAAGTGTATTCTGTTGTTTTGGGGTGGAATGTCCTGTAAATATCAATTAAGTCCATCTTGTTTAATGTATCATTTAAAGCTTGTGTTTCCGTATTTATTTTCATTTTGGATGATCTGTTCATTGGTGAAAGTGGGGTGTTAACGTCCCCTACTAGGATTGGGTTACTGTCTATTTCCCCTTTTTTTGGCTGTTAGCATTTATCTTATGTATTGAGGTGCTCCTATGTTGGGTGCATAAATATTTACCATCTTATATCTTTTTCTTGGATTGCTCCCTTGATCATTATGTAGTGTCCTTCTTTGTCTCTTCTAATAGTCTTTATTTTAAAGTCTATTTTGTCTGATATGAGAATTGCTACTCCAGCTTTGTTTTGATTGCCACTTGCATGGAATATCTTTTTCCATCCCCTCAGTTTCAGTCCGTATGTATCCCTAGGTCTGAAGTGGGTGTCTTGTTGACAGCATATATACGGGTCTTGTTTGTATCCATTCAGCCAGTCTGTGTCTTTTGGTTGTTGGATTTAATCCATTTACATTTAAGGTAGTTATCGATATGTATGTTCCTGTTACCATGTTCTTAATTGTTTTGGGTTATTGTAGTTCTTTTCCTTGTCTTGTGTTTCCTGCCTAGAGAAGTTCCTTTAGCATTTGTTGTAAAGGTGGTTTCGTGGTGCTGAATTCTCTTGGCTTTTACTTGTCTGTAAAGGTTTTAATTTCTGTGCCAAATCTGAAGGAGATCCTTGCTGGGTAGAGTAATCTTGGTTGTTGGTTTTTCCCTTTCATCACTTTAACTATGTGCTGCCATTCCTTTCTGGCTTGCAGAGTTTCTGCTGAAAGATCAGCTGTTAACCCTATGGGGATTTCCTTGTATGTTATTTGTTGTTTTTCCCTTGCTGCTTTTAATATGTTTTCTTTGTATTTAATTTTTGATAGTTTGATTAATATGTGTCTTGGTGTGTTTCTCCTTGGATTTATCCTGTATGGGATTCTCTGAGCTTCCTGGACTTGATTAACTATTTCCTTTCCCATAGTAAGGAAGTTTGCAACTGTGAGCTCTTCAAATATTTTCTCAGTCCTTTTCTTTTTCTCTTCTTCTTCTGAGACTCCTATAATTCGAATGTTGGTATGTTTAATGTTGTCCCAGAGGTCTCTGAGACTGTCCTCAATTCTTCTCATTCCTTTTTCTTTATTCTGCTCTGCGGTAGTTATTTCCACTGTGTTATCTTCCAGGTCACTTATCCGTTCTTCTGCCTCAGTTATTCTGCTATTGATCCCTTCTAGAGAATGTTTAATTTCATTTTGTGTTGTTCATCATTTTTTGTATGCTCTTTAGTTCCTCTAGGTCTTTGTTAAACGTTTCTTGTACTTTCTCCATTCTGTTTCCACGATTTTGGATCATCTTTACTATCATTACTCTGAATTCTTTTTCAGGTAGACTGCCTATTTCCTCTTCATTTGTTTGGTCTGGTGGGTTTTTGTCTTGCTCCTTCATCTGCTGCGTAGTTCTCTGTCTTCTCATTTTGCTTAACTTACTGTGTTTGGGGTCTCCTTTTCGCAGGCTGCAGGATCATAGTTCCTGTTGTTTTTGGTGTCTGCCCCCAGTGGCTGATATTGGTTCAGTGGGTTGTGTAGGCTTCCTGGTGGAGGGGACTCGTTCTTGTGTTCTGGTGGGTGAGGCTGGATCTTCTCTTGCTGGTGGGGTGGACCACGTCCGGTGGTGTGTTTTGAGCTATCTGTGACCTTATTATGATTTTAGCAGCCTCTCTGCTAATGGGTGGGGTTGTGTTCCTGTCTTGCTAGTTGTTTGGCATAGGATGTCCAGCACTGTATCTTGCTGGTTGTTGAGTGGAGCTGGGTCTTGGCATTGAAATGGAGATCTCTGGGTGATTTTTGCCGTTTGATATTACGTGGAGCTGGGAGGTCTCTGGTGGACCAATGTCCTGAATTGGGCTCTCCTACCTTAGAGGCACAGGCCTGACATCTGGCCAGAGCACCAAGACCCTGTCAGCCATGGCTCAGAGGAAAAAGGAGAAAAAAAGAAAGAAAGAAAGAAAAACATAAAGATATTAAAATAAAAAAATATTAAAAATTAAAAAATAATTTAAAAAAGAAAAAAAGGAAAGAAAGAAGAGAGCAACCAAACCAAAAAAGAAGTCCACCAATGATAGCAAGCACTAAAAACTGTACAAAGAAAAAAAAAATGGACAGACAGGACCCTAGGACAGATGGTAAAAGCAAAGCTTTACAGTCAAAATCACACAAAGAAGCATACACATACACACTCACAGAAAGAGAAAAAGGAAACAAACAAACAAACAAATATATATATATATATAAAAGGTAGAGAACAATACAAATCTACCAATGATAATAATCTCTAAATACTAAACTAAGATAAACATAAAACCAGGATCAAATTTGATGTAGAAAGCAAACCCCAAGTCTACAGTTGCTCCCAAAGTCCACCGCCTGAATTTTAGTATGAATTGTTGTCAATTCATGTATTCCACAGATTCAGGGTACATCAAGTTGATTGTGGAGATTTAATCCGCTGCTCCTGGGGCTGCTGGGAGAAATTTCCCTTTCTCTTCTTTGTTCGCACAACTCCCGGGGTTCAGCTTTGTATTGGCCCCACCTCTGCATGTAGGTTGCCTGAGGGTGTCTGTTTTTCCGCTCAGACAGGATGGGGTTAAAGGAGTAGTTGATTAAGGAGCTCTGGCTCACTCAGGCCAGGGGGAAGGATGGGTACGGAATGCAGGGCGAGCCTGCGGCGGCAGAGGCCAGCGTGACATTGCACCAGCCTGAGGTGCACCACGTGTTCTCCTGGGTAAGTTGTCCCTGGATCACGTGACCCTGGCAGTGGCGGGCTGCACAGGCTCCCGGGAGGGGAGGTGTGGATAGTGACCTGTGCTTGCACACAGGCTTCTTGGTGGCAGCAGCAGCAGCCTTAGCGTCTCATGCCCGTCTCTGGGGTCGGTGCTGGTAGCCGCTGGAGCTCCTTTAGGCGGTGCTCTGAATCCCCTCTCCTCGCACCCTGAAACAGTGGTCTCTTGCCTCTTAGGCAGGTCCAGACTTTTACCCGGACTCCCTCCCGGCTAGCTGTGGCGCACTAGCCCCCTTCAGGCTGTGTTCACACAGCCAACCCCAGTCCTCTCCCTGGGATCTGACCTCCGAAGCCCTAGCCTCAGCTCCCAGCCCCCACCTGTCCCAGTGGGTGAGCAGACAAGCCTCTCAGGCTGGTGAGTGCTGGTCGGCACCGATCTTCTGTGTGGGTATTTCTCTGCTTTGCCCTCTGCACCCCTGTAGCTGCGCTCTCCTCCGTGGCTCTGAAGCTTCCTCCCACCACCACCCCCCATCTCTGCCAGTGAAGGGGCTTCCTAGTGTGTGGAAACTTTTCCTCCTTCACAGCTCCCTCCCAGAGGCACAGGTCCCCTCCCTATTCTTTTGTTTCTGTTTTTTCTTTTTTCTTTTGCCCTACCCAGCTACCTGGGGAGTTTCTTGCCTTTTGGGAAGTCTGAGGTCTTCTACCAGCGTTCAGTAGGTGTTCTGTAGGAGTTGTTCCACATGTAGATGTATTTCTGATGTATTTGTGGGGAGGAAGGTGATCTCCACGTCTTACTCCTCTGCCATCTTGAAGGTCTCTCCTATACAACTGTTTCTGAACAGTGGAATCCCCTTTTCATGGCATTAGGAAATTTTAAGATAATCATTTCTCCACTTGAAAAATTAATTTACATATATGAAAGGTACTCATTCAGTAATTATCAGTTTGTTTTTTAACCCCCCAAAATTTTGCATCATGAATGATTCTAATTTTCAAAGCTGCTTCATAACAAAGGTTCTTATTTGTTATACTCAGTCATAATCGTATCCAATAACCTTTGGTTTACGCCCATATAAAATAGCCTTTAAAACTCTGATGTGTACCTGACTCTGCTGACCATAGGCCTCAGATTCTATATCAGTCAAATGGGGATACTAGTAGTATCCCCTCAAAGGTCTTTGAAGAACATTAAATGAAGTAATTCATGTACCTTGTGCCTAGTAATTGCTCAATAAATGTAAGCTATTATGTTATCACTATTATTACTATTTTACCAGTCCCCAAAACAAGATCAGTTAACTCAAGCTAAGCAGTATTTATTTCCAAATGAATGTTTTTTATTCAACTTTTATTCAGTATTTAAACTGTTATACATTTTACAAAATAAGAAAATGTGGGCTTCCCTGGTGGCGCAGTGGTTGGGAGTCAGCCTGCCGATGCAGGGGACACGGGTTCGTGCCCTGGTCCAGGAAGATCCCACATGCCGTGGAGCAGCTGGGCCCGTGAGCCATGGCCGCTGGCCCTGTGCGTCTGGAGCCTGTGCTCTGCAACGGGAGAGGCCACAGCAGTGAGAGGCCTGCGTACCGCCAAAAAAAAAAAAAAAAAGTAGTAAATAGCTTTAACTCATCACAAAGATTGCTGTTACCATGGGAGATTTTTTGTGTTCTTTCTTTTTTTATTAATTTTTTTGGAGTATAGTTGCTTTACAATGTTGTGTTAGTTTCTGCTGTACAGCAAAGTGAATCAGCTATACATATACGTATATCCCCTCTTTTTTGGATTTCCTTCCCTTTTAGGTCACCACAGAGCATTGAGTAGAGTTCCCTGTGCTATACAGTAGGTTCTCATTAGTTATCTATTTTAGTGTTGTTTCTTTTTAAATTGAGACTTCTAAATGGAGACTTTAGGAGAAAAAGACCTTTCTGTCCTGTTTGGATCTTTTATCTTAGAAAAGAGCAGCCCATTGGTCTCTTACCAGAATTTCACATTTTCGTTGGATTGAATTATGTCAGTATCATAATATTCTACTTAAACCAGAGGTACAGTGCTTCTGATGCCTTTTCTCTCAAGTGCATTTAATCCCAGAGCAGATTAGTGCGAACCCTGGGTATGTGGCCTCAAGTAACACAAAGAAAGGCTAGGAATGTCTGTACATTCTTACAAATGCATGAGGTTTTTCATTGTACATTATAACATATACATATTTGTCTTAGTAGAAAAATTAATTTATATTGCTTACCACTGAGGGAAAATGTGAGATGCTGTTGTTCAGTTATTTTTAAAAATTGGGTTGGTAAAAGAGTACTAATGCTGCATAATAATATGTTCTAGGTCCAGACAGCTTCTCCTTCTTTCCTGATGTTATAATATTTTGAAAACATAAACTCATACAAATAAGTGTTGGGGCATTGTATGTGGGAAGATGCCCAGAATTTTGCCAAAGAAGTGGTTTCATGCTGTATTTTCAGGCTCCTGAAAATTTCCCTAAGTATTTCTTCCTCTGAGAGACCAAGTTACTCCTATAATATGATGGACCCAAAGCGTTTTTGATTTCAGTAATGAGAAAAACTAGTGTTCTTTGTTTTGGCCATTAATATAAATAAACTGTCTCAAAGACATATAGTTCCTGGGGTCTGTGCTCTTCATATAAGTCAAAGTTTTTTATTGCAGCAGTCAGTTCTGCCTTGCAGTGGTGGGTTGAGGGATTTCAGCCATGAAAAAAAACCTTTCCCAAGGAAGTCAACTTGTGAATATCAAAATAATTCAATGTATCCAGGTCTTTACCCTTTATTTTGAGAACAGTTGCTCCTCCATTAAGAAAAACAACAATTCAATAGTCAGTTTAAGAACATTAGCTGAGATCTAGTCTTTCCTCCAGCAACAGCCAGTATTCAACGAGGTAATAGAGCAAGCTTTTGGATGCACTTTTTATTACAATGTGTCTAAAAAGTTTAGTAGTCAGACACTGTCCTTCTTTCCTTTTAAGGTGTGTTCTGTGTTGAAGCTACAGCAGTTCTGAGTGCACTCACCAGCCTCCATCCAGGCTGTCATTCTCAATTTTAGCCACTGTCTGTACGTTTTCAGAGATGTGAGCACCATTATGATTATGAGTGGAATGGAATGGAATTATCATACCTTACTAAAAATTACTTCATCAGATATTTCACAGCTAAACATTTTGCACATTAACAAGCCTTTACAACAATATTATAAACAGAAGCAGCAAAGACCATAAGTGGACTAATAGTTAATACTTCTCAACTGTCTGGAAAGTTTCTTAGATGCTCCTTTACTAGTCTCTGCTGAGTAGTTTAAAATGTGTTATTTGGTTGTAGTATTGATTTTTTTAGCCTATCTCTTTTTGATCCAAACCAGAAAAATTCATGTATACATATCAGGGCTTCACCAGATGTTCTCTTGACTGAACTTTATCTCCTAAGGTGTTTCTGAAACTAACCCTGAACAAAACTACAAGCAACTTAGGGCTTCACTAACTGTGTTTGCCAATGGCTTGTTCCAAATCCCAACCTTTCTCTTACATTGAAAAAGGTCCTAGTGGTTTTTCTTCAAAAGTTTGCATAATTTATTAATAAATATCATTGCAGGAAACTTTTTTCATGCAGCTAACGCTCAGATTTTTTTCCCACCATAATAAAAAAAGTCAGGTTTAGGTTCATTTGTATATCTACGATGGTAAACTCTTTCTTTGATGTAGACTCTTTCTATGTAGAATGCATTTTTAAAAATTGACATTTACATATAAATGCATCCTATGCATTTTAGACAGATTGTGACCAGTTTGCTCTAAGTTGGGTTTGAGGTAATCCTATTATTATTGTTGTTGTTTTGCTATTGTTATCATTACTTGTTGTCAGTTTTATAGTGAGGAAATTTCAAAACTTGGCCTGATTTCAAATTATTTTGAATTTTGCCTATTATTGTCCACATTTTTGATGGTTTAAAGTTTATACTTCAAACTTCCACTTTTTAACAAATGGTTACCATTCCTAGCAGTATGCTGACTCCCGTTTGGGAAGGATCATACTTGAGTTAAACTCATAGTCACAAATAAATTAACACTAAAAATTGTGTGTACCTGGAAAATATACCAGAGAAAATGAAATACTTAGGAAGCAAAGAGAAAGTACAAGAGTAGCCTTTTGGGTGGTTGAATACAGCAGTGTCAGATGCTTGTATTTACAGAAGGAAATGGAAGAAAGTTCATCATCTTACAGAATACTGTGTTAATATTTAATATTTAGAAAAGTGTAATAGCATCCAAGAAAAACTGAAAATAATATGCTTATTATCCCATAGTGTTTTTATATAAGCCTACCGACCTAGATTTTTACCCATTGCACTATCTGTAATAAGCATTATGGGATAATATTAATGTCCTTACATTCTTCTTTGATATGCATGAGAATATTTTTAAATTTAAATGTTTTATATCCAGAGCAGTTCCAGACATTACCCGAAAAAACAATCAAACTTCACGTGGTGAAGAGAAATAGGAATATGTTCCTGGGAAACTGATAGATGTAGACTTTAAAAACAGCTTTGAGTGAGGCAACATAATATGTTCCACAAACATATTTTGTGGAAAATAATCTTGCACGATTTTGAAACTAGGACAAGCCTCCTGCCACACAGGAGTCAAGGACCACCATGGGGTCAAATGCCAAGAGGATGAACTTGCATATTTCAGATGCTTCATATTTTGCTTTTGATATTCTGAGCCGCTGGAGTCAGATACAGTTCTTCTTGGGTTGATAAACTGTGTTAGGAGACTTCAAGTTCAAGAAGGAATTTTTAACCCTTCTCCATTTAAAAATGAATGGCTTCTATGGCTAAGGGCTAATACAGTTCCTATGATACTTGGGGGAAAATTTGAGGAAGGAAACAACTCCTTTTCACATTTGTGCGATTTTATACAATATGTGCAGCATGCCCTGTTAGTACAGAGAGGCTACCTGCAGAGGATTCTGGGTGATACTTCCTGCAGCAAATGCCCTAGTTTATGCCCAATGAGACATGTAAAATGTTTAGAAAACAATGAATCTTACAATCCCACATAACTGTTTGCTTGGTATTTACTGAGTTCAAGCCTGCGTTTAGATGGTAATAAGGAATCAGTCCTCAGTGAACATTTAATGTGAAAAGAGATAAAGACAAATCAAAAACCTTCCTATCCTGTCGTTTTGATCTCTTTTTGAAAGAAGACATTCTGACCTCAGCGAGGAAACATCAGCTTGGAATGAATACCTGTTTGATTTGGCCGATGTGAATAACTATTCTTTCTGAGGCTCCAAGAAGTAAAAACATGGGACAGCCACTGAAATACACCTCAGAGTCATTCCCCCATTGTACAGATGGGGAAACTGAGGTCTGGAGGTGTCTAATGACCTTCTTGGGTCAAAGGGCGGGTGAGGGTTGGAATGGAGAGTCAAAATAAATACGTGGACTCCTCTCATCATCCCATCTCCTCCTGGTCAAGTCCAGTTGGAAGTCAAAGGGCAAGGACTCCCTCCTGAGACACAGAGCAGGTCAAAGAAAGGCGGAGAATGGGTCAAGGAAGGCAGGCAGAGAATGACACATTGATCACATCCATAATGAAGAACGTCCTTATGAATGCTGATTCAGCTCATTCAGTAAATCACAGTATCTTACTCATCACAACAGCATCTGCATACATTTGAAGCGGCGCCTATGCACATGTGTGAGACTTACTATTTACACAATCTGTTGACAATACTTGGTGCAGTTTCTGTCTTCAGGCTCCCCTCACAGTTACACCAGGACCTTCCAGGGATCTGTGGTCTTCTGCATAAAGAAACAAAGAAAACACTTCCGGTGGGCAAATCCCCAGCTGGTGGAGGTTTCTATTTATTAGTACTGCTTTTTGAAAATGGGAGATGGGTCCTTCCTTGCCTCACGCCCCATACCGTTCCTCCTGAATAGAATAGTAGCTCTGCTTCTATTAGATTAAGATAGATACCAAGGCTGTGCCTTTGTGGGTTCCCTCTTAAGGTCCAATTTTCAAAGGAGCTAGTTAGGCAACTGTTAAGTAAGTATGGAGGACATTAAGTGGACCAATCAGTAATCTAATTATTATGGATAGAGTGTAGAGTTCTAAACTGCCTGATATTGCCTTAGCCTGACACCTTCTCAGCTCTTGTTTGGGGCTCATCGTTCATCACAGGACATGGCTTTGGCTTCCTCCTGACAGGGGAGAAATGACTGGAATTCACTTTCCTATTTTCCTAGCTGGATGATCCCTCCCTGATGAATAATCCAGAATGAAGTGATGGTGCCAGAGCATTGGGGGAGCACCCACACATATTGAACACCTCCTCACCCACCTTTTCCTAAAGCAGATATGCGTCAAACGCCAAAGAATTTTTACCAGTTCTTTCTTTCCCGCAATAGATGGGATAGGGAGGAGGGTGTTGGAAGTTTTGCTCTGGATCAAACTGCCTCGGTCCCTGTACCACGTCCTCTTGGTAGTACTGATGGTGCAAGCTGTCGGTGACGGTGACCATGTGGTCTGTAACCTTAGGGGCAGGTGCTGGTTCATCATGTCCTCTGTTCCTGGCTGAGTAGCTTCCAAGCTGGCTCTCATGGAGATTGTGAGCTGCCTAATGTCCTTTAAATATATTTTCTGTTTAATCCAGCTAGGGTGGATTTGGTGTTTGCAATAGCACAATAGAGCACTTTTAAAATCCATGAATGATGCTGTCATTGGAAATTTTATTCTAAATCCCAGCTTTCATTTGTATGTCGTTTAGATTTTCTTCCCTTTTGTCCTATTAGTGTCTCTTTGGGACCTCCACAACTATCCACTTACTAGGTTACTTTTAAAAATGAGCTTGTTTACAATAACATCCAACACTTGGATAAGTTCTTTGCTTCCAGGAAGCTGAATGCATGGTAATTAGATTTATTTCAGGCTTTGATTACTAAGAAGAGCAGAGATACATCATTCACTAGTACTTAATTTAAAAAATATTTTGATTGTATAGATATCTCTTTTGGTCATAATATATAAATTAGTTACCTTTGAATCTTGTTTATAAGCCATGAAACACTTAATTGCATAAAAAGCTGTTGATTACAAATAAGTAGCCTTGTCATCACGTGTTACAGGTGGCAGGAAGGTTTGTCTCTACTGCCAATTCCAATTAAGTTACTTTTAACATGTATAATCACACCCTAATTGATCTATCTTGAAAATCTGGTTTCCTTTCTTTTTCCTTTTTTAAATTAACTTTTATTTATGAACATATGCATATAATTTAAAAATCAGATAGCCCTTAAAGGCTTATAATGAAAAACAGTATTCCCCCCAAATCCTATCCATTCCCCAGAGGCAACTGTCTTCAACTTCTTGAGCTGTTTCTTTTGGCATTTACCTCCATTTTTCTAGACATGTGAGTTATCCATTTTGAATATTCCTTCTTGACTTCTCGTAAGGTAACTGGATTTAGCATTCTTAAACCAATCACTCCCAGCCTTACTACTGCCCCCTCTCCCCACCTCCCCCCGCTCCCCCCTCCTCCAGCCTTCCCCGTGTAGTTGTAGCTGAACTTTTAAATGGTCATTGTTCATATAATTATGACCACGGAAATACTGTTCACTACAGTTCTTTCATACGTTACCATTATTTCTTTCTAAATAGTTCAATACATCTGTATTTGTCAGAATTCTCCAGAGAAACAGAAGCAATAGGATGTATGTATGTGTGTATATATGTATATATTTACTTATTTATTTGTTATAAGGAATTGGTTCACATGCTTTTTGGAAGCTGGCAAGTCCCAAGATCTGCAGTTGGCAAGCTGGAGACCCAGAAGAGCCAATGGTGTAGTTCCAGTCTGAAAGGCAATAGGCTTGAGGCCCAAGAAAAGCTGATATTTCCAGGGAAGAATTCTTTAATCTCCTGCCTGGGGAGGTGGACGTGTGACTGGTGTTCTGCGAGTCCCTCATCCCTCGCTTCTCTTCTCCACCATGTCTGCTTCCTGAGTCTGCAGCCCCTCCTCAGTTTCTCCCGAGAATAAACCTCTTGCCTGCTCAGAGCGGGAGATGGAGAATACAAAGTGGTCTGGCCTCATAAAGTCACAGTAATGCTGGTTTTTTTCATTTCCCTGATGCCCGTCTTTCATGGAACTTATGCGTCCAAGGCCTGAGCTGCTGGGGTTGTCAAGCTTGTTGGCTTTGATCTCAGCAGATCCTTCATGGCGGATTCTGAGTTTAAAACGTGTACTCTATTACCAACTTTGCTGAAACCTTTGATTTGCTGATGTCTTCTTTCTGTTGCCTTTATCCTTGTGGGTTACAGTATTTTTAATTGCTTTACTGACACTTTAGTAGGGTTTTGGGAGGGAGAGGAAGTGAAGGCTGATAGTCACTCCTCCATGTTTAACTGGATGTGAAAATCTTGGCTTTCTCTTCAGGCCTGAGAAGTGCCCGTGGAGCCCAGTTCCTCCCAGTGGCTGCCTGGGGACTGCGTGGGGGATTCTGGGGCCACCATGCATCCTGGGGTGGGGGCATTTGCAGCCCCTGTGCTGAGTGTTTGCCATCCCCATTTTAGATGTTTGTCCTCCTACCCTTTGCATTTCTTCCTATTTATCCTGCCTTAGTCCTTGCCCTCTTCTAGCTTCTCCTGTGCACATTTATGTTCTGCTGCTACTGCTGCTTACATTTTCAACAAGCCTTTCACACCTCTGTGAGCTAAATGCTCTCAGGTTAGGCTTTCTTTCTCCCGGCCTGAGCCTGCTCTGCTGTGGTAAGTGGGGAGCCGCCGTTTCTTTTGTCTTCTTGTCTGTCCCGAGTGACGTTTTACAAAGAATGCCTGTTAATCTCTGTCTAGTTCAGTTACCAGGAGCCAACTAGTCAGTGACACAAGCAGTTTCCTCCAAGAAGTCAGATTCCTCTTAGAGCTAATAAAGCAAAGAAAATGTGGCCTAAGCAAGCCGAGTTGAAGGGATCCCTTCTCACCTTCGCCTCCGCCACATCAACGTTCCTGTCTGATTGTCTGATCTCATAGGCTGAGAGCTCAGAATCCACTGAGATGGGTTCAGTTCAGGAGGTACCAGGGTTTACATTTTTCCTTCTCAGAAAGCATCTTGGCCTAAATGTTCCCCATCCTGCCACAGGCTTCCCGTCTCTCCCTAAGTGTCAAAGCTGCCATGACCATCTCGGTCCCTTACTATTCTTGGTCTGCAATGTCTATATTCACATCAGGGCTCTATGATTATCCATAATGTAAACGGCTGGCCCCAAAACGTATGGCCTGAGTTTATCCAAGGCCCAAACAATTACTAAACATTCCTTTTAGATAGAAGACAGATTTCTTTCCCTTGGCAAAGATTTTCTACTGAGATATATTACAGGATGTTTTACATTCTCTTGGTCTTGTAATAACACCACACCCAATCCAGTATTGATGCATTGGTGGCCACTCGGAAGGTTGTTATTTTTTAAATATATATTGTTCTCAGTCTGGGGCTGTCATATCTGTAAAGAAATACAAGCCTGTTTCCCCCTTTCCAGAGTTTTATGACACCTGGTGACTTGGATTAAGTCAGGATAAGACCAAGATCGGGGTGGGTTTGTGATGCCTGCATCAGAGAACTTGAAAGGGCCTGTGAGTGCCCTATAGGCTGGAAGGGATGCTCTAGTTGTGGCGTTTAGATAAGCAGATTGGGCTGGACATCTGTGGTTTCAGTTAGGCGGGAAGGAAATCATCTGGAGTCATCTCTTGCCTGGATTATTCAGTGTCTTCCCTACTGGGGTCACGGTGATCCTGGGAGCGTGATGTTATCAGCTCCGTTTACAGGTGGATGAACACGATGAGACTCAGGGAGGTGGGATGACCTGCCCAGGGTCACCATTAACTCTCAGGGCCAGGATTTGAACTCAGGCCTCCTGACTCCAAGTCTATGCCCTCCAGCTGCTTCCTGAGCCCCTTTCCTGGATCATTCAAGCAAAACAAGCCAGCTTCCTGCTCTTTGAGGGGGAAAAGGGTTTAGTGGGGACTGAATCATTAAAGTTGTATGTTCCCTTTGGTTCATTTCACCAGGTCATCCCCAGCTCTCTGTTTCCTTTTCCGTCGTCACAGATCAGAGGCATTCTGACTCTGTATAAATTCACTTTGTGACACTGGGTGAATCATTTCCCTCTCTGGGTTTCAGTTTCCACCGTAAGATAAGTATATTGGAATTCAGTGGTTCTCACACCTGCTGGTGCTTCAAAGTCATCCAGAGAGTTTTTTTTGTTTTTTTAAGAAACAGCTCTATTAAGGCATATTTTATGTATCATAAAATATAAAATTTACCTATTTCAAGTGTAAAAATTCAATGATTTTTAGTAAATTTACCCAATTGTGCAACCATCACCATAAATCAGTCTTAGAACATAGAATATATGCACTTTCTATCTCTGCAGACTTATCTTTTCTGAACATTTCATATGAATAGAATCATGCAACTTGTGGTCTCTTGCACTTGACTTCTTTCACTTAACATGTCTTTGCGGTTCATTAATGTATTATGTATCAACAGTTTGTTCCTTTTTGTTGTTCAATAGTATTCCGTTGTCCAGATATACCACATTTAGTCTATCTGTTCGTCAGTTTAGGGACACTTGGTCCAGGTGTTGGACTTAGCAGGTAGTGAATAATGCTGCTAAGAACATTCATGTAGAAGTTGTTGTGGGAATGTATGTTTTCATTTTTCTTGGGTACATACCTAGAAGTGGAATTGCTGGGTCGTACGGTAATTCTGTGTTTAACTTTTTAGAAAATTGCCAAATTGTTTTCTA
Source organism: Delphinus delphis (assembly GCF_949987515.2). Classification (NCBI taxonomy): domain Eukaryota; kingdom Metazoa; phylum Chordata; class Mammalia; order Artiodactyla; family Delphinidae; genus Delphinus; species Delphinus delphis. The sequence continues at coordinate 132,093,621 of NC_082684.1, read as the reverse complement.
AAGTGACTGTTCCATTTTACATTCCCGTCAACAATGTATAAGGGTTCCCCTGGGGAGTTTTTTTAAAAATTCTAATTTCTGGGCCTAACTCCCCAGGGGTCTGGAGTGGGGCCCAGGAATTTGCATTTAACAAGCTTCCCAGGTGATCCAGATACATCTGCTCAGTGGTTGTGTGTTTGGACCCACTAAGACCAGGTGGTCTCCAAAGCCTCCCTGAGGCCAGTTGTTTCTATTAGCTTGTGCCTCTAGGGCAAGATGCGTATTCCTGCCAACTATTTCTTGGTGTTTGTCTTTGGATCAGAGAAGCAGTTATGCAGGGCGGGGTTGAGGGAGTTGGCCAAGTCGTATTCATAAATCCGTGCAGCACCTGTCCTTCATTATCCTCAACACGGGCCAAGGCTTTGTGTCCCTGGCTTCATAGCCATAAAATTTTATCACAGCTTTTTATATGTTATCACACTGTAAAAGTACCATAAAATCAAAGTTCCAGTGTTCAGTGCCTCTGAAAGCATCCTCTTTCTTGAAGTTATAATCTTGGTTGCTGCCGTTTTAGTAACTTATTGAGAAGCTTCATCCCAACCTTGCCATTTATTAACTGTGACTGGTTTCTTAATGGCTCTGAGCCTCTGTTTCCTTGTCTGCAGAACGGGACTAATAATATTAACATCATGGAGTCTCTTGTGAGGATTAAGTGAGATAATATGAAATGTAACTAGGATGGGCCTTCGTCCTCTTTCTTGCCCTGTGCCCTGTTTCATTATTATACATATTTTCATGTGCTTGTTGGCCACTTGTATATCTCCCATTATTTCTTTAAAATTTTATTTTACTGTAGTCAAAACACAACATGAGATCTACCCTCTTAACAAAATTTTAAGTGTACAATATACTATTGTTAATTACAGAGACAGTGTTGTACAGCAGATCTCTAGGACTTACTCATCTTGCATAATTGAGACTTTATGCCCATTGATTAGTAACTCCCCATTTCCACTGCCCCAGCCCCTGGAAACCACCATTCTACTCTCTGATTCTATGAGTTTGACTAGTTTAGGTACCTCATATAAGCACAAACACTCAGTATTTGTCCTTTTATGACTGGCTTATCTCACTTAGCATAATGTCCTCAACGTTCATCCATGTTACCACATATTTCAGGATTTCCTTCTTTTTTTTAAAAGACTGAGTACGATTCCATGATTTACCACATTTTCTTTGTCCGTTCGTCCATCAATGGACATTTAGGTTGTTTCTACATTTTGGCTATTGTGACTGGTGCTCCAAGAACATGGGATTGCCAATATCTTTTCAAGATCCTGATTTCGGTTCTTTTGAATACATTCCTAGAAGTAAGATTGCTGGATCATTGCTGGTCGTTCTATTTTAATTTTTGTAGAATCTCCCTATTGTTTTCCATAGCGGCTACACTATTTTGCATTCACTCCAACAGCATACAAGGGTTCCAGTTTCTTCACATTCTTGCCAACATTTGTTGTCTTTTGGTTTTTTTTGAAAATACCTATTCTAATTTTGTAATAACCTGTAAGGGAAAATAATCTGGAAAAAAATAGATATATATGTCTAACTGAATCACTTTGCTGTACACCTGAAACTAACACAACATTGTAAATCAATTATACTTCAATAAATTTTATTTATTTATTTATTTATTTATTTTTGGCTGTGTTGGGTCTTCGTTGCTGCATCTGGGCTTTCTCTAGTTGTGGTGAGCAGGGGCTACTCTTCGTTGCGGTGCATGGGCTTCTTATTGCAGTGGCTTCTCTTGTTGTGGAGCATGGGCTCTAGGCACGTGGGCTTCAGTAGTTGTGGCACACGCGCTCAGTAGTTGTGGCTCGTGGGCTCTAGAGTGCAGGCTCAGTAGTTGTGGCACATGGGCTTAGTTGCTCTGCAGCATGTGGGATCTTCTTGGATCAGGTCTCGAACCCATGTCTCCTGCATTGGCAGGTGGATTCTTAACCACTGCACCACCAGGGAAGTCCAAATACTTCAATAAAATTTAAAAAAAAAAAAAGAAAAAATGACTATTCTAACAGCTGTGAAGTGATATCTCATGTGGTTTTGATTGCATTTCCCTGATGATTAGTGGTATTGAGCATATTTTCATGTACCTGTTGGCTATCTGTATTGTCTTCTTTGTAGAAGTGTCAATTCATGTCTTTAGCCCATTTTTAAATTGGGTTATTAGGTTTTTTGCTATTGAGTTGTAAGAATTTCTTATATATTTTGGAAAACGGTCCCTTATGTGATACAAGATTAGTGAATATGTTTCTCCCATTCTGTAGGTTGCCTTTTCACTCTTTTGTTTCCATTGCTGTACATAAGCTTTTTCATTTGATGTAGTCCCACTCTATTTTTGCTTTCATTGTCTATGCTTTTGATATCATATCCATGAAGTCATTGCCAGGACCAATGTCATGAAGCTTTCCTCCTGTTTTCTTCTAGGAGTTTTATAGTTTCAGTTCTTCCATTTAACTTTTTAATTCACTTTGAGTTGATGTTTGTGTATGGTGTAAGATTAGGGTCCAATTTCATTTTTTTGAACGTGGATATTCAGTTTTCCTAATACTGTTGAAGAGACTATCTTTTCCCTACTGTGTATTTTTGGCACCCTTGTTGAAGATAAGTTGACTATATATGTGTGGTTTGATTTCCAGGTTCTCTATTTTGTTCCTTTAGTCTATATGTCTATTTTTAAGCCTGTATCCTACTATTTTGATTACAGTAGCTTTGTAATATATTTTGAAATCAGGAGTGTGATGCCTCCAGTTTGTTCTTTCTCAAAACCATTTTGGCTGTTGAGGTCTTTTGTGGTTTCATATGAATTTTAGTACTTTAAAAAAATTCCTGTAAAAAATGCCATTGGGATTTTCATAGGGATTGCATTGAATCTGTAGATTTCTTAGGGTAGTGTGGACATTTTAACGATATTAAGTGTTCTAACCCATGAACACAGAATTTCTCTCCATTTGTTTTCTTTAATTTATTTCATGAATGTTTTATAGTTTTCAGTGTATAAGTCTTTCACTTCCTTAGTTAAGTTTATTCCTAAGTATTTTATTAATTTCTTTATTTACTGTGTGCTTGTAAATGAGATTGTTTTCCAATTTCCTTTTCAGGTAGTTCATTGTTAGTGTATGGAAATACAACTGATTTTTGTATATTGATTTTGTATCTTGAAATTTTATAAAATTTATTTATTAGTTCTAACAGTATTTTGTGGGATCTTTAGGGTTTTCCATATGTAAGATCATGTCATTTGCTAACAGAGACAATTTTACTTCTTCCTTTCCAGCTAGGATGCTTTTTTATTTCTTTTTCTTGTCTATTTGCTCTGGCTAGGACTTCTAGCACTATGTTGAATAGAAGTGGTGAGAGTGAGCATCCTTACCTTGTTCCTGATCTTAGAGGAAAAGCTTTCAGTTTTTTTTACCATTGAGTATGGTATTGGCTGTGCACTTTCCAAACATGGCCTTTATTATGTTGAGGTGAGTTCCTTCTATTACTAGTTTGTTAAGAGTTTTTATCATGAAAGGATGTTGAATTTTGTCAAATGTTTTTTCTGCATCTATTGAGATGGACATGTGATTTTTATCCTTCATTTTGTTAATGTGGTATATCACATTATTTGATTATCATATATTGAACCATCCTTGCATCCCAAGGATAAATCTCACTTGGTCATGGTGTATGATCCTTTTAATGCTGCTACTATTTGGTGAGGATTTTTGCATCTATATTCATCAGAGTTGTTGGCCTGTAATTTTCTATTCTTATAGTATCTTTTTCCAGATTTCAGGGTAATGTTGGCCTCATAAAATATTTGGACATGTTCTTTTCTCTTCAGGTTGTTGGAAGACTTTGAGAAGGATTAGTGTTAATTCTTCCTTAAATGTTTGGTAGAATTCACCAGTGAAGCCATCTGGTCCTGGGCTTTTCTTTGTTGGAAGGTTTTTGATTCTGATTCAATCTCCTTGCTAGTTATAGGTCTACTAGGACTTTCTATTTCCTCATGACTCAATCTTGATTTATGATTTTGGTGTCATATCTAGGAATCCATTGCCAAATCCAGGCACATAAAGATTTACCCCTATGTTTTCTTTTAAGCGTTTTATAGTTTTGCTCTTAAATTTCAGGTCTTTGATCCATTTTGAATTAATTTTTATATATAGTGTGAGGTAGAGGTCAAACTTCATTCTCTTGTGTATGGCTATTCAGTTGTCCAAGCATCATTTGTTCAGTCAGTCTATTCTTTCCTCTTTGAATGATCTTGGTACTCTTGTCCAAAAATCAATTGACAGTAGATTCATAAAGGTTTATTTTTGGACTGTCAATTTTAGTCCATTGATCTATATGTCAATAATACCACACTGTCTTTGTTATCGTAGCTTTGTAGTAAGTTTTAAAATTGGGAAGTTTGGACTTCCCTGGTGGCGCAGTGGTTGAGAGTCCACCTACCGATGCAGGGGACACGGGTTCGTGCCCCGGTCCGGGAAGATCCCACATGCCGCGGAGCGGCTGGGCCCGTGAGCCATGGCCGCTGAGCCTGCGCGTCTGGAGCCTGTGCTCCGCAACGGGAGAGGCCACCACAGTGAGAGGCCCATGTACCGCAAAAAATAAATAAATAAATAAATAAAATAAAATAAAATTGGGACGTTTGAGTGCTCCAATTTTGTTCTGTTTCAGGACCCTCTTCCGTTATTAACTGGCCTTCCTACTGTTCTGCAGTACCCACTTAAAACACATTCATTATTTTGCTACTGGACCAGGGTATCAGCTAAGTATAAGTATACTGTAAAATCACCTATACATGTCTGGCCTCACTGTTTTTTTTTTCACTTGATGAGGCTTCATTTCTTCTCTTCTAGGCTTACCTAGATATTCCCTCCTTCAGCGTGGCTAGCACTCTCTCTATCTTCAATCTGGAGTTTTATGTCTAATTTCTCTTTAAGCCCCTGGTCCAATGCTGACCTTTTATTTTAATCCCCTCCATGGTTGGAGAAGCAGAATTTTTGTTGTTGGGTCCCCAGGATGCCCTTCAGGCCTCAGCTCTCCTCTTGTGACCATCCAGCTCAGCTCAGGAGCCCTCTTGGTGTGTCTGAGACCCAGCTTGGCAGCTTCTACCTTCCTCACCTGCCCTGATATAGGTGCTCTTTACCCAGAGTGGGCACCTCTGCATCAGATCTCAATGAGCCTCTTGGGTTTTATTATAATAGGGATTGTCATTTTTACTGTCATCACTCTTGCACCCTCCCATTTCATCAGCATGCATATCGTCTCCCCCAAAGAGATTAGGTGTCTTGTCCCAATTGGGAAGAGTTAAAACCCAGGATAGAACACTTGTCTCTTGATGTCAAGTCCAGTGACACTGCCTTCTTCCTAGGTGGCTGTGTTTTCTGTCTGTCTCTTGAGAAGAGCATGGATATTGAATTCAGACAAATGTAGATTTGATTCTAGCTCAGGCCCTTGCTATAATGGTGTGAAGTTGGGCACACTTCTTAAACCCTTTGAGCCTCAAATTATTCATCTGTGAAGTGGGGATAGCAGTTCTGACTTTACAGAATTAGTACTCAGATCAAATGAAATAAGGAATGAAAACCACCTAGCACAGTACCTGACACAGGTGCTGGATATCTTTCGAAGCCTCCAGTGTCGTTTACAATGATGCTTCCCATTGTGTGCAGTTTCCAGATTCCCACAGATTATTGCATTCCTTCTCAGATGGCTTTCAACTTGGGGACCACCCGGTCTGGTGCCAGACATCTCCATTGTCCCTTCCTTCTGCACCAGCCTGGTGCTCTCAGATTCTGCCCTGGCTTTTGTGAGTCTCTGGTCTGAGTTGTACTTCATCCTGCTGAGCTGGACAGCGCAATTGAGAAACACAGAGCAGAACGGTAATTAAAAAGAGGAGAGCTAGAGTTGGGTGACTTTTATGAAACTGTTTGAAATGTTTTACCATATTTTGAGGTTTTTAAAACTTAGGTCATCTTGTAGTTTTTGTTTTCAAATGCTTGGCTTCTTGATAGGGGCAAGCTAAGCATCGTGGATGCTTTGATATTCTTCAAATATTTGGTCCACTATTTAGAGAAGCTGTGCAGGGTGATGGGGAGAAGGAGGACCACTGGGGCAGCAGCTCCTTTGTTGTCCTGGGCATTTCACCTCTGGCCCCAAACTTGCATGCATCACTGAGCAAAATAAAAACAATGTGCTTAACAGGAATCACCTACCTGAGAAAGCATTTTGGTGACCGCCTACTGTCACTCAAGCATACATACCCCTTACGGTTGTCATGACTACCACAGGCCCCTTCATCAGAGGACTTTCAACCATTTACAGAACCCTCTTTGAAAGGAGTTCTGGCAAATCCTATTTTCTTTCTCTAGTTAGGTTTTCCTTGTATTTTGGCATCTTGGCAGTTTCCCTGCTGGCCTGCCCCTTAATCTGGAACTGGAAGAGACCCTGACCTCTTAGAAAGCAAGTTCTGAAAAACACTGTAGCTGAGGACCCTGGGTAGGGGTGGGGGAATTGTATAGTAAGAGAAAATTGCTGAGCGTACATGCTCTCTAGACCCAGAAAGCCCTAAACTAATGGTCAACTCTCACACTACTAGGGATAAGGAATGGAATTTTCATAAATGTGACTTTTGAAGGTTATTAAAAAACCTGTGTGGAATATATTCTTACACTGCCTCCGTCTGGAACATCCTCATAAATTAGCATCCCTATTGTAAAATGAGGGCCGAGCTTTCATATAAAGAACAGCTTTCTATCTACAGATGTGTTCCCTCCAAATACCTAAAAACAACTTTTTCTCAAATATTATTTTTTTACACTGTCCTCAAGGATTCACTGCTCCTGCATGTTTTTTTGTTTTTTTGTGTTTTTTTCAAAAACTACCTGAGTTAACAGAAGGTCATAAACAGTACCTTTAACTGGGAATCAGAGGAGCATCTCTCCAAGATAAGGACCTTTGTCTAGAAGAGGCTTTCAGAGCTGCACAGGGATGGCTGGAAACTTGGGATGGTTTGATTAATGCTGATTATTAGGGATTGGTTTAGTTGTTATTTCTGGACCAGGTGCTGTATTCATAGAAGTTTCTTATCACTTTTCCTACTAAATCGCTCAGTCCTATCCTAGGCAGAGTTCGACTTTTTAAACCCCAAAGACTTATCAATTTGCCAAAATTATCCATGAAGATACTAATCTAAGAGTTTAAAAGTACCAGTAAATATCTAGAGAGTATAATGTGTTCTTTTTGATTGCTTTGTCTGCTTTAAACTCTTCATGTAATGTCTGGCAGTAGAACAGTATATGAGAACTTAAGTTTCAAATTAAGAAATTACAAGCTACATAATAAAATAAACAGATTGTGTTGGCAAGTTCTAAGGGAGCATCAAAGTGCCTTGATAAACATCTTCTTCCCAAAGAACCAACTCCCAGCTTCTGAAACCACAGCCAGAGGACTCTTTTGCTCTGAGATTTTACCATTGTCCAAAACAATATCTGTTTAATTGGAAAAAAACCTTTTAGGACATAAGAATTTGCTAAAGGAGAAGATAAAATCTGGACAGTGCTTGTTTTATTTAAAATAATCTGTGCCTTTCCTGCAAGAAAAGGGAAACTTCTCTACCCGAAGGGCATTTTCCTCTAATTACCTAAAACTTGCTTCATTAAAGGTTGGGAGTTTTTGTTGTTTTTGTTTGTACTTTCTTAAACAGAAATAAGGACCGAAGGCAAAAGAGAAAAAAATCAGCTCTGATTCCATCACTCAGAAATAACTATTAATTTGTTCTATATGTTATTTAGCTTTTTTAACAAAAACTGAGATCATACTGTACATAATATTGCTTAGCCTGTCTTTCTGCACTTAAAAATGTATTGTAAACAGCTTTTTAGGCCAACAAGGAGAGGCTTAGATCATGATTTTTAGTGGCTTCAAGTATCCTATGTAATGGATGGATCATAATATATTTTATTAACCATCTATTGATTGCTATCTAAGTTGTTTGTAGGATACTACTATTTGAAACAATGCTTTAGTAAACATCTTTGAACACATACCTTTGTGTATTAGGGATAATCATTCTTTTCCATCTTTGCTGTTCTAAAAAAAATGGTATCTCTTAAATTCTTTCTGAGTACTTTTCCAGGTCTTCTGGCTATTTATATTTCTACTTTTATGAATTGTTTCTTGATGTTTTTTGCTAATGACAACTTCTCTTTAGATTTCTAGAAAACTTTTATTTGCCCTCATTTATAGGGGATAAAAGAAAAGCCTGGTTCTCCTTGGACTCTTTTACCTGGCTCTGAACTCTAGACCAGAGGTTCCTAAACATGATGGAACACTGGAATCAATTTCCTGGGGATCCTTAAAAACTATTGGAGCCTGGTTCCCAATTCCAGACATAGATTTAGTTGGGATGGGGTGGGACCACTGCCCTAGCCTAGATCAATCATCAAGCTTGCTTCCATAGTTATATATTTCCTTCCAGTTTGTCCCGTATATATATTTATTTCACTGAGAGCATCTGTACATCTTTTATTCTGCATTTTAAAAATTTCATATTACATCACAAGCAGTTTTCCAGACTCCTTCTTTATTTAATAACCATCATTTTAGGCCCACACAATACTATTTTGAGTTAATTGACAATAACCTATTTTAAATGTATCCTACAAAGAGCATTTCAGTTGATTTTGCTAAAGAAGCCCCTGAGTATAATGGATGCAAACACTGACTCTGGTTTTAGACTGTCTGGATTTGACTTATTAACTCTACGACTGTATGACCTTGAGCAAGGTGCTTAACTTCTCTTGACCTCAGTTTCCCCATCTATAAATGGGGATGATAAAATAGTACCTACTGCATATGATTGTTGTGATGGTTAAATGAGTGACTGTATAGAAGTCATTTAGACAATATTTGTCTGTTAGTAAGTAATCAATAAGGGCCATAAAACATCTCTGAGAATAGCTCTTACAGCACATTATAAGATATGATATATATTTTTTTAATTTTATATTTTTTATATTTATATTTTATAAGATATATTTTTAAGCTGTCTATTATATCCTACTAATATGATTCCATTATAACTCCATTGTAATATGTGTTCCTATCCAGAAGGCCTGATTCCCCTCTATTTACTCTGCTTTTTTTCCAAGATTCTCTTTGCTGTCCTGGGCTGTCCTTTTTCCAGATGAACATTAGAGTGATTCTTGTGCTTTCTTTTGAGAAGTACTTTAGTATCTTTTTTATAATGATTTTCTCTGGGGTATCTGAAGATCTTCTCCAGTAATTTGAGTTTCAGGTTATAACTCCGAGTTTCTAACTTGAGTGTGTGCATCAAGGTAGTTGAACTCGTGTTCTGCTTGGATATTTGCCAGGTAACTATCCTCTCTTCTACTAGCCAGTGGAACTTGTTGGGAAGGAAGGAAACGTCACTCAGTCTTTTCAGTACGTGACATTAGAAAGATGGGGTGCTTTTCGATTCCTCCTGCCAGAGGATCTCGTTGGGGTCTGACTTCAGCTGCTTGATGCCCATGCTGGTGCCACAGCCAACTACAGGACTTTTTTTTTTTTTTTTTTTTTTGCGGTATGCGGGCCCCTCACTGTTGTGGCCTCTCCCGTTGCGGAGCACAGGCTCCAGACGCGCAGGCTCAGCGGCCATGGCTCACGGGCCCAGCCGCTCCGCGGCATGTGGGATCCTCCCAGACCGGGGCACGAACCCGTGTCCCTTGCATTGGCAGGCGGACTCTCAACCACTGCGCCACCAGGGAAGCTCCTAGGACATTTTGATTTTGTGCTCAGACAGGGACTAGAGGGTCTCTCTGTGAGAGCAAGGTTAGGGTTGGTTTATTCGGGGACATATTTCTGAAGACCGAGGTTTAAAGTAGTAGGTTCAAACCCGGAAAATCTTTCTGCACCGTAAGAGGTGAGCTGCCAAGTATTGCTGTCGGAGTCTCCTTTCCCTGGCAGGGCTTTCAGTCCTTGTTTGGTGAGATTTCATGGGCCTGGGGCTACACAGAGATTCTCTTCCCCAGGTTGGAGAGAACGCCAGAAGTGGCAGAGGGTGAGGGCTGGCAGAGCAGACCTGAGATCCAAATAGAGAAGCCAAACTCTGGTGACCCCAAGAAGGAAGGCCAGTAGGTCACCAGAACCACAGGGGCCGCAAACAGGCACTGCAGCCAGAACACATGGCTGGGAAGGCCATAGTCAGGGAGATGAGAAGAGCAGGGCCAGCAGATCCCATCCGACAGAGAGGCTCTGGTCTGCTCCAGAGAGCGGGTCCCATCTCTGGCATGGTGCACACCACCTGCAAAAGGGCCTGCTCACATCCTAGATCCAAGTGGGGTGGTTTGGGGGTGTCCATGGGGAGTAAGTAAGGCAGCAGGTAATGAAGATTTGGGGCTCCTACCCACACTTAGCCCAGTGGACACATCCCTTCTTTGGGCCAGCAGCACGTCTGGCATGTCATGATGTCAGTCACTTCCCCTCATCTGGGGAGATAGTACCTGTTTTCACTCCTTGCAGCACATGGCCCCCCAAGCTCTATGCCTTCTGGCTTCTCATTCAGCCCTTCTCCCACTACCACTCTGCAGGGTGCAGGGGCTCAGGGGGCCTGCCCGTCCCTGTGAAGCCTTGGTTTGGCCCCTAGAAATGGCAGCCTGCGTCCAGAGAACACCACATGCAGCTCTAGGTCTCCCAGCTTCTGATGTAACGTCTGCCTTTGTGCATTGCGTGCCTCTCAAAACCCTTCGCCACTCTCATTCCAAAACTCCCTCGCCCAGGAGGAGACTCTGATGGGCCATGTCTGGGAGAAACCCCAGAATCTGTGTTTATAAAAGCTCCCCACGTGATTCTGGCAGTCAGTACATCTAGCTTCGGGTACCCACCCGTTCCCTGTGCCAGCTGGGATGGTGGCCAAACCTCCAGGCAAGGCCCACATAGATTCCAATTAGGGAGCCGTAGGGCAGGAAGTGGGCAGTCAGCATGGGCTGAGTTCTTAGAGATCTCTGGCAGAGGCTGACGTCTGCTCTGGCTGAAGAGGCAATGGGGAGACAAATGATAAATGGGCTCTAAAGTTGTAAAGGATAATGTGATATGTGTTTGCTTATAAATGTGGACCTCACACAAGCCACTTCTGTGAGTAAAGCAGTACATTTGAGATGAGGTTTCTGCTTATTTGTTTTTGATTTTGTAGGAAGAACCAAGGTGGTGGGCCTGATAGAAATTGGTAGTGGGTCTCAAATGTGTCGCCTCTTCCAGAATCTTCCCTTTCAGGTTTTCCCATATTACTAATTATACCCCTTCTCTGGAGTCTTGCATTTAGTGACGTTCGTCTGGGTGATACTTCCTCCTAACTGGGTGCTGTGCTGGCCTTTGGGAGTCCTTGAGGAGGACGTTTTACAGGTGTTCTAGGTTAGTCCTAGCCTGACATTTTGCCTGGTGTGGTTACTCCAGCTAGTGTTTACCTAGAGAACACCACCAGGCATACGTAGGTCCTTTAACACTCTCTGGGTGTTAAAGACGCCTCTAAGTCGCTCCTCATGCCAGAAACCCCAGGCTGCTCCACTTTGGTCCCAAGGACCACTTTGCCTGGACCCAGAGCAGGCCCCTTTGGTTCCCTTTCCCTAGTCGGCCCTAGTTGTGACCTTCAGGATCAGAGGGCAAAAGTGGAGAAGGACGGGCTTCCCTGGTGGCGCAGTGGTTGAGAGTCCGCCTGCCGATGCAGGGGACACAGGTTCGTGCCCCGGTCCGGGAAGATCCCACACGCCGCGGAGCGGCTGGGCCCGTGAGCCATGGCCGCTGAGTCTGCGCGTCCGGAGCCTGTGCTCCTCAGGAGTGGCCACAACAGTGAGAGGCCCACGTACCGAAAAAAAAAAAAAAAAAAAAGTGGAGAAGGACATGTCCCCCAAGGAAGGGCACTGAGGGTTGAAGAGCAGAGTGGGCCCAAGCTGCCCGTTGCATTTATTCCAGCTGTGGGTAGGGGGCCTCCCAAGGTGGCAGCCCATCCCAGAAACCACCCAGGATGTTGCACTTGCCCTGGTTGGAAAACTGAAAGGACTGAATCATGCAAAGGTCGGGGCCTCTCACTCTTTGTGAAACGTGAGAAAGCCTGTCCCATCTGCTATAACCTGCAGGGCCTTTGGTGGAGACTGTCTGGGTCACCCCTCACCGGGTGAGCCGTGAAGGGGAAGGGGGGAGCCTTGTGCTCCCTTCAGAGGTTGAATGGTGCTTTGACAATTGTTACTTCAGACCCTAAATCCTCTGGTTGGAGTTCAGGGGAGACATCACTTATTCTGAAATTTGCCACATAGAACATAGCACTTCTATTCCAGTGTATCCCAATTAATTCTATTTCCAGTATAGTTATAATGTACGGTATTATCCTGCATATTTAAAAATATGTTTGACAGTAAAATTTTCAGTCTTATCACTAAAATTTTGGCCCAAGTTCTCTTTCCTCCTTTCTGTCTCTTGCCCAATTTGAGGATTCTATCAATGTTTCCCCTCGGGATAACAGAAGAGCATTACCTAAGAACCTTGAAATTATTTTCCAAGAACTCAGGATTTGGAAGACGCCTAAAGGGCTTTCCAGTGTTCTCCAACCTTGTCCATGGGAAAAGGTATTCCATGTAAGAGATCCCTGCTAAAAAGAAGTAACCAAAATGCATATTTGCCGCATATCAGATAATTAATCTCCCTCACAGGCTTGTCGATTTATGCAAAAAGAGTGGTAGAATAGAAAAGATCATTAGTCATCCTGGCACCATGGTCTCATGTTGTTATGAAATAAATATGCTTCCTAAATGGATCCAGATGCTATCAAATACATGCGTCCAGTAAAGACTATTTTCTCTCCTTGGCCTGGGCAATAAACACGAGGCTTGTTTGAAACACTTCTCTTCCATCAGTCGCCAATGGTCCTACACATATTCTTTTAACCTCTTTCCCTAACCGCTCTGCTGCTGGTGAAAGGTAGGCACGTGTTTTCTGATAAGGGTTCTGGGGAGAACCCTAAGGAGCTAGGAGACTTTTCCCCATGACCCAGAGCTGATAGATGATAAGGAAATGAAAATCATATAGCCAGTCATCTACCAATCCGGGACAAAACATTTTTCTCAAAGCACAAATTCAAAGCACGTCAAAGCACAAATTCCAACCCAAGACTGTACCAGTCCCCAGAGGACGGACTTGAGTCTTAGAGGACCCCCTGCAATCTGCCGTGTCAGGACGGAATGACAGAAAGATGGAGACAAATTCAATTACCATTAAACACCGGGTTCTTGACGTGGTGAGCTCTCTTCCCAAGGCCACCCCCAGGAGTTGACTGCAGGGCTGGAAAGCAGAGGGGCCCATCATTGTGAGAGAGGATGGTGTTCGTAGTTGAGGGCAGTGGCTAACATGGCTTTGGAGCCAGACACATATCTTGTGACCTTCAAAGGTACTCTACCTCTCTGAGTTCATTTTCTTTATTTGTTAACTCTGAGTTGCCGGGAGGATTAATGAGGCTGTTATTATAAACTGCACAGTAGCTAGGATGAGCCTAAGATGTGGTAGCTATCATGACCTTTATAACGACATTACCGCGGATGGAGACTCTGGTCATCCAGGAGAAGTATATGAGTATCAAAAAAGCTATTGACTCTAATAGCAGTGATGCTTACACGTGCTGCTAACCACAGGGCCTATTCTGCTAGGAAAGACCTCTCCTCACAGCCTAGGCTTGAAAACTCCGTGAGAGCCGTGATTTCCTCTGTATTGCTCACTGTGTATCTCCACTTACTAGAACAGTGCCTGGTGCATAGTGGGGCTCAATAAATATTCACTAGAACGGATGAGTAGATGTAGGTTAAAATTAGTTTTAATATATGGATAATTTCAGAATTAAAAATATATTCCTTTAAGGGGAAGAGAGCATTTACCTTTTGGAGAAGAGTTTCTCAAGAGAAGCATGTCGTTTTTGACCTTTGATTTATTGTGTTTACCCCTGCCCCCATGCAGCTGAGGTCTTGGCTGTCATCTATCTACACAAGGCTCTCTTCATTTCAGAAGATTGGTACTGACAACCAAGTCGCTGTGGCTTTCATGCCATTATTAGTATCATTTTTCTACATGATCATCTCTTTAGCCGAATTTTCTCTATCAGAACTAGGACTCAGGTTGTCAGAAAAAGCACAGTCCAGGCTTCTACTAACAAAAGCAAATGACAGCTGTCCTTTAAATGAGCTCTTATGTCTTAATACGGATGACTAGATGTATGGAGGGTTTTCCTGCGGGATTCTTCTGTCAGGAGGGGTTTTGAATACAAAGTTGCTGAAAGTCCTATAGCTTTTCCCAGTCTTTAGAGAACATTGACCCTAAGAAAGTATCTGGGTGAGTTAGAAAGGATCATTTTAGTCATACGATCATTGCTCTTTTGAAAGGTTTGGTAAGAGTCAAGTTTATCGAGAAAGAGATTGAATGTCTGCCTTTGGGTAGGGAGCAAGGAGGACTTATTGGTGTGTTTGTTTGTTTTCAAAAGGTGGGTTTAGCTTTAAATGTACTTAATTGGAAATAAAGTTGGGATATTAAGGGAGAGCCATTCAGCAGAAGTTGGAAAAGTGAGAATGAAGAGTAAGATCGAGGCCAAGAATGGCAACAGAGGTAAGTCACTGCAGTAGGAGAATCAGGTGATGTGTGACTTTAGTTATGGCTGGGGCCCTGTCTTGGAAGCAGATTCTCATATAGGCTGAATTTTAGACTTGAGAATTTTAACAATGTACTGGTAAGATTTACCAATGAATACTTCTGTTTGTTATTTTTTTGCTCTGTACCACCAAGGATGATTTCTCTCTGGTGTGGAAAACTGTTGGTTGTCCCCAGAGAGTTTTACCCCCATTTCCAGACTAGTCCCTGCTTGAAAATGGCCCGCGAGTCTGCAGAAAGAAACATGAACTCAACACAAAAGTTACATTTTCACTGTTTCTTTTGTTTGTTTGTTTGTTTGTTTTTAATTTATGGCTGCATTGGGTCTTCATTGCTGCACGAGGGCTTTTCTCTAGTTGCGGCGAGCGGGGGCTGCTGTTCGTTGCCGTGCGCGGGCTTCTCATTGCAGTGGCTTCTCCTGTTGCGGAGCACAGGCTCTAGGTGCGCGGGCTTCAGTAGTTGTGGCACGTGGGCTCAGTAGTTGTGGCTCACGGGCTCGAGAGCACAGGCTCAGTAGTTGTGGCGCACAGGCTTAGTTGCTCCGTGGCATGTGGGATCTTCCCGGACCAGGGCTCGAACTCGTGTCCCTTGCATTGGCAGGCAGATTCTCAACCACTGCGCTACTTTAATCATGAGGTCTTGGAAGAGTCCTTCAGGTTTTAAAAATGTTTGACAACACTTATGAACATGGCTGTAGTTAAAGGAATCCAACCTTTATCCAGAGCTGAAACATTGTGGGATGTGTACAAAACAACTTTCATTTCGAAAGTTCACTTCTAAGTTTCATTCTTAAGTTGGATTCCTCTCTACTTTCCCAGCACCACATTTCTGTTCTATGGGGGAATTTAGGCCACTGCATCCTTATGAAAAACGTTTAGAGCAGGAATCGTATGATACCCTTGCATTACCTTGTACGATTTCAATGTGGTACCTTATTTTTGGTGATCATGTTGTAGCCCTTGTTATCTCTGAATGAGTTTTCCAAGGAAGGATTTTATTGAAATACATGATTAAATATTTCCATGATTGGCCCTGATTGATTGGCTGATATTTATATACTCCAAAGCTTATAGGGCATCTTGGGACACATATTTACTTTGGTTTTTGAACATCTAGTGTTTAAAGATTCTCTTTTTTTGTAATAACCCCAGAGTTTGTATTATAGCTTTTAAATAGATTTTTAAGAATAAAGGGCCATAGGAAGGAGAGAGATTTTTGAGAGCCCACTGAAAATTTCTGGGCTTAATTATCTTTTCCTTATGGTACCAGGGTGAAGAATAAGTAGAAGTGAGCTCATGAAAAAGTCTTTGTTTAACACCTTGGCTGGCAGAAATTACCTGTGTCAGAACTGGACCTTTCTACTTTTACTCTATCAATAGCTATCCTGTGAAGTTGTTGAAGGAGAAATAAGAGGTGCCTCTTAATACCTGTGCCAAATAATTTGTGCCAGCATCTCTTTGGTTTGCTGAGTCAGGCTTCTGCCAGGCTTGCAGGTGTAATCCAGAAGTGTTTAAGGGCGTGTCACATGCTTTACGGGGCTAAATAATAATATTGTATAATGGTCAGTCATACTCCCTCCTGAGGCCAGCTGCTTCTGCGTCAACTGTGTTCTTTCTCCTGTTGCCTTAATTTTGTAGTAAGTGTGCTGAAATTGAACAGAGAAAAAATAGCAATGTCAAAATAGGAGAGGAAACGGGTAGCCACTCGGGCAGCTCCCTTAAAGATGGGATGCTTGTCTGAACCCTACCTTATAGTCTGGTTCTCCCCTGCAGAATCAGACATTAGGTGTTAGGGATTTGAATTACATGAGCTTCAAATTATTAAGAGTAATAAATGCAACTATCAGGTGACGTAGAGACACATTAGCTAGTTCTCACATTCTTCTCCCTAGAGGAATATGTATAGGGGAAGCCAGTTATCATTCCAGATGAAGAGCAGTTATCATGATGTGATGTAATGAACGTGAGCTGTTCGGCTGGACAAGGGTGACTTGAACATATGTTGCTAACTCAGCCCTCTGGCTTACAGTGTGTGACTTTGTGTAATCTTACTAAGTTCGTGGAACCCTAGTTTTCTTACTTGTAAAATAGAATAATAACCATCTATTCTACTGAATTGTGAGGATTACATGATGTAACGTGTAAGTGCCAAGCACCGTGGGAATTACTGATATTATAGTATTTTTATTTAAAGATCACTTGACCATTGAATGTGAGCAGAGGAAGTCTAAGAGGGCTTAAAGTCTTGGAGTCTGATGCTTCCTTTTTCATGATCAGAAAGCATGTGTCCAAAAAATAAAACACTCATCTGATTTGTCCAGGCCAAGCTCTCCCTGGGATATAGCTGGAGATATTTCATGCTCCAGGGACTTACCCTCTTGAGAATCCAGACAGACAACCCCCTTCTAATAAGTAGTCCTTCTTCATATTATGAATTGCTTTTCAGAGGCCACCTTAAAAAATAAAGCTAGCCAAGTCTTTCTTACCTGTTTTGACAAACTTGCTGCCTTTTAAGGTGACTAATGATTAATGTGGATCTTACTTTTTGTATTGGTTCTACCAATTTATGCTCAGAACTGTACTTATAATAATAAAAATAGTAATTATAATATCTATCATTTATTGAACAATTATGTGTTTGCATTGTGCAAAATGCTTTGCAGGGATTATCTCATTTAATTCTTACAAAGAAATCTATGAGATAGATACTATCTTTATTCTCAGAGTGAGGAAAAGGAGACTCTTAGAGAGTTGAAATGACAGCTCTTAACTGGCAGAGCTGGTGTTATTACAAAGTTGCGCTGCCCCCAAGTTTGGGGGACACACCTGTTTTTGCCTTGTACATTGGTAGCTATATTTAGAAGGCATATCCAGTAGTAGTAATCAGGAGCTTTTTATGCTTTTATTTTATATTATTTTTATTTACATTAGAAAATTTCAAATGTAGAGAAAGGTGTAGAAAGTAATAAAACATGGTGTATTCACTACTAATATTGAATACAAGCCACCATTTTGCCATATTTTATACAAATTTTTAAAGATACAGAAATAACTAAAACGCATCTCATCAGCTGATACACCGAAGGCAATGAATATCCTTCTCTGCGTGTTTTTATGATTTGTGACTTATGTACGAACCTAAACAAAATATGTACTATTTCTTCAATGTGTTTTTAAAATGGTACCATGTTGTAGCTTACCTTTTGCAAGTTTTAGCTGAAATTTATTTTTGTTGATACATGCAGATCTAATTCACTCCTGCTGTATAATATTCTAGTGTGTAAGCACTTCACAATTTTTTTATCTTTTCTCACATCGATAGACATTTAGGCTGTTTTCATTTATTAACCCCTGCAGACAATGCCTCCTTATACACATGAGTGAAATGAACGTGCGCTAATCTTTTGTCAGCTATGTGTATTGCAATTGCTTTCTTCTAAACCAGGTATCAGCAAACTCTTTCTGTGTAGGGCCAGTTAGTAAATGCTTTAGTCGTTGCGGCCCGCTAAGTCTCTGTGGCAACTACTCAACTCTGTCATTCCAGCATGAAAGCAGCTGTAGACATAAACAAATGGGCAAGGCTGTATTCTAATAAAACTTTATTCACAAAAAAACAGGCAGAGGGCCAGATGATGGCCCACGGGTCATGGTTTGCTGACCCCTGTTCTAGATTATTGCAACTTTATGAAAGCTTTTGTTATACTGAATTTTTATTTGAATACAGTTGGGTTTTCCCAGTCTTTTCCTATTTGTTTCTGTTTTGGGGTTCTTTTCAAGATACTCTTCTCTTCTCTTTGTATTAAATACTTTGTCCTATTTGTACCTCTGAAAGCTTTAAAGTTTTGCATTTTATATTTAAGTTTTCAATTGGCCTGGAATTTATTTTCGTGTGATGTGAATGATGAATCTAATTTTAATTTTCTTTCTATGGAGGGGTTGTCCTAGCCATTTGTTGAATAGGCCATCTTTCCTTCACTGATTTGTCAAGCTGCCTCTGTCATATACCAAGTTGTTTAAAAATAACCCTTGTTAAATTCTGCAGAAGCAACAGTAAGCTGCTATGTATTGATTGCTACCCATGTGAAGAATTAAGCTAAGTTTGAGACCTTCTAGTTGGGCAAAATTTAAATATTCCTGGGAGAAACACCTTCTTAGGATTCTTGCCAGAGAAACACGATGTAATTAGTCAATCTCATGCCTGAGTATTGGTCAGGGTAGGCTCACTGCTATAGCAAGCAACCCCCAAATCTCAGTGACTTAACATAATTAGGATGTTATTTCTTGCTCACATCACACACCAGTGTGAGTGGGTGGTGGGTAGATGGGAGTGCTTGGTTCCACAAAGTTATTGAGGGACTTTAGCTCCTTCCACCTTATGGATCAATGTCCCTTGTTGGCCTTGGGGACCTTCAGTGGGTCCTCTGCCACAGGACTGTGTGGATGGAAGAGAGAAAGCATGTGAAGTTTTATGGGAGGTAGTGTACATGGCTTCTACCCATACTCCATTGGCCAGAGCTCAGTCAAGTCACGTGGCTGCATCTGACTATGAGAGGTCCTGGGAGATGCTGCCTAGCTATGTGTTTAGGAAGAAGAAGAAATAAATTAGGTGGACATGGATAAATATAGGAGCCCACCTTCATTCAGATCCAGAAATGATTCATTATGAGAGCAGGACCATGTTTATTGCACTCCCCTGCCTCCCTAACACCTAGCACAGTGCCTGGCTTATGGAAAGGGTTCAATGAAAACAAGAAAGAAAGAAAGAGAGAGAGAAAGAGAGAGAGAGAAAGAAAGGGAAAGAAAGAAAAAAAGAGAGAGAGAGAAAGGGAAAGAAAGAAAGAAAGAGAGAGAAAGAAAGAAAGAACGAAAGAAAGAGAAAGAAAGAAAGAGAAAGAAAGAGAGAGAAAGAAAGAAAGGGAAAGAAAGAGAAAGAGAAAGAAAGAAAGACAGAAAGGAAGAAAGAAAGAAAGAAAGAAAAAGAAAAGGGGACTGAAAGAAGGAGGAAGGGGAGGGAAGGAAGGAAGGAAGGAGGAATGGAAAAAAGGAGGGTAGGTTGACAAGAGAGTGAATGAATGAATGGGGAAGCCCAAGGCGTTACTGAGGTGATTGTCCCAGGCTTTTGTGGAATCTATAGGGCGAACACAGGTCTACCTTTATTGAGGGTGAGTGATACAGAACTGTGACTCTGCAGTGGCCTGGATGTCAACTGGCTCTTTAAATGCAGGAGACCCCAATCTAAGCCCATTGCTGGTAGGGATGGGGACACAGCATG
Source organism: Delphinus delphis (assembly GCF_949987515.2). Classification (NCBI taxonomy): domain Eukaryota; kingdom Metazoa; phylum Chordata; class Mammalia; order Artiodactyla; family Delphinidae; genus Delphinus; species Delphinus delphis. Next base: position 132,073,641 of record NC_082684.1, on the reverse strand, counting down.
CTTCGAGGCTTGGCTCCTAGAGGCCAAAGGACTGAGTAGAACCAATCCTGCAGATGCACGTCTTCAGTGCAGCTGCTGAGCAGAGCAGGACTCCCTGGGCCTAGGGCATGCGGGGCCCCCAGGGAGCAGCAGGAGGTGGCTGGAAGGTTTATGTTCCCAGCATCTCAGTGCAGTTCTCAGAAGACAGTGTAATGGGTGTCAGGGCCAAAATCTGGAGACCCTCATATAAGACTAGTTTTCCTGCCTGTTCTGGGAAAGCCCATGTCGGAAAAATACGCAAAGCACTGTACTTTGTAGTTATCAGTGAGACCTAATAAACCATTGCCAATTCTGACATTTCTATTTTCATGCAACACAAAATGAGCCATGGGAACTGCCATCCAAGGTCCCTCAGAAAGTGTTGGCAGAACCCGAAGTTTAAAAAGGATTGGGTGAGATGTAAATGTTTAGACAGATTAGATTGCTTAAGCGTTTGCTTTGTGTAAGAAGAGTCTGAATATATGTATATATGTATAGCTGATTCACTTTGTTATAAAGCAGAAACTAACACACCATTGTAAAGCAATTATACTCCAATAAAGATGTTAAACATAAAATAAAAGAATAGTTTGAATGAACTGCCGAGGGATTATTTTCAGGGTTGGGTATCGGTGTCTAAAATAGTCAATATGAAAGTGACTAACTCTCTGTTCCCTTTACCTGTGAAACAGATTTGTGATTGAGAGAATTAAAAGTGAGGAGTAGCCACAAAAGGAAAAAGGGTGTTTGTCCCTCGTGAACCCATCTCTGTGTACGTCAGGTGGAGTTCTTTGGAAGATAGTAAAATGTTCCCATTGGGGAAATGTGTTTTTCCTTAAGATTCCAAGGGTGAGGTTGCCTGTGAAGGAGGGTAGCAGAATAGTTGAGGATTAGGGATGGCCTGGTTTCAAATCCTGGATCCACCACTTAAAACTGATATCTGACAAATTACTCAGCCTCTTTGAACTTTTCCTTATCAGACAGCATGAGGGTAACCACAGTACCTATCTTCATCGGGTTCTTACAGTGTTAGATGAGACAAGCCACCTAAAGTGCTTGATTAGTAAAATGCCTGGTACTTGGTCAGTGCTCAGTAGATGTTAGTGTCTCTCACTATTGTTATTATCAAGAGAGGAAACAGTGGAGCTTAGAACGTATATACCCAGGAGTAGGGTACTTCTTGCCCCCAAATCCACCTGCCAGTGGCGTTTAGCGGGGTGGAGAGGGAGGAAAGATTCAGGAAGCGTGAAGTTGTGTGTTCCTAATCTGCTTGGGCCTCCCATGGGGGAAGTTGTTAGGGAGGCCCTTCACAGGAGGCATGCCATGAGCCAGAGGCAAGGCAGTGAATTTGGAAAGGCAAGGACTTGAAACAGCCAAGCCTCCTGGTCAACAGGACAGTCACCGTGGATGGCCACCAGCATGAAGGCTGAGGAGATCAGGTGTGCAGACAGACGGGGGAGTCAGGGAGTGGTGGGAGGGATGGGGGCAGGGTGGATAGAAGCAGGGCAGTTCAGTGTTCTCTGCACCTGGGCCTTTTGTTCCTGAGCCACAATGAGAGATGGAATCTTAATAAGAGTTGGAATTCTGGTCCAAGATGAAGGCTCCTGGAATAATCATCCTGATGGGAAAGGCCAAAGCTCTTGGGAGGCACTCAGGGTTTGGCCACAGAGTCACTGATGGGGCCAGAGTCGTTAAGGTCATTTGGACCAACACAAACACAGAGTCAAGGGCCCGTAGCTGAGGCTGGGGCTCAGCCCATCAGTATCAGAAGGACCCCAGAGACGGCAGAACCACACAGAATCACTTCCTTCTGGGGTAGAAGCCACTAAGGTCAAGATACTAGGGGCAATGAATCTGAGACTTAGGGCAGAAGGAAGACAGACATCCAGCTTAACTGGAAAAAGGTCAGATGATGTCAGGTGTGAACCTGGGAAGCAGGAGGCAGAGGGGCCTAAGTGTAGCCCATGGAGAGAGAGCGCTGAGCTGGGAGCTGGTACCCTACGTGCCAGTGGAATTATCCTAACTTGGTGTATGGCCTCAGACAAGCTGCTTTGTTTCTCAGCCTCAGTTTCCTCATCTGCAAAATGGGCGTGGCCATGCCCTGGATCATAATGTCGGTTAGTGGCAGAATCTGAATTAGAGCCAGACCTTCAGGGGATCACAGTTAGCACTTGGGCCTGACTTTGGTGTTTGCAAAACCCTCTCTTAAGTGATCACATTTGTTGATATCTGGTCCAGGTCTGTTTTCAGCACACCATGGTCCTAACTGGTCTCTTTAGGACACTCTTGCTATGTCTGATCAAGGAAACAAGGAACACTAAAATACTGACATGAAACAAGGGTTCCAAAATCTCTAAAATATCCCAAAGTCCTTAAAATTTCTGGGAAATACTCTTTTACATTAATTCCAGAGTGAAAACACTCTTCCTTAAAGCATTCAAGAAAACAGAACACTGTTTCTTCCTCAACATTTTTCTTTGTCCTGGTCCCAGAGTGCCCTGTCGGTGGCACCCTGGTAGAAATCAGTTAGAGTGGCCCTGAACATGCATTTTGCTAAGCTGTTAATGAAAGCTTATTTGGCGAACAAGCAACAGACATGTGCTTCAACAAAGGTAAGCAAGTTATTATAGGACTTCTCAAAGCTTTTACTCTACTTATGGGAATTATAAATTTTCAAAAGGAAGTTGCAGTAACCAGGCTTTACCAAAGGGTAAAGGGTCACGGAAGTTTTTTTTAAACTGGGCTTTTTTTTTTAAACAGAAATCTCTCGACACTAACATTCTTAAGAAAGTGCTTTGGGAAATGCTGACTTAAGGATTCATGTTTGCTGAGCTCAGAGTTTGCTGAGTCACCCCTAGTGAACCCCAGTTCCCCCAAGCTGGCCTTTTAATGAGTCATCGTCCCAAATCAGGGTAAACTGGGTGAGGTCATTCTGTTGTCACCCATAATAACCACATCACAGTCTAATGGGAGAATTCCATAATGCCTTACATTTGGTATAAGACTGAAGTTCATAAAACACTTTTGTATATTTGGAAGGTACTAAGGACCACCAGCTAACCCAGACTGAAACAACCTCAAAATTGTTTGCTGAGTGTCTCTGTATTACAGCAACTCCCCTTCTCCCATGCTCTTTCCTTTACTTCTTTTCATGGGGATACCGCCTTCTAGAAAAAGGGACTCTCCTTTATATCACAAATTATTCCCCTTCTCAAAGGTCCCTGATATTACTAAGATTTAAAATAGGTCAACTCACATTTCTGGCCTTTTAATACAATGTGATCCATCTTGGATTAGTAAAGAGACAGACAACATGTAAAAGAGAAGATCTGAATAGCCACGGAAACCTATTCCTGGAATATCATTGAATGTTTTGCTCCACCACGTATCTTTCGTCAGCTTTTCAGAAAGTGTGAGACTCACACTGCTGGTGGTAGCGCATCCCTTACTTTAGGTGGAACCAAGAAACCCAATTACCTAACATTGAATCATAGAATGAGAAAGTCATCCTTTTTTAGTTCTTTTTCAACCCCACGATACATCTTTCTTTTTTTTTTTTCTTTAACATTGAGAAAAATGTCTCAGTTGGGTGTTAGTTATCTCCAACAATTCTCAAACTGAGCTAGCCTCCGACAGTATTCACCCAAAATTTAATAACATCGTTTGGCTTTCTCTTGTATTTATTTTCTTGCGACCTTTCATGGATGGAAATTGATGTGGGTTTTCCACTTACATGGTAAGATGAAATTTCTTTTGAAAATAAATTTTTAAAAATTTGAAATTTTAGTCCATGAGATGGCAAAAATTGTGAAGGAAATGCTGTCATAACGGTTGCCAGGCCACCTTCCGAAGTTGACCCCACTCGATGAATTGACCCTCATCATTTTACAGATGAGTAAACTGAGACTTGGAGAGGTGAGATGACTTTGACTCAGTTATTTGACTGGACAGCCAGAGCTGGGACCAAGATCTTCGGCGGAACTCACCTCATCAGAACTTTTGTATCAGCTCTTTGTATTAAAACATAAGGTTAAAATAGTCTCTTAAAATAATTTTTCCTCTCCCCACAATATTTTGAAATCATATTCCAAGAATAGACTAGAACTAAATAAGGTCTTAAAATATTAAAAGCAGTTACGAATATAAAAGCACTGAAATCAATGTAATTACATTCTTAAAATGCTGTAACATCAGATGATAAGTTAAACTATTTAACCAAAAAACAGCTGAAACGACTTAAGACCTGTTAAAACAACAAATGGGCTAATGTGAGCAAAGTTGAAAAGAATCTTAAAATATTATAGTCAATTTAATAGGGGCCCCAAAATATTACTTAAAACCTTGAAAAGCAGCTAAAACAAATAAAAGCCAGAGTCAGCAATTGCAAATGTTAATAACAATCAAAATCCGCGAGAACCGAAGGGCAAATTTAGAGCTGAGTAAAATGATAACATAGATTTCTTTTGGGGGTTTTAATATGGGTCAAATGAAGTTGAAATCAATCTCAGAGTATATTGAAATGCACCTACTAATAGTTTTAAAAAATTATTAATAGTTTTAAAAAATCCATTGCAGATCAAACATTGTTGTGGAATTCTGCCTGGAAGGGATAGGTGACTCTATAGGAACTTTGAAGAAATGTTCCCACGGTCTGCCTGAGTTATACCTACTGGCTCACTTGCTGGAAAAGAGCATTTTCATGAGGTAAAGAGACTGGGAGGCTGAGATTATAGGTAGGCTGACTGGACAAACTCAGCCCTTGCTAGAGGATATTTGGTTATCAGAACCATCCAGGAAAAAGGGTCAAAAAAAGTGAGGAAATTTAATCCAAGGAGAAGATCAGAATAACTTAATGGGTTTGTTGAATCATTGTGATTTCCTCCTATTTTAAAATTTTCAACTCTGTCTATTTCACACAGTATTGGGGCGGGGTAGGCGGTAGTAGAATTCTGAAAACACAAATATATTAGCTGCCTATTGCTGCATAACAAATTATCCCCAAACTGAGTGGCTTAAAAACAACGATAAATATTTATTATCTTACAAAATTTCTGTGGGTCAGGGATTCAGAAGTGGCTTGGTTGGGTGGTTGTGTTTGGTGTTGCTCATGAGGTGTCTGGGGCTAAAGTCATCTAAAGACTTGACTGGGGCGGGAGCATAAATGTCCAAAGCAGCTCACCTGCAGGGCTAGCGATTTGGCCTTGGCTGTTGGCAGGAGGCCTCAGTTCCTCTCCACCTGGGCCTTTCCACAGGGATGCTGAGAATCTTCCTGACATGGTTGCTGGCTTTCTTCAAAGCAGGCAATCAAAGAGGCAAGGTGGAAAGTACCACATCCTTAATGACCTAGTAATGGAAGTCATAGACTGTTTACCTTTGTCATCCTCGGTTGATTACACAGGCTGGTCCTGATCCGTGTGTGGGGAGACTACACAGAGTGGTGAATCACAGAAGGCATTGATCATTTGGGGGCCCCTTTGGAGGCTGACTACCACAGCAAAGGATTAAAGATCATGAAGAGAGTAGAGAAACCCCTGTTGTCCTGTGGTCAGCATTGCAGGAGCAGGAGACCTAAGAGATAGACAGGTGGTGACAGCTTAAAAGGAGAAAGAGTCAGCTGAACCCCAGTGAGGCCCGTTGGAAAGAAGATGAGATTGTTCAGACAGCCAGTGAGCAATTAAGGGGGACCATAGCAGGAGAGGGGTGGGGAGTGGAGCCCATTCAGTTTTCTCAGATTTCCTGAATACTGGCTATAGAGCTTCTGACTGGTTTGGGTTCCAAGAAGGTTATCCTGAGCTGAAAGCTTTAGGTGCTGTAGCAGTTCCTTACAGTTAAGTTGAATGAGTGTCCCAAGGTTGCAAGAGAAAAGTTGGTTGATAGGAATAAAGATAAAAGATGAAGCAGCTGGACTTCCCCGGTGGCGCAGTGTTTAAGAATCCACCTGCCAATGCAGGGGACATGGGTTCCATCCCTGGTCCAGGGAGATCCCACATGCCACGGAGCAACTAAGCCCATGAACCACAACTACTGAGCCCACGTGCTGCAACTACTGAAACCTGTACGCCTAGAGGCTGTGCTCCGCAACAAGAGAAGCCACCAAACTGAGAAGCCCACGCACAGCAACGAAGAGTAGCCCCTGCTCGCCACAACTAGAGAAAGCCCACGCGCAGCAACAAAGACCCAATGCAGCCAAAAAACAAAAAGGAAAAGGATGAAGTAGCAAAAATCAAGGGCTGCCTATATGGCTCTGCTGCTGCCTTTGGTTTAGCACAAGGTTAATACAAGAATCTGACTCTTAGAAACACACACACAGAGCCCTTTTCCTCATAAAGAATATATTGATGATAGGAACTTTAGAAAATGCAGGTAAGCAAATAAAAATAATCTGTAACCCCACTACTCTAAGAATACTACTGAAATTATGACTTTTGTTTCTTCCAGTGATAGTGAATTTCTCACTCTATCAGTGAGTATGTGTTTTACCAAAGCAGTGTTACGCCACTGTTACCTGCTTTTCTCCTGTAGCATCTTTAATGTCAACCCCTGTCGTGAATGATTCTTCTACAGCAGTGTTTCTTGGCCTTCTTTTCATTGCTGCTTCACTAAGGAGTCCTTTTAATACCACCATGAAATTTTAATACCACAGATACACTGTATATCTGATTATATATTATGGTTCTTGGGAGGGCTGCAAATAATTGCAATATCTAAGATTTTTTTTTTTACCTCCCAAGAACAAACGTTTGCCCCCTGTGACACTGCATGTACTATACCAACATTTTATATAGCTTTATGTTATTTCATTATATGAGTGTACAATAATTTATATAACCATCCACCATGACTAAAAACGTGGGGATTATTTCCAGGTTTTACTTGTTATACACAATGTTGTAACAAACTCCTCACACATGTCCAGGAATTGTTTCTCTCATCCATAGGAGTCAGACTCTTATCTGTAATCTCCAGGACGATTGCCTCCTTTCCCTTTGATTTCACGACCATGAATTTTCTCTCCATTCCTCAGGGCAATAGTCCCTGAGTACCAGGCTGTTGCCAGCCTATCCTGAGTCTGGTACTGGAGAGAGACAGATGACTGAGAACCTATTTCTGTATGTGGAAGGAAGGAGGCAAATGTGAGGAGGAAAAGGAGGCAGGGAACTTTGACACCAAAAGAGGTCCTCAGTATGGTCTAAGGGGGTTCAAATGTAGGATATGTCGTAGCCCCCATCTTCCTTGGTACTCAAGTCAGAGCACAAGATCAGATGATTTGTGATTGCTGCAAACCTTGATTTCCACATCTGTACAGTGAGCTAGCAACACTGACTGCACAGGGATTTTTTTTTCCCAAACCTGTGCATTTGGGGCTCAGCTTCTGAAACGCCAAGCCCAGATCAGAGAGGAGTCCAAGGAAGTGCTAAATTAGAGCCCATTTGACTTCTGAGTATGACGTAAATTAAACAAAAGAATCTCCCCTGGATAGTTTGTCCAGGGGGCCACTGTGGGTTTATGATGACATCAAAGTCAGAAAGAAATAAAAATTTTTACTGGGAACTTTTTTCCTCTCACCCCTGAGTAATTCTAATGACATGCATGTAAAATACATTATGGCAAATCCTCTAACAATTTCCGCCTCAGTAATAAATGTTGCATTCTAGTAGAGCAAGAACATCTGCTTAATAATTTCATGGAACTGCTCTGCAAAGCTGCCGGGGTAGAATTTAGTCAGTTGGGTATAGCATGAAGCAGATGGCGTGGGAGAAAGGAAAGATGCATTTTGAACCCGGATTCAGCCACTGATGTGACCTGGGGCAGGTGATTTAACTTCTTCAAGCCTCAGTTTCCTCATCCACAAAGTGGAGATAATAAATGATATATACCATACAGGGTTGTTGTGAGGATTCTGTGAGTGAATGTGTGTCAAGGGCTTAATGTTAATACCCGATCCAGAGCCGATCTCTGGTCCAGTGTGAACACTCAATAAATGGCAGGTGATGATAATGGTGGTGATGATAATGGTGATGGTCATGATGGTGATGATGGTGGTGGTGATGGTGACGGTGGTGGTGGTGATGATGTTGATGGTGATGGTGGTACTTTTGGTGATAGTGATAATGACAATGGTGATGGTGGTGGTGGTGATGATGGGAAAGTGAAAAAATGTATTGCTAACATGGATCAGGAGTGATTTTCTGGTTGTATTGCAGCTGTAGCTGAGGTACAGAGTCAGGAAAAGAGAATAGTACTTTGGAGGAGGGGTGGGGTGGACAGAATGAAACTGTTTCAGAAGAGAGAAAGAATAGAAAGAACAGAGGTGTGGGAGGCCAACAGACCGAGCAGCATTTTGCCTCTAATCTTCTATAGGCTCTGTGATGTTCAGTCTCGGTGATTCTCGATTTTCCACCTGTGAAATGAGAACAGGACCTTCCCTTCAGGTTGTAGTGATGGCCAAAGGGGACAGTATGTGTGAAAGCAGCTGGTGGTGGGCAGGCCCGGTAAATGGTAGTTGTGTTCATGAAAAGGATATTCAATTAACAATTCGAACTCTCCAATGGACCACACGTTTTATTCCATTTCCTCTTTTTAATTGTTTTATGGTTGTCTTTTTTCCTCCTATGAAATGCATAAATTCCCATGCTTGTGGAGGGGCTCACACTGTCCTGCCACCCACATTTGTTTCAAACAGCTCCTGCCAGTCTAAATCTTAGCCTCCATCTACCACATTGTTGTCACCTCCCTCAGGAAGCCCTCCCTAACTGACCTGACCCGCCTAGAGGTTCCTTTCTTGGGACTTCTGAATCATGCATTTTATAAAACAGTTCACTAATGCTTTACTACGCTAAGTATGTATATTTATTTTATATATGTGTTTGTTTTGTCTCCCTAACAAATTAAAACTCTATGAAGTCAGGAACTCTGTTATATTTATTTTTTGAATATCATCTGCTTTCTTTTATCCAGATTCCCTCCCCATAAAAATTCATTATGATTCAGAGCTGAACAGTTAATGGGCATTCGATAAATAAAGCTGTATTTGGATTTCTTTTTATAAATCCTGCTTTTTCTCTTGTCCTTTTTCTTCACTTCACTCCCCGTATCGTGTGCCTTCAAATATACACAAATGCAACCTTTTATGTTTATATATTTAGTGACCCGCTTGTGAAAATAAACCTGTTACCATGTGGGGCCTGGGACACCTGATACCGTTTGAGCCTCAGAATATATTAATTAATTCAGTCATGTTGGTGAGAAAATGGTAATTTCTTAATTTAAGTAAGTGTACTGTAGCGAAGGCCGGTATCTTTCCCCACAAAGATACTGAAGTGAGGAATAGAACGAAAAGGAAAGCTACTCTCTTCACTGCCTTGCTGATTGGGCTGTGTGTCCTCTGTTCCCAAACCCCAAGGTGATCTGACTCTAAAAATGTTAAAAACCCTGGCTCAGAGGAGACCCCTCTGGACTAATGTTGAATCCGGCTGTGGGATCCACTGTGACCCCTCTTATTAGCAGTCTGTGTCACTGTATTTTTGTCCTTGTCTTTATTTCTCTTCTTTCTATTTCTTTCTCTTCTTTTTTAAAATTGAAGTATAGCTGATTTTCAAAATTGTGTTAGTTTCAGGAGTATAACAAAGTGATTCAGTGATATATATATATATATATATGTATATGTATATATATATATATATGTATATGTATATATATATGTATTTTCAGATTCTTTTCCATTACAAGATATTACAAGATATTGATATAGTTTCCTGTGCTATACAGTAAATCCTTGTTGCTTATCTATTTTATATATAGTAGTCTGTATCTGTTAATCCCATACTCCTAATTTATCCCTCCCCCCTTCCTTTCCCCTTTGGTAACCATAAGTTTGTTTTCTATGTCTGTGAGTCTGTTTCTGTTTTGTAAATAAATTCATTTGTATTTTCTTTTCAGATTCCACATGTAAGTGATATTATATGATATTTGTCTTTGTCTGACTTCACTTAGTATGGTAATCTCTAGGTCCATCCATGTTGTTGCAAATGGCAATATTTCATTCTTTTTTATTGCCGAGTAATATTCCCTTGTATATATACATACACCACCTCTTCTTTATCCTTTCACCTGTCAATGGACATTTAGGTTGCTTCCATGTCTTGGCTCTTGTGAATAGTGCTGCTATGAATATTGGGGTGCCTGTATCTTTTCGATGTAGGGTTTTCATCTTTTCCGGATATTTGCCCAGGAGTGGGATTGCTGGATCATATGGTAGCTCTACCTTTAGTTTTTTGAGGAATCTCCATACTGTTTATTTCTTTTTCTTCTTAATTCAATCTTCAATCATATAATCTAGCCAGCTGTGTGGATGATAGTGGCCATTTGCGTGTTTCAATCTGCCTTTTATTGAAAGATGATGCAAGAACTTTTCATCTAATCCTCCTGAAAGTTATCAGTGACTGCATGCCTTAGTGGCAGGAAGGGAAAAGGGTAATTTCACATTATTTCACTTGTGGCTTTGCTCTCCCCTTCCTACCAAGAGTCAGTTTGGCCTGATGATTCTCTTCCTTATATTTACTCATTTGTTCATTCATTCAGCCAGTCTGCCTTTTAATAAATATTTAACCTTTGTCCACCAAGTGCCAGGTGCTATTCTGGGCTTTGGAAGTAGAACAGTGAATTACACTGATAATGCCCTGCTCTCCAGAAGCCAGCATTTTAGCAAGGGAGAGAAAACATGGTATGGCACGGACATTTTTTGATTGGAATTTTTTAAAAACCCTGACCCTTGGAAAAAGTCCACTTTTCCATGGGCTCGTTAAATATGCTGAACCAGTTAGTGCTGCCGACTAGAGATCAGGGTTCAACAAACTTCAGTTCCATGACACAGAGCATTTGATTTTATGATGTATAAAATAAAAAAGTATGGCCCTCCGCGGATGTCACATCTGGTTTGTTCACTGTGTTCCCTAGAGGCAACGCGATGTCACGGGAAAAAAGCAAGACCAAGCTTTGTGGCTCCAGTCACTCAGGCTCACTGGGCCTCAGGTTCCCCATCTGTTAAATGGGAGGGGGGCGTTGGTTAGTATCTATGGTTCCCTTCCCATCTGCAGTCTGATGACTCTAGTCCTACAAGATCAAGATCTTTTTCCTAAAGAGCCGTTTGCCATCTTTTAGCTTCAGGCCCAGCCAGGGCATCTGAGAAATCCCGAGCCTTCGTTATGACGTGTCACCATGAAAACGCTGGCTGCCCTCTGGACAGAACTCTGCTGATGCTGTGGCCCAAAGTTAAATTTAGATAAAAATCAATTAGGAGCTTAAAATATTCCCAGCTTTCCTGACAGGTCGTATCCATCATCATGGGAGGAAAAACAAGGAGCTGGCTGCCTGGCGATAGGGAGGGGGCCAGGCGAGTGTGAGCTCAGGCCTCGGCTGGAATCTCGCTGACTTGAAAGGCCAGAGCCATGTCCTGGGAAGTCAGAGGCAGACCGCGGAGGCTCGGGCCCGAGGAAAGTCCAACGGGAGAGAAAAGTGGCCAGTTGTCCAGGTGACCCACCCTGCCCGTAACTTCTGGAAGGTTCTTTCAGGGTCAGGATGAAACCCCGAAACTTCCTTTGCTGATTCCTTAACAACTTACTTTAAAGGGGATTCTTCAGCCAAAAAGCATTTTTTAACTCACTGGAAAGGTGATGATTGCATTGATCTGTCTCCTGGAAGACGCCATGTTGGCAGGCGGTATTGTGGGTCTGAGTGAGAACTGCAGCTCTGCTCCCAGTACTTGTGCAGCCCTGCCTGCCTGAGCCTCGGATTGTGCAATCGAGGTCATGCCGCTTACCTGGCAGGGCTGTGGTTACAATCACGTGGGGTTAATGTGTGCAAAGTCCTTGGTTTGGTAGCGAGCCCATTGTTAATGCTCAGTCAGTATTCAGGATCATTGCTAGCGTAATACTGCCCTCCTGGGCCGTGTGAATAGTGGCTGTGGCTGCCCCTGGGTGCCCACGGGAAGGACTTAGGGTGTATGGAGCCAGTCAGGCTCAGTTCCAACCTGTGCCCCACCCCACCTATATGACTATAGCTATATAACTTTTACTAAATTCATCTTTCTGAGTCTTTGTTCTCACTTCTCAGAAACGGGTAAGACACGGATTTCGTAAGGTTATTATAAGGATTCCATGAGGTCATGTAATTAAAACACCAGGTACACAGTAGGTATTCAGAAAACACAGGGAATCATGCATTGTTTTGCGGGGTAGAGTAGACTTTAAAACCCAGGCCTGACCGATTATTAGGTGGGAGGCTTTGGGCAAGTTGCTTCACCACTCTGAACTTCAGTTTCTTCTTCTGTAAAGTAGAAATAATGATAGTACTGACTGTCTAGAGTTACTGTGAGGATTAGATGACATAATGCACGTAAATCAGTTAGCACAGTGTGTGGCACTCAGCAAAGCCCTCAGTAACCGTTAACCCTTTCCTTCCTGCCCTAAGTTCTTCCGGGACCCAGTTGAAGGCAGTGCTCAGGCACTATGTTCCTTCTGACCTAAAATACTGTTTTATAAACCCGCTCACTTTTTCTCTCTGTCTCTGCTGTGGCTGACCCTGGTCCACTGCTCTGTTGGCTGCCAAGAGTAAGAGAGAGGCTAGTTCCGTGAGTAACTTAAAAGACATCATCAGTTGACACATCAGAGGTGTGAATGGCATGGACACTAATTAGCCTGTTTACCAGCTGTCCCTGCAAGCTGGCCTTGGCGAGAGGGGAGGAGGGCCGTGCTCATTTGCTCTCCCACCTGTGAGTCTCCCGGGGCGTAGACAGAGAACTGAGCTCCCTTCTGCACTCCCCTCAGTGACCTTTGGCTGGCAAAGCTGTTTGTCTCCCCTTCCAGTCTTCTGCTACAGTCATCGAGACAGCGTTGATTGGTTTTCCTGTGGTGGTGTTTGGGCATCTCCCCCAGCCACCTAGGTGTTTGGCCTGCAGTGGTGACCGAGGGGTGGCTGCCCTTCCTCAGGCTCCTCCTGGCATTGGAGAAGCAGCTTTGAAACCTCCAACTGGGGCAGGCCGAGAATATTTGGATGCGGACACGTGAACCCCTGGTTTCATCTGAAGACGGTCAGGTCTCAGGCGGCCAGATCACTGGGAAGAAATGTGGCTTTGCATATGAACTCCACGTCTGGGGAGACTTGGAGTTATCAGTCTCAGCTGGCTCCGACTCAGAGCCGATTAACTTTTATGAAATGATTGTCTCCAAACACACTTACTAAATGCAAAAACCTGCTGTGGCTCCACGGGGCGGGGTGAACGGCAGAGGCGCGTTCTCTCTGGGATGGCTCTGATGCGGTCTGGCTCTGGAGCACGGCGGGGCGGGAGGCAGGATCCCAGATTCAGATGCTGAAAACCTAGGCTTTGGGCTTCCCTGGTGGCGCAGTGGTTGAGAGTCCGCCTGCCGATGCAGGGGACACGGGTTCGTGTCCCGGTCTGGGAAGATCCCACGTGCTGCGGTGCAGCTGGGCCCGTGAGCCATGGCCGCTGAGCCTGCGCGTCCGGAGCCTGTGCTCCGCAACGGGAGAGGCCACAGCAGTGAGAGTCCCGCGTACCGCAAAAAAAAAAAAAAAAAAAAATCACCTAGGCTTTGGTCTTGGCACACCGCTAATCAGTTGTGAGATTTGGGGTAAAGGCATCCAACTTCGCAGAAAACACCTTAGGCCCCGTCTCTGGGGCTCTTTGTGGAGGGTTGGGTGGTGTCTGTGTCATTTGGATTCCCAAATAGCTAATATCGAATTGCAGCTGTTTTCTCATCCCTTTTGTGACACTGGGCCAGTGCTTGTTTCTTGAAATTCAGCCTCCCCATCTGTAATACAGAGGTAATGAGATTCTGTTTGTCAGGATCTTACAAGAAGCAGAAACCAAGACAGGATTAAAGGGGCAAAGGTTTTATTAGGGGAAACGTGTGGGCTAGGAGAATGATCAGACAGCAATGCAGGTCTGTCCTCGATTGAAGGAGACAGGGAGGGAAGGTTGTGGGGAAGGATCCTAGATTTCCAAGGGAGCCCTGGAGTCAAAGTAGGCTATCAGAGGATCCATGTCTCCCAGGAACACACTTGCCTCTGTACCCCTGCTGGGTTCAGCCATTGCCTCTGGGAAGCACAGCTCATTGCAGAGCCAGTGCTGCTGCAATGATGAATTTCAGAGCCCAACAGCTGGGGCCCTCGGTCTGTTACACTCCCTGTAGTTGAAGGTCTGCAAAGGACATCGTTCTCAGAGGCGCCACAGATACCTACACTGCAGGTGGCTGGGAGGATAAGAGATCAAAGATGTAGAGAGCGGGACATCTTATTTTAAGGATGATGTATCTGTATGCATGGGTCCATGTGTGTACGGCAATTCTTGGCTGTAGGATATGGAAGGAAGAATGCCAGGCTTGGAATCAGGAGACCAGGGGCGGTGGGGAGGCAAGGACTCTACTTAAGGTCCTTCAAATTCCTGCCTTAATTTAATCATCCCCACAAACCCAGGGAAGCTGGGCACCTGAGGTTACAAAGGTAGAATGCAGCACGCCTGGGATCTGAACCCCAGTTCAAGTCTTGCGAGGTTAACATTTTATGACCCAGGGGCTGTCACAAGGTTAAGGCAGGGTTCCTTGTCCCTGAAGGCAGCTGGGTCTGTCTGTTTTGTCCATGCTGTGTAATCAATACCTGGAATCGGGCTTGGTACACAGAAGGCTCTCAAGTAAATATTTGAGTGATGAATCCATTGACTGCAGCCTGTTAGTTTGGTGTCCAATCTAGCTCATCCAGATTCCATTTGAGCACCCCACCCCCGTTAGGCCTCCCTAACTGTGGTGCTTCTATGGGAAGACTGGGACGCTGGGCTGAGAAGGGCATCTTCCCTCTTTGCTGGCTGCAAGGTCGTGGTGGAGAGAGCCCCTGTGCATTGTGCTTTCTGCTTTCTGCTTGAAGAAGAGGGGTATAATGCAAGCTTTAACAACTCAACCCAAGAGAGTGGGCTTCCTTCCTTTGGAATCTCCAGGCTGAAATTGTGTCAGGAGGAGTTTACGGAGGTTCAGCTTTCAGATCAGGCATGCGTTCTGTGCAGTGGGTCCCAGCCCACCTAAAGCCCCCTCGTTGCTGCCCTTGTGACTGTTAATGTATCGTGGAAGTGGAGAATTGCCCATCAGGACTCCAAACAGCTGCCTATTTTATTTCCCATTTCTGATGTGTGGGCCTCTCAGATTTGAGCTTTCTCACCCTCAACATGCTCTAATTAGGTTGAGCCTTTGTTTTTTCTTGGCCAGTAGCCTTGTTGTTTTGGCATCTACAATTTTGGACAGGAAAAGTATGGATTTGAGTGGCTGGCCGCTGGTACACTGAGAAGGGCAGTGATATTAGAAGACAAGGCCATCAGGTGGGCCTTTTAATTCTCCTAAGAATCCACCAGACTAGGATACTAGGGGCTGTGCTTGTCATTAGAGACACATATGAAGTCTTTACTTAATACCTGACTTAGTGCTATTTCCCTCTCATTAGAGGTAACATTTGTGTCAAACATCTGATCTTTAAGGCAGTACCAAGCAGGTACTCTCTCTCTCTCTCTTTTTTTTTTTTTTTTTTGCAGTACAGGGGCCTCTCACTGTTGTGGCCTCTCCCGTTGCAGAGCACAGGCTCTGGACGCGCAGGCTCAGCGGCCATGGCTCACGGGCCCAGCCACTCTGCGGCATGTGGGATCTTCCCGGACCGGGGCACGAACCCGTGTCCCCTGCATCGGCAGGCAGACTCTCAACCACTGCGCCACCAGGGAAGCCCCAAACCTCTCTCTCTTGTAGGGCTTGGTAGATGCTTGTGGACAAAGTGTGAACTTTAGATGACAAGATAATTCTACTGAAGGTTGTGGTTTCCTTCCCTCTCCTACTCTCCAGTCCTTTATCCTCAAGTCACATTTCTAGCCTGACTCTTTTATACCAGATATGTGGAACTCAGAGATGAGTAAGACACGATCTCTGCCCTCGAGAAACTCACAACCTCCCCGCCTGCTGTTTTTGGTGCTGGTTTGGTTAATGAAAGTATTTAAAGAAAGACCACTTTTAAGATTTAGAATTCACATTATGGAGGACTGTGTGATGAGACACATCCAGCAAACAGGGAAGCCAGAGCAGTATATCAAGAACCAGAACAGTCATCAACAGAGAACTTAGCTCCTTTCCACAAAATCATCCAAAACATGTTCACGTGGATCGTTTTTCTTGGATCGTTTTTCTTCAGGATATATAATATGCGAAAAACAAAGAGAATTCTCTCCTTCTTGCAAATGGGCAGACAGAGTTAAAGGCCCTCTTCAAAATCCTCGCTTTGAAACCAATCCATGGTTTCTCTAGAACCGTTTCTCCAAGAGATAAACATTAGCAGCCTTTCTACGTGGATAGGTCATAGGAGAGAGTTGGGGCATTAAACATGAGAGTGTATATGCGAAGCATCTGGTACATTGCAAGGGTGCTTACTGAACATCCAGTAAAATTGGTAGCTCTCACTTTTTACTATTATTTTCATCATCATTCTTATCTTCTCACTCTACAGCTCTGGGAGCAGCTGGTGCAAGGCTGTCACCCAGGATCCAAGTCTGTGGCCAAATGCCATCCTATCAGGGCAAATGACTCAGCAGGCCAGGGTCTGACCCAAGCCCAAAAGAAGAAACATGACAGCTCTCCTGTCTCCAGTTCTTTGAAATGAAGCCTTTGACATCATCTGATTGCTGGATAGGGTTGTCAGCCTCACAGCTCTCAGAAATGTCATCAGATGTGGTAGGTGGAGGAAGGAAAATGTATGTTCTCCGTGGAAGTTGTGCTCTTCATCTGGGGCAAAGGTGGACCGTGTTGCCAAGTGTGCTGCTTTCTGAAGCTGCTTTTTCAGAAATATAATGTGGCTAAGTGACAGACTGGAACAGATGCGCCAGGGCTGCGCTGGATTTTAGAAAGGCCCTCCTCCTTGAGCAGAATTAATGGAGCTCAGGTCCTGGGAGGCTGAGAGCACTCTTGGCATGCAGCTGTCCTGTGTGGCTTGCGCTACACTCATCTGTGAAACATGTTGGATCTGAGAAATGAGTCTTGGATCCTGGGTCATGTTAGCGTCAGAATCATCTTTTATTAATTAAATGAGACAGTACATGTGAGGTGCTCAGCACACACACGCTGGCACACAGCTCACGTTCAGTAAACGCAAACACATCAGCACCAGCATCTTTTAGCCGAAGGCTCTTTGCTTAACTCAGCGTCGTTGGGTTCGGAGATGGTACTTCAATGAAACAGAACGAATGGAACGCAGTTTAGGAATCGAACGAAGTACCCCCTTCCTCATGAGGATTTTTGTATAATCCTCACCCTTTCGAACCTAGACTCCAGGGTGGCAAAGAGAATTAATCTGGTACCGTGGATTCTTGCTGTACTCCGTTTTGAGAAGAATTCTGGGGTCGATTTCAGGTTCAGAGGAAAAGGATATAGGGATTGATTAGTGATGTCTGTCATGAGTGTGGGAGAGGGGTGGAAGGGCATATGTGCCATGCTTTTACCGTCTCTAACCAAACAAAGGAAGCTCAAGGCCTGACCTCCTCCATCAAGATGAGTATGAGGCTCGTTTCTGAAGATGTTGCCATTCTGGCAAGCAGCTGAGACCTGAACAGCTGTTTGTCTTCCCGGTCATGTTTCTGGTTTCTGGCTGTTTGTCTTTTAACAAGAGGTCAGATACTGAGGGCTCCTCCACATCTGCAGGGAGTTTCCAGCAGAATTAGGATGTGTAAAATAAACCTACGAAATCAAAGCCCCAAGCAGATGCTGGAGATTGTTTCCCACTTGAGGTCATCCTTCTTCTTGGAAGGGCACGGGGGTGGGTTGTAAAGGAGTGATGTGGAAGGCCAAACTTGAGGGGCTGGACTGCAGCAAAGCACAATGAATTTTAAAAAATTCTCAAACTGGGGAGAAATCACCTCAGTGGATGGCCTTTCAATTTTAATTCATTAGGGAGGGGCACTATAGTGACGGCTGCCATACCCCTATGTGTGAAACATGCATGCGCTCTCTCTTTCTCTCTCCCACAAATGCTCACACTTCTAGAACCTATTTAAACAGTTAAGTGATTTAGGGCAATAGTTTTTCAACTTTTAATATTACAGCCTTGGTCTGAGTGGTGTATCTCTCCATGATGCATGGAAAGGAGAGGCATCTAATAAATATATGAATACCCTTTTATTAGAAGTTTGTAATATTTTGTTGAATCTGAAATTCATTTAAACATAAAACAAATTCAAGTTACCGAACAGTTAAAATTTCTATTAGCAGTATTTGAAGCAAGGAATTCTTTACTTCGTCATTTTAACAAGTAAGGAAGAAAGTAAAGTGGTCATTCGGGTGTGATTGCTTTTCTTAAAGTTGACGATCAGTACGTGGAACAGTTGGTGTCACCACTAGTCATTAATTAAATTCCACATAGAACCATGTCTCCGTTTGTTTTAAAGTACCATATGTGCAGAGAAACAATAGATCTCACAGAATTAGACTTTTTTAAAAGGCATAAAGTATTAAATTTCTGTAAGACATGCGTTCAAAACCCTAATCTAGCAACTCATCATTTCTCTTCCTCAAAAGATTTTTTTAAAATTCATAACATATTTTCTCTTATTTGGTCATTCAGGTACAGTTTCTGAAGCAGCAAACAGATTGAACCGCAATCTAATTTTTTCTGTAGGAAGTGGGTGAAATTCTAAGAAGGATGCACACACCTGTCAAACCTGTCAAAATGAGCGAGGTGTTCACACCATCAGGGAAAATGCTATTTATTAAGGTCACCTGGAGGTGACTTGGGTCCTATTTAAGCATATGCCTTAGGGAAGCAAGGGCGTTATTTGCATGGGTACCATTTGCTGGAGGGCCTTTTATTATCTGCCCAGCCCTTCCAGATCTTAGGACAGATCAGATTGTGTGTGCATACGTGTCTGTCTGGTGGGGAGGGGGAAGAGGCTAGGCAGAGGGCACCTGTGGATATGGATGTGACTGGAGGCAGCACTCAGTTGCTCTCTAGTTCTACCCATAAGAACTGCTCTAAAGCTGAGTGGCCATTTCCCAACCCAAGAGAGAACTGTAGGGCGTGGTTGTCCCTGAAGCTACCAAGCCTGAGGAATGGACGGTGGACCCAGCCTGGAGGCCCAGAGAACCTGGCGGCTGTGTTAGGGTCCAGGTGGGCGAGTACAGCCAGGCCCCATGGCCCCTGGTGGCCCTAAGAGGGAGGAGCAGGCTGAGCCCAAGGGAGCTGGGAGGAAACCTGGCCCTGGAGGGCCTGGCCCCGGTTATTCAGTGTCTGTCGCCCCAGGAACAAAACCACAAATACTTGCCGTGTGAGCTAAACCTTACAAGAATCAACTAGTTAACGGGTGAAGAGTCATCCTAAATAAGAACTGGATAAACTGGTCTGGCCTGATAAATAGCAAAAGGGTCTCCCAGCCAGGAATGGGGTGAGAGAGCCCTCGGACATTCTGCCCAGGCAGGCCATCCATGCAGCAAGTCTCTGTTCAACCCTGGAGGTCTCGGAAGCCTGGGCCCCGGGCCAGAGAGGCCCCAGCCAGGCTGGAAGATAAGGCTCTGCGTGTTGGGTGCCCCACACGGGCCTGATGGAGGGCTGAGACACCCGGAGACATGCCTGGAAGGCTTGAGGGTTAGTAAAGTGACTCCCGTATGCAGCGTGATGTAGGCAGAATGCTCATTTGAAGGTCAGACTGAGTTCTAATCTGGACTCTCATTCACTAACCGACTGTGGTCCAGTCTCTGAGCCTTTCTCAACCTCAGCTCCCTCCCTGGATAAAGAAATCGGGGCACTGACAACCTCCTTGAAGGATGGTGAGGATTAACAGAACTGTGTTAAACACAGTTTATCACCCAGCGGTACCCAGCAAAGGCTGGTGTCCACATTTCCCTTCCCAGTGCTGTTCTTAAACTCCCCCGTCCTCTCTCCTCAAATGCTATCACCTTATTTCCCCAAGAACTGGGTTCAAAGTATGGTTTTTAACATTGAAGGATCAGAAGTTCAGGCTTTGACTCCTAGCTTCCCTCCTTCGCTGAGCAACCTCGAGCCAGTCCTGCAATCTTGGTGTGCTTTGAAATGCCAGGATTCCCTGGTGATGGCTCCGGCCCTCCTGCCCTGACCTCTCCGAGCTCTCTGCAGTAGCGCAGGAGACTCCCAAAGGAGTCTGCTCACACGTTGCGCGATCAGCGTTCTTTGGACCTGTGTCTAAGCCAGCCTCGCACATCAGGGAGCTTCACGCCGCTCCAGTTCCTACTCACGTGTGGAACCTAGAATCAGGCCGTGAGGTAATGCCAAGAGTATGCGGACTGTATAAATTAATATGCTGATCTCCTCCACAGTGGGGTTCTTTCGGCTCTGATTTCTCCTTTTATGGTGTCTCTTTAGAGAAAGGCAGGGAGGTTAGGAGGCCGTTGACTGAGGAGTTAACACAGGCACGTGCCTTTGGCTCGAGAGGGCTGGAGTTCAGCTTTTTGTTTCTGAGCAAATTCTGTTGTTCGGGTTTGCTTAATCTCAGTGGAAAACTGAGATTATTAGAAGGAAAAGGCACTCATAACCAGCCTCTTGCAGTAACCGACACTTCGTGGGAGGTAAGAGAAGAGGTAATGGGACAAAATAGAAAAGTAGTCCAACCTGAACCAGCAGAGTGGGCCTAGCGAAGGCTGCAGTCTCCAGTTTGGTGTGGCCAGAGCTGAGGCCAGAGTCCAGCCCCTGTCTGGAAACCAGGATCAGGGTTCTGGGGCTACCCGTCTGTCCTAGGGGTTACCCCTAGGCCTGTGTGGCCGGTGTTTATAGGAAAAGCTTCTTGCAGGCCAGTCACCCTGTGTCGCTCCAGCCGCTGGCCGTCTCTGAGGCTTGCCTCCTTCCAGCCCATCTTGTTCTGGTCTCATCCTGGATCCTGGATCTTTTTGTCAGCCTTGTTTTCAGCCCTTGAGATATCACCCCCTCTGTGCACTGAGCCCTGCTCTTCATAGCATTTTAGCATTCTTAGCATGTTTCATCTCCTTAAACTTCTTCCGTGTTCTGTGCTGTTTCTTGCTTTTTTTTTTTCTTTTTGTTTTTTGCCTCTGCCTATGCAAACTCTTGCTTCTGCCTCCTTTTGATTTCTTTATTTTGTAACCCAGAAAATCTTCCATTCATCCTTCAAAACCCAGATTGAGTTTCATCACTCTTAGGAAATCTTCCTTGACCTTCTCAGGTGTTTTATTATTTCCCCCCTGGGTTAGCATACATGTCCTGTTCAACTGATCACGGTGCATTATTTTATATTTAAGTGCCTTGTCCCTATCTAAAAATGTAACCTCATTAAAAATGAGAGCCATATGTTATTTATTATCAAGTAGGCATAAGGTATAGTGTGTAAGAGATGGATTACTTAGATTAAAATCCCAGCTACTACCGTTTGCAAGCTTTGTGACTTGAGACGCGTTCTCAACTTCCCTGTGCCTCAACTTCCTAATTTATAAAATGGGAACAGTTAACGAACCCACCTCCTAGGCATGTCGTGGGGATTAAATGGCAAAGATGTATAAAGCACATAATTGCTCAGCGTTGTGGTTGCCCTGTTTATTATTGTTGACGTTGATCTGATCTCTAGGCTCCGTTACAGCTGTGGCTCTTAGCATGGTCTCAGTAGATGTGTGCTGATCTGCTCTGTGTTATGAGTCCTGACCAGGCTGGGTTTGCTGAGGAAGGGCAGCTTGACCTGCCTGCTAAGGTACATGGTGGATTTGGCCCTTTGCTAGGATGGGTCTGCTATCCCTGCTTCATAGATGAGGAACCTGAGGCTCCGAGAAGTTAAGGGACTTGAGGAAGGACACTTTGAAGTCCAAGATATGGTAGCAGTCCTGGAACCCTAAGTGAGAGCTTGCACCAGAGAGTCTAAAATGTCAGCCACCCTGAAGTTGAAAGGTTCTGGCCTCTCAAACTAAATCCTCAAGGGGATGAGCTAGAGGAACCAGGAGGTGTGGCCCTTTCCACGCGGCATGGGAAGCTCACCGTGCTGCCCGCCCTCTGGCTGGCCTTCGCTGTGGCGGCCTCCCGTTACCCTACCACCCAGTCTTTCCTTTGCAGGAGAGGTGGCCGGTGTTTGGGCCTTCATGAGCCTGCAGAGACTCTTCCATAAGCTTTCCAAGGGCGTTCACTTGTGAAAATGGGACAGGAGGGCGTACACTGGGACCCGGGTTTCTAAGGTGTGGGTATCTAAATAATGACGTCACCATTTCTTCTGAGTGGGTCTCATTCTCTCTGTCTCCAGTTTCTTTTCATTTCTTTTCTTTTTTCTTTGTTTCCTTTCTTTTTTCTATCCTCTCTCCTCTTTCCTCTCCTTCCCTCCTTTCTTTCTTTCTATTTATTTCCACTTATGGGAATTTTATTATATTTCTTTTAAAATAATGACCTGAATGCCTTAATTTTTTTTCTAAAAGTAGCATGTGTCCAATGTAAAGAATTCAAACAATACAGATGAAAGCCAAGAAGAAAGTAAAAAAATCACTCCAGATTACACCACTGAGAATTAATTCTTGTTAACAGTAGGTGAACATAATTCCAGGCATCTCTGATGCATCACACACGCACGTACACACACACACAAACAGAAGCATGGATGCATAGGTTGGTTGATGGATGTCCTGACAGAGAAACCAATACATCAATTGACTGAAATGCTTTTTATAAAAATGGGACAGCAGATGTTATTTAGCAACATCTGCTCAGTTCCATTTTCTTCCTGGAGTTTAAAAATAACGCAGCTGATGAGGTATTTTTTGTTTTTTATAAATTTATTTAGTTAGTTAGTTAGTTAGTTGTTTGTTTATTTTTGGCTGCATTGGGTCTTCACTGCTGTGCTCAGGGGCTACTCTTTGTTGCGGTGTGCGGGCTTCTCATTGCAGTGGCTTCTCTTGTTGAGGAGCACGGGCTCTAGGCGCGCCGGCTTCAGTAGTTGTGGCGCGTGGGCTCAGTAGTTGTGGCTCATGGGCTCTAGAGCGCAGGCTCAGTAGTTATGGCACACGGGCTTAGTTGCTCCGCAGCATGTGGGATCTTCCCGGACCAGGGCTGGAACCCATGTCCCCTGCATTGGCAGGTGGATTCTTAACCACTGCACCACCAGGGAAGCCCTGATGCCTGATGAGGTTTTAAAGTGTGCTTTGGGAAGCTGGAATGGAGAGGCCGTTTGTGTTGCAGAGACTGTTGTAGGAAGTGTGAACTATGCATTATGTACACGATGAATCTGATAAAGAAGTGGGGGTGTGTCCTGGGCTCAGGCCTGTGGTCCTCTCGCTGCAGACACTCTGGAGGACCCTGAGTCAGGGGGCAGCCTGAGAACAGGAGAGAAGAGACAACGGAAGTGCAATCTCAGCATCAGTGTCTCTCCTTCTCCGACCTCCCATTGAGCTGACCTCCACATGGTACAACATCTTCCACTCTCTAGACTCCCTCACCTGGCTCCCCATGTCTCCTTCTGCCCCTGCCCTGAGATGCTGGCAGGGACAGAGCCCACAGGGCTGCAGAGTGACCCCTGGGTGCAGCCCACAGTTGCAGCCTCTTTGGCTGACTCTCACGTACTTTTCTCTGCTCTCAACACATGAGCGCTGTGCCAGGTCTTTGTGTTGGAGGGAGCCTAGCCCCAGTCATAAGGAGCATCTGAAGTGGCCTTCCCCACCCAGCATCACAGATGGGGGGCCCAGGACACCAACTAGATTCCCATTTCCTCATGGTGAATTTAACTCCTGGGATCTTTGATGTCAGGCCCGCCTAGACCCTCTGAGAAAGTCAGGTGCTGAGTCTCAGAAGGTGTTTGCCATCCTAGTTTGTTTGAGGCTCTCTGCTATCTCACCATCTACTTCTGCACCCAAAAGGATCTTCAGGGAAGTAACCTTTGCCACACCCTAAAAAGTTCCATTTTGTTCGTATGCCAGAGCCTTTGTGCCTGCTGTTATTTTATCATAACCAGGAGCGAAAATGATTTCTTCTCTGGACACAGCCCACCCCTAAATGCCCTGCCTTGGTCACTGTATGAGTTTCCTAGGACTGCTATAACAAACGACCACAGACTTGATGGCTTGAAACAAGAGAAATTTATTCTCTCATGGTTTCAGAGGGCAGAGTCTGAAATCGAGGTGTTGACAGGGTCGGTTCCTTCTGGGGGCCCTGCGGGAGAATTGTTCCGTGCCTCTCTGCTGGCTTCTGGTGGCTGTTAATAAGCCGTGGCTCTCCTTACCCTGCAGACGCATCCCTCTACTCTCTGCCTCTTTCTTCACATGGCATTCTTTCTGGTGAGTCTGTGACTCTGATCTACCTCTACCTCCCTCTTATAAGGACACCTGCCCTTGGATTTAGGGTTACCCTAAATCCAGGCTGGTCTTATTTCAGGATCCTTACTTTCATCTGTAACGACCTTTTTTCCAAATAAAATCACATTCACAAGTTCCCAGGTTAGGATTTGGATCTATTGGGGGAGACGGGGCGCTCACTCTCTACTATTTAACACTCTGCTCCCTCCTGATTATCAAGAAGCATTGGCCGTGTCTCCAAAACACGTGTGAGCTGCCTCTCCAGGCACACGTGCGAGGTGCTAGCTAGCTGGGTGCCCGCTTAGAAAACCTTCCCTGGTGGCGCAGTGGTTGAGAGTCCACCTGCCGATGCAGGGGACACGGGTTCGTGCCCCAGTCCGGGACTATCCCACATGCCGCGGAGCGGCTGGGCCTGTGAGCCATGGCCGCTAAGCCTGTGCGTCCAGAGCCTGTGCTCCACAATGGGAGAGGCCACAACAGTGAGAGGCCCACGTACCGCAAAAAAAAAAAAAAAAAAAAAAAAAGAAAGAAAGAAATGGTGTGGTATCAACGTCTATTTCTTAGTTCCAGCCAGTGAGAGCTACCCAGGTGGGAGATGCCCTTTAGGTGTGATGGCAGGAAAGTGAGCCAAGAATCCTGAGTATGGATGTAGCCATAAGGGAAAAGTGTGGGAAGAGGTGCAGATTGCACTAGGCGAAATATTCAAGGGGGAGAGCGTGAGGCTTAAAGTCCAAAGAAGCCCGTTGGCAGGTTTCTTCATCTTTATCCTTGACCTTCCTTAGTCTAGACGGGGTCTGTGACATTGGCTATAAATATATATGTGACTTCTCATTTCTGTAAGGTACGTTTTTGTTCTGTTTCAGTGGGCTGTTTTATCTGTGCGTGCGTGCGTGTGTGCGTGCGTGTGTGTGTGTGTGTGTGTGTGTGTGTGTGTGTGTGTGTGTGTGTGTGTGTAGGGTGAAGGGAGGGACTGACTTCGAGTAAGGAGGAGTTGTACCCTAGCAGCCTGCCAATAGGAAGCGTATTTCGTATGTTAGCAACTCCAGTCTCAGGCCAGAGGGGGTGGAGGTTGGGAAGCTGAAATACAGGAGGCAATAATGCAGGGCCAAAGGTAGCTGAGCGGCCTATAGAAGAAGAGAGTCCTGAACTCTTTGATGAACCACTTTCTTCAAACAGGAGCGCTAATGCTACCTAATGGCAGATTTTTTTTTAACTTAAACAATTTTGAATTTGATAATAAATCACACATAAGAAATCTGGAGGTAGCTAGTTTGTGGGCTGGCTAATTTAGCAGCTCAACAGCATCAGTCTCTGGGATGGTTTCTCTGAGTTTCCAGTGGCTTTTCCCTATGTGCAGGATGACTGCCACAGCTCCAGGCATCAGCGTCAACACATAAATGTCTACCTTAGGTGGAAGGGAAGAGATTTCCTGCACCTGTTCTGTCTTTTTGCTAGAGAAGAACATCTTTCTGAGATGTCTCCAAAGAGTTCCCATTACAGTCCATGGACTCCAAGTAGATAAACATGGTTTCTTTTTATTTTTTATGTTGAAACAGTCTCAAATTTACAGAAAAGATGCAAATCCTGTACCCAGAATTATTTTTGTCCTGAACTATTTGAAAGTAAGTTGCCAGTGGCATGCACCATTACCCCTGCATGCTGTATTTCCTATAAACAGAGACATTCTCAGACATAATCACAGTTAAGTCCATCAAAATCAGCAAAGTAATATTGATATATTGCTACCATCAAACATCATTCACATTTCATCAGTTGTCCCAAGAATATTCTCATAGCGAAAGTGTCTAGTTCAGAATCACATGTTATATTTAGTTGTTTTATCTCTTTGGTCTCCTTCAATCTGGAGTAATTTCTCAGTCTTCCCTGGACTTTCAGGGCCTTGACATATTTGAAGAGTGCAGGTCATTTACTATGTAGGATGGCCCTCGGTTTGGGTTCATCTCATGATTAGATTAGATTAGATTTCTCATGATTAGATTCAGGTTGTACATTTTTAGCAGGAAAATCACAGAAGGGATGGTGTGTTCTTACTGTATCCTAGCAAGTGGTACATGATGTCCATTTGTTCCTTTATTCAGTCATTTATTTGTATCAGTAGGGACACATGGATTTCTCTAAAAGAGAAATGGTTTATGATTTGTTACTACCATTCCTTATTTTTAGGCTCAAATTGTCCTAGGTTAGCCAGTGGGAGTCCTGTCAACTTGGGTCTTTTTTGACATGCCCCCGTCATTCTTTGAGCACTTCCTCACTCTCTGGCACAATAAGATATTCAAAGCTTATGTTGTGTTTTTCCAATCTATGCCTGGGAATCAGCCATTTTTCCAAGGAGACTTGGTTCACTTAAGTGGGGAATGGAAGTCAGAAGCCAAGATCTGGAAAATGGGTGTTCCTATTGCTACTGGGACATTGCTGCTCCCAGGCCCTCAAGGTGGACAAAGCTAGGCAATATGTACGTATATACATACATAGTTACATCCTATCAATCTATATTAATTTCTGTGTCCATATATATATAGAAAATTGTGAGTTCACACTCATATCTCAAGTTTCAATCCAGCATCATAAGGTTCATTCCAGTTTTCTCTCTTTCCATATTTGTAACTGTTTTCTCTGATGATGAGAAATCCAGCTCCCATTATGCTTTATATGTTTATTTGCTCAAGCACCTTACGTGTAATTAATTTTCCGTTGCTACCATTACCCCTGTCCTATGTAGATGTCCACTCAGGGCCAGATCACCCTCCCACATGAATGCCATCTTTCTCCCACTAGGGCTCTGACACCTTGCTCAGGCCACCACCAGATGGACATCTCCCTTGCTCAGCCCCCTAAACACACACTTTTAAAGGCAAAGAGTTTGACTTTATCAGGATCTACGTTTTCTGCATGTCTAAATCTACTCATTCAATCCTTTCTCCTTCCTTGATTGGTACCTTTAGTGCCCCACTAATGACCCTTCCCTAAGTGGGGATTCTGCTGGTCTTCCTTGGGCCCGAGGCAGGCTCAGGGGCTGGTTTCCTCTCCATAGTGTTTAAATATACCTGTACTGTCCAGTATGGTGGCCAATAGTCACATGTAACTTTTAAGTTTAAATTAATTAAAATTAAATAAAATTTAAAATCCAGGCTTCTTGGTTGTGCTAGCTGTTTTCTAAGTGCCCAATAGCCACAGGTGACTAGCAGTTACCATATTGGACAGTGTCGATATAGAACATTGCCACTGTCACAGAAAGTTCTATCGGACAGCTCTGTTATACACTGCATAAACCCACTCTTTTTTCCTCCTGATTTGACATTGATCCTTCCCTGACTGCTCTTCATCCCAACTCCAGCTTAATTTTTCATTTTCAGATGACCGGGTTGATCATCCAAACACTTGACAGTCCTCCACGCTAACTAGCCTGGCTCCATACCCACGTGGTAACAGTTTCACTCATCTCACCCCTAAGTACTCATTCACAGTACCCATCAGTCCATCCATTGTCCCAGACTGTCCACAATATGTGGTCTGCACATGGAACAGAGTATTTGAAACTGAGACTGCCTTGGAAAGTCTTGGGCTTAGAGTTACAGTAGTTATAAAATGAGTGGAATCAAATTCCTGCTTGTCTGAGCTTTTGAAAAGCGTGCCTTTTAGGTTATCTGCGGGAACCTTGATTCCGTGTTGTCTTTTCAGTTCCTCAGTACCCAACCTTTGGCATAGGGTCTCCTCCTCCAGATCAGTGCTTCTCAAACTTTAATATGCAGCAGAACCACATGGAAATGTAAAAATGCAGATGCTCTGATTCAGGAGGGCCTGAGATTCTGCCTTTTAATGAGCCCCAGTAGGTGCCGGTGTTGCTGGCCTGAGGACCACAGCAGCAGGTCCTGGATGTCTGAGATGCTTCATCCCAGAAGTGTTAACTCTCTTCTCGATTTTTCCTTTGTCTTCTCTCAGAACACCTGCTCAGCAAAACTTGATACCTAGGTGAATGTTGTCTTTCAACAGAGATACCTCAAGAGTCTACACCCCGGTGATACCACCATTTCAGAAAACAGCTCAGAGCTTAGCTCTCGCTTGTGTTCAGAGACAGGCAGGGCCATAGAAGATGTAGTATCTCTGTTTTATAGTCACACCAATGTATAATGGCTGTTTTTGCCTTTAATTAAAATTTACACTTTCCTATACAGCCTTTTGCTTCAGATTTGGTTCCAAAAGATGAACACCTGTAACCACCAAGCTATTTAAAGGAATGCGCCACATGTTCTATAACTCCACGTAAATAAGGAGTATATAAGCATTTTGAGTAACAGTATCGTCTTTGGAATAAGTGCCAAGTCTCCAGGGGGAGCCCCTTGCAAAGGGGGCAGTGCTCTTATTTGGAGAGGAGGGTTTTCACCTTTTAATTATGAAATTCACTTTCCCTTACAAATGCATCATGTACTGCAGTCTCTATAGCTATCTGTTCTGGATTTCAGACATATATTCTCTTTTTCTGGATGATTCTCCTACCTGTGGCCTCAGATCTAGCTCATCCTCCAGGGCTGTGCCGCATGGATCAGTGGGGAAACCGGGACAGCAAAGTCAACCTAACCCGGGTTCAAATCCCATGTCAGGGGCTTCCCTGGTGGCTCAGTGGTTGAGAGTCCGCCTGCCGATGCAGGGGACACGGGTTCGTGCCCCGGTCCGGGAAGATCCCACATGCTGCGGAGCGGCTGGGCCCGTAGGCCATGGCCGCTGAGCCTGCGCGTCCGGAGCCTGTGCTCCGCAACGGGAGAGGCCACAACGGTGAGAGGCCCGCGTACCGCAAAAAAAAAAAAAAAAAAAAAAAAAATCCCATGTCAGTTCTTCTTAGCAGCAAGATCATAGACAAATTATTTAACTTCTCTGAATTTCAGTGTTTTAATTTAAAATGAGGCTTCTCTGACACTTGGGGGTTGAATTAAACATAGTGTATATGGAGGATAAATTGGATACAGAAGTGCCCAGCCCAGAAAAGCACCCAAAAATGTTGTTTCCCTTTTTCAGTTGTTTCTCTCTTTTGTTTTGACCCCTCTCTTGCTCAGTTCTTTCCTTCTTCATCCAGTCGTGCACATGTCTGCCATCGGGAAAGCAGTGACATGAACCTGCTCCTTTCTCTACATGCTATTCCATGTCCTGTCCTCCCTCCACTAACAGGTTCCTTGAAGACATGGCCACTGGCTGTTCTCATCACTTCCCTGTCTGCCTGGCCCCGAGAGCACGTGGCCTCGGCCTGGACAGTCCTGTATGTTCTCTGACCCGCTCCCTCTGGGAGCCAGCATCTCCATCTTTTCTTCACTCGATGGTACTTTCACAGGTAAAAGTGGGCCACACCCAGCACTGGTCAAAAATCACTGGGGCAAGAGGCGGATTGCTGAGCGATTAATCAAAGGATTCGTTTTTCTTTTTGTTTTGCTTTCATGTGTTTTGGAGAAATGGGATGAGGCTGTTGTGTGCGTACATTTGTGTTTGAAATAGGATGGGATCCTTACTCTTAGAGGTTTCGGGGGCTTTGTAACTGAGTGGGAGATGGAATGTGGGCCCAACCAGGGTAGCTGATAAGCAGCTGGTCTCAGGAGGGAGGTTAGAGCAGGAGAGAGAGACACGGTATGTTTCTCCAGGAGCAGAGGTTTACAGCCCATTAATTTTAACGTAATGCAAATCGGTTTATGGAAGTGCTGACACACTGTTATTTAAAAAGCGTGAGTAGCATGATAATTAAATCTCCATCTATATTTTATTCTAACACATTTATAGTGTATCCTTGCCCAGCTGGTGTGATAGATTTCCAGTCTTATAACTGTATAAACTACAAAGTACCGAAAAAATAGTGAATTGTGATGCCAAAACCACGGAGGAGGGGTGTATTAACTTGAGCTTCATTATTTTAAGCTGAACTTTGTTTTGTCCCTGAGTTTGATGACATTTACTCACCAAAAATATCCCAGAGTTATGCTTTCCAGTGTCTAACATGAGGGGATATTGGGGTCTGTTCAGTGTTTCTTTTCGGCACCTTCACTTTAAAGCGTGCATTCTCGGTGGGGAGCCGAGTGCCCCAGAATTCACACAGTCATTCCCTGCCGAGTGGAACGGGAGCAAGTTCTTTGCTGGGAATCAAGAGCCCTGAGCTCTGCTTTGGGGCTGCCGCTGACTCGTGAAGTGACTACCCCTCTGGGAGCCGAGGTGCTGTAACGTCTCGAGCGAACATTCTGTGACTCGAATTTTTCTTTTTCCTTCTTCCTTTCTTAAAATAAAAATCTCCCAACACTGCCATTAACACAACTCGGAAGTCAAATTTCTTCAGTTCCAAAACATTCAAGTAGAAAGAATGGCCAACAAGCTTGAGATGTCCATGGACGATTAGGAGGAAGGTGGGGAGGAGAGCCGGGGAGATAAGCTGAGACCTTGGGGGATGGGCAAATGGGAAAAAGAACAGAGTTGGTGACAAGAGTGTGCCACCCCCAGGTTTGGGAGTCTCCTCTTTATAAGTTGCAGGCAAAGCATGTGGACACACCTCTAACCTCTTCGTTGCATTAAGCCTGTCGGTAATTCTAAGAAACACCGCTGGGAGGATGGGTGGTTTTTATGACCTTTAAGCTGAGCTGATACGTGAGGCCACTCGGGTCCCTGTGTTCAAGGAGCATAATCAAACAAGTCTGACTACAAGCTGCGGTTGGAGCAGCTTTGCTTGTGCTCCAGCTGGGGTACCAATTACCTCTGTTTGGGAAATGCTTTCCAGGGCCAGCTGTGGTCTTGGGGTATCAGGTGAGTGGTTGGGGAGCCACTGGGGAGTAGTAGAAGTCCACGTATATACTCTGTAGGAAAAAGGCCCTGCATCACAATTAAATGTTGCATGGAAAATCAATCACAGGACGTGAGCGCTGCGCGAGGCATTAGAGAGCATCTGGCCCAAGCCTAGAGGCCCAGACTCAGCTAGTAAGGGGCAGGGCCAGTCGGCTACCTGATGCTGAGCTGAGCTTTCTGTGTTTCCCACTGTAACACGCTATATGTATGTCATTATTACAAAAAAAAAAAAAATCCCTTCTTTAGGAAAAGTATGCATAAGTAATACAGACACATACAATAATAGGTCCTTAAACTCTATTGCTTCTGTTCGTTGATTTTACCCTCTAAATACTGTTTCTTCTCCCAACTTACAGATTTCATGAGACTTCTAATCTCGTTCCTTCTCCCAGCTGTTTGCTCTTAAATTCCTCCCTGTACCAAAACTAAACAACCTTTTATAACTTCAAAATAATATCTAAATGCTTCTCACATGTGCTCTTGCTCTCATTCTCTGGCTCGAGACTGCAGGCTCTTGGCCACAGCTATTTCTAGGTTCTCACCAGAGAGTGGAGACGGCATTTGCCTGGTCCCTCTCCTGGGCTGGTGAGGGTTTTCTCTGTGGCCAGATTGGCCTGGAAACAACATGGAAACATGTTGTCTGCAACATGTCTCCCAGCTTGGTCCATGCCTTTACTGCTGTCTCCTTACTCCCTTCCAGGAGCCATATTGGTTAAGAAGTCAATTACCAACTCATGGTAACTTGCCGACTCTGGTCTGCATTTAGGAAACCCATTGCTTTCTGCCATGTAGCTTTTCCATCCACAGTTTGCCAGCCTTTGGTTCTTTTTAAAACTTCTCAGTACATGTGTGCAGCTACCTGATAAAAGCCCCCTTTGAAGAATCATGACAGCCCTGCACTTCACCCTTTGGCATCCAAAGTGGCCCTATTACTTAAACAAAAGAAAAGGTGACAGTGTTCCTTTATTTTTGGCAAGTTGGTGATTTGAATTCGTTGATACCTTCCTGGTCCTTTTTCTTTTTCTTTTTATTAAGCATCCTTTTCCAACCAGGAACATGTTGAATATTCATTTGGAAAGATAGAAACTTCCAGGACGGTCACTCCTGGTGTTACTGCTTCTATTACGTTCAGTCCTCAGCCAGGTTAAGGTTTGATGATCTGTCCACAAGGTAAACTTCTGACTGAAGACACATGGCCTGAGTTTATCCGAAGCCCTGATGGTTGCCAGCCATTCTTTCTGAGAAGCAGATGTGTTTCTTTCCCTTGATGATGGCTTCCTATGGAGATAAAATACAGGCTGTTTCACATAGTCATGGCTCCATAACAGAGTAGCAGGCGTTACTGTGTCTGCTGTGTCGGTTATGAATGGGGTTGAAAGGTATGGGTCTTTAAAAACCACGTAAATTGGAACATACTTGAACTTCACTAAAGCTTCTAGACACACTGGGACTTAGAAAGAGTTTGAGAGGATTTGCTAGTATAGTTGAGGTCATTCCAAAGAGTATTTCTTGAGAACTTCTGTGGTCTGCTAGGGATACAAATGTTAAAGACACGGGTCCTGTCCTCAGGAGTTCCGGGGAGCTCGAGATACCAGGAGAAAGAAGGGAGTACTTGTAACCCAGTATCATATGTGCTATGATAGAAGTTGAGCAGCTATCCTAGCATTTTATGAGCCCCGTCCCCGAAAAGAAAAGGAATTCCAACCAGAGTTTGGGTGGGGGAGGGGTCATGGAAAGCTTAACTTTTAAGCTGGGTCTTTTTAAAAAACTTGAGATAGAATTGACATATAATATTATATAAGTTTCAGGTGTACAGCATAATGATTCGATATTTGTGAATATTGCAAAATGATCACCACAGTAAGTCTAGTTAACATCCATCACCACACATAGTTACATTCTTTTTTATTCCTTGTGATGAGAACTTTTAAGCTGGATCTTGGTGGAATTCTCCATGTGGACACTTCGATGGAAGGGCAGTCTAGGAGGAGGGAACAGCATGAGTGAAGGTCCAGAAACCTGAAAACTCTGGGAAATACTGTTTTCGTCTGTGGCTTGCCTAGATGTGGAGGAGGTAGGAGGTCAGGAGATGAGGCTATAAAGGCAGCTGTGGCCAGCTCTCCAAGGACCTCGCAGGCAGTAACTCCCATTTGTTCAACACCATCTCCTGTACCAGACACTTTGCTGAACTCTCTGTGTTTGGTGCTTTATTTAGTTATCACAGTATGTCCATCAGACCCTTCTGATATCAACAGACACATGCCACATGAAGCAGAAGCAAGGTTTCTCTGTTTCCATCCAGGGATGTCACACCTAGAAGAGCAGTGGAGGATGAGGAAAACAAAATCTTCCTGGGACACAGCATCTTTAATTCGTTTGGGCCTGGTGCAATTTTTGACAATAAATAATCCATGTCAATAAAGTGTCCAGTTATTCATTAGAAAGCACTTAATCTGTTTGCAGAACAATCCATGATGTGATACAGTTTTCAGTTTGCTTTCAAGAGGCAATTCAGAGCAGACGAGAAAGAGCACCGAAACCATGGTTTTATTTAAAATACTTCAAAGATGTTTTTTCTCTGTCTTTACAGGATATGTTTTTAAATTTGAGTTTTCTGACCCAGACGGAGTTACTGATGAGCTTCAGGGAGATCCAGGACGCCCTTTAAATTGCATACAAACGTCTTCTCTACCAATACATAGCTATGTCAGGTCCCATGGAGAAAGTCCATGCTTTTATACAATTTTAAAAAGGGTCTGTTAGTCCCCCAAATAATAGGAGCCGCCAGTGTACCTACAGAATGCAATGTCCCCAACACTTCTTCAAAGCCTGGATGATAAAATCTCAGCTTCTTTGCATTGAAGGCATAGATTTGAGCATCAGACAGACCTGAATTCAGATCCTGTCCCAATCCTTCGCTACTGGTGTGACTCAGCTTTCGTTTCCTCCTTTGTGGACATGGAAAGTTATATGGGAACAGATAATGAGATTCACACATGTGTAATAGGGAGAGCAAATGAGATTGCCAGGTGATTGAGGAGGGAAGGGGCTGAGGATGGAACCCTGGGGAGCATCAGGATCCAAGGGGCTGTCGAGAAAGGGGAGCCGATGGAGCAGGCTGAGAAGGAGAGGCCAGGGAGCCAGGACAGAAGTCAGAGAGGAAGAGGGTCCAGCAGGGAGGCATCAGCGTGGCCTTAGACTGATTGAGTTAGGTAAGGACTGAGGAGACACCTTTGTTTTTTTTTTTTAAAGCTATCTTTTTTTTTAATTAATTCTAATTTGTTTATTTATTTACTTTTGGCTGTGTTGGGTCTTCATTGCTGCACGCAGGTTTTCTCTAGTTGCAGCGAGCGAGGGCTACTCTTTGTTGCGGTGCACGGGCTTCTCATTGCAGTGGCTTTTCTTGTTTCGGACCATGGGCTCTAGGCACACGGGCTTCAGTAGTTGTGGCACGTGGCTCAGTAGTTGTGGCACATGGGCTTAGTTGCCTTGCAGCATGTGGGATCTTCCTGGACCAGGACTCGAACCCATGTCCCCTTCATTGGCAGGCGGATTCTTAACCACTGCGCCACCAGGGAAGTCCCGAGAAGACACCTTTGGTTCTTCATTTTAATCCCAGATTACACTTCTCAAAAGTGTGGCTCAGAGAGTACTTGATGAACTAAAGACCCCTCTATTATTAATGCAGCGTCAACTTACTGCATGCCTATTATGTGCTACACAAAGCCAGTGGTGTCCTGGAGCTTGCGGTCTCACCTTTAGAAACTTTAGGCTAACATGATTTCCGCCCCTGCAGTTGCTAATGAGCATTGAATGAGATGACCAGACAACATATTGGTCCACTGAGTGGCCATGGACAGGCCACAGGATCTCTCCAGGCCTAAGGGATAGGGACTAGATCATCTGTCAAGTTTCTCCAATCTACAGTGAATCCTACATCACTGCCCAGTCAAGACTGGGGCAGGAGGTGGTGGTAATCAATGAATGCCTTTCACATATAGAACTCTGGTTATGCCCAGAGCATATCATCCTGTAGATGTCCCTCTGTCAACTTCATGGCCTTCTCGTTCTTCCTTGCAACTCCTGGGCCTGTGTGGTGTCTCTGCCCAAGTTTGGTGGGTGGATAAAGTATTGCAGGTGAGGAGTTTTTCCTCCCCGGGAATCCTGTTGTTTTCACACGAAACCAGTACCGATGTTTTACAAAACAAAAATAACATTGCTGAACGCCCACCGTGAGCTAGGCCCTGTGCTAGCTTTTTTCATATACATGACCTTGTTTGGCGTGAGAGTCCTCTTTATGGAGATTTCAATGCACTGCAGATCAATTAGTGTTTCAAATAAAGGTTTTCCTGGAGCAAAACCGCAAGCAATAGAAGAGTGACATAACATGCTAACTGCATAAGGTGAGGGTTAATCCTGGCCTCCTTACACCCAACTCACCAAGGACCTCTTCTTTATTTGAAATTGCCTTCCAAACCTGATGACTTTTGGAGCAAGACATGCTTTCTTCCAGCTGGTTGGAAATTTGCCTCTTGTGTGTGTGCACACATGTGTACACACACAAAATAGAGGCTCTAAATGAAGGTCTCGCAGTTGATTGCCCTAACTTCCCAGAGGTTTGTTTCTTGGTTTTGTTGCAAGTGTGCACCGGAAGCTCAAGTACCAGATTGTGTTGTTCAGTGGTGCCCTGAGAGGAGAGGAGGGATCCCCAGGTGAAGGGGACTATGCTGGGCTGGTCGGCAGTTGGGGGAGGAAGGAAGCTGCAGGCCCAGCCCCTGCTCAGCTGGGAATGTGCTCTTGGGCAGCCAGGTCTGGGCCTCGGGGAGCTGAGCTAGTGGACGGCAGGGCCCATGGAGGATGCTGGTGCACGACCGAGTTTCCATCAGTAGGACCCAGTGGCAAGTAGTAAGGCATGATGTAGTATTTTCTTCATGTGTCAAGAACGGAGTGTTCGCCTTTTCCAAGTTGTCTGTCAGTTTCTTCCACTTAGCTCTAATTCGTTTTTTCCCCAGAACATTCTATTCAGTTTCTTCTTCCAATGAGGTTGATGACTAGTCTCCACACGTGGTTATTTCTGGGGCCCCAAAACCTTCCGTGAGCACCCAGAGCAAAGTGGCCATGCAGTCATTCCCTACCTGGTCGCCCCGCTCTGGTTCTCCCCATCAATCTCCATTTCATTCCAAAAAGGAGTTGGGGGAGCTCTTTGTTTGCTCATTTATTTATTGTCTTTCACTCCCTGGCCCCCACAGCAGAATGTAACTTGGTGAGACTGGAGCCCTAGCAGCCTCCTTTCCTTCTGTGTCCCCAGAGGCTAGAAGAAGTACTTGGTGCGTAGTAGGTGCTTAATGAAAATGTGTTGAATGAATGAACAGAAAGCAAAGGGAAGGAAAGTAAGAGAGGAAGGGAGGGAAGGAAGAAGGGATGGAGGAAAGAAGGAAGGAAACTTCAGCGGGGATACTAACTCTTCTTGTATTAAACAAGCTGGGGTGGAGGAGGCCACGGTCATCAAAGCTCACGAGGGGTACCCTGCTCCCGGAGTGCGGTTCACCTACCCCCTTGGAGCTCACAGCACTTGCTGTCTTAAGCCAGATAGGAGTCTGCCGTGGCTGTTCCAGCACCAAGGGGGCCTGGAATGCCCTCACAGCTCGTTCTTTAAGGGGAGTTCTTTTCCCAGGACATTGGCAGCACTGTGCACCCAAAGACACCAAGGGACAGGGCCCAGGGAGGCAGTCAGGTCTAGCCTGGGGGAGAGCAGAGAGGGACAGGGGCTGCCCAGCTCAACCTCTGCTTCTCCCCATCTTACAAGTGTGAAAGATATTTTCTTTGTGCATTTGGGGTAAGAAGGGCACATCCATGTCTGTGCTTCCAGAGCTTAGTTGGTGCAGAGGACATGATGGCTGCCCCATCTGTGTCCTGCAGCATCTGGGCCAAGGACCACTCCTTCCCACATGCTCGTGTTCATTACTGTAGAGCTGGAGGAGAGAAAGCAAAGGAATGTCCCCTCCTCCTCACTCCCCACCTCCCACCCAAGTGCTTCCTGCTAGCAGTCCCTTGATGTGGTGGCTGCCACGCTTGGGACAGGCAGTGTGTGGTGGCACACCTTTGCTGCCGTGAGGACCCTGTTGCTGTCCCTGAGATTCCTCAGCTGGGAGGCTTGCGTTTCCTTGGCTACCACTCCCGGCCCGGGTGGGAGACGACATGCTCTTCGATGTGATTTTCAGCAAGTCGACCCGGTGGGACCCTGTGCAGGATGGCTTCTCCGAGAGGGCGTGAGCTGTACTGCCAAGTGCGGTGAGGGCGGCGGCCAGGTTTTGAGAAAGTATTTGAGGCATGGAGGCCGTGCAGGGCCCCATGCCCTTGCTCCCTCTCCCCTCCTGGCTCTTGGCCTGCAGTTTTAACATGGGCGGGGGCTGGATTAAGTGTGTTGGCAGAATCTAGCAACCGGAGTCCTTTCTGGCCGAGGATGGAGAGTGTACTTCAAGATCACATTCCAGATGCAGGGACGGAGATTTGGGAAGGATAAAGGAAAGAGAGTGACACAATTAAATGTGGCGAGAAATGGATTTTCCCTTTCTGCCACCTGAAAATAATTGAGTTATGTTATTTTGCAAAATTATCTGTTCGGGGGTTTTTCCTGGTCTCCGTCATACTACCGATTGCCTTACTGATTTGAAGAGGGGAGAAAAAAGCATTCATTTTGGTCCCGTGCTGTGGTTCCTACCAAATACCTCAAACTTGGGCCACATTCAAAGATGTGGCTCTGCTGTCTGTTAATACTGTGGAAACGAGAACCCAAGGCCTGGCCTTTCAGGGGAGGGGTGACCGGATCTCCTTTGGCTTCTCGCACTTATCCAGACAAGTGCCCATAGCATGGACTTCCCCCGGGTCTTCCCCTTCTCTGGGCTTTGAAGGGCTTAGTCACCTTTGGCTGGAGACCCTCAAAAGTGTCTGTCTCACCTCGTGGCGTCCTGGCAGAGTCCTCGTTCCCAGCTGTTCCTTAAATTCTGCTCCTTGCCTCTCTTGGTGGTGGCTTAAGGGAGAGTTCCCACATCAGGGTTGCCCTGACAGTGAAAGCTCTTCATTATCAGTCCAGGGGATATTTAGTAACTGTACTTTAAT
Organism: Delphinus delphis; assembly: GCF_949987515.2. Classification (NCBI taxonomy): domain Eukaryota; kingdom Metazoa; phylum Chordata; class Mammalia; order Artiodactyla; family Delphinidae; genus Delphinus; species Delphinus delphis. The sequence continues at coordinate 132,035,350 of NC_082684.1, read as the reverse complement.
TGTAGCGTGTGATCAGGTGGAACTTCAGGCGTCTCTCTGGCTGAAATCCCGTTATATAGGTGTCCATTTAAAAGCAGCCACACCGGGTGACAGGAACAGGCATGGGACTTCCACGAGCTTCAACTCTGGAGCCAGATTTCATAAATTCATATCCTTCCTTAGCCACTCATCAATGGGATGGCCTTGGACAAAGACGTAACTTCACCGTGCCTCAGTATCCCCAGCTGTGAAATGGATGCAAAAATAGTATTTACCTCTGGTTGCTTGGAGGATTCAATGAAATCATGAACATAAAGTGCTGAGAACAGTGCCTGCTACTGCTCAGCTCATATTACTTAGCGTCAATGCCACTGTCATCATCATCTTCACTTACTATCTGGTGGCCTTTTGTAAGTTACTTTGATTCTCTGAGCCTTGGCTTCCTTACGTGTAAAATGGCTATAACGCTAATAGGATTGTCAAGAAGATTAAGAGAGAATGTATGCAAAGACATTAGCCCAGGGATTGACACCTAGTGAAAACTTGGCAAAAATGAGTTCCCTTGTACCTCTCCAGCACAGCCTGCTTCTGTGTAGCCTGCCAGCTATTTGGATGGAAGGATCCATTTTTTTATACTGTGGCTGGCTGCGTATGGCAAGTATAGTCCTCGTCACTTGTTTTAATATGGTAGAAGTTAACATCCTCTTCAGTCTAAAAGTCAACTCCTTTTCCCATCCTCCAGTTCTCTCCTTTGCATCTTCTCTTCTGCTGTGCATCAGTCAGGCAATTCGTTTTGAGGGCCTTGTACATATCTAGGATAGTGGCAGGAGGCCCAGAGCTCACTGAAGGTGTGGGAGAATTTCTCCTTGGATGTCAAACTCAACATGCCTAATACTCTTTCCTGACCCCCATTGCGTCATTCATATCACCATTCTCCCATTAATCTTGAGTTACCTTTGATTCTTCCTCTGTTGTTATAAGACCTTCCATTCAGTAAAGGCCTACAGTCACCGTACTGTGTGTCTTTACTTTGTCATCTCATTGATTTTCACAGGAACCCTAGGTGGTAGGAGCTATAATCATCCCATTTTACAGATGAACAAACTGAGGCTTAGTGAGATTAAGAATTTTGCCAAAGGCCACTCAGTAGGAAATTAAGCTGGGATTGAAACCCGGGTGTGCGAGAATCCATCTTCTGCATTTCCCACTCTGTTATTTTGTGTCTGCTGGTTCCTTTATGTGTTGGCTATCTATTTGGCTGTCTATTTCTATGTAACAAACCACTGAGCGGCTTAAAGCAACAACTTATTATTTTTTATTATTACCTCTCATTATTCTGAGTGACTGCACTCGGCTGGGTGATTCTTGCTCATTCTCTCCTGTACTTCCACTCAAATGGTGACCAAAGCAGGGGTCATCTAAACGTTCCTTCCCTCAAATATTTGACACCTGGGCTGGGAAGAGCTAGGGGCTGACCAGGCATCTCTTTCTCCCTGTGTGATCCCTCCGTGTGGCCAGCTTGCACTTTCTCACAGCATGGTGGTCTTAGAGCAGTCAGATTTCCTACATGGCAGCTGACTTTCCCCAGAGCAAGCGTTCTAAAAAATCCACTGGAAGCTGCAAGGCTTCTTACGACCTAGCTTTAGAAGTCCCAGACCTTCACTTGCCACCACATTTTATTGGTCAAGAAAGTTATAAGGCCAGTCCAGATTCAGTGGAATGAGTTATTAGGCTTGATCTTTTGTTATGAGAAGAGGCATGTGTGTGTAGTGAAAAAGGAATTGATGGTCGCCATCTTTATCTGATCAGCCACCCAGACCCATCAATGTTTTTGCTTTAAAAAAGTCCCTCTTAGCTGTTCTATTCTTAAAAAAAATTTTTTTTAGTTGGAGAATAGTTGCTTTACAACATTGTGTTTCTACTGCACAGCAAAGTGAATCCGCTATATGTATACACATATCCCCTCTTTTTTGGATTTTCTTCCCATTTAGGTCACCGCAAAGCATTGAGAAGAGTTCCCTGTGCTATACAGTAGGTTCTCATTAGTTATCTATTTTATACGTAGTATCGATAGTGTATATATGTCAATCCCCATCTCCCAGTTCATCCCACCCCTCTTCCCCCCTTGGAGTCCATACATTTGTTGTCTACGTCTGTATCTTTATTTCTAGAAATGGTATAGATGATCTTATTAGCTGTTCTGTTCTACTGCTACCACCTTTGTAGAGTTCTGTTTTGTTGTGCTTCATTTTTGGTTCACTACAACCATCTCCTAACTGGGTTTTGACACTCTCCCCAGCTCCTAATCGACTGTGTACTTCAATAGCATACAAATCCTCATGAGATGCCTCTTTCAACCATCGGTTCATATATTCATGGATCTAATGAGGACCTTAGAGTCATCCAGTCTCACCCTCTCATTTTACAGAGGAAGAAACCAAGACCCCAAGAGAGCATATTCAAAATCATATGGTTAATTTTTTATAGAGCTTCAGGTCAGTCAACACTTACAAACTGTCCTCCTTAGGCTAGAAGAACAAAGAGGGAGAAGACCCAGTTCCTGCCCTTGAAGAGACTATAGTTTAATAGGGATGATGGGTACCTTAGAGATCATTTTAATGGAAGTTTGCACATGGTCCCATATGAGTACAGAGGAGAGGCATGTAACACAATTGGACTTCAGGGAAGATTTCTTCCCTGAAGAATTTCCTTGGACTGAATCTCCAAGTTTATAGAAAGAGTTATCTGAGCAAAGTAATGTGGGAGGATATCGGGACAGAGGGAATGGCCTGAGAGACAAAGGTAAGAGGTGGGAACTAGGGCAGGGTAGGTGGTAGCACAAGGTATTTGGTGTTTCTAGAGCATGAAGGGCCCTGGATGTCATACTAAGAGGCCTGGACTTGATGCTATAGGTAATGGGGAGCCACTGATGGGTAAGACCTACATGTGGTCCTTCAACATGTTCCACTTATCTGCGAAAGAGTTTAAAAGCTTACTTACTGCCTTACTTCTCTGTTCCCCGACTCCATCATGGCCGTGCTTGGATGGATTTTAAAGGGTCACTTCCCTCCCCCTTTAAAAGACCAATAGCCCAAAAGAAAATGAACCAAAAATATTTGAACATACAGTTCTTAGAGATGCAAATACAAATGACTTAACTATATGAAAAGATGCGCAGCTTCGTTCATAATAAGGAAAGTGCAATTTTAAGCTACGTGGAGATACTATTTGTCATGTCTTAGAGCAGCAAAGATCAAAAAGACTAATACCACCTGGTTTGGTGAGGGTATGGGCCTCCTCATACCTTGCTGGTAGAAGTATAATTTTGGTCCCCTCTCCGTGGAAAACGACTTGGTGATATCTATCAAAATTATAAATGCCTATATTATTTGACCTAGCAATTCTACTTCTCAGTGTACAGTTATTCTTATGTTTAGAGGAAGCAAAAATGCACGTGATTATTGTAGCATTGTTTGTAATTGCAGAGGATTGGAAATAACCTAAATGTCGAGGAAAGAAAACTGGTCACATAAATTATAATCCATCCATATGAAGGAATGCTATGAAATTTTGAAAAAAGAGAATGAGAATTTCTGTATGTGCTGATCTGGATGGCTTGTCAAAATGAAGTATTGGGTGAAGAGAAAAAAATTGTAAAAAGAAAGTGGAAAAATAAATATACATACATATTTGCTCAAATATACATGAAATATCTCTGGAAGGAAACATATTATTGTTTATAATAATGAGTAACTGGGGAACAGAAGTAGGAGGAAAATATTTCATTGGTTACATTTTTGTACCTCTTGAATTTTGAACCATATGATTCTCTCTTTTTTTTTTAATAGAAAGGAGACAAAAGAAAAGCAATAATTTCAAACAAGTAAACCATTAATACTGGGACCTTCTTCAGATCTAGAGTAGACTAAATACTCCATGGATCTCCTTCATTATATGGTCAATTAATGAGAGAGGAAACTTGGCCTAATCTTCCCAAATTAAAGACTATGAAAGTAAAATCTTAAACAAAGCAAATATGACAAAATAGTAAAGTGAGTTGCATTGAGCACACAAGTATTTCATACTGCCTTTCCATATGCTTAGGGTTATTTTGCAGTAACAAAGAAAAATTATGACAAGTAAATAAGTAGACAAATTAATAATTTGCATGGCATGGCTTTGGTGTTCTACTGTGAGATTACTGAAGTTCATTAGCCATTTTCAGCCGTACTCAGCACTCCCATCTAAGTTTCATTTCTCCCCTAACCACTCCCATCCATGGAGACTCACTTTATTTTATTGTCATTTTTGTATTTTCATCTATGTATACTCATTACTTCCCTTCACGAGATTCTGAACTCTGTAGAGGGTGAAGATTGTGTCTAGTTGAGAAGTCAGCAAACTTTTTCTGTAAAAGGCCAGATAGTAAATATTTCAGGCTTTGTGGGCCAGATAGTCTCCATCGTAACTACTCAATGCTGCCGTTCGTTACATCACAAAGACAGCCATAGTTAACGCACAAATGAATGCATTCCAATAAGATTTTATGTACAAAAGCAGGTGGTTAAGTCAGATTTAGCCTGAGGGCCATAGTTTGCTATTACCTAATTCCTAGTTTGCTAACATCGGATTTCTCTCTCTCCCTTTCCCTTGTCCCCCTGGCAAAGGGCTGAAATTCCTGGTCTGTGTGCATGCGTGTTTGTGTACATATATGTGTGTATTTGTGGTCCCTGGGAAGGGAGGAACTGAAGAAGAAAGGAGAAAACATACTGTATTTCTAAATTAGTGAGGAATTCAGCCCAAGTATCTCAGGCAACAGTGTTAAGGAATAATTTTTTAGGAAAAGGTACAATCATGACACGCTTTCAAATATAAAATGAACATGTGTCGAAGATTTTATTTAACTCATTAACTAACGAGGGAACCAGTACAATGTTACAGCTAGTTCGAAGGAGAGAGCAAGCACACATAAAGGCCAACCAGCGTGCTGAAAGGAATTGGCTGTAGATGAAAAACTAGCCTCTGGGGAAGCAAGGGGGCGTATAATTTGTGTCTCCACAAATGATAAAAACCATTTGCATTACTATCAGTTTTCTACCATTTATAGAGTTGTAAAAGAGCTCAGCTAAAGACTCTGAAAGGCACGGACCTATAAAATTAGGTCATCCAGAAAAGGTTATTAAACGATGCCTAATTTTACCAGAAAACATACTCAAAAATCTTTTTTTGTTCTTTCAAAGTTTTCCCCAGTTTCGTGTGATAGAAATAACATTCAGTAAAGTCATGGCACTCTAGATTATAGAAGATCTTGCAATCTAGGCATGCGGTTTTCAAACTCAGACAGTGATGGGCAGCTGCGGCAGATGCTTGAGCCTGTGGCATAGAAGGTACAGGAGGGAGATACACTTACCAGCAGTATTCTAGGTGAAGACTGATGTTTGACCAGTGAAAGTGAATGAAGTGGACAATTCCAGGGACCATTTCAGAAGAGGCAGCGTGGTGACATGGAATTGCACGGTACTGGAGTTAGAAAACTCACATTTGAGTCCAAGCACTTCACACGCCTCTGACATGGAGCAAGGCAGGGCCAGTTTGCTCATAACTGCTTAGGGGGTAATAACAGCTGCCTCACAGACCATTGTATCAAATGAGAAAGCACATACTTCACACTTACCACTTTGCCTGGCCCCAGCAGTTTGGTATACTGTTATGGTATAACGTTAATTTCCCACCTTCCATCCAAGGTGCTCGCTAGACACTAACTTGTGTGCCCTGGGCAAGTAGCTTCAGCAGCCTGAGCTTTGGTTTCTTTATCTGTTCAAATGCAGAAAATGATACCTACCTCTCAGATTCGCTAAAAGAACTGGCAGGTAGTGGTTCCAGAAAATACTAGTTTCCCTTTGGGGGTTCAGGAAGTTCTAACAGAGATGACCACCAAGCCAAGTCTGGATGGATGACTAGATGTTTTTGCATGTCAGCATTTCCAGATTTTGTAACATTTCCCAGCACGATAATTAGTGTTTTTGCAGCTCAGTTTTGTTTATTTCCGTCACATCATTTTGGACCATTTGTGTTTTCTTTCTGGCCATCACATGGCACCGCATTTTAAAGCGCGTTATGGTAGGGGCATGTGTTTTGGTCGTAGCAAGTACAAAACGGTATGAAATTGCTTGCAGCTTATTTGGGGATGGATTATAAATGGAACATATATTGTACACGTGAATTCATGGTTATGTAAAGCCCTGTTAAATTGCACTTTGGGGGGACAGCCCTAATCACAAATATTGTCACCCATGGCTTCCACCTAAACAATAAAATGTCTTAGGAATTCTGTTATTTGGGCACCGAAAGTACATATCCCAGAAAAGAAATACAAAAAATATCAGATCGTTGGAAATAAAGCTCACTTAACTTGTAGTTCATAAAATTGTGTTTGTTTCTCTCCCTACCCATGTGTGTGTGTGTGTGTGTGTGTAGGGGTCTGTGTGTGTGTGTGTGTGGAGAGAGAGAGAGAGAGCAAGCCCACCAGCCATGACCCACTTGATTAATCGGGTGGGCGCTGCTTAAGGAATTTGCATGAGGATTTCCAGGGGAAGCAGAGAACGCTCTAGCTCTCACTTTCCTGGCTTGCCTTCTGGCTGTCAATCTTCTGTACCTCACATCACTGTTGCTGATGTAACAGTAACAAGGCCGCCAAAGTGGTGGTTCAGGCAGGACTCCAGACAAGGAGCCTTAACCCCAAGGGCACTGTCTCCACTCCATCAAGCTCTCTTTCTGCCTGCCTGGGATTCCTACCCTATCTTCCTTGAGCTGTGGTTGCCCTAACTCTCCCCTTCTAATAAAAAGCCTCCTTCCATCCTTTTCCTATCTCTCAGAATCCCTCTATCATTTATTTCCCTTTCTCAGCGATAGCCTTCAACAGCACAATCTGCTGAAACTTCAGAGATATATGGGGGAGTGGGGAGGGGGACAAGGAAGAGATTTTATAAACTGAAAGGAGGTTTTGGGCTGCCTTTGGAGCCCTTGGTATTCCAGCATCCTGAATGGAGATGGATGGAATGGAGATATAACTTGTAAGTGCAGCCAGTAAATTGAACAAGAAATTCATGGGATGTAATTACAAGCAACTTTTCTTTTTCTCTCACTGCCCTTTTTTTTTTTTTTTTTTTTTTTTTTTTTTTTTTGCGGTACGCGGGCCTCTCACTGTTGTGGCCTCTCCCATTGCGGAGCACAGGCTCCGGACGCGCAGGCTCAGCAGCCATGGCTCACGGGCCCAGGCGCTCCGCGGCATGTGGGATCTTCCCGGACCAGGGCACGAACCCGTGTCCCCTGCATCAGCAGGCGGACTCTCAACCACTGCGCCACCAGGGAAGCTCTCACTGCCCTTTTGAAAGTATTTCAGTAGAAGTTCTTCCACTGCCGTTGATTGAAAACTCAGGCAGTCCCATGACTTTTCTCATCACTCTCAGGTAATATAAATTCCTTGGACCACTGGAAGTTGACCACATAGTCTCAATTTAGTTTTTAAGTTACCAGTCTATGTAATAATTTCCAACTTGTTTTAAAGTTAGATCTGCTCCCCTTTCTAAATTAGAAGCTGATGCAGGTGAGAAGAGGGTGAGTTTCCTTTTTGCTCTGCTTTCACACATCCTTGCTTATAACTGTGACCAGTGTTGCTGGCTCTGCTGGGTATATGGACTGGGAAGGAGAAAAGGCAGGAAAGCTCTGACTTGACAAGTCCTGTTGTAAGGTGTCCTCACTGGGTGGGCCTGGAAGGTCTATAGAGCCAACTATTTCCCTCATGGATTTTTCTGTGGGCTCTTTTGAGACGCTTACTGGGAACATTGACCTATATGTTCCCTGGCACACATGTTGCATTTTCCTCCAGCTAGCTCTCCTTTCCTCAGCTTTCAGACCCATTCGGTTGGGCTTCAGTCACTTTCCCATGGAATCCTCTTAGGTGGGATTTAAATATATCCAGACTCACTCTCTCCCCAGTATACCTTCTGATCCACAAGGAGCTCTTACAGAACATCTGCCCTGACGCTCTCTAGGAGAACGGTGCTCAACAGACACTCCTCCTTTGCTGGTACCAATAGAGCATCTAATCTTTTAGATTTTCCAGGCGGGAATTAGACCCACTGCTCCGTGTCCCAGTAATTATAAGGAGACCAAATCAAACCCTCCAATGATCTCACTGAAGTTCCTTTCTCTCAACCTGAAGAAGAGCCCCACCTTTTCCCTTGGGGAGGGAGAAATGCCAGCACAACTCTCTCCAAAGATATCCTCTCTTAAGCTCCATTTTCTCAAAACTATTCTATGCTCACTGTGAGTAAGGGATTCAAGTCATGTATTCGCCCTTCAACTTTGAAATTTTGTGTTGTGTTCCCTTCCAAGTGTTGCATCCACTGTCTTCCTATTTTAGCTGAAAAGGGGACAGAACAGGCCCGTTTTAGCATCCAGTTACACAAGCTTGGCCTTAGAGCCGGCATCACATTTGTTGTCTATGCTAGACCCCTTTTCATATTATCTCTTTTAATCCTTGTCACAAACTCTTTCTTGAGAGAAGGAAATTGAGGATTATATGATTTGTCCAAGAGTGTTCAGATAGTGTTAGGGCTAGACTTGGCAACAATTCTTCGAAATAGTTAATAATTTTGGTTCTGATTGCCTCTTTAATCAAAAGAGTTATTTCAAGGAATGTCCCTAACTTGCAAGTGGATAAGTTAAAAAGAAGTCTTCTAGAATCAGTTTCTAGTTTTATGCTTTGTTTCTTTTGGGAGCAGAAATAGAGCCCTGAGTTCTAACTTTTAGACTGTAGTGAGGTTTGTATGGTGGCCTAATACATTGGCAGTTTTTGTAACTGTTCCATGGATATTCGAAGATTATGTATTTGCTTTTTCGTTGCTGGATAGAGTTCTGTGGCTTTCTCTTCTCTTGGCTTCTAGTTCAGGGTCTTACACACAGGAGATCCCAGAGACTGAACGAAGCCATTTTGGAGTGCTTATGACCAACACAGCAAATTTTCATTGAAAACATTAGCATACCCGAGACTCAACTACATTTTTGTTACCTCATTCTCAAGAAAGCAGGAGGTCTCTTCTAGATCCATAAGATCTGGTGGGGAGGCGTTCTCCACTTCTAAAACAACTTTGGATGGTGAGGCAGGACATGTGAGTTTTGGGCCCGACTCTGCCACTGACTTGCCCCTGGGTTGCATTGCCTCCCCATGAAACACGGCAGTCGGGGCAGATGTTCTCATGGTCAATTCTGCTTCTCAAAGTCTCAGACCCTGCACAGTGGGCCTCTGGCTTTCCATCCTCAGGGTCATAGGCAGTTCATGAAGCAGGGTGTTCCCATCGCAAATGAGTGTTTCTTGGAGAAAGCATTTTGCACAGGCAAGTGCTACACACTGGTCCCTGGGAATTGCAAAATCATTATTTAAAAAGTGCTGGAACTGCTGGTCTGCAATCAGTTGTAAAATCACTGGGGTAACCCTTTCCTCAGTTTGTTATATGAACGCTGGACCAAGTTCAATGACAAACTAGGTCAGAGGGCAGACCTGGAATGATATGCAGAATCCTGGCTTGTGTTTTCCTTGTCTAGAACAGCTGTACATGGCCTGGGTGATGTGTGTACTCCCTGAAGGGGATGCAAGCACATGTTTCCAGCGCTCACTGCTGTACTGTTTCTTCCCGGATGCCCTTGACTGTGGGGTAGGTGAAGCTCTCAAAAGGGGGAAGTGGAGGGCGTGTAACTGTCTGTGCAAAACACATGGGTCGTTTTCTTCATTTCAAATGTCCCCTTGAAACTGTATCTTAATTATTTCATTCATTTTCCATCTGTTGAGCATTTAATACGTGTCAGGTTGTGCTATCTTCTGCAGAGACAAAGATGGAATAGAGACCAGAAGAGTTTAATGGATATCTGTCACTTCTTATCCCACCCAAAGTAAGGCATGAGCTAACCACATTCTAAATAAGAATAAATGGGTGTGGTGAGATAGGGGATGTGGTAAGAAAATATCCATCTAACTTTCCAAATCAGAAAGGGACAGTTTTGGGGAGACGGTGGCCGCGTCTACTCATTCAATGGTCAGAGAAAGCTGCCTTGATCTCATCAGAGCACTGAGGCCTCCCTCCAGCTTCCTCAGAGGCTGCTTTGGGGAATGAAGCTTGTGGGTGAGCAATGGCCCTGACCCTCAAACTTTGAATTCTAATAATAAGGTTGTTTGCAGGAATGAGCTCAGCCTAATCACTTGAAATTAAGACAGCAAAGGAAAACGCCCCATCTCTGTTTATAAACGTGGAAAACAATTTTCGAGACAGCTATTACTCAAGCAAGAGACTGTTCACAGATGGTGGCTTGGGCTGGGAGTGGACACAAAGGCTAGGATGATGGGCCATTAATCACCGTCTGCAGATATGCTGCCAGTTGTAAGCGGCATACCGGGCTGAGGCAGGGTTTAGTAGGGCTTGGTGGTGAGCCCCCTGTCCTGCAGGTAATTAGAGAAATCCTCACAGCCACAGAAAGCACCAAATCGCAGGGGGGATTTCAGCCAAACCCACATGTCCTCACATTCCCCACTCCTCCTCTCCCGTGCCTTCCCAAATACAGAACAACTCCAGCCTGTTGCAAAAGTATGCATTCCATCAATGAATAAAAACGTCCACGTCTGCTAGAGCCCAGCATCCTAAGGAATGCTTGGGTAGATTAAAGATCAGCTCTTCATCCAGGTTGGTTACTGTCTAGACGTGGAGATAAGGTGGAGCGTGTGTGTGTGTGTGTGTGTGTGTGTGTGTGTGTGTGTGTATGTGTTTGTGTGCAAAAGGTAAACAACCCCAGGCAATACGTAAGTTTCTTCCCCCCCTTCCAGACTACCTTCTCCACATCCTTCAGGTCCAGCTCAGGTTCACGTTCCCCTGAGCAGCCTTCTCTGATCTTCTAAGACTGGGTGAGGTGCTCTGTGTGTTTCCACCGCTGCCTGTGCTTTCCCTGTCACAGGACCTCTCACACTGAATTGTAATTGACTATAAAATTCTTTGTGACTTGTGGGAACAGGGACTTTGCCTCTCTGTTACTCCCAGCACGATACGTGTTTGTTGATAGATAGTATACACAGTGTTGATAACGTAGCAAGTGTGCTCAGGGTGAAGAGCAGGGCAGGGACCAAGAGGAGACTGCCACAGCTATCCAGGCTTGATGGGGCCCTGGGTGTGGGAGTGGAAAGAAACTGACATGTGAACGAAACACTGGAGACATTCCCAAGGGGGAATGAGTTATGCTGGATGGGCGACTTCATGCAGGAACTAAGGGCCATGTTTTGAAGCTATGTGACTGGAATAACGGCAAACCTGCCACGAAACAGGCAGTCCAGTGGGGAAGAACAGAAGTGGGAGGAAGTTGAGAGCTTGAGTTTAGCTATGAAGTGAGTTTGCGGTGAAGTCAGGATGTCCCAGTGGGAATGCTGTGCAGGCATATGGAGAGCCAGGGCCACAGGTTGTGTGCAGATTGGGATGAACAGGCATGTGGGTGCTCTCCATCCCGGTAAACAGATGAAGAGGGGAGAGTGGAGAAGGAGATTCAGACTCTGAGGCATGACCTTCGGAGAATGCCTGTCCGGGGTGGAGGAAGAAGAACCAGGGGAGGAACAGCCCAGGAGGAGGGCAACCTGGAGACTGCAGTGCTAGGAATGCAAAGGGACAGGAGAGCACTGAGGGAGGGCTGGTGGTCTGCAGTGTAAATCTGCAGAGAGGACAAGGAAAGAGAACAGACCTGATGAGTATACCTGTGGGTTGATGGACAACACCCAGAGTGCTGTGGGCCATTTGATGTCAGGACAGCTATTTGGTACCTAAACTAACAGTGTATTGCCAGGGAAATCCTTTTGTGGACAAGGTTACAGCTCAAACTTGCTGGGCCTGAGAACTTTGTAAGGGAGAGAAGTCATTCTTTAGATTCCTTGTGATCTAACTTGTGATCACTGCTTGCCCCCTTCCCAATTCCCTAACACACACACAAACACACGCAATCCCGCCACTTTCTGTCAGTGACTCTTCTGAAGCCAACATGAAAGTAGCAGAACATAAATAGTTCTACCATTTGCCACCACCTCATAGGCTTGGTTATTCAAGGCTAGTCACATAGATGCCTGAAAGAAATCATCTGCCTTGCACAGTTGTTCAGGCTGTGCACTGAACAGGTTACTGCATCTCCAGGGTCAGTGTTTACACTGTAGGTATCTTTTTGAATTTTATTTTATTTATTTTTTTATACAGCAGGTTCTTATTAGTCAGCAATTTTATACACATCAGTGTATACATGTCAATCCCAATCTCCCAATTCATCACACCACCACTCCACCCCCAACTTTCCCCCCTTGGTGTCCATATGTTTGTTCCCTACATCTGTGTCTCAATTTCTGCCCTGCAAACTGGTTCATCTGTACCATTTTTCTAGGTTCCACATATATGCGTTAATATAAGATATTTGTTTTTCTCTTTCTGACTTACTTCACTCTCTATGACAATCTCTGGATCCATCCACGTCTCTACAAATGACCCAATTTCGTTCCTTTTTATGGCTGAGTAATATTCCATTGTATATATGTACCACATCTTCTTTATCCATTTAGTCTGTCCATGGGCATTTAGGTTACTTCCATGACCTGGCTATTGTAAATAGTGCTGCAATGAACATTTGGGTGCATGTGTCTTTTTGAATTATGGTTTTCTCTGGGTATATGCCCAGTAGTGGGATTGATGGGTCATATGGTAATTCTATTTTTAGTTTTTTAAGGAACCTCCATACTGTTCTCCATAGTGGCTGTATCAATTTACATTCCCACCAACAGTGCAAGAGGGTTCCCTTTTCTCCACACCCTCTCCAGCATTTGTTGTTTGTAGATTTTCTGATGATGCCCATTCTAACTGGTGTGAGGTGATACCTCATTGTAGTTTTGATTTGCATTTCTCTAATAATTAGTGATGTTAAGCAGTTTTTCATGTGCTTCTTGGCCATCTGTATGTCTTCTTTGGAGAAATGTCTATTTAGGTCTTCTGCCCATTTTTGGATTGGGTTGTTTGTTTTTTTCATATTGAGCTGCATGAGCTGTTTATATATTTTGGAGATTAGTCCTTTGTCCATTGATTCATTTGCAAATATTTTCTCCCATCCTGAGGCTTGTCTTTTCGTCTTGTTTGTAGTTTCCTTTGCTGTGCAAAAACTTTTAAGTTTCATTAGGTCCCATTTGTTTATTTTTGTTTTTATTTCCATTACTCTAGGAGGTGGATCAAAAATGGTCTTTCGGTGATTTATGTCAAATAGTGTTCTTCCTATGTTTTTCTTTAAGAGTTTTATAGTGTCAGGTCTTACATTTAGGTCTCTAATCCATTATGAATTTATTTTTGTGTATGGTGTTAGGGAGTGTTCTAATTTCATTATTTTACATGTAGCTGTCCAGTTTTCCCTGCACCACTTTTTGAAGAGACTTTCATTTCTCCATTGTATATCCTTGCCTCGTTTGTCATAGATTAGTTGACCATAGGTGCATGGGTTTATCTCTGAGCTTTCTTTCTTGTTCCATTGATCTATATTTCTGTTTTTGTGCCAGTACCATATTGTCCTCATTACTGTAGCTTTGTAGTATAGTCTGAAGTCCAGGAGTCTGATTCCTCCTGCTCCATTTTTTTCCCTCAAGACCGCTTTGGTTATTTGGGGTCTTTTGTTTCTTCATACAAATTTTAAGGTTTTTTTTCCTAGTTCTGTAAAAAATGCCATTAGTAATTTGATAGGGATTGCATTGAATCTGTAGATTGCTTTGGGTAGTATAGTCATTTTCACAATATTGATTCTTCCGATCCAAGAACATGGTGTATCTCTCCATCTGTTTGTATCATCTTTAATTTCTTTCATCAGTGTCTTATAGTTTTCTGCGTACAGGTCTTTTGTCTCCCTAGGTAGGTTTATTCCTAGGTATTTTATTCTCTTTTTGCAGTGGCAAATGGGAGTGTTTCCTTAATAACACTTTCAGATTTTTCATCATTAGTGTATAGGAATGCAAGAGATTTCTGTGCATTAAGTTTGTATCCTGCAACTTTACCAAATTCATTGATTAGCTCTAGTAATTCTCTGATGGCAGCTTTAGGATTCTGTATGTATAGTATCATGTCATCTGCAAACAGTGACAGTTTTACTTCTTCTTTTCCAATTTTGATTCCTTTTATTTCTTTTTCTTCTCTGATTGCTGTGGCTAGGACTTCCAGAACTCTGTTGAATAATAGTGGCGAGAGTGGACAACCTTGTCTTGTTCCTGATCTTAGAGGAAATGCTTTCAGTTTTTCACCATTGCGAATGATGTTTCCTGTGGGTTTGTCGTATATGGCCTTTATTATGTTGAGGTAGGTTCCCTCTATGCCCACTTTTCTGGAGAGTTTTTATCATAAATGGGTGTTGAATTTGGTCAAGGCTTTTTCTACATCTATTGAGATGATCATATGGTTTTTCTTCTTCAGTTTGTTAATATGGTGTATCACATTGATTGATTTGCATATATTGAAGAATCCTTGAATCCCTGGGATAAATCCCACTTGATCATGGTGTATGATCCTTTTAATGTGTTGTTGGATTCTGTTTGCTAGTATTTTGTTGAGGATTTTTGCATCTATATTCATCAGTGATATTCGTCTGTAATTTTCTTTTTTTGTCTGGTTTTGGTATCAGGGTGATGGTGGCCTCATAGAATGAATTTGGGAGTGTTCCTTCCTCTGCAATTTTTTGGAACAGTTTGAGAAGGATGGGTGTTAGCTCTTCTCTAAATGTTTGATAGAATTCACCTGTGAAGCCATCTGGTCCTGGACTTCTGTTTGTTGGAAGATTTATTTATTTATTTGGCTGCATTGGGTCTTCGTTGCTGCACACAGGCTTTCTCTAGTTGCGGCGAGCGGGGGCTACTCTTCGTTGCGGTGTGCAAGCTTCTCATAGTGGTGGATTCTCTTGTGGACCATGGGCTCTAGGCACGTGAGCTTCAGTAGTTGTGGCACGCAGGCTCAGTAGTTGTGGTGCATGGGCTTAGATGCTTCGTGGCATGTGGGATCTTCCCAGACCAGGGCTCGAACCCGTGTCCCCTGCATTGGCAGGCAGATTCTTAACCATTGCACCACCAGGGAAGTCCCTGTTGGAAGATTTTTAATCACAGCTTCAATTTCATTACTTGTGATTGGTCTGTTCATATTTTCTATTTCTTCCTGGTTCAGTCTTGGAAGCTTATACCTTTCTAAGAATTTTTCCATTTCTTCCAGGTTGTCCATTTTATTGGCATAGAGTTGCTTGTAGTAGTCTCTTAGGATGCTTTGTATTTCTGCAGTGTTTGTTGTAACTACTCCTTTTTCATTACGAATTTTATTGATTTGAGTCCTCTCCCTCGTTTTCTTGATGAGTCTGGCTAATGGTGTATCAATTTTGTTTATCTTCTCAAAGAACCAGCTTTTAGTTTTATTGATCTTTGCAATTATTTTCTTTGTTTCTATTTCATTTATTTCTGCTCTGATCTTTATGGTTTCTTTCCTTCTACTAACTTTGGGTTTTGTTTGTTCTTCTTTCTCTAGTTCCTTTAGGTGTAAGGTTAGATTGTTTATTTGAGATGTTTGTTGTTTCTTGAGGTAGGATTGTATTGCTATAAACTTCCCTCTTAGAACTGCTTTTGCTGCATCCCATAGGTTTTGGATTGTCATGTTTTCATTGTCATTTGTCTCTAGGTATTTTTTGATTTCCTCTTTGATTTCTTCAGTGATCTTCTGGTTATTTAGTAACATTGTTTAGTCTCCATGTGTTTGTGTTTTTTACGTTTTTTCCCCTGTAATTGATTTCTAATCTCATAGCATTGTGCAGAAAAGATGCTTGATATGATTTCAATTTTCTTAAATTTACTGAGGCTTGATTTGTGACCCAAGATGTGATCTATCCTGGAGAATGTTCCATGTGCACTTGAGGAAAAAGTGTAATCTGCTGTTTTTCGATGGAATGTCCTATAAATATTAATTAAATCTATCTGGTGTATTGTGTCATTTAAAGCTTCTGTTTCCTTATTTATTTTCATTTCGGATGATCTGTCCGTTAGTATAAGTGAGGTGTTAAAGTCCCCCACCATTGTTGTGTTACTGTCGATTTCCTCTTTTATAGCTGTTAGCAGTTGCTTTATGTATTGAGGTGCTCCTATGTTGGGTGCATATATATTTATAATTGTTCTATCTTCTTCTTGGATTGATCCCTTGATCATTATGTAGTGTCCTTCCTTGTCTCTTGTAACATTCTTTATTTTAAAGTCTATTTTATCTGATATGAGTATTACAACTCCAGCTTTCTTTGATTTCCATTTGCATGCAATATCTTTTTCCATCCCCTCACTTTCAGTCTGTATGGGTCACTAGGTCTGAAGTGGGTCTCTTGTAGACAGCATATATATGTGTCTTGTATTTGTATCCATTCAGCGAGCCTGTGTCTTTTAGTTGGAGCATTTAATCCTTCCATGTTTAAGGTAGTTATTGATATGTATGTTCCTATTACCGTTTTCTTAATTGTTTGGGGGTTTTTTTTGTAGGTCCTTTCCTTCTCTTGTATTTCCCAGTTAGAGAAGTTCCTTTAGCTATTATTGTAGAGCTGGTTTGGTGGTGCTGAATTCTCTTAGCTTTTGCTTGTCTGTAAAGCTTTTGATTTCTCCGTCGAATCTGAATGAGATTCTTGCCAGGTAGAGTAATCTTGGTTGTAGCTTCTTCCCTTTCATCACTTTAAATGTGTCATGCCACTCCCTTCTGGCTTGTAGTGTTTCTGCTGAGAAATCAGCCGTTAACCTTATGGGAGTTCCCTTGTACGTTATTTGCCGTTTTTCCCTTGTTGCTTTCAATAATTTTTCTTTGCCTTTAATTTTTGTCAATTTGATTACTATGTGTCTCGACATGTTTCTCCTTGGGTTTATCCTGCCTGGGACTCTCTGCGCTTCCTGGGCTTGGGTGGCTATTTCCTTTCCCAGGTTAGGGAAGTTTTCGACTATAACCTCTTCAAATATTTTCTCAGGTCTTTTTTCTCTCTCTTCTCCTTCTGGTACCCCTATAATGCGAATATTGTTGCATTTAATGTTGTCTCAGAGGTCTCTTAGGCTGTCTTCTCTTCCTTTCATTCTTTTTTCTTTATTCTGTTCCACAGCAGTGAATTCCACCATTCTGTCTTCCAGGTTGCTTATCCATTCTTCTCCCTCAGTTATTCTGCTATTGATTCCTTCTAGTGTATTTTTCATTTCAGTTATTGTATTCTTCCTCTCTGTTTGTTTGTCCTTTAATTCTTCTAGGTCTTTGTTAAACGTTTCTTGCATCTTCTTGATCTTTGCCTCCATTCTTTTTCTGAGGTCCTGGATCTGAGGTCCTTCACTGTCATTATTCTGAATTCTTTTTCTGGAAGGTGCCTACCTCTACTTCATTTAGTTGTTTTTCTGGGGTTTTATCTTGTTCTTTCATGTGGTACATAGCCCTCTGCCCTTTCATCTTGTCTATCTTTCTGTGAATGTGGTTT
Organism: Delphinus delphis; assembly: GCF_949987515.2. Taxonomy (NCBI): domain Eukaryota; kingdom Metazoa; phylum Chordata; class Mammalia; order Artiodactyla; family Delphinidae; genus Delphinus; species Delphinus delphis. The sequence goes on along the minus strand of NC_082684.1, from coordinate 132,017,809 downwards.
TTGTTCCACAGGCTGCAGGATTGTGGTTCTTCTTGCTTCTGCTGTCTGCCCTCTGGTGGATGAGGCTATCTAAGAGGCTTGTGCAAGTTTCCTCTGTCGGTATCTTTATTGTTTTGATTTTCTTCATATTTTGATTATGACTCTGTTGACTCAAAAGATGAATGATTTGCATATTTACTGTGACAACTTTCCAGCAGATGGCCAAAAGTGGCTTTTTCTAATGGTATCAATACATTATGACGATTTTCTATCAGGAGGAAGTAAAGTGTGTTGAGGAAGGGACATGTATTCTAATTCTTATAAAGGCACCATGAAGGTGACCTGGAGAGCTCACATCAGATGAACAAGGGGCCAGAACTTTGGCAAGTAGATCATTAGCCATCTGCTCTGCATATGTGGAGGGACCATGAGAACGGGCTCTGGTTGGCCCATTTCAATTTGACAAGCACTTATTGAATACCTGTTGTGTGAGAGGACCTCTGTCTAGGCTACTAGGATGAGAAGACCAGGTTCCATCATCCTCAAGGAACTCCTAATCTAAGTGCAGGCATGAGTAGAAAAACAACATAGTGCAATAATCATAGGTATAAAGTGCTGGGGGCCGGAACTCAGTCCTGCCACATCCACTGTTCCACTCCATTATGCTCTTGCTTTTAATGGAATAAGCTTACATACTAGCCATTAATTAAAGCATCAGTTTTATGATCTTTTATTGTAAGTCACTGCTTAATAAACCTAATTCTTTCTTCTAGGCAAAAGAAGATAACATGTTTTAAACCAGTTGTTGAGATCAAAGTTATTTAGACCTTCTACCCCCTGGATTAGGCAGCTGTGGAGAGAGAGACAGAAAGAGAGAGAAGGCGTTTTTCTTTAGCTTTTCTCATTTTCTCCTTCTCAGGTACATTTTAGCAGATGGTCTTGGAGGACAAGGAAAGGCCTGCCTTTCTGTTCAGCTCTACAGTTCTAAGTTCTCTTTACGTAGACGGAGGAGGGTTGGGTCCTCTTGGGCTTATCTGACTCCCGTTTTCTTTTCTTTTTTTTTTTTTCGGTACACAGGCCTCTCACTGCTGTGCCCTCTCCCGTTGCGGAGCACAGGCTCCGGACGTGCAGGCTCAGCGGCTATGGCTTACAGGCCTAGCTGCTCTGTGGCATGTGGGATCTTCCCAGACCGGGGCACGAACCCGTGTCCCCTGCATTGGCAGGCGGACTCTCAACCACTGCGCCACCAGGAAAGCCCCCGTTTTCTTATAATCAGGTATTCTCGTAGCTAACTTGTCCTTCACCAGCTCTCCTAAGAGAAGGACAAGATCCGCCTAGCTTTTATTTCCTTGCCAACCTCTGACTCTCAAGTTTGTCGTCTTTGAGAGGCTGCTGAAGCAGGTGGCTTCTTTACTTGCCTGGGCCTCTTTTTCCTCTGACCATCATAAATTGCATGGACTTAAGGGATCAGTCCCACTTCCTTACTGTACAAATAAAGAGATGGAAGCCCAGAAAGCTGCTCAGGTTCTGGCTGGGAGTTTAATACCAGGAAGCAATAATTTATAAATAGAATTGTATGTTGTTTACTTTAAAGAAAGGAATGGCAGAATGGAGACTAAACTAAAGGCGTGGAGGAATTGATTCCGAAAAGTGATGCTAACGATGAAACAGAAAGGACAGAGAAGTAGTCGTGTACACAGGCAATGTGCACTTGTATTTCCTGGGGCTAATCACTGAGTGGGTGCCTGGCCAAGGTGGAATCCACAGAAACGTACAGAAGAGCAAGAGACTTGAAGGCACCAGAAACAAGAGAGGGGCAACCACAGCCTTGTCCTCACGGCCCAAATGTTTGTGTGTTTATTTATTTTTAAAAATCAAAGACAAAACAGGTAGTTATTGAACAGTTTTGCCCAGCCAAATAAAGGAGCTCATGCTGTGAAAAGCTAAGATCATAGTTCAAAGGAATGCCAGCCCGGGGTCGGGGGGAGGGGGGGGCGGGCGGGCGGGCGGGGAGGGTTGTACGGGAACCACTGACCTCCAGGTAAACAATATCCAGCCTCAGAGAAGGGTTTCTGGACTAACCTAAGGATGTACAGTTCTAAAGAAAGACTGATGGGGACCTGCGCAAACCGTGGGGAGGGGAGTGAGCAGGGGTAAGGAGAGGTCCTGCAAATGCCACAGGGATGAAGACCATTGGAGGCCTCGGAAATAAGGGGAAAAGCCAGATGTTTCACATAACAAGGCAAGGCTTATGAACGAGAAAGTGGGAATGTAAGTTTGACCTAGATTTATAGGACAGTCAAACTAACATTATCTGCCTTTAATGCAGACATCTAACTTTCCAGCAGATGGAGATCTTACCATGTGAAAGAGAAGTTTGACAGGTGGGCACAGCCCCAGCCTTCCTACTTTCCAGAACGGGATGGCTTGTTTGTTAGGAGAGAGACACAGAGAGTCTGCAATATGTAGACTCCGATCACTAAGTAAATAACACTTTTTAAGAGAAAATGTGGACGTTCCCTCGGTTCCAAATTCAGAGGTCAGCTTTTAAAATGACGAAAGTCTTCCCCAGTTATTTCCTTCTCTATTTGGAAGAACTTGGAGAAAATCAATTGTTTTCCAAGCTTTGTGTTTGGAAACCAGAGGCTGAAAAGGGTTCTATTTGCCTTCTAATCAACATACATTTGCATTATAGTACTTGCTACTTTAGGAGTGGAGGTTTCAGGGTTTTCTGTTTTTGTTGTCTTTTCTTTTTTTCCTGGGCCCTGGAGATTCCCTTGCAGCCGTGGGCATGGGGGTCAAGTTGTTTTCACAGCTTGCTTGCGTTTTGTTTTAGGCTTCTGAGGACTTGGGCAGGATGCTTTTATCACCCGTTTGAAGAATTGAATAGCTGTGCACTGCAAGCTAGCTGCTAGGCATAACTCATTAACATTAAAAAAAAAAAAAAACCTGTCTGAGTGCCTATAGAATGGGCTCTTTTTGACGGACAGTGTTGTCTGGGTGATCTCAGGTGTTAGAGAAGCATTTTCAGATCTGCTCAGGATGCTGTTGGTTGGTGATTGTCTCTAAATCAAGGAAGTGGTACCCACGAATCAGGGCTTATATAGGGGTTAATATGGCCTTAGGTGTAATGGGGATAATGTTTTATCTCCCCCAAAGTCTTTTTCCTAATGAGTTTTTTAAAAAGAACTCAAAATTCATTCAAATACGTTTTCAGGAAAACTGTAATATGTTCTCTTCTTTTAGATTTTTAGTCTTAGAATAAATTCCAGGAGGGGGATGAATAGATCAGTGGGTATGAATTATGTCACCTGATATCTGCCTTATTTTCCCAAAAGTATTGGAACAATTATACAAAGATATCACTCTCACCCGGAACTTGCTTTATGTGCCATCAATTTAAAAAAAAAGAAAACAAGACATCTTTTTGTTAATTATAAGTATATGCGGCAAAGGCTTAGAAGTAAATATTATGGTCAGGTCAGGGAATTTCAGGCATGTAGCTCAGAATTCTGGTCTGCACAGCTTAGGAGAAGCATCTTACAGATTTTCTTCTCAGCCCAGAACCCCTTTTCCACATTCCTCTAAGTTCAAGCAAAGGTTACCCTCCCTTGGCCAGGGGACCTCTTGCTGCCTGCCAGCCGGGAAGTCTGGGTCTTCTTTTGATCTTCTATTTTTTTCTCAACCCAGAGCTATTTAATCTCTCTGGGGAGAGGCAGAGACATTTGTTATTTGGCCATCAACAGTTAACTGCTTTTGTGGTTTACACACATAAACAGAAGACAAATCAAAACTGCACTCAGGGTATCACACATTCCCAGTAAAATCTGAGACTTTAACAAGAACCTACTTTACCTTGTTTCGCATAAATCATCCCTCAGATTTGTCCACAAAGAGCAATCAATTTGTGTTTTTAACACTCTCGAGGGGTTCTTACAATTCTGTCATAGAGCTGCTTGGTTCATTCCACTTTAGCCTTTTAGTGACTCATTAATTTGCTCACCAAACCCATATGGAGTACCCAGTATGTGCCAGGCCCTTTAAGGAGGAGAATGCGGGTGAAAGCGATGGAAGTGTATCCCAAGTAATGGGGAATGAAGCAACCTTCACCCATGCTTTGCTGGTTTGGAGTCAGTAATGTCATCTTTGCAAAGGACAGCTGATGCCCACTTCACTTGACGAGAGCAGACAGCAAATCTCTGTGGGGCAGCCTGGTCTGCTGGATCATGCCAGCTATTGGAATTTGACCACCAATTTTAGGTATTGTTTCATTGGAGTGTTGATTTGACCGTTGGAATATAATGGAAGGAATGTAAAGACTCTAGTTCCATTTTTTCAAATTTGTAGCAAAATACACATAACAAAATTTACCATCTAAACTGTTTTTAAGTATACAGTTCAGTAGTGTTAAGTACATTCACATTGTTGTGCATCCAATCTCCAGAACTCTTTTATTCTTACAAAACTGAAACTCTGTACCCATTGAATAATGGCTCCTCATTTTACCCTCCCCCTAACTCCGGCCACCACGATTTTACTTTCTGTCTCTAAGAATTTGACTACTCCAGGTGCCTCATATAAGTGGTACCATACAGTGTCTTCTTGTAAGTGGCTTATTTCATGCAGCATAATGTCTGAAGATACATCCATGTTGTAGCATATGTCAGGATTCCCTTCCTTTTTAGTGCTGAATAATACTCCATCATAAGTATATACCACATTTTGTTTGTTCATTCATCTGTCGATGGATACTTGGGTTACTTCCACTTTTTTGGCTCTTGTAAACATTGCTGTTACTGTTGTAGGAAAAAAATGAGGTGTAAGAGGATGGGCCCAATGGAATCTAGGCCAAAGGTTTAAAAGAGCTTATATTACATTCCCTCTCTGTTTATGTTATCTAGTTTGATTTTCATGGGACTATCTGTTTTTGGTGAAATCTTTGTATGGCTTTAACTGGACAAGGAAAACAGGGAAGAGTAGAGAGGACTTGGAAATATGGTTAGAACTATTGGAAGATTTCTGGATTGCAGAGAGAGCTATGGAAACTTTGACTTTCATAGGTCTACAAGGTTGAATCCAGCTTTGCATCTCACATCTCCCTCTGTCTACTCTGTCACATAACCTTCCCCTGACCTCTAGCACTCTGAACCCACAGAAAACCCTTGAGTGTCCTTGATCTAAACATGTGCTTGCCCATTTGTCACAGTGCCCTGCGTTTACTATGTTGAATGATCCAGGAAGTTTTCCTGGAGCCTGATCTGCCTAGTACAGTGAAGAGGAGAGTAGAGGATAAGCCGGATTACTCAGTCAAAAAGATCACATCCTTGTATCTCAAATCTATTGGGCATTTAAAGAGAATTCTCTTTTTCTGGCCCCCTCCCCCAGGTTTTTAGGTAATTATGGCTGGCTAAATCTTTCCAAAGGAATCCAGAGCATGGGGCTATGGCTACACAGTCAAGGTGAAGTAGGGGACTGGGTCTAGGAAAAGAACCAATAATCCCACAAAGGTATACTGGCTGTGACTAGGTACTGTTGGGAGTATGAGGAGAGGTGCCTTCTTTCCAGGCATCCCGGTCTGTCACATGCTTTTCATTGAGGCAGAGTATGCTTGTCGATGGGAACTTCTGCTGAAGGAAAAGAATAGCGAGTCCCTCACTAAGACCTATATTTGTCAGTGGCTGAGGGTTGAACTGCAGGGGAAGCTGGCCCTTCAGAACACAGCCGACTCGCAGAAGAAGGATTAAAACCGTTTCTCTATACAGATAACAAAATGAACCTTTCAGGTGGCTATTTGCAAGAACCATAAAGAGAAAGAAAATAGAATAATGAGACTTAAACAGCGTTCCCAAGGTTTGGCTACTGAGCAGCTGGAGTCCTGAAGTGCAGCCAAAACACCATGGGACGGCTCTCCCTACTCCTCTTCCAGGCTTATTTTAACTTGGCCACGCTGTTTCGGCAATTATCAAAGCATATGCAAAGAACAGGCAGCTCCGCAGAGCTTTGAAGACAGCCTAACGTCAGTTAACTACCTACTGACAAGGGAATACTTTTAATAAAATAAAGCCTTGAAACTAGGGGGGACTACCACCTAGCGCATCTTTTTACCTCCAGCCTGCAAGGGTTGCCACATTTCAATAAAGTCAGGTATTTCCATGTCTGCAGTTCTTAATAAAGCTTCCAAACACTGACTTCATCACTTCCCTGGGCATCTAGTTTCAGGAGAGAAGAAAGGAAGTGAACAAATATTTGCACCTGTGCTTTTACAAGCATTCTCTTATTTGATTCTCAGACAAGACTGTGAGATAAGCATTGGCATACCCATTTGAACAGATAAGGAAAGCAAGGTTCATAGACATAATTAGTCCAATGACACAAGCTTAGTAAGTGGCAGAACTCAGATTCAAACCTAGGAAAGGACAGAACAGAGCCACGCTCTTTCTCTTTCCCTTTTATGCCTTTCAGTGGCTTCGTGAATGCTAGGTGGTTTGTCTAAAGGTCTAACCAGCATCTTTTCTGCTGCATTTCTTTAGATACATTTTTTTTTTTTTTTTTTTTTTTTTTTTTTTTTTGCGGTACGCGGGCGTCTCACTGCTGTGGCCTCTCCCGTTGCGGAGCACAGGCTCCGGACGCGCAAGCTCAGCGGCCACGGCTCACGGGCCCAGCCGCTCCACGGCATGTGGGATCTTCCCAGACCGGGGAACGAACCCGTATCCCCTGCATCAGCAGACGGACTCTCAACCACTGCGCCACCAGGGAAGCCCTAGATACAATTTTTAAATTGCATTTTGAAGGTGCTAATGGACCCTGAAGGCCTTGGCTAGGGAGCCACAATGCTGGCAGCAGCTAGTTCTGCAAAACGGCTTTGGGTCTCTGAGATTGAAAGGAAGGCTGCACCTCATTTAACTCAATGGCCACCATCCAAATCGTCCCAACAGTCAAGAAGTGGGCTGCTTTTCATGCCTCTTCTGTACACATCCTTTGTTTTTCCTTTTTGTCTTTGCCCATCTTCTCCCCCAGATATCACAAAACACTGTTTCAGCCTGAGGTTTCAATTAGGTTCTGGCGTGATGAGCTCATGCCACGCTTTGTGTGGTCACGGCAAGAACATCCTTCCCGGTGCTTTCTTAGAGAGGGAGCCGGGGCTGCTGAATTCCCTTTTCATGCCTCCACAAGGGAGCCTCCGTTTCTCATTTGTCCAAATCCTTGTTTGTCTTCGGGAAGTGAAATGCTTGCATTTGATTGTGATTGGGATGGATTGACGTCTTTTCAAGTCCTGTGGAGGAATGAAAGCCAAGCTTACTCAGAGGGATTACGCCCCTGCTTTCAGTCGGGTTGAATGTTGCATTCATTTAGTAAATAGTGGTGGAGGGTCCCACCCCTGCCCTTTTCTCTGGGTGGTTGTGCATATTTGGACAGAACGTGTTCTGCCTGCAGAGAAGACCCGAAAAAAGTCTCTTAGCAAATAACTAGGACCTGAAAGGGATAAACGAGGCTGGCTGGTGAGGCCTTTCAGTGTCACAGTTCCCATCTTAAGGTTAAAAATGATCCCTTTCCACACTTGTCATGTCAATTCCATGGGCCACCATGCAAGAGTAAATTCACCAAGCCAGCAAGGAGGAGAGCCTTCTTGGTTCCTGGCTCTTATAGAGCTTCCGGAAAAAGGCAGGAGTCTAGCTGGTCAAAGCAGCCGCTGGCTGGGGTTGTTTGTGTCTGTCCCGTGTTTGTGCATGTGCAAGTGGCCTCTGCTCTGTCTGTCTGGCTGTTTATTTTGTTTGGAAAGCTCCTGGCTGTCTGGGACCGTCTCTATTCATCCCCCTCTGTACAGAGGCATGTAAATGAGCTTGTTAATTCAATCAAACAATTGATTAGGCTGTTGTTTTAATGTGCTCAGCGCTGTCCTAGGCACAGCAGGAGGGCATGAAAGATGCCTCAGTGGGGTCTTTATCTGTGACCTTGAGCAGCTCCGGAGCCTTTCTGAGCCTCCTGTTCTTGTCTGTGGAGCTAGAAGGTCAGACTACCTGATTTCTAGGACTCTTCCTGCTCTGAGGTTCTCTGTTTGAGGTCATGAGAGATGGAAAGAACTGAAGCCAGCTAAAATATAAGACCTGTTGTGGTAGAGAATACAAATGGGTTATGTAGAAAAATATGTCCTTTGGTTGTATCCAGCGTAAGGTTGCTAGAAAATAAAGAACGTCCAGTTAAATTTGAATTTCAGATAAACAAATCATTGTTTAATGTATTTAGCCTACGTATGTCCCATACAACATATCTTATGCATCTGAAAAATGTAACTGGGCATTCTGCACTTTATCTGGCAACCCCGATCCAGAGAGATCATGAGAACTGTGGACTTAAAGAAGGGTCACCTCTCCAGGCTCACTCCTCTCCAGGCTGTCTCTCCAGCCACACTGGCCTTCTTTCCACTCCTCCTACCACAGGGCCTTTGCACAGGCTGGTACCACTGCTTGAGATGGCTTACTCTCCATCCCCTCTCTCATAAAACTAATTCATTCTTCAGATTTCAGTTCAAAAGTCACTTCCTCCGTAAAGCCTTTCCTGATACCCTAGACAGAGTGTATTTCTCTGTTCTATATTCCCTGGGAGACTCTGCCTTCACAGCACTTGTCACAGTTTTTATGTTTGTGTATTTCACAATCATATGCTGGAGGTAGGGTTTGTGTTGGTAGATTGGAATGTCAAGGACATTCTGGAGAGGTGAACAAAAGAAATAGAGCCACAGAGGTGAGAATGCCCACGGTGTGTTTCCAGAACAATGAAGAGAGTAGTCGAGTCGTTAGTTAGTGAAAGACCCACTTGTAGAGAACAATGTCCTCGAACCCCATCTTAGGGTCTGGACATAGATTTTCTGAGGAGAGTGACGAACTCGGGATGGCTGCAAGAGGAGTGGTAATGCGACGAAAGTCTTTCTTCAGCGGGTTTTATGAAGCCCCAGAAGGGAAAGCTGAGTCCAAGCTTAGCTGGGGCTCCTTGAAGTTCTCCCCTGAATTCTGAGAATTTGTCATACTAAGCCATCCAAACTTCCTTCCTGCTGAAACCTTCTTTTTCTAGTGTCTTATCAGGTGTGCTCTTAAATGTTTAGAAGAGAGAGCCTTTGTTAGAACCACTGCTTGCTACGTGGATTTGCCGCATCTGCCCACACATTCATGCAATAAGCTTTACCACCTTATGGATCAGCGCATGTTGTGTTCTTATCACTGGTGATTGCTTTGGCCTGGCGCCAACAGACTCTGGAAGATACATGTGTGCACACACACTTATATACATGAACACACTTATACACGTAATGCACACGTAAATAAGGACACATATACACACGAATATATGCACACAGGCATTCCTACACGCAGATACATGCAACATACATACTACACACATGTAAACATACCCACATACCCACACATATACACACATACCTATACATATATATTTTTTTTACTACGATAATGGCAGGAGATGGGAAGTCAAGCCACCCTTCTCTGGGTATTGCCTGCAGAGATGGTGTCATTTCCTCTGCCTCTGAGCTTCTCTGGCCTCTGAGGCTTTTACTTTACATGGAAGTTGGTACCAGAGTTCCCTTCCCCAGCTTCCTTCTCGGAGCTCTCAACCGCCTCAGTCCTTAACAAGAAAAACCCCAGCCACATTGTTTTGCTGGAGGATATGTATATATGCCGTATTTTAATATATCCACATCCACTCAGATAGATACATATTTTTCCATAAGAAACTGGTTATGACTTCCCACTTCTGTTGAAGCTGTCAAGCTGCTTTCCTGACAGTTGGCCAAACTGGCTTTCTACTGACAGAACCCCTTTCACACTTTCATTTTTTTATTAAATGTAACATTTTAAGATGTAGCACTCCATGTCACACAGCTTGAAGAGTTTTGAACAGCAGGATCTTTTTCCATAATGGTATTTGTTTTCAGTCACTTTTTCCAGCTTTGGATTTACTATGACATGAGAGAAAAAGAACACACTTCAGAAGAAAGGTTGGGTAACTCGGACAAAGTTGGCTTAACCAATTCCTGTGAAATTACGTGTCTAGGAACTCTCTCCAAATGGGAAGCTACTGCTGTTCCACGTTCTGCTATGTGGAAAAGTGCAAGGAATGCTAGCCGCGGTGCTTCGTAGAACTCAAGACAAGTGTGTTCATTCTTTCTACGAGAATGATGGTCTTGCATGCCCTGGGCTGCCGATCTGCCTCGGCAGCCTCATCTCAGCTCATCTTCCCTTGCTCTCTACTTCCGCCATGGAGGATGTCTCTCACCCCTCGAACGGGCCATGTGTGGTGATGAGCTTGCCTGAGCCTCAGGGCCCTCATCCTCCAAGGGTGAGGATTAGCTGAGTCAATGTACATAAAGAGTCTGGCACATAGTAGGTGCTCAGTAAGCAGTAGACATAAAAATTGTAAAAGGCAGGAAGAGGTTAGGCAGCCGGAGGCAAACGCAGATGCTAAAGAAAGAGAAGTTCCTTTTCCCTCTCCATTTCCTGCACAGTATGGACCGTACCTGCCAGCTCAGAAGGGAACTTCCTCCTTGAATGGCCTCTTGATTACAGTCTCCACTGGCTGGCTCGCATGTATAAAACTGTAACCTTTGATTTAGTTAGCTGAACATCATTTTGTGTGTCAGCTTTGGCAGTGCATTCCCAGGGTGTCAACTAGTGGTCTGGTTGCTGGATGGGTCTCCTTTCCCCATCCTGGTTCAATAGTACCAATTAGAAGAATGGTTCTCAAAGTGTGGTTCCTGGACCAACAGCATTAACATCACCTGGGAACCTGTTAGAAAGGCAGATGCTGGGTTTGCCAAGAATCAGAAACCTAATGAATCAGAAACTCTGGGGCTGGAGTCCATCAGTCCGTGTTCTAATGAAACCTCAAAGTGATTCTGAGTACACTAAAGTTTGAGAACCACCATTAAAGTGTTACCTACTAGAAATGTGTGTAAGTGTGAGCAGTGCTAAGAGGAATTTAACATCTATGCAACATTGAGCCAATGGTTTTTCAGAATTTAAAAAAGGCATTTTGTGTACTGTTTTTCGTCCAGATCTCCAAGTCTGTGAAGACTGTCAATTAAATAAGATTCAAAGTTTAAATTACATAGTTGCAGTGCGGGATGGAAGGTTAGGGGTATTATTGTCCATAATTGATAAGCTGTATGCTTTTGTATTTAAGTTTTTATAATGGAATGCACGCCCAAACAATTTCCTTTTCAGAACAGGAAAAGCTAAGAATTAATCCTGCCCCTCTTCTCTACTTTTTCAAACAGTTTTCTAATTCCAGAGAAGAGTCTGGGCTCTTAGAAGCATCCTCCTCATCTTATTTTCCATAACTTTGTCCTGGAAAATGCAGTCTGGGGGAAAGCAGTTTATATAGTAATCATCTGCGTCTAGTGCAGAATTTGGAGTCCAAGGGCAGGCAGATCCTTCATCATAAACAGGAGGATTAGCATGTAGATAATGTAGTTGGCAGAGGTGAAGCTCGGCATGGCTATGGCTATAGCTCTGGCTGCCCTGCATTATTCACCCCCAAGCAAATGCTGCAAACTCCGTGCCCATTGCTAGGACTTTGGGCAAATACCTTTTTATTTTATATAAACGCTGCATACACAGTTAAGACAGTGCATCCACATGTTTCTAATTCGTTTACACTTCGCTCATCAGCATGTGTTGGGTGAGCACCCTGCCACGTCTGAGTTTTATGAGCTCCGTTTACGAGGCTGCTTTTCTTGAACAGGGATATCACATATTCTACCAAAAAAATGGAACTTGAGCCTGGGCAACGAGGGCTTCAGTGTTAAACTTGGAGTGAACTTGTGAAGTTTGAATGGATCCAAAACTAAGCACAGATGTTATCCATTCTCCAAGAATAGCCTCACGTATTTATTCACAGAATGTCTCTCCTCTTTTCTTACCTGAAATTTTCTCTCTACTTAAGGGAAGGCAAAAGAATGTGCATTTGTGGGGAAAGCTTGAACCTCATTTCCTGCCACTTTGAGGCGTCTCCCTCTTGCCTACTAAGAGATAATGCAAGCCTTGGTAGTAGCAAAGCTGGCTAAAATCTAGAACCTTCAGCAACGTGTTGCTTTCTTGGAAAACAACATTTTTGCTCTCCCACTTATGCTGAGTTCCTGAAAAGACAGCAAGGAGTTTTATAGTTTTGTGTTAATTTTGAATAGAGATGGAAAGGACCTACCACTGAAAGAAACTGTACAGGATTCCATTTCTCAGAACCCAAATTGTTGGAGTTATTTTTAAAATTCTTTTTAAAATTAATTTTTATTGTTTAAGTTACCCATGCATGTATCTTACAGAGTCAAATCATTCTACAAACTTTGCCCCCTCCAGTATTTCTTCCTCCCCAATAATTTTAGCTGTTCTTTTGATATTGACTTTCTTATCTCTGAATAATGTTTATGTCATTACTTGTGGATTTTTCAGTTTCAGGTACTTTCTGTTGAAGGTGACGATGTAGCCCTCTTTCATCATCCTCTCCCTCCACCTCACCACACATACACACTTCCCATCCCACACACTGTCAATGTAATTATGTTGTAATTTTGGTTAGATTAATAACCATTGCTTACAGTATGCCTATGTGCATGCGCTTCGCAGCTGAGCCATGATAGTGTACTAGGTCAGATCTCCAGGATGCTAATCCTGAGAAAGAGATTTGTGCCCAGTGTTTATTAGGCAGTGATTCTGGAACTATGCCTGTGAGGGGTGTGAGATGCAGGAATGAACAGCCCTGAGCTGGAAATTACCCCAAACTAAGACGGGATGGGCCATTGTACAACCACATGGACCCGTCCTTGGACAGGGGCTATCCCCGGGAAGGAGGTTGGTGAGGCAGCTCCCTTAGGCTGGGGGCAAGTTCCAGAAAGACACAGCTGTGAGCTAACAGCAGGCAAAACTCCCAGCTGCTGGGAGAATGCTGACTTGGATTGGGATGGTAATGGTAGACAATCTGAACACCCTAACACCCTGGTCCTGGGCACTTGATGGGCTCCTTCAATCTGGAAACAGAAATTTTCTTGTTATTTATGTGATGATTTCTTGGGGATCTAGGAAGCTAACTGCTGCTGCTGCTGCTTTTTTAAAAAATAACAGCTTTATTGAGATAAAATTCACATACCATAAAAGCCACCAATTTAAACAGTACAATTTAGCAGCTTTTAGGATAGAGTCATACAACCATCACCATTATATAATTTCAGAACATTTTCATCACCCCAGGAAGAAAGTCCGTACCCATTAGTAGTCACTCCACACTCTCGCCTCCCTCCAGCCCCTGGCAACCACTCATCTACTTTCTACCTCTATATGTTTGCCTATTCTGAATATTTGATATAAATGTAATTATACAATATGTGACTTTTTGTGACTGGCTTTTTTCTCTTAGCATAATGTTTTCCAGGTGCCTCCGTGTTGTAGCATATATCAGGGCTTCACTCCTTTCTTTTGTCACGTCATATTTCCTGTATGGATATACCACATCATGTTTATCCATTCATCACTTGGACGCTTGGATTGTTTCTACTTTTTAGCTATTATGAATAACGCTGCTATGAATTTTCATATACAAGTTTTTGTGAAGATGTGTGTTTTCATTTCTCACTGGTATATTCCTAGAAGTGGAATTGCTGGCTCATATGGTAACTCTACATTTAACATTCTGAGGAACTCTCAAATGTATTCCAAGGAAGCTGTTTCATCTTACAATAATATCAGCATTGTAAGAGGGTTCTGATTTCTCTACATCTTTGCCAGTGTTCTTATTGTCTTTTTTTTTTTTCAGCCATCCTGTGTGTGAAGTGGTATCTCGTGGTTTCAATTTGTATTTCCCTAATGACTAATGATATTGAGCATCTTTTCATGTGCTTATTAGCCATTTGTATATCTTCCTCAGAGAAATGTCTATTTAAGTCCTTTTTTAATTGGAATCTCTTTTTATCTTTTAGTTATAAAAGTTCTTCATCGATTCTGGATACAAGTCCCTTATCTGGTATATGATTTGCAAAAGTTTTGTCTCATTCAGTGGGTTGCCATCTCATTTTCTCAATAGACTTCTGTGATAAAGTCCAATTTATCTTGTTTTTTCTTTTGTCACTTGTCCCTTTGATGTCATATCATCTAAGAAACCATTGATAATCCAAAATCATGAAGATTTGTGCCTATGCTTCCTTCTAGAAATTTTATAGTTTTAGCTTTTACATTTAGGTTGATGATCCATTTTGAGTTAATTGTTATATATGCTGTGAGACAGGGGTCCAGCTTCATTCTTTTGCATGTAGATGTGCAAACTTGTCCCAACACCATTTGTTGCAAAGACTATTCTTTCCTCATTGAATTATCTTGGCACCCTTGTCAAAAATCAATTGACCATAAATATAAGGGTTTATTTCTGGACTCTCAGGTCTGTTCCACTGATTTGTGGTCTAGCCTGTGATAATATCACACTGTCTTCATTACTGTAGTTTTGTAGTAAGTTTCAAAATCAGGAAGCATGAGTCCTCCGACTTTGTTTTTCTTTTTCAAAGTTATTTTGGCTATTCTTGGTTCCTTGTATTTTCATATAAATTTTAGGATCAGCTTGTCAGTTTCTGCAAAAAGAGACAGCTGATATTTTGATTAGGGTTGCACTGAATCTGTAGATCAATTTTGGGGAGTATTGCCCTCTTAACAATATTGTCTTTCGATCCATGAACGTGGAATTTCTTTCCATTTATTTAGATCTTCCTTAGTTTCTTTCAACAGTGTCTTGTATTTTTCAATGTGTAAGTCTTACACTTCTTTTGTTAAATTTGTTCCTAAGTGTTTTCTTCTTTTTGATGCTATTGTAAATGCTATTTTTACAATAAAAAATAATGCTATTATTTTAAGGTTGTTTTATTGATAGTGTATAGAAATATAATTGATTTTTGCATATTGATCTTATATCCTGTAACTTTGATGAACTTGTTTATTGGTGCACTTAAGATTTTTTCCGTACACAAGGTCATGTCATCTGTGAATACAGATAGATACTTTTACTTCTTTCTTTTCAATCTGGATGCCTTTTCTTTTTCTTGTCTATTTTGCCCTGGCTAGAGGCTTGTTTTGTTTTTTGTTTTTGTTTGCTTTTTGTTTCTCTGAAATCAGTAGTAATGTCCCCTCTCTGTTCCTAATTTTAGTATTTTGAGTCTTCTCTCTTTTATTCTTGGTTAGTCTATCTAAAAGTTTGTCAATTTTTTTCCCTTTAAAAAAAGCCAACTTCAGTTTCATTGATTTTCTCTGTTGTCTCTCCCTTCTGTGTTTAATTTATTTCCATTCTAGTTTCCTTCTTCCTGTTGGCTTTGAGTTTAGTTTGCTCTTCTTTTTTCAATACTTAAGTTATTGATTTGAGATCTTTTTTAACATAGGTATTTATAGCTATAAATTTCCCTCTAAGCACAACTATAACTGCATCCCATAAGTTTTTGTATGATGTGTTTTAATTTTTATTAATCTCAAAGTTTTTTCTAATTTCCCCTGAGTTTTTTTTTCTTAATCAGTTATTTAAAAGTATGTTGTTTAATTTCCACATATTTTTGAAATTCCTAAATTTCTTTCTGCTATTGATGCCTAATTTCATTCCATTGTGATCAGTAAGCATACTTTGTATGATTTCACTCCTCTTAAATTTATTAAAGCTTGTTTTGTGATCTAACATTTGTTCCCTCCTGGAGAATGTTTCATGTGTACCTGAGAGGAATGTGTATTCTGCTCTTCTTGGGTGGAAGGTTCTATAGATATCTACTGCTCTAGTTGTTCTATCCATTATTGAAAGTGGAGTATCAACGTTTCAAACTATTATTGTTGAATTGTCTGTTTCTCCTTTCAATTCTGTCAGTTTTTGCTTCATGTATTTTGGGGTTTCATTGTTTGTCTTCCTGATGGATTTTATAATTGTAAAATGCTCTTATTTGTCTTTGGTAAAAATGTTTGTCTGGAAGTCTGTTTGGTCTGATATTAGTATAGCCACTCCAGCTTTTTCCAATGTTCTCTTTGCTTTTATGAAGGAGCTGATTTTCAAAGGCTTTTAGCTAACCATTCTGGAAAGTAGAACCTCTGACTAATTCTTAAATACGCTTATAGATAATTTTTCTGTTTTTAGGCCTACTTTCTCCCCTATTTCCAAAGTTGCCTTCTGGAGATGGTACAATACTAGGTAGCTTCATTGCTTCAATTCCTGCTTAAGATCCATTTGCTTGGGTCTGTCTGCTAAGTCATTTCCATGGATCCCTCTGCTTCCCACCTTCCAAAATTTTATAACTGTTAGCTCTTTTTCTATATTCTTTGCTCTTTATCACTTAAAAATGTCTTTCCTCTTAGATCAATGGATTTTCCAATTAAAGAGTTCAATGAGTGATTTAAACATTTAACCTGTGTTTGAGGGTAAACCCTTTAGCTGTTAGTCACTTTATTCTAAGCAACCTGAATTTTCTTGTATATTCTCCAGAATTTTAAAAAATGATCAGAGGGCTGTTTTACTATCAGGGATCCAGGCAATATCCTAAATTAAAAAATAGTGCTTGTATTAACTTTTAAATTTAGGCATGGAATTTGAACATCTTTGATTCAATGTAAGAATAATCAGCTGCTTCCAGGTCTATTCACTACTTGATTTTTCATAGAGCAGTTGTTCCCAAACTTGACCATGCACTAGAATCACCCAGAGGACCTGTCAAAATACAGGTTTCCAGGCTCCATCCCCAGGGTTTCTGATTTAGGAGTTGGAAGTGAGGCCCAAGAATTTGCATTTTCAACAAGTTCCCAGGTGATGCTGATCCTTCTGGTCCTGGGACCACACTGAGAGTCACTACCTCTGTGGTGTGTGGAATGTAAAGGTATTCCCTGTGGGGGTGGGGAGGACTTTTAGGAAGCAGATGAGAGCAGAGAGGGAGAGCAGTAAGAGGGAGATAAGCGCGGAGGAGAAGGATGTGCCCACTTGCTCTTATCCTGTTGTTCTAGCTTGTGCTCTCCTGTTTTGTCCCATCTCTCTGCAAGGAGGAAACCATGACAAAATCTGCTTAGAGAAGAGGCTCTTGACATCAGAATTGTAATTCTATTCAAGGGGAGAAAAAAGGAGTGAAGTGACCATCCATGAAAAACATTAAACTGTAGCCCTGCAGATTTTTTTTTTTTTTTTTTTTTTTTTTGTAGTATGCAGGCCTCTCACTGTTGTGGCCTCTCCCATTGCGGAGCACAGGCTCCGGACTCGCAGGGTCAGCAGCCATGGCTCACGGGCCCAGCCGCTCCGCGGCAACTGGGATCCTCCCGGACCGGGGCACGAACCCGTGTCCCCTGCATCGGCAGGCGGACTCTGAACCACTGCGCCACCAGGGAAGCCCACTAATGTAATTTTATGAGATGCTCTACATGCAATATTGCTAAGGCAGCAGGATTCTGGGCAATTTTGTCAGGTAGTCACTTGTCCCCAGGTTTCAGTTATCTCCTAGGATCCCCCTTTTCCTTGTTGCAAGTCTGAGAAGGCAGGGACACTGCCTAAGCCACATAGGCAGAGGGTCAGACCTAGTAGCTGGTTTGGGCCACAGGTAGAAGAAACCCAGACTTAAGGCCATTCCTCTAGATTATTTTCATGTAGCCATTTGCTGTCATTGTCTCATGTTCAGCCATCTTTCTTTGTTCTCAGAATGTTCTTCCATAGTATGGTTGCAAATATTGAGGGTTAAAGCTGTAGCTGCCAGTGACAGTATTCCAAAGGATAGAGGTAATTGGGAGGAAGCCCAGAGAAGTGAGAACTCAAAACCCTTGCCCTCTGTGAGGCTGCCTTTCAGACCCTTTTATTACAAAATGCAATGCACCTGGATAGTTCCTGCTGTCACTTCCCAAAGTAAGGAGCTGGGAGAGAGGAAACGGGGTCTGGATACATAGATGGCATGAGAAAGCAGGTTGTAGGAGACTAGTTTTCCCTCTAACTTGTCACTTCCTTTCTTAGGCCTGGTGTGTGTGTGTGTGTAGTGTGTGTGTGTGTGTGTGTGTGTGTGTGTGTGTGTGTGTGTGTGTTTAATCCATAAAATGACGGTTTGGTTTCAGACATTCCCAAAGGTGCTTCGTCTCTGGTAATCTTTGACTTTTCCAAGATCACCTCTTATATCTTTTGGGCAGCCAGTGTAGGAAATCAAGTCTCTTGACTTCTCCAGTAGAGCTCAGAGTACACAGAAGATTCAATCTTCCCTAAACCATGTGGTCCCAGAGGTTGCCTGTGATTTCCTGTTAGCGGTTTTCAATGGCTTTGGAGTAGAAGGAAGTTCGTTGCTATGACAGTCAGGCAGCCACACTGGGGAAAGTATGATGTATTGTGTTGTGTAGGAAAAAGTTAGTATTATCCAATGCAGTAATCAGATTTTCAGACAAAGGCATGACCCTGGAACATGCTATTTATGGCTGAACATAGCAGTAGTCTTGTCTCCAAAAGCAGTTAAACAAAATCAGTGTGTACTTGGCATGTCTTTCTCCCTTGGATATGGAAATATATCTCACCTGAACATTCTTCTCATTCTTATTTTGGAAGCAACTAGATTGCTCTGAAAATATTAGTTGTAGCAGTAATTAATTTAGCATTTATTGAGCACCAGGCTTTGTGCTGGTGAAGTACTTTTTGTGAAGTAACAAAAATATAAAGAAACACCCCAAGGTAGGGGAATCTATCTAGTGGGGAGAGAGGAGAGAAAGGCAAAAACAAAAACAAAACAAAACAAAACCCAAAGGCCAATATTCATTTATCTATCCCTCCTTTTATTCCTCAGGGATTTATTGAGCATTCGCTATGTGCCCAGCTCTCTACTGAGTGTTGGGGATATAAAAGTGAATAAGATAGACACATCTCTGTGGTCCCTCAAAGCCATGCTTCAAATGAAGTTTGTTTAACCTTATAGTAGAGGAGGCTGGGTCAGCCTGTGATGGATGGACGTATAGAGTAGATCAGGATCTGTGGAGGGCTTCCCAGAGGGGGTGACCTGGGAACTAAAGCAAGGTAGAAACAGGTACGAGCCAGAGGAGCAGTGAAACAATGGCTGGACAGAGGAAGTGCTTAATTGGGGATAGAATGCAGATTTAAGGAGGAACAGGAGGAAATGAGACTATAAAGGTAGGCAAGGTTCAGCTCCTGAAAGATGTTTTATCCCTTGCTGAGGACTTTGGACTCCAAACTAAGGTGATAGAGAAACCACTTAAATATCTGGTAATGGAGGAATTATTACAGGAAACTCAGCCATTTAAAAGAACATAAAATGATATAATTGTATAGATTTCAAATAATAAAAAGTAGAACATAAATATTGTGTGCTCACTGTGATTGCTGATTTATACGATATAATTTTGACTATGTTAAAGCATGGGAGGATGTCTAAAAGGGGAGTCTATTATTTGCATTGTGAGATTCTTTAAGAATTCCTTTACAGTATTCACTAGCATCGAATCTCTACTATGTGCCTGTAGATCAAGATACAACCCCTTCTCTCTACCGTCAAATAGAGAGAGAGATCTAATAACTTTCACGCATTTTAAAAGGTGTGTGACTATGAGATGTCCAGAATAGGCAATCCATAGAGACAAAGAATAGATTTGGTGGTTGCCAAGGTCTCGCGGTGAGGAGAGAATTGGGAGTGACAGCTAGCAGGTCCAGCATTTCCTTTTTGGGGCGATAGAAATGTTCTGGAATTAGTTCACGGGGATGGTTGTACAACACTGTGAATATGCTAAAAACCACTGAAATGCACACTTTGGTTAAAATGGTTAATTTTATGTTATGTGAATTTTATCTCAATAAAAAATATAGAAAAAAATAAAGATGCTTATTGATTATTGGGTTGTGTTTTTCTTTTTCGGTAGCCAAGGGCAATCGGAAGTGTGAGCTGAACTGCCAGGCAATGGGCTACCGCTTCTACGTACGGCAGGCGGAGAAGGTCATTGATGGTACCCCCTGTGACCAGAACGGCACGGCCATCTGCGTGTCTGGGCAGTGCAAGGTAAGTGCCCCTGGACTGGCGTATCTGGAGTGGGTCTCGGGTGTTTGATCTGTGCCTGCCGACTGCACTGTTCCCCAGGCTGTGGCGTGCTTCCTCCCCACATGTTATGGTCCCCTCCACTCCAAACCATAAGCTCTGGGAGAATTGCGTAAGACAGGGCGGCTTGTTTTGCTCCGTGTTTTCGATCTTTGGGAGTTGCCAAGTCTCACTCTGGCATTTCAGTTATTAAGTGACTTATGCATGTTTATATCACGTGCGTCGTAAGAAACTCAGCGACCTTTCCTTGTTGGATCCAAAGCTTCTTCCTTCCCTCTGAAGTGGAGGTTATGAAAAGGGCACTGCTGGATCAGTCAAGAAGCAGTTGAAGTCATCAGGGTGGCATTTTAAGGGCATGGCATATTTTATCTTGCCTCCCACCAGCTGGGGCCAGCTTCCAAATGAAAGTTGTCTAGTGCCTTTATAGCTGAAGTTGTACTTTCAACAGGAAGTTTTTAGCCTCCTTGTACTTCTGAAGTCTGTTCCAGGAACTCCCCGCCCTGCATTCTGCAAACATTCTGGTCTGTAGAGAATCCCTGTGGGATGCTCCCCTTTGACAGAAAGCACCATGTGGTTAAAAATAGGTGCCCCAGAGGAGATGGTACCAATGCCACAGCCACATTAATTGGAGCCTGGATGTCGACCCTCCTTTCATCTATAAATGTAAGAGTGGAGGTCTGACTCTAGCAGGTAAATGACTCTTTGGAGCCCAGACTAAGATTCTATCTTAATTAACAGTTGCTGGCAGGACTGAGTTTCATCAAAGGAAGAGCTCTTTGGCTGTCACGTCTGAAAGTTCCTGTTCTACTTTCAACGTAAATTGCCGCTGTGTTTAGTCTTAGAGCTATTTGAGTATGATTTATAAGCACCCCCTTCCCCTTCCAGCCTTTTTCTTAATGAGGTTTTAAATAGGATACAAAATAATTTATCAAAGCAGTCTGGATATTCTCGGATTGTGAATAAAGGAAGGAAAAAGCTGTCATTTGATACCCGATGCATGTGAGGTTGTCTTCGGATGAGCAAGAAACCCCCAGAGCATTGATGCAGTACAAGAGAGGTAGGGAGTATGATGGGAAGCACGCTGAAGGCTGGGACCTATCTGGCCTCCAATTTCTGCTCGTTTGGAAAAAAGTGGGTTTCACGCATCCCCTCTATCCTTACTGTCCTCAGATAATACCCAAAGGAGTTCCGTTAGTGTTTTGTGGTTTCCGGCTCAACTAGTCCCTGCTTCTAAATGCTACTGAACCAGAAATAAGGCACCTTTTAGCAACCTAGCTTTTTCTTTCAGATCCTGAATCAACTGTTCTATTTCCTGAATACAGGTGCACACTGCTGGGAGGTGGTGTAGTTTAGTGGTTAAAAACATGCCCTCTGAAGTCAGACTGCTTGGGTGTTCAATTCCTACCTCTTCCATGATTGACTGTGTGACCTTGTACAAGTGCCGTAAGCTCTCTGTGCGTGTACATCATTTGCAACAGGAGGAGGATGGTACCTGCTTCCTGCATTGTAGTGAGGAGTCACGAGCCAATACACATAAGGTCCTCATAACAGGTCTGCCACTTAGTAAACATGCTGGCTTTTCTCAGTATTATGTTTGCTTATATGCCCACATACGTCCTGTTGTATATGAGTTTTCTATGCGAAAGTATTTCCTTTTTTTTTTTTGCAGATTGTAGATTTGTGAGATTCACATTATCTTTTGAGGCAGTGTTCTTACACTGTAGTGTGACTCCCAGGGGGACGGCAGACTCTACATTGGTAGGTCTAGGGAAGGGCCTGAGTGGTCTGTTTCTTAAACTTTAATACTGTATCTTATTTGACCTAGTGTATCCAAATTATTATCACTTCAACATGTAATCCATATAAAAATTAGTAATGACACATCGTTACATTCTTTTTCCTGTTAATTCTTCAAAATCTGGTGTGTATGTTACTTCTTTCAGTGCAACTCAGACTAGCCACGTTTCATATGCTCCGTAGGCACATGGGAAAAGGTGCTAAACCTCACATGTAATCAGGGAAACTCACCAGATTGCCCCAAAGTTAAAGGTCTGACAATGACAAGTATTGGCAAGGATACGGAGGACTCTTTTTTTTTTAACTTTTTATTTTATTTTGGAGTAGAGTTGAGTAGTCTGTTTTTCCAACAAGCTCCCATGTGACTGCTGGTCCGTGGATCATACTTTGAGTAGCAAAATCTTAAAGGACACAGTGATTAACATACAGTTCACAAAGAACCAGAACTGTAAATATACAGCGGTGAGATGAGTTGGAAGGAAGAGGAAATGTGGTCTCTTTCCACTGGGGGAGCTTGTTTTCTTAGTGTTACATTAAGTGCCTCTAAGCTGATGATACGAAAGGAAAACACACACTTATAAGGACATGGGTATGGATTCGTACAAATTGATGAAAACCAGTGGTGTAGGACAACACAGTTTGAAGATGATAATTGCCGAAAGACTGAGACAGACACTCCCCAGGATGTGAGTAGATGAATAGGAATTCGATGTTACAAGGACAACTTTGATATTACTTCGTATTTGTTCTCTGTGCATTTGCCTGAAATTCGTTCATTGATGTTGTTGGAACCACTGACTGTCGCGTCCTCTTTAGAACTTCAGTCTAAATAATCAGAAGTACATTTGCTTCCCAGGCTGAAGTTCTGTTTAGTTTGCAACTTTCAAAGGGTAAAGTGCCCTTTTCTGAATATTTGATCGGAAGCCCAGAATGCAAGTTGCTATCTCTGCCTCGCTGACCTGTGGCTGAGAGAGCTGTCACTCTCTGACAGGAGCGTCTACGTCTGAAAGAGCTCCAGAAATCCTCTGCTGGATACAGAGAGTTGAAAGCAAACCCGGGCCTGCCACAAAAGTTAATGAAAAGTGACAAGCATTAAATAAGAGTACGAGCTAAACCTACACAAGAGTAGCTGAGGGAGAAGGGCGTCCTCCTGACACCAAGCCACTTCCAAAGCACCCCAGGCCCACCCAGAGCAAGCTGGAATGCTCTGTTCCAGCTCCTGGCAGAGCTCTCCCTGGCCAGCCTGTGTTTACCCTGTTGCTGGAGCTCCACTGGGGTTTTAGATCCAAGAGTTGGAAGAGGGGCTGTAAGAATGCAGAAACCCTTGAGCTCAGGGCTGGAGAACATAGGAATTCCTCGCCAGTCCCTCAGAACTGGGTAACACTTCCTTTCTTTTTTTTTTTTTTTTTTTTTTTTTTTTTTTTTTCTGTACGCGGGCCTCTCACTGTTGTGGCCTCTCCCGTTGCGGAGCACAGGCTCCAGACGCGCAGGCTCAGCGGCCATGGCTCACGGGCCCAGCCGCTCCGCGGCATGTGGGATCTTCCCGGACAAGGGCACGAACCCGCTTCCCCTGCATCGACAGGCGGACTCCCAACCACTGCGCCGCCAGGGAAGCCTTAACACTTCCTTTCTTGACAGGGAATGAAGCGTCCTAAATGTTGGCCTCAGACTAAGGACTGCATATTGATAGCCAGGCTTTGAAGGGAGAGAACTCTAGCCCTGACTTGTCCTAAATCAAGAGGGTGTATCTGAAGCCCACAGAGATTCTGCCTTCCTCACCTTAAACTCATCCCTCTAGACATCAGATAGGAACATCTGGCCCGTCTTCAGAGAAGTCTCTGCCCCACCCAGTCATGATTGTCATCGATGGGAATGAAATAGCATTTATGTCTGATTAACAGAGAGCACAGTAACCATTTCTATCATTAAGCATCACATTAAGTGTGCTATGAGTTTTTTTTCCTTGATCTCAGTTTCAAGCTCTGCAAAATTCTGGATTTTCATAGTTTGCTAATGTACATATTATTTTTGCTGACAACTTAATGCAAATAGATGGAACTTTGCCTTCAGAGGTATAGCAGCCATTCGAAAGAACAGGGTCCCTTGGATAAAAAAAAAAAAAAAAAAAAAGCACAAAAAACAACCTTAGCTCCCTGGAGACCAGCCTTTCAGAAACCTCAGGCTTTCAAACTTGAATGATCCTGAAAGAGTCAGACTCACCCCAAGACCTACGCTCCCTCCCACCAGAAAAAAATCCCTGATGGTGGAGAAACTGTCCTTGAGTAAGTGCCTTGAAATAATAGGCTGACGCGAAACCTCCACGCAGGAAGGCGTTGAAGCTAATGCACACAGCAAGGAGTTGCTTCTGAGTGTTTACCCTGCGCCAGACACTGTGATGTGTGCTGTTCATACAGAAGGAGGCCTTAAGCCATTTGTCTTCACAATAACTCAGTCATTATTAGTCCCCATTTTACAGAGAACTGTTATGAAGGCAAAATGAGTTGGATATTATTGGCTTTTTAGGGTGAATTGTTAATCAGAGCAGAAAGAGTCATTTAAATGTGATAGGCGGAAACTCTTGTGCTTTAGAGATCTCCCCTATTCTGATTTTATTTTCCTCACTGCGTCTTTCCAAAACAAACTGTCTTTCTAAAACACATTAGGATATGCCTCTCTTTTGCCTAAACTCCACCTGTGGCTCCCCATTGCCTGTGGAATAAAGTCCAGGCCCTGCATTGTCTGTCTCCTGCCAGGCCTCCTGGGGCCCCGGTGCTGGCTGGGCTGGGATGTGTTGCTCCCTGAGCCAGGGGGCCTGCAGGGTTGTGCCTCCACAAGAATGAACACACTGTCTGGCGGCCTGGAGAGCCGTTCCACCTCCACTCTTGGGCCACCCGGTGGACTCGGCTCAAAAGCCACTGGCTGACCCCACTGAGCACTGTTTCTGTTCTTGTTCCCACTTCTTGTGCTTACTTGTTCCCATCACCACGGCCTACCACCCATCCAGGCCAGGAGCAGTTCCAGGCGCTTTGCTTTTGAATAGGTACTTAAAATAAATGTGTAAATGAATTGAGGTACTCGGTGACTTAATCTGTTGCATTTCAGCAAATGAAATTAGTCTTGAATCCAACACAGAGCTTTCTCTTTTGGCTGGGATGGGTAGTTGAGGGCTGATAACACAAGGACATGAAGCCCCCTTGGCTGAATCCCCGGAACCCAAGGCTTTGAAGGTCAGGGAGAATTCCTGGCGCCTCCCCAGGCTCCTGTCTTGTTTTTAATTTTATTCACGCTGAATTTCTTGAGTCCGGAGGAGCTAACGACAGGAAGAAGCTAAGCAAGGGTGAGAGCGCAGTCTCCCATGGTGCCTTCTGTTGAGGGAAAAGACCCCCTTCTGCCACCCACCTGCCCTCTTCATTCCTGGTCAGCCAGCACCTTCCATGCGAGGCCCCCCATCCACGCCCTTCACCGCTCAACGGGGGCTTTCATACCTCCTCTCCCAGCCGGGTCCCTGCTCGACTTCGACCAGGACACATCAGCAGACATTTTCATATTTATTCAGTAAATTAAAGCAAGGTAACTCTTTCCACATGTTCAGAGATAAGCTCTGGACCAGCACGTTGCCGTGACTGGGAAGGATGACATGATGGACGTGTGCATCTATGTGCGCCTGTGAGTTCAGTTCCTCCATCCTCTATAAACTGCTGTTGTGCTCTCCTGAACCAAACAACCCTGTTCATTTCTCTGCCCATTTGCCCTAAGTTGCTTTTTTTTTTCTCTTTTGGTTACTGGCTTTATCGTGTGGGCTTTGCTTAGAGTTCTGTTGTTACTTGAATGAAACCAAGAGAGTCATTGCTTTGAGTAAAGTGTTCTTGCCTGTGCCAGACATGTGCATGAGTCTAGCCTTGAAATAGGGTGGAGAGCTTTTACTTTGCTTGAATTTTGAGCTTATGTGACACTTGGTGGGCTCCCTGTTGCATCCCCACCCCAAGCAAACCGTGTTCTAAAAGTACTTTCTGCTTGTATTAAAATGCTTATCATGTTATGTTACAGTTATTTGGACATGTGTCTGAGCTCCTAAAGCAGAGGGAGTGTTATACATATTTGTATTCTCAGTGCTTAAGGTATTAAGATTATTCAATAAATTGAATCAGTTTGAAAAATGTGTACATGAACGAACCAAAGAACAAATTAGAAATTGGCTTTCCTAACCCCTTTTCCTAAAAATGATCAGGAACAGGATTAACTAAGCATTAAAATTTTAGAGCCCAAGCCCTGCCTGATTGTTCTCAGGGCCTCTTGAAATCTTAAACAGAAACCTAAAGTGAACTTGATGAAATTGGCCTGATTCTATGTACTTCTTTTCCATGATCTATGATTTTCCTCATTTTCAAACATTGGGACCACTACCTAACAAAACTCAGTTTGTATTTCTTAATATGTACTTATGAATTATTAACTAATCATTCATCAATAACCCAAGCGATACACATCATTAACTCAACAAATAGTCTTAACTGCTCCCAGCCATACACTGTGCTAGGCATTGGAGATTTAAAAATGGGAAAGTTTAACAAGGTTCCTACCCACATTGAGCTTAATTTAATGGAGAAAGTAATAAAGAGAAAAAGTCGGTTAACAAACAAAAGAATGACAAATTTTGATGAGCACTTTGAAGTTAATAGTGAACTGAAATAGTGAACAGTGGTGAGAGCACATGTTAGACGGGGTGTCAGGGGAAGGTCTCCGAGGCGAGCAGGGGTCGGGAGAACAAGTGGAGGCTGCACTACCGGCCATGCAGGTCCAGGGACTGGAGAACATGTGTGCCAGGTCTCCAGGCAGGACCCAGTACCTATGCGGCGCTCAGGAGCTGATAGATACCAAGGTGATCACTTTGTGTTTTCTTCTGCTCTCTGCCCTTGGGTGAGTCTGGTCTCCCCCTGATGGTGCCATTCTTCTTTCCTCCAAGATACTCACACATCTTCCTGGGTGCATGCTGGCTTTAGCAGTAGAAAGCCCTCCATTGGGTCATTCTCTAAGCCGAGCAAGATTGCCCTGGAAACTGGATGATATAATGGGTCGAGAACAGGTTTGGGGGTCAGCCAGGATCTCTAATATCAAAACAGATGAGAGAGGGCATGCTTAGGTAAGATTGGGGTAGGATGTCCGGAACCTCCAACCTACCCTTCCTGGTGGTCTGTCCTATACCAGAGTGTCAGAAGAGAGAGAATTTTAGGGTTCCTTTCCCCTGGTCTTCTGAAGGAAGGGGCAGCCTTCCACCAAAGGAGACTTAAAGAGCTCTTCTATCCAATTGGCAGGAGTGCTGACAGGTACTTGTAACTGAGAAATGAGAGGAAGCTTCAGCAAAGTCCCCTGGGCCAGACAAATAGTCCACCTTTGCCCCAGTCCATCTCTATTCCTGCCCTGAACCAAACACAGGCTAGAAGCACTGCCTGAGTATGACCTGTTATGATACAGACGCTACAGTTATGCAACGCTCATTGTATATAAGCTCATCTGCAGATACTTTTCCACAAGG
Organism: Delphinus delphis; assembly: GCF_949987515.2. Taxonomy (NCBI): domain Eukaryota; kingdom Metazoa; phylum Chordata; class Mammalia; order Artiodactyla; family Delphinidae; genus Delphinus; species Delphinus delphis. The sequence continues at coordinate 131,990,435 of NC_082684.1, read as the reverse complement.
CATGTAATAAAAATTTCAGGGATGCAGAAAACTGTATTGCATGTGGAAACCCCAAGGCAGTGTCTATTCAGACTAACAAAGCCAAGGAGAGCAGTCCCCCGCCCCTTTCCCTTTGGCCCCTGTTCACATTCTTGCTGAGTCAGCTCATGTTCTTCACTGATGATATTGACAGAGGATCAGACTTTAAAAAAAAAACCAAGTAGCCTGCTTAGCCTGATGATGACTTTGGTAGAGCCTGAAAGCCCATCACCCTGACACCAAGTTTGGGCATCTTTTTATAAGTCAGGTCAAACCAAGGAGTGAGTAGCACTGCTAGTGTGTTAGAAGAGCTTCAGAAAAGAATCCTGAGGTGTTGTGCACCTAGGTAGAAATAGATATTTGAGGGCAACAGTGCCAGAGGAAACACATGTTTTATTTTCTATTTGTAATAGATAAGAATATATTACATGACTCCATTATCAAAAAATGTGATCCCCTGTCTCCATCCACCCAGTTTCCCATTCCCCAACAGGAAATAACCACTCTCTGATAGTTCCTTTTTTAAGGCAGATGCTTTCACGCACTTACCAGCCCATTCGTATTATATTATTTTCCCTTCGTCTTGGCAAATATGGTCTGGACCTTGCTTTTCTTTTTTCTTTTAAAAATTATTTATTTATTTATCTGTTTGTTTATTTTATTGAAGTATAGTTGATTTACGATGTTGTGTTAGTTTCTACTGTACAGCAAAGCAATTCGGTTATACATATATATATTCTTTTTTTAATTGGAGTGTAATTGCTTTACAATGCTGTGTTAGTTTCTGCTGTACAACGAAGTAACCAGCTATATGTATACATATATCTCCTCTGTCTTGGACCTCCCTCCCACCGCACACCCCCATCCCACCCATCTAGGTCATCACAGAGCACCGAGCTGAGCTCCCTGTGCTACACCGCAGGTTTCCACTAGCTATATCCGTTATGGTTTATCACAGGATATGAATATAATTCCCTGTGCTCTACAGTAGGACTTGTTGTTTATCCTTTCTCTATATAGTAGTTTGCATCTGCTGATCCCAAACTCCCAATCCATCCCTCCCTCCCCCCCCTCCCCCTTGGCTACCACATGGACCTTGCTTTTCTTACTTAACATATCTTGGAGAACTTTCTGTTTTAATATCTAAAGTACAGCCCCCTTCATTCGACAGTGGCATGGTACTGCACTATATGAACTAACCGTAATTTATTTAACCGTGATGCGCGTTCAGGTCGTATCCAATCTTTCACCGTTACCAGCAGTGCTGCAATGAATACTCCCGTGAGTGAATCATTTTATGTTTGCCTGTATCTGTAGGATAAAGTCTTAGAAGTGAGTCAAGAGTCCATATGTATTTGTGATTTTAATGCCCAGTGGGTGGCAAATTGCTCTCCAGAGTGGCTGAAACAACTCACCCTTGGACCAGCAATGTCTGAGGGTAGTGTGTTGTCCAACATTTGGATTTTTGCCAATCTGATAAGTGAAAAATTGTATCTCGGGTAGTTTTCATTTGCTTTTATTTTGAGTGAGGTCGTGCATCTTTTCATATGTTTAAGATCCCTTCAGGGCTTGGAGTAGGATGCATGTGAGGTGCCTTGGATGCAGAATTTAAGGAGGCACTGAATAAAATGAAATTCTCAGGGTCTCCTTAAATGTTGTCCCTTAGGCACCTCACCTGTCCCACTCCAGTCCCAGCCCTGCACCGCACCTTGATCTCCTGACCTGGGAACCATTTATATTCCTCTCCTGTGATCTGTTTTTCTATTGGGTTATTGATCATCCTCTTAATTTGTAGGATCTTTTCATACATGAAAGAATTTTTTATGCTATAAATTGCAAAAGCCTTTTTTCTTCAAATAGCCTGTTGACTTATGCCTTTGCTCATGCAGTTTTATTTATTTTTTTTTGCCAGGCAGAAGTTTTACATTTTTTAAATGGTGAATTTAGTAATTTTCTCTTGTCTGATTCTAGATTTTGTGTCATGGAAAGTCTTTCTGCACTTTGAAGTTAAAAAATTTCTTCTGTGTCTTCTTTCAGTAATTTATAACTGTATGCTCTTACATTTTTACATTTCATATTAATCCATTTGGAATTTATTCTAGTGTATCATATGAGGTATGGATTCAATTTTACTTTGTTTCAGATGACTACACAGTTATGCCTTTATCGTGATTGAATAAATCTTTCCCCCACTATTTTGGGGTTCCCTCTTTATTACCGTGTGTATGCATGCATGCATGTATATACGTAGATACGTATTTTGGGCTTTCTAGTATATTCCATCAGTCTGTATGTCTATTCATAAATGAGTACCAGAACGTACACTTTGAAAGAGAAATAAAGTGGACTGGCATGTAAACTTATGAAAGGTAAGTTTGCTCTTTGCTTGGAGCTAATGCACTCATGGCCTTCAAATGGAAACGTTTGTTTATCATTTGGAAAAGCCATCTGCATTTAGGGGCCTTAGTAAGCCTTCATATTTACAATACATTCTTACTTGATTGAAAAATGTATGTTCCGTGACTTTTAGGACTGGAATAGCAGAAGTTACAATCATGAAAAGTACTCCAGATGGCGAAACCATGGCAAGAAAAAAGGAATCAGATTTATTAAGATTCATTGAAAAGCACAGAATAAAAGTTCTAGCAGCTACTTGCTTTTAGAATAAACTGGATTTGACGGGGAAAAAAATGCTGTCCCTAAGAGCAACTCAGCTCTTGGGGTCCCATCTTCTGTCATTCAATAAATAGGAATATCTTCTACAAATTTTATTTGATATGTTTATGGATCCTATCAATTTCTGAAAGTTTAACAACTCATCTCCTGATGGTTAGAAATTTACTATTTTCCCACTTATTTCTCCTGTGTTTTATTTTCAGCATAATGCTAGTAGTTGTAGCAATTAATACCTGGTCTCCTAACCAGATATTGAGAGGGTGCCAGGAGAAAAGATTCTTTCTTGCCCTACCGCCAAAATCAGTCAAATTGGACTAAGGAAGGAAGATGAGTAGTGGCCCATGATTGTCAAGGGACTGAATATAATCATGTGAGTTAAAAGCCCTTGGATTCAAATTTTGGTTTCCAGATACCAGCCTTGTTTTCTCAAAACTGTACTTGACAAAACCTCGAAGTATGTTTGTCTCCCTTATGAGAGCTATGATGAGCTTTTCCTGGGTGAAAGATTTTTGTATGCTTTGGGTTTCAAGTCACTTTCTAAAAGCCCAATCTAAAGACCTCACACATGCAATGGGAGGTTGCAATTCCTGGTCTTCCAGTGGTGCTTGATATGATTTTATTATTATTTCTCACTTGGGGAAAAATAGGCTTTTTTTTTTTAAGCCCCTCAAAGTGAGCCTAGAGAACATGCAGTATTTTTAATGAAAGTCTGTCTTATTGCTGTGTTCCAGTTTTTATAGATTAAGTAGCACAATACCACGTAAATGTGATTTTAATAATTCTTGGTGATGACTTTTCCCCTGGTACTACTTTATGAAGGGTGGTTGTGTAGAACCGGTTAACAGTGACATCTAGTGTCCAGTATTGAAATTACATGTCTTTTGGGGAAGCATGGAATTTGTAGCAACGTGGATGGATTTAGAGATGAGCATACTAAGTGAAGTAAGTCAGAAAGAGAAAGACAAATACCATGTGATATCATTCATATGTGGAATCTAAAATATGACACAAATGAACCTATTTAGGAAACAGAAACAGACTCACAGACATAGAGAACAGACTTGTGGTTGGCAAGGCAGGGTGGGTGGGAGAGAGATGGATTGGGAGCTGGGGGTTAACAGATGCAAACTATTATGTATGGAATGGATGGGCAACAAGGTACTACTATATAGCACACTGTATAGCATCAGTGTCCTGTGATGAACCATAATGGAAAAGAATAAAAAAGAATGTATATATATATATATATATATATATATATATATGACTGAATCACTTTACTGTGCAGCAGAAATTAACACAACATTGTAAATCAGCTATACTTCAATAAAAAAAAAGAAATGTTGGTGGAAGTGATGAACAGGAGAGGGAGAGGAGAGAAGTGGAACAGAGGGAGAACACAAGTGTAGCAACTTGGTCACTGAATCTAGGGGAAGGGCGTGTGGATGTTAATGGAACTCTTCTTGCAACTTTTTCTTTAGGTTTGTAATCCTTCAAAATACAAATTGGAGGAGAGAAAAATGAAAGATTTGCCCTGTTTTCATTTTTGCATTCAAAGCATTTCTTTTGGGGAAGACAGGACCCATCTGCTGTGTTTCCCCCTTCCTCACCTGGCCTCCCTAGGCTGCTCTGACTGCTCATAAATACTTTTTGTGTCCAAAGGGAAAAGCTGTCCTCTGCCCACAAGTCTCTACCTGACTTGGCTCTGCTCAACCGGGGTTCCACCTGTAATTAAGAGAAAAATAGGTTCCTCTCTTTCTAGATATAAACACTTAATGTTGCTTGGAAGCCACAACATATTTCGGAATTGGGGATGAGGAGGAATAACGTTAAATTTTGCAAAGAGGAAGCGTTGAAACAACCCCTTGAAAATGCTTGTTCATTTCAGAAGCAAGCAAACAACAACTGTACGTTTTCACTTCTGGCTCCCCCTGCTGGGCATTTGCAGAACTGCGGCATCCCAGATCACTGGTAAATTCCTTGTGCTGTACTTTTGAAAGGCATGAAAGGTGCCACGTTCAAAGCTATATCCCATCCCATTCCCTTCTGCATCAAGCATTGCTTGAATCTTTAAGCTCTCTACTGAATGAAAGCAGAATGGGCAAATCTCATTTCAAAACGAAAGCCACATAGCAAACGCTCTTCAAGTGCTTCTTTCTTTTTTTTAAAATAAATTTATTTATTTATTTTTGGCTGCATTGGGTCTGTTGTTGGGTCTTTGTTGCTGCACGCGGGCTTTCCCCAGTTGCGGCGAGTGGGGTCTACTCTTCATTGCAGTGCGCGGGCCTCTCATTGCGGTGGCCTCTCTGTTGCAGAGCTTGGGCTCTAAGCGCGTGGGCTCCAGTAGTTGTGGCAGTCCGGCTCAGTAGTTGTGGCTCACGGGCTCTAGAGCGCAGGTTCAGTAATTGTGGCGCACGGGCTTAGTTGCTCCGCGGCATGTGGGATCTTCCCGGACTAGGGCTCAAACCCATGTCCCCCTGCATTGGCAGGCGGATTCTTAACCACAACGCCATCAGGGAAGTACCTCTTCAAGTGCTTCTATTTTATTTTTTAGAAGAAAGGGCCTGAGGCCAATCCTAGAAGTAAAGACTGTCACACATCCCTTCTGTTACGTGGGTTGCTTCAAGATCAGATGCTTTTTCTTGATTGAAAATCTGCCTCTCCTAAGGCTGAGGGTACTTTCTGAGATAACAGACCTTTAGTCAACAATTTTTTTTAATTCCTAAGAAATAGAATTTTCCAGCAATGGAATGGCCCTTTTCATGTGGTATACTGCCTTCCCAATCAAAAATGGTGTGAATGCCTGTTAAATGTGTGGTGAACGGGGCGGGGGGGTGGGTGGGCAGGCAGGCACATAGAAAGATGCACAGGCAGAGCATGGACAAACTGATGCACTGGTGCTGGAGAACAGATGTCTAAATTGAGTGCAGTCTTTCCATCTAAGATATTGCAAATCCACCATTCTAAAGTATTAAATGGAGAGTTAAAACACTGAATCAATCTGAAGTGTCTTAGACTGATACCACCTCTTCTGTGACCACAAGTGACATACCTAACTTGTCTGGTCTTTTACCAATTTAATTGTTGGTCAGAGACAGAAATTTACCAAGAGAATCAATGTGTCCTCTGTAGCTAGGCCTCTTTTGGGAGCTCCAGACTCATACTAATTCACTATTATGCATTTCTACCTGGAAATGTTCAACTTGATCAAATCTGAACTCAGTGTGTTTCCCTCCCTCCTTGTTCATGTTCATGTCTCTGATTTTGGCAAGTGGCACCTCCATTCTGCTGGTTTCCCAAAGCCAGACCAGCCGGATGCCTTCCTCATTCTCGCCTCCCCACATCCAGTGGGGACCAAGTTCTGTCCATTCTATATCCTCGAAGTCTCCTGTGTCTGCCCCTTTCTTGCCTCCTTGAAGCCATTGCCTCATTTCAGGTCTTCAATCATTTGGACCATTGCAGGGGTCTCCGAACTGGTCTTCCTGCCTCTTTTGTTGTTTTCTTTCATGGAAGTTGAGCTTTCACTTCGCTGCCAGAGGGATTTTAAAATAGAAATCAGAGTAAATTTACTCTCTTTCTTCTGTGCCCATGATCCCCACCCCTACAGTCCACAGACAAAGTCCAGACTCCTAGCATGGCATTCAGTATGCACCATGATGTAGTCCCCACCTACCTCTCCACTCCGAAAGCACTTACCCCAGCCATACCAAACCAGCTAGAGCTCTCTGAATAGGCCACGCCTCTGTTTTATGCTTTGCCCCTCCTTCTTCTGCCTGGAGTGTCTCTTCTTCCCTATACAAATGGCAAATAGCCGTACACCAGGCAAGACTGAGTTTAGGAGTCATTACCTCTATACACTGTTACTCTTGGTCCCAGGAGAGGATGGATACCTCTCCCAGTTGTGCTCCAAATAGACTTCTATCAAGACACCTGTAATTCACTGCTGCCTTTTTGATTTACATGTCTGCCTCTCCACGGATGCCCAGAAACACCTTGAACCAGTGACCAACCTTGTCTTTCTCATCTTTAATCCTCCATTGACTAGCACAGTGAGTCATACATGGTACTTACTTTGTTCAACCAGCCATGAGATTTTTCAACGCTGTTCATTTAGAGCTACTGTTATATGATCTATGCATTCTTCACCAGCTCTTACCTGGGTATCTCCTGACCTCACAATCACATTTACAGCAGGACCCGCAGTGTCCATGTTCCACTTGATCAGCAGGAGGTTCTCTCTTTTCTCAGATGATCCTCCCAGTCGTTTCAATGGTGCTATCAAGTAGGCATCTGGATATCCAAGCCTGACGTTCAAGGATTGGCCGGCATCATTGTTCTGGCTGACCGGAAAGAAGTGATGGTTTAGTTTTCGGGCTAAAAGCCTCAGAAAGTTCTTTTCAAGGTTACAGGATTCAGATGTTACCCATGAAAGTGCATGGGCTCCTTACAATTTTGTGCTTTTCTTGTACGTAACAACGTGAAGCATGGGGGAAGTTTGACTGAGTTCAGTCTTGGAAATGAGTCCCTACTTTAGCAACTACATTCAGGATGGCTCCGCCTAGATGTCCAACAAGGACCTCAGACCTCAGGATAATTAAAATGGAATGTTTCTTCTCTTTCCCCCCAAAGGAAATAACCTTACCATCATAGATGCTCTCTCCTGTATCTCCGTGAGTAGCATCCAGCTAGTTATCCAGGCCAGAAATATGAATGTCATCTTCAATTCCTTTTTCCTTCCCCCCACGACGTCCAGTGGTGATTCAAGTCCCAAGGAAACTGCCTCAGTAAGTTTCTGTATTTTGCTCCCTTTCTTCAAGTCTTCATCATCGCTGGTGTAGGTAAGTAAAGCAACCATTGTCATGATCTTCCCGTCTCTGGCATTGCCCCTCCTTATACAGAATTACCAGTGTCATCTGCTGAAAAATTTCAGTAGCTCTTTCAGGGTCTTTAGGTCTCTGCTTAATTGTGCAGCGTCATTTCATCACACTACTCTTTCACCTTAGATGTGGGTAATACTAATACTTCTAGATCTTAAAACAGGTCATCTTCTGTCATATCTCTCGTTTCTTTAGTACACGCTGCTGCTTCTATCTAGAGTGCCTTCAGAGCAGGATGTTTTTGGCTGCAGGTAGCAAAAAAATCCAGTCCAAAAGACTTAAACACTAAGAGGATTTATTAACTCACATAGCATAAACCTGGGTACCTGGTGGTTCTAGGCTTGATTAAGATGGCAAGTCGGTGATGCCACCGAGGACAAGGTTCTCTTCATCTTTCCACCCTGCCAAACTCTGTGTGGCCTCCTCAGGGTTACTTCCCTCATTTTCAGGACATCTGCCATGCGTCTAAGCATTGCGGGCAGACGTGAGGTCCAGCAGAAGAAAGAAGAGTTCATTCTTCCTTCTTCTTCGAAGAATGAATAAAGCTTTTCTAGACACCCTCACAGCAGAATTCGCCTCCTGTCTCATCAGAACCAAGAGTCTCGTGCCCCTCCTAAACCAATCACCAGCAAAGGGATTTAACAAAGTCACGAAAGGGAGAGGAAGGGAGGGAGGGAGGGAGAGAGGGAAAGACATTGGAATGAAAGCCAAGGCATGTCAGCATGGAGGAAGGGAAAGCACCTGTTGGGTTGGCAAACAACTGTAGCCCTCTTTCCCCTTCTTTAGCAGGTTAATTTTACCAGGCTAATTCTGAATACTCAACTAAGGAGTCGTCTTGCGGGGACATTTCTCTGACCACCTCCCTTCCTTCCAGTGCCTTCTGATGAGTTAGACTGCCATAGAACCTATCCCACCAGACCACAAGTGCCTCGTGGTTAATTAGTACCTGGCATAGTTACTGTTACGTGGTTACAGGCATGTACTCTAATATTTGTTGAGTAAGTAAATGAATGGCAAAATCTGAGTTGTTGTGTCAGTCAGGAATGACTTTCTGCTTATAACAGAAATACAACAATAATGATTTAACCAAAGAAAGGTGTGTTTTTCCCACGGAACAACAACTCCAGAGGAAGAGGCCCTAGGCCAATGAAGATGCTCTTGTCAAGGACCGAGACACCTTCTGGCGCCTTAGCATGTGACCACATGTCCTCATGAGCACCAGGTGACCATTCTGCCCCACTGAGTTCCACGTTCCAGGCAAGAAGAAGGGCCGAGGGGGCTTGTCAGCCAAGTCTGTGTCTTTTCCTCAAACAATAGCTTTCTCAGCAGCAACACCTAGTTGACTTCTGGTTACATCCCATTAGCTAAACCTGGACCTGGTCTTCCGGGGACGTTGCCAACATTGCCAACCCGTTGTCAGGGTTCTGTTAGGAAGAAGGGGGGGCGGGAGAATGTGCATGAGCTTAGGTAGTGCCTGCCGTAGTCACCTCCAAAGGGTCTCAAGATAATTTATTCTTTACTTCTTGTCCCACCTGTCAGCTTGAAACAAAATAGCAGAGCCATTCAAAGCAGTCACACGGAAGTACCGTGTTATATCCTGGAACTGGGCCTTGTAAGAATGGTTTATATCACACTATCCGACAGCCTCACTGAGAATATTGAGAAGGTAGTGTGGAGAGAACCGAGGCCCAGAAAGATGTCGTTTGCCCAAGTTTGATGAGAAATTAGGTGGTAGAGATTGTTTGCGAGTAACCTATCCTTATCTCCCTTAACATGCCGGGCATTTAGTGATTTCAGGGCATATGATCCTGGGGTAATGGAAATTAAATTTATTAACTTCTTTTTCCAGTCTTACATAACAAAGTCTTCAAAAGCAAAAAGTGTATCTGTATGATTTTCTAGGTATCATGCTCAGTATCGAGTCATGTAATTAGGATCTTCATGTAATCCTTGCTTCCTGCTCTCTCTGCAAGGGCTCCTAGAAAGATCTATGAAAGAACAGTGCAGGACCGACTGTGGCCTGCAGTTACCTCCATTCACACCTAGGTGGCGCTCATACATCAATAGGGAAACGGATGACTGATAATAGCAACCGCCTGGTAGGAACTGACAGACTCTTGGATCAAGGTGGTGAAAAGTTAAATGTAGGTGGCTTTCAGGCACGGCTGGGTGAATGGATTGGTTAAAGGAGAGGTGGTGAAAACTGGAGCCTGGCTGTAAACACGTTTGATGATTACATAGAACTCTCCTTGCCTTCTGTTCATTCTCCTTCAAATCCCAGGTCCCTCCTGGGCCAGCCACAGCAGGGAAGCCCAGAAACTGGCTGGCCGGTCTCACCTGCGTGTGCCTACCTGACCAGGGGCAGCCCCAGCACTGCCCCAGAGGACGCAAGGGAGCCTATTCACTTCGGTCACAGACTCTAAGGTGGTCATCACAGAGGAGACTAGGTGGCCAGGCCCTGTCTTCACTATTCAAATGGAGAAGGCTTATATGTTGGGTTGAGTTAGCAACTAGGTGATTGGCTTTTAAACTACTCTTGTAGACATAAACACACATGTCCTTATTCAGTACCGCTGGTGTCAAATTCTTGTGTTACTGACTTAACTAAATTACCTGGGGGTATATTGGACACTGTTTCTATGTGGTAGCACAGTAGCGTGGTGAAGAACATGGGCTGTAGAGTTAGAAGGAGCCGGGTGCTAGTCTAGGCTCTATCACCTACTACTCTGTGGCCTTGGGTAAGATTAATTAGCCTTTCCTCTCAGAGAATCTACTTCCCAGAGTCACTGTGAGGACTGAGTGAGATAATTTTGTGTGAACCACCTAGCACAGTACCTGCTACACTGTGAGTGCTAAAAAAACTTAGCTACTAGTGTTGCCATAATCCAAATTCATGAAAGTCACAAAGGACAGTGATGTCTATTCTGTTTTCCCATTCTATACAGGCATTTTATAATCAGTTTAACTTGAGTTGTAAAAAGTGCTGAGAGAAAAATCAATAGTATTTGACTGTAAAATCTATTACTAGGTTCAAGTTAAACCAGCATTTTAGAAATAAGTAGATTTAATTAGGGGGAAATTGATTTGCAACATAAATTCAGACCCCAGGCTACTAGAAAACAAAAAGCAGGTATAACCTACTTTTAACCAGTTTAACCCCAACTGGTATCTGTAAGATTTGCTGGCCAAAGTTAATGCCTAGTTCTCTGGGTAGCTTTCACCACAGATGTATAGTAGGGTTTGAGACACTTAGGAAAAAAATGTTCACTTTAAACGTAGGACAAGAAACTATTCTCCATATTAAAGCAACATGGCAATGCAAAGGGATGGATCAGGGCTCTGATGTAGAATGGCCATCCACGGTGGACACGGATGGCCCTAAGGGAGGTGTGAGGTGCAGATCTGGATGGAATCAAAAGAAGGGACAGAGGAAGGAAGGTGTTGGTGTTGGACAGATATTTCAGTCCAGCGATGTGTGTTTGAACACTTGAAGGGGATGGCAGACCTGTCTCTAAACCAGGTCAGATCGGGTCATTGTAGCTAATGACTTGGGTAGCTGCCTGTCCCTCTGGTCTCACATGTTCCACTAACTGGTTGGCGTTTCTGCCTGGAGGAGACGTGGGCTCGGGAGAAGAGTGCAGACTCACCCCGTTGGTGCCCTGTGACTGTGGGCCAGAGTGAAAGTAATGCAGGCAGCTGAAGATCTCTTGTCTTGCCTTCTTTTCACCCGGCATGGCTGAGCCTGTTCAGAGAGGGTTGGAAGACAGAGAACAGGGAACAAACCCAAAGCACATTGAACTTAGGCTCAGAAAATTCAAGTTCACACGCAGCTTCCCTCTCTTACAAGCTGTGTGCCCATCGACAAGTTGCTCCCACTCTCTGATCTTCCGTTTTCTCATCTGCAAAATGGAAATAGCAAAGCTTACAGCACCCAAGATAACGAGACACGTATAAAGTAAACAGCCACAAAGGGGAGCTTGTGGAGGTGTGACTTTGTTCATAACCGAGTTCAACTTGTTCACAAGGCCCCGTTTCCACTAAGTAGACAGAGTTGCCGGGGCTGGGGAGGGGGTGGCATTTAATCTTGTCAGTTAAAGTCGGTCATTTCTGCTTTAGAAATCTCTTCTGGACTAACTCAGTGTCTTTGGGAAAAATTCTCTATCTCTCAGAGTTCCTCCCTCTTTCTCGAGGGTCCTTTCTCTGACCCTGTTCTCCTGGGGAGGGTCGAGGTGAAAGAGGACATGTACAAAGCCTGGTGGTGCTGGGGGCCGAGGCTTTGGCCCCCTGTGGGCCTTCCTGCTAGCTCCTGCTGACTGGTATACTGGAGTCCATATTGCCTGGTCTTTGGGTGTCCCCTCCATCCTCACTGCATCTGCTCCAATAGCAGTGGATGGAACTGCGGCACAATTGAGGGCTGGTGGACTCCAGTCTTCCCTCACGCCCATTTTGGCCCCTGATGCTCCCAGGCCCCCCTGCCTGCCCCTGAGGCTCCCAGTTCTGGATCATCCACCTCATGCCTCAACTCCTCCTGCAGCCACACCGCTGGCCTGGGCGGTGGGGGGGTGGGGGTGGTGCATCTCAGCTCCTTTCTCTGCCTAGACCCACCACAACACTGTTTCTTCTCTCCTGCAGCTTTCCTGTGTTGCTGGGGACACAGGGAGGGGATCTCCCAGTTCCCATTTTCCCATGTGGGAAGGTCGACACACATCCCCTTGGCTTTGGGTTCCCAACTATTTCTGGAGGTTTCTATTCCCACCTCCAGTGTTTCTACCCTGGGCTGGATGTGGGGGTGGTGGGGCTGCATGTGGTGAAGGAACAGGTCCCACACTTGAAACTTTAGCCCCCCCGCCCCGCCCTTCTCCCAGCTTTCAAGGGCATTTATGCCTGTTCTAGACTGAATTTTTGCCCCCTTTCCCTAACTTGCGTGTGTTGAAGCCCTAACCCTAATGCGATGGTATTTGGAGATGGGTCCTTTGGGAGGTAATTAAGTTTAGGTGAGGTCATGAGGGTGGAGCCCCCATAGTGGGATTAGTGCCTTTATAAGAAGAGACCCCAGAGGGCCCTCCCTCTCTCTCTCTTTTTCTCTCTTTCACTTTCCCCTTCTTGCTCTCTCTTTACACAAACACATGGAGGAAAGGCCATGTGAGGTCATAGCAAGAAGTTGGCATCTGCAAGCCACAAAGAGAGTCCTCACCAGAAATCAACTCTGTGGGACCTTGATCTGGGATTTCTACCCTCCAGAACTGTGAGAAAATACATGTCTGTTGTTTAAGCCACTTGGTGTGTGGTGTTTTGCTGTGGCAGGGGGAGCTAAGACAGCCCCTGCCCCCACTGTGGCAAGATACTGCCCACGCAAAAGCTTGCCCTGTCATTTCCAGTCACAGCCTGTGCTCAGACCCAGCTTGGGGTGATCTTGCAGGCCAAGCCCTTTCAAAATTCAAAACTAAACTCTCTCGCACCGAAGCATCTAGCTCTTGCAAGTCAAAGGCCTTTCTGTCTGACATGGGCTTAAGGAACTGACCTATGGTCTCCACTGTGCCTCAGTGGATGGAGGGCCGTGGAACAACTTGGTGTTACCGACCACAAGTGAGCAGTACATTGGATAATGGTTGTAAATACTCTTGGGGGATATGAGCAGATGTGAAATTGTTTAGTACTGTGCCTGGTACACAGTTGGTGCCCAGTGAATGTTTCCTACATTTTGACATTGAGTAACGGCTGTGAACTTGAGTATCCTAAAAAATAAAGCTGAACTACATTAAAACGATGGTTTTCTGCTTGTTAGCAGCTTTGTCCCCTGGAGGCATGATATTCAGACCCGGCGGGATGTGGTTGTGTGCAGTTGTGAAGATGTTCTGATGAGCATCTAATGGGTAGTACATCAGAAAATCCAATGTGGTGGTCATTGCCTTCTTGTGTCGTGACCATCATGGCCACCTACTGGCAGCCCCCAGAGGTGAGGAGCCCCAGGCTGGAGAGCATGGTTTATTTGTTGCAAATGAACCTTGGTGTCCATGGTGGGTGAAATGGACATTTAAAACCACTCTTCCCTCTCGTGCTCTTCTAGGAAAGAAATGGGGTGGGGGGAGGGAGGAATAAAACTTCATGTTTAAGTCAAACAAGGCTGTTCCTGTACATTGATGTAACTGGATCCCTTTGAAAAGGAGGGTGGGATCATCCCTGGCCTGGGTCTTGGAGCCTGGCTGCCAAAGAAAGAGGCAGCCTGGCCCCTCTCCCAGCTGTGGGGCTCCGGGGCTGCGGAGCCCGAGGCCCCATGTGTGACACCTCGTTCTTGAGATACTCTAATTTATAGTTAACGCCTTTTAAGCAAACAAGAGGGAGAAAAAAAATCTGGTTCATATTATGGCAACTTGCAATGAAGAGAAGTCTGGGAGTTCAAAGAAAAATGTCCCAGGAAAAGCACAGCCCATTAAAATTCATTCTAAGTGGTCCAGACGGTAATTGCAAAGAAGCCTTTCTCAGTGCGAGGTTGGCAGCCTGGTCCCCCTCCCTCCAATCGTTTCTCCCTGACACGAGGTCATTCCAAAGAGGAACAAAATTAACAAGGATCGGTTACTAAGACAGGCTAAATTGACTGAAGAAATAAAAACTCCAGAGCTCAGTTGAAAGGATCAAGACGGGAGGGGAAAGTACACTCTCCTTCCAAAGCCAGAATCCACTTTGGTTTGACTTGAGGGTCACAGAAGCTCCCTCTCCCTTCCCACACTCACCTTTGCCGTCCAGAAAAACCCCTCTCACCTGCTGATCCTCTGGGGCTTGATTTTCTACCAGCAGTAAGTTCCTAACTGGATTCTCCGAGCCAAGGCATCTTTTGTGGCTCTAAGTGCTTGCTGGAGGTCTGCGGGGCAGGAGGGATGAGAGCCAGAAGAAAGCAGAACTTTGCTTCACCCGCTTCTCCCCACCTCTGCCCTACGTTGAAGCCTTGGGCCTCTCCAGGCTGGAAGGTTTTCATATTTGATGTAGCGGTGGCACCAGGATGACTAAATCAGAAGGGCTTGGGGTGGCAGAATGGTTGGAAGGCAGTGTTAGGGGGCTCATCTATAGCTGTTGCTTACTGAGAAGCCTACCGTTTGGACTCGGACTATCTGCTGAGTTGGTGGTGTGGTGCGTGGGTGGGGTTTGAAGGAGAGCATGGCGGAGGTAACATTGTTCATCCCCGCCAGCTCTCCCATTGGCCCTGCTACTTCATGAAAGGGGGAGGCCCACCTCTTAATAAACAGCCATTATTCAACCCTCCGGGGCAGCCTGTCCCTTCCGGCAAGTCCATATGCCGTCAGCCCCATGCCCAGCATTGGATATTCGTTCCTTTGACCTAAGGTATTGGCCTGTAATCAAATGCTCTTGTCCCTCCCCGGGCTGACACCCCTGCCTAGTGGGAAAGTGAATTGATGGATGTAATCCGTTCCAGATGAACCCCAATTTGGTTGAGAGGTAGGGGGCAGGAATTAGGAGCACTGAGGAAGGGGGCAGAAATTTGACACAGTCGATGCCGAAAGGGAGGTGGGAGGTGTCAGAGACAAAATTGCCCTTTTCACCTCGGGGTGGCCCTGGATTGCAGCAAGAAGGAGCACCGTTCTTTGCACTTTACCCCACAGTTCTCGTGGGTCCTATTGTTTTTTTGAGCAACAGAGGCCACTGATGCCTGCCTGTTTCATCCAGGTCAGTTTCCTCTCTTTCTGAGCCTGCCGTAGAGTCAAGGGTCAAGCTCAGCCCAGTTTGACCCGCTGACTTTTTAGACTGAGCCCCTTTTGTAAACAAAGTCAGGCTTTTCCTCCCTTAATTAGGATCCCCTAGTATGAATGGCAGTGTTATTTGGTGGTATTTGGTTTGGGTATGAGGAAAGGACTTTTCTCTTCCTTTCTTTTCCTTTTGTGGTTTGCTTTTAGATTACTTAAGTAAATAGAGGAAAATGTCCCCAGGTAAGCATCAAGGAGTGCCAAGGCAGCATGCCATGTTTATTCATATATTTTCCACCCTGTGTATTCCTCTTCACCTCGGTTTCTAAGGCAATCTTATGCCTTTCTTTTTCCTGCGTAATTTCTTCCATTTCCAGAAAACGTTTTTGCCAGTAGCTAAAAGGAGCTGCCTTTAAGTATCAGTGAGATAGTGGAAATGTTGAAATGCTCATGCTTGCTGAAATAAAAAGAGCTAGCATTGTTTCATGCATTGTGGAGATGAGTGAAGCCCTCTGCTAAGCACAGTACCTGCCCATCTCAACCAATCCCCAAGCAATGTGACTAGGTAGGTTCTGTCACAATCCTCAGTTTACCCATGGAGACCTGATGCACACAACAGTGTGACCGAGGTCTTATCTCCGGTTGGTGGCTGAGTCAGGAGTCACACCTCATCTGAGGGGCTTCTGAGTCCGAGAACCCCATCCGGGGGCCGCACTGCTTCCTTCTCAACAAGGCCTTGTTAGAATTTGAAAGAGTTGGGGCAGAATGGGGAGGTGAAGCAGATGAGGAACTTCCATGAGTATCCTTTAGACAAGGATGAAGGCCCCGCGGGTGGAGAATTCCATCCCAGCCTATGAAGGAGCTGGCCTCGGAATGATGGTGGTGCTGGTGTTTCCAACCTGTACATTCAGCCTGAGGTTAAGAAGCAGAGGTTCATCACCTGAAATAAAATCCAGACTCCTCGCTGTGGACTACAGGTTCTCTAGACTCTGGCCCCTCCCCACTGCTCTACTCTTCTCTCTGCTACTCTCACTTAGCATCTGCCACCTCACCCTTCTTGTTCTTGGGTCTTGCCAAACTCATCCCAGCTCAGGGGCTTGACACTTGCCGTGACATCTGCCTGGAGCACCCGACCCTGGGATCGTTGCCGGGCTCATTCCTTCGCTTCTTTCACATTCCTCTGGGAGGATCCTCCTCTAACCAGACTAGCTCCACCCTGTCTCTACCGCCATACTCTCCTCCCTTGAATGGCTTATTTTCTCCATAGCACCATTGCCGGAGACGACAGTATTTATTTAGTTATATGTTCGTGGCCTGCCGTCCCCACCAGAATGTGAGCCCCACAGATGCAGGGCCTTTGTCCACCTTGCTCACTGCTGGGTTCCCTGCAGCATGACAGTGCGTGGCACATATGTGTTGAACGAGCAGATGAATTCACGGAGTCTGTGGCATCTGCCATTATCAGAATCTCTATCAGCTGATTTCTGGGCTTTTCCAGTTCTAGGATAAATTATTAAAAATGACACAACCCTGTGAAAATGTAATCTTATTATAATAGATGTCTTTTACATATGCATTAGTTTAGTTCTTTAATGGCCATGGGTAAGTTGTTCTAATTGATATCAATATTTCTGTTTCATGGATGGTAAAAACAAGCTCAGAGAAATGCATTGACTTGCCCAAAACCATATAAGCTTTGAACAAGAATTTTATCATATAAATACATGTGGAAATTTGATTTGTGTATCTATTGTTACAGAGTAGAAAGAGCCTAGGATTTGGAGTCAACAGTATTTTATATTTTGTATTAGTTTGCATTTTAGCACGTGTATCACAATACTATCCCAGACAACAGACTTCCCTTTCTAAGCATCAGTGTTCTTATTGTAAATGAGGATAATAAATTTTTAAAAATAGGACTTCATTCACCAGACTACCTGTGACAGCATATTTAGTATTTAGTAGAGTCCAGCATACCTGTTAGGCACACAGTAAATATTGGTTGACTTATACACACCTATTTCCTCACCTGTAAAATACTATACCCACCTCTCGGGGTTGTTATTAAGCTCAAATAAAGTAAGGTGTCAAAAGTACTTCATGAACTATAAAAAGCATAATGCAAATGTTAACTGATTATATTATTGGCATGTTTCAAAACACTGGACATCCTAGAACTTTCTAAAAGAGAAATAAGTGTAATGAAAATATTCTTTTCATCCTTAGACATAACTGGAAAAACCATTCAAGGCATTTATGTTACCGAGAGAGAGTCCTTCTTATCCTGTGCGGTTTCCACAACTTTACGGTTTACTCTTTTTCAAAAAAACAATTTTATTTATTTATTTATTTTTGGCCGCGTTGGGTCTTCGTTGCTGCACGCGGGCTTTCTCTAGTTGTGGCGAGCGGGGGCTACTCTTTGTTGCAGTGCGCAGGCTTCTCATTGCGGTGGCTTCTGTCATTGCGGAGCACGGGCTCTAGGCGCACGGGCTTCAGTAGTTGTGGCACACGGGCTTAGTTGCTCCGCGGCATGTGGGATCTTCCCGGACCAGGGCTCGAACCCGTGTCCCCTGCATTGGCAGGCGGATTCTCTTTTTTTTTTTAATTAATTAATTTTAATTATTTATTTTTGACTGCATTGGGTTTTCGTTGCTGCGCGCGGGCTTCTCATTGTGGTGGCTTCTCTTGTTGCAGAGCACGGGCTCTAGGAGCACAGGCTTCAGTAGTTGTGGCACACAGGCTCAGTAGTTGTGGCTTGTGGGCTCTAGAGCGCAGGCTCAGCAGTTGTGGCGCATGGGCTTAGTTGCTCCGCGGCATGTGGGATCTTCCTGGACCAGAGGACCAGGTCTTAAACCTGTGTCCCCTGGATTGGCAGGTGGATTCTTAACCACTGTGCCACCAGAGAAGTCCCATTTATGGTTTACTCTTATGCACAGAATTTTTAAAAGAAGCTTCAAAAAACTTGACTCCGTTATTCCTTTACAGTGGTACTAAGTGTAGATAGTGCTTTCACAAGTTTTGTTATTTGCTGGACGCACGGGAACTTCTCTGCTTGAATCCTTGCCTATGCTGCCATCAATGTTTTACACGTTATTTGAAAAGAGTTGGAACTTATCTTTGAGGGAACCGGAAGGGGTACTTAAGACAGCTTTCTCATGAATCCCTAACTGTAACTTTGTCAATTCTCTTTGAATCTTCAGTACTAGTCAGCCTTTTCATTTCTTCTTGTTTTCTGTCTGGTTAACGTGCTTCTGAGCTAGTCACTCAGCAAAGCACACCAGTGCTGTCACAGGTGGGAGTTTTAGTCTACTCACCTTGCTTGGTTCAAGGTAGACGGAAACATTTCTCCTGTAAGTTTTCTTCAAAAAGCGTATCTCTTACCGTAAAATAGAATATACGAAGCAAGGGTTATTTAGATTCCTTTTTAATTTGAAAATTTCAAAAAGATACACATATATCTTCCAAGTAACACACATAATCCTTGAACTGCAGCAAAATATAAATAAAATAAGAAGTGAATACATGTAAACTGAGTTATATCATAACTAATGTTATTTCAGAATAACATTTCAGCTTTGTGAAGGAGTAGCCCATTGTGAGTAACTCTGAACTAGAGAGTAGCAAATGAATTGATAAATCCTAAGGAGGTATTATTAGGCCAGTAAGCTTTACACTTTTTAATCTTCTGCATTATGTTTCCTCTTACAGCCTCGATAGTGAGTCTTCCACAGACTGGGTCTACATCTTGTCCCCTGCCACACTCAGAAATACCTTTTGTGGCCCTGGAGGGACCAACACTCTCTACCTCTGGCCCCGTCTCCAAGTTTCTACCCATGAGACGTGCCATGGCCCCTTTTCATGTTTCTCTGGAGCTGTTCTCCTCTCTCCCCCTTGATTCAATACTGATGGTAATTTTCTTTCTCAAGCACATTCCCTGAGGATCCCCTAAGGGAATGGCTAAGAGGTTGAAACCTAGGCCAGTTGTTCAGAGCCAATGCATGCTAATAAAAGAAATAAATCATCTACCAGCATTCAAAAATATATAGGTAGATAAGCAAGAGGAGAAGAAATACAAGCCGCCTGTTTTTTTAAAGCATGCCTTTGGTCCCAGATAACTCCAGGAGTAGATTAAATGGTATATTAAAAGGCACTTACGTATCATGCCTGCTCTCGCAGAATTAATGGATCGGAGTACATTCCACACGGAGTTTATTATGCCTGCCAGCAGGGCTGGATGGCATGTGGACATATTTGCACATTGTGGAAACAGTAGCTTGGTTTATGACAGCTCAAGTCCTGAGTTCACATCAGAATCTGACAGTTATGCCCATGACTCTATGGGAGCTGATTTATCCTGGACCATTTAAAGTCAGCAGATACTTTTTGCTATCTGAGTCCTGCCCTTTCTGTCCCTGGGCTGGTGGCTGTCTCCTTAGCAAAAATAGAAAAGGGCTACCTTGTGACAGTGGGGAATGATCCCTGTTTGAACACAGTTCAGCCACCTTTAGTGTTTAAGGTCAAGGTCATTTTTTTTCATGATGGTGTCTAGTCATTGCCACCCAGCTAGATAGGACTGGAAGTTACCAGATCACAGTTTGCTTAACTAATCATTCATTGACCAGGGCAGTCAGTCCTGGGAAGACCAAATAAAATCTGTGTCTTCTCTATAGTTTCCTACATCCTCATTTTATACATGTTGGCCCCCTTAGTGAGGTCCCTACTATTTAACCACTAAAAAGAAAAATGGAGATTTACTAATTGTAGCTCAGTATTAACTATCCTGTGTTAGTTATCTCTTGCTGTGTAACAAATTACTCCAAAACTTAGTCACCTAAAAATAATAATCAACATTTATTTTCCCACAAAGGTTCTGTGGGTCAGGAATTCAGGAGCAGCTTAACTGGATGGTTCTGATTCAGGGGCTCTCGTGAGGTGGCAGTCAAGATGTTAGCTGGGTCATCCTGCTGCCATCTAAAGTCTTGACTTGGGCTAGAAGATCTGCTTCCAAGATGGCTTACGCACATGAGTAGTAAGTTGGTACTGGCTGTTGGTAGGAGGCCTCAGTTCCTCATGGATGAGTCTCTACAGGGCTGCTTGAGTGTCTTTACAATATGGCGGCTGGCTTCCCCAGATGATCCAAGAAAGTACAAAGTAGAAGCCCCAGTGCATTTTATGACCTAGCCTCAGAAGCCGCACTTCATCATTTCTGTAATATCTTAGTGGTTACACAGATTAGCCTCATTCAGTATGCAAGGGAACTACAAAAAGGCATGAATACCAGTTGGCCGGGATTATTGGAGGCCATCTTAATGGGGGCTACCACACTCTCTATAGCCCTTCAGAATTTGAATCCCCTGTAGTAGAAAATTCTAATAGTGTTATTTCAAATAAAGAGCCAAAGGTGCTCTTGGGATCTGTAGGTTCCATCAGTATTAAATATGGCTACCAAACAGTGTCAATATTATATGTATTCCTGTTAAAAGAAAGATTCAATTCCAAACATCTGATTTGATGTTTGTTAAGAAACAAAACAATCCAGAAAAGTCAGGGTTAGAGTCCACTTTTGATCACACTTCCAAACAGGATTTTCTTCTACCATGATGAAGCCATATGGGCACTATCAGTTTTCTTTTCTTCCCCAGTGTTTGCATTGAGGAAAGTTAAACAAACAAATCAGAACTGAACCCTTTCACAAAGTTACCATTGTCATGGATTGCCATCCTGGAGTGCAGGCCAGTTCCTTTTGTTAGCTGCTGCTTTGAAATCTATAGCCAAGATTGCTTGGCACAAAGTTTTGCATGTTGGCAAGCCAACCCCAGTGAATTGGAAGTGCATTCAGAGCTAAAGGAATAAGACCAGAAGCGTTGTAGAATCATTTCTCTGATAGCCTCATGGTTGGACAGAATCTGCAAGACCCTCCAGGCCAAACTTCCGATGTATGCAGGTATATATTCTGAAATACTAAAGATGTGTAGTTGATCATCCTGCTTCTGCTTTAATATCTTAAGTAAGAAAAAGCTTAAGCTACCACTCCCTTTAATTGTCAAAGAGTTCTAATTTGCTGCTTAAGCCACATTTTTATCTCTGTGTATCTTCTGACCATTGACCTTCCCCCTCACTAACCCCCAGAACAAAACCAAATGTGAAATTACTTCAGATATTTGAAAACCATTCTCCTGTGGGTCTCCTTAGTCTTTTCCAGGTTAAATATCCCATGTTTGTTTAGCCTCCACATCCCTTGCCATCTTAGTTTCAACGTCCATCTGAAAACGTGGTGTCCATTCATTTGTGCGACCAAGAATTTGTTGAATTCTGTCTGTTGGCAAGGCACTGTGTCAGTCCAGATGTCTGAAAAACACAGAGTTGAGTGGAGCTGTTCCTTCCAGTTAACTTAGATGTTATGTTTCTGTTGATGTCACCAAAGATTACGTTAGTTTTTTTGTAGCCATGTCAAACTATTGGATTATTTTGGGCTGTGATCAACTAAAATGATCAGTTTTTGTTGAAGGGAACTCTTCTCAGTTCTTGTCTTCCCAGCCTTGTAATTGATTTTTTAATTTTTTGAATCTAAATGAAAGACTTCATGTTTATCTCTATCCAGTTACATCTCATTCGTCCAGCTCATCATTCCAGTCCATCAAAGTCGTGTTGATATTTGCTGACTCTTAGATCTTGACTTCATTGTATTAGTATTTCTTGCAGCTTTGTGTATTCATCTGCAGTTTTGCTCAGCATTTCTTCTCTCTTTGCATCCAAGTCACTCCTGGTAATGGGGAGTAGAATAGGACCAGTGACAGAGTCATTTGGTGGGTCATTAGGCCCCTCCCTTCCCCCTTCCACCCCCTCTTTGCAAACAGATTTTCAGCCAACTATGAGTTGCCCCAATTATACTGTCATCTGGTCTGCATTTCTCCATCTTGTCCACAAGAATTTCCTGAGAGACTTTGCCAAATGCCTTGATTAATCAACACATGCTGGGTCTCTGACATTCCCAGTTGTCAGTTGTAGTGACCTGCTTCTTGCTCCAGAGGCAGAAAGGGAATGGGGCAAGCTGGGAATGGTTCTGTCTTCTACTCCAACTCCCTAACCACCAAAGTCCTGGCTCAAGCTAGGGGACTGCCAAGTTCATGAAGATGTATCTATTGACTGACCCCTTGATCTGACCCTTTAGAACCAAGACATACCTTGTTGCTTAAAAGTATTATAACCTTGAATCAGAACCCAAGTCTCTTCATTCCTGATCAGCGGTTCTTTCTAGCTATCTTGGGTTCACGTCACTCTCCCCTTTTGACCTCATTTGTCTGTTCTCTACCTTGCTTTGATCCTCAGGTTCATGGGTTTTCATAATTCAAATCACCAAATATTATGAGTACTTAGTGTACGTCCCTGTACAAGATATGGCCATGCCATGTCAATACTTTTTAATGCACCCTACACAACTCCCCAAACAACAGTCCATAACAAGCCACCCTGGTCAGCTCTGCTCCACCTTAGGAAGTCCTGCAAACTCACACCTGTCCTCACCATCCTAGGTGTCCAGCCTTATGTGTTAGGATCTGTGATTTCTCCATTATTTTTGGCTTCATGCCCTGCCATGCCCACTGTCTTTGGGTCTTAGATTTGGTAACTAGGTTCAGACAGTCTACTCTGGCTCAGACCTTGTTTCCCACCAGCGTATGACTTCTGTTGGATCAAGCACTGTAGGTAGCATGCATATTGCCCTGCCCCACCCTGAACCTCCATCACAGAACTTGCCTTTCACCTGTCAAAGATTAGAAAGACAGTGGGCAGAAAAATAGATGGAAAGACTGGGTTCCAGTTCCCAGTCCAGTACTGATAATCCAGTACAGTTTATTGCCTGTTAGTTTTAGATAAAGCATACTTTTGCAGGGTAGGGGGTGCTGATTTGTAGTAATGAGACCCAACCATCATTCTTGGTGATAAGAATGAAAAGGTACCCACCATCAAGGGTCACAATTCAAGTAACTGTGTTACCCACAGTCTGTCTCTTCTAAAGTCTGTAGGACCTTTAAGTTGTGAGCAACATACTCAATAAGTTTGCCCTAATTTTTTCATGGAAAATATAGAGCTTTGGTGCTTTTTTCTGGGACACACTCATTGTCTTAGTATAGAGTCATAGTCTCATCTGGACATTTTCCTCTCTAAAGCTTAAGCTTTTAACCCTCTAGATCAGGAATTCCTCTGCCATCTTTTCTCCAGTTTGGGGAGATATACATTGTTTCTTTTTATTCCTTTATTTTAGAGTTTTTGTTTTTCCTAATTTTATTGAGATATAATTGACATTTAACATATGTTTAAGATGTACAACATGATTTGATATATGTACGTATTGTGAAATGATCCCAATAAGTTAACATCCATCACATCACATACTTACAAATATTTTCCTTGTGATGTATATATTTTTAAGATATAATCTCTTAGAAACTTTCAAGTATACAATACAGTATTGTTAATTATATTCAACATGCTGTACATTACATCCCCAGAACTTATTAATCTTATAACTGGAAGTTTGTACTTTCTGATCACCTTCACCCATTTCCCCCATTCCCTACCCCCTGCCTCTGCCAACTACCAATCTGTTCTCTGTTTCTATGAGTTCAGTGCTTTTTAGATTCCACATATAAGTGAGATCATACAGTATTTGTCTTTCTTTGTCTGATTAATTTCATTTATCGTAATGCCCTCAAGGTCTATCCATGTTGTCTCAGTGGTAGGATTTCCTTCTTTTTATGGCTGAATAACATTCCCTTTTATACATATGCCACATTTTCTTTGTCAATTCATCCATCGATAGACACTTAGGTTGTTTCCATGTCTTGGCTATTGTAAATAGTGCTGCAGTGAACATGGGGGTGCAGATATCTCTTTGAGGTAGTGATTTCAGTTCCTTCGGGGTTATACCCAGAAGTGGAATTGCTGGATCATATGGTACTTCTATTTTTAATTTTTTGAGGAACCTCTATACTGTTTTCCTTAGTTGCTGCACCAACCTACATTCCCACCAACAGTTCATAAGAGTTCTCTTTAATTTACTTTCTCACCAACACTTGTTTTCTCTTGTCTTTTGGATGTTAGCCATTCTAATAGGTGTGAGATGATATCTCACTGTGGTTTGGATTTGCATTTTCCTGATGACGAGTGATGTTCAACATCTGTTCATGTACCTGTTGGCCACTGGTATGTCTTCTTTGGAAAAATGTCGATTCAGTTTCTCTGCTTGTTTTTTAATTGGGGTGTTTGGTTTTTTTTGCTATTGAGTTATATTATTTCTTTATATCTTTTGGATATTAGCCCGTTATCAGATATATGATTTGCAAATACTTTCTCCCATTCTGTAGGTTCCCTTTTCATTTTGTTGATGGTTTGCTTTGCTGTGCAGAAGCTTTTTAGTTTGGTGTAGCCCCACTTGTTTAGCAAGCCCCAACTTGCTTTTGTTGCCTTTATTTTGGGGGTCAAATCTAAAAAATCATTACGAACATGGATGTTAAGGAGCTTTTACTCCCTATATGTTTTCCTAGGAGTGAGATGTACACTGTTTCTGCCCAAGAAGTCATAGAATCCTTATTTGTAAACCCTGCCTAGGTAGCCAGCTACCAATTTCCCATGTATTCCATGATCTTCCAAATCTATGGCCTTCAGTTGGAGTAAGAGATGAAAACATCACCTCTTTCCTTAAATCAGAGGTCCCCAACCTTTTTGGCACCAGGGACCCGTTTAACGGAAGACAGTTTTCCCACGGATTCGGGGGCTGGGCGGTGGGATGTGTCTCAGGCAGTAATGTGAGCGATGGGGCGTGACAGGCAGATGAAGCTCCGCTCACTCGCCCGCCGCTCACCTCCTGCTGTGTGACCCCGTTTCTAACAGGCTGCGGACTGGTACAGGTCCACGGCCCAGGGGTTGGGGACCCCTGCAAATCTTTAATTCCCTACTTAGGAAAGTGAATATATGCATTTTTAACATCAATTTATATCCCCTAAATGATAAGTGAGAATGAATGTTTAAAACTTTCCAGATTAAGTAAAATTTGTACTTGTGTGTGGCCCTTACCTGAGTTATTTATTCCCTGGTGAGTGAGTGACAATAGAACTCAGGCCCCTGGCTCTCCCACTAAACACTAGGAAATCGTAGCTTTTAGCCTCTGAAATTCTTTAATAAATGAGCCTGTTTCTACTCATTTTCAGATGTATTAATCTACTCTAACATTTCACTGTGAAGAAAACAAGGTTTTTATTAATTGAAGCGGGATCTCCCACCGGATGTTCGGTGTGATTGGCTGCATCATTGCATAATAGTAATAAACGAATGAGCCCCCTTTGAATTCAGCAGTTCAGGCTCCTACTGTATCTTGGCTGTGGTTCCATAGTTTGACACTTGTGCTGCAGTTAATTAGGGTGACTGTTGAGAGGTAGACAGGGGCAGAGAAAACGCAGGATTTAAAAGCTGTCCCTGCTACCTTTTGGGGAGTTTTAAGTCCTTTCTACATTATAAAGCTAAATGATAGATTTATGCTTCATTTTCTCCCTGGCCTCCCTCTTTGGCTTCAGATTTAATGAGCACAAAGGAAAGGGGATTCATTATTTAAAGTCTGGGTGACGCATTTAAATTTAAGATGTGTATTTACCTAGACTTTTTATTCCTGCAACCCAAGTTACCTACATATAAATCAAACTTCATCAGTTACATGGTCGGTATTCATCTCCCCAGTTGGGAAAAGCTTAATCTAATAGGTTATTTCCCAATACTTGCTTTGTTGCTTTCTTATTTGTGACGCATATAGTATCAGCTGGAGGAGGGAGGAAACTGGAAAGAATGCTTCGGTCACTATACATGGGTTTTTAAATAGGGGCAAATAAGAGAATGCCTGTTCACAGTGCTTATTGGCAATTCCTTGGGGGGTCGGTGCTAACGTTTTCTGTGACAACAGAGTGAGAAGTCTAGAAAGCAGGGCCCAGGATGAAATTGATGCAGGGAAGAGGGCCTGACCTACCCTTCCTTGAGAATTCTGAAGGATATTTCTTCTTCCTCTTCCAGCCTTTCTTCTCCTCTTCTACTTTAAACACAGGGAATAGAGGCCTGAGGAGGAGAAGCTGGACCAGGGAAACAAGGTCAGACTGGATATGCCGTAGACCCTCACTGCCCACCTGCTCCCCAGGCCCCCCAGTCCGAGGCCCCATCATGCTTTAAAAGGTCCTTTCCTTTATCTGCCAGACCTCCTTCTCTGGCCCCGTGGAAGAAACCTCTAGGTAGCCTCTCCCTAAGTTCCATTCTTCATCCCTCAAGTGTGTGTTCCACTCTCTGGATCTCTCTCAAATGCTGTTCTCCTCCCTCCCCTGGTAGAGGCCATCATTACCTCCTGCTTAGATTGCTGCAGTGACTTGGAAATTGCTCCCCTGCATCGTGCTGACTCGCCCCTGACCCTCTTTCTGTGTTGCAGCCAAGGCTGTCTTTCCAGAAGCCAATGCCAATCTCGAGCTCCTCTGGTTAAATCTGGAGGGACTTCATCCTTGTGGCCCTGAAGATGAAACCTCCACCCCCTAACAAATCTCCGAAGCGGTTCATGACCTGACCTCTGCTATCTCCCGTTCCTCCCCTCTTGCCCTGCTAAGCTCTATTCCAGATACACTGGACTGGACATGAGCTCTCGTGCCTCTGGGGCTAGTGCCTCAAGGTCCTTTGGGCTCAGCTGAGACAGACTTCCTTACCCAGACCCTTAATCAAGTGTCCCCTCTCAGGTATTGCTTCACATTTATAACCAGAGCCCCAAGTTTCCCCTCCAAGAAACCCTATTAAATTCTAGGAAAGGCCTAGAAGCTCCAAAGCATTTCCCATGATTTCCAGAGACTTCCCGGGCTTGCTTTTTCATGCTTCTCTCTGCCTCTTCACTTCAATATCTTCATGTGCTACCCTGGTTTCTGTCCTCATTAGTCAAGCCCCCAAATCCATTTCCTGCAGAAATCCACACGGTATGAGTTTACTTTCATGAATTGACTATCTTTACTGAAGATTGAGGTGAATTTAACAAGTGATTGGTCATATGTCCCTTCACTGGCTCAACTCTCATTCCACTGTCTTTTTCTTATTCCCCTTTACATTAAGTTCAACTCTAATAGAAATAATAATAATAATTGCAGTGATCTAAAGGAGTTTATTTCCGTCTCACATTGAAGAAGTCGGAGAGTGGCAGGGCAGTTTTGTTGTCCTTAGTATGAGTCCTTCTTTCATTTTATTTCTTCATACTTGGCTTCTATTCCTGAGGTCACCTCACTATCTAAAATGACTGCTGCAGCTCCAGCCATTACTCATACATTCCAGCCAGCAAGAAGGGCATGCACTCTTCCTTTAAGAATATTTCCCAGAAGTTGCACAGACCACTTCTGCCTCCACCCTATTGGCCAGAAGTTAGTCATATGGCCACACCTCATTACAAAGTAAGTTGGGAAATGTAGTCTTTATCTGGGCAGACATGTGTCCAGTTAAAACCTAGGGGTTCTATGAGTATGGAAGAAAGGGAGAATAAATACTGGGGGGGCATCCCATAAACCTATAACACCTATAACAATAAACGCCCATCCACTTTTCTTGTCTTGCCTAGTTTGATGTATGGTCAGGTTTCCTCCAAGCTTCGAATTTGACCCAGGAACTTGTTTGGGTATATTTCCCAAACACCTACAGCTTACTTCCAAAGAGGGTGCTGCTGAAAAAAATTTTTTCTCCATCTTATAAACCATGCTGACTTCTCTGTGTCCTGCATTGCTCAGACCCCCTGTGGTTGTCATGGGTCTTTACCAGTGGGGTTCCTTGGGTTGCACACATAGGCCTGGTCTGCACACGTACGTAACAGTTTCAGTCGACTCAGGTCACAGTTTCAGATTTACCAGTTCTCAGAATGCAACAGCAAATTCACAGGTCAACAGCCATGGGGAACAGTAAAAGAACAATGTGAGAATGTCCTTGGTATGGCTCCCTCATAGCCACCAGGTCCACGGACACACACTAATGTCTGGGTTCAAGGCCGAGAAGCTACCCACCAACTTCTTCTGATAGCTCCCTTCTGGGGAGGCGAGGCACAGGTGATATTTATCTACTAAACAGCACCCATATGAATACATTTAGCTGGATACGTATTCAACTTATGCTCAACACATCTGCATCAAATATATCTTTGGAAGACTGCCCTTTTTGGGGAGGAAAGCAGGAAATTCATAATCTGGTTATCTCCCTCCCCATGTTCTCCACAACACTGGTCTTGCTCACTCTTGACTCCTTTTCCAGTGTTTCACGTGGTGCCTGACATAGAATAGGCTTTCAATAAGTATTTGTTTAAAGAATGGATGAAAGAACACCACATGCTAAAGGATGAAGATGCAAAGATAACTGAAACATGGTCTTTATCCTCAGAGCTCAAAATCTAGTGGGGGAAGCCAAACTTAAGCAATCATATTATAGAGAAAAGTACACAGTATAACTACATGCACAGCGTTGAAGTAGCACAGAGGAGATGTCTGAGCTGGATTTCGTCGTATGAATACGAGTTTGCTAGGCCCATGGAGGTAGAGAAACCAACTTGTACAAGGGTCTAAAGGGACAAAACAACCTTACATGTTCAGGCAATAAGTATAAGAGGTCCCCTAACTTAAAGACCTTATAGTTTTGTTTAAGTAGCTTTTTGTAAAACTAAACTTTTCCTCTTTTTTCCTAGAAGTGATTCATAATTACTACTGAGTTATCAAAGTTCAGAGCTTTGATTTAGAACGATGATTTGCATCCAAATGTTATAGAACAGGATCTGGTCATTTGTTAGAGTTCTATCCACTCCCCGCCTGGGAGCACCAGTAAAACTGAAAATGTTGCTTTCTTTCCTAGATGTTGAGCCAAGTGAATGCTACACTTCAGTCATTTCAATATAAAGGTCTTTTAAAACCCCATCAATAACCACAACTAGAAAACAGCAACAACAATTGCTAATATTTACATGGCAGAGTGCCAGGTGCTGTTCTAAGCATTTTATATGTATTGACTCATTTAATTTTTATAATAACCTTATAAGGTAGGTGCTAGTATTAGCCCCATTTCATTGATGAGGAAGCCAAGTCACCAAGATTTAGTGACTCACTCAAGGTCACTCAAGCGACTGAGTTAGGATGTTAAACTCTTAGACAGTTCAAAAGTTTTACAGTGTATTTAAAGTTATCAGGCTGTTTCTTTTATTATTTTACTTTTTGAGCTTTTTCTGCTAGGCAAAGAAGTTTTTTTATGAGGAAAACCAGAAAGAACTTGCTGGGTTTTAGATAACCCCTTGGGCCCTGACATCTCGGGAACATTCCCTCGCCTCCCTGTGCTGTGGGCCCCTCTCCAGCATGGCTTCCCTCTCTGGCTACTCCCTCTGTGGCTGGTCCCCTCCTCTGCTCCCCATGCCAGCTACTCTGAACATGAGCACCGGCCCTCTGCACGGGAAGATTCAGAACTGATCACTAGAGCAAGCAGGTGGAGGTATCCAAATATCAGATCCATGGAACAGTTTCTAGAACGTTTTTACAGGAGGCCCTGCCTCCCTCTGAGACTGGGAATGTACTTAATCCTTTCCGTTTCATCCCTTGAGAGCAGGGTATACCACTCTCACCTCTTCAGTGGCCCTTTTTGCACACCCAGGCAGCTCTGAGGTAGAAGACTGGGTCTGCAGTGTGCAGTGTGCCCCTCTGAGGCCATCTGGCCCACTGCCCCCCGTTCCCCCCCTCTGGCCTGGCCCATGCCCCTTTGTATCACCTCAGTCAGATGTTTGCCTTTTGCAACCTAAGGGAGAAGTATAGTCAAGTGGCCGGGAGCAAGGATGGTCTGCTCAGACACGCCGGGGTTCAAATTCTGGCTCAGGCATCATACTAAGTATGTCACCTTAGGCAAGTCCTCCAAACTTGTTATTCCTCAGTTTCCTAATGTATAAAATGAGAGTGATAATACCTTCCTGGCAGTGTTGTCCTGAGGATTCAAGTAAGATGATCCCTAGTCCTCAGTAGCAACGGCTCTCAGAGGCTGTCCATACAGTGTCAGAGCCTGGGCTCTGGAGTCCCACAGTGGGTTTGAATCCCAGCTTGGCCACCGTCTAACTGTGTGACCAGTGACTTTGTGACTTCTCCTCCTCTGTAACATGGGGCTAATAGTAGTACCCACCTTATTAGATTGTTGTAAAGATTGCATGCTTATCATATGGTGAAGTACTCAGTGGGCTGTCTGGCACATATTGGGTGTTCAGTAAATACTAACTACTACTGTTTGTCACTTACCATCATCATTACCACCAGTTGAAGTTAACCCATTCTGGATGAATGATCTATAGTGGCTGCGAAAAGGCTCATCTGAGTGGGGATCCTTTCCAGCACCGCTCAGACTGTCCCTGTAAGCCTTACTCCTGCTCTCCCTCCAAGTTCCCAGTTAGAATCTCCCCAGCTGAAGGTTTCTTTGCTTTTCTTAGTGGACAGTGGCTTGCCTACCCTAACGGGCAGGGTTCCACAGCAGACAAACTAGGAATTTCTCCCTGAGGAGTCTTCATTCCAAGATGAATGTTCCAGAACACTCATCTTTCTCTCAGTGCACCTTTGGAAGTCCTGCTCGCTGACCTGCTTGGAAACTGGAATCTTGATTTTCAGAAAGGTTGATTTCACAGGAGGTTGGCTGTGTGTTATTCTCATAAAGCACATGTCATCTTAATTGAAACTGTGTGAGTGGTAAACTTTGCATTCTAAATTTAGAAAAGCGGCATTGGGAGGGAATGTAACCTTTGAAACAGTGGAGGAGACAGTGTGAGTTGTTTTATGTAACTCTGGTGGGAAGGATACCTGGGTCGTGCAGGCTGACAGCTGTTATTGGTGCGGTCTTTCTGAATAGCGCGTTTTTAGGGTTTTTTTTTTTTTTTTTTTTTGGTTTTTCTGATGTTACCGAGTCTTTTTGCAATTTTTATTGACCATATGCAGCTCTGTGAATCTTAACCTGTTTTACTTCATTCAGTACTATTTTAAGAGCCACAACCTTTTTTCTGGGCCATGTCCCAACTGGGACTCTACAGACTAGATCGCTCAGAGTTGTTATTGTTTCTGAGTCTTCAAATCCACAAGGTGACCTGTTGGTAAATTATTCTTCTCTCTAATAATAGTAATAGCCTCAGCACTAATCCCTGGCATGCTCATGTCGTTGTAACAAGGTGGTCTCACCCCTCTCTTCTCAGCCCTACGTACAGAAGAGAGGCAGGGAGCATTCCCGCCCCATTGCCACTGCTCCTGGTGGGTGGAGGAGCGGTGTCAAGGACCCTGCCCCCTGTTTTGGGAGGCTGTTGACAGTGAGGGACTTGGAGCCTAGAGGAGTTTGAATGGGGCCAGCAAAATCCCCATGCATGTGCATGCCGCCACCAGTGGAGGGCGCTCATCAGAAAGCAACCAGCCCAGTGCAGCATCACCTGGGACTTTCTTACTTAGCAGCCCAGGCTATTCCAGACCAGTTCAGTTGGAACTTCTCGGGCTGGGGCCTGTGTGGTAGTTTTCAGAGCTTCCCAGGTGGTTCAGATGTGCATCCAGGCTGAGACCCGCCCTACTGAGGTCCCTCTGGTGATGAGCCTTGCTGGGCAGTCTCTCGATGCTGACTCCTCATGAGGTTCTCTGGTTAGGCTCACCCGCTGCCCCTCTGACCTCCTCTGGGGTCAGGCTTTGCCCACTCAAGGAATCCTAGTGCCCCAGGGGCAGAAGTAGCCACAGTTCATAGCCTCTTGTGCCCTTACAGAGATATTCTGCAGTATTTGTACACAAAGGGCAGTATCACAGTACACACTGTTCGACATTGGCTGCTTTATTCTTGTTCCTGACGGCAGAGTTCTCCATAGCTTCACGCAACCAGTCTGCTGTTGTGCCAGATACTTTCCTCTTGCCCCTCCAGACCCTTTGGCTGCCCTTTCCATCCCGCTGTCTGCCTGCAGGAGGCGCTATGTGGATTGTATCATCAGGCCTCCCTCCTCCTAGTTTCCCATTGGGTTCAGCCAGGGGGAAGCTCAACATGAGACAGGAAGGCGAGAGGAGAGTGAGGTTGGGGTATTTATTCCCTTGCCTCACTTCTTACTTCTTAGGTGCTTTTTCTACATGACCGTTGCCTTTCGGGTTTCAGCAATCTCTCCCTCCTCTTGTCCCGTTGGGCCAAGGGGCCTCTCCTTCACTCTTATGTCCTAAGTTAGTACACTATGCAAGTGATCCTCAAAGTGACTGGTGGACCAGCAGAATCAGCATCACCTGGAAACTTAGAAGTGTAGACTCCCAGGCCAGCCCCAGACCTAGTGATTCAGACACTCTGGGGACGGGGGTCCAGCAGTGTGTGTTTTAACAAGTCCTCTGGGTGATTCTGATGCACAGTTAAGTTTGAGAACCACTGCCCTAAGCCTTCTTGTTTTGCCTTACCCACAACTTTGCTAATAATCCCTCTATTAAGCCCTCCTCAGATTGTCACGATTTGAACCTGCCATCTGTTTCCCTGCCTGATGTACCTGTTGACATACATTTAGGTTCGCTGTTCCACACAGTTGTGATCTTTGTTTATAGATCTCTGCACATATATATGAGCTTATAAGTAGAATAAATTCCTTCAAATAGCATAGAATGTGTATTTTAAATTTCAACGGCTATTGCCAAATTTGTTCCCCCAAAAGGTGGTCCCAGTTTGCTATTTTCTAAACTGGTCTCCGGTTATTTCACATTGTAGTACCTCTTCCAGTGGCTATTAATTGACCAGATAGCGGCAGTGTGTCAGGGTCATACTTCTCAGACTTGGGCGCACACAGGTGATCACCTGCGGATCTCGTTAAATGCAGATTCTGATTTGGGAGGTCTGAGGTGGGGCCTGAGAGTCTGCATTTTTAACAAGTTCCCAGGTGATCCAGGTCTGTGCTGGTCCTGACTAACAAGGAGTTAGAGAGTAAGCATAAAGTAATGGCTAAGAAATAGGCTTTGGGTTTAAATCCCCAATCAACCACATACTATGACTTTTGGCAAGTTTCTTAATCTCCTTGAGCCTCAGTTTCTTCATCAGTAAAATGGGGATCGGATCATGGGTTTTATGATGATCAAATAAGGTCACACCTGTATATAAAGTACTTAGCAAAGGGCTTGCCACATCCCTGACATTCCACAGATGGGAACTCAGATTCTTCTTTGCCCCACGTTCTATCTGTTGCTGATTACTTAGGTGCCCATAACTCCCCTCAAACAGCTTCCAGTGTCCCAGACTGGCAGCTTCTCCAGAAGGTTCTGCTTCAAGTCAGCCCCCAGATCCTAAGCGATAGCTGGAAACCAGTACTATTCTGATTTAGCGTCTTTAGCGGGGAGCTCGTGGCCAGGTCACCGCCAAACCCTCTGCTGAGCCATTGTTCCACTGGTTCAAGAAACGTTGGAGACGTTCGCTTTTAGTAAAGTGAGCCTTAGCGAGCACCAGCTGCCCCAGCAGTCTCCCGGGCAGACATCTAAATCCATCTTTTTCTTTAGAATGATCTTAATCCTAATGAAAACCTTTAGGAAAGGCTCTAATCCTTCTTTTCTTTTGGATGAGCTTAAGGGAGCCCCCTCAGTGGCATCCTCCCATTTGGAGCGGAAGGTAGAGCGCCTGAATCACTCCCAGCGATATCTAAACTCAGCTTTCTAGGGAACTTGGCCATATGCAATCTTGCCTACAGATACCACTCATAGCCCGTGGGGATATATATGCAAATTGTCCCCTAAAATAGCGCAGTTCACCCAGGTAAACATGTAAATCATTTGTAATACAGATCCTGGTTTACAAACATTTCAAAAACCAGAGCTATGAGCTCATGGCATTGAGAAGAGAGCTCAGACCTGCACGGGGCCGGCCAGAGCCAGCTGCCCAAGAGTGTGTCCCTGACGGGCTTGCCTCATTCTTCTGTGTAATGTGGAGTTGGAGTAAGAGCATGAACAGACAGCCAGGAAAACTGCGAGCATGTGTGGAAATGGCTTTGAAGTTGCCCAGAGGAGTCCAGAAGTGGAGGAAGTGGATGTGCTGCACCACAGGCCCCGGGTCTTGAATTCATTTTCCCCACACTGCCCGCAGCTCTTGTGCCAGGAGGATGAACGGACGGGCGGATAGCAAGAGACACTTGAAAGTTCCGTGAGGGGTATGGAGGCCACATTGGGAGCCTCACGCTGCAAGTTACAGAAAAAGAAATAAAAGCTGCTGCTTCCGTTACTTCTTGAGCAGCTCTCTTATCTGTGGGTCCTCGGCCCCTTCCGTTTTTGCCCCATTAGCTGGGTCCGCTCATCCTCCACTGTCGTGCTGGTGATTCTCCAGTCTTCATCACTAGCCCAGATCTCCCTCCCAATCTCCTGCCCTGCGTCTCAAGCTGAACGTCCCTCCAGAGCCCCACCATCAGCCCTAAGGCCGCTCTCCAAACCTGCTCCTCTTTCTCTGTTTCCCACTCCCAAGTAAGGCTTCACGTGAAGACAGTGTGCTGCAGCTTAAAAAATGATTACCAACAGTCATTCTGTCCCTGGATCAGGTGCAGTGCAGCAGAGTTGTGTGACCAGATCAAAGTGCTCTGGTCCCCAAGGAAGAGGGCTTACACTCTCAGCCTGCTTTGAGGGCTGTTGTTAAAAACGGCCCCATGAAGCTGCTAGCTGGCTTTGTGCAGTGTTTTCTTGAAGATGTTGTTCATCACATTCCACAGCAGCCTCTTAATGAGGACCCAGGGAAGAGATTTCCCTCAGGTTTAGCTGAGTAGAATTAGCTGTCTTTGTACTGAGCAATCAGCCTACTCTGGTCCTGTGAATCCTGTGTCATATTGCTGATCACAGCAGAAAGTTCAGAGCTTACCTCTAGCAAGTGCATGAGAAGGTATATTGTGTGTTGTGGGCTAACTCCACTCCTGGCTTTGTTATGTCTTCATCTACTTATTTTAATTTATGTGATCTTGTATTATAACATACATTTATTTAAGATTGGATTTGAAATATAAAGGATTATACCTTCCATTCTCATATTTTTATAAATGAACATGCACATACGGTGTCTATAGAGAGAGATTTATTAAGTAGAAAGAGGCAGCTTTTAGTGGAGAACCTGATTTGGTGGATTCTTTCCCAACGATGTACTGAATAGTAACAAAATCAAAGTAACAGCATTTTTAGTAACCTGTTATAAAATAGTGCAGCACTGTGAGGAGAGATTTAGGTCTTGGACTTCAATTGGAGAGAATGTCAGTTGTAGGTAGCAACCAAAATTCAAGTCCCTTTTATGTGGCTTAAAGCACACACACTCACTCTAATTATGTAACATGTAATAAAAATATTGGGGACCATTTTCTGATAATGGGAGGTCCCTGGCAACCAACTGACTGTTTGCAAGGGACATGAACCATATGGACTTTCTTCCAGACACTGGGCAGTGTGGCAAAGTGCTCCGAGACCTGTCCTTCCCGTGCTTCCCTAAAGGGCCATTAGAGAAAGGGACTATTTGCTGGTTAACAGAGATGAAAGTTTCTGTCATTTTCCTGCAAGTGAACAGGTCTTTAATATTTCCTGAAACTACAGGTCTGCTTCATGTCTTGTAACTGAAACAACTATAATCCTTAACACCAGAGAGCAGTGGGCCCCCAGTAGTACAATGGCAGTCCAAGGGAGCAAAAACACCTGCAGAAAAATTAGGCAGGACATTTTTTGCAAGCCATGTCTGGCATCTGTAAATGCTAGCTGATCGCTGGCAGGTTTTTTTGTTTTTTTCTTTTGTTTTAGTCAAATGTTTGCAATGACATGCTGTACCTGAGTGAGGTATTTGATGGAGATATTGCACACGAATTCCCAGGAGATTTAAATACCATTCTCCACATCCATTTGTCAGTGTTATTTATCATGTTCACAGCTTCTGTTTCTGATGCCAAATCTTAGTCCTTTTAATTGGGTAAGCTTTCTTTTTCCCTGACATTAATGAACTTACTTTTATTAGAGTCTGCCCTTTCCCAATCATTGCTTCTGGATTTGGGGTTTCACGGACAGATCAAGGGCAAATCATCAAGTCAGAGGTGGGAGAGAAGGTCAACCTTACCTTTGGGAAACCGTATGAAGACTAATTTACAGATATGCTACTCAGAATCTGAAGCAAAGGCTTTTTATCAGTTGAGGTAGGAGATGGACAAATTTGAGACAGGTTGGGCTGTTTTTAGTACTCTGATGGGAATTTGGTTTAATTTTTGAAGCACATTTCAAACTTTAGCTGCCAAATTTTTAAAAAACATACCTCTAACTCTCTAGGAGAATAAAACTTTTTTCCTCTGGAAGGCCAATAATACCTGACAAATTATATCCAGAATTCTATACAAGCTTTAATTGATTTTCTAAATGAAGTAACTTTATTGTTTTAATTCCGACTTAAAATTGCTATAAGTTTATTTTTGATACAAAAAAATCAGATGTTCATAAAAAAGAAAGTGAAAATATTTATATTCTTACCACTCAGAGAGAAACACTGCTAACATTTGGTATATTTCTTTTCAGGCTCTTTCCTATACATATAAACACATATATGTATATATATTTTGTATAAGAAAGGATTCATGCTATACATAAAATATTTATAACTTGCTTTTTTCTTAATATATTTTAGATACTTTCCATGTCAGTATGTACATAGGTCACTATCATTAATAATAATGACTATCGGGACTTGCCTGGCGATCCAGTGGTTAAGACTCAACAGGGCACGGGTTTGATCCCGGGTCGGGGAACTAAGATTCTGCATGCCGTGTGGCGCAGCCAAATAATAATAATAATAATAATAAATAATAATAATAATAATAGTGACTGTTGAATGCTCCATTATATGTATCGCAATTTATTAAATTCCTTAGTTTTTGATATTTAGGTTGTGTATCAGTCATCTATGGTCATAATAATGCTGTGTAACAGACAACCACAAAATCTCAATGCCCTGTAGAAATAAGCATTACTTCTTACTCATGAGTTTACAGACTGCCTGCGGTGGCACTGGTGGTACATAATGAGGTAGATGGGGAGGCTCTGATCCATGAGTCTGTCATTCCCCCTCCTGGGATCTTCTCACACTGATGCCAGCTAGTGTTGTATATTTTCTCATAGTGACGACAAACGTGCAAGGGTGAAAACCCAATTGCACAAATGCTTGTCAAGCCTTGGGTTGCATCCTGGTCATGAATATTTCATTCGCCAAAGAAAATCACTGGTCCAGCCTGAATTCAGGGGGCAGGAAGTACACTGGGTCCACAGAGAGGGACATAGGAAGAGTATATATTTTCAAACATGAATCTAATATACCACATTGGCTTCATTTTTCACTATTGGAAGCACTGCCGTGAACACTCCTATGCTTACAGTTGGCACACATGATTGATTTTTTTTTAGGATAAATTCATAGAAGTGAAAATTGGTCAGGGGTCAAAGTACATATAAAGTTTTGATTTTTATACATGTGACCAGACTGCCTTTGTTAGACTTGTTTACAAACAAAACTGTTGTCTAGGAATGATTTTTTTTACTGATGTTTGTGAGATTGTTTTGGGGAGAGGAGAAAGGAGGATATTCACTAAGCCAAAAAACAACAACAAAATACCTGTACTTGATTGAGAGAAAAAAAGCTCCAATGATGACAAATTTTGCCTTTAAATATAACCTTTAGACTTTGTGAAATAAGAAGCCCCAGTTAGATCCAGGGCAAGGTAATCTGATGACTTTGGAATATCGTATTGTTAAACTGATATGGAAAGTACTGAAAGATATCTATAACTTCTAAGTATATTATAGAATTTGAGTTATTCCTTTATATATATATATATACATATATATGTATATATATATTTTCTTGGTGTTTCTAGCGATTCTTTGAAAATGCATCCTTTTAGCTTTTAACACCAGAAAAGTGGCCCAGAACCATGGGTGCCCTTCCCAAAGTCCAACATCAACATGGGGTTTAAAAAAAATGATCCCATAGCCAGGAGGTGGAAGCAACTTAAGTGTCCATCATCGGATGAATGGATAAAAAAGATGTGGCACATATATACAATGGAGTATTACTCAGCCATAAAAAGAAACGAAATTGAGTTATTTGTAGCGAGGTGGATGGACCTAGAGTCTGTCATATAGAGTGAAGTAAGTCAGAAAGAGAAATACAAATACTGTATACTAACACATATATATGGAATCTAAGGGGAAAAAATGTCATGAAGAACCTAGCAGTAAGACAGTAATAAAGACACAGACCTACTAGAGAATGAACTTGAGGATATGGGGAGGGGGAAGGGTAAGCTGTGACAAGGTGAGAGAGTGGCATGGACATATATATACACTACCAAACGTAAAATAGATAGCTAGTGGGAAGCAGCCGCATAGCACAGGGAGATCAGCTCGGTGCTTTGTGACCACCTAGAGGGGTGGGATAGGGAGGATGGGAGGGAGGGAGACGCAAGAGGGAAGAGATATGGGAACATACATATATGTATAACTGATTCACTTTGTTATAAAGCAGAAACTAACACACCATTGCAAAGCAATTATACTCCAATAAAGATGTAAAAAAAAAAAAGACACATGCAGCCCCCCCCCCCAAAAAAAATTGCAAAAATAAATAAATAAAAGAGGTCATGGGTTTCTGACAAAAGGTTTGGTCCTGGTTGATATGCAATCTGTTTGAATTCACTTAAGATTTCCCATCTTCTCTGAAACAGACGTCTGGCCAGTGGCCTCTGCTCTCCTGACTCTTGCTGACCTGCTCAATGACCTTCACCAAACGTTTAAACCAATCTGTACCTTCGCGTTTGCCATTTCTCCACTGTTTTCCCCAGCTCCACTAGAAGCTAGCGTTTCCAGATTTGGAAGAAAGAGGAAAGGGCTGGGGAAGGGTGTCTTATGAGTAACCACCGCTGCCCCTCCTGCTATCCTCATTAATGTTAATGGCTTTTTCTAGGCCTCATTGGCTCAACATATATATATTTTTTTCTGCCATTATTCAGCTGACCTGATTCTCATCAGCACAGTGTGGAGCCCTAGATGAGGAACCGGAAGACACAGGTTCTAGGCCAAGGTCTCCATCTCTGGACCTCAGATCCTTTTCCCTAAGCTGACATGGTTGAACTGGAAACTCTCTAAGGGATTTCTCTGTGATTCATTTCCCTTCTTGGGCAGAGTTACAGTTCACCATCATTGACTAATTTTGGCTCAAAATTATTGTGGTTCAGTGGTAGGAGGGGAACTTATTGCAAATTCATCTTTAAAATGTTTTGAGATCATTAACAGAAAATTGAGCTCACCGTTGCTTCTGGAGCATTTGATTTTACCAACCTTGCCAGGCAGAGGGAGTCCTGAGTAAAGTGGAATTTGGAGTCAGAAGTGCCTGGAGATCCCAGACTCCTCCTCTTCCCACCTTCTATGAAGGGGAGACCACAGCCCAGGTCCAAGGGCGCCCCACTTTTAAGAACAAAACAGAGCATACAGCTGTGTTTTCTATATTATTTTATGATTACTTTCATAAAATGACAAATCTTTATTAATATATATATATATATATATATTTTTTTTTTTTTTTTTTTTTTGCGGTACGCGGGCCTCTCACTGTTGTGGCCTCTCCCGTTGCGGAGCACAGGCTCCGGACGCGCAGGCTCAGCGGCCATGGCTCACGGGCCCAGCCACTCCGCGGCACGTGGGATCTTCCCGGACCGGGGCACGAACCAGTGTCCCCGGCATCGGCAGGCGGACTCTCAACCACTGCGCCACCAGGGAAGCACTATTAATATATATTTTAGTGTTATTCCTATACAATTAGTGACCATGTGTATCAGCAATGCATACCATTTTCTTTGTGGTGGAGCTCAGTTACTACTACAGTTCAGTGATAAGTTCTTTTTTCAGCCTGTGGAAATAATTACATTGTCAAATACCACTTCACGATTAAAAACTTTTCTAACCAGGAATAGCTTCCCTTTCACAGTAATTACTTGTGGCAAGTATCCTTTTTTTTAGAAAATAAACGCTGAACAAACTGAAGTCAGATCATTTTTTCCTCTCCTGCTAAAATAATTGCATGAGTAAGAGGTGATTCCAGTTTGGGGGATATTTGTAGTTTTATATATTGCATGGCATTCAGTCTTCAGCACCCTTAGATACCCTGCTCTGCAGCTTGAAATGTTTCGCTTTCTCAGAGTCAGGGCTGAAATGGATACATCTTCCTTTAAAATCAGCTCTCTTTAATTCTTCCTTCCTGGGTGATATTAAGCCCTCGATTTTTACACATTTTTCTTTAGCAGCTGTAGCTTCTCCCCCTTTACTATTTTGAGGTTCCAAATCCAGTTCCAGTTATGCGACCTTGGGGAAGTTAAACTCAGGCTCAGTTTAAAAAACTGGGAATAATGATTTTACCCCGCAGGCTAGTTGTGGGAATTATATGAGAAATTTACATTTTAGGAGAGTGGCTGGTACATAATTAGCTCAGTCAGTGTTCATTCTCCCACTTACTATTGATTTTCTATTTTGGCTTATGGCATACAGGTGGTGCTCACATCCTACCGTGAGCATTGGAGCCAGTTGCCTACCTCCCTGATACAAAGCTTCCTTTCTAGTTTTTGTTTTTATTTTTTCCTATTCTTTCCTCTATTTCTATAAACATTTTAGAAAGGGTTTTTAAAAGTCTCTTTCAGACTGGCCTCTTGTCTGCTATTCCTGGGTGTGAATTCCCTTGTTTATTTTGACTGCTAATGCCAGCTCATGGTTGGATATTTCTCCCATGCTTTGCAATTTTGGAGTGGAGCTGGTTCCGCAGGAATCGTTTTCCCTGAACAACCCATTTGTCCTGTGTTCAAGAGCAGTACCTATGGGAAGATTTTGAATTTACCTTTCTGGGGTGCTACAGATTTCTCCATGGGCCGTGTTTTATGTTAACTTCTGTTTTTCAAGACAACACCAATTGAGTGGTTTCCCACTGGTTCATAAAACTTCCCGTTTATGCTGAGAAAACCCCTCAGGTCCTGCTTCTTTTCTGCCTAGGAGGCGGTTGGCTATAGTCTCAATTGTGGACAGTTTTAAAATTGTATTCGTGTCTCATCCCTGCAGCGTTTATTAGGGTCTGGTACCACTGCAAGACTTTCAGCTTTATGCCAGCATGACATCCTGACTTTCAGTTTCCTCTTTATTTCTTTTTCTTTTTTTTTTTTTTACATCTTTATTAGAGTATAATTGCTTTACAGTGGTGTGTTAGTTTCTGCTTTATAACAAAGTGAGTCAGTTATACATATACATATGTTCCCATATCTCTTTCCTCTTGCGTCTCCCTCCCTCCCACCCTCCCTATGCCACCCCTCTAGGTGGTCACAAAGCACCGAGCTGATCTCCCTGTGCTATATGGCTGCTTCCCACTAGCTATCTATTCTACGTTCGGTAGTGTATATATGTCCATGCCTCTCTCTCACTTTGTCACAGCTTACCCTTCCCCCTCCCCATATCCTCAAGTCCATTCTCTAGTAGGTCTGTGTCTTTATTCCCATCTTACCCCTAGGTTCTTCATGACATTTTTTTTCTTAGATTCCATATATATGTGTTAGCATACGGTATTTGTTTTTCTCTTTCTGACTTACTTCACTCTGTATGACAGACTCTGGGTCCATCCACCTCACTACAAATAACTCAGTTTCGTTTCTTTTTATGGCTGAGTGATATTCCATTGTATATATGTGCCACACCTTCTTTATCCATTCATCCGATGATGGACACTTAGGTTGCTTCCATGTCCTGGCTATTGTAAATAGTGCTGCAATGAACATTGTGCTACATGACTCTTTTTGAATTACGGTTTTCTCAGGGTATATGCCCAGTAGTGGGATGCAATCCTCTTTATTTCTGATGCCTCAAGATTTCCCTTTCTTATTCTGAATGTGGCTGTGTGGGATTTTGTGTATATATGTATTTTATCCAATTTAACAGTGTGTTTGGAGAAGGAAGATCAGCTTTTTGCATCAGTTCAGCTCCCTGTAATCAGGTGAGAAGTTCTCACCTGGGTACTGAAATGAGTGGGTACTGAAATGAGTGGCTTTTGGTAACAGTTGCTGACTGGTTGTCAGACTCACTATTCTATGGAAACTGCTTTCTTGAAG
The DNA here is from genome assembly GCF_949987515.2 of Delphinus delphis. NCBI lineage: Eukaryota > Metazoa > Chordata > Mammalia > Artiodactyla > Delphinidae > Delphinus > Delphinus delphis. Next base: position 131,948,001 of record NC_082684.1, on the reverse strand, counting down.
GTCAGCAGTAACCTCTTTGTTGCTAAATCTAGTTGCCTTTTCTGAGTCTCAGTATACATAGATTTTTGGGAGTATTTTTATAGTAATTGCAAGAAATTGTCAACCAGAATATGAGGTCACAAGTAATGTGGTAAAGAACAATTCTTGTTTGTCTTATGGTTGCAATCCTCCTGAAGCCCACACAGAATCTTGTACGTAAGATATTTGTCTAGTTCCAAGGAGGTAAAACCATTGATACTTACATTAAGATCATGTTAAATGTACACAATCCAAGAACACGGCATGACTTTACATTGCTCAAGTGTTCTCTTGGAACTTTCAGAAATATTTTAAATATTTTTATAAGTAACTTTTGCACTTCTTCATTTATGTGTATTTTAATCTTTTTTATTGCTGTTGTAAATGGAAGCTTTTTTTCCCCATTATATCTTCAGTCTGGTTATTATTTGTAAATATGAAAGTTATTTAATTCTGTATAATTTTTCTACTTTATTATCGTCCTAAATTATTTTATTATTTCAGTAGTTTTAATTTTTTTTTCCTTTTGGATGTTCGAAGTATGTAGCCGTATCACCTGCAAGTAGTGGTAGTTTTGCCTCCTTCTAATCAATATTTTTAGCCCTAATTTCTTTTTCTTGTCTAATTATATAGGCTACTACTTCTGGTACAGTTAAATCCTTGTATCTTTGTCTTGTTCTTGACTTTACTGAAGATGCTTCTTGTATTTCTTTCTTTAGCATGATGCAGGCTCTTGGGCAGGGGTAGATTTACTGTTAAGGGAGCATTCTTATACCATTGAGTATTTTAATAAAAATAGATGTTGAATTATGCTTTTTCTTCTTAAACTTATTAATATGTAAATTGTATTAACATATCTCCTGATATTAACTTGTCTCTATTCCTGGCATAAACCCCACCTGGTTAGGATGCATTGTTCTTTGAATATTCTGGACTCTGTTTGTGTTGTGACTTCTTCAGATTTGTTAAGTGGAGCACAGGGTGCTGGATGGTGAGCACCGTTCAACAACAGATCACAAGAGAAATTGAAATAGAGAAGTTAATTACTCACAGGTCCTGGAGGAAGTACACAGCATACCTTGAGGGGCCACATGGGAAGGTCAACGCACAGTGCAGACAGTGAGAGGCAGGACCTGGGGCACATGCCTTTATTAGGATCTGTGGGTAGAGTGCTTTGGGGTTCCCAGGCTGGGGCCTGATTTGTTGATTCAGACCAGAAGAGTGGGTTTTTTGTATGCCCCACAAGGGTCTTATCTAAGGGGCTCAAAAGGCATACAGGCCCTGGGAGATTGTTGATCACAGGGGCTATTGGGGAAGTCATATCAGGAACTTACATTTGTGTGTGAATGCAGCTGCTGTCTAGGGCATGTGCTTGCATTAGGGGGGGCTAGTGTCAGTTTAAGGTCCATGAAAGCTGCTTAGCAGAACAAAATAGATGCTGAAGCAGTAATATCACAGAGTAGCTTAGCTAACCTCTCAACACTTTGTTAATATTTTATTTAGGATTTATGCATCAGTATTCATAAGAGATGGTCTGTGACTTTATTTGTGAAATCTTTGTTGCATTTAGTTATTGCTCACAGCAGAAAATTTGGAAGTATTCATTCTATTTCTGTGTTCTAGAATAGTTTAAATTACATTGGAACTACCTATTCTTTGAAATTTGGTGGAAATCCTATATGAAACCAGCTGGATCTGGTACGTTTTAGGAGATGAGGCTCTTTGTCAACTCTCGTCATTTTTTTTCCCCCATGGAAACTTGTCTGTTTAGATTCTCTCTTTTTCTGAAGTCAGTTTATGTAAATTATGTTATCTTCAAAAATTGTTCATTCGTCTAGGTTTTCAAATGTATTTATTTTGAGTTTAGCAAAGTAGTCTTTTATGGTTCTTTTAGTTTGCTTAGATTTTTTTTTTTTTTTTTTGCGGTACGCGGGCCTCTCACTGTTGTGGCCTCTCCCGTTGCGGAGCACAGGCTCCGGTCGCACAGGCTCAGCGGCCATAGCTCACGGGCCCAGCCACTCCATGGCATGTGGGATCTTCCCAGACCAGGGCACGAACCCCTGTCCCCTGCATTGGCAGGCGGACTCTCAACCACTGCGCCACCAGAGAAGCCCTGCTTAGATTTTGTAGTTATTTCCTTCTAACATTTCTTACTTATATATTTACTATTTCCTCCTTTTTCCTGATTAAGTTTTAGCTAGCAGATTAACTGTCTTTCTCCCAAAAAAAGCTTTTAGTTCTATTTATTCTGCTATTTTCTAGCTCACTAATACCTGCTTTTATTTCTATTAATCTCTTTCTTCTGCTTCTCTTCAGTTTATTTTCCCTTTTCTAACTTATAATGCTCAAATTTGTTGTTGTCTTAGATATACAGTTAAGTGTATTCAGAGTGCCCTACGAGTCCTTTTGCTGCAGTTTCCCCAGTCATCTTTTGGTGGGCTGTAGTGCATCTTCTAGAAATTTCCACAGAAAACTCATGGGGTCAGTGTTCCCTGAGTTCTTGCATATTAAAAGGTATTGTCCTATGAAGAGGTGATCAAGGACTATGCAATCAAAAAATATAGGGAAAGAAGATATTTAGAGGTGGGGCATTATAGAAGAGGGGTTTTATAGAGGTGGATCAAGCAGATAGTTGCCGTTTTTAGAAACATATTATTTTTCTGGGTTTTGGTGGTGTGTGTGGAATTTATCAGCTTAAAAATTTACATGTATTACCCTATCTTTGCTCATTCTAAATAAATACATTTGTGCATAGTTCTGTATTTTAAATGTATTGTTTATCTTTAAAAGGGTCCCCCAAATTGTATAAGCTTCAAGCCCACAGCACTGGATCTACTTCTGACTGCTGCCCGGCTCACCCCCATCTGCAAACCCTCTCTTACAGATAACGTCTCTACCTTAGTCCCCTGAGTGTGTCCATCACCCTCCAGAAGTGCATTATTTTTAGGACTCTATGAGCTCTGCTGTGCCTAAACTGTCTCTCCTCCTCTTCTTTATACTTCCTCCTCTGGAGCTCCAGAGAAAATTTGTTTGCCTTTTGTATCCCTTTAGAAAGTTGATGTATGTTTCTTGGTTCTGCCAGAAATGGAAGATGGTATGTTTTTTCCTTTTATCCTCATTTTTGGACTATTTCCACAAGCAGGAGGGGGAGAATGCTGACTTATGCAACTATATTCACACGAGAAGTCCATTTCTGTCATTTTAAACATTTCTTTCTATTTTAAAAATAAAGTACATATACGTTATAGAAAATTCAGATCCTGAGAAGTATAAAAAAGAAAATTAAAACCATCACTGTTAAAATCCTTGTGTATTTCTTTCTAATCCTTTTTCCATGCTTACATATTTTCTTTCCCTTAAAAAACTGGGCTCATTCTAAACCTGCATGATAAAAAAATCTTGTTTTTTTTTTCACATAAGCATTTTCCCAAATCACTAAAAGGAAAAAAAGGGTTGTAAAACCTGCATAAAATAAATTATATCATCATTTCCATGTTGTAAGCATTAGGTGATTCTATATTTTCTATTATTATAAATTGTACTATACAGGTTGGAAAACTATGGTTCATGGGCCAAATCCAGCCTGTGGCTACCTGTTTTTATAAATAAAGTTTTTTGGGAACACAGCCATGTCCATTCCACTATGTATTGTTTGTGACTGGTTTCTCCCTGCAGTGGTAGAGTTGAGTACCCACAGAGACTGACTGGCCTGTGAAGCCTAAAATATATGCTCTCTGACCCTTTATAGAAAGTTCCCTACCCTGTTGTACTGCAGTGAACATCTTTCCATGTTCATTTTTTATATACATGTCTATGTATATACATGTTTATTTTCTCAACATAAATTCCTAGAAAGGGAGCTATTTTGATCAAAGGGGTATGGACATCTTTATGACACTTGACAAATTGTCCACCAGAAAAGTTTCACTTTTCTGTAAGATCCACGCTTACATAACTAGAAGATGAAAGTTTGCCCTCATCCCCACACCCTTGAACAGCACCGGGCATGATCATATTTTGTAACAAATTCTGTAAGTTGATGAAAGGTGTCTTATTTTCATTTGCCTACCTTTGGTTACTAGTGAGGTGGAACGTTTCTTCGTAACTGTCACTACCGTTTCATTTCTGAACCGCCTGTTCACCTCCTTTGCACGTTTTCCTGTTGGAGTGTTTGCTCTTTCTTCGTGACCTGTTAGACGTATTTAAGCGTTACGGATATTATACATGTGATGCTTTGGATGTTGGCAGCTTTGCTTTTTCTCAAAATAATGTGCTCTCAGTATCCATAGCAAGAATAGATGGTGTACCCTGAGTCTGAAGTCATATGTCAGTTCTTTCCAGCTTAGGTTTTCTTTAGAAGGAAAGTACATGTGTGTGGGAAAGCTAAGGACCTGGCTTCCCTGAACCTAAGAGAAAGAAAGCTTCCAGAAAAGAAACCTAGCAGTTTAGGAAGCAAACACCTTTTTCCTTTCTTTTCTCAGGCCCGGAGTTAACCCAGGGTCTTCTTCAAAGCAGAAAAGCGCCCCCCTGCCATTGTTCCTGTATAAGACGCTAAAGCAATTCCATACTCATGGAGCCTGGTAGAAGGAATGGATGTGTGTGGCAGTCATTATTGCTGAAGCATGCCACGTTGAAACCCTTTGCTCTCCATGAAATATCGGTTTTATGTTTTTCAGAAACCGTTTAATGAACTGTTTAAAAAAGGGTTAATTCCTATAGTGTGGAAAGTAGTCCCTTGAAAAGCCACAGCAGCCATCACACTTTCCAAATAAAATGTTGTGAATTCTGGTGGGCGTCTTGGCTGGGAGAAGGCAGCAAGAAGATACTTCAGAACCACATGGTTGTCCCTCATGTCTTAAAATAAACAGACCTGCTTGGGTTACTCAGAGTAAAATGGTTTGGGAAGACCTTCTCCGGTTGGCATGGAAGCACACACGCTAAGCCAGCTTTTGCCCCTCGTTGCCCTCTCTGTGCTCTGGGATAATGAGGTGATAGCAGGTTTTTCGAGCCAGCTGGAGGGTCTAACGTTTAACTGTGGGACTGCCTGTGGCCTCTTCTGAAGTTTGGCTGGCAAATCAGGGCTCCATCCCTGTACCTCTCACTCTTATATTTCTTTGATTGTTTATAATATTTTATAATTTCCCCTGAGTTAGGAGTGGAGCCCTCTCAAACGTAATAATAATGTATATTTTTGTATAGCACCCCACAGTTTCAATGAGCTTCCTTCATGTGATCTTTATCCTCTGTGAGGAAAATGTAGCTGACCGTTCTCCCATTTTACAGCTGAGTAAACTGAGGCTCCAAAAAGCTTGATGGGTTCTTGTGTGTGAGTCATACGACTAATGTGCATCAACATGTGTGTATGAACCTGGGCTTTATTATCACTCCAGGAACTCCATACACTTCAATGTGGACAAAAAACACAATTGGATTGCCCTGAAAGTGCCGGCGCAAACTCTCTTTGTCTTGGGGATAGCAGCTTCTTTCACCCAGAAGGGAAATATTATCCCGCTCACACTATGTACCGTCCATTCTGGGAGGTGTTTTACATACAGTATATTGAATCCGTCATAGGCACCCTGTGAAGGAGGGGCTATTGCCATCGTTAGAGCTGGGGAAAGGGAGGCTCAGAGTGGTTACCTTGCCCAAGAGCACATCAGAGGTTGCGCCGGGTGTGAACCCCGCCCCGTGCAGCCCGGCTACTTGGTGTTGTGCTGGCCTGCATGAGGCTCAGGTTGTGAGTGGTGGCGAGGGCGCGGCTGTACCTGGCAGCCTCGACCCAGCCCTTCCTAGTTCCCAGCACTGCTCTCGGGTAGCATCTGAGTGATGGAACACCCAGGTGTAATCCAACTTTAATTTGATTAAAGACTGCAAAGGTCAATTTCATAAGGAAATTATGCATACCAATATGGGGAGGTGTTTTGTTTTTTTTTTGGCGGTACGCGGGCCTCTCACTGTTGTGGCCTCTCCCGTTGCGGAGCACAGGCTCCGGACGCGCAGGCTCAGCGGCCATGGCTCACGGGCCCAGCCGCTCCGTGGCATGTGGGACCTTCCCAGACCGGGGTATGAACCCGTGTCCCCAACATCGGCAGGCGGACTCTCAACCACTGCGCCACCAGGGAAGCCCCTTTGTTTTTTTAAATTTATTTTATTTATTTATTTTTGGCTGTGTTGGGTCTTTGTTGCTGCGTGCGGGCTTTCTCTATTTGCGGCGAGCAGGGGCCGCTCTTCGCAGCGGTGCGTGGGCCTCTCATTGCGGTGGCTTCTGTTGTTGCGGAGCACGGGCTCTAGGCGCTCAGGCTTCAGTAGTTGTAGGACATAGGGTCAGTAGTTGTGGCTCATGGGCTCCGGAGTGCAGGCTCAGTAGTTATGGCGCATGGGCTCAGCTGCTCCGCAGCATGTGGGATCCTCCGAGACCAGGGCTTGAACCCGTGTCCTCTGCATTGGCAGGCGGATTCCCAACCACTGTGCCACCAGGGAAGCCCTATGGGGAGGTTTGTAAATTACACATGAACCTTTGTAAATGAAAAAATTTAGGTAAAACTTTTTTCAGTTTACACCTACTGTTTTTATTTGCAAACTAAACTTGTTGGGAGGAGGATTTTTTTTTTTAAAATTACAGTGAAATAAATGAACACCAACATAAAACGAAAGGATTGGGTTCCTCTCTGTCCCCATTTTTTCCTTTCTAACCCCACCTTCCAAGCTGGGAAACCTTGTGCCCTAAACGCGTCAGAGGGCCCAAGTCATGATCAGCCCTAGAGTCTCGAGAATTCCAAAGGCTGGCACAAAGCACAGGCAGCTTCCAGATCCAACAGGACACGGATTTTTAATTAAATATTTTCAAAAGCTTTCATGCAGCCTAAGTCTGTATTATACAAAGTTTCCTCTTTACTCTTCCATATTCTGACCCCCTCCCCCATCACCACCACATCATGGATCCCCAAAGAAACACTGTCTGGATCCTTGCCCATTAGAAAATTCACTAGTTTTCTTTTAAGTTCTGTTTCAGTTCAGGAAGAAGAGTGGCTTTATAAACCATTACCAAATCAAAGCCCCATCAGAGGAGGACAGAAGCCCCCATACATTGGGATGAATTATTTTTGGTTCTTGATTTTATGCCAGTGCTAGTGAAATTTCACAGCTGGTTATTAAAAAATCCTGGGGTCCGGGTTTTGTGCTATTTATGTCACAAGAAACAGGAGAAATAAAATACCCTAAAGATATGAAAATATTTTGTAAATTGACATATTTGGGGCATATGTTTCTCTTTCAGGGCCTAGGAAGTGATTTATGTGCTCTGATGAAGTGCTGGTAGAAAGACCTCCACTGAATCCCCGCTTAATGGTCCACGCACCTTCCAAACTATTGATACAGCTGACCTGACTAAGGCCTGTGGCGGGTGAGAGGAGGGAGACTGAGGAAATGGGGACAATTTATTGCCTTTCAGAAAGAAATGGTGCGAGTGACCTAAGTCACAGTTTCCTCTAAAGGTGGAAACTGCTAACAATTCAAGTTGACAACTGCCGATGGAAACCCAGCTTTGCTTTTCTCCCTATAAACTTGAATCGTTGGGTTATTTGAGAGAATGCAGAAATGGAGTGCCCCCCTCGTACTGCTTGGATCACTTCCAGCCCTACCCTCAAATGCAAAGATCCAGACACCAAAGTCCCTTTTCTAGACATGAAGATGGCCCACAAGCCAGCCCCTCCCAGAGCAGACGTATGTCTCCATAGAGGAATGGGCTTCAAATGTCTTATTGTGATTACCTAATGGTTCCCAGTATCCAGTCCTCTGAGAATAACACTCTAAACTAAAATACGAAAAGTGTAGTTTCTCTTTGTCAGTTAGAAATATGCTATAGGAGAAAAGGAATCATTTTTTTCTTTGCTCAGGAGCTCTGACACCCAACAAATCAAACAGGACATGCCCAAGCTGCTGGGTCAAGAAAACTGCAGACTGCGGAGGTTGGGAAGGATTAAAATGAGGGTCAATATTATTATCGTTGTAATGAAAAGGATTTGGGTTTAGAAACTTCCCATGTGGGCTGTAAAGGAGGAAGTCTAAAGCTATATTTCACAGACACATCTCACTGCCCCCCAGGGACACTCCCAAGTACCCAGTCCATCTTATTCTTAGCTTCTCCATGAGGCTTCACGTCAGGAAAAGAGCGTGCATCTCATTTAAGCCCATGGTAGAGTCACTAGAGGGGCTGATTACAGCTTCAGGCTTTGGAAACATTCAGGACAGGCCCTCCTCCGTCTGTCTCAGGACAGTCAGCTGAGACTCACACTCATTTCTTTCCTACGCAGTAAAGCACCAGCTCAGGTGCTGGCCCGCCTGGAAGCAGAGGCTTCTTTCTTGGAGGGAATGGTGGATCACAGCTAAGTACCATCCTTTGGTTTCTTAAGTTACAGATCAGTTTGGAACCTCACTTGTCCTGCATGAATCTATTCCTTGATTAAGCTGAACTGAGATCGTTTAACGATGTTAGTGAGATCCGTCTGTAACTTACATGAACTACAGCTTTTGCATCCTAATGTTACCTCATGGTATAAAAAAGATACGTTTTTGATATTAAAATTGACTTAGTGCACAATAGAAAGCTGTCGGTTTGAAGCATTACATTAATTAGGATTAGAATCTGCTGCACAAACAGAAGACTCAAAATAACCACGGTAGAGTCCCAAAGGGGCTTTTCTTTTTCTTTCACTTGAAAGAAGTCGCAGTGAGGATCCTAAATTCCTCTGCTGTTTTGTTCTGTCCCCTCAGTATGCAGCTTTCATCCAGGTTGCCTCAGGGTCCAAGGGGCTGCAGGAGCTCCTGTCAACAGAAACGCATTCCAGGCAACAAGATGAAGGAAGGAGAGAAAGACAAAAAGTGGACTACTGCTTGTTCCCCTGTTAGGGAACTTTTCCAGGAACTCGCCCTACAACTTCCACTGACATCTCATTGTACACCCCTGGCAGCAAGAGAGGGTAGAAACTATAATCATTTAGTTGGGCTCCCTGATGCATGGACTAAAACCAGGGTCTGTCCTAAGGAAAAATGAGAGAACGAGTAAGCGTGTCTACCACAAGCAGTACTAGAGAAAGGAGAAGACTGTGGCACAGCCCCTGTCCCCTTTCCTCTTGGGGTGGTAGCAGCTGAAAATGAGAGAAACCACTCTGGGAGCATTTTCTAGAAGCTTTGTGCCCTGAGCAAAGTGATGAATTAATTAACAAACAGAGAAGGAAATACATGAGCACTGGGCATACTCTAGACTTTTCCATCCAAGAAATGAAAATGCCAGTACTGCCGTTGCTCTCTAGCCCCCAAAGAGTATTTTGCAAAAGGAAGGATGTTTTACAGATTCTGAAGTTGTTGTACCCCAAAGTAGATCTTTCTGCAGTAAAGACGTAATTATACAAATTTGAATATTTTTCAAAATGCTCTGTTAATAAGGAGAAGAGAAAGGGAGTATGGCCATGTGTATGAAGGTATATATGTGCATGAGATAATATATATGCATATAAGAAGTATATAAAAAATACATTTAATTAAATTCATCTTATAGTGCTTACTACATTGCGTCCTTGTTCGAGGGGTCTTGTCTACAGACATAAAGTTTAATCTCTTAAGACTGAATTTCCCTGGGGAGAAGCATTACTTGCTAAGCAATCCTCACTGGGTTATAAGGCCCCCAGGCTACTGCAGTCTTTGCAATTGTGTTTTCTCTGTTACTCAACATACAATTGTCCATCTTTGAATACAACTACGGAACTGTAAAGATTTCTCTTTGTAGAATAGGCAGAATGGTCTTTTAATGCCATGGTCTAGTAAAAAAAAAAAATTGGTTTCAGTGACCTGAAAAGTAAAATATTGCTTCAGGGTCATCAACGCAATGCACTTGGTGGATAGAATGTCTGGTACATGCCAATGGAATTTTCAAACGGAGGAATTAAACATGTTTGGGTTAAAATTATATTTAAAGGGAACTGAATTCTTTGCAAGGGAAGAGTCGAGTGTAGGTTGATTCTTCTAATGATTTAGGCACTTGTCCTAACTGGGGGTGGCATGAAGCCAACATGAGTTGGTGATAGAAATCTAACACTTGAATTTAATGATTGAGTAACTTTTAACTAATAGAAACCCTGCTGTTGGATTATGTTACTCAAAACAATATTAAGTTTTGTAACACTGTCTAATCAGAAAGAATCCATGGAAATAATCCATATAATATCGTCATTTATCATGCTTTATGGGGGAAACGACTCATTCTTCTGGAGAAAGCTGATTATTTCTCATCTAATTAAAACGCTAACATTTTAGGGGCCATTGCAAGTTGACACCCACAAAACCTTCCTGCTGTGTGCAAGTGTCTTAAATGTATTTTAGAATATTTAAAATTTTTTCACCCCAGTTGTGCTTGTTATTAATATCTTACTGATACATAAGAGTTGGGGAAAAGTATTTTATTGTTTCTCGTTCTCTTTTTTTTTTAATCCCATGGCTGCCTCTCCTAACGTCCCTCATCCTTAGGGTTTCTGTAGAATCATTCCTTCCTCTCACTGCCATGACCACGTCCTCAGTCCAGGCTTCACTGCTGGTTTCCTAGATGTGGAAGTAGCCACCATGGCTGCTCCCTCTGCCTCTGTTTCTACCTTTTCCATTGATCCTGTACAGAGCAGCCGGATTCATCTTCTGATGACATGACTTAGGCCATCTAATCACCAAGCTCAAGAACATCTATTAGTATTGAGTTGAGGCCAGATGAAGCGCTGTAGCTTGGCACTGATCGAGCGCATCCTACTTGTCCCACCCTGTCTTTCATTATTTTCAGACATAAACCCTTCACCTTGGTCTAATTGGTCCCATTCCTGGTGCTCAGAGTTGCTGTTCCCTCTTTGCAGTTTTGCTTCACACTATCTTCTCTACCGAGGATGCGTCTCTTTACTGAGTCTGATCCTTCCCTCAAGGCCCAGGAGGAAGCCCATCCTTTGCTTTGACTACCCATGGAGCAGTGGTCTCTCCAACACCACGTTTTCAAAGCACATATTGTCCCTGATACTATGTCACGTAAGATACCATGTACTAGGTTTTCGTTACATTTATGCTCTAAGCAACTTCAAAGCCAGGCTTATATATCTTAGAGGCTTAGCACAATTCTTTATGTATAATAATAAGATTGTTGTTGATGATGAAAGGGTATGAAAATATCACCAAAGCTAGGGGTTTTTCTTTCTTTCTTTTTTCTTTTGGAGGAGGTAGGAAGAATGAAAGAAAGCAATTAACACATACGTGGCACTTTCACTCTATCAAACACTTTCTACGTATGATTATTCTTAGTACAAACTCATGAGGTAAGCGTTGGTCTCCTTATTTTGCAAAGAAAGAGACTGAGACTCACATTTAATAACTTCGGTTATTAAAGGTTCATGCGATGAGTCCATGGCAGAGTCTGGGTGTCTGACTTCCAAACCTGTGTTTTGTTTATTCTCATTCTCAGCTTCAGTGTCTTCTGCATTTCTCCCCTTGCTTTGTCTCTCTTCCCCTCCATGATGGTGTTTTCCACCTCTGCCAATGTGAGCTGTTGACTGCCTTCATACCAGGGCTAGGTAATGCCAAGGTCAGTATTAGCCATCCTTTGGCAAGTGTATTTCATCATGGCAAGGGAATTTCATGGCTGAACTGATGGAATAATCCAGTGTGCTCTGGCTTAATTCAGTAACCTTGTGAGTCTCTTTTGATCAGCTAACAGTTGAAGGCAGATATGAATTTAAATTTAGAGGCAAATAACTCTTTCCATCCTGACACCCTTGTGAAACTCCAGGACCATTTTCGTTTCGGTGTCATTGAGTTATCTTTGTGCCTTCCCTTATCCTATCTCTGCCTCCTCTGTTTAGTACATGTTACATAATTTCTGCCACCAAAGAGAGAGCAAATCACACAGAGGACACACCTACTTAACTATGCTTAAGATCTGCCCAGGAATGTGGAACATGTTTAAATATAAAGCTGAGAATGAGGGCTTTGACATTGATTGATTTTAGAAATAAAGTAGGACTAATCCACAATACCGATCTCATAGAGAACTATTTTCACAAAATTCCAGAACATTTGTGGGAACTGGACCTTAATTAGAGCCCCATTGTACAGGGATAAGTAGCATGATGCTTAGAGTTGATAGCGCTACTGAAAGGAATGGCACATAATCAGGGCAAGCTGGTACAATTAGATATTACAGATGTTTAGAACTGCTTGTATATAATACAGGGTCAGTCCAGAAAGCATTGAAAAATACATCTCAACACTTTTTATGGGCCATTGAAATTAACCAGGAGTACAAAAGTTCAGCAAAATTAGGGTGGGGAAATGAATGAAAACAATGGGATATGCTTCTTTGTGAACTTCTGTGGAAAACAATTTAGAGGTCACCATGGATCACAGATGAACAGGAACACAATATCTTATCCAAAAGCAAGCACAAAGGATGTTTGAACAATTATAGAATCTATTAAAAATCTTCCAACTTAACGTTAACTGTGGACAACAGTAATGTATCAAGTTTTATGCTTCACAAGTTAGAGAAATGAAACTCGAAGGAGTTCAAATATGATTGAAGCAATGGAAAGTAAAATGTAAGAAGGGTTGAAACAGCTGACTTGAAAAATAATAGATTGGATCATCATATATTATATATTGAATAGAGGCAAGAGGTTCTACAGAAGATAATTTCAGGCTCCTGTCCATCTTTAGATAGAAAAAGGCTAGAAAACGTTGTAAGTAAGAGTTGGAGAAAGACAACAAATCATTTAAATGAAGTCTTTGTGGCATATGGTCAAATACTGGATCCTCACTACTGACCCTACACATGCTGTTGCTTCAGTCCTCGTGTGTGCCAGGTGCCACATCAGAGGCCGTCATCTGACTCAGGGAATTTGCAGTCAAGTGTACTTACATACTGTTGAACTTGTATAGTATATACTGTATATCCATGTATATCATATGGGTATAGATATATGGTATATACTATATACATATACACATACATATACACAGTATATATACTAACATGTATAGTATATATAAGTGAACTGATACAGTGTAAGAATAGCACAGGATACCAAATACTATAGGAGATGTAAACTAAACCCCACCCAACCTGCTAGGGGAGAGCCCTCCAATAAGGGTGCTTTTCTTTTTCTTTTTTTCTAGTTTTTATTGGAGTATAATTGATTTACAATGTTATGTTAGTTTCAGGTGTACAGCAAAGTGAATCAGTTATACATATTCATATATCCACTCTTTTTTAGATTCTTTTCCCATACAGGCCATTACAGAGCATTGAGTAGAGTTCCCTGTGGTATACAGCAGGTCCTTATTAGTTATCTATTTTATATATAGTACTGAGTATATGTCAATCCCAATCTTCCAATTTATCCCTCCCCACCTCCTTTCCTCCCTGGTAACCATAAGTTTGTTTTCTACATCTGTGACTCTGTTTCTGTTTTGTAAGTTCCTTTTACATATTTTTAGATTCCACATATAAGCGATATCATATTTGTCTTTCTTTTCAAGTGTTACTGAAAATCAGGCAAAACAGAGCCCCAGAACCAGTTCTCTTGTAAGATCCACACCAGGTTTATGGAGGGCCCGGCTTCTGTCTTTTCACATGAAACCTTATCCGTGAACCTGGCCTTTCCATGGAGCTGTTCTGCCTGGGGATCCTGAACCCACCCATTAGGAGCTTGTCTGGTCCACAAGTGAAAACAAAACAAGGCAAACCCCCAGCTTGGCTGGGACCCATACACGCTAGGAGCTGCTGCAGCAAAGGGGGTCTGGGCAACACCTCTCTGCTGACCTCCCGACTCCCCACCCCCCTGCCACCAGAGTGTCACCCTCCAGGGTCGTGGCCTAATTTGTTTGCTCTTGAGCCCTGAATTGAGAGTTCTGATGGACAGTCAGCACAGTAAAGCCAAAAGAAGCACCAATTTCACTCCTGGAGCCAACCCTCCCATCTTTTTCAATAGATGAAAATCATGCACAAAACAGGAAAATGGAACCATTGTCTGTGCTGTAATTTTCTAACTCAAGTGACCATGAAGAACCAGTTCATACTGGCACTTATTATGCAGACAGCCTTTGGAACCCTGTTACTCAGTAAATTATGATTTTAGAGGGTATATAGCATGGTGGGAGGAGAGAGGTGGAAAAGAATGGTGGAAAATTAAGGCTTTTCAAATAACAGGGCAAATCATACCTTTCAGATTCAGCAAGGCCCCTGGGACATGCCCTTGTTCTATGATGAGCAAGTAATGAAGAATTTCATCTTTCTTTATCTTGATGACTTGAGGGCTGGGACTCTAAGTCAACAGGGAATCTTGAGGGGTAGCTCAGAGCCTGGCTTATTATAGGACCTTCAATATATGTGTGTTGAATGAATGCACAAGGGAATGAATGAATATATGCATGCAACGTTATGGAAGCTGAGACAGTTAAAGGTGAGGATGGTCACCTCTGTTGATTTACACAGAAGAACTGATGAAAGATTAAAGGACTTCTTAATTAAGTCAGATGACTTCAGAAGAAACAATTTTAGAAGCATTAAAAACTAAAGCCACATACTCCTCTCACAAAGTATGCAAATAACTATAGAAGGTGGAAAAAAGAAAAGATACAAAGTGGAGCCAGTGGCTAAAGCCCCAACTACAAGGAATTTGAGAATAACATATTGTTTGGATTAATTTTTTTAAACAAAGTTTTTATTTTGGAATAAATTTAAATTTACCCAAAAATTGCAAAGATAGTTCAGAGAATTCCTGCGTACTGCTGTAGCCAGTTTCATTTTTGCCTAATGTTAACGTGGTAAATTACCAAGGTACATTTGTCAAAACTAAGAAGCCAACACTGTTCAGACACAGTGTCAGGAGCTGGTCCCTGCCTACTGGGACATCGCTATTAACTAAACTCTAGACTCTAATCAGATCACCAGTTTTTCCATTATCGTCCTTCTGTTCCAGGGTCCAAGCCAGGATCCCACATCACGTTAGATCATCACATCTCCTTAGTCTCCTTTGGTCTGTGACAATTTCTTTTCTGGTCTTTTCTGGTTTTTGTGTGCTTGACATTTTTTGACAGTTTTGAGGTGTGTGGTCAGGTATGTTGTAGAACATCCCTCAAAAATGGGTTTGTCTGAGATTTGCTCATGGTTAGACTGGGGTTACGGGTTTGGGAATATCCCAGTAGTCCACAAGCTGACTACCACAAAGGTGAAGTGCCCTTCTGGACATGTCATATCAGGGGGCACATGACATCACTTAGGGATATTAATCTTGATTAATTTTTTGGACCACAGTTCTTGCCTTTACCCCAACATGGTCCCATCCTATGGCCAACCTCCCACCCTTCCAGGCTCACACTAAGTAGCATGGAGTCTCCTTTCAGACATCCTCAGAACCCTGTTCCTTTGTACCGTAACTGAGGCCCCGTTCCCACACGTACTCTCTTTTGCTTTAGCAGCAATGAACTCTCCCTTTATGGATGTTTGTTGAGAATCTGTTTAAACATTATCAAAGAGAGTGAATGAAACAGACATGCACTTAAAGACGTTCTTAGGGCTTGAGGAAGGAGATGAAAGCACTGAAATGCAAAATGAGATATAAGCAAAGAACAAGATAGGAGAAAGATGGCAGCCAAAAGTAGACAGCCAAATCAACAAGAGCAAAATTTGTGATGAAAATAGCAAATACAAAATGGAATAGTGGTCAAAAGCAAGTTTAAAAAAATCAGAAGTTACCAACTTTAAAATTTTGCAGGACTTCCTTGGTGGTACAGTGGCTAAGACTCTGCACTCCTGATGCAGGGGGCCCTGGTTTGATCCCTGGTCAGGGAACTAGATCCCACATGCGTGCTGCAACTAAGAAGTCTGCATGCCACAACTAAGACCCGGTGCAGCCAAAATAAATAAATAAATAAATATTTTTTAAATTTTGCAAAAGTAGAGGAAACTTAAGTCGTTCGGGTTTGTAGGGACCAAAACATAGACAAAAAAATGTTTCAAGTAGGTAAGGCAAATTTTAATGAAAAGCAAAATAATATAGTTATCTGATCTTACAAAAGGAAAATACTGCAATCTGGAGAGTGCAAGAACCTTTTGGCAACACTTAAGTGATAGTAGCTATCAGCTTGAGCTTAACGAAGGGGTCTGAGGAGGACTGTACCGAAGGCTTAAATTTGGGCCTGTTTTCTTTGTATAAACAGAGTCATTTTGTTTTGAGAGGCAAACAACAAAGGAATTTTAAATCCTTTTTTAACAATTTAACTTGGTAAATAGTTTTTGTTTGTTTATTTTTGAGGAAAAAATGCATGAACATGTTTTCTAAATGTGGCTCATGCCCATGATGTCATATTAAATGTTTTCTTTCACTCAGGAATTTATT
Source organism: Delphinus delphis (assembly GCF_949987515.2). Lineage (NCBI taxonomy): Eukaryota > Metazoa > Chordata > Mammalia > Artiodactyla > Delphinidae > Delphinus > Delphinus delphis. The sequence continues at coordinate 131,931,562 of NC_082684.1, read as the reverse complement.
GTGCGTAGTCTCTGTTCAGACACAGTATCAGGAGTTGGTTCCTGCTCCCAGGGACTTGTGGTCTAGTTAGTATATGCTCATTTTATTCCTTACCTCTCATTTGCATTTTTGCTGGTTTCGAGCTTAGGAGTCAAATCTCTTTTGCAGGCAGGGTTTTGGTTTTGCTTTCTCCTTCTGTAGCCCAGGCTATGCACCATGTCATTTAGGAAAGTGTATTACACATCAGGATGAGTGACCTGTTTCAGCACCTCTCTCCTACCCCCTGCCCAGGTTAAGTACTGGATTGTTGATGCTCTCACTCTCACTTCCCCATGTGCTTGCAAGAGGAGCAACCCATGAACATGGTAGAGACAGTAAATTTGTCTCCATAGGTTGGCTCTACTTCGTATACTCCCTTGCCAACCAAGCTCAGGTTTTTTGCAAGTGACCTGCCTTGTCCAGCCTTTCGTATCATCCAGCACAAGTGCCACACACCGGGCATTTCGTCCCAAATAACAATGTCAACACAAGGTTATGAAAATCCGTGTAATCCACACAAAACTATGTAACGCATTAAACCTTCAGGTTGCATATAGGAAACAAAGATCCTACTATATTCCACAAGCCCCATTATTTTTTAGTTTTTTCAATTCCATCACTTATGGTTGCTTGAAGAGCAAGTTGTCTTTCTCAGCCTGAACTGGCCCAAGGCCTCTGCCATGGCTGGACCTTTCTGCCAGCCTTATAGGGTTTGTGTTCTAGGCTCATCTGTCAGGTGCTGTTCTGTTCTAACTTCTGTTCATGTCACGTTGCTTAGTTCACAAATGCCTGGTAAAAGGAGGAATGCTATCCATATACCATGTAAGTTAAGTTGATTCATCTGTGATTTTCTAAGGTAGAATAACAGAAGTAGAATTACAAACTTCAACAGCTTCAACAGGACAACAAAACAAAGCAAAACAAAACAATACCTCAGTAGGGTGCTGCATAGACTAGAGCCTTTACAGATGTATCTTAAGCAAATTAAAAATGAGTGCAGTCAGGGAGATCAGCTAGGTGCTTTGTGACAACCTAGAGGGGTGGGATAGGGAGCGTGGGAGGGAGACGCAAGAGGGGAGGAGATATGGGGATATATGTATATCTATAGCTGATTCACTTTGTTATAAAGCAGAAACTAACACACCATTGTAAAGCAATTACACTCCAATAAAGATGTTAAAAAAAAAAAAATGAGTGCAGGAACTTCCCTGGCGGTCCCGTGGCTAAAACTCTGCACTTCCAAGGCAGGGGGTGTGGGTTCGATCCCTGGTCGGGGAACTAAGATCCCACATGCTGCATGGCGTGGCCAAAAAGTTAAAAAAAAGAAAAAATGAGTGTCTACCAAGGGCTCCAGCCTCCAGAAGAAACACACCTCCTGCCTTTTGGGGCTGTAGGGCTGCAGTTAGTTGTGCTTCCTGCTGTGCCTTTAATGGCTACCCTGTGGATCAGAGCTCTGCTTCATCATCTTGACTCAGCACCTGCAAGCCAGTGCTGCCACTCTTTTGTCTTTGTACATTTTTAATATTCCCTGAGGTCGACTCCAGAACTCTAAACTTCCTGCTTGGGGTGTAAATTATATCCCAGGAACCAATTATTGTTTTTGCCTGGCTTCTGGTTACAAAGTTGCACAGGTTTTAAATGGTTGGCCCTTAGTTTTCCCAAAAACTCTACATTTTTAGGGCACTATTTTGCAGAACACAAGGTTTTTCAGGGGTCCATGTTGAAAGGCCTATACTCATCTTTGTTTTTCTTTCAACCACACTCAGATCTTTTCCCTTTGATATGTTCTTAGCTGGGGACACTGCTCCTTCCATAGTCCCAAAGTTTGAAAGGTGGGGGCTGAGGAGAAGAGGGGCAGAGTCACATAGTTACTAGCAGTTGCCTCAATGTATTGCCACTGCAAACTCCATTCCCTCTAGACCCCAAACTCCATGAAGACAAAGACCAAATCTTTGGTCTCCACATCCCTCATGCCTGCAGAAAAGCCTAGACTCAGAGTTGGAATGTTAACTCGAATTGTCTGTAACAGGTGTCAGAAAGCCAGATGCCCTCCCCAAATACACTCCCCATGGAAGCAGGGCCAGAATTATACTGCAAGACTTTTAGGGGTAAACCCCATGATGCTCCAAGGGGCCCACTCTAATTCAACTAAGCAAATTGACCAATACCTCAATTAGATCTTCTAATAACTTGTATTGGGCTTTTCTCCTGAAACAAGGAAGAGCAAAGTCATTGCTACCAAAAAGTAAAATAAAAAGTACAATGGTGCAATAATGTCATTCGAAAATAATAGTAGGAGAAGAGAGAGATAAGTGTATGACTGAGAAAGACGTGTTGCATGAGTTGTGAACATGGCTAAGGGAGCGGGAGGACCCCTTAATAATCCAGTGAATTGGGAACTGTCTAGACAAGTAATTCAGATACCTCAGGCTGAAGCCAACCCTTCAGGAGTTTGTGCCAAAGTCCAACCTCAGTCCTGCCTACTGGAGTCCCAGGGTTTTGTTTTGCCCTGCGTTAAGCCACATCGCAGTTGGCTGCCAACTATTAACAATGAGTGACTTACCATAAGAAGCTCATGCCTAAGGGAATTCTCCCTCCTGTCCACTGTAGTAAGGGGCCGGTGAACTAAAATGCAAAGAACTACTTACCCCAAGTTCAGAGGGTCATGGTTACCTTGGCCAGACCCTCCATACCCCACCTTGCCCTGCTACCCCTCGCAGATCCCTAGAGGAGAAGGCATAAGACATAACACTGGAAATCAGAGGGCTTGCATTCCAGCTCTGCCGAGGACCTGCTGGGAATCTGGGGGAGGTCATTTAACCTGTCTGCTTCTTAGTTCCTCATCTGTGAAGTGAAGGGGCTGAATGAGAACATTGTATTTTTTTCTGAGTAGAGAAGTGATAGAGCACATTTTCATTGTTGTAAAACATGGAAAAATATCATGCATATGTAAAGTATTTTTAGAGATTATAAATACAATTTGGGATCCTGTTTCTTCCCCTAATGTTATATGAAACACTTCTCCATTCATTAAAATAATTACGTGTCATTATTAAAATTTCACAACCATTGGGTTTCCAAAATGCCTTGCAGCTCAACCATTTTAGGATTCTTTGAGTGATGATACAAAGAAAAGGGATGAAACTTTATTTAAAAGAATGCCTTGGGAGGACATTCAAGATGGTAGAGGAGTAAGACATGGAGATCACATTCCTCCCCACAGATACATCAAAAATACATCTACATATGGAAAAACTCCTACAAAACACCTACCGAATGCTGGCAGAAGACCTCAGACTTCCCCAAAGCCGTGTGGCTTACAGGGTCTTGATGCTCCAGCCAGGTGTCAGGCCTGAGCCTCCAAGGTAAGAGAGTCAAGTTCAGGATATTGGACCACCAGAGACCTCCCAGCCCCACATAATATCAATCAGCAAGAGCTCTCCCAGAGATTTCCATCTCAACGCTAAGACCTAGCTCCACTCAACAACCAGCAAGCTCCAGTGCGGAACACCCCATGCCAAACAACTACCAAGACAGGAACACAACTCCACCCATTAGCAGAGAGGCTGCCTAAAATCATAATAAGTTCACAGACACCCCAAAACACACCAATGTACGCGGTCCTGCCCACCAGAAAGACAAGATCCAGCGTCATCCACCAGAATACAGGCACCAGTCCCCTCCACCAGGGAGCATGCACAACCCACTGAACCAACCTTAGCCACTGGTGGCAGACACAAAAAACAACGGGAACCCGCAGCCTGCAAAAAGGAGACCCCAACACAGTAAGTTAAGCAAAATGAGAAGACAGAGAACTACGCAGCAGATGAATGAGCAAGGTAAAAACCCCCCAGACCAAACAAATGAAGAGGAAATAGGCAGTCTACCTGAAAAATAATTCAGAGTAATGATAGTAAAGATGATCCAAAATCTTGGAAATAGAATGGAGAAAATACAAGAAATGTTTAACAAGGACCTAGAAGAACTAAAGAGCAAACAGACAATGAGGAACAACACAAAAAATGAAATTAAAAATTCTCTAGAAGGAATCAATAGCAGAATAACTGAGGCAGAAGAACAGATAAGTGACCTGGGAAGACAAAATAGTGGAAATAACTACCGCACAGCAGAATAAAGAAAAAAGAATGAAAAGAATTGAGGACAGTCTCAGAGACCTCTGGAACAACATTAAATGCACCAACATTCGAATTATAGGGGTCCAGAAGAAGAGAAAAAGAAAGGGACTGAGAAAATATTTGAAGAGATTATAGTTGAAAACTTCCATAATATGGGAAATGAAATAGTCAATCAAGTCCAGGAAACACAGAGAGTCCCATACAGGATAAATCCAAGGAGAAACACACCAAGACACATGTTAATCAAACTATCAAAAATTAAATGAAAAGCAAAAGTATTAAAAGCAGCAAGGGAAAAACAAGAAATAACATACAAGGGAACCCCCATAAGGTTAACAGCTGATCTTTCAGCAGAAACTCTGCAAGCCAGAAGGGAGCAACAGGACATATTTAAAGTGAGGAAAGGGAAAAACCTACAACCAAGATTACTCTACCCAGCAAGGATCTCATTCAGATTCGACGGAGAAATTAAAACCTTTACAGACAAGCAAAAGCCAAGAGAATTCAGCACCACCAAACCAGCTTTACAACAACTGCTAAAGGAACTTCTCTAGGCAGGAAACACAAGAGAAGGAAAAGACCTACAATAACAAACCCAAAACAATTAAGAAAATGGGAATAGGAACATACATATCGATAACTACCTTAAATGTAAATGGATTAAATGCTCCAACCAAAACACATAGACTAGTAGAATGGATACAAAAACAAGACCCATATATATGCTGTCTACAAGAGACCCACTTCAGACCTAGGGACACATACAGACTGAAAGTGAGGGGATGGAAAAAGATATTCCATGCAAATGGAAATCAAAAGAAAGCTGGAGTAGCAATTCTCATATCAGACTAAATAGACTTTAAAATAAAGACTATTATAAAAGACAAAGAAGGACACTACATAATGATCAAGGGATCAATCCAAGAAGAAGATATAACAATTGTATATATTTATGCACCCATCATAGGAGCACCTCAATACATAAGGCGAATGCTAACAGCCATAAAAGGAGAAATTGACAGTAACACAATCATAGTAGGGGACATTAACACCTCACTTTCACCAATGGACAGATAATCCAAAATGAAAATAAATAAGGAAACACAAGCTTTAAACGATACATTAAACAAGATGTACTTAATTGATATTTATAGGACATTCCATCCAAAAGCAACAGAATACATTTTCTTCTCAAGTGCTCTTGGAACATTCTCCAGGATAGATAATATCTTGGGTCACAAATCAACCCTTGGTAAATTTAAGAAAACTGAAATTGTATCAAGTATCTTTTCTGACCACAACACTATGAGACTAGATATCAGTTACAGGAAAAAAAACCGTAAAAAAATGCAAACACATAGAGGCTAAACAATATGCTAATAAATAACCACGAGATCACTGAAGAAATCAAAGAGGAAATCAGAAAATACCTAGAAACAAATGACAATGAAATCACGATGACCCAAAACCTATGGGATGCAACAAAAGCAGTTCTAAGAGGGATGTTTATAGCCATACAATCCTACTGCAAGAAACAAGAAAAATCTCAAATAAACCTAACCTTACACCTAAAGCAATTAGAGAAAGTAGAACAAAATAACCCCAAATTTAGCAGAAGGAAAGAAATCATAAAGATCAGATGAGAAATAAGTGAAAAAGAAATGAAGGAAACGATAGCAAAGATAGTAAAACTGAAAGCTGGTTCTTTGAGAAGATAAACAAAGTTGATAAACCATTAGCCAGACTCATCAAGAAAAAAGGAGAGAAGTCTCAAATCAACAGAATTAGAAATGAAAAAGGAGAAGTAGCAACTGACACTGCAGAAATACAAAGGTTCATGAGATATTACTACAAGCAACTATGTGCCGATAATATGGACAACCTGGAAGAAAAAGAAGGCATAGAGGGAACTTACCTCAACATAATAAAGACCATGTATGACAAACCCAGAGCCAACATCGTTCTCAATGTGAAAAACTGAAACCATTTCCACTAAGATCAGGAACAAGACAATGTTGCCCATTCTCACCACTATTATTCAACATAGTTTTGGAAGTATTAGCCACAGCAATCAGAGAAGAAAAATAAAAAAGGAATCCAAATTAGAAAAGAAGTAAAACTGTCACTCTTTGCAGTTGACATAATACTATACATAGAGAATCCTCAAGATGCTACCAGAAAACTACTAGCACTAATCAATGAATTTGGTAAAGTAGCAGGATACAAAATTAATGCACAGAAATCTCCTGCATTCCTATAGACTAATGATGAAATATCTGAAAGAGAAATTAAGGAAACACTCCCATTTACCAATGCAATAAAAAGAATAAAATACCTAGGAATAAACCTACCTAAGGAGACAAATTTTTTCTGTATGCAGAAAACTATAAGACACTGATGAAAGAAATTAAAGATGATACAAACAGATGGAGAGATATACCATGTTCTTCGATTGGAAAAATCAACATTGTGTAAATGACTATACTACCAAAAGCAATCTACAGATTCAATGCAATCCCTGTCAAACTACCAATGGCATTGTTCACAGAACTAGAACAAAAAATTTCACAATTTGTATGGAAGCACAAAAGAAATCTTGAGAAAGAAAAACAGAGCTGGAGGAATCAGGCTCTCTGACTTCAGACTATACTACAAATCTACAGTGATCAAGACAGTATGGTACTGGCACGAAGACAGAAATATAGATCAATGGAATAGGATAGAAGCCCAGAGATAAACCCACACACATATGGTCACCTTATCTTTGATAAAGGAGGCAAGAAAAACAATGGAGAAAAGACAGCCTCTTCAATAAGTGGTGCAAGGATAACTGGACAGCTACATGTAAAAGAATGAAATTAGAACACTCCCTCACACCATATACAAAAATAAACTCAAAATGTATTAAAGACCTAAAGGTAAGGCTACACACTGTAAAACTTTTAGAGGAAAACATAGGCAGAACACTCTATGACATAAATCACAGCAAGATCCTTTTTGAGCCACCTCCTAGTGAAATGGAAATAAAAACAAAAATAAACAAATGGGACCTAATGAAAGTTAAAAGCTTTTGCACAGCAAAGGAAACCATAAACAAGATGAAAAGACAACCCTCAGAGTTAAAAAAAATATTTGCAAACAAAGCATCTAACAAAGGATTAATCTCCAAAATATACAAGCAGCTTATGCAGCTCAGTATCAAAAAAACAAAAAACCCAATCCAAAAATGGGTGCAAGACCTAAATAGACATTTCTCCAAAGAAGATATACAGATGGCCAACAAACACATGAAAGGATGTTCAACATCACTAATCATTAGAGAAATGCAAATCAAAACTACAATGGGGTATCACCTCACACCAGTCAGAGTGGCCATCATCAAAAAATCTACAAGCAATAAATGCTGGAGAGGGTGTGGAGAAAAGGGAACCCTCTTGTACTGTTGGTGGGAATGTAAATTGATACAGCCACTGTGGAGAACATTATGGAGGTTCCTTAAAAAACTAAAAATAGAACTACCATATGACCCAGCAATTCCACTACTGGGTATATCCCCTGAGAAAACCATAATTCAAAAAGAGTCATGTACCACAATCTTCATTGCAGCTCTATGTACAATAGCCAGGACATGGAAGCAACCTAAGTGCCCATCGGCAGATGAATGGATAAAGAAGATCCATTGTATATATTTGTGGCACATATATACAATGGAATATTACTCAGCCATAAAAAGAATCGAAATTGAGTTATTTGCAGTGAGGTGGATGGACCTAGAGTCTGTCATACAGAGTGAAGTAAGTCAGAAAGAGAAAAACAAATACCGTATGCTAACACATATATATGGAATCTAAAAAAAAAAAAAATGGTTCTGGAAAACGTAGGGGCAGGACAGGAATAAAGACGCAGACGTAGAGAATGGACTTGAGGACATGGGGAGGGGGAAGGGTAAGCTGGGACAAAGTGAGAGTGTGGCATGGACATATATACACTGCTAAATGTAAAATAGATAGCTAGTGGGAAGCAGCCACATAGCACAGGCAGATCAGCTTGGTGCTTTGTGACCATCTAGAGGGGTGGGATAGGGAGGGTGGGAAGGAGATGCAAGAGGGAGGGGATATGGGGATATATGTGTATATATAGCTGATTCACTTTGTGATACAGCAGAAACTAACACACCATTGTAAAGCAATTATACCCCAATAAAGATGTTAAAAATATATAAATAAACAAATAAAAGAATGCTTTCTAAGAGAGATGGTAGCATCTTTGGCTACCATGTTGTAGGAACTGTGGAGCATAATCTAATCATGTTACTCTTGGGACACAGTCCTCTATGGGTCTCTCGTGGTCTCACATGTCTTCCTGAGTATGCCAAGAATATGAGGCCATGACTGCTTTTTACCTGAGCCATTTTTCAGAGTTGTGTTTTCGGCAAGCAACCCTGAGGAATGAGCTAAGATCTACCTCTAGAACGAAGAGGAGGCTTGCTTATTGCTGGCTGTAAAAGCAGTGCATCCCCCAAGCTCAGTGTTCCTCCGCTGCAGTGCAAACCCACTACATGTGCAACATCTGGACCCCTCTGCATTGGCCTCAAGGACTTGGGGAAAAAGGTAGCTGATCTAAATACTGATGTCCATGCTGCTCGCTGTGCTGTGACTAATGAAGTCTTTAGTCTCTGACCCAGGGGGTCTCATATCTTCTGCCAGCAATAGATTAACTCATTAACTTATGAGTGGGGTCAAATCAACCCTCAGAGAAAACAATAATTACATGTTAGTTAAACGATGACAGTTGAGCAGCAAGGACATTTAGACTCCAAGAAGGAAGGCATCTTGCTTAACTTTACACAGCTGATGATGGCAGAGCTAGAAATCAAACCTGAGTCTATCGGATTCCAAACCCCATATATTTTATTGGTTGCTTTCACCATATCAGACACCATACTGAATCCTCTAGTCAGTAGAAACCATTTCGTATGAAATTAACTGAGAACTTCAAATGGATTCTTCATTAAGAAAAATAGCTGATCTTACTTAGATGTTAAGTCTGAAGTGACTTTCCCTGGAAAAGCTTACCAAATGTTACCTCTTTGGAGGGTTCGTCTACCAAGCTACACCACTGGTTTATTTAGATTAAATGAAAGCATTTAAGTCTGGTTGTTGTGGTGTTTTTTTGGTTTTAAAAAGAATTTTTTATCCAGCAGGCTCCAGTTCATAAATATTATGAATATTCCTGCAAATGAAATAAACACAGTAGGAATCATTCTAATACCCATGTTGGCAGAAGTTATAAGCTTTCCACACTGGAGTGAAAAAAAGGTCATGAGTAACCCTAGTGACATGTGTCACTGCTATGCTGGGGCAAGAGATCTCTTTTGGGGGGTTTTGGGGGGGGAGTTAATTAATTAATTAATTTATGGCTGCATTGGGTCTTAGTTGCTGTGCTCAGGCTTTTCTCTAGTTGCGGCGAGTGGGGGCTACTCTTTGTTGCAGTGCGCGGGCTTCTCATTGCAGTGGCTTCTCTTGTTGTGGAGCATGAGCTCTAGGTGCACGGGCTTCAGTAGTTGTGGCATGCAAGCTCAGTAGTTGTGGCGCCCGGGCTTAGTTGCTCTGCGGCATGTGGGATCTTCCCAGACCAGGGCTCAAACCCATGTCCCCTGCATTGGCAGGTGGATTCTCAACCACTGCGCCACCAGGGAAGCCCCAAGAGACCTGTTTTTAAGACTTTTTTTTTTAAAGCAGATTTAGGCTCCCAGAAACATTGAGAGGAAGGAACAGAGATTTCTCACATCCCCCTGCCCCTACACATGCATAGCCTCCCCCTTTAACAACATCCCTTACCAAAGTAGTACATTTGTCACAACTGATGAACCTACAATGACATGTCATTATCACCCAAAGTCCATAGTTTATATTAGTGTTTGCTTCAAGAGACTTTTTATTGATTAAAAACAGAATATCGCTTATTGACAGAAAATCCTTATGTTGCTAGAACAGCCAGTGAGCTTGCTAAAAGTACTCTCTGCAGTGTCTGGTATCTAGGAAACATTCAGTAATTGGTAGATATTGTGATTAGATGCTTGGTAAATGCCTTCTCAGTGAATGACAGTTATTTCTTCATCCCTTCATGTGTTCCATAAGTGCACTGGTGATACAGCAGTGAACAAGACAAATGTTCCTGCCCTCATGGAGCTTATGTTCTAGAGCAGGGGTCCCCAGCCCCCAGACCACAGACCGGTAGCAGTCCGTGGCCTGTTAGGAACCAGGCCACACAGCCAAAGGTGAGTGGCAGGTGAGCGAGCGAAGCTTCATCTGTATTTACAGCCGCTCCCCATCGCTCGCATTACTGCCTGAGCTCTGCCTCCTGTCAGATCAGCGGTGGCATTAGATTCTCATAGGAGCACGAACCCTACTTGAACTGCGCATGCGAGGGATCTAGGTTGCACACTCCTTATGAGAATCTAATGCCTGATGGTGATCTGAGGTGGAGCTGAGACGGTGATGCTAGCGGCTGCAAATACAGATTATCGTGAGCAGAGAGGTTTGACTGCACAGAGACCATAGTAAGTCAGTTGCTTGCAGACTCATATCAAAACCCTATCAGTGAGTGGCAAGTGAAAACAAGCTCAGGACTCCCACTGATTCTGTATTATGGTGAGTTGTATAATTATTTCATTACATATTACAATGTAATAATAGTAGAAATAAAGTGCACAATACATGTAATGTATTTGAATCATCCCGAAACCATCCCCTCCCCACCCCCCCAGTCCATGGAAAAATTGTCTTCCACAAAACCAGTCCCTGGTGCCAAAAAGGTTGGGGACTGCTATTCTAGAGGGGAGACTGATAATGAACAGATACACAAATCTAGAATGTCAGTGATGATAACGGCTCTGAAAAACGTTAAATGGAAAGAAGAGGCTAGAGAGACATAGTGTGGGTGGGGCTCTTTTAGATTATGTGGTCAGGGGAGGTCTTTGCACGGAGATGACATTTGAGTAGAAACCTGAGTAAGATATGGGAGCAACAGCGGGAAGATGTGGGTAATGCTACCTGGATTACGAATAGACGTGAGAGTCACATAAAAAGGTTCCTTCGCAGCCCAGCCTCACTGTGGCCTCCCTGTGGAACTCAACTCACTGGTAGCCTGTGGGTAATCCTTATGCATAGAGACAGCAAACAGAGCCTTTGGCATTGTGAATGGATGACCAGAGGGCTCATCATTTACTGCAGGTGGCCATGATAGAAGTAGAAATTTTTATTTTTATTTAAACTGAACAAACATTGGTGTTTCTCACAGGCCAGGCTCTGATCCCAGAGGCTGAGTGTGATTGTGCTTGGTGGTGTGACTGAGCTGTGTTTTGTTCTCAGGATTGTGGGGAGAGCAGTGTGAATGGGGATAAGGAGAAATAAAAATCATGGCTTCTGTTTCCAGTGGAGCCAATCAGATGGATAAGATGCCAGACCATGGGAAGCAGGGAAACAACGAGGAAAGGGAAAGAGAGTTGTTCTGGTTATGGGCTGTTTATGGACCTGGTGTCCAGGTTGGTCTCAATGGGCATTTTCGTGGACATTTGGTATTGGTCCAAGACAGGGGTCGGAGACACCAGCCTCTTTCTCTCAGCTTTTGGCTTAAAAGGACTTAAAGAAGAAGAATAGATTCTCTTCCCTTCTTAGCTAAAGTTGGGCATAAAGGTGGGAGGATTAAAGAGACTTTTTGAAGACGTGGGTCTTCTCATTGAGTTGAATAACATAAATTTTATTGTCATTTTTTCTTCCTCCCCAGAAAAAGAAAAAAAGATTTACTTCCATTGCAAATATTTAAGCATTTGTAGGGTTCACTTTCACAAAAGAGTTAAAACGTGGGAAAACCAAACATTCCCCCCTTCACTGCTTTCATTTTGGCTTTTGCTTAATTTTGTAACATTAATTCTTTGATCCTTCCAACCATAAATCATTTAAGTGACTTTGATTAAATAACTGCTTAACTTCCAAAATTCTTTGGATAATGACTATGTTTCTTGTCATATTCCGTACAATTATAATGAGGTTTTCCATAGCAGGTTCAAATGCCAACGCACCTGGACTCCTCCTGGCGTGCCATGATTTAAGACAAGTTATTTCATCTCTCAAAGCTTAGCTGTAGCATTGGTAAGAAAAGTTTGGTATTTAATATACATCCCCCCATGGAGAAGGTGTCGGAAATTTTATTCAGTTAGTGTTTATAAAGGATCTTTATTGGAGACCCCAGGGAGGGTGATGCTTTAATATGCAATAGGAAATCTGCTCTTTGGACCATCTAACCGATGTTATATAACGACTTGTGTTTTGGCTCCACATTTCCTACTGAGACTTTCTTCTGGCTTCTCTGGAGACTGAGTTTTGCTGTTTTCCCAGTGGCTAAGAAATCAGGGGTGTGGCTGCAAGTTGAACACATGCCCAGCATGGTCTTCCTTTGGTGTGGACGTCCCGATTGTGTCTGCATAGGATCAGCAGCCAGTGTCTCTAGAGGGTATATGCAGATCTGTGAAATGCAGGACCCCTAGCTCAGCTCACAAGGTTTTATCCAAAATTCTAGCAAATTACTCTTAATTTTGCTCACCTTACAGCTTTATGAGCAATACCGGTTGACTCCCACTGACATTTATGAGTTGCTGTGTTACAAAGGTTGAGCCATTTCAGTCTGTTGAGGTTTTCCTGTGACCCCTACGTTTACCGTAACTATTAAAGATGACAGTAAAACGTATATAATGGACATGGTTCAAATATTTCCCACTGCTTCTGCAATGATTATTTCTCTCCAAGAACAGGAGACTAGTGAAATGTGGGCTTAAGGAGAGACAGCAACAAAAACCATGGGTTTTCAAGTTTAAGCTAATATTTAACATAGGATAAAGACTACTGGTAAATATTGATTTATCTTCCCTCCTATTCCCCTAGGGGCTTAATCTCACAGTACAGAACATTAAACAATTGTTTATTATTCCAGCAGTATTATAAAAATGATATTGGAATTCTTTTCCTTCTTTCTTTCATTCCTTTTTTTTTTAAGAAATAAAAAGCATCCAGTATCCCTGAAGGGCAGAGCAACCGCATATGAGACAAACGACACACCCATATAGGAATAGGCCTCGCTGGGCTCTGTCCTTCACAGGCCTCTGCTTTTCTTCCTGGCCTGGATTCTTACCTGCAACAATACTTGAAAGAGTTCTTTTAACTCTAGGCTTTAAAGAGAGCAGAAAGGATTGGTGGTAAATGATTGACCCCCCGGGAGCCAGCTGAGTCATCCAGAGCAGCGCTGTCTGATAGGAACGCTTGGAGATGATGGATATGTTCTGTATCTGTCATCACTGTGTGGTTACCATGGACCACACGTGGCTACTGAACCCTTGAAATGGGGCTGGTGCAACTGAGGAACTGAATTTTCAATTTTGTTTCTTTTTGAATTTAAGTAGGCACATGTGGCTAGTGACTACCACATTAAACAGCACAGATTTATAGGTTCTCAAGAGGTAACTTAATAGTACATATACTCCCACATACGTACAATAAAAATGGAACTGAAATGCAGGAGTGGTTCAGATGTTACCTTGAACCCCACTTCCCCTGGAGAATGGCACATCCTGGGACAGTCTGGCCCTCCCTGTGCGGTTGAACTTTGTCCCTGCCTCTCTTCTGTATTCCACCTTGCCTGCTCTGTTTTGAATATTTAACAACTTGATTGAGATGTAAGTCACGTACCATATAACTCATGTTTTGAAGGTGTACAGTTCAGTAGTTTGTCCTATATTCACGAGGCTGTGCAACCATCACCCCTATCAATTTCATAACATTTTCATTACCCCAAATAGAAAGCCTGTACCCATTAGCAATCACTCCCCACTTCTTCCCAAACTCTCACCCCCCAAGCCCTGGCAACCACCCATCTACTTTCTGTCTCTATAGATTTTCCTACTTTGGACATTTCCTATAGATAGCATACAATATATGCTCTTTTTTGTCTGGCTTCTTTCACCTAGCATAATGTTTCCAAAGTTCATCCATGTTGTAGCATGTGTCAGTACTTCATCCCTTTTTGTTGCTGAATAATATTCCATTGTGTGGATGTGCCAATTTGTTTATCCATTCACCAGTTGATGGCCATTGGGTTGTTTTTGCTTTTTGGTCATTATGAACACAGGTACTATGAATATTCGGGTGGACGTTTTTGTGTGAATGTATGTTTTCATCCCTCTTAGGTATATACCCACGAATGAAATTGCTGGTTTCACATGGTAACTCTATGTTTAGCCTTTCGTGGAACTGTCGGACTGTTTTCCAAAACAAGCGCACCATTTAACATTCCCATCAGCAATGTGTGAGGGTTCCAGTTTCTCTACATCCTTGCCAACACTTGCTATTATCTGTCTTCTTTATTATAGCCATCCTAGAAGGTGTGTGAAGGTATCTCATTGGAGTTTTATTTGCATTTCCTGATAGTCAGCAACTCTTTGCCCCCGTCCATTCACAATTATGTAGGTCCTTGCCACAGGTAGGTTTGCCCCAAGAGTGCAGGTTTGTAAGAAAAGAGCAAGTTCCATTGGTGTTGCTTTGGAAATAACAGAAGTTACTTCTGTGGCACAGTTACAGACTGAAACCAGGGGTAATCGTGTTCAACTGTTTCATGCCCAACTAGATGTTGAATATATTTATACTTTTTTGGGGTCAGATTCCTACACAGGACTTCTTCCCCTCAAAACAGTCTCTGTAAGTAAAAGTGGCTTGAGCCAATCCTAGGGGAATGTTTTTTAAAATTTCCTATTACAAAAGAATTTCCCCATAAGTCCTTTCTCAAACAGGCACAGAATATTCTAAGATCACCTTCAAACTGTCATGGTTTAAATGATGCAGAGCAAGAAACAAAATGCTGACACAGACTGGAAATGGAAAGATAGAAGTCCAGGTGTGGAAGGCCTTGACAGGCAGGGTGAATGGTCCGCCTGCAGAAGCCACACTGCCCTCTGCTGCCTTGCATTCAGGGTGTCATGCATCCATTTCTTTACCAAGTATTGAGTGCTTCCATGTGCCAGACACAGCTCTCGGGAAGAAACAGTGAGCAGAACGGGCCTGGTCTTTGTTTTCACGAGGTCAGGCTGATATTAGTCAAACAGTCAAACCAGCCAGAGTTAGGAAGGCACAGTACAGGGCACTCTGTGACTGAGGCCATCTATGGCTTGCTTGTTTGATTTCTTTCCATGCTCTCAGATAGTACCTCAGTGGGAGATTCGCCATCCGGGCGTGACTTACCTAGGTGTCGTTTCTTTTTTTTATGGTTAAGTAGTCGATACTTTATTTCTTTCCTTTCACTTTCTCTCTCTCTTTTTAAAACATTCTTTTTAGCTAATGTAATTTCTATAACTGAGTTTTTTAGCATCTTGGGAGGTTAAAAGTTTGAAGAAATAAGTTTCTGTTGATACTCTTCCCTGTCTTTCTGTCATATTTCTACTTACCCTTCAATGCACTGCTTGAATACTACTTTTCTGTGAAATATCACCATCACTGTCAGTCCAGATGGCCTCCAGGGATAAGTATTCCATTTCTCCCCTGAACTTCTGTAGCACCTTGTACCTGCATTATAACGCTTGCCATGTTGTAGAAGGAAAGTTCTTTACCTGTTGGCTTTCCTCACCACTCGGTGAGCATCTCAGAGTAAGGTTTTGTGTATGAGTCTTGTTTATATTTTCAGCTACAAGCACAGCAACTCACATCTAGCAGGTGATCTGTAAATGCTGAATAATGAATGAATGAATGAACAAACATACAGAAGAGTCAAAAAATCACATGAACCCGGATTCTTTCTTCTAGCTAGGAATAATCTGTCACTGAAACAGCAAAGAATTGTCAACTCTTGTGATCCCTGCTTATTATTTTCTATTGATAATTTAATTTAATAGGGAAAAATATAAGTACAGTTTCATATTGGAAAATTTATTTTTAAAACAACAGAAACTGGATGGGGAAAGATGATAAGGAGTCAGCTGTTGAAGACTTTTAATGCTAAAGCAAATTTATTCTGGGAAACAGAATCCACCTCTTACCACACAGAGCATCCTGACAGTATTATTTCTTGGGTAAGGAATGAGGAACCAAGTCTAGCAGACCATGGACACACCCAGATATGCAGGGAATAAAGTAAGCTGGACCCGGGACAGAACCGAGGGCCTGAAGTCACATAAACAAACCAGAGTACAAGCACCTTTTGACCCTTGGAATAAAAGCAAGACCACGAGTCAGAGCCTGGAGGGCAGGCAGGAAGCTGGGCTAAGGACAGGATTCAGGAAAAGCAACAAGTCACACAAGAAAATAAAAACATAAATCTTAGTTGCAGGAAGCTCAAAACCCAGTATTTCAGGAAAAAGAAAGGCAGTTAGAGATCAGAGCAAATAAATTGATCCAAAATCTAAGCAGAGTCTAGGGAATAATAATGGTGACACAAGCTGATGGAGAAGCAGTGTGAAGGAAGACAGAGAATCAAGAGGATCGGGGGTAAAGTATACATCCTTCCAACACTGCCAGAGGCTTCCCAAGGTAGTGAGGCAGAGCTAAGAGCTTCCTGCCATCTCTGTACATGAGGATGTACCATCCTCGCAACGCTTTTAGCTCCAGCTATCCTGTTCCTTACAAAGAGAAGAATTGTGACTTCCATTAAGAAAAGCTATCCACCAGGCTTCCCTGGTGGCGCAGTGGTTGAGAGTCCGCCTGCCAATGCGGAGGACGCGGGTTCGTGCCCCCGCCCGGGGGGATCCCACATGCCGCGGAGCAGCTCGGCCCGTGAGCCATGGCCACTGAGCCTGCGCATCCGGAGCCTGTGCTCCGCGGCGGGAGAGGCCATAGCAGTGAGAGTCCCGCGTACCGCAAAAAAAAAAAAAAAAAAAAAAGAAAGGCTACCCTTAATTATAGACTGTCACAGCATTGTCTAATTTGCTCTTAACCTTGAATGTCTGAGGTAGGTAGGAACGTACTTTTAAAACCATTTTACGTGACCATGGCCTTGTATCCAGAATACATAAAGAACTCAATCCTAATAAGACTAACAACCTATTAAAATGGGCAAAAGGCTTAAACTGACACTTAGCAAAAGATGATACATGAATGGCCAATAATTACATGAAGACGCTCAACATTTTTAGTTGTTAGGAACATGCAGGTTAAATCTCCCATGCACCACCAGGAATACCACTTCACTGGCAGTACCTCGTATTGGTGAGAATGAAAGACGAATCTTCATCCGTTGCTGAGGGGCGCAACCACTTGGGAGAACTGATCCAGCAATTCCATGCCTAGGTATTTACCAAAGAGAAATCAAAATGTGTGTACACACAAACACACACACACACACACACACACACACACACACACACCTGCACACACATAGGAGTTGAATAGGAGTGTTAATATCACCTCTATTCATAACAGCCCCAAACTGGAAACAACCCAAACATCCATCAGTAAGTGAATGGATAAACAAATTGAGGGATGTTCATGCAATGGATATATTCAACAACAAAAAGAAACAAACTACTGATGCTCACAACCACATGGACATATTTCAGAAACATTACATTGATCAAAAGAAATCAGACACAATCTGCAAGATTCCATTCTATGTGGTTCTAGGACATGTGGGACTAGGCTGTGGTAATGGAAATCTGAAAGTAGATGCTTCAGTTTAGAGGCGGGGCAGGGAGGAATTTTCAGGGGTAATGGAAATGTTCTATATTTTGATTCAAGTGGTGGATACACGAGTGTAAATATCTGTACTATTTGTAAACGTTTGTCAAAACTCAGTGAACTGTACATCTAAGAGACGTGCATTTTGTAATGCGTAAATTGTACCTTTACAAAAGAGGAAAGTCGGGTTCGAGAGAAGATACTTGCTTAAGGTGGGGCAGCAAATAAATGGCAGAGTCAATACTTGAACTCAGGCTAACTGATGTCAGAGTGAGGGCCCCTTTGGCTACATCATTCTCTCAGCCTAGAAGGAAGGTGAGGAAGAGCAGAAGGGAGGCTCCCTTGTACCAGGGGAAGGAAGAACAGTAGTCACAGAGGTCACATTTCTGTCTTAGGCATAAGGCTCATAGTGGTGCCTGTGATGGAAAGAGCCAATTCCATCCGGCCACCTGCGAGTAATTAGGAGGGCTTGAAAGACATTGGCGCAGAGATAAGCATCATCATCTGATTCATGGAACCTGCCAGTAGAGAAAGTATTAAGGTTATTCTTTTGCTGGTATCCACCTTCAGTAGTAAATAATAAATGTGTTTCATTTTTAAGACCTTTCTAAAGCTCTTCATGAATTAATACATTTCCATTGCAAAAAGTAGAAAAATAGAAAAAATTAAAACTTCCTAGGGCCTATTGTCCAATGTTAGTCTCAGATATGTTTTTATTGTTCGCTAATAAATAAAAAGACTTCAGCTTAACAAAAACAGGATGATACTAAATGTGCTGTTTTACAATGTGCTTTTTAAACAACATATCATGAACATTTCTCTCTGTTAGAGGATATAAATAGATATCCTTTCTATTGAATACATAACATTCCATGGATGGCTACATCCCAATTTGTTTAACCAAGCCTTGCTGTTACATATTCAAGTTGTTTCCAGTTTTCTGCTGCTACCTACTAACCTCCTGCAAGAGAAAATCTTGTAAGTGATGTTGGCTCACTTTCTTAGTTATTTCTTCAGGGAAAGTTCCTAGAAGTGGAACTTCTGGGACAAAATTGAGGTTTGGACATCTTTAAGACATTTAATTCATATTGTCCTTTTTTACTTTTATTTTTTTGGCTGCGTTGGGTCTTCACTGCACGTGGGCTTTCTCTAGTTGCAGCGAGCGGAGGCTACTCTTTGTTGCAGTGGGCGGGCTTCTGACTGCAGTGGCTCCTCTTGTTGCGGAGCACAGGCTCGAGGCACTCAGGCTTCAGTAGTTGTAGCACATGGGCTTAGTAGTTGTGGCTTGTGGGCTCTAGAGCGCAGGCTCAGTAGTTGTGGCACCGGGGCTCAGTAGCTGTGGCTCACAGGCTCTAGAGCGCAGGCTCAGTAGTTGTGGTGCACGGGCTTAGTTGCTCTGCGGCATGTGGGATCTTCCCGGACCAGGGATGGAACCTGCGTCCCCTGCATTGGCAGGTGGATTCTTAACCACTGTGCCACCAGGGATGTCCCCATTTTTTCTTCTTAGAATTCACCAGCAATGAATGAATGAGTCACCTTGTGTCACCCTAATGCATAGACTGTAACTTTGGTCCCCACCTTAGGTACCACCTCTTCATGGGTTAGAAATTAACCTTTGATGTTGTCTAGCTCCATCTCCCAAGCAATGCCTGAATCCTCTTTTGGATTCCTCTAGTTTGAAATGAAAAATATTTCTTTTAAAATGTTAATTTGAGAATATGATTGGTATTTCAACGTAGTAGAAAAATTGGGAGAGTTAGAAGGAGAAGTGATCCTGGGGTCAGAGTACCTTGGTTTCAGGGCTGGCTGTATCTTCATCTGTGGCTGTGTGTTACATCTGGCACATCACTTGCCTACTCTGCCTGGGCCTCAGTGGCCCCATCTCTAAGATACAGGGTTGAGGAGGATCCCATCTTTACTTTGCCTTCAGTTATGACATTCTGTAAATCTTTGCCGATTTAAAGCATTCCTCTCTAAGGTTGGGCTTGTAAATTGCGAGTGTCAGGCCTTTAAAATGCAGCTAGTGTGGGAAAGGAAAAACCCCAGCAGCTAGTTTGCTGCTGGATCAGAATTCTGTGTTCTTTGTGAAGTAATAAATTGTGTCTTGGCTCCCGGATTATTCCGGGTTGCCTTGGGTTTTGCGGAAGTGGCTTTTTCAGGAATTGTTCCCATTGCCGGAAAGTGGGTGTTAATTTGTGCCTTGGCTGTTTTTCAGGGCACAGTCTGGCAAAATCCCGGCAGCTTTTTCAGAGGATCAGCAGATGCCATGACCTGGTTGTTGCTCTTCCGGCAGGATGACACACACTCTACATGAATAACCCAAAACAGACACATATAAGAGACCTAGGCTTTATCATGGACCACTTATCCTGGCCTCTGAAGTGTTTTCTAGACCCAGTGGAAACACTCTGATCAACATACCACAGGAAGCAGGGTAGCCAAAAGCATAGTATTGGTCAGTATTCCTTAATAAAGATCTCCATCTGTGATCCATGAAATGGGGTCCAGGCGGTCTCCTGGAAGAGGAGATGAAGCTAGGGATAGTGAGGAAGGAATAACATTGAGTAACATTTGTATTTGGTGCTCTACAGTTTGCAGCCTATGCGGACCTACTGTATTTTTTTAATGAAAATTTATTTTTTAATAGACCTCTAAAAAATAGTCTTATTGAGATATAATTCGTATACCATACAATCCGCCCAATAAAAGTATACAATTCAGTGCTTTTTAGTGTATTCACAGATCTGTATAACCACAGTCAATTTAAAAAAAAATTTTCATCACCTCAAAAAAACCTTCTATACCCTTAGCTGTCATCTCCTTATCCTACCCATCTCCCAGCCCTAAGCAACCACAAATCTATTTTCTTTATAGATTTCCGTTCCCTGGGAATGGAATCATATAATATGTGGTATTTTTTTAACATCTTTATTGGTGTATAATTGCTTTACAATGTTGTATTAGTTTCTGCTGTATAACAGAGTGAATCAGCTATATTTATACATATATCCCCATATCCCCTTCCTCTTGTGCCTCTCTCCCACCCTCCCTATCCCACCTCTCTAGGTGGTCACAAAGCACCGAGCTGATCTCCCTGTGCTATGTGGCTGCTTCCCACTAGCTATCTATTTTACATTTGGTAGCGTATATATGTCAAGGCTACTCTCTCACTTTGTCCCACCTTATCCTTACCTCTCCCCATGTCCTCAAGTCTATTCTCTACGTCTGCGTCTTTATACCTGTCCTGCCCCTAGGTTCATCAGAACCATTTTTTTTAGATTCCATATATGTGTGTTAGCATAGGGTATTTGCTTTTCTCTTTCTGACTTCACACTGATGAAAGAAATTAAAGATGATACAAACAGATGGAGAGATATACCATGTTCTTGGATTGGAAAAATCAACATTGTGAAAATGACTATACTACCCAAAGCAACCTACAGATTCAATGCAGTCCCTATCAAACTACCAATGGCATTGTTCACAGAACTAGAACAAAAACTTTCACAATTTCTGTGGAAACACAAAAGACCCTGAATAGCCAAAGCAATCTTGAGAAAGAAAAACAGAGCTGGAGGAATCAGGCTCCCTGACTTCAGACTATACTACAAAGCTACAGTAATCAAGACAGTGTGGTACTGGCACAAAGACAGAAATATAGATCAATGGAACAAGATAGAAGCCCAGAGATAAGCCCACGCACATATGGTCACCTTATCTTTGATAAAGGAGGCAAGAAAAACAATGGAGAAAAGACAGGCTGTTCAATAAGTGGTGCTGGGAAAACTGGACAGCTACATGTAAAAGAATGAAATTAGAACACTCCCTAGCACCATATACAAAAATAAACTCAAAATGGATTAAAGACCTAAAGGTAAGGCTAGACACTGTAAAACTCTTAGAGGAAAACATAGGCAGAACACTCTATGACATCAATCACAGCAAGATCCTTTTTGAGCCACCTCCTAGAGAAATGGAAATAAAAACAAAAATAAACAAATGGGACCTAATGAAACTTAAAAGCTTTTGCACAGCAAAGGAAACCATAAACAAGATGAAAAGACAACCCTCAGAATGGGAGAAGATATTTGCAAACGAAGCAACTAACAAAGGATTAATCTCCAAAATATACAAGCAGCTCATGCAGCTCAATATCAAAAAAACAAACAACCCAATCCAAAAATGGGTGCAAGACCTAAATAGACATTTCTCCAAAGAAGATATACAGATGGCCAACAAACACATGAAAGGATGCTTAACATCACTAATCATTAGAGAAATGCAAATCAAAACCACAATGAGGTATCACCTCACACTAGTCAGAGTGGCCGTCATCAAAAAATCTACAAACAATAAATGCTGGAGAGGGTGTGGAGAAAAGGGAACCCTCTTGTACTGTTGGCGGGAATGTAAATTGATACAGCCACTATGGAGGACATTATGGATGTTCCTTAAAAAACTAAAAGTAGAATTACCATACGACCCAGCAATCCCACTACTGGGCATATACCCTGAGAAAACCGTAATTCAAAAAGAGACATGTACCACAGTGTTCCCTGCAGCGCTATTTACAATAGCCAGGACATGGAAGCAACCTAAGTGTCCATCGACAGATATATATGTGTGGCACATATATACAATGGAACATTACTCAGCCATAAAAAGGAATGAAACTGAGTTATTTGTAGTGAGGTGGATTGACCTAGAGTCTGACCTACCTTACTTATTCCACACGGCATCTCTGGTATCCCTTCATTGTCATTTTGCCCTGATTTACCCAGAAAGCAAATGCAAGAGCTGGCGTAGTGGTAGCCAGTGGCACAATTGCTTCTACAAGCAGAGAGCTTGGCTTGAAGTCCCCCAAGTCTCTGCTTTCTTGGCAGATTTTTGAGGTCACACTCCTTCCTCTTCTATCTTACTCTTCTATGGCAATAGCTGAAAAACAACTCTTCTTTCTTGCTCTGTGAGTCCACAGGAACAAGTCGAAGTCAACTGCCCATCTTAGTATGATGTGCTTAGAAGACACTGTCTAGTCTAGTATTTCCCAGACTTTAGTCATTTAGCCTTCACGATTTATGCCATGTTCATGTACCTCGTGTACTATTATTTACTTAATACTCGTCTTCAAATAAATATGCTATTTCATTTTTTCTTATTCTAAGCAATACGATATCTGTGAAATCATCAGTTGGACATACCGGCTATAGTTCTCTAATATACCTTAAAAAATTACATAGCTATTAAATATTTTAAATAGTTATTTGTGTATTTCACTTTTACCCCCTTTGTTATACACACCATACTCTGAGAAATTCATTAAAATTAAATAAAATTTAAAATTCAGTTCCTTGGTTGAATTAGCCACATTTTAAATGCACAGTAGCCACTGTGGCTACCATGTTGAACAAGGCAGAGAGCAGCTCTATCATCCCAGAAAGTTGTACTAAATGGCTCTGCTTAAGGTTTGCCCAGGGCATGTTGACTGCTTTCATTGGCTAAAGCTAAACCAGTATAAGGTAAGATTACCAAAAGAATTGTGACTAATGATTACTTTAGAAAATGCTAGCAAAAATGTCCTCTCTCTCAGTCCGTCTCTCTCCCTTCCATGTGTGTCTGAGTGTGTCCTCTGCTTTCCTGCTTCTCCTCCTCTTGCTCCACCTGTGTTTGTCCTAGCTCACTTTCTTTTTTCTTAATTGAAGTCTAGTTAATTTACAATGTTAAGTTAGTTTCGAGTGTACAGCAGAGTGATTCATTTATACACATATATACATTTTCATATTTTTTTCCATTATACGTATTACAAGATATTGAATATAGTTCACTGTGCTATATAGTAAGACCTTGTTGCTTACCTATTTTATATATAGTAGTGTATATATATTAATCCCAAACTCCTAATTTCTCTCTCCCCCACCCCTCCCTGCTATTCTCTTTGGTAACCCTAAGTTTGTTTTCTGTGTCTGTGAGTCTATCTCTGTTTTGTAAATAAGTTCATTTGTATCATTTTTTTAGATTACACATATAAGTGATGTCATTTGATATTTGTCTTTGAGTTACTTTGCCTAATATGATCATCTCTAGGTCCATCCATATTGCTGCAAATGGCATTATTTCATTCTTTTTTAGAGCTGAGTAGTATTCCATCTTCTTTATCCATCTTCTTTTTTTTTTTTTTTTTTTTTTTTGCGGTACATGGGCCTCTCACTATTGTGGCCTCTCCCGTTGCGGAGTGCAGGGTCCGGACGCGCTCAGCAGGCATGGCTTACGGGTCCAGCTGCTCCGCGCCATGTGGGATCTTCCCGGACCGGGGCATGAACCCATGTCCCCTGCATCGGCAGGCGGACTCCCAACCACTGCGCCACCAGGGAAACCCTATCCATCTTCTTTACCCATTCATCTGTCAGTGGACATTTACGTTGCTTCCATGTCTTGACTGTTATAGATAGTGCTGCTGTGAATATTCCTAGCTCACTTTCATTCTTGCCCTTAGTCCTTTCTCTCCCTTTCTGCCTATGTTCCTTTTACCTTCTCACCCCAAAATCTCCCTAATTCAAAATGCGAAGGTATTTGGATTTTGTTTTTTAAATTATTCTTCAACTACAATAATTTCAGGTCAGAGGACATTCTCAGTTGTAACTTGTGTAAGGGATACCTTCTAGCAGAATTCCTTAGGAATGTGGTCAGTGGTACACTGGACATCTCTACTTGGAAGTCCCCCTGACATCTCAAGGTCAGGATGCCTAAGACTGAGCCGTTTCCCACTCAAACCCCTGCCTGCCCCTCGCTGATGTAACCATACCAAACTACTTGCTTTACCTACTGCTCATACAAAGCCACCTTTAAAAGAACAAGAGGATTTTTGATCATGCTTCTCTTCAGGCCCATGGAAGAGAGGCCCAAAGCTCCCTCTTTGGCACTGGTTACCTTTATTGAGCAGGCAAAAAACCAGGAATTGCCTAGAAGACTTGATGCAACTTCTTTTGAAATAAAAAGTGACCCTGCTAGCGCTTAGAAAGCCTCTGGAGGATCCCCAGAGGGAGGAAAGTGCTGTATAGACATATGTATGCTTTGTCTGTTGGCCATGAACGTTGAGGAGTAGAACAGACCAGACCGACCCCTCTCTCCTTATTTTAATTAACCAGAGACCCCAGACAGGAAAGTAGAGGAGAAGTTGGATCCAAGAGCTCTCAGAAGAGCAGGATGCACTAGGGAACATATATGCATTGTTTGCATGAACTAGACCCTTCCTTAGGAGAACAAAGTTGAAAGTTTCCCATGCTCCTTGCAGGAAAATGTGTTCTTTTTTTTGCCATTCTAAATGCATTCAATTAGGCTATGGAAATTTTAGTTCCTCTTGCTAATTTATACAAGGAGTTATGATACCTTGGGATCTTCATCTGTCAGCTTTAAAACCTTAAATATGGCATTGATTAGTCTCAGGAAGGTGATGTGATGATCTGCTCTCTTTCTCAGACAAAGAGAGGCAGTTGCCCAAAATGGGAAGTCCCTACTTGGGTGGGAATGATAGAAACTTCCTTCTGGCTGGGTTCTGTTCTGCTCCGCTCTGAAAAAGCGAAACAGATCCAAGTTTAACTAACCTTAATCTTACTAAGGTTTAGGGTCTGTGTTGTCCTCTGGATAATAATAACTATAACAACTATTTGTTGAGTGCTTGGAATTTTCCCAGCAGTGTGGGAACGCAATCTCATTAATCCTCATCACAACCGTGATGGTGGGGACCACCACTACCATCCCCCCCATACTTTAGTTTGAGGAATTTGAGTTTGGGAGAGGTAAATAATTTGTCAGAGCTCATACAGCCAATACGTGGCAGAGCTCAAATGCAAACGTGGGTCTGTCCAATGCCAGAGCTCTGTTTTCTTTGGACCCTGTAGTTTTGTGTCTGTTTTTTCGTGAAGTGTTTATTGATGGTTACTATGGGCCAGGCACTATTCTAGGCTCAAAGAGAGATCTCTGATCATATGTATCTTATATCCTAGAGAGAAAAGATAGGAAAAGAATAAGTTAAAAAAGAATCTAGATCATTTCAGATGCCGGTAATGCCATAAAAACAATAGATGGAGTAAAGTGATAGTGAATGTGGGACTGCTTATGTTGGGAGCTCTTTGAAGGATTTTCTGAGATGGCCTTTGAACTCAGACCTGAATAATATGAAGGATTATGCAGCTATTGAGGGCAATGGAAACAGCAAGTGCAAAGGCCCGGGGGTGAGAGTGAGTGCCCTGTGTTTCAGGAACAACCAAAAAGCCCATTTTTCTATGTGGCCATTGTGGGTGAGTGATACAAGGTCAGACATGTAGGCAGGTTTTGGGTTTTGTTCCAGGTATAACAGGAAGCCACAGAAGGGTTCTAAGCAGAAGAGGCATCTGATCTGAATTAAGTTTTTGAAAGATCCCTCTGGTTTCTGTGTGGAGAATAGTAGGTACAGGAGCAAGACAGGGAGTAGGGGAAATGGTTAAAAGAACATGAACTTCAGGGGGGCTGGAGGTTTTTGAAGAAGATGCAGCCTTGGCTTTGGAAACCGCCAAAGGGGTGAGGGCAAGAGAGTACATACCATCATCTAGGCCCTGAGATACTCGAGGTGTGAGGAGGGAGCCTCAGGGGCCAGCCAGGTCCAGTTCGTAGGCAAAAGGGAAGGGGACATTTAGAAAAGAAAATGAAGGGAATTCCCTGGCGGTCCAGTGGGTAGGACTCCGCACTTCTGCTGCAGGGGACATGGGTTCAATCCCTGGTTGGGGAACTAAGATCCCGCAAGCCGCACAGAGTGTTCCAAAAAATAAATAAATAAAATTTTTTTAAAAAACGGGAGAAGAAGATGAAGCTATAGGGAGTCTGCTTCAGTGTCAGTGCTGGCAAATCATAGTAATAACAGCTAGTTTTCTTGAGCATGGAGTGTGTGTCTGGGGGTATTCTGAGTGCTTTTCTTGAAATAACTTCTTTAGTCCTCTCAATAACCTATTTTGTGTGTGTGTGTGTGTGTGTGTGGCTGCGTTGGGTCTTTGTTGCCAAGCGCGGGCTTTTCTCTAGTTGCCACGAGCCGGGGCTACTCTTTGTCGCCGTGCTTGGGCTTCTCATTGCGGTGGCTTCTCTTGTTGCAGAGCACGGGCTCTAGGCACGCGGGCTTCAGTAGTTGTGGCACGTGGGCTCAGTAGTTGTAGCGCACGGGCTTAGTTGCTCTGTGGCATGTGGTATCTTCCCGGACCAGGGCTCGAACCCGTGTCCCCTGCATTGGCAGGCGGATTCTTAACCACTCTGCCACCAGAGAAGCCCCCCCCCGATGCTATTATTAGCCCCATTTTACACAGGAAACTGAGACACAGAATAGTTAAGAAACTTGCAGCTACTACGTGATATGAGTACTACTAAGTGGGTTGACAGATTCTTAACTTTAGAAGTCAGAGTGGTAAGGTTTGGGGCTGTCAGAGAGAGTTGGAAAGTGACCTAACTAAGGGCAGGGCAGACTGGTCTGGAGATGAGACCCAGATGACAAAGGGGATCTGGGAGGGAGTGATGAAGGTAAACAAGTTTGTCCCATGATGCCACTCATCCTGACTGACTCTAGAAGGAGGTTCCTGATCAGTGCCAACTGGAAGCGTGGAGCCCTGAGTGATGCTCCTTCGGGCAGCTTCCTGTGGGTTGGGTGAGCCAGGGTCCCCTCCCTGGGAATGCTTTCTTAGGCATCTTGTGGGAGAAGAGCAGTTTCATCTAAACAAGACAGTGTCTTGACTTCTTTTATCCCACTGCTCTTGGGTGGGAGAATGCTCACATTTACACATTTCTGAGATGTTTTACGGTGACTCTCATTTGGAGATAATAATCACTTACTATGATTAATTAGGTACTTACTATGTTTTAAAGTTCTATGCTGAGCACTTGATGTATATTATTCCTTCAGTAAACACAAGAATCTTGTGATATAGCTACTAGCCTTGCTCTCCTTTTTCTGATGGACTAACTGAGCTCTAGATGGGTTACATAACTTGCCCAAAGTCACAGTGAGTGATGGACCTGAGATTTGAATCCTAACGATCTGGTACCAGAGGTTAATCCTCAATCACTCTGGTACAAGTGAGGAACGTATGTCTGCTGGGTTGAGGGGTAGTGCTTCCTGAGAAGTCTTTTAAACCCCCCAAAATGACTGAATGTAGCAAAACAAAGTTGGAAGAGAGGTCTTGGGAGTGAACAGCCAAGGTGTTCCTTGACCACATTGATTTTGAAATGTCGGTAGACCAACTATCAAGATCAGGGAGCAACCTGAAGGTGGTGGACTTGAGGGAAACATGGGTTGGAAGGGGGAAATTTATATGAATAGAGAGAAAAAAATTATTGCTTTACTTACTTGTCTTCCACCACTAAGTATAAAAGTGACACTACTCAAATAGTACTCCCCCCCTTTTTTAAATAAATTTATCTACTTTATTTTTTATTTATTTTTGGCTGCATTGGGTCTTTGTTGCTGCATGCAGGCTTCCTCTAGTTGCAGTGAGCGGGGGCTACTCTTCGTTGCAGTGCGCGGGCTTCTCATTGCAGTGGTTTCTCTTGTTGCGGAGCACGGGCTCTAAGCACACGGGCTTCAGTAGTTGTGGCTCCCAGGCTCTATAGTGCAGGCTCAGTAGTTGTGAGGCTTAGTTGCTCCACGGCATGTGGGATCTTCCCAGACCAAGGCTCAAACCCGTGTCCCCTGCATTGGCAGGTGGATTCTTAACCACTGTGCCACCAGGGAAGCCCTTTTCCCCCCTTTTAATTCCACTAAATGAACACCTAAAAAGCTGTCTACTTCCCCACCCTCCCCACAAGACAAGTAGTGGGATTATGAATACAGTTTGGTAAGGTATTTTAGTTTTCCATGATTTTTTAAAGAAAATAAATACGCAGGTTATTTTAAGAGGAAATCATTTAAATAAATGAAATAAGATTCTTTAGGCATCATATTTAACTGATTCCATTTCATCATTTAAAAAAATATATTTTCTTTGTCTCTCATCTATTCCTATCCAAAGACATGGGTGGATAATCTGATCTCAGTTTTCTTAGGCTCCGTGATCTTGACAAAGTCATTTTTAATCGTATGTCTGACTTTCTCTAACTTGAAAATACCTAGACTCACAGGACGACTGAACTTCTGTGGAAGGGCCATGAGCTTCTCTGCCAAAAGGCCGTGAATAAGGAGATGGCCTCTTAGATAGATCTCAGTCCTTCATCTGTATTCTAAAAGAGTTTATTAACCTGTAAATCAATTTGTTTTCTTTTGATTCACCTGGTGGACAAGCAATCCCAGAATCTTTATTTCCTTTCTGTGTGCCTCCTGGAATATATAATTGAACAACCGTGTATCTCTGAGTGGAACCAAAAGGTTTGAGTGGCAGAGTTTATGGACGCCTCTCTTCAAATGCTATTCAGTGAGAGAGCAGGCATTGTGGTGGTACATCTGAGAGGTAAAAAGAAAGATCTAGTAAGTTCCAAAGCTGGAGATTTCAGAGCCAGCAACTTAATGAGACTCCTGTCTGTAACCTGGAGCAGGGGCAGCCAAGCCTTCAGGAAGGCTTTCTTGCACGGCAGCCTCACCCATGGAAGCACCACCACGCGACGACCACACTTTGTTGTCTGACCACGTGATGGGAACAGAAGCGTCAACACTTTGGGGTACATTGGCTCAGGTTGCTTCATTTTTGGAGATGAGTATAAGGATGTGATGACTATTCATTTCCTATGACTGCTATAACAAATTACCACGCACTTCGTGCCTTAAAACGACAGAAATGTAATCTCTCACAGTTCTGGAGACCAGACATCCAAAATCAAGGTGTCATCAGGGCTGCACCCCTTTTAAAGACTCTAGGGGAAAATTAATCCTCCCCTCTTCCAGCTCCTGGTGATGCCTTGGCTTGCGGCTCCATCACTCCAATCTCTGCCTCTGTTTTCACATGGCCTTCTCCTCCTCTCTCTGCCTCTTTCCTCTGTGTGTCTCTTATAGGACACTTGTCATTGTATTTAGGGCCCACCTGGATCATCTTGAGATCCTTCATTTAATGACATCTGCAAAAACCCTTTTTCCAAATAACGTCATATCAGGGAGGAAAAATATCTTTTCCTTCTAAGTTCTTGGCTGGGATCCCTGTAACAAAAGACAGATTAACAAGAGAGAATCATTCACATTTATTTAATATAATATATTAAATATAAAATAATATAATATATATATTATATATAATATGATATAAATATTAAATATAATATATATATTATTATATATAATATGATATAATAAATATATATTAAATATATTTATTTAATATAAGTTTTACATGACACGGCAGCCTTTAATGAAACGAAGACCCAAAGAGACAGTTAAACCCGAGCGTCTGTATACTAGGTTTAGTGACGAATGGAGAGTTGTGGGGAAATGCGATAGGACAGAAACGGGTCTGAGCTGAGAGTAGGAAATGGTGGGAAACTTAGCAGCCGTGTGCATTTAGATTCTTTCTGGCGTCTCTCCATCTTTAAGATAAAGGTGTATCTTTCCTCCATGTATAAGGAGGGCACCTCTCACATGAGGGTCTTGTGACCTGCCTCAGGGAAGATCAGAGAGTCCTTCCTGCACTTGCCATTTCTCAGATCCCTTTAGCCTAAAATATGCCAAGGTGCTATATTTAGGGGTAGCATGTCCTGAACTGCATTATCTGCAGTCACAGGTTCTGGGGATTAGTACCTGGACATGTCTGTTGGGGAAACACAATTCAACCCATTACACAGACTTTGATGTATTAAGAAGATAGTCTGACAAGGAGAGTAGGATGGTGAGGGTGGGTGAGACACTAGCCTCCCTGGCTGCTCTGGCCTTAGTCCAGGACTGAGGAAATGAGGAACTGGACGGGGGAGGGAGCATGGGAGTAAAGCAGAGGAGGTGGAATCAGGAGACATTTGATGAAAGAATTAGCCAGGACTAGATCACTGCATGTGTGGTGAATAAGGGAAAGCTTTAATTTGGCACTAAAGCATGTTTCCCAAAAACGTGCGCTGTAGACTGTACTGGGTCTTGGAATGTCAGTAGGTATTATGTGCGGGAAGTGGTTCTATAGACAGACGCCTCTGGGAAACACTGGATCAAACAGGGTTGAACCGGCTTCTCTGCAGTGCTTCTCTAAGCCTTTGGCGTGCTTATGTGCACTGTGGTTCCCTACAGGGAGCTTCTGGGGGACAGCCTTTCCCAAACTTATGAACTGTGGACCTGTTTTACCTAGATTATCTTGAAGAACAAATGATCCACACACCTCTAGAAAGTATTGCTCTTAGGCTCCTCATCCACTGAGACAGGGATGAGGGAGAAAAGAAAATGTGAAGGTTAGGAGGATGGAATTCTTTCTATAAGAATAGCCACAGAGACTGACAGCAGTTGGCGAAGCCACTTGAAAGCTTGCACAACCCTCTTTGACTTGAATAGTCTGTGGGACTATCCTGTGGTTTGGGTTCTTCTTTCTCTGGTACTTTCTTCTCCATAGAAGAAGCTTTCGCTTTAAGAGGAGGTGTGGCACATCAGTTTCAACCATTGTGACAACACTGATCCATTGGATGGCAATGCTCATGCTGCCTGGAGTAGGATGCCTGGAAGAGTGCTGCAAATGATTAGTGATGTCTGCCATGAGCACAGGAGGAGGGTGGGGATGAGATTTGAGCCCCTCTTGCTTTATACCCTGAAGAACTGCCTTTCCCACCCTGCCCCACCCTCCCTCTCCATGCGTGAAAGGGGCCATCCAAGAGCGCAACTGAAGCTCCCACCACCACAGTAATCCTGGACCCTCCTATCTTTAGCACTCCCTGCCCCATGTAGAGAAGAATGGTTGGTACCAATGACAGAAATATAGACATCAATTTTGCAATGAATAGTAAAAAAAAAAAAAAAAAGTGAATGTTTACTGAGCTCTTCATATGCATCAGACACCACATTAAGTGTTTTACATGCAATATCTCATTTCATTCTCACGACAGCCCTAAGGGACAGGTAACATCAATGATCAGATTTTATATATGGGAACACGAGGCACATAGAAATTAAGTTACTTGCCCAAGGACGCATAGCTGGTGTGTCGTACAGCCAGAATTTGACTCCAAGCAGTCTAATGTTAAAACTAACGTTCATAACCACTAGATTTGAATTTAATTGTAGATGTTTTAGAGTTCAAATGTTGGTAAGACTTGCAGATGGAAATATGCAGAAGGCAGTGGAGGATATAGAATTGGATAAAGTCAGGCCTGGGCTTAGAGCCATCCGGGCAGATGGTGGTTGAAAATTGCCCATGGATACATTTATTCAAACTATGAGGTCAAGAGTTGGTTGTAAGATTTACAATGCAGAAGGGACTCCATGCAAAGATTTTATGTATTAAAATGTTTTTAATTTTCCCAAGCAATGAGTTAGAAATAACTGGCTACTGTTATCACAATCCATGGACAGAACGTTCCAACTGTGAGGAAACAGGACCCAGACACAGAAGTCTATATCCTAAATCATGCTGAAAAGTCAGAATCAGTTGGGAGTTTTGAGAAGCAGAGAAATCTCACTGGTCCCATAAGTGCAGTAGAAAACCATGGTCCTCAGTGAAAGCCAGTGAGGAGATCTGATAGACCACGGCTCTGCCTTGACATCTCACCACAGACTCAGTACCCTCCCCATTCCCTGGAGCCCCTAGGGCACAGCACTGCATCTCATTTTGTCTAGAAGCTCCTAACACCAGGCACAATGCAGACACCCAGGAAATAGTCGCTGAGCCGAGGAAATGAGAACCAACCATGTTCGGCTACATTCTGCTCCTGGACACATTATCCAATATTAAAGTGTTTTCACTGATCCATCACTACGCCATTGCAGATGCCTGAATTTGTCCACATGTACTGGGGACAAAGCCGCGATAAATTGCTACCTACTTGCCCTGAGTTTCGTTTTGTTCTGATTCATTGCCTACTTCAGAGACCTGCTAAAATCACAGTTTATGGACTCTACATCCTGGTGGTTCCCAGAGAGAAATGAACCTAGATTCCAGGGAATGCAGATGTCTTCAAACTTGCAGCGAGCTTCCAGCCTCCCTGCAAAGGTCTCTTAAGCCCCTAAGTATTTCCTCTCTTAAATCACACATCACTGGCACAGGCAGAATATTTGTTAGGAGACAGTCGCTTAAAGGTCTACGGAGTAGACAGAAATGCTGTCGTTCTTGGCAATTTTATTGTATTGTTCTTAGGTTTAATTTAGTGATTCTTTTTTTAAAGTTGTGTTTGGTTTTTTTCTGTTCCTGAAAGAAACTCCTTCTTCAGTGCTGCATTTGAAACATGATGTTGAATCTCTCTTGGCATGTTTATGAGCTGGGTGAAGGACTCTATATGTGAAAGGGAGCTTAATATTTCACTTGTGCAAATGTCGTGACTTTTATCTGACACATTTCTAATTAGGTGATGTGAATCCCTACAGCCAGTGATATGGGTTACTGCATCGCTGTGGCACCCGGGGTACTGCCAAATTTTGATCTGGATGTAATGGATTTATTTTTGCTTCAACCTAGAATAGATTCTCTTATAGCGTCTGGCAGGTGGTGTGTTGAAGTGAACAGGTTATGGGATGTGGCGCAGAGTGAGGCACAGTTTTCTGCGCCACATCAGGTTAGCACATACGGAAAATGGCCGTTTATTGAAATATGCAAACGCTTCTCGTGAATATAAAAAAGCATGTGGTCAGGGCAGCAAACAGTTTTTCTCGAATGGGGGGGGCGACGAAAGTGAATAATGTTACACAACTGTGGGAAGTTTTTGGAACTTCCTGAAACCTTTTTTGTTGTTGTTGTTGTTGTTGTTGTCTTTGCGGTACGCGGGCCTCTCACTGTTGTGGCCTCTCCCGTTGTGGAGCACAAGCTCCGGACGCGCAGGCTCAGCGGCCGTGGCTCATGGGCGCAGCCGCTCCGCGGCAGGTGGGATCTTCCCGGACCGGGGCACGAACCCGTGTCCCCTGCATCGGCAGGCGGACTGCCAGCCACTGCGCCACCAGGGAAGCCCCACCTTTTTTTTTTTTATAACCAGTGTTCACCTTTAAAGTCCTTCAAGTGTACAGCCCAAAATTTGAGTACCTGAAATCGTGCTATAGGCACACACAAAAACGTTACGGACCACTGATCTATTCCCAATGACATCAGTTAAGGCTCTGATACACACACTCACACTCACACACACACTTCAGTTCACATTTATGATTCTTCTTTTGAATGTTATTCAACTTTTGCTGCATTTCTTCATGCACATTATTCCGATTTTGTTGATTTCCACCCATGTTTCTGTGTATACTGTCATATTTTGCCTGAGATATCCTAGGTCCAAGCCTAGGAAAATTGCCTTACGTAAGAATGAAGAATACCTTGAAATCTCTTGCTCTCAGATATGTACCCAACTTTCCAAAGTGATTATTACTAGAAACCACAAAAGTTGAAACTGGAGCACAGCTAACTTGGAAAATCCCCTCATCCCTCCACCTTTGCCATTGTCAGGGTCAGTGATTAGGATTCGAGGCAAGTGCTCCCGCCCATGTGTCGCGCGTGTCATTGTGGTAGACAGGGGTCCTTGACTCTGAGAGTTGTGGCCCTTAAGAACGTCAGGAACTGCCCCAGAGAGCGATTGTCAAGAACTTCCCGTTCCGGGCACCCCCTCGTGTCACGTAAGAGTGCTTGGCTCTGTGGGAAGCAGTGATATGAAGGAAAAGTATTTGGACTCAGCACCCAAACTGGGGTCCACTTCTTAATACTACTGCGACCTTGGCAGAGCTGTCTACTCTTGTGAGCCTCAGCCTTCTCATCTGGAAAGTGGAAATAAAACTCCTTTCTCTAGACAAATACTGTATGTTACCACTTATAAGTGGAATCTAAAAAGTAAACCAAACAAATGAACAGAACAGAACAAAAACAGACTGACAGAGAACAAACGAGTGGTTACCAGCGGGGAGAGGGAAGAAGAGAAGGGCAAGGTAGGGGTAGGGGATTAAGAGGTACAAACTACTATGTACAAACACTAGACAAGGATATATTGTACAGCACAGGGAATATAGCCAGTATTTTATGATGACTTTAAAGGGAGTATTATCTATAAAAATACTGACTCACTATGTTGTACACCTGAAACTAATATAATATTGTAAATCAACTATACTTCAACAAAAAAAGTCTTCTCCACAAATATTAGTAAAAAGCTTTAGCCATGTGAGTGGGTAACCTTACCTTGTTCTGTCTGCCAGGGACACAATTTGGATTCAACTCCTATTTATAAACTAGTGAGTTTTGTATTGTTGTACCTGATTCATGGCTAAAGTTTTGGAACAAAAACTATAGGGTGTCTGTGTCTGTCTGTGTGTTTATGCATGTCTATGGATATGTTATGTATATGTGATTTTTTTACCTCCACAGGGTATTGCCAAAATTATTTATAAAAGAGCTCTCTACCTAATTGGATTGAAGAAAAGTAAGCTTTAATATCAATCGTATATTTATGTAAAACTCAAACAGTTTCCTTTCATCTGCTAAAATGAGAAGATGAAACTTCATCTTGGATTATTGGTCTGTCCTACATGAGATGGTGAAAGGTTTTTCTTTACCTTCTAAGTAATCAGCCAAGAAAGATTCCGTGTTTTATCAAAATGGTTTTCCTGTGCCTCATGTCTTCTTTAAGAGGTCTTCGATTATTTAAGAAAACTGAGTCTCCACTATTAAAAGAGCGAAGATTTTCACAACCAAGTAGCTTTCAAAAAATTCCTTTCTCCGTTGTTATTAAAAGTAAATAACATCATGTCTGTCAAGCGCCAGCATAGAGTAGGCAGTTGATAAACGTTCGTTTCCTCGCCTCCCTGCACCTCATAATTTAAGCAATAACTCCCTCTGCAGCTTCTGTTTCTGAAACTGAAATATCTGAGCATTAACTGGTGGGATGATGAGACAGGCTTCTTCAGTGAATTCCTCAGATTTCCTGGATGGACTGAGATGAAGCAAAGGCAGGGGGAAATCTAGATCTAAAACAGACATGAAAGAAGTCTGGGCTATCCAGGGTCACCTTACTACAAATATACATCACATGCTTTTACAACACGGGTAACGGCGATGAACCCTCCCCTTCAGAAGATCCTGACTGCTATAGGCCAGACCTGTGATCCTTCTCTCTTGGGCCCACAGCCAGGTCATATTTCCTAGCCTTCCTGCAGTTGGATGTGGCCAGTGGAAGGTGAGAATCCTCCACTTTCTCCCCTCTTCGTCCGCCAGGTGGATGTCGATGTCCAGGGTGACCCTGAACGGCACGTGCTGAATCAGGCAGAGCCTCGGGCAGCCTGGATCTCTTAAGTGGCCACGTAGAGCAGAGCACCGCCTGCCCTACCATCTGTCCCACCATCTGGACTTTACCCAAATAAGAAATAAACTCTTAATGAAGCCATTAAAACCTCAAGGTTTATCTGTTACAGCAGCTACCACTACCTTAACTAATGAACCTGGTAAAACACGAGGTGAATTTTTTAAACTTTCTCCTTGTGCTAGCACTTGACACTTTTCTGAAGATGACTGCGCCATTTTGTATTTTGTTCCTATGGGAAAACAAATTTCATGATTGCTTAAAAACTAACTATGTGGTCTATCTACTCAAAAATATGCTGTGTATATTGATGATAAGAAGTATGGCAGAAGGTTCTCTGTCAGCAAGAAGTCCCTTTGATTTTTTTTTTGCCTAACAGTTTCCGCTGAAAGCCAGGGTTAGTGATTAACTACTTTTATTGTGTTTTAAATTAGATTAAACATTCCTGATGCCAGGTGCTGGGCTGACAAGGGAGAGCTCAGTAAAACAGGAGAAATAGAAGTGATTATTAGAAATTCAGAAATTAGAAACCTAAAGACATTTCTCAGGTATTCTCTATACTTGTATGTTTTCTTAAACAAACTATACTGAAAATAATTGTACCTTTCCCAGTCTTCAGCTTCATCAACCGTAAAATGAGGGATACTTAATCCATGGGATCTGAGGATTAAATGCGGCTCATGTCTCCCTCCCTGCCTAATGCCTGGCACAATAAACGTTAAATAACGCACACAGTAACTGTTGAAACCTTGACCTCTTTCTTAATGATTTGGTTTATTGGATTTTGCTTTGGAATTATGCTTAAGAACACGAGTTACACCCTCAGAGACTTGTAAACTCTCTGGCTGCTTACCTCAACGTCAGTTGGTGCTAAATAGCAGTGGTTTTAGTTACGGTATCTACTTTTACAATTTATATTGGCTTCTTCTTACTACTTTTTACTGGTAGCTACAGCCTTGAAGTTACCTTCGTCAAATCCTTTTTATGGGAAGAAGAAAATAAAACACCCCGGTAGAAATTATTACTAAAAAATGAACAAGCTCTATATCCAAGCTGGGGGAGATACCCCAGGCAGAGCCGATTACCAGCCTTCAGAGGGCTGTTTCAACGGCTTGGGGGTCCATTACATTCAACGCCAAGATTGTTGCTGGTTCCAGCAGGTTGAGGTTAACAGAAGTCAGAACTCCCTGCCTAGGTATGGCCTTGCTGCACTTTCAGCTTTTATGTCGGGAGGAAGGAGAGAGGAAAGAGAGGTAAAATGTGAAATAAGATTGGGAATTGAAGGTGGAAATCTGGTTGAGGGTAAGAAGTAACTTTGGTTGCTCTTCTGTGTACACATCAGAAGTTTGAGAAACCCAGCCCTTAAAGCACCTGTTCTGATATACATTCTCACCAGCCTTATGTCGGACTACCCGCTTTTCTGAACTCTTGCCAATAGTGTTGGTATTTTTTGTTGGTACCATTTTGTGAATGGTATTACCATTCACAAAAACTCTTTTCCAGTGTATCAGGTGAACGTGGTATGATGTTATTTGGTTTTGTAATTCTTTGGTCACCCCTGATGTTCAATTGCTTTTCATCTTCCATTTTCGTATTGCATTTGTATATCTTCATTTGTGAGTTTACTATTTCATGGTCTTTCCCATTTTTATTGTTATAGTCACCATTTTTTTTCTAAATGAAGATAATTTTGTTTTTCTTACTACATTTATTCCTCTGCTGCTCATTGTAGGAAAAAATAACTAAAATTTTAAAAACAAGAATGTGATTCATCTTTTGTGTTTGCCCCAAACAGAATTAAGGATGCCATATTATGGTCTACTTTTTAAAAACAGCTTTATTAACAGTAATGCACATATACTAGTCACTCATTTAAAGTATATAATGCCATATTTTTAGTATATTCAGAGTCATACAACCATCACCACAATCTAGTTTTTAGAAAGTTTCATCACCCCAAAAAGAAATACTACCCATTTCTTCTCACCCTCCTCAGGCCTAAGAAACTACTAATATACTTTCTGTCTCTATAAATTTGCCTATCCTACACATCTTATATTAATGGAATCAGTTAATAAGTGGACTTTTGTGACTGGGTTCTTTTACTTAACATAATATTTTCGAGGGCCATCATGTTGTAGCATGTATTAGCATTTCATCTCTTTATTGCCAAATACTATGATATTGTTTGGGTATTTTTATTCATTCATCAGGTGATAAACATTTGAGTTGTTTCCACACTTTGGCTATTATGAATAATGCTGCTGTGAGCATCGATCCAATGAAAACATTGTGTGGACATATGTTTTCACTTCTCTTAGGTGTATAACTAGGATTGGAATTGCTGGATCATGTGGTAATTCTACATTTAACTTTATAGTGCAGCTGCCAGATTGTTTTCCAAAGCAGCTGCACCATTTTACATTTACCTCCAGTAGTGTGTGAGGGTTTTGATTTTTCCACATCCTCACCGACATTTGTTATTACCTGTATTTCTGATTAGCTGGTAAGAAGTGGTGTCTTATTGTAGTTTTGATTTGCATTTCCCTGATGACTAATGATGTTGACCATCTTTTCATGTGCTTATTGGGCATTTGTATATTTTGGGGGGGAAAATGTCTGTTCAAGTCCTTTGCCTACTTTATAATTGGGTTGTGTTTTTTTTGTTATTAAGTTTAGGAATATTTTATATATTCTGGATATAAGTCCCGTATCAGATATACGATTTGTAAATATTTTCACCCAACCTGTGGTTTGTGTTTATCATGAGCAGCACAAAAGTCTTCAATTTCAATGAAGTCTCACTTATTTCCTCCTTTGTCACTTGTGTTTTTGGTGTCTTATCTAAGAAACTGTCACCTAACCCAAGGTCATGAAGTTGCTCCTATGTTTCTTCTAGGAGTTTTACAGTTTTAGCTCTTACACTTAGATCTATATATTAGTGTCTATGGCTGCTGTAAACTAACATAAACAGGAGCTCAAAATAACGCAAATTGATTTTTATACAGTTCTGGAGGTCAGAAGTCTGAAATGGGTCTCACTAGGCTAAAATCAAGGTGTTAGCAGGCTGCATTCCTTGTGGAGGTGCTAGAGAAGAATTCCTATTTTGTTCCCTTTTCCACCGTCTAGAGACTGTCCACATTCATTGGCTCATGGCTCCCTTTTATCTTCAAAGCCAGCAATGGCAAGTTGAGTTCTTCTCACACCAAATTACAGTCAGCCCTCAGTATTCATTGGTTCTGCATCTGTGAATTCAACCAACTGAAGATAGAAAATATTTGGGGAAAAAAATTCCAGAAAGTTCCAAAAAAGCAAAACTGGAATTTGCCACATGCCAGTAACTATTTACATAGCATTTACATTGTATTAGGTGTTATAAGTAATCTAGAGATGATTTAAAGTATACAGGAGGATGTGCATAGGTTATATGCAAATACTATGCCATTTTATATGAGGGACTTGTGCATCCACAGATTTCGGTATCCACGGGGTTCTGGAACCAGTCCTCCCAGGATACCGAGGGAAGGACAACTGTACTCTTGATTTCCTCTTCTGCCTCACTTTTCCACATTTAAGGAACTTTATGATTACACTGGGCCCACCTGGATAGTCAAGATACTATTCCTATTTTAAAGTAATCTGATTAGCCACCTTAATTCCATTTGTTATCTTAATTACCCTCTGCCATGTAATGCAACGTATTCGAAGATTCTGAAGATTAGAACATGGACATCTTTGAGGGACTATTATTCTGCCTGTCATAGACTGTAATCCATCTTGGGTTAATTTTTGTGTGTGGTGTGTGGTAGAGGTCCAGCTTCAATCTTCTGCCTGTGGACATCTAGTTATCCCAGCACTATTTGTTGAGAAGACTCTTCTTCCATTTAAGTGGCCTACTTTTGTCTTCAAACAATATAATATCAAAATGTACCCATATCAATAAATATATGACATAGTTACTTTAAATGATTGGATGGGATTTCACTTTTTGGATATACCTTACTTTATTTAGCAACTTTGCTATTGGACATTGCTTTTGGCCTTTCCCTATTAAAATAGACATTATCTGATTTATGGGTTTTTAAAAATATATTATGGACACAAACCCTTTTCCTTTATAGATGTTGTAAATTACCTTTGAAATTGGTCACTTCTTTTCACCATCCTGGTTTAAGCTCTTATCCCTTTCAGCTGGACTCCAGCCAGAATCTTCTCACTGGTCTCCCAGCCTCCACTGTTGCCTCTCTTCAGCCCTTTCTCTATAAACAGAGTAACCTTTGCAAAATGCAATTCTAGTCATGTAACTGCTGCCTCTGCTTTTAAAACAGATTCTTATTAAAAAAAGGATGGAACTCTTTATTGTGGCTCCTCCCTTTGTCTTCAGCCTAATCTGATGCTGTGCTCCCACTCGCCCACTCTCTCTGCATCCACACCTGCTTCCTCTCAGGTCCTTGTGAAAGCCATTGTTGCTCCTGTCACAAGCCAATCTCCCTAATGAGGACAAGCCTCTTATATCACCACATATCTTTTCTTTGCAGCCCTTTTCACGTTGCAATTTTTAATTTACTTATTGGGTTTCATTAATGTTGGCCTCCTGCACCAGACAGCAAGCTCCACAAAGATAGGAATTGAGTCTGCTTTTGCTGATCCCTGTCTCTCCAAGTCCCAGCACATGATAAGTACTGATATTTTAAGTTATTTACTAGTGAAATACATTTTCTACTGTGTATTTGACTTTAAATTATGTTAATGATATGTACATTTTTGATTTACAAAATCTTAAAAGTACATGTAAATCTTTCTTCTATGATTCCTGCCTTTGTTAGAACTATGCTTAAAAGTCCTCCCCCACTCCAAGAATACAGAAATATTGACCTTTTTTTTTTTTTACTGCTTTCAAACTTCTGTTGTTTGCATTAAAATCTTCAGTCGACCTGC
The DNA here is from genome assembly GCF_949987515.2 of Delphinus delphis. Lineage (NCBI taxonomy): Eukaryota > Metazoa > Chordata > Mammalia > Artiodactyla > Delphinidae > Delphinus > Delphinus delphis. The sequence continues at coordinate 131,890,374 of NC_082684.1, read as the reverse complement.
AGTTTATTTTTAGCATATGGTATAATTTATGGAAATAACTATTTACTTCCCAAATAGCCATTTTCCTAACACTTTTCCATCCTTTCCTTGCAGCTCTGTAGTGATTCATTGCTTGCACCCTAAATCCTTTTCCATGTTTAGTTATGTAAATAATGTCTATTCTTACACTGGTAGTATTTGCCACTGTTTTCATTATTATAGCTTTATGCTATGTTTTAGTATCTGACAGTCACATTTTCTAAGAAAATATGTTTTTAATAAAATAATACTTTCAAGTTATACAATTTGAATTAAGGTTACCAGACAGCGGACTGTTGAGTAGAGCAACACAAATCCTTGAGCCCCACCCCCAGAGTCTCTGAGTCAGTAGGTCTGGAGTGGGGCCCAAGTATTTACATCTCTAGCAAGTTTTCTGATGATGGTGATGCTGCTGGTCCAGGGACCACAATTTGAGAACCTCTGCCTTAGGGTAAATAATTGAAATAAAGAATGTGGTCAACATGAGAAGGGTCTTGATGTCTGCATTCATTCCCTGGTGTCCTCTCAGACTTAGGATGAGCCTACCCCCTGTACTTTGTGTGAGCATCTCCCTGACCGTGTCTCTGGCCCTGCTCCTGCCTCAAATTCAAAGGTGAGCCAAGAAGCATAGCCCTCCTTTCAGGGACCCTGCAAGGCACTCAGCCGCCGAATAGCACAGGTGCCCTACTGGTTACAAGAGTCGAGCTTTGGCCCCTCATAAGCAGAAACTAGAGAAAGTGAAGGACCTGTGACTCCCTTTGCTGGGGAGCTTCTCATGATTTTCCTTATGTTTAAGGGGAATAGAGCTGAGAACTCCCCTTTGCTTTCCGCATTCCCACTTCCTTGGCTATTTAATGGCTCCATGGTCCACACAAAGGGAGAGTTAATTACTAACATCTGCTCCCGGACCAATAGCCAACTTCTTGACAAAGATTTTGTTTCCACCTAGTCCATACAATGTAAGCATATTTAAGGAAATCAAAGTAGTTTGACCTGTTTAGCCGTATAGTATATACCTCTGTGGAGAAAGTGGCATCTTACTTCTTCCTTCATAAAGGGATGGACATTCTTTGCAGGAAATAAAATGGCCTTAAAGGTGCTATTTGCATGTTTTCCCTGTTTTTTGTTACTCATATTTCTCCCACTCACTTATATTTTCTCTATCTAGGTCACACAAAAGTTAGGTTGGAAATTGTCTCCATTTCCTGGAGGGATTCAGTTTCTGGAAATTTCTCCTTTTCATTTTTTACTTCGTAGTATCTAAAATGTGCCATTAGAAGACCTCTCCTCCCATCACAAGCAGACGAGAGTTTCCTATAGGACACTTTCTTGCATTCATTCCCTAATTCAATGCACACTGAATGAGGCAACGTGTGGAGCCATGGGAACACAGAAAGATACATCTCCTGTCATCAAGGCCTCACTCTCTACTGATGAAGGCAGATACATTAGCTAACAATTACAATAAATATTGCACTGGAGGAAATCAGAGGATGCCTGGGGACAAAGGCCCAGGGCACTGCCCTCAGCTTGGTTAGGAGGCCGTCAAGGCATAACACCCAGGAAGGGTGACATTTAAGTGAATCATTGATGGAGGGGGTTTGTGTATGTATTTATTTATTTCTATTATTAACTGTTATTATTACCTCATTTTTATTTACTTTTGGAATAGCAATATACTCGCATGTTTGACAATTCAGTTAATATGAAAGGGATATAGAAGTGCTGCCCCATAGAAATACGTGATTTAAAATTTTTCTAGTAGCTGCATTTTAAAAAGCAAAACAAAACAAGTTGTGTAATACCATACTTTATTTAAACCAACATATATGAAATTATCATTCCAACATCTAATCAGCAAAAAAACATATTAGTGAGATATCTTACATTCTTTTTTCATACCAGGTCTTCCCACTGGACAAAGTATAGTTTACATTTATAACACATCACAATTTGGAAAAGCCACATTTCAAGGGCTCAATAACCACACGTGACTAAGTGGCTACATAGTCATAAGTTTCAACCCCATTTCTGCCCTGAAGCTACTGAGTTCCCCTCCCTAGAAGCGGGCACTGTGGGCAGCCTCAGGTGTGTTCTTCTGCAGATAGTTATTATGTCTACCAGCAATTATAAACACATATTCACAAATAATAGGATAATAATTACACAGTTGTGCATCCTACTTTTTTTCACTGAGTAAATCTTGAAGATGTTTCATTATATGGGACGCAAGCTCAATCTCTTTCCTGCTGCCGAGTATCCTATTTTTCATTTAGTCCTTATCGATGGGCTTGTAGGTGGTTTCCAGTATTCGGTGCTTATGTGAGCTGGATTTTCAGAGGCAGAGGGCAACAGGTACTAACCCACTGAGGATGAGGGAATGATATTCTAGAGAGACTGTCATGAAGGAAGGCACGGGGCACAAGGACACATGGCATTTAGGGATAATTTCTTGTGGCTCAAGACATCTGGACGGTGGAGTGTGTGTGAACAGAAAAGAGGATGAGGAAGCTGGAAGGGCAGGAAGAGACCAGATTATAAACAGCCTCGCCAGTGTCATATTAAGGAGTTTGGACTTCATCCATAATGGAGAGTAATCAAAAGGTTTTCAGAAGCAGGGAAGAATTAATAGATGATTGAATTAATAAATAAATGGGGCAGGAGGGAGCAGTCTTCCATACGGATGAATTCTGATTAATAGATGTAGATGGGAAACAGAAAATAGCCATTTAGAGGACTACAGTAATAACTGCTGCAGGCAAGATCTACCTATGAATATTCAAATTAGTGGATGAAACTTTGAGAAACAGAATACTTGCGTAGCCTCAAAGTATTTCCCCCAAAATATGTATTAATTATTGTGATGGTTTTAACATATGTCCAAATATTCTTTGATACTCCCTCTCCAGGAAGTGGAGCTTAATTCCACTGGACTTGCTCACTCACTTCTAATGAATAAGGTATGGAAAAGGAAAAATAGTAACTTTACAGTGGACAAACCTGGCAGACACCACCTCAACCAAGTGATCAAGGTCAACATCACTAGGCATGTTGATATAGGGTGCCCCTGACAAATGAGATGAGGAGGGCACTTCACCTCTGTGGTATACTTCCTCAAAACCCATAACCAGGTCTAATTATGAGAAAACATCAGATAAACCCAAATTGAGGGACATTCTACAAAAAAGCTAATCAATATTCTTCAAAAGTGTCAAGGTCATAAAAAACAAAGACTGAGAATCTGTCACATACCAGAAAAGACCAAAGAGATGTGGAATCCTGGGATGGGCTCCTGGAACGTTCAAAGGACTTTGGGGGAAAACTGGGGAAATATGACTGAAGTCTTTATTTTAGTTAATATCATTGTACCAGTGTGAATGTCTTATGGTACCTTTACCTTCCGTAAAGGTACCATAGCCATTTAAGATGTTAACATTAGAAGGAGCTGGGTGAAGATATACCATGATACTCTGTGCTATCTTTGCAAACGTTCTATAAATATAAAATTATTTCAAAATAAAAGTTTAAAAAAAAAGAATCGGGGAGTGACATGAATAGATTCGCATTTTAGAAGAATCCCAGTGGTTGCAGTGGGGAAGAAGTTTGGAAGGGGAAAGACTAGAGTAGGGAGCTTACAAGGTCTTGCTACAAAAAGTCAGGAAGGGATAGTGGAGGCCCAAATGGGGGCAGAGGCATCAGGAATCTGGGGCAATGGACAGATTGGAGAGAGCTCTAGAAGGAAACTCAATCAGATCTGGTGATGGTTTGGTAAGGAAGTACGAGAACTCAAGATAACACCCAGGGGCTTCCCTGGTGCAATGGGGAGCGATGGGGAGCGGCAGATTAAGCTTCGCTCGCTAGCCCGCTGCTCATCTCCTGCTGGGCGGCCCGGTTCCTAACTGGGGGTTGGGGACCCCTGATCTATACAGTGGAATATTATTCAACCTTAAAAAGGAATGAAGTTGTGATGCATCCTACAACACGGATGAAACTTGAAAATATCATGCTAAGTAAAATGTCAGCTACGAAAGGACAAATATATGATTCCACTTAGTTGAGCAGCCGAGAGCAGTCCAATTCATAAAGACAGAAAGGTGAATAAAGGTTACCCGGAGTCGGGAGGAGGGAGAATTGAGGAGTTATTATTTACTGAATACAGAGTTTCTGTTTGGGATGATGAAAAAGTTCTGGAAACGGATAGTGGTGATGGTGGTACAACATTGTGAATATACTAAAATGCCTCTGAATTATACACTTAAAAATGGTTAAAGTGGTAACATTTTATGCTGTGTGTATTTTACCACAATATTAAAAAAAAAAAAAATAGAAGGCCATGGTTAATGCTGCAAAGAAGCCAAATAAGATAAGCTCTGAAGAATTATCCTTTGCAGTCTGTGCCATGGAGGCCATTGGTGTTATTTCCAGAGCCCTTACAGTGGAGAAAAGGTGTTAAAAATCAGATTGCAGTGGGTTGAAGGACGATGGGGAAGCGTGTGGACCAGGCATTGGCAAACTCTGGCCAAATCTGGCCCGCTACCCGTTTCTGTAAATAAAGTTGTCCCGGAACACAGCCCACCCCTTCCTGTATGTATTGCCTTCGGTTGCTCTTGTGCTACCCCAGCAGAGCTGAGTTGCTGCCACAGAACGCATGTGATCTGCAAAGCTGCAAATACTTATTATCTGGCCCTTTACAGAAAGCTCCCCAACCCCCGGACTAGACAAGACCCCTGGTCTTTCAAGAAGTTTGGTTTTCTTAGACAATTCCTGCGTTTCTGGTGAGGTTATTGAGTAGATGACAGTGCCCCTTCAGTCACCTAGCGTAACAGACCCCATGCTAAGCAATAATAGTAATGAATAAGAAAGAGAAAGCAGAGGAGGAAGGGGAAGAGAAGAAGTTCATTCCTTCCTTTCTCTAACGAGATATTATCTTCACCATTACCTTCTGTCTCTTACAGCCCTGGAAAAAGGGATTGAAAGTCCCTTCACCCAACCGCCAAGAAAACTCCCCACTAGTAAATTGTCACATGACTGGTGATAATAAACGTTCCGAAGTGGCTACAAACTGCAGTTTCGTTTAAAGTTTCCTCATTAATGCAAGAAGGTGCCCACTACCTGAGGTTTTTCAAGTGTTTATTAATTTACTTTCTGGCACTGAGTGCCAATACTTATTCAGATCAAAGAGAAAGCCGATGTCTTTAGCACTTACTGTGTATCCGGAACTATGCCGAGTTTTGTGCCTAGGTGACCTCACTGATAATCATCAAAACCCAGCAGATGGCCTTTCCCCATTTGACTTGTGGAACGGCTGAGGCTCACTGTAAGCTTTAGCATGACCTGCTCCCCAGCCTGCTCCTGTGCTCCCTCTGTCCATAAGCCCCACTTTGATGGTCAATGTGATTCTGCCCAGAGGTATGGCTCTAAAACCATCCTGCTTTCATGCACTCTGCCAGTGTCATCTAATACCTGGGTTTCACTTGTTCCCACCTTACCATTTATTTTTATATCGTCTGCAATAATTCCTCAAGCTCTTGGTTAGACACAGAGACCCAGTGAGGCGGCAGGAGGGGGTTATAGTGGCTTCCTCAGTTCCCATCTATTCATGTCCTGGTGATCGGCACGTAAACACATAGCAGTCAAACGCATAGTGGGACTTCTTTCCTCTTCGAGGCTGCCCTTGATAGCACAGCCTGTGACTGCCTAGATTTCTGCTGCCATCAAATCAGAACTAAAAGGGAACTCGGAGGTCATCGACCCAACCCTTGACTGTACCACTGAGAAAACCAGCCGAGGAGCAGAGAGGGTTAGCAACTTATCCAGGCACACACAGCTTGTCAGTAGCAGATCCTGGACTAGGAAGGCCCCAGTTGTTCCAGCTCCCAGCCTAGGGCTTATCCTGCTTCAGTTCACTGCCTCCTGCCTGCCTCAGCTGATGAAGCAGGGGCCGTCTGCCTGCCTGTGGAGTGCTTACCTTGGAGCCCTTTTCATGAATGAGACCAGATGCGGAACTCCACATTGATCATTTCTGTCCCTCCCCTTTCTGCTTTCGGTTAAAGGCAGCCCCCCAGCTCCCAGCTGGCTCCTGTCCCCTCCCCCAGCTGGGAGAAGTTATTACATGAAGAGATCAGCTTACCAGTTTTCTTCCGAGCAGAGGCTGAGCTCGGAGCTCCGGGTAGTACAGTGAGGGAGAGCCGAGGGAAGCAGCGCGGTGCCTAGCGGAACTCCAGGGCTGGAATCCCGAGACACAAGTGCATCTGCTAGCTGTTAGCACTTGGCAGACGGACTTCTCCTCTAGGGTAGTTCTAACGTTGGGTAATAATGTTTGTCAGCTACCTGATATTAACATTGCTCCACGTTCAAACAGCAGTGTTAGCAAGACCTGGGGGAGAGGTAAGCCAAATAAAATATCTTGTCAGAAGTTGTATTTTCGTCAGCATTATATTTCCTCTTCTATCTACCAAGAGGGATCAAGGAAGGGGTTTTTATGGTGTGTAAAGAGTCATGCTTGATTTTGCTTTTTTAGGCTTGCCTTGCCTTTTCTTACAGGAAGACTTCTTTTCTTCTTGAAAAATCCTGTAATTTCTAAAATCTTCTTCTGGTACAGCTGCCACACCAGGGCATTGGCATGGTCTTGGTGACAGATGCCTGGAGCATGTACGTTTCTAGTTCTGCTGTTGCAAAAAAAAAAAAAATGTACATGTCAGATTCCAGTAGAGACTATTACCTGTTGCGAATTTTTCTCCAGTATTGCATATGCATGCTAGAGGGTGCATACTAGAGGAATTGCTTTTCTTTGCTGCTTTTGCATTACATTTTCCTCCTTTTTTGCTTTGATGTGCTTGGGAAAAAAACTGTGTTTAACTTTGTATCATAGGTTTGAAGAAGGGTAGTGATACATAACAGGGCTCAGAGTGTCCCAGCTCTACTGATCTACCATAGAAGGGAGGCATGTTTAAGACCCATGAGGATGATTTATTCTTATTGGTTTAGCTCATATGTTTGCTGGATATTTTGAACATCATAAATGCCTGTAGGAGCCAGTCTTTGACACAGCGATTGGAAGGGATGATCATATGGGCTGGAGAGGGAAGCATGTAGGTGTATCCACCCTCACCTGCAAATAAGCCTGCAACAAATTTACCTCGTCCACTGCTTTTACTCCTTATTCTGATGAAAAGTCTTGGAGACTGATGGCTGAGTAATGAAAGGACAGCCTTTTGCCTGAATCTATCTTCCTCTTTGAAAAGCCAAGTGAAAAGTGTATCTCCTAGAAAGGCCACTGGGCCACTTCACAGATCTGCCTTTTGTTAGCATTGTGGGGATGGAGCAGGCTCTGAAAGCCTCCTGTAATGACTTTCCCTTTTCTAAGAGGAGTGGGAGTGAGCTGCTCCCAAATCCGGGCTGCAAGGCAAGCTATGGTTGCAGCAGGCTCTTTACTCTGTTCAAAGCAGACATGGTACAGAGGCGTGCAGCAATGGGTCATTTGTTCTAGGCTTTTAGCCTATTAGTTACCCATGTCTTCTGCTCTGCAGATATTTTCTGGGCCTGTTGGGTGGGGGGAGGCGGGGTCTTGAATGGGAGCTGGAGGAACTGAATGGGTTAGTGATGCGGAGGCAGAAAGCAGACCCTTACCCTCTAGTTGCAGTTGAAGTTCGCAACTTCCCTGTTGATTTTTTAGTGGAGTAAATGACAAATGGGCCGGCCTGACTCAGCCTGGAGCACTTAAGCATGTGAGAGGAGAGCTCATATGGAAAATATTTCTATCACCGCTGCATACGCATATGGTCTGGGGAGACCCCCATACAGAGCAAATCACAGCGCTCCAACAGCCCCTCAGTGGCGTGCCAATTACTCTTATTAACAGCGGGGCCAAGGGCAGGCTCCAGTTACCTGCACACAGCTGGCTCCCAGGGAAGGCCACTCTGCAATGCGTGTGCTTCAAGCCTTGTGTCACATGCGGTGAGGCCAGTGGCTCTGTTTCACTTTACAGTCAGCACAGCAGATGAAAACTTCAAGGGGATTACACGGGCTCATCCAAATCTTGACTGTTCAGGCGGCACTTAGCACTCAGGAGAGGAAGGCAGAACTTCTGTCTTTTGAATTAAAGTGTGTGTGTGTGTGTGTGTGTGTGTGTGTGTGTGTGTGCGCGTGCGTGTGTGTGTGTGTGTGCGCGCGCGCGCGTGCTTAATACTCAGAAAAGCCAATCAGAGGTGATGAATGCCTGCTGTCTCTTCCTTTGTTCTACCCTGCTATGCTAAATAAAGACCCTCCTGTGCCTTTTCCTCTTTTCTTTCTAGTTTACCTTCCTTCTGTGTGTGTGTGTGTGTGTGTGTGTGTGTGTGCGCGCCGCTGCAAAGCCTTGGCTCCATAACTACTCTGCTCCTAGAAAACTGTACAATTAAGATTCCTTTCCCCTTGTTGGAAATGAAACGATGAGGAACAACATGAGTATGAACTGCTCCCCTTCCCTCCTTAAAAAGAATGTCGTTTATATGGAGCTTTGGAGAATGTGGCATTTCTTTATAAGAGCCTCTTTTTTTATAACCAGGTTACTTACAAAACGCACCCGTAAACATGTGGTGTCACCCAGATTTTCATTTTCTCGGCCAGCCGGTTTTCTTGCAGGTTTTAATTACCTTCCCTTTAGATGTTTATGAAAACACATGAGGAAAAAGAAGGAAGGGGAAGAGAGTGTCATACACCTCGTGGTGTTTGGCTGGCTGTGTTCTCAGTGTGGATGGACGCCAAGCAGCAAACTCTGACCAGGAGCTCACAGACTCGGTTTTCTAGGGTGTGAGGTCCTTCCAGATAACCAGGGGCTGACAGGTGGTGGGAAGAAGGGGTGAGATTCAAAGCAAGTCTTATTTAGCGTCCTGTTGCTGGCACTGTTGCGTTGGTGACTGTCAACCACGGACAGAACAACCCAGTATGGGGTCGGTGCATGGGTTGGAGAACAAACACAGAGAACGACTGTTCCCTCTTTCGTTTTCTGGTTGCAGGAGCATTAAACTAAGAACGCTGAGGCCCCTCGAATGCTTTTGCCGTTGTCACAATAGGACAGCATTGGTGTTCACTTGTACAGACTGTGTGCATCCCTTGAAAGAATGTAAAGGAGCGTGAATCAGGCTGGACCTTGGGTGCATTTTTCAGTGTGGGAAGCGTGCCAGGATCCAGTTTCTTTGCAGGATGCAAGAGAATGGTGTGTGGGGATGTGTATGTACATTTCCTGAACTTGGACTTACCTTCTCAGATAAGACCAATGCGATACAGTTATATGTGCAGAGGGGGTGGCAGAGGCAACTGGAAACCTGTATAGTTGGTACACTGTGGTGAGACAGATTCCTAGAAGTGAGCCAAAAAGACGTTTATTTTAATTTTGATGAAGCAATTTGGCAAAACGTATCAAAATTAAAAATAAATATCTCAGCTGCTAACAGGTACGGGCTATCTTCTGTGGTGATGAAAATGTTTCCGAGTTAGTGGTAACGGTTGCACAATCTTGTGATTGTACTGAATCGTACCTTTTAAAAGAGCAAATTTGATGGCATGTGAATAATATCTCAACTTATTTAATTAAAAATAAGAAGTATCTCTTTGACGCAGCTTTTCCATTTCTAATACTTTATCAAATAGATCTACTCTGAATGTGCAAAATGCCCTGCAAACCATTTTCCACTGTGTAGCTGTTACAACAACCTAAATGCCCGTCAGTGGGGGACAGATGCACCCAAAGTCCAGCCTGACTCTCAGTCCTTTACATTCTTTCAGGGGATGCACACAGCCTGTGCAAGTGGACACCAATGCTGTCCTGTTGTGACAAGGGCAAGGGCATTCTAGGGACCTAGAGTGGACCTAGCATTAAACCTCTTAGTTTAATGCTCCTGCAGCCAGAAAATGAAAGAAGGGATAGCCCTTCTCTGTTTGTTTTCAAACCCGTGCACCGACCCCATACTGGGTTGTTCTGTCCTTGGTTGACAATCATCACCAAGGTGTTCAGAAAGAATGGGGTCGCTCTACGCGCACTGATACGAAATGACCACCAGGATATGTAGTTAGGTAAGAAAAGAACAACGTGTATAAAATGCTACGATTTTTGTGAAATGTGTTAACATATTTGTCCATCCTCTCTCTGGAAGGATATATGAGAAAATGAGGGGAAAAATAGAGGGGCTGGGGAAGGAGAGCCGGTGAGACTTATAATTTACTATATACCTTTGGTACCTTTTGAATTGTGTACAGTGAGCATGTCTTATCAGTTAAAAAATAATAATAAAATGCTTGATGTAATAATAAATCACTTAGTAATAAAATATGTGATATAATAGATAACATCCTCAACAATTGCTCATAGCAGGTGTCAAGGTGAAGTGTTTATGACTTAATAGGCTTGACACAAGTTCAGCTCAATGAAGTGATTCCTTGAGGGCTAAAATGATGTTCTTTACGTGGCGCATTCATTCAGTTAACACCTACTTAAAACCCCTGTTTTCTCATTTTACAATGAGGATAACAACAGTAGCTATTTTAAGGGTGGTTGGAAGGATTACCACCAACCAACAGACTCACAGATATGGAGGACAGACTAGTGGTTACCAGTGGGGAGAAAGAACGGAGAGGGGCAAGATAGAGGCATAGAATTAAGAGGTTCCAACTACTATGCCAAAATAAATAAGCTATAGGGATATATTGTAGAGCACAGGGAATGTAGCCTATAACTATAAATGGGGTATAATCTTAAAAAATTGTGAATTACTGTGTTGTACACCTGAAATTTATATAATATTGTAAATCAACTATACCTCAATTTAAAAAAAAAGATTTTTAAAATGTGATAATAGGGCTTCCCTGGTGGCGCAGTGGTTGAGAGCCCGCCTGCCGATGCAGGGGACACGGGTTCGTGCCCCGGTCCGGGAGGATCCCACATGCCGTGGAGCGGCTGGGCCCGTGAGCCGTGGCCGCTGAGCCTGCGCGTCCGGAGCCTGTGCTCCGCAACGGGAGAGGCCCCAGCAGTGAGAGGCCCGCGTACCGCAAAAAAAACAAACAAAACAAAACAAACAAACAAACAAAAATTGTGATAATATGTGTAGAGCTCTTAGCTTGGTGTGTCAGGCACAGAGTAAACAGCACTTATTGGCTATTACTACAATTACTATTGCAAATGCTACCAGAGTGTGCCACCTCGGTGCTGAAAAGAGGAAGGTAAAAAAATAAGGTCTTTGTCTTTGATGAGCTTATACTTTAAAAGGGGCACAGGGGCTTCCCTGGTGGCGCAGTGGATGAGAGTCCGCCTGCCGATGCAGGGGACACGGGTTCGTGCCCCGGTCCGGGGGGGATCCCACATGCCGCGGAGCGGCTGGGCCCGTGAGCCATGGCCGCTGAGCCTGCGCATCCGGAGCCTGTGCTCCGCAACGGTAGAGGCCACAACAGTGAGAGGCCCGCATACCGCAAAAAAAAAAAAGGCGGGGGGGGCGTCACAGAGTGCAAACAATTAATGATTATGCAATAAGAAGCTCTCTTTAATTGCAAGAGCAGGGGCAAAGAAGCAGTGAAATCTGCCTAAGAAAGTGAAGAAAGATTCCACAGACAATGTCAATTTGAAAAACTCAGTGTTTTGCGTTGGGGCTCTTCAAGACAACCCCCAGGTTCAGTGATTCACAGTGATTCTATAAATCAGCATATACTTGCACTTACAGCTGTAAATTAGCACAGTGACAGGATACAAGAAAACCAACAAAGAAGGAGGTGCATGGGGTGAAGCTGGGGGGAAACCGGACGAAAGTTCCAATGAAGTAGAGTCACACAGGGCCCACTTCATTCCCCCAGCAATGTGTTATGACAACATGTGTGAAGTATTGCCAACCAGGGAAGCTTGTAGACACTCAGCACCTCAGGTTTTTGTTGGGGGCTGGCCACGCAGGCACTCTCTGCCTGCCATGTACCAACATGCAGACTCCCGAAGGGAAACAGCTATTCAGCATAAACCGAATTGTTCATACAGTACATGCAAGTGAGCCACTCTTACCGGTTCTGGGAATGGTGAGCACCCTCCCAAAATCCAAGTTCCCAGACACCAGCCAATGGCCAACCTCATAAGCGGGTGTTTTTTTTGGCTGTGTTGGGTCTTCGTTGCCGCGCGCGGGCTTTCTCTAGTTGCAGCGAGCAGGGGCTGCTCTTCGACGCGGTGCACGGGCTTCTCATTGTGGTGGTTTCTCTTGTTGCGGAGCACGGGCTCTAGGCGCGTGGGCTTCAGTAGTTGTGGCACCTGGGCTCAGTAGTTGTGGTGCACGGGCTTAGTTGCTCCGTGGCATGTGGCATCTTCCCGGACCAGGGCTCGAGCCCATGTCCCCTGCGTTGGCAGGCAGATTCTTAACCGCTGCGCCACCAGGGAAGCCCCATAAGCAGGTATTTTTAAAGGAGAGTAGTCAGGTCTGCTATGTTAACTCCTCTGCACAGATAGGTAGGCAACTTAAGGGGAAAAATAGGGAGGGAGCACGTTCCAGGCAGAGGGAAAAGATATGTAGAGACCCAGAAATAAGAAAGAACATGGCATACTCTGGAAGCAGTTCAGATTACACAATCATATTGTGAGGGATGTGTCAGGAGAAGGTTTGTCAGTCACCTGGATCCCGAGGGTTGGAGGTTTTTTCTGTGCCTTTGGAAGTTCCAGAAATTCTATATCTACAGTCTTAAGATTATATTTTTATGACATCATTTAGATTACCATTGTGGAACATTTTCTTGGTCATAGATTATTGAAATTATTTCCTAAGGGTTAAAGTAAGTGAAACAGTGAAGGTAGGGTTGTTTTGTAAGTGGTGACAGACTTTAGAAGTAGCTTGCCATCATTATTAGTCCCTGGAGTGTTATTTGTGGCAAATAGGAATGAAGGGTCAATGTTATGCCCTGAGTGACTGATTCTTTGTGCACAATTCTCAGTGGCTCCACCATTCTTTCACCTTCTTATGAATACAATTTTCAAAACCAACTATGGGGAACTACCTTGATAATATAAGATCTGAGTTTGAACCTTGGGTCTACCATGTTGAGCCATACGACTTTTGACATTTTTAATTGTTTTTTTCTTTAATTATGAAAGCTGTTGTTATTGTGAAACAAGTTCAAGCAATAAAGAAATGCAAAGAGTAAACAATTAAAGTTCCTCTTTACCCTCACTTCCTACCCTATCCCTCTTCCCTCCCTGGATGAAACCATCAGTAACAATTTGGCATTTGTCCTTCTAGAACCATTCCTACACATTCACAACCATAAGGGTGTGTGTATATGTGGATGTGTGTGTCTATGAGTATAGGTGTATATATGCCTAAGACTTGCAAATAATGACAGTTTTGCTTCTTCTCTGATACCTGGTACCTCTTGTTTCTACCCTTATCTAATGCAACTGCTAGGATTCCCAGGATACAATGTTGAATTAGCGCAATGAAAATGAACATTCTTGTCTTCTTCTAGACTTAAATGGGAAAGCTTCTAATATTTCATCACTAAGTGTGATGCCTGCCAATTGTTTTAGGTAGATAAATTTTATCTAGTTGCAATTTCCCTTCTATGTTTTTGTTGAAAATGGTTGTTGAATTTTATCAAACCCTGTTTGCCTTCATGAAATGCTGATATGGAATTCTCCTTTAATCTACTTAGATAAGGAATTCTATTAATAGATTTAACGTTGGGTTCTCTTTGCATTCCTGGAACTTAACTTTCTTAATCATAGCGATTTATTCATTAAATTTGCTGATGGATTTGATTTGTGAATATCTTATTTTGAAATTTGTCTTTTTTTATAAAAATGAGTACTATTGGTTCATGGCTCTCTTTTATTGGGCTAGGTGGGGTTTTGCTAGTTTTGTAAAGTAAATTCAAAAGTTTCTCATACTTTAGCGTGCTTTGAAATAGTTTAAACAACAGAGGAATTAGCCTTTTCTTGAAGGTCTGTTGAACTTAGTCATGAAACCAGCCCTTGTGTGGAGTGATAGTCTCTGAGTACCTTCTTTACCTTCTCTTTTATTTCTAAAAAATGTGTAATATTTAATATATATGATAATATATATAATATATAAGCAAGTTATAAAGCAAAATAATAAAACAGACACCTATGAGCCCACCACCCAACTAAAGAAATAAAACATTTTCAATACTGTATGCTGCTCCTAATTTTGTCCCCCTCACTTCTCTCCCTCAGTGAGAAACACCATCCTGAATTTTATGATTACCGTTTCTTTGCTTTTTTAAAAATAATTTTATCACATACGTATGTATCTTTAAAGAATATATTGTTTGATTTTGTTTGGTTTTGAATTACACAGACATGGTATCTTGATTCTTTTTATTCAACTTGATTTTTTATTCAACAGGCGGATGCACATAACTATATCTCATTTATTTTCACTGATCCGTAGCGTCCTTCTATGTGAATATACCATATTTTTTTTACTGTTGATGGATACTTAGGTTCTTTCAAGGTTTGTTTTTATTTATTATTTTATTATACATGATACTGCTGTGAACATTTTGGAACATATCTCTTCACATGTATGTTCAAGGATTCCTTTAGAATGTATACCTAGGAGTTGAGTTACTGGGTCATAGAGTATGTGTTTGTTTAACTCTACAGTAGAATGTCAAATTGATTTCTAAAGGGTTCCATCAATTTTCACTCCCACTAGCAGTGTTTAAAGGTTCTCAGTTATCTATCTCCTTGTCAATGTTTGGCACTATCAGACAGGCTAATTTTTGCTGATACATTAGGTATAAAACATTATTAGTGTATGTGAATTGACACTTCTCTTTTCACGAACTCTTGCAATATAGTATAATTTTTACATGTGTTCAAGTTCTTCACATTTTGTCTTCCATGAAATGCCAGTTCATGACTATTTTCTGATTTTAAATTTGGTGCTTTTTTTCACCACTGACGTAAAAGTTCTTTATGTATTTTGAATATGAATCCTCTGCTTGTTATTCCATGAACTATTTCCTCCAGCTTGTGCCTTGTATGTTTTTTTTTAATTCTTTTTTTTGGCTGCGCCGCTCGGCATGAGGGATCCTAGTTCCCCAATCAGGGATTGAACCCACACCCCTTGCACTGGGAGCACAGAGTCTTAACCACTAGACCACCAGGGTAGTCCCTGTGCCTTGTATTTAAATGTTTGTAGTCTTTTGATAAACAGAAGCCTTCAGTTTTAGTGTATTTGAATTTACCAGTTTTCTTTCTTTGTGTTAACACTTTCTATGTCTTGTTTAAGAAAGTATTGAGCCCGAGGTTATGGAGTTATTATCCTATGTTCTTTTCTAAAATTATTGAAGTTTTGCATTTCACATTTATGTCTTTAATACACTTAGAATTGATTTGCCTGCTTAGTGTGAAGAAGGGATCTATTTTTTTTTTCTCATATTGGTAATCAGTTGTTGCAGGACCATTCATTGAAATCTCTGTACCTTATTCTTACTTTGGGGGAGTGTCTCAGTTATTCTTAGACATTCTTTATGAAATTTGAAGTTAACTCATCAATTTTCCTTGAAAAATCCTTTAGAAAATTTTATCAGAACTGTATTGAATCTGTAGATCAATATAAAAGCGCTAACATCATCCCAATATTGAGCCCTTATATCCATGAACATACTCTAAACCTTACATTTATTTAAATCGTCTTTGAACTTTTTCAATAAGGTTTTATAATTTTCTACATAAAGGTCTTGTACACTTTTAATTTTAGATTTATTCCTACCTACCTTGTTATACTTTTGTTATTGTAAATTACGTTTATTTTTTAAATTATTTTAAAATTTTGCTAATACCTAGAAATGCAACCAGGCAACTTGCTAAACTCTTATTTATTTAAATCAATTGTCTGTAGGAACCTTTGTGATTTCTTTTTTTTTTTTAACATCTTTATTGGAGTATAATTGCTTTACAATAGTGTGTTAGTTTCTACTGTATAACAAAGTGAATCAGCTATACATATACATACATCCCCATATCTTCTCCCTCTTGTGTCTCCCTCCCACCCTCCCTATCCCACCTCTCTAGGTGGACACAAAGCACCGAGCTGATCTCCCCATGCTATGTGGCTGCTTCCCACTAGCTATCTATTTTACATTTGGTAGTGTATATATGTCCATGCCACTCTCTCACTTCGTCCCAACTTACCCTTCCCCCTCCCCGTGTCCTCAAGTCCATTCTCTATGTCTTCGTCTTTAACCTTTGTGATTTCTAAGTACATAATCATGTCATCTGTGAATAATGACTTTGAATAATGACCATTTGGGGTTTTCTTCCTTTTTCAATTCTTTTACCTTTTGTTTCTTCTTATTTTTATTGCACTGGCTGGAACCTCCAATAAAATGTTGAATAGAGGCAGTGCTATTTTGTTTCTGATTTAAAGGGAATGCTTCTAACATTTTGCCATTAAAAATGAAGTTTGTTGAAAGTGTTTGGTTGTATTGGGTTGATAAGTTCTCTTATATTTGTTAAGAGATTTATTCTTTAATCATGAATAGGTATTGAATTTTATCTAAGGCATTGCCTCTGTCTATTGAGATGATCATATGGTTTTCTTTAATCTGTCTAATTGCAGAAATAGGCATTATAATGTTAAACCATCCTTGCATTCCAGGGATAAATCTGACTTGGTTATGATATATTTTGATTTTTATTAAATTAATTCTACATGTGACTATTTTGTCTAGAGGATTTTTAAAAATCTGTATTCAAGAGTATTGAATTGTATTAAATGGTTGTAGGAAAATTAAACCTTCCTATTTCTTCTTGGATAATGTTTGAAAGTTATATATGTCTAGGAATTTGTCCATTTCATTTAAGTTATCCAGTTTTTTAACATAAACATGCTCATTATATCCTCTAATTATCTTTTCAGATGCTGCAGATGTCCTTAGTTTTTTCCTAACATTGTTCCTTTATGACTTCCATTTTATTGACCATTCTCACCAGAGATCTGTCAATTTTATTAACCTTTACGAAAAAATCAACTTTTGGCTTTGTTGACCCTCTGTACTGAAGCTTTGTTTTCTATCCTTTTTAGTTCTGCCCTTCTTCTTACTTCTACTTTCTTTGAATTTATTCATTTGATTTTTTTGTTTATTTCTTTAGCTCCTTAAATTTATGTTTAGCTCATTAATTTTCAGCCTTTAATCTGTTCTAATATAAGCATTAAAGATGGTATTTTTTTCCCTTGAAATATCACTTCTGTTGCTTCCTTAAGTTTTGACATATAGTATTTTTATTATCCAGTTTTAGTGGTTTTTAAAATTGTCATTATGATTTTTTTGACCCATGCCTTATTTAATTACATTTTCACAAGTATGACCCATGCTCATTTATAACTTGATTGCATGGTGGTCAGAGAATGTGGTATCTGTAATACTTATTCTTTTAAATTAGCTGACACTTGCTTTATGGCCTCACATGTGGACAGTCTTTGTAAACATTCTAAGTGTGCTTGAGGAAAATGTTCATTCTTGATAACTGGGTACAGGGACTATTTATATATGTATTCAATCAAGATTGCAGATTGAATTTTTCAAGTCTGTATCTTTGCTAATGTTTGCCTGCTTCATCTATCAATATCTGAAAGAGACATGTTGAAATCTCTCACCAGCCGCTCTGTTGGCCTGTGGAGGGGATGGGGCATGACTGACCTCACTGTTCTTCAGGGAGTCCTGTCCTTGATATTAATGACCACTCTTGCTCAATGGCCCCTCCTGCTCATTGTACCTGTGGTTTCTGTGTTTAGAATTTTTCCATCTCAGCAATAGTCTGCTTTAGTAGTTTTTTTCTGCTGTGGTTTTTTGCCAACATAAACTTTCTAATACTCAGAAATTCCTCAAAAACTGTTTATCTGCTGATTGTATCCTTACTTCTTTTGTAGTTGTTTGTACAACATGTGTATCTTTTCTGCCATCTGAATGGAATTTTGGAAAGAAAATAGAAAAACAAATACTTTTGCTCAGTCTACCATCTTGACCTTTGTAAGATACATTTTTATCCTTTCTTCTTTTCCTCCTTTTCCTTTTTCTCCCAACATGTGTTTATTGGGCAAAGAATTTTTCTAGACCTCTGTTTCCTCATCTATAAAATGGGGATAGTAGTAATATGCATCTCAATGCCATATAAGGAACATTAATAAGGTAACGTCCATGTAGGTGCTTTGCAAACTGTAAAGATCTATACAAATGCAAACTATAACCTTTAGCACCTTTCCTTAACTTTCCTTTCCCTTTGTATAGCTAATGTTATAAAGCAGCTCAGCTACATTAGAGAAAAGAAAAGTGATTCATTGTGGTTGGCATATCATGAGAGCCTCAAACAAAATTTTATTTGCCACTCTTTGAGAAAATTACTCGCCAAGAAACTATTGGGTGCCTTATTAGAAAGTCACAAGTTTGATAAATGGAAATGTTTATTCAGTCTAAAAACTAATGCCATAGTGGGTGTCCTTTCCCCCTATTTTCTTGTACTGTGTTGTTGGCATGCATACTCAAATTAGGCATTTCTTCTTTAAAAATATTTTTTTTTTACTTAAAATACTTATTTGCTGATTCAGCATATTATATAAATTTATTTACTTTAGCTTAGAAAGTTAATATGAACTGACAGAAAGAATGCTAAAATTTCAACCCAGGCATATTTAAAAGACAGAATGAGTAATTGATGTAAAAGACCAAGTGGTTTGTATTAGAATGTACTGAAATCTGCCTATCTACAATTATTTTTTTCCACATTCCTGTGTTGCACCACGGCAAAATAAACAACTCTCAATTAAATTCAACAGCTCTGTATTGAGTGCTATTTCGTGTATGAGGTTTGTGCTAAGTGCTCTGGGATTCATAAGGAAGTGAGAACCACCTCTACCCCACTGTCCTCTAAAGGTGGGCATGAACAGTTAGGTTAGTTAAAGCTAACATGTAAATGACTAATAAACATATTACACCCTATTGTGAGGATGAAGACCAGCCTTATGGAAAAAATAGTATTGAGATGAGATTGAAGAATGCTTAAGCATTCTATAGACAGATAATGGAGGAAGCCATTCCCAGCCTCAGGAACGATGTGAATAAAGAAAGGTCTTAAACTGGGAAAGGTAAGGGCATATTTAGACAATGGCAAATAATCATTTTTTTTTTTCGTTCCCTTTGGCTAGAATGTCAAGTACATGTACGTAGTGGGAGACAATGTATGCAAGACAGCTTGGGGACATATTGTACACAATACAATTCCAGCCTTAAAGAAAGGATTGAGGCTTTCTTTGTGGTCAAATATTACAATTTTTGTAAATGTTCCATGGCAGCTTGTAAAGATATACTTTACATTTTTATTATAAATATAGATGTGTATAATACGTGAGCATTCTTCCATGTAATTATATCATTCCTTCCCTCTGTGTGGGTATGTTCTTATATTTCTTAAGTTCTACTAGAAGTAACTAAAACTAAATGATTTATTAAATATGTTCCAACTTTAAAATTCTTTGAATCTAGAAGTGACCACTAAACTACAAATGCATATTGTGAACCCCTGAATAGCATTACTGTCTTTAGTAGAATGGAGAAGACCCATGGGCTTTGAGGCACGTGGGCCTGAGCTTGAATCTCCAGTCCTGCACATTCTTAACTGGGCAGGGTCCCTAAGCATCTTTTCTCTCATCTTTAAAACGGGGAGGATTGTGTCAACATCATAGTTTTCGTGAAGATTAAGGAGGTAATTTCCATAGAGTGTTTGGTACACAGCCGATGCTTGGTGGATGGCAGTTATCCTGGTTGTAAACATATTTGATCTCTCAAGCCTGATGGAAAAGGATTCTTCAGTAAAGCTTCAAGGAGATATTTGTCAAATTAAAGCAGAATATAAACTGAGAGGAAGGAGAGGGAGTGAACGTGGATTTGGGGGGAGCGTCCATGGGAATAAAAAGAGAAGATCCTAGAGAGGGGAGGTTTATGGTCAAGACACCGCAATGTGGCCCCACACTTCTCAACCAAATATTATGGAGGCAAAGGCTCTGACTGAGAGAGAAAGGAGAAGAAAATATCTAGGATGCTTTAAGATGGGAAGGTACGGATGGCCCATTGAAAGGCGAGAAAGAGCAAAACTAGGATTCTTAAAGCTAGAACAAGTCAGCCACACCTTCCCTGTGGGTGAAGGACGGGGCTAGGAGGTCACTGTGGTTTTCCCAGAAAAAGGGTGGATAAAAAACACTGTCTTCCCTAGAGCCAAAAAGTGGTGTTAAACACCAAATTCCAATCTCTTAAGTCATTATTTGAGAAGGAACCTTAGAGATAATCCAGTCCAACCCATTAATTTTGCATAGGAGGAAAATGAATCTTTTAGAGGTTATGTGGCTTTCCCAAGAACCACACAGTTGCTCAACCCAGAGCTGGAGGGTGAATGGTCTAGAAGCAACATAATCACTACGGGCCTAGTTGTAGCATCTGAAACCTTTGGGCGAGTGAAAGCTTGGGGGTAACTTGAAAGACAGCGGTTGTGGCTTTAAATCTTTTTGGCTGCAGCAGTTAAACCAGATGCATTAAATGTGTTCAAAGCTATTTGTCAGAGACCTCAGCTGTATACAGTTTGTTCCCCAAATATGCTGACCCGTGGGATGGTTAGGTTTGTACATCAACCCTCTAAGTCTGTTGGAAGGTGGTGGGGAGGGAGGAGAAAGGGTGGAATCCAGGTCTCCACTGCATTCAGCAACACATTATTTTTGAAGGGCCTGCTATGTGCCAGGCACTGTTCTGAGTGGTTGGCATACATCAGTGAATCAACCAGACAAAGGTGCTGACCTCACATTCTAGCTTTCTCGCTCCAGAAGTGTAGCAGAAAAGCAGGACGTGGATGTGCTGCAGCTCCCATTTCATCACACCTCCCGTTCCCTGCTCGTTCGCAGTCTCCCGCTTCCACGACACCCCTACCATACCATCTCTGGTCCTAGAGCGCCCTCTGCTATGACACATAACGTAACATCAAGCCTTGGATCTGGTTGGACCTCCATTGCTCTCTTACTAGTTTCCCCCCATGAGCAGCTGGTCTCAGGGTGAGTCCATAAGCTCCGGAGGCTGGAAAACCACCCCTACCTCCCGCATCATCCTGTGGTACACAGTGCTGGACCCCAGGTGCACGCAGGTGGCATACATTTATAGAGCCTTCCCGTTAAGACTGGAGCAGAAAAGCTGCGTCATGACTGATGAGGACACCCTTCCAAGACGAGAAGTCCGCAGAGTCTTGTGGGGGACCCACTCGCAAGACTACTCCAGGAACCTTCCCTGTGAGGTACAGGTAGTGAAGACCCAGTTAGTGCACTGGGGGCAGCTCCTTTGGAACCATATCCTCTAAGTGCTCTGGAAAACCCATTCAAAGGGAATTGCAATCCCAAATGCCACTGAAAACATCTGAGAACTATGAGTAAGCACTGTGGGATTGTCAGATGAAGGGGGACCTCTAATCATGAAGCATTTTGATGATTAACAGGATTCTAAGGCAAGACTTGAAGCCAGATACACACCATAATGCTTAAGCCAAATAGCAGTTTGGCTCTTACACCTGAGAAACAAAGCACACTGAAATAGAAAGGTAGTCCATCTTTTTAAAGGTCCACTTATTTTTATTGGGTTCAAATAACCTAATTCTAAGTACTTACATGGCCTCTTATTTCCATGTTTCATAGCCTGTCTGTCAGTAACCTCAATAGAGGTGGCTTTGTCTGGCCTCAAAGAAGGTGGTTATCCAACCAGGACTCCCTACTTCCCGGTTACTGTTTCCATCTCCCATAAATGTATCAAGCTGATGAGTAAAGCCTTAAGCCCAAGTGGCAAATGTGTATCAAGGCCGCCACCATTCACCAGCTCCCGGGGCTGTAGCTTGACGTGCAGGTCTAAGGCAGCCCTGATTTGTTAGTGATGGGATGCGCTGGAAGTGATGGGAGAGATCTTATCACTCTAGTTTCTGCTCCAGGACTCTCTTGCAAGTTTCATTGGAAACAAGCATTGAATTTGAAGAGGGAACAACAGACAGATTTTCCTGGACCTGAATGAACCTCTGAGACCACAGGACATAAATTACTGGGGTACAGTAACAAGAGGAAAGACATCATCCTGTGATTTATTTACAAGGGAAGAAAAGCAAAGGAGTCATTAAGGTTTAGATGTCCTCAGACAGCTTCCGAGGTGCTCGGGACACAAGTGTGACGATGGCAGACAGAAGTAACTCTTTATGGCCACACAAAGGACTCAGTCCTCTGCTTTCCCAGGGGCACTAGAATGGAAACAGACCAAAGACCCAAAAAGGCTCTTCAAGTGCATTTGGCTCAGTGTCCCTCGATTTTTAGTTATGGGAAATCTGAGGTTCCGGGAGAGGAATAACTTGATAAGGTCACAGCTAGTACTTAAAGAAAAGTAATGAGTAAACCATTTCATTTGGTTTTGTTTTAGACATTTTTTTTTGCTGAAATTTAATAGTGAATTCAAGTACCCTTCAGGCATTGTTATTCTGTAACAGTGCACCATTTGAATGTTGTGTGTGTTTTCTCTTTATACGAATTTAATCAAATAAAAATGCAAACTAGCTTTGAAATAGCCATGAGTAAAAATACCCACTTTCTGAGTCAAAATACCCACTTTCTGAGGGTTGAGAAGTGGTCAGAGGTGTCCGTGCATTTCTTTAATTCAGGGTCGGCCAACATTCCCACACCAGTATTTAGGAAGCATCCACTTTGTGCTCAGATGCTCAGGCCAGCAGAGCTCTCTGTGATGGGGATTATTATCCCATTTTTAGATGAGAAAACTGAGCTAGACAGATAAGGAACATTCTGACTGTAACTTGTTAAAGGCTGTAGGACTTCTCTTAGTTCCTCAGCCACGCTGGGTGATACATCCCACCCTGAGTTTCTGTAGTACAGACCCTGATCTCTCGGACCATTTTGCCACGTAATTCCCCATTCCTTCCTACACTGCAACCAGATTTTGTGGGTTATCATTGACTCACTGTGCCTCCAGAGAGCCCTGTCATTTCCTCTCTTGGTCTCTAAACTGTCCTCTTAGCTCTCGGGCCTCCCTTTCTCCCTCCTCATGCCCTTCCCACTTCCTTGGTCATCATATGGACAGATGTGACGGCTGCTACAGACCCTAGCTCTTCTCTCCTCAGGGCCACCTCCCCATCTCCAACCCTGAAGGCTTCTGCTCAACAGACTGGGATGCTGTGAAAAACACCTCAGCAGAGAGCACTGTGATTTTCTTTCTCCCTAAAAGCTTAAACTCATGTAGGTATGGCATATTTTACGTCAAGGAGTCTTAGAACCGGAGGGGACCAATAGACCAGCCCTCTCTTGTTAGAGATTAGGAATCTGCAGGCCAGATAAAGTTATTGGCTCCACTTTATTGGCTTCAATGCTAAAAGTTAGTTCTATCAAGTGGACCCCTCACCCCGAGCAGTGAGCAGGTGGCCGTGGCATTGATTATGTGAAACTGTCCGTGGCTGTGCTGGACGTCCTTATACGAGGCAGCAAGTGGCAATCATCATTGTGTTTACTACATTTCACTAGATCTCACAGCATCTAGGTCTTGGTTTGGGTTCCCCCAGACACCGACTCTGAGCCAAAGATCCTAGTGCAAGTGGTTCACTTGGCAGGTGGTCACAGGATACCCCAGTAGAGAGTGGGGAGGTAAGGCATGGAGGGAGGCACTCAGTCCAGGTGTGTTGTCAAGCCAGTGACCATGTGGGCACCTGGGGCTCCATCTGGATGGGGGTCTCTGAGAGTCATTGTAGCACATACCTCAGAATTATTCAACAGAGGAGCAAGGAAGCTGGCATATGTGCCCACCTACTTGGCCTCATCTTTTTAAGGACCTACAAGAGGAAGTACATCAGCCATCAGAAGCAGGAACACCAGGACACCTGATCTGTGTGTGTGTGTGTGTGTTTGACTTACAAACACTGATTTTGATGACCCATCATGCTTGCTTCTCAGTCTTTGCAATTTGGAAGCTCAGAACCAATTTATAACCCACCTCTAGCTATTGGATGAGACCTTATGGGAATACAACCCTGGTACCAACCTTACCTTTTTATTTCCCTTCTCTCATTTATTTTCCTTCTGCCCCAGTTTCTTTGTATATTTATTCTTACCCTATTTGTGCATGCCTTTAAAAGTCTCCTGGAATCTCCGTGTTGGTATAAGTTGGGGACAAATAAATACAAAACCAGGTTATTGCAGTTGAAAGAGACAAATCTGGGACTGCCAGGCTGCTGCCTGGTCTCTAGCTTTGCCTAAAGATTTTTTATCTGGGCTTCCTGGTCTTCACTCAGAGGTCTTGACTGCACGGGGAACCACAGAATTCTTACACATGCATCAAGTGTGTAGTGAGTCACCAGAGAACTGCAGATAAAGGAAAATGCATGTGTTCTTCGAAGTGGCTGCAGAAACAGTGCTATAAAATAGGAGACTCCTGCATCACATGGGTAACGTGACCAGGGTTTCTGAAGGCCAAATCAGAGCCCACGAGTCTCAGTTTTGCTGAATCAGGATTCAGCACCCTTTTGATAACATGGAAAATAGAAAAATAAATGAAGGCAAGTACTAGCAGAAGCGCCCTCCAGAACTTTAATAGCTGTGATCTTACCTCTGTTTTTTTAGGCTAATATTTAAAACATTTCCTCCCATGCATGATTTTTTGCTTAATATTATTTACTACTTGTCTGTACGGTATACAGCAAATTTCCTTTAATGAGTATGTATTACTCCTAAATGGAGAGAAGATGAAGAGGCATTTCCTCTCATAAGAATATATTTTAATCATGACATCCCCTTAAATATCTTGGTTTTCTAAAAAATACGTGTTTTGCTAAAAGCATCCAAGGCAAAATGTGGCCTGCTGGTCAGATATCCAAGGTTTGGGTTGTTTTCTCTGCTGGTCAGAAGCCCTGAAGAAATGAAGATTCTGTCCTCTGATATTCATGGATGTGAGTACGGACCCATGCTAATCTTTCTTTGCCATTTGGTTTCACGTTTCAAGGAAAATATTAAGCCAGATGTCACAGTTAAGAGGAGCGGGGAAGAGGGACAGAGGGGAAGGAAGGAAGGAAGGAAGGGAGGGAGAGAGGGAGGGAGGGAGGGAGGGAGGTTGGTTGCAAACCTGGACTCCACTCTTGTTTCTTTTTCTTTTGTTCAGCAGTCAAGAATGTGAATTGAGCATCTCTCAAAAGTTATCTATTTATGACTCCTTTATTCTAAAAAGTGTTGAAAACAACCATAAAAAGTTTATAGTGAATGTAACATACACGGTAACAAGTAAGGGAGGAAAATGGAGCAAAGGGAACACTTAGCATACAAAAACTAAGAGAAGGATAAAAACTAGTGTCTAAAATCCATTCCATTAAGTCCCGCCGAGTATGGGTCAGGAATTTTACTCTGCGCTTCATAGTAGCCAAAGCAAAGAAGGAAACACAATCAAATATGTGACTCATAGGTCAGGGGAGAAAAACGTAATCCATTTTGGATGGGGTACTGAGCTAAGTATTTTGGAGAACATATACAAAGGAGACAAGAGATATTAGCCCTTGGGCTCAAGGAGTCAGTGCCACTACTTACGAGGACAAATAATAATACTAGCTACCATCAACTGGGTGCTTCTTCTATGCCAAGCCCAATCCCAGCCAATGTACTCGTGGCACAAGAATACCATGCATTAAGTACAGCTGCTTATATTTGTGAAAGTAGAATTTGTGGTTTATAAAAGGCTTTCCCATTTGTATTTACTTAATTACTCAAAATAACCCTTTGAGATATTGGCCAGGAAGACATTGTTTTTTCCACGAGGAAGGCAAGGTCACATAGCTAATAATTCGTGGACCTGGCATGCAAATCCAGATTTTTCTAATAGACCGTTTCCACTACTTTGTGATCTAGGAGGCAAAACTGTAGTGATGGAAATAGGATAGTTGGCTCTAGGATCTTAGGCTGAGTTTGTGTGTCTACTCCCAGGCCCACCATAAACAGGCTGTGGGGTTATTGAGAAAGTCCCTTTTCTTCTGGGAGCAGCAGTGTCTTCAACTGGAAAATTAGAAGGTTGATGACTGTCCAGGCAGATTCATTCCAGCTGCCACAGCCTGTTCATCTCTGGGTTTCTATGGCTCCAGGCGGTTTCCCAGACTACACTCCAGGGTGTTCCTAGTCATTTTCGCATTAGCAGTTGCTCTGTGGTACAGCTTGGCTGTGCCTCTGTGGGCCGTTTAACCTTCATCATTGTCCCAGCCTGCTTGGGGGCCGAGCTGGACTTGCAAGCTGCATGTTAAAGGCTGAGAGAAGCCAGAACTCCCTTTAAGCCTGAGGTGTCCCACGGGGTGTTTCCACGGCATCACCAGGACAGGTTTTGTTGTTGCTGATTGATGCTTCATCTTCCACGCATCTTCTGGGAAGATTCAAGGTGGAAAGTTCCTGAAGTTGAATCCAGACCTAGTAAAGAACTCACTTTTTTTTTCCCCCTTTCCTGTTTAAGCCTCTTCTGAGCCCAAAGATCCCATGTACACATCTTGGATTCTTACAAGTTAGAAGTGTCTCCGTGGAGGGCTTCCCTGGAGGCTAGAATGTTGTGTGTTAGTTTCCTGTGCCCAAATAAATAAACCCTGTCCTAAGCTGTAGGCTCCAGGTTTGCTTCTGGCATCCCTTTGCCTCAAAGTTTCTGTATTGAATAAAACAGAAATGTTTAGCAAATCCCAAGAAATTCCTTGTTTAATGGAAAAAAGAGATCCCTGAGTTTATATTTCAAAATGTGATTTCCATGTTCCTACCATATTAAGGCAAGTTCACCTCACCAAATCCCCAGATGTCTGGTATGCTTTTCTAAAAATGCCTGTATTTAGCCCCTAGAATGCATTTCGAGTACCTATTGTGGACAGGATTCTCCTCTGAGCCCTGTAGGAGATAGAGTCCCCAAGTGAGACTCAAACCCCACCTTATAATTTCGTTGTAAAGATTGCATTAGAATCTATAGGAAGTGTCAGCTCTAGCCTGCAGACCAGCTTTCTCCCTACATGTTGATCACCTCTACTATGCAATATAGCATCTTCACGTGGCCACCTGTCCTCCTTCCTGATGATGGTAAGTTTAGCTCTGGGACTGGCCACAAATAGCTTATCTCACTAGCTAAGATGCCATCTAGCACCTGCCTTGGCAATTTCTCTACGAGTTGTATCTTCTTCCAGTCTCTTTGAAGAGTGGGTTTTTTTCACTTGCTTCTTGTTTCTGCCAACCCTAAACTGCCCTCCCTCCTAAAATGTTTGTCTTTTTTCCTAAAAGTAATTTATATTTATTGTTGAAAGAGAAAGAGAGACAGAAACAGAAAGAGACAGCATGCAGAGAGAAACTTAGAAAAAGATAATAAAGAAAATATAATCCCACCACAGCAAATTTACTGCTGTTAATATTTTAGATTTCCAAAAGGATGATTGCCTCTGGTTATTTATCCTCAACCCTTGCCAATTATGTGAATTTCGAGTTGGGGGATAATAACTATATTATATAGTGAGCAGTTTTCCTCTATCATTAGATCGTCTTCAAAACCTTATTTGTTAATAGCTGCACAACATTCAGTTGTACGGGTGAAGCTGTCATTTTACCCATTTCCTTCGTGCTGGACTTGTAGATGGTTTCCACCTTTTAACTTCAAACCCACCGATAAGGTGGTAGCTGTAGCTTGGTAGCCACTTACAGAGTGTATAGCTCACGTCTGGCACTGGGGATAAAGGAAGAAAAGGCACTGGCTTCGCCCCCAGGGAGAGGCGTTGTGAGCACTGTTTCTGGGCGTGTATCATGTCTACTAACATGATACTTAATATTAGGGGCCCTCCCTTGTAGCACAGCAGAGTCTGAAAGGGCTTGCTGAGTCATCTAATGCTATGATATTCAGTATAATCTCAGAGTTATGTAGATTTCATGATTTTCTAAGTCTGAAAAGTGATTTTCGGGGTGGCGGTGGGGAGAAAGCTCCCTAAGAGAAGTTGACCCTTGAGCTACTTCTTGAAGGGCAAAGTGACAAGGAGGAAGGAGGAAAGGTTGGGGGGTGAGGGTGGGAGAGGTCATTCCAGGAAAGGCAAACAATGCCGAGAAAGGGAGCTTGGGCGGAGTTGGATATGCGCCGGGGCTTTGTTCTGGCCTGAATTTCGGATGCATGACAGGGGCTGCCACTGGAGATGTTTGCAGGGGACATGTGCTGAGAGGCTCTTGATGCCCCACAAGGGGAGCACTTCAACCAAAAGCTTGGTGAACTGCTGAGGGTTACAGATAGAGGTCTGAGCTTGGCGGACGTGCAGGACGTACAGGATGTCTAGGAGAGTCACTGTAGCATCCGATGCGGGGACAGGAGACCTGGGGGTTTCTGGGGAGACGTAGCAGGTGAGGACTCTGAGCCTCCTGGGCACAGGAATTGTGACTTTTCTTTATCGCTGCCTGGCACATGATGGGTGCTCAGTATTTTGTTACATCTGAAAGAGGCTGTTACAAGATTCCAGCAGGAATGCTGAAGGTGGTGGCGTTGAGAAGGGTAGGGTGGGGTCCCGTTAGAAAGCCATTTAGGGAGGGACGTGGATGAGATTTACTGACCGTAAAGCCAAGGATCCCAACAGACCTTATTTTTCAGCCCTGAACAAAAACTAGAATGTGGCTTTTGAAAAGGTATTTGACTTCAGGAACCAAGAGGCCAATGGAATGTTTCTAGACCTTTTGAAACTCTAATCTCTGCTTTGTGAATTACATAGTTTGGTTCTATTCAGTGGGTCCCTTTTTCCCCAAAAATGTCACCTGTGAAATAAGTTAAACACCACACTGTCTTAATATAAAAATATTTCCTCAAACCCACTGTATAAATTAATTACTCTTTAGGCAATAGAATAATCTAACTTTCCTTATACAAGGTACTCCATTCACACGTTCTACATTGCTGTTGGGGTAGGTGATGAATCAACTGTTTCTGAAGGATTGTGAGCGACAATAAATGTCAGTCTGAGCTCTGGTTGATTTCCTGCAGTCTCCCTAGTTGTGACTTCATTTGGTAACTTAATACTAATTGTGCCACTTTGATTACCTTTGATTTTCACTGCATTCCCAGCACGTGCTAGAGTACCTGGAACAAGCTGGGTGCCTAGTAAATGTCTTTTGAGTGGAGGAGGACTCTGAGTCCTTTAAAAATGCTCCTCTGGGGAATTTTGGGCTTCCCTGGTGGCGCAGTGGTTGAGAGTCCGCCTGCCGATGCAGGGGACACGGGTTCGTGCCCCGGTCCAGGAAGATCCCACATGCCGCGGAACGGCTGGGCCCGTGAGCCATAGCCGCTGAGCCTGCGCATCCGGAGCCTGTGCTCCACAACGGGAGAGGCCACAACAGTGAGAGGCCCGCGAACCGCAAAAAAAAAAAAAAAAAAATGCTCCTCTGGGGAATTTTAGAGACGTCAGAGAGCACTGCAGTTCAGGGGGACATTCACTTAAGAGGTGAAACCAGAATTTGGTCCTTGATACAGTGACACAGACTTGCTCTAACCCCTTGATCCCACTACTTTGGAGGCACTCAGTGAATATTAGCTCCCTGAGCAACCCTGCCGGAGCAATGTCTGGTGCTAAGCCACAGCCATCAGTTCAAGCTTGTGCCTCAGGCAATAATGCAACTTTTCTTGCATGCATTCAGCTTTTACTGAGCACCCGCAGTGTGCCAACACAATAGTAGACATTCATCGTGTTCCTTGGATTCCAAAGAGATTTCTCCTTTTGAACCTTGCGACCACCCTGGTAGATATTATCGTCCCCTTTTGCAGATAAGCAAAATGAGGTTGGAAACACTAAAGTTACTCATCCAAGGTGGTATAATCAAAGGGGAAGCTGGCTGTCTCACCTCCCTCTTCATGGTACCAGAAACTGGTTTCTGGCTCTCCTTTTACCAGCTAAGTAAGCAGTGGGGGCTATGAAGTAGGGTGTCAGGATGTCAGAGGGTTTGAAGGCTCCTTGCCTTTCTGCTTTGTGACCCTGAGCAGTTCCTTCCTCTCTCTGGCCCTCAGTTTATAGTGCCCAGGTGAGAGGTGATGAACTGAGGGGCACCAGAACAGATGGAGAGGAGCAGCTGGACACAAGAATGTTAACGGGAAAATCACCTGGACGTGATGATCGATGCAATGTAAGGCAGGAAGGAGTGGCTTAAAATAACAGCCATTTATTATTGTTCCTGAGTCTGCAGGTCAGTTGGGGTGTTTCTGCCAATGTGGGCCGTGCATGGCTGACCTTGGCTGGGCTGCAACTGTGGTTGGTCAGGAGCTGGCTGATCTAAGAGAGCCTCACACACGTCTGACAGTTGCCTGGCTATCCACCGGGGTGACAAGGGTGAATGGAGCACGGATCTCTCATTCTCTACAGGCTAACCCAAGCTTGTTCATGTGTCAGGGTTGGAATTCCAAGAGTATGAGCAGAAACATGCAAGACCTTCAAGGGAATAAGGAGATAGACTCCATCTCTTCATGGGGAGGAGCTGCAAAACCACATTGCCACGGGCTTGGCTACAGAGAAACGTGAACAAGTGCAGCCATAGTGATTGCCTGAAGCTGATATAATCGATCCGTTTCCCTAGAGGCCCCAGAATAGCTTCAGACTAAGCCAGACTGGCAGAAGCTGCATAGCTGAACCGTAGCATTATAGCCCTCAGTAGAATTACCTGTACTAACAGGGCTTTAGTGATGCATCAGTCTGTACACAAGGGAAGTTACAGGAAACTTGGACTCTTCAACTCATTGTCTTATTTACTCCCAGTTTGTTGTTGAAGACATTGTGCATTTTAGTACACGGTGCAGAGGTTCCTGACTTGTCTCCATACTAGGCACGCCTGGGTTTCTCTAGAGCTGGGCTGGGTTTTGTTTGTTTGTTTTTGTTTTTGCTTTTTTGCAGTACGCGGGCCTCTCACTGTTGTGGCCTCTCCTGTAGTGGCGCACAGGCTCCGGACGCGCAGGCTCAGCGGCCATGGCTCACAGGCTCAGCCGCTCCGCGGCATGTGGGATCTTCCTGGACCGGGGCACGAACCCGTGTCCCCCGCATCGGCAGGCAGACTCTCAACCAGTGCGCCACCAGGGAAGCCCTGGGCTGTTTTTTAATCTTACAAATTTGTGATTCATGAAGTGAATGGATTTCTCTCTCCAACTGTCTACTAGAAAGTTTAGAGCTGAATAGTGACCCACTACTAACAAACATGGAGACCCTGTGACATATATTTTGGTACTGATTTCACTTTCAGCTCCCTTATATTGTTCCTTTTAACAGGTCTCCTCCCTACTTACTTTAAATCTTATTTTGTTTGATTGCATTGTATATTTGTGTAAGTGGTTACGTTTTGAATAAAGTAGACGATAAAAAAAATGACTGAATGAATAAGCAAGCAGAATGCCTTCATATACCCAGCAATGTACTGAAAATCAGTGTGTTTTTTATTATTGTTTGTTTATTTTCAATAAGTTGTTTTTGAAGTCCCACCTTGAGGACTGGAATTTCATACTTTGAAACTTTACAGCTTCTAAATTTTATTTGGAAAGACTGCAGTTACCCTTCTCACCACTAGGTGACACTCTGTCATTATCTAGGTGGATAATAGCTGTACGGACTCTGCTGTAAGGACTGTGGGATATTTATGCGCGACCACTCTAAAGCATAAAACCCATGTCTCTTTTATATAGGGTTGGGTGTACAAATATTTGGCAATGGAATGGAAAAGGTTGAGGGCATGGTACCCTGTATGTGGGCTAGCCCCTGCCTGCAAGATGCTTACAATCAAGGCCAGAGGTTTCCTAACCCTCCTAAACGCAGTTTTCAGTGGCCCTGAGCAAAATGTAAATGAAAACTAGTGTAGAGGACCTTACATGAAGCTAAATATATTGTTGTTGTTGTTGTTTTGCGGTACACGGGGCTCTCACTGTTGTGGCCTCTCCCGTTGCGGAGTACAGGCTCCGGACGCGCAGGCTCAGCCGCCATGGCTCACGGGCCCAGCCGCTCCGCGGCATGTAGGATCTTCCTGGACCGGGGCACGAACCCGTGTTCCCTGCATCAGCAGGCGGACTCTCAACCACTGCGCCACCAGGGGAGCCCTCTTTTCTTTTTTTAATTAATTTATTTTTGGCTGTGTTGGGTCTTCGTTGCTGCGTGCGGGCTTTCTCTAGTTACAGCGAGCGGGGGCTACTCTTCGTTGCGGTGTGCAGGCGTCTTATTGCGGTGGCTTCTCTTGTTGCGGAGCATGAGCTCTAGGCACGCAGGCTTCAGTAGTTATGGCACACAGGCTCAGTAGTTGTGGCGCACGGGCTTAGTTGCTCCACGGCATATGGGATCTTCCTGGACCAGGGCTCGAACCCGTGTCCCCTGCACTGGCAGGCGGTTTCTTAACCACTGTGCCACCAGGGAAGTCCCTAAATATAATCATTTTTAAAAGTTCTCTTTTTCTCTGAGATTTTGCTTTTCTACTTTTTTGGTATTAAAATGTCTTTTATGAAATGATAGTAAGAATAAATGGAAGACAGTGTTTTTTTCTTTTTGTAAAAAAATGTTTCTACTTGACAATAAAAGGGGAACAAATCCATAGAGACGTCAGAGTTCTTTGGGGGAATTAAAAAATTTTGGCCCACAAGATCCAAAATTCTGGAAAATGTGCAGTTGTATAAGAAAGGAAACCAATACCGAAATAGTTAATATAATCCTTCTCAGTACATTTGTATATATCAGGCCCTTCACAGAAAATATGATCTTATATCACTTACAGTCCAGCTCCTATTATAAACCGTGTTTTTTTTAAAAAGGTGGTATTTAGGAAACAGTCTAAGGAATATTCTCCTTCCTCCCCTCCAGCTGGGAATTCTAAATCCACCCTTTAAGCATGTTAGACTACTTGGCCTCAATAATTACATTCCACTGTCATGTTCTTAGCTTTTATAGAGATCAAAAGATGAAACAACCTATTAAAACTCTGTTTCTGCCTTTGTTTTATTTTAAAGCTATTATTAAGGACACCTTCGCTTATATTACCCAGTAGACTTTAAAGTTCCGTATAAGGAAGTTTTAGGGTCCTTTCTAATGTTCTGTGGATCTATCTTTTCTTCTCCTTTCAGATAACAAGATAGCATGTTACCTTTTTGCCTTCGCTGAGAGTGGCCCCGATTCAGATTTTATGCTCAACCAGAACAATTTTGTTTACCCTTAAGAGTGATAACATTTTCTGTTTCCTGGTTTCTTCTTCTATGTTTATCAACCTTGTAATGTCTTTTATTATAAACCCTCCAAAACCTATGTTGGAGTGATATACAAATACTTCCAAAATAGAAATAGATTTCTTTATATAATAAATGGTATATTTTGGAAAGTACTGAGTTCTTCAATATAAACTGTGAATGCCTCCAGAATATGTTCCAGGACTGTCCTAACAAAAAACCTTTAGTATTCTCGTATTCAAAATCATTTCACATATTTAAACCTTCTTTCCTAGACTAGAATAGAATCCCTGTTGTGGGAAGAAACTTTGTTTTGAATCCCTCATAGTTTCTAGATCAATGCCACGACATAAGAAGTACTCAGTGAATACTTGCTGACTGACTAATCCACTGATCTGTGTGTTCTGGGAGAATCAGAAAAGCTTTCCTAGAAGGGGTACAAGGGAATGCACAGAAGGCATGACATTCACCTCCCTAATCCTTGGCTACTCTAATGTTAAACGTGATGGCTAAGGTCTCTTTTTTTCTTTTCTTTTTTTTTTTTAACATCTTTATTGGAGTATAATTGCTTTACAATGGTGTGTTAGTTTCTGCTTTATAACAAAGTGAATCAGTTATACATATACATATATCCCCATATCTCTTCCCTCTTGCGTCTCCCTCCCTCCCACCCTCATGGCTAAGGATTCTAACGTTCTGGGACTTTACAGTTGTTAAGTAGGACAGGAGACTGTGGAAGGTGGTGAATGACAGTTTTCAGATTCATGGGGGCAGAAGTAAATGTGGTATTGTGGAGACACTTTCAGGATGGAGGAACGTTTTGTAAACTGTAAAGTGCAGTGAAATTACGCCTCTTTGGTTTACAACCATTTGGCTTTCACTGCGTCCCCCTGATTTAGCTCTGAGAGGGCTGTCCTGGTATTGATGAAAACCAGTTTGGACTGGTGCCCCTTGTGAGCAGCGGGGTGGCCTCCAGGTGGCCATCTGGGCGGTGGTGCAGGTCACACCAACATCTGGCTGGGCACGCTCCTTTCAGATGACTCGTGGTTTGCTGGTTGTAGCAGGGATGCTATTTCATCATGGTGGCAACTTGGTCATCCGCACTGTGTTCATTGATTCTTTGTGACTTTACTATTTTTTTAATTAAAGGTCGAATTATTTAAACTTTCAGTATAAAATACACGTTTTGTTTTTTTAGTATAAAGTATACAGGGGGTCATAGCCTAAGGAGAACAGGTAAATGGCTATTAGATAGACTAACTAATAAAGAGAAAACACTTGGTTGGGTTATATCACCATACCGATGTTGTCTAGTAAAGTAGTCAAGACCATTTTAGTGATATTTGGTGCTGTCTTTACGTACATTGATTTAATTTGGGGTTCTGGACTGCACTAACTTTTTTCTTATGAAATTAGTGGTAATTATGTTTTCAGTTTAAGGTAATTTGCCTTCATAAAGTGGGGATAAACTGAATTTAGGTAAGGGGATATTCTGTAATTCCTTTTGTATTCTCCTTCAGATCTGGTTCTTTGCAGATGTCCAATACCTGCTATTGTTAAGTTGCTAGAGGCTGGCTGGAATTTCAGAGAGTATTACCTAGAGCTAGCATGTCCTTCTGAAGAGGGACCCATGCCTGTTCTCATGATGATCTGACTATTGCAAATCTATGGAGTTTCTGTTGAGGAAAGGAATTAGAAATACCTCTCGGTAAACAAGTCCCCAAAAGAAGGAAAGCACACATGTGAAAAGTAATAGTAATTCAACTATCAGACGTGACATGGTTCAGGAGGTTTGTTATTTTAGCAAAGTAGCTTCACCCAGAAAAGATTGCTGCTACACTCTTAAAGGATGATTCCAATCTACTCTGCAGTAATTGGTAGATACCTCTCAGATTACTTCCTTTATCTCTCCCTACCCTCAACCTTGGTTTTTATTTTCCATTCATAACATTTAAAGGATCTGAGCCACCATAATTTGCCAGGTAAAACGACGGCAACAAGAGACACCAATTTCACAGACAGAGAAATAGATAGAAAACCTAGGTAGTAAGTAAATCTGCCAAATTCTATGTATAACTAGTTTTCTATTACTTTGTAACAAAATACCACAAACTCAGTGGCTTAAAACAACACAGATGTATTATTTCATAGTTTCTATATTATATATGGGATGCATACATTATATTAATTCATATACATCATCATCATCATCTCTGTAGGTAAGAAGTCTGGGCACAGCATGGCTAGGTTGTTTTTTTTTTTTTTTTGCTGTACGCGGGCCTCTCACTGTTGTGGCCTCTCCCGTTGCAGAGCACAGCCTCCGGACACGCAGGCTCAGTGGCCATGGCTCACGGGCCCAGCCACTCCGCAGCATATGGGATCTTCCCGGACCGGGGCACGAGCCCGTGTCCCCTGCATCGGCAGGCGGACTCTCAACCACTGCGCCACCAGGGGAGCCCCATAGCTAGGTTTTTTGTTCAAGGTCTCCCTGGGCTGAGATCAAGGTGTTCCCAGGGCTGCCATCCTCACCTGGATGGAGTCTGGAGTGATGTTCCAAGCTCCCTGCTTGTTGGCAGAATTCATTCCTGAGGTCCCTGTTTCCTTGCGGCTATCAGCTGGGGTCACTGAGCTCTGGGAGGCTGCCTACTTTTCCTCGCCATGTGATCTCTCCATCTTCAAGCCAGAAACAGCACGACAAATACTTGTGTTTCAAATCTGCAGCCAACCAGTTTAAAACCTTTCTGCTTTTAAAAGGCTCGTGTGATTAAGCCAGGCCACGCAGATAGCCTCCCTATCTTAAGGTTAACTGTGCCATTTAACATAACGTAATCATGGGCGTGAAACCCATCCCATTGGCGGTCCTGGAGAGCGTCCAGGGCATGAGGCTCATCTTAGAACTCTGCTTAGCCCTGAGGAAAACTGCTTATCAGAACCAACAGGTATCATGCCTGCTGTGGAGAATATAAAATGCCTATAAGTCCTTTTCTGCCCCTTCACAGTTTGCAAAGTACTTCCACAGCTGTGATCTCATTGCCTCTCAAAAAAAATAAAGGAGAAGAAGCTCTACCACCTTTTCATAAGATTAGCCCAAGGTAAAAAACCCAGTGACTTGCAGCTGGGCCTTCTGAGTCACGGACGAGCTACTCTGCTCTAAGATGGGAACTTTGACTGTGACATATTTCCAACCCTCAAGAATTTTGTCATTTGGAAGACGATGGGAGCCAATGCAGAAAGCAGTTACAGATTAAGGAGTAAACATCCTAGTGGTGTTTTTAACACAGCTTAAGTTGAAGGGCAGTGTGAGACTGGGGTAGCTTTTGATACTTGATGGGGAGATGGGCACAGGTATGCAGAGGGCAGGAAGAAGGGGGCACAGTCTGAGTAAAGGCAGGAACAAGCAGGGGGAGGGGGGAAACCTGTCAAAGTGTTAATGACCTGTCAGAGACCCAGGAATTTGCGGTAAGGCGTGTTAGATGTTAGGGAACTGTTGTGTTTGTTTAGCTGGAGAGTGATTTAAAAGAGCAGTGTTTTAACGGGGAGTTGAAGGTACACATAGCCTTCCATCCACTCGGCAATTCCATACCTGGGTATATACCCTAGACCCATATATGGATCATGAAATCAGTTTGGTGGGTTTTGAACAGCATTTAAAATATAGAATAGGATGGAATGAAATATACTAAAGGACAGAGGATGCAATAAGGGTAATAAGTATTGTTTCTAGAAGCAGTTCCATTGTGTGTAAGTATGTGGACATATTTGGTGTTTTGTGTAGCATATACTGTGATATAACATATATTTCTTACTGGGGGTTGCAGTCAAAAAAGTTCAAAAAAGACTGCCCAGAGAAACTCCTGCAGATGTGTACATAAGGACAGTAATGTTGGTAACAGCACTGTTTATAATCGCCAATAATAGGAAACCCCCTTGATGTTCATCCTCAGGAGAATAGATAAGTTGTGGATTATGCGTATAATGAGGTACAGAGTAACACTTAAAAAGAAAGAAACTAGAGACACATCATCATAGACAAAAAACATCAAAGTTGGGCTTCCCTGGTGGCGCAGTGGTTGAGAGTCCGCCTGCCGATGCGGGGGACGCGGGTTCGTGCCCTGGTCCGGGAAGATCCCACATGCTGCGGAGCAGCCGGGTCCATGAGCCATGGCCACTGAGCCTGCGCATCCGGAGCCTGTGCTCCACAATGGGAGAAGCCACAACAGTGAGAGGCCCACGTACCACAAAAAAAAAAAAAAAAAAATCAAAGCTGAAAGAGAAAAACAAGGTCTCTGAATTATAAATGTATTATATCATTATATAGACCTTAAAAACATTCAAAACAATGAAATACATTATTTATGGAGGAATATAAACATGCCTGAGTGTGATAACAGCAAATTTGAGGGTAGTGGTTATGGCTGATGAAGGAGAGAGGGGAATGGCATCAGAGAGAGGGACTTTCCCCTGCATCTGTTTGTGTTAAATTGGGTGATGGGAGCGCAAGTGTTTGTGATAACATTCCTTATATTTGTCTGCAGGCTCGAAAAATTCTGTAGTACATTTGCTTAGAACAGAACCGCAGGATAATTCATGAGCCAGCACTGGGCAGAGACTGACTTGGAGACTTGCAATAGTATAGCTTTAAAGGCAATGGTCCTGGACTGGGCTGCTGACAAGAATAGGCTGTTCTCATACAGTCGTATGTGTGATAGCGGTGATAATCATACCCTATATTTTTGGATGGGCTTTTCAAAATAGAAAAACACTTCTACAGACATCTGCTCATGTTATGGTCACCAGATAGGCAGGTGACCTCAGAAAACTGAAATTTAGAGAAATGAAATGACTTGGATGAGACAAGACAATAAGGAGTAGTGAAGTGCGGAATTGAATCCAGTCTGCCCATGATTTTTTGGTCTTTCAAGACATATATACACTAATATGTATAAAATATATAACTAATAAGAACCTGCTGTATAAAAATAAATAAAATAAAATTCAAAAAAAAAAAAGCCTAGCGTATTAGGTCCACCTTTGACTAAAGTCCAAGTGTTGTTCTTTAAGTCTCTGGTTTTCACTTATATGTGTCACAAACATGATATAGAGACTGTGATTGTGGAGACATCGTCAGCTCTCATGAAGCAAGACCATTGCTGTAACTCACTCATGTCTTCAAGATGCAGGAGCAGATCCTCACCTGGGCTTCCCTTCTTGGTCATGGGGCACATTCCCTGTGTGACCCATGACACTGAAAGGGAGAATTCAAGGGCAAATACCTGGTAGATTCTTGCTGGCCG
Organism: Delphinus delphis; assembly: GCF_949987515.2. Taxonomy (NCBI): domain Eukaryota; kingdom Metazoa; phylum Chordata; class Mammalia; order Artiodactyla; family Delphinidae; genus Delphinus; species Delphinus delphis. Next base: position 131,851,831 of record NC_082684.1, on the reverse strand, counting down.
AGTTTCAGAGGATGTCAGAGGGCAGCTAGTAGGGGAATGAGGCCTGGTACAACCTTCTGCAGGGATGTTTGCAACCAGCCTATGTGTGTCTAGAGATGCTTAGACTGGAGCCAGATGTTCTCCCTAGCAAAAAAAGAAAAAAACAAAAAGGCAACAAACCCAGACATCTTCCATAGACTAGGAACTAACAAACAAAAACGTGGGTGTGTAACAAAAAGGCAGCAGGTAACTGTGAATGACATTGTTCAGATGTGGTTTCACTCCATAAGTAACAGAAGAAAAGACAAAAACAAATGTTTCTGGGTCTAAAGTGTAGGTTCCATGTCAGGTTTTGATGAACCCATTATTCTCATGTAATTTTCCCAATAACCCTCTGAGGCAGGTGATAATATCCTTCAGTGTAAAGACTGGGAAACAAGAGCTAAGGCATTAGCTGGTCTTCCCAGGGTCACTGGCTAGTAAGTGACGTAGCCAGGATTTGAAGTCGGGTTTTGCCCCATAGCTCACAGTGTTTCCTCTATATCATGCAGTCATAAAATTGATAGGGAAAAAGAAAACACGTTTATAAGCCAACATGTGGTGACCATGGAAAGAAGTAGATTTGGGGGGGTGGGGCTGGAATACCGGAAGAGGAAATTTAGACCTTTGGGCTGGGAAACTAGCCTAGGTTCTTGAGCAGACGACTGTCCAGGTGAATGCTCTGTTCTGGCACGTTCCATCCAGCAGTGAAGCACACGGTGGGCAGGAGCTACAGGCAGCAGGGGCAGAGAGCAGAGGGGCGCTCCTGGCGGTCCCCCAGTGCCCCACTGGCCCTACTGAACAGCCACATGCCCTGCTATCCCAGGAGTTGAGCAGGTACCTCCCTGTAGAGGTGCAGCAAGGAGATGTCTGTCTGGGACCACAAGTCGGAACGCAGAACACATTTTCCCACGAAAAGCATGTCCTCCTTGGTATTGGGTTCCGGCCTGCAGAACAGTGACAGAATCCATTGTGGACTAGACTGGCTTTTATGGGCAGGTCTGGGAGCCCAGTCACCACATATCACATACATTCTGTAGGAAAATGTGTTCACAGTTCAGCTTTCAAGTGGCCATTTGGAACATAGCCTGCCTTAAGCTGAGGATGGCCTACCTTGGAAGAATGCTGAGGTTTGAGGTGTTAAGCGTCTGGGTTCCAGTGTTGCAGGAGGGAGGGGATGGGGAGTGACATATAGTGGGCACTCACAGGTACCCAGGGCTGTGCTGGGGGTTCTGTGTAACCTCTTATCTTGTTCCAGCTGTAGTTCAGTAGGAGCATCCTCATTTTTGTGCAGGGGATCAGACTCTCAGAAAGGTTAATTAACTTTTCCAAGGGTTTACAGCTAGGGAGAATTGAGGTCTATAGTTCGAGTTCTTTCCAGAAAGAGATCAAATCACTTAATCGGAGGTTCTCTTCCTTCCCCAGCCTTGCCCCTTACCATCATTGTGATAAGAAGAACCCATACGAAAGCCGCATGGGGGCCTTTTAAAAACACACTAAGGGGCTTCCCTGGTGGCACCGTGGTTGGGAGTCCGCCTGCCGATGCAGGGGACACGGGTTCGTGCCCCGGTCTGGGAAGATCCCACATGCCGCGGAGCGGCTGGGCCCGTGAGCCATGGCCGCTGAGCCTGCGCCTCCGGAGCCTGTGCTCCGCAGTGGGAGAGGCCACAACAGTGAGAGGCCCGCGTACCGCAAAAAAAAAAAAACATAAAAACACTAAGTTGCTGGAGGCTGTGTGACATGGGCAGGATGGTAACACCCTTCATAGCTGCTCCTGCCCTTTCCCGGACCCACTGTCTCATCTCCCTTTCTCTTCTCTGTGTCTGGTTGGAAATTCTTGCTGTCAAATCAGTGGCTGTTTATAGCCACTAAGAGAGGAGGCCAATGGGAAAGGGGGCAGAGGGGAGGGCGCGCAAGGACAGGAGGGAGCTGAGCTGGGAGGTGTAGGGGCAGAAGTATGTGAGTTCCGTGGGGGGCTAAGCACATAGTATGGGGTGTCTTTTCCTGCCAGGTGCCTCCCTCTGCACCTTTTGCCTCACAGCCCAGGCACCCACTGGACTGCTGCCACCATTTGCTCCAGTCCATTCCCAAGCCTGCATGGATCTCTTTCAAGCTAGGGCTTCTGCTTCTCTGTGAGCCAGCTTCTGCCCTAGCCCAGGAGGATCCAACCTGACTCAGGTGTGACCAGGTGATTCAGACTTCCCGAATCCAAAAGTTCCCCACACTGCCTTCGGTGGAGACCTTGGGCCTCCCCCTCGGCACTGAGAGCAGACATGTGAAGGCAATGCTCCAGGTCACTCGTACTCTTGCCTCTATTTTCACAGCAAGCATTCACTCACTGCCTACAATATGTCAGACTTCAGGATATGCTGGGGCATAAAGGAAAATAAGATATAGCCTTGGTCTGGAGGAATGAACAGTCGAGAGAGAGAGATGTAAACGAAGTATGTTGTATGCCTGAAGAAGGCACAAAAAGCTTGGGAGCAGAGATGAGTTAGTATCTGAGTGTCCCTGGGACTAGGGACTTGGGGACGCCTTCTCTGAGGTGGTGACATCTGAGCTGGGCATTCAAGAAGGAGGAAGCATTAACCAGGTATGTACGGGGCTGGGCAGTCCCCATGGTGGGAATTGAGTGGCAGAGCATGGAGGCCAGGGATGAACTGAGTTTGGAAAGTCAAGTGATGTTGTTACTAAACTAAAGGTATGAGCTTCTTCTCTCTTTAATCAGACTGGGATTGGAAGCTGTGCGGTGGTACTTCTATGTAGATACTGGGTGATGCCAGAAAGCCACTATGGGCAGGAAGCCTTGGAAGTCAGACACTGTGAATACTAAAAATTTGTTTGAATAAGCAATTTAGTTAGAGCTTGGGAAATTCGAAAGGCCTAAAATTGCATGTATGTATATGCCAGTCCAAAGGAAGAAGCTAGCATCCTTTAGCAGTTATTGTATTCCCACAGCCCTGTTAGTAATTAATTAAAGAACATCCTCCCCTGAATTATTAGAGCAGAAGAATCCCCTCACCCCATCATTGCAAGGTCTGCTAGTTCAACACCATCCATTTAAAGATGGCAGGTACTGCTATACCCATTCTACAGATAAGGAAACCAAGACCCAGAGAGGCTAAGGTCATCCTGAGTGGCAGAGAAGGGTTTCTGTCTGTTTGCATAACTGCATATTTTGGTTTCAGTTTTTTCATGAGTTCTTCTGTCCAACCTCATCATTACTTTTCTTTCCCAGCAAAGCTTCTGTTTTGGTTTTTTTGTTTTTCAATCACAACCAGAATGTCCTTGAGGTATTCCTTGTTTGTATTTTTGTTTCTTATGAGTATTCATTCCATCCTTTATTAAAAACATGTCTTTAGAGAAATCCCTGAGTAAAAGGCGACTTTCTATTTCGCCGACTGGTTTGAAGGGACAGTGGCCTTCCACAAATGACATGGTGCGTGCCACCCCTCTGTGGGTAGAGATGTAGTCAAAATCATGACATCATTGTGGCTTTCTCCCTTTCTCTTTTTTCCAAGTACAAACACAAGGTAATTATCTAAAGACTCTTATATGAAAAAAGGAACATCTTCTACGCAGTTCCAGAAGTAGCCATCTGTTTCTCTAACCCAATAAATGCAGTAAGCGTCCACCTCCCAGGAGGTGCTGTAAAAGCTTATGGCTGAGAGTTTTGTATTTTGTGAACAGTGAGTTACCACTCAGATTGTCCTTAGCAACCCAAGACTTGTTCCATGGGAACAAACTAAGATACTTAGTTTTATCTAGTTACTCCAGATCAAGACGCTTGTTGGGCCTCTTTGAATTCTAAAGGTTCCTGGTGTTGAAGAGGCCCAGGGTGATCCTTGCATGGACAGTGCCCTTCAGGCTCCATTTGGCCAACCTGTTCGTGATGGGACCATTGTCTGTCTGTTTCCTGTTGTGCATGGTGGGGTGAGAACCCTGTAGACTTCCTACCTGAGGAATGATGTCCTGTTTGAGGAGCGCAGAAGCAGAGCGAGGTGGAAGGGTGATGGTGGTTTGCTGGGCCTTGGGTTGACCCTGGCCCTCCTGGCTTGGAATGCCATTGTTTAAGAGCTGCAGCCAGCGATGGGGTGGGGACGAAGGAAAGCCGCCAAGAGACACTGAAGCCGTAAGCTTTAGGGAACGAAGCTGGGTGAGGCAAAGAGGAACTATTGCTAAACCAAAATATTTGACTAGATTTCACTTTTTTCCTTCAGTCCAAATTCTTTGCTTGAAAGTTTAGCTTTGAAGTTGTTTCTTTTCTTAATGTTCCAACAATATTGTTCTTTTAATCTTGTTTTTTTGGGTGGAATGTAGACTCTTTAGATTATTTCTAAATCATAGCCTCAAATTTCTCAGATTCCTGGGTATGCTTTCAGTCATAGGCCTTCTTTGGTGCGACCCAGAATCTTCTTTCTCAAACAGGCAAGAATGTGTAAAAGCAGCCTGGCTAAAACCGACAGTGGATCTTCAGTGTCTGGTATTTTGCAGATTTTCAGAGAGATGCTAAATGGATTATATATTCTCATCATCTGCGCAGCTCTTTCTGACGTCTTGATACAGAATACTTACGCCAGTTCTTCCGATAGACAACACACACTGTAAAGAGCATCATGATACAAGTCATTAGAATTATAATAAGATTTATAGAGAAAAGGTTTTTCACCAAAAAACATGTTTAACAAGAGAACACAACCTTTTTATTTTACTTGGAAAAACAAGATGAGACGTTCCCTCGTCAAATCACTGAGCTTTGATGGATTCATTTCCCTTGCATACTGTACCCACTTCTCTTCCAAGTCACTGGATAGCACTTACGGGTTTTTAACAAGCTCAACATCCCATGTGAGAAAAGTCTCTTCCATCCACGGCCTCCTGGGATTGGAAAGTAGATCCCACCACCCAACCCCCAAGCACAGCTTCTGAGCCCCCAGGGTTGTACAGTGCATCTCATCAGGGTAGCGCCTGTGTCAGCCCCAAAGGAAGTGGGTTCAGGCACCCCCTTGAATTGCTTTTCATTTCTCCCTCATACATTTAGCGAGTGCCTGCTCTGAGCCAGATCCTGTGCTGGACCCCAGGATCGCCCAGATGAATTAACCATGATTCAAGGTGCTCCCAGGGGAGAGAGAAGTGCTCATCGGTACAGGCTAAGCTGAGTAAGGAGGACAGCAACAGAGAGAGAGAGAGGAAGGGTTGTATCGGAGGGTAGGGTCACCAGGGTTGGCAGAGCCAGTCACTGTTAGCTTAGACCTTGGAGGACGGGTGAGCGTTGGTCAGGTAAGATGAACAAGAGGGGCCTTCCAGGCCAGGGAAACAAGAACAAAAATCAAGGGCAGACAGTATTCAACCCATGATTGGAAAATGCCAGCGTGGCTGATGAGGCTACATCAGGAGACTTGAGAAGTCAGCCAGGATATACCCCAAAGCCAAGAGTTTGACCTTTAATCTGAAGGCATTGATGGGAATTGAGAAGAGGAGGGCCTGCATGTATACATGGTATCAAGTATAAACACACTAGAGGATTCCTTGGAAAGACCAGGATTTGACAAAAGGTTGGGGAGAAGTTTCATTATCTTGCTGAGTCTATTTTCCCCCTGCCCTACTGCACTCCTCCTCTCCCCCAGGCTTTGTGCTGGAGTCTTCTACGCACAGCCAAGGACTCAGGGCTGTTGACAGTAACTAAGATAGTCTTTTTTTTTTTTTGCCGTACGCGGGCCTCTCACTGTCGTGGCCTCTCCCGTTGCGGAGCATAGGCTCCGCACGCGCAGGCTCAGCGGCCATGGCTCACGGGCCCAGCCGCTCCGCGGCATGTGGGATCTTCCCGGACCGGGGCACGAACCCGTGTCCCCTGCATCGGCAGGCGGACTCTCAACCACTGCGCCACCAGGGAAGTCCCTAAGATAGTCTTTTGAGGCAGAAACTAGCAGGCCTCACAGATTTGTGTCTGAGAGAACCTCACCGCATCCCTGAGGAGCTCATGTTTTCCCACCAAGCCTTCTCTGTAATCCATGTCGTTGCTAATTGAATTGTTCATATTCTTCAAGGCAGCGGAAGCCCCAGGCTAGTGCCAAGAATGGCATTTCCATAATTAAACTCGCAGGTGGGAGAAGGAATCTCCTTCCTAGGTTCTTAATTTAGTACCACTGCACAAGAGATTAGTCCTACTGAAGGCTGCTTTTCACTCTCAATACCCCCCAGCCACATAATGTATGCATGATCCAGAAAAAACATACTATTCTGAATATGCTTCTGAAAGAACCATTTTATTTTATAATATTTAAAATGAGAACAGGGCTTAGGCAAGTTCCACCATACTTGTGTTAGCTGTGGGAGGTTCAAGAACAGAGCTGGGTTCGAATCCCTCCCCACCTCTGACAAACCAGATAACCTCGGATGACAATTATCTCACAAGATTGCTTAGTACTTAAAGAGATCTAATAAAGAATGCTCTTTCAGTTTCCCTGAAAAGTTGTTTTTTACAGACTGATGAAGGTATGTGTCACCTATGTCAGGAGCAACCCAGGGAAAGTTCCACCTACTTTGTGACTCCTTTTTTAACTACTCATACTTGCTCTGACCTTTTTATATTCTCTGAACCCCACTTGCACTCACAGTCAATATTTACAGTTGGGACCGCTTGAAAACCTTAGTAAAACCCTAAATGATGCTGGGTACAAGTATTTATTTCATGTGGCTTAGTTTTGTCTCCCAAACTAAATGGTAAACCTTTGAGATCAGGGGGCATGTATTATATTTCTTTGAATGCAGCCCTCTGACTCTAGCATGGTGCAATGCTGGTTACACGGTATGTACGAGATAAATACTTGATTGATGGATTTGCTGTGGCTTTTCCCATCCAAGTGGAAATATGGATGTTTGTCGCCTGAGGAGGATCCAAGTCCTCTGAGCTGACGTCACACATGGAACTCACTTTCCATCAGTATATTCACTCACATTGTCACATGCCAACCGGACACTGACGGAGCCCCTGCCATGCCAGACCCTTTCCATACACGTTATAATGTCTTCTCTTAGTGCCAAAATTTGAGGCTCAGACTTAACGCAAGCTGTTCACTGTTCTGACCAGAGCCCAGTCACCTGCGAGGTCATGGAAATGCTGTGGAGTGTCTCAAGGGTAGAAAGGACCTAAAACCAGGAACCCTGCCCAACGCAAGGTAATTAGACTCCATCAATCCGGTGGCATGCACCACCTCTCTCCGCCCCCTCAAGGTCCCGCTCCATTTGCTTCGTAAAACCTGATGAGCACTTTTTTTTTTTAAGTAAGAACTCTTCCATTCTGCCACTCAGCTGCTACGGTGGCTGCTGGCTGCGGCCCTGAGGAATGTGTGTGCACTCAAGGGCAAATGTCATCTCCCTGCATTGTGCGGGGAGCTCGCTTTGCGCCTAAAGACCGGGAGCTGCATAAAGCCCCAATGTCTTCCCCACAATGCACCCCAGTATGCAAAGTTCCTTTTCAGCGGCAGAGCCACAGATCTCGCTGAGATGCACTTTGACTCTCTGTCTTCCTGTAAGCGCTCACGTCTCAAATTCTGAACCATCCAGGCTTGGTTAGTGTCATCTTTCTGTTATGACTCCATCTAGGGAAAACCTATTTAATTTCCCTTCTGAAGTGACTGATATGAGCACCAAAAGCTTTTTTTTTCTTTAAAGATTGAAACAGCAATTAAGATTTTATAACACTGTGACCTTGGGAAAATGCCACTAATTAGCTACAGTCAATTGTGTGGATTCGAGAGTATTCTGTGCAAGACTGCCACTCACACGGAAAGTTCTGTCTGGATTTCCCAGCCTTGTCCTCTTCCTGGAATGCCTGTCTCCTAGTCTTCCAATGGTCAAATCACTTCACCATCATCACTTCTCTAGCTCAGGTATCACCTCCTCCAGGAAGCCTTCCCTGATTTCGCTTTTCTTCTGAATTCCCATAGGGCTTTGTTTCCTCTTCTCTTGGAACTCTTCATTTTTTTCTTGGTCTCGTCTTAATAAGAGCATATGTTACTTGTATTCTTCCCTAAGATCCTTGAGAAAAGAATGTGTCTTCTTAATCATTATTCTTCCCATAATACTTAATAAAGTGCCTTACACATACATGACACTTTCTAAATATTTGGTGTGTGGGCATAGAAAAGGAATTATTGGAAATTATTTGAATGAATTGTAGTTAACCATTTTTTGTTTTGTTGTTTTTTTTAGTTTTATTCAGATAAAATTGACATATAACATTGTATTCGTTGAAGGTATACAGCATAAAGATTTGTTATGTGTGTGTACTGAAAAATGATTACCAGTCAGTTTAGTTAACATCCATCACCTCACGTAGTTACAGTTTTTTTTTTCTTGTGATGAAGAACTTTTAGGATCTACTCTCTTAGCAACTTTCAAGTATACAATACAGTATTGTTAAGTGCATAACATCCCCAGGATTTATTTGTCTTATAACTGGAAGTTTGTTCCCATACTCAAACATTTTTAATGACCTCCACAATCAGTTCCTAAGAATGTTGTCTGATGAGGATGATAGTGATGATGGTGATGATAACTAAAATAGTAAGAGTGGCCATCATTCATTGAACAGTTGCTGCATTCTACATGCTACAAAGTAACAGCACTTTACATGTTACTACACTCATCTTAATAATGAGGAAATGTGGTTTTAGAGAGAGCAAATAACATGCCCAAAGCCAGGATGAATAAATGATAGAAGTGAGATTTGAAACCAGCTCCATTTGACAACAGAGCAAGAGCCATGAACTGTTGTGTTATCCTAAAGAGTATCATTAAAGAGCGATTTCTGCTGCGTGTAAGAGCAGTCTCTTTCCCTTTATTCCCTCAAGGCTTGGGCTAGGGCAGTGGGGATAATTGATGCATTTGTGAAATCAAGCTAGAATGAAAGCATTTCGCAGCTTAGAAAGAGCATTACAGGTCGTCTACGCTTATCCCAGCTCCAGCGATTGCCCCCCTGGTCTCCACAGTGCTTCCAGAACAAGGGAATGGAAAACTGGGTGAGCATCCCCAGGCGGCCAGACTTTGGGAGGCATTGTCACGGACCTGCCAAGCCTTTTTTCATGTTGGCTACTTTATAAATGACTATAATTGCACCAGGCTTTGGTGGAAGACTTTGAGCCTAATAAAAATGTCAAACTCATTAAGAAGGTTTCCAAGACCAAATAAACTCTGAAGAGGCTGTAATCTTTGATGGCTGTAAATTTGCAAATCACAAGAATGTGGAAAAATATAACTGCCATGTACAGAGCTACTGAAATGTCACTGTTTATTGCTTCAACATCATCTCGTAATGGCGGTTTGGTTGCAAGATCAGAAATCTCTCCTGAAAAAACTGTAGCACTCTTTTTCTTTATTGTAACAAAGCAGCTGTGTGTATGAGCTGTCCTGGATGTGTCACAAAGCAAAATCTAGAATAAACACAAGTTTGATTAGCCTGGAGTCATGGCCCAGATCTCATTATGTTGGAAATGTTTAAAGTCAGGCCGAAGGGCTTTTTTTTCTGTCTTCAGGGTAGCTTAGGAAAACCATGGGAAAAACAGAAGTTACACTGGAGAAGGTTTCACAAGTAGGGGTAGAATTTCAGCTGGATCTTCAATATTGGGTTTGGAGAGGCAGTGATCTAGGAGACAAAAATGAGCTGAGGGGCAAGAGCAGAGTGTAAGGTTGAGGATGGTGATAAAGATGATGGGTTGAGTGGAGCTCAGGGTTTCATACGGGGGACTCTGAAGGGTTTAGCAATTTATTAAAGTCCTCTTAGATGCCAACACTGAGCTAGAGGCTTAGCAATCCTCACGTTAGTCCTATAAGGTAAGTGTTATATTCAACTTAGAGTTAATTAAAACTGAGGCTAATTCAAATCCATAGGGGACAGAAAGCAGACTGGTGGTCGTCAGGGGCTGGGAGAGAGGAAAACAGGAAGTGATTGTTAATGGATACAGGGTTTCTTTTTGGGGTGATGAGTGTTCTGGAATTGGATCATTGTGATATTTGTACAACTTTGTGAATATACTATTGAATTATCTACTTTAAAAAGGGTGAACTCTATGGTACCTGAACTGTTTCTCAAAAATAATAATAGTGAGGGGAAAAAAACTGAGGAACAAAGAGATCGAGTGACATTCCCAGGGTCATGAAGCTGGTGGTCAATCGGCAAACCGGGATTTGAAGCCAGTGCTTCCTGGCCCCAAAGCTTGTGGTCTTCCCCCTAGACCATGCTGTCTTCTGTCCTTTCAGGACCTGTGAAGTCTTAGCCATGAAGTTGGTCACAGAGTTTGGTCAATGAGTAAAACGTATTTTTACAAATGCAATGATGCTGTCTGACAGATACAATGTAAAACCTAGTGGGTCATGAGACACATAGTAAAGTTTCTAGTAGGAAGGAACACACCAGATACTGCCTTTGAAGAGAGCAAGACCCATTCTGGACTCCACCTGAGGTCAGGACGGGGGATGCCGGGGTGCTGGCTCCCAGGGTTCATTGACCAACTGAGCCTCATGATGGAATATTTTTGTGCACACAGCTTGTGGGCTGTGACAGGTGAGGTCTGCAGGAGGGGATCATATTATGAAAGACTTGAAATGCCCTCCCCTCTGGTGGGGAAATTTTAATTCGGGGCAGTGGGCAGTGGTGCCTTAGGGCTATAATTGTTGTTGGAAGGTTCTTCTGGCAGTGTACAAAGGGTGAGTTAGGATGAAGACAGAGTGGGTCAGGGAGGCCAACTGTAATCATCCAGGCATGAGTTAAGGAGGGTTTAGTTCAAGGTTTTGGTACTAGAAATGGAGAGGAGGAATGAATCGGGGTAAGATTTAGAAAAACTGGATAATAGCCTCAGCCACAGATGGAGAAGGAACAGTTACAGAACTATCCTAAGCTTCTCTTCTTCTTAACTCCAGGTTTTGCACCTGGAAGGCTGGAAACCCGAAGGTGCTAGGGATAGAAACGACCTAGAAAGGAGGCTTAGTTTGAGGAGAACATAACGAAGTAAGTTTGCAGCCTATTGAGTTTGGGGTAATGACACTGGAACATTGGCACAAGAGTTGTGCTAACTCCCTGCCCAGGCCCTCATCCCAGACAGATGCAGCCTTTTCCTTCCTTGCACTTTAGGAAAGTAAGGTCTGATTGATGTGCCAGTGAGAAATATGAAAGAGTAATAATATAAAATGCAATCCGATGCATTTTATAATCCAATAATATAAAATGCAATCCAATGCATTTTATAATCCAATAATATAAAATGCAATCCAATGCATTTTCATAATGCTTTGTAATCTACAGACTATTTTGGCATCTTTTTTTCTACTTAATGTCACACAGTTTTATCGTAATTCTTCCACAATGGAGAATTTGCCCTGCGCAAAACTACAGTTGGATTTATTATGGCCTTCCATTCAGCAGTATGAGTGACAGAGGGAGTTCAAGAGGAAGAATCAGAAAGACCCTGAATATTTGGATGCAAGACGAGACACTCCCACCAGTGCCTGGTGAAATGTGTGTTATCTGCATCCAGTGAAACAAATACCCCATTCAAACTTAGGGGAGCTCCAGGAAAGCAAGGAGCTCCAGGAGCTCCACCACAAACAAGTGCTAAGAAAATGTATGTGTATTAACCGGTGTCAATTATTTACCGTTTCAAGGTATATAAATGTCCATTGTAATAGAAAAAGACGGTGGAATGGTGTCTTTAAGTGCTGAAAGAAAAAACACTGTCAACCTAGAATTCTATATCCAGTGAAAATATTCTGTAGAAATGATGGAAAAAGAAATGCTATGGAGAAGAATAAAACAAGAAATGTCGGTAAGAAGTGCAGGAGTGGGGTCTCAGTTTTAAGTAGAATGGTCAAGGAGGACCTTTCTGGGAATGTGACGGTTGTTCAGAGACCAGAAGGCGAGGGGGCGAGCCATGTAAACAAACGGGAGAAGAAGTTATAACAAGCAGAAAAAGCCCTGAGAAGATGCATGTCTGACATGTTTAAATAACAGCAACGAAACCAGTGTGGCTGAGGAGAAGAATCAAGGAAGAAAAGAGAAGGGGATGACATCATAGAGCTGACAGGGAACCAGACTGTGTAGAGGATTATGGGAAGGCTATATATATCTCTTGTTGGCCTGGGACAATCCAAATGTATACTTAGTGTCCCGATATTATTTTATTAAAAACATGTCCTGGTTTGGATGAGAAACTTTATGGTAACCCTAAGTATAGGTCATTTAAAAACTTTGGCCTTTATGCATATTGAGATTGGAACCTCTGGAGGTTTTGACCCATGATCTGGCTGTAACATGAGCGTCAGACTATCATGGGGAGAATAGATGCTAAGCGGGCAAAACTGAAAAGAGGACGCCAATTAGTTAACTATTGAACAATCCCAGGTGAGAGGTGAGGGTGTCTTGGGTCACAGGGTGGTAGAGGTGATGAGAAGTGTCTGGATCCTGGAAGTATTTTGAAGGGAGAGTGGCATACCTCTTGCAGGGTGTGAGAGAAAAAGGGTTGTTAGAGGGTGACATCGAGGATTCTGGTCTGAACAATGGGAAGGATGGCGTAGCCCACAGCCGAGATGGGGAACAGATTTGGGAGAGGAGATCAGGAACTAGATTTTGGATTGTGAAGTTTGTGGTGTCTGTTGGACAGCTAAGTGGAGATGTTGGAGCCGTGGGTACAAAAGTCAGAGGTTCGGGGAGAGCTTCAGACTGGAATATAAATGTGATATTTAATACCAAGAGACTAGATGAACTTGGCAAGTATAGAGGAGAGAAGATGGTCAAAGAACTGAGCCCTAGGATGCTACAATGTTCGTAGTCTGTGAAATAGGGAGGAGAGCAAATAAGACTGAGAAGCAGCCACCAGGAAGTTCGGAATAAAACTAGGAGAGAGTGCAGTGCCAGAAGCCAACTGAGGGCAGTATTCTAGGGAGGAAGGAGTAAATCATTTGGGTCAAACGTTCCTGTTGGGTACGGTAAGATGAGGACTCAGAATTAGTATCAAGGCAGTCACGGGTAACCTTGACGATGGGAATGTCTGTACCTAGTGAGGGCAGAAGCCTGACTGCAGCAAGTTCAAGAGAAAATGCTGTCTCTGTTTTTCTGGGGGCAGGTTTTCCTTTCATTTTGTTTTTTGTTGTTTTCTTTTCCACACTCTCCTTGGTTGGTCTTTGTGAAAAGCAAAAGACAAAGGAAGTTTCTCCAATATACTTTATTGGAGAAACTAATATACTTTGCGCAGTGGCTGGGCAGAGAGACCACAGAAGCTATATGGTTTTCTGTTGCCATCATCCGGCTCCTTTTGGGGTTGGGGGCATTTTGCAGCAGCACGATAGCTCATTTTATGTTCCTTGTCACTTAAGCTTCTGCGGCAAAGGGAATGCAATTTGGGAGCTGCAAACTCCAGCAAGGAGACGGGATCAACAGCTCAAAGAACAAGACCTCCCAGAAATAACATATTTCTAGGGGCAATTGTAATGTGGTTGTCCTTAAAATTGGGAGACGAAATCTGAAAACATTTCTGAGGGGAAAAAAGGCAGGGCTGGATGACAGCTTGGCTTTGGGGGATGAATTAGGGGAGAAGAAAAAATTTGTCAAGCCTTTTGGGTGAGCCAAAAGCTTAGCAGTGCTGAGCAGAAATGTGTTAGTAGAAAAAGAGGGGCCAGCTGGGGCAACGCAGTACGTTCAATTTGGGACTTTGCAGGAGATACAAATGGAGGTGATCTAGCACTGGCTAGAAACCGACACCAGACAGTCAGAATGGCTAAATGGGGATCCAGGGGCCCCTGACTGGGAAGTGGCAGAGGAAGTCCTGTTTCATAGGAGAGGTGGGATTTAGGAGACATTGAAAAGGTTGGAGAAAGTCAGGTTGACCGTCTTGGGAAGAAGTGGTAATGGGGAAAGTCACAGGCAGATGGTCCAGCTGGCACGGTGGCTCAAAGGTGAGGAAGGAGGGCATTTTGGCATTTGTAAATGACAAGGACCTTGAGAGGTGACTTGTGAGTTAAGGTGCTGGAATAAGAGTCTCTCGCTTCTGTACTCATTGACTCACTGCTAAGACCCAGGCATCATGCCCAGCACTGAGAATTCAGAGGTGAGCCAGGTACAGTGTGTGTACTTGCTGTAGTCACCCTCTGTGTTGTGGTGAAACAGCAGTGTGTGCTCAACACAGCACAAAGCATAAGAGTTGTAATCAAGGCATGACGAGGTGGAACCTTACCCACCCCGAGTCTCAGTGCAGGTGTGCAGATAGAGTCATACTGAATAGGGTTTAACTAGGTCTGGGGAGGAGAGACCTGTAACTTTTTCCAACACGGACAAATACTAGGGTGTGTGGAAAAGCATGAAAGGTCCTGGGAGGTACAGGGAGTTCAGAAGTATGGAAGGGCCTGGAGTCCAGAGGAAAGCAGGAAATAAGGTAGGAAATTGACGAGGGCAGATCAGCAGCCACTTAGTAAGAATGCTAAGGGACTGGAGGGGGGGAGGGGACTCACACTTAAGTACCTATCGTATAGCAGGCCCTTTGTTAAGGCTTTCATATTTTTAAGTTTAGTTGTGACCTTTCAATTTTTTTAAAAAAAATATACTCGTTGTAGAAAAATTGTAAAACACAAAAAGAAAGAAGACAATAGCCCATCCTGATATACTTCTTCCTGGCATTTTTATATAATGTCTCCATCCTTTAATCACGTAGCATTTTAAAGGGGATCTCCCACATTATTAAAAATTCTTTATAAAAATCATCTTAAGCAGTATCTAGTATTCCATCCTGTGAATGCACAGTAATTTATTTAATCATTCTCCTAGCACTGTGTATTTGGGTTGTTTCCAGTTTTACATAAATATAAATAAAGCTGTGATCACCATCCTTGTAGGTCAGTCTTTGACCTTGTTTTTGATTATGCCTTCACAGTTAGTTCCCATAACTGGAATGACAGGGTCAAAGGGCATGAGCATTTTCAGCCTCTTGATCCTTGTTGCCAAATGGCTTTCCAAAAACTCCTTCCAATCTGTGTTTCAACTGGCAGCATTTCACTGCATACTCTCCAAAAATGAACACTGTAATTTAAAATTTGATATCACTTAATCCTTATGATATTCTCATGACATGAGTATTATCCCCAATTTACAGATAAGAAACTGAGGTCAACAGGTTACTTCACCAGCTCCGAGTCACATAGCTAGGAAGGCACAGAGACAGACCCCACACGGGGTTTGGCTCAGAATTCGAGAGCTGCATTGCTCTCTCCCTGGACAGCTAAAGGATCCCACTGGAGGGTTTTAAATCCAGAGAGTGACATGAAGGACAAGGTCTTCTTGGCCTGCTCTTCTTAGCCCTGGCTTGTATATTGGTGATGGGTCTAAAGAAGATTAACTACCAGCTGACACGAGAGAACCCTTTTTTGTTCTTTGGGATTTATGAGCCAAAGACCGATTATATGGAGAGGGGCGAAAAGAACAGAAAATGTAATGTAGGTTATTAATGTTAATAGGTAACATATATATGAGTTCATACAAATTAGTTAACAAATGTGACCCACTGCAGTAATTTCTAAACAGTGTTGTATAGTTAATAATTGTGGAAGGGGTCATTTCACTAGGAATTAAGTTGAGCTGTTCTCAGCTCGGCCACGTCTCTGAAACCTCCCACATCTCTTCAGCTTTTCAGCCTGAAGGTCAGAGACATGACATCCAGGTCCAGGGTCACCTCAGGGTTTAGCTCAGGCTCTGGCCAGATTAGCCACATGGGTTTGATTTGGTCTCTTGAAAGATCCACATTGCCCAATAGTCTCTCTTGGCCACACATAGGGAGTGTAAGAAAAATAACAATCAGAACTACCATTTATTGAGTGCTTACTGTATGCCAGAGACATAGAGAAAATGAACTCCCTTGGGCACATTTGGGACCCAATAAGCAAACCAAATTAAAGACAGACTCCCTGGCATGGAATCCAAGACTGTCATCAGCAATAAAGAAGTGAAAACTGTTTGCAAGAGGGATTTAGATAATCTGTTTTAGAGCACATTGAATCATGCATAGTCCTTCCCTAACTTAAAGAATACACTGGTATTAAACAGGAGAAAGCGGGACTTCCCTGGTGGTCCAGTGCGTAAGACTCTGCGCTCCCAGTGCGGGGGGCCCAGGTTCGATCCTGGTCTGGGAACTAGATCCCACATGCCACAACTAAAAAAAAAAAAAAAAGATCCTGCATGCTGCTACGAAGACCCGGTGCAGCCAAAACAAATAAATAAGTATTAAAAAATATATAGGAGAAAGCATCAGATTGACAAGCAATTGATAGTGGCAACCACTCACGCGTCCCGAAGGAAATGAATGCTGCAGAGAGGAAGGAACCGCGTGGCACTCTGCCTGTTGGGATGTGTCACCCCCGCTGCAGGGCCCCTCCATCCACCTTCTACCCTGTCCTATCTTCCAGCCCTTCGTTTTCTGTCCCTTGCTCCTGTTAGTAAGAGAAACACCACATTTCATAAGCGTGTGTGAACTGCGGAGATCCACTATCATCCAGAAAATGCCACCTTTAGGAAGGCACTGGGTCAGACTGAAGGGAATGCTAATTTTTTCACAACAGAACTCCTGTGAGAACAAGGCTCAAATCAGCAAGGACTGCCCTTGTAGAAACAGTCTGTCTCGCCACAGGAGGGAGATTACAATGGGGGCGGGGTTCCACTTAGTAGGGATGGATGTGTGGGACCTTCCGGGTTCCAGTAACTTACTCTCTGTGCTCAAGTGTAAACTCAGGTGATTTATATACATTCATTTACATATTTACTGGAAGATCCTCGTACATTAATACACTCTCTTTCCCCAGATTGAATAAAATGCGGTCTTTATACTTCTTTGCTTATGTAAGAAGAGGTAGCACTCTGACAGTCATTCCTCAAATATAAGTTGGAGGCAAACAGAGCACAGAGCAGACAGGGCAGTCATATGATGGCAGTGGGGGACTAGAGGGGTGCCTAGTACATGCCAGGGATGGCATGTACGTATACTTACATCCACATGTGTAATTATGTATGCATTTGTGTGTATGTGTGTGTATGTGTGTGTGTAGAAGGAGAAAGACAGGCTGGGGTGTGGAGGGGGTTACATGAATGAACACCATGCTGACCTCTATTCTTAGCATATGACTATTTGCGGAGGCCTTGGCAGTTTTTAATGTGCCTTTAGTTGCCTTAATAGAAAAAGCATTGCACTTATGGCTGCCTGGGCCCAAACCTCAGTTATGCCACCTTACCAGCTGCGCCATCAGTAAATAGGAGAAGTGTCAGCGGTAGCCAGTTCCAGTCAGTAGGTTACACATTTCCCTTCTGTATCCCTGACCCTTTCAGTATCCTAATATTGCTGTACTGATCTCCTGTTTCCTGTGTCTGGCATTTGGAGAGTCCTGGGGTTTTCACTGGAATATTAAAGTATTGCTGTTTCCTCCTAGACATACATTAAGGGCGGTCCCAGGCTAGCCTTTTCCATTTCGTGCTGCCTGCTTCCCACTGCCAGTGTTTCCTATGGAAGCTACCGCCCCTCAGAAGCCCTGTGCCCATCCGCAGACGCGGAAGCTCAGCACGCCTCCTCTTTTCTCAGTGAGCACCCTGCAGACACCTGCTCTGTGCTGGGGACCCTCAGGAGGTCACAGTCTAGACATAGATGAGACGATCAATAACAACTAACCATTGTATAATATGACAGGTGAGCAATTAATGTTATGTGCAGGAGAGAGAGAAGAATTAACCCAGCTTGGGGAGGTCAGAGAAGGCTTCAGAGGAAATGACATTTCAGTTGGAACTTGAGGGATGATTTTTGTTTGGCAGGCCAATGAGGACAATTAAGGCAGAGCCTACAGCATGATAGGATTAAGGGACAGGGAATAGTCTGGAATACCTGGATCAGGGCGGGGGGGGGGGTGCTGGTTGAGCATGTAAGTTGTGGAATGGGAAATGGCTATAAATAAGGTTGGAAGATTAGGCAGGGGTCAGGTCTTGCAGGCTTGGAGCTGAGCAGAATTTGAGCAAGTGCTCTTTGCACCGAGAACTGCTGCTGTATAGAGGCATTTAAGTCAGTGCGCGTACCATTCGTAGCTAAGGCATTTGGGGGCCCAGAGTACTGGGTCACTTGAAAGACATCCCCTGTTAGCCAGTTCTGTGGAAATGGACAACCCTCAAAGACTTGGGAAACACTAGCTGTGTGGTCAGGGAGGAGCCAGAAGGCCTGGGAGACCTTTGGAATAGGGTCATGAATGACCAGTATCTTTGTGCTTTTGTCAGTTTAATCACTAAAGGGGAATTCAAGCCTTTTGTAGAAGAGGTAATGAGGCTTTCTAAGGTTGGATGAGCTCACAGTTTCAACTAATCACCCCGCAGTGGGGCTGATGCCAGGCTTCTTCTGCAAACTTCTTTGTAAGATGGCTCCTTGGATTGAAGGATTTCTGAAAACAGATAATTCATAGAGGAAATGGTTTCACAGAGATGGAGGATCTGGGATTCAAAGGGCAGACAGCAGGAGGGCAGAATGGCATCCCAGGCTCTGTGAGGTTACTTGGATTGCTGTGTATGAACCGTACAAGGTTGTCCATGGCTGTTTTCACCCGTGAAAAGGAGCAGGTTCCGTGGCTGCAGCTGTTGACAGAGACAAGAGGGATATGCAGCTGCTTAAACTTTTGACACATGGCTGTGGGACTGGAATGGGAGGCCACTCAACTTCCTCTCATGTCTTCTTTGCCTTCTGAATTCTGCAGTTGAAAGGCTCACACTCAGACGGAGGCCCCAGCTGTGAAATGAATTCCCAACAGAGTCCATGCATTGATAAGTCTCGAAGGCTCCATCCAGGGCACTCCAATGAGCTTAGAGCAAGGGCGATGACTGTCGGCACCTTCCTGAAATTTCTGATTGTTGCTAAATGTGACTGAAGTCAGAATGCTATTGCCATCAGTAGGAAAGAGTTCGCAAAGTCACAAATGGTGCTTTTGATAATAATTCTATCTTGAAGGGTATTGTTTATTTGATAAAAGCCTTTGTCACTTGGTCACATGAATAACCAAGGTAAAGGCTTTGCGGAGTCTGCTTCCTTAAGGAAAAAGCATTGTGAAATTCACCTTGACTTACGGAAAAGCAAATGCGTTTTCATTTGCTAATGGCCAGTCTCAGGCATAGTGTTTGCATAAGCAGAGCTGACGAAGAGCAACCTTTCCCAAAGTATGTTCCGATACCTTCAGTCCTTTGAGAGTCCTGCGCAGGAAAGGGTTTATATGCGAGTAAATCCAAGAAATGCTGTGTGTTATAGGCTCCTCTTGGAGATTCACGAGGCCCACTGGCATAGTAAAGCCACTGAGGAAACCTGGTTGACTTTGTACAATTTAGCATTTCCCAAACTTGTTTTCCATGGAGCCATTGTTTTGGGGTGTTTTTTTTTTTTCCTATTTTTAACATCCTTTAAAATCCTGCATATTCAGAACGACTTTAGGAAATGCTGCTTTGGATAACTAAGACATAAATAGGAGTAGGATTTATTGATTTAAATTGTCTTTGCTCACTTTTGATCATGTTGAGCCAGTTCATCATTAGCCTGGAGATATTTATCAAGCCACATATATAAAATGAGTCACAGTCTCTCTCTCCAGACCCCTCTTCCTTATCTGGATCCTCTCATGTTCATAACTCCCCACATCCACCCAAGCAAAACTGGCCTGACCATGTCAATTTTCCTCTACACCCTGTTTATGAAGCTATATCCGTACCAACTGTTGTGCTCAGAAGGGTTCTTCTGTCCGCATATGGGATCATATCCCATGTCAACCACTAAATCCATGCAGAACCTCTGTACTCTAATAAACCAGTCCTGCTTAGGTGGAATGTAGTATCACATTTGGGCCCAATTCCCAGCTGACCAATATGCCTCCTTTTTTGTGGAGTGTAAGCTTGGAGTATGTGTAACTGATATCCACCTATGGTCTGAAAGGAGATTTGCTGCATGTTGACGAGACTGTAAACTCACTGAATAAATAGACCCTTTTCCCTGTCCTCCCCTCTCTGCAGGGTATGTTTATTAATTCAACTTTTAACCACAGAAGCCAGCTCCAGACATGGAGGCTTTATGGTTAGAGCTGGGTCATCAGAATGGTGGCATAGCAACGCTCGCTCCCTAAAGGACCTTATCTTCTTTTAAAAAACTCAGCTACTCTGTTTCGGCTAAATATTTATCTGTCTTCCCCAAATAAATATTTGCCAGTGTTTGAGAGAACTCTACCCACTTCTTGTACTTCCTTGCCACCATTTACTTTGTGCTGTTGCCCATCCCAGTCTGGATTCAGCCGCCTTTACTCCTGAGGACACACTGGTAACTGCCTAATTATCATGTCCACTTGGCATTGTCACGGCTTTATTTTTTCCACCTCCTCAAAGTCTTCTTGAGGACCTATTCTCCTGACTTATAGGATGCTGAATTCTCCTTGTTCTCACATGCCCTTGAAGTCAGCCCTTCGAGTCTCTGTCTTCTGCGCGGAATACTTCCATCCATTTAACTCATTTATCTCCAACGACCTAAGGTTGCTGCCCCCACCTCTGATTCTTTTGGAATACTGCAGGGAATAAACAAGTAAACTGAACCTGTTACTTCCTCCAAATATTTCTGTTTCTCTAAATGAAATCATAAATTTCCCAGGTCAATTGAATTTAAAACATCAGGGTTATCTTTGACTTCCCTGTCTCCCTGACCTCCTGTGACATTTGTGACCGTGTCATAAATTTGGAGGCGCGAGGGCATGTCTGTGAAAGATATTTATTTCTTCTGTTTCCTGCTCAAATAAACAGAATGTATTTAATCCATTTTATTTTATGCTGGGAAGTTGTCCTGCTCTCTAACGTCCTCATACATTAGTTCAAAATTCCCTGGCTGCGTTCCTATGTATGTTATTGTCATCTAAAAGTTGTATGTGTTTTATCGGAGCCCTCTCTTTATTTACAGTTCTGGTGGCTGCCTTCTGGTGAATAGTCCTGGCTGTTAATGATTTTGTAAGCCTAGATCAGAGGTTTTACTCACTGCCTGGCTCAACCTTGTACAGGATTTTTGGAAATAAGGGGAAGAGTGAAATTTCGTTCCTTTTTCATAAAGCATCATCTCACTGGACAGGAAAGCCATAAATCTGAAAGGTTTAAATAACAGTTTCTGAAAATATTTAATTAAATCAGAAATGCTTACTTGGAAGACATACTTCAAGTATAGGAAGAGAGGGAGAGGTTAGTGTTGGTGAGAGTCAGTGTGGGACATTTCAAAAAAAGGTAAGACTTTGAGTGGAGATGAAGAATATGTAATATTTGAAGAGAGCAGTAACTGGAGACAAGGAACTCAGGGACTATTTCTTCCTCCTTTTAAAATGGAGAGAGGCAACGAGCTAGACCTGGCAGGGGAAGAAGCACACCACGTGAGTATAGGTGAACCCCCTACCCCAGCAGTTCACGTTTACTGAGACTGACTCTAGGCTGGGTGCTTTCACAACCAGAAGATGAGGCCTGCACGTGAGGAGTCTCCACCAGCTTGGGATAGGAAGATGCCACCCTTCCTACCAAACCACCGCCCTCAGTTCAAAAACAGGACCCGAGAAAGGACTGGCCTTTGGAGCAGTTCTTAGATTACACTACCTTCGATGTAAATCAACTTGTACAGATTTGCTTTTGCAAATGAAAACAGTGGGCCGGTGTTTTATAGCTCTCGACTTCTGCCCTCAGCCTTCTTCGCTTTTCCCTTTTAAATATAAATGGAAAAATGGAAACGAGGTTTCCATGATGCACAGAATCTCTATTTTCAGAAAAGATAAACAGGATCCCCTGGTCAGAGACTCCGAAGAGAAATATGGCTCCCAAAGGGATGGAGGACAACATAAATGAAAATGTTGCTAGATAGGTAAGTGAATTAGTAAAATGAGACAACCAAACCAAACCTCTAAACTCAACTCACTTTACCATTGAAAGAAACACCATGGAAAGAAAATGAGAACCAGGGAAAGGAGGGAACCTTCCAAAGAAACCCATGAAGCCGTCTCTAGAGATCTCACGAGCCGGGGTTTCCAAAAGTTTGGTCACGTGCGTGAAAGGGGATCACACACCCAGATGAACACACACAGCAGTGAAACGTAGGAAAACAGGGTCAGGAAGGCCAAGGCTGGAGTCAACCAGGACTCTTGAAAAAAGGGCCTCTAGATCATTTGGATGTCTTGTTGGCCTGTAGGTAAGCAAGGCATCAGAAACAGTGGTCAGGGTAATATATGCATTTAAGGTACAGGAATCCTGGGTTTGGGGCCCAGCAAGCAGCCTCATTTCCACAGGTGTCCGGTCAATAGTTCACTGTTGAGCTACTGACGGGTGCGCTCATTTCCTAATAATGTGACACCGGACATGTTACTGGGCCTGTTTTCCCAGCTGTAAATGAGGATAAAAATACCTCATCAGATCGCTATGAGGATTAGAAAGGATTGAAGGAGTATATATGAGATATATGTAACATGTACTTTATACTGAGTGAATGTTCAATAAAAACGGAAGCTGTTGGGGCTTCCCTGGTGGCGCAGTGGTTGAGGGTCCGCCTGCCGATGCAGGGGACACGGGTTCGTGCCCCGGTCCGGGAAGATCCCGCATGCCGCGGGGCGGCTGGGCCCGTGAGCCATGGCCGCTGAGCCTGCGCGTCCGGAGACTGTGCTCCGCAACGGGAGAGGCCACAACAGTGAGAGGCCCGCGTACCGCAAAACAAAAACAAAAACAAAAAAAAAACGGAAGCTGCTCTTTCTCTTCGTCATCATCACCATCCTTTAGGGCAAGTAGGAACAGAGTGCAGGGTCAGGCCTACTCCTTAGGATCCCAAGAATAATGTTATTAAATAGCAAAGAGAAACAAGGGCTGTTCCTACGTGGATTCTGTGTTTTCCTGGGTGGACATTGCTCCTTATGTGAGAAAAAGAGGCACCTGCAGCCCAGGGTAAGTGAGGAGGTAGGGCTCTTGAGATGAATTTGGGCTTCTGGCCAATCCTAATTGTTTGTGGATTGACCCCAGAACCCCAGGGAGAGATACTCCTTCAGTGTGGATGAATGTGTGTTCCCATGGCAGCTTGCTCCTGGGCTATTGTAACCTTCTCATCACTTACGTGACTCTCCCCACTGGATAGAGGCTCCGCAAGGGCAGAGATTGTGTCTCATTCACTGCCATTCCCAGCTCCCAGTACAGCCTCTGGCCCAGAAGAGACACACAATACAAACGTGCCATTTAAATGTGCCAAGACTAGAGATAGACAAATGTCTACATTTTCAAAATGAAGAAGGGTAAAATTTGGGAACTACAAATATCTAAGCTTGATGGTAGTTCCCCCCCACCAAAAAAAAATCTGGAAATAGCTGGTTTGAAAATCTGCAGTTCATCTAGAAATGGTCTGGAAATTTGAGCTGACTTTCTTTAAAAACCACTAGTGCAATGAAAAGATGTTAAAAGCGAAATCTAATTATATGCTGCATTACTAGAAATATAGGGTCCTGAGTAACCATAGTCCTCTCGTGAATTGCTGGTCAGACCACATTATGTTCTGTTCCGAGCAGCTCGCTTTCAGAAGGGCTCTGATAATCTCTAGATTATCAGAGGAGGGTGTCCAGGACCAGTCACTGGAGTCCCTATCAAATAAGTACAGTTGAGAGAGCTGGCGTTGGTTTAACCTGGAGAATATTGGTGGAGGTAAGCAGGAGGAGGCAGCAATGCCATCTTCAAAGCTCTGGAAAATAGGTGCAGATCTCCTTTGTTCTACTTACAAAGGCAGGACTGGGACCAATGGGTAGAAGTAATAAGGGGCCTGTATTTAATCCACCATTAAGAAGAATTTCCTAGAAAATAGAATTGTGCTGCCCCCAGACACAAAGAGCAAATGTTCCACAGAAGTGCCTGGATAACCTGTTCAGGGAAGGTGTACATGGGATTCCTGCATTGAGCAGGAGGTTTGAACTGGGTGGTCTTCAACACCAAGAATTCATGATGGTGAATCAATCATGAATAGGATTGGCTCTCTGCAAGGAACCTTTCCAGATGAGGGCCACTGTGCAGCAAAGCCCCTTGGAGGCTCCATTCACATTATTTTCCAGGTCAGCTGCTCACAGTAACCCATATCTGTCATAGGGATTCAAAGAGTTTAGCAATTAGTTTAAAGCAACTTCCTACCTGTCACCAGGGAGTGGCCAATCTATAATTAATTCTAGTTTTTAAAAGATAATTAGTAGTTTAGAACATTGATTCACATCACATCATGTGATATCATGGCAAATGTCAGCAGAAGTTTCTAGTGATAAATCAACTAACATGAACTCCAATCTGAGAGTTCTTGAATTCCTCAAATTCCCTATCTCAAATTCCTCTCCTCCAGTTGTTTTTAGAACATTTAATAGCAATCTTCTACTTTTAAAATAGAATCACATAAAAGCCAGAAATAAATTAATGGAAGTACTTAAAATTAGACTATAATCTTTTTCTTAAATTATTTTAGTTTAAATTTTTTCCACCATCATTTAGGTTTCACTTCTACTTTTATTAGTAATTTCTTATTGTCTGTCCCTTTTCTTCTTCTTCCTGCCTTTCATTTCCTTTCATCTTCTTTTCCTCTAAAAATTTATAAGTATTTTTTTTGTGAATTTTATTTTATTTTTTTATACAGCAGGTTCTTATTAGTCATCCATTTTATACACATCAGTGTATACATGTCAATCCCAATCACCCAATTCATGACACCACCACCCCCCAGCCACTTTTCCCCCTTGGTGTCCATACGTTAGTTCTCTACATCTGTGTCTCAATTTCTGCCCTACAAACCGATACATCTGTACCATTTTTCTAGGTTCCACATACATGCGTTAATATATGATATTTGTTTTTCTCTTTCTGACTTACTTCACTCTCTATGACAGTCTCTAGATCCATCCACATCTCTACAAATGACCCAGTTTCGTTCCTTTTATGGCTGAGTAATATTCCATTGTATATATGTACCACCTCTTCTTTATCCATTAGTCTGTCCATGGACATTTAGGTTGCTTCCATGACCTGGCTGTTGTAAATAGTGCTGCAGTGAATATTGGGGTGCATGTGTCTTTTTGAATTATGGTTTTCTCTGGGTATATGTCCAGTAGTGGGATTGCTGGGTCATATGGTAATTCTACTTTTAGTTTTTTAAGGAACCTCCATACTGTTCTCCATAGTGGCTGTATCAATTTACATTCCCACCAACAGTGCAAGAGGGTTCCCTTTTCTCCACACCCTCTCCAGCATTTGTTGTTTGTAGATTTTCTGATGATGCCCATTCTAACTGGTGTGAGGTGATACCTCATTGTAGTTTTGATTTGCATTTCTCTAATAATTAGTGATGTTTAGCAGCTTTTCATGTGCTTCTTGGCCATCTGTATATCTTCTTTGGAGAAATGTCTATTTAGGCCTTCTGCCCATTTTTGGATTGGGTTGTTTGTTTTTTTCATATTGAGCTGCATGAGCTGTTTATATATTTTGGAGATTAATCCTTTGTCCGTTGATTCGTTTGCAAATATTTTCTCCCATTTTGAGGGTTGTCTTTTTGTCTTGTTTATGGCTTCCTTTGCTGTGCAAAAGCTTTTAAGTTTCGTTAGGTCTCATTTGTTTATTTTTGTTTTTATTTTCATTGCTCTAGGAGGTGGGTCAAAAAAGATCTTGCTGTGATTTATGTCAAAGGGCGTTTTTCCTATGTTTTCCTCTAAGAGTTTTATAGTGTTTGGTCTTACATTTAGGTCTTTAATCACTTCTGAGTTTATTTTTGTGTATCGTGTTAGGGAGTGTTCTAATTTCATTCTTTTACATGTAGCTGTCCATTTTCTTTTTCTCCATTGTATATCCTTGCCTCCTTTGTCATGGATTAGTTGACCATAGGTGCATGGGTTTATCTCTGGGCTTTCTATCTTGTTCCATTGATCTATATTTCTGTTTTTGTGTCAGTACCATATTGTCTTGATTACTGTAGCTTTGTAGTACAGTTTGAAGTCAGAGAGTCTGATTCCTCCAGCTCCATTTTTCTTCCCACAAGACTGCTTTGGCTATTCAGGGCCTTTTGTGTCTCTATACAAATTTTAAGATTTTTGTTCTAGTTCCATAAAAAATGCCATTGGTAATTTGATAGGGATTGCATTGAATCTGTAGATTGCTTTGGGTAGTATAGTCATTTTCACAATATTGATTCTTCCAGTCCAAGAACATAGTATATCTCTCCATCTGTTGCTATCATCCTTAATTTCATTCATCAGTGTCTTATAGTTTTCTGCATGCAGGTCTTTTGTCTCCCTTGGTAGGTTTATTCCTAGGTATTTTATTCATTTTTTTGCAGTGGTAAATGGGAGTGTTTCCTTATTTTCTCTTTCAGATTTTTCATCATTAGTGTATAGGAATGCAAGAGATTTCTGTGCATTAATTTGTAACCTGCAACTTTACCAAATTTGTTGATTACTTCTAGTAGTTTTCTGGTGGCATCTTTAGGATTCTTTATGTATAGTATCATGTCATCTGCAAACAGTGACAGTTTTACTTCTTCTTTTCCAATTTGTATTGATTTTATTTCTTTTTCTTCTCTGATTGCCATGGCTAGGACTTCCAAAACTATGTTGAATAATAGTGGTGAGAGTGGACATCCTTGTCTCCTTCCTGATCTTAGAGGAAATGGTTTCAGTTTTTCACCATTGAGGATGATGTTTGCTGTGAGTTTGTCATATATGGCCTTTATTATGTTGAGGTAGGTTCCCTCTATGCCCACTTTATGGAGAGTTTTTATCAGAGATGGGTGTTGAACTTTGTTAAAAGCTTTTTCTGCATTTATTGAGATGATCATATGGTTTTTATTCTTCAATTTGTTAATATGGTGTATCACATTGATTGATTTGTATATATTGAAGAATCCTTGCATCCCTGGGATAATCCCACTTGATCTTGGTGTATGATTCCTTTAAAGTGTTGTTGGATTCTGTTTGCTAGTATTTTGTTGAGGAATTTTGCATCTATATTCACTAGTGATATTGGTCTGTAATTTTCTTTTGTTTTGTAGTATCTTTGTCTGGTT
Organism: Delphinus delphis; assembly: GCF_949987515.2. NCBI lineage: Eukaryota > Metazoa > Chordata > Mammalia > Artiodactyla > Delphinidae > Delphinus > Delphinus delphis. The sequence continues at coordinate 131,824,703 of NC_082684.1, read as the reverse complement.
TTGGTATCGGTGATGGTGGCCTCATAGAATGAGTTTGGGAGTGTTCCTTCCTCTGCAATTTTTTGGAAGAGTTTGAGAAGGATGGGTGTTAGCTCTTCTCTAAATGTTTGATAAAATTCACCTGTGAAGCCATCTAGTCCTGGACTTTTGTTTGTTGGAAGATTTTAAACCACAGTTTCAATTTCATTACTTGTGATTGGTCTGTTCATATTTTCTCTTTCTTCCTGGTTCAGTCTTGGAAGGTTATACCTTTCTAAGAATTTGTCCATTTCTTCCAGGTTGTCCATTTTATTGGCATAGAGTTGCTTGTAGTAGTCTCTTGGGATGCTTTGTATTTCTGCAGTGTCGGTTGTGACTTCTCCTTTTTCATTTCTAATTTTATTGATTTGAGTCCTCTCCCTCTTTTTCTTGATGAGTCTGGCTAATGGTGTATCAATTTTGTTTATCTTCTCAAAGAACAAGCTTTTGGTTTTATTGATCTTTGGTATTGTTTTCTTTGTTTCTATTTCATTTCTTTCTGCTCTGATCTTTATGATTTCTTTCCTTCTGCTAACTTTGGGTTTTGTTTGTTCTTCTTTCTCTAGTTCCTTTAGGTGTAAGGTTAGATTGTTTATTTGAGATTTTTCTTGTTTCTTGAGGTAGGCTTGTATAGCTATAAACTTGCCTCTTCGAACTGCTTTTGCCGCATCCCAGAGGTTTTGGATCATAGTGATTTCATTGTCATTTGTGTCTAGGTATTTTTTGATTTCCTCTTTGGTTTCTTCAGTCATCTCCTGGTTATTTAGTAACGTATTGTTTAGCCTCCATGTGTTTGTGCTTTTTACGGTTTTTTTCCCTGTAATTGATTTCTAATCTCATAGCGTTGTGGTCAGAAAAGATGCTTGATATGATGTCATTTTTCTTAAATTTACTGAGGCTTGATTTGTGACCCAAGATGTGATCTATCCTAGAGAATGTTCTGTGTGCACTTGAGAAGAAAGTGTAATGTGCTGTTTTGAGATGGAATGTCCTATAAATATCAATTAAATCTATCAGGTCTATTGTGTCTTTTATAGTTTGTGTCTCCTTATTAATTTTTTGTTTGGACGATCTGTCCACTGGTGTAAGTGAGGTGTTAAAGTCCCCCACTATGATTGTGTTACTGTTGATTTCCTCTTGTATAGCTGTTAGCAGTTGCCTTATGTATTGAAGTGCTCCTATGTTGGGTGCATATATATTTATAATTGTTATATCTTCTTCTTGGATTGATCCCTTGATCATTATGTAGTGTCCTTCCTTGTCTCTTGTAACATTCTTTATTTTAAAGTCTATTTTATCTGTTATGAGTATTGCTACTCCAGCTTTCTTTTGATTTCCATTTGCATGGAATATCTTCTTCCATCCCCTCACTTTCAGTCTGTATGTGTCCCTAGGTCTGAAGTGCGTCTCTTGTAGACAGCATATTTATGGGTCTTGTTTTTGTATCCATTCAGTGAGCCTGTGTCTTTTGGTCGGAGCATTTAATCCATTCATGTTTAAGGTAATTATCAATATGTATGTTCTTATTACCATTTTCTTAATTATTTCGTGTTTGTTTTTGTAGGTCCTTTTCTTCTCTTATGTTTCCCACTTAGAGAAGTTCCTTTAGCATTTGTTGTAGAGCTGGTTTGGTGGTGCTGAATTCTCTTAGCTTTTACTCGTCTGTAAAGCTTTTGATTTCTCCATCGAATCTGAATGAGATCCTTGCTAGGTAGAGTAATCTTGGTTGTAGGTTCTTCCCTTTCATCACTTTAAGTATATCATGCCACTCCCTTCTGGCTTGTAGAGTTTCTGCTAAGAAATCAGCTGTTAACCTATGGGAGTTCCCTTGTATGTTGTTTGTCATTTTTCCCTTGCTGCTTTCAATAATTTTTCTTTGTCTTTAATTTTTGCCAATTTGATTACTATGTGTCTCAGTCTGTTTCTCCTTGTGTTTATCCTGTATGGGACTCTCTGTGCTTCCTGGACTTGGGTGGCTATTTCTTTTCCCACGTTAGGGAAGTTTTCGACTATAATCTCTTCAAATATTTTCTCGGGTTGTTTCTCTCTCTCTTCTCCTTCTGGGACCCCTATAATGTGAATGTTGTTGCATTTAATGTTGTCCCAGAGGTCTCTTAGGCTGTCTTCATTTCTTTTCATTCTTTTTTCTTTATTCTGTTCCACAGCAGTGAATTCCACCATTCTGTCTTCCAGGTCACTTATCCGTTCTCCTGCCTCAGTTATTCAGCTATTGATTCCTTCAAGTGTATTTTTCTTTTCAGTTATCTCTATTGTTTGTTCTTTAATTCTTCTAGATCTTTGTTAAACACTTCTTGCATCTTCTCAGTCTTTGCCTCTATTCTTTTTCCAATGTCCTGGATCATCTTCCCTATCATTCTGAATTCTTTTAGTGGAAGGTTGCCTATCTCCACTTCATTTAGTTGGTTTTCTGGGGTTTTATCTTGTTCCTTCGTCGGGTACATAGCCCTCTGCCTTTTCATCTTGTCTATCTTTCTGTGAATGTGGTTTTTGTAGAAGTGGATCCTTTAAATACCAGAAAACCAGAGCTGCTCTGGAGCTGCTGGGAGAGCACTGCAGGAGCTTGAAGACCCTGGGGTTTGCAAAGGATCTTGCTGTTACCTTGCTTTACTTGTTCATCACCCTTGGAGATGTTTGCCTTATTACAGGAAGTTTATTTCTTGGTTTATGACAGTTAGCCACTTTTAAGACTATTTCCAATTGAGGGAGAGGACTTGTTTGGTCTGGTAATATCGAGGCAACTGGTGAATACGGCTCTCAATCAGAATCTGACGGAATTTAGCATCTTTATCCTTTCTGTTTCTCTCGAGATGCTTTCGAACAGCAACAGCTTCTTAATTAAATGATAGAGATCCTCAGAAAGATCAGGAGCAAGTCCTTTGGGCTTAAGCATTCTCAAGATTTTATTGCCTGTCACAAAACGTACTTGTGCAACACCATGTGCGTCTCTCAGGATCATACCGATTTGCGAGGGACTCAGGCCATTCTTGGACAGTTTGTAGATCTGCTCCTTCACGTTGTCAGACGTCAGCTTCAGCCAGGTGGGGACGCTGTGGCGGTAGGGCAGAGCCGACTGGGACAGGCCCTTCCCGGGAGCATGCGTGAGACCAAATTTATATTTTTTAAACTTTCCCAGGACTCAATTAATATCACTTAAGAAAATTTTTGTGGGACCAGTGAAGTCTTGGGGCTGCTGCATTCAGCCGACCCCTGGAAACCCAATCTGTAGCCAAACATTTGGCTTTGGTTTAGAGGCAGAAGTCGAAAAGGGGAACTGATATGCAGGTGTGGTACAAAGCTGGTCTTAAAAATACAGATGTTATTACCTCTGGGCCCTAGGGACCTGGAACAAAATGCAGCGAGCCACCCCCAGAGGTGAAACAATGGTCATAAAATGGTTTCTTGATTCATGAGTTTTGCTGAGCTGTCTCTTTGCAACCTTTAGTGACTATTTAATAACACTAACAGCTCTTTGAGCTAAATTGCTAACATTTGGGGAGCAAGGTTATGTAAAACAAAATTGAATTATGAAAACAATTTTCCAGTTAGCTCTGGCATTTCTTTATTTCTGTTTATCTTTGTCCTCAAAGGAGCCATTTACCAGTTCCTACCCGGCAGGCATGAGCTGATGTCCACAGACCCCAAACAATCAGCACACACCTCTAAACAACAAGCGTTCTTATTTTCCATCTCTGGTCCTAGCCCAAAGTTTGGAAGTACATTCAGTCATGGAAAGCTCTAAAACCAAAGAAGTACCCAAAGTAGTCTTTTGAAGAAAATTATGATGCCTATTTAACCTCACTTAAATTTTCATAAGACTCTCTTAGCCTAGTACTGTTGGAGGTTGTCTTACTTAGCTGTAGAAACTGTGTGTATTGATACCTGAAACTTAAAAACAGAGGCACTTTCTAGTAAAACCGAAAGCACGCACGCCATAAAAGCAAGCAGTTCCACTTCTAGGTATATACTTCAGGGCAACTCTTCCACATGTGCCCTCTTAACAGCAGTTAAAATGAATAAACCAGATGCACATGTGTCCACGCGGATAGCTCTCAAGAACACAGGGTGAAGAAAGCAAATTACTAAAGATACATTACCATTATGGAAATATTTGAATTAAAAACACAAAACAGGGCTTCCCCGGTGGCGCAGTGGTTGAGAGTCCGCCTGCCGATGCAGGAGACACGGGTTTGTGCCCCGGTACGGGAGGATCCCGCATGCCGCGGAGCAGCTGGGCCCGTGAGCCATGGCCGCTGAGCCTGCGCGTCCGGAGCCTCTGCTCCGCAACGGGAGAGGCCACGACAGTGAGAGACCCGCGTAACGGAAAAAAAAAAAAAAAAAAACCACACAAAACAGACACTATAAGAGCATGGATGTACCCCAACTTCAGAGACTGCCTCTGGGGAGAAGATGCAAGTAGGGAGGGATACCAAAGCCTCCTCAACATTATCCGTAATGTTGTGTTTCCCTAAGAAAGAAAATATCTAAAGCAAATTTAACACAAAATTAATTTACTGAGTACTTGGTATTATTTTCTATGCCTTTCTGCATCTTTACACATTTTTTTGATTTTTTTAATTGAATGAACAATTCTTTACATTCTCTAGTGATTTACAGTTTTCAAAGGTTTCACACATGCATCTTTATACATTTTACAAATTAAACATAAAGCCCAAACCAGGATTGAGACAAAAAGAGTGGATGCACTGTCTAGCACCCAGGAGGGTTTCTCTCCAAACCCAGCAAAGCAAGGATAGTTGGCATCTGGTAAAACAAGCTGAGGCCCCAATCTTCCTGAAGACAGAAGTACCGGCAAGTTGTATTCAAACGAATTCATCCTTTCTCTTTCAGCAGCCTGCTCTTAAAACTCCATAAAAGCTTGTTGTTTAATGACTTAACTTCCTGGTCACATTCTTCTTGCCTGGCACAAATTTTTAATCCCACCTGGTGACACTATAAATCGAAATTTCCATTGCTGCTATTCATTCTGTTCCTTTGTGGCTCAAGTTCCTCTTTTCTCTGTTCATTATATTCAAATGCATACACCCAAACGGGACCTATAGGTGGATGGCACAGCTTGCTCTCTATTCCACATAGAACTTTATTTAATACATGGGAATAAATATCTACAGGTGGAGGGAGGTCTGATTGACAGTAACAATTCATTTTTCCAACTAATTCAGTTAACACCTGATTGGAAATCCTGACCAAGGTTTGAAGTTCTTTCAATGTTACTTAATATCGCTTCTGTTCAGCCAGTATCTATTCAACATCTTCTCTGTCAAGGGTGACCAGCCTATAAGACTGGAATTACATGCAGCTCTTTAGAAAATCATTGGCAGTCCCAGAAGGCAGTTTGAAGAAAAATATACAATGCACTGTCCGTTGCATTGATGCTGTGAATAAAGGCCTTTAAGAGTCCTGAGAGGGAGGCAGGGAGGAACCAGTGCAGTGTTTGGGATCAGATAAGTGGAGCTCTGGATGGCAGCTCTGCCATGATACCCCTGGTGAGCCCTTGGAAAAGTTACTTAACATCTCTGATCTTCTATTTTCTCATCCAAAACATGAGGTTAGTAATACCTACCTTCTGGGATGGCTAAGAACTGAGTGAGGACTTCCCTGGTGGCGCGGTGTTTAAGAATCCACCTGCCAATGCAGGTTTCGAGCCCTGGTCTGGGAGGATCCCACATGCCGTGGAGCAACAAAGGCCGTGTGCCACAACTACTGAGCCTGTGTTCTAGAGCCCACGAGCCACAAATATTGAGCCCACATGCCACAACTACTGAAGCCTGCACGCCTAGCGTCTGTGCTCCGCAACAAGAGAAGCCACCGCAATGGGAAGCCCACGCACCACAACGAAGAGTAGCCCCCACTCACCGCAACTAGAGAAAGCCCACGTGCAGCAATGAAGACCCAATGCAGCCCCCCAAAATTAAATAAATAAATAAATACAAAAGAACTGAGTGACATAAGTAATGTACAATGCTTCATACAGTGCCTGACATATTGTAGGTATTTGAAAGCATAGTTGTAGTTTCCTCTTCCTTATTCCTGATGCAAGACACAGGGAGAGACAGGTAAATGCTGCACATTATCTATGAAGATATGATTTGCATGTAACGCATCAACATGAAAAAATATTGGTCCAGCTTTGGTTAGATTGCCATAGCAAGGTTTTGCCTAGGGGATTGTAACCGTCCATATGCCCTTTACCAAACAGAGGTCATCTTCTCGCATGATAATTTGTCATCAGGAGGGCATCAGGATTAGCTCATTGTGAAGCAACGCTTCTGATAATTGTGGTATCAAAAAACACAATTAGATTTTTGAATTCTGTGTGTAACCTTGCATAAGCTTGAAGTGAAACCTTGGGTGGATAAAGGTGATGTAAATGAATGTTGCACAAACTGTGTTTGTGATACTTTTTGTAGTACTTTAGGAAACATTACACGTTCTCATAAGCTCTTGATATCGCTCTAATTAGGAGGGAAAATGCTGTTAATGAGAACAGTCATAAATTTTTAGCATATAATTACAAGAGCAGCCTATGGATATAATCACTTAAATAACTTTGTGGTGATTTGTGCCACCGCATTTTATTTTAAAAAATTTTATTAAAGTAAATGCATTTTTCTAAAAAAAATTTGAAATGGCTGTGTATATCCCATGTCATCCCTCCAGCCTGGACTCACTGCCCTAGTGACCACTTTTACTGGGGTGAGGGTTGAAAAGGTTAACAACCAGCAGGTCAGTTTCAGGTTGGGAGTCCAACCTATTTTCCATTCTCCCCATCAGCTACCCCCTATTATGTCATCTTGAGGAAATAACTTCCTAGCTCTGAATCTCTTGGTCTTTAAAAATGGGGATGTAGGATGTTAGACGAAATGATTTCTGGATTCCTCTGCTTCAGAATTCTGCATGTTCACGACTTCTTGTTTTTTGCATGTATGATTGCACACTAAAATGACCATGTGTTTTCAACTGTAAAATGCACATTTTTTTTCACATTTTAACATCCAAAAAATTACAACTGATGGTAATTTAGATTGCTGTGAAACACAGTGTTAAATACAGGAGAAGTACTGATAATAAGTACTATTTTATCAGAAGTTTCTACAGGAAGATGGAAAATTACTGTCAAAATACTGACTAAAAATGAAAATGAGAATGTACAATTCTTGTAACTTAATGGAGATTTTTAACATAAAAACAACCCAGAAGCTGTAAGGACAATTGTCCCAGGGGAGGGATTGGTTTGGGTGTCCCTGAAGGTCCCTTTCGGCCCAGAGATGCTCTGACACACTAACTTTGTTTCACTTACTTGGTTATTTTGTGCACTCATTAAGTATAGAGCAGTTTGGAAAAAATAGAAGATGGTTTATGGGAATGACATAGTAATATTGTACCTATTAAATAATTACACGTAAATTTCCATTGAAGTGTTAAATTACTGATATTCTGATCAGCTGATTGTTCCTATAGCTGTCACACATTGATTATCTTCAGATAAATATGTTTGGACACTGAAACTGCAGTGAAAATAATTTCATATTTGTTGATGGCTTCAAAGGTTCTTTGGATTCTTGTAGAAACTCGAGTTAATTGCTATGAGCACAGTGCTGTATAACAGAAAATATTTTTTACTTGTGCTCTAGATAAATGGAACTTCCATGTTAATTCTTACCCTAGTAATAGAGGAAATATTACTTTATTATAACTGCTAATGATTTGGGTTGCTGTTGAGCTTATATGCATAAAGGGAAGTGATTATTACTTATGGACGACTTGTTTCTTGATTTCTCAAGCCTTCGTAATAATTACAATGCATGTTGTTATAGTCAGTCTCACTGCGGCTCTTAGCATGAATTCATGAGAATTGAAGCAGTTTTGAACCTGACTATAGCAGGAACAAAGCCCAGAGCTGTGGTGCGGTTGATCTTGGAGGAGCTCCTTAGAAAGTGGTTCCAACGCCAAAATCTGGGATCAGTTATCCAAAGAGCCGTATTTGAGGGCTGGGTTTGATTTCTGGGTTTCCCTAATTGACAGTAGAAATCTCAATTTATCACATGTGCCATGAATTTGTTAGTCTGAAGGAATTAATCAAAATCCTGTTTCTGTAAACATTTTTATTGATTCATCATTTCTGAAATCATGCAGTTTATGAGTTGGTCCTATTTTGGGTAATAGCAATTACTTATGAAAGCTGCTAGATAGTTTCTGTCAAGTTTAATTAAACCTTTTCTGCTGGGAGACAGACTTTTTCAAGAGTTTGTGAACTGCCGACTGTTGATACCATGTCCCAAATATTACTAATAAAATGGAATCTCTACCAGTAAAAATAAGTTGGAGGCATCAAACCTCCAAATCTGGAAGCCACTTGACTTCTTTTAGACAAATTCCATATGTCTCATTACCTCATCGCGGCTCAGCATTTGGTCTTGTGTGTTGTTTGTGGGTGGGGGTCACTTTTTTTTAAACCTTTTTTTCTTTTTTGAGATGTCCACTCTATTTTTTAGTACTATCCTTTTGTAAATTTTAATGATGTGAAAGCACCTAAGGACTGATGGAGATGCTCAGAATAGCAACCTTTGTAGTCTGTCCTGACGACAAGCTTATCAAGGGAGATTTTTTGACTCATTTATGAAATCGGAGGAAAATGTAGAACTTTAAGGCTGCCTTTGACTATACAGTATCAGAAATGTGGGAGGATGTTAGGACAGAGGTAGCTATTGACTTAGAGAGGAAGTTTAATTGATGGGGTCCACTTTGATCTGGGCAGGTTTGGATTGATTAAAAAAAAAAAAGGGAAAGTAATTCAGACTGAGCAATGGTTCAAAGACAATGAAGAAGAGTTTTCTCCATTGGAAAAATGGTTGGATGACTACAGAAGAGTCAGTTTTTAAAGGTCTTGGTAATCAGGAGTCCCTGAAGAATTTTGAGTGGAGAAGTGATATAATGAAAGCAACGTTAAAAGAAAATAATTCAGGGCTTCCCTGGTGGCGCAGTGGTTGAGAGTCTGCCTGCCGATGCAGGGGACACGGGTTTGTGCCCCGGTCCGGGAGGATCCCACATGCCGCGGAGCGGCTGGGCCCGTGAGCCATGGCCGCTGAGCCTGCGCGTCCGGAGCCTGTGCTCTGCGACGGGAGAGGCCGCGGCAGTGGGAGGCCCGCCTACCGCAAAAATAATAATAATAATAATAATTCAGTGGCATTGGATAGAATTGGAGGGAAAGAGTAAGGTGAAGGAAAACTAAGAGGCAGGAAGACCAGTTTCTATTATAACAATCAAGGAGTAAAGTGATGATTAAAGTAATAATAACTAAGGTCACCAGAGTGGTGCCAGTGTTATGCCATTCATAACAACAAAGCTACCATTAATTGAATGCTTATTATGTGCCAGGCATAGTACTAAGTGCTTTACATACAGTATATCATTTAATCATCATCACAACAACGTTATGAGATAAGTACTATTATTCATCCCATTTTGCAGATGGAGAAACTGAGACTTCGAAAAATTAAATGATTTCCCCTAATTGGTAGCGTGAAGATGTCAGCCTAAGTTATCTGACAGCTGAACCCATGTTATAAAAGAGAAACGTTAGAAGTATTTGAAAGGTAGAAATGAAAAATAGCCAATATATATTTTGCTTAGCACTGTACTTGATATTATAGCATCTTAAAGTAGTTAAGACCAAATATTTTATCATAAGAGTTTAAAATCTAACCAGAAAATCAAGTTGTAACATGAACCAAACAGATGTCATAGGTTGGATTCCTCAGGAAATAGCCTTTGAGATTTGTGTGCAGAAGGTTTATCAGGAAGAGTGCTTGGGGAAAATATCCCACGAAAGGTGAGGGATGCAGGAACGGGCAGATGCAACAGAGACCTCAACTGATCTTATAGGGAGTTCTGGAGCTGGAATGGCCCTTCAGAGTTGCCCCGATAAAGGCAAGGAGGCCAGGCCTTTGTACCCCTCCATCAAGCAATCAGTGGATGCTGGCTGCCCGTGGGAAGGGAGGGTAACCTTTGAATGAAGCAGCTTCCTTCTCCTGAAGACAGGTCCTGGGAAGGGACTCAGCTATGTCCTCAAGCCTGAAGGCAATCTGGACAACATACTACAGCATCCACTGCAACAAAATATAAGAACATACTTATATTTTTAAAACTGTCTACTCTTTAATATAAACCCCTTAAGTCACATTTGGGGGGAATACTTTCCTTTCAAAGTACTATTTTGGTGGGGAGGAGACACCTAATAAATCTATCAGTGCATTTCTTTGCTATAGAGTGGTGGCTTTAGTTCTTGAGGAAAATAATCAATATGGAAGGCATTTGGTGTGTGGCTTAATTGAAACACTGTGTTTTGGACCCATTTGGTGTTAATCCAACACTGTTTTCACACCTGCCCTCTTTTTATGATGCCTTTTTCAAGTGGAAGTCTAGTATGGCTTTCTTGCTTCAGACTAAAGAAAGGACATAGACTGTCATCACTGGCCGGGAATCCAAATCATACGGTGTCGTGAAGTCATCCTTCACGTCCATCAAAAAGACCCTGACAGGCTTGCCTGCAGGGAAGAGCTGTGTAAATAATGTCTTGGGCCAAAGTCACCCAGGGGACACTCCATTATACCACAGCTGATCTTGACAAATATTAGGCACAAACACACAAAATACATACATACCTGGACTTCACCTCCCAGAGAATCTGATTCCTGGTGGCTGGAGTGGGATCCAGGAATGCTTATTTTGTAACAGCCTCTAAGATTCACCAGAGTTCAAGAACCCCTTTCCAGTGAGCCAGTGGAGGCCTTTGATAAATCAGTCTATTCTATGGGAGTCTTTGAGGATGATGTCACCAATTGGATATGTTGGGGCTCTCCAAAAGGCTGAATCTCAGAAAGAAAGATCTTCTTAGAGGAAGTGGGGAGTACCATCTAGAAGAAAGAAAGAAGTTGAAAAACTCTGCACTCAAAAGAGCAAGAGAACAGAGGACAGAATTGGGAACTAGAAGTAGAGATAGGGATGATGAAAAATCTCTAAGATTCAGAGATCTTTTTGAAGTTCCTCTTGTTTATTTTTGTTATCTTATCCATTGCTCTTAAATGAAGATGATCCTTGTGTTTTTTTTTTTAAACATCTTTATTGGGGTGTAATTGCTTTACAATGGTGTGTTAGTTTCTGCTTTATAACAAAGTGAATCAGTTATACATATACATATGTTCCCATATCTCTTCCCTCTTGCGCCTCCCTCCCTCCCACCCTCCCTATCCCACCCCTCCAGGCAGTCACAAAGCACCGAGCTGATGATCCTTGTGTTTATCTTGAGGGATAGCAAGTAAGCGGGAGCATATAAGCAGGGATCTGCCTTATTTATTCATGCAATAAACCTTAGTTGAGCAGTTACTATATTCCAAGCACTGTGCAAATGTCAGCAGTGCACAGACAGGAAGATTCAACCTCTGCCTTCAGGAGCTCACAGCCTGAGGGAGCGGACTGAGACTGACAGATAATAGAGCACAAACACAGAGAGGCACAGGAACTGGGAGAGCACAGACAGCTGGTCCCTAAGCCCTCCTCTGAGAGTCAGGGAGAGCTCCCTGGAGGAGGTCTAGATGACTCTCCAGGATTGGAAATGCATAAGTCAAATGTGGTTTTTTCATCCATAATTGTGTCACATATTTCCACCTACTTAGATCTTCTTTGTTATCCTTTAAGAGGATTTTTATACGTTTTCCATAAAGATCTTTTATTTGTCTTTGAACTTAATTCTTAAATAATTCATCATCTTTGATGCTATTGTGAAGAGTATGTTATTTTATATTCTTTTTTTGGTGGTTCATTGTTGGTTATAGAGAAGTACAATTGACCTTGACGTAGTATCTTGTATCGTGCAACCTCACAGTACCCTGTGACTAATTCTAAGAGTGTTTGGATTTCCTTGGGTTTTCTATGTAGATAAACATACCATCTGCAGACAAAGGCAGTCTTGTCTCATCTTTTCCAGTCTTTATATTTCTTATTTCCTTTCTCTGTGTTACTGCACTGGCCAGGATATCCATAAAGAAAGAGCAGCAGTAATTTGGGCATCTCTGTCTTCTACCAGACGCTAAAAGGAATATGTCTTACTTTTCTCCTTTGAGAGTGATGTTTTCTGTGGGTAGGTTTTGGTAGATTACCATTTTCAGGTTTAGGAAGCACCCTTCTACTTCTAAGTTTTTCTAGGAATGCTTTATCTTAAATACGAATTGGACTTTAACAAATGCTTTATTTAAATAGCGTCTTTTGAGATGCCCATATGATTTTTATTCTTTAGTACCAACGATGGAATGAATTACATTGGTATATTTATCAGATTGTACCATCCTTACGTTCTGAGATAAAATCACTTGAATATAATTATTACCATTTTAATACACTACTGGATTACATTAGCTAACATTTAATTCAAGATTGTGGCATGTTAAAGTAGGGAACATTGGCTTATTGTTTTCTTTCTTTTCACTGTTCTTATCCAGCTTTGGAATCAAAGCTATTCTAATGTCATTAAATAAAATGGGAAGCTTTCCTTCTTTTTCTGTACTCAGGAACAACTTGTAAAGTGGGGATTATCTGTTCCTGGAACATTTGATAGAACTTACAAAACCGTCTAGGCCCAGTGTTCTGGGGGAGGAAGGTGAAGCATACGAAGGTTCTTTATTACTATATCAATGACCATGAGGGCTGGCAGATGTGAAGGAGTCACTATGGGTCCCAGAACCAGCCATCACCAGTCACAGCGGGCTGGCTACCCTGGGAACCAGAGGAACCAAACTCCTGTGAGCTGGGGCTGCAATCGACATATCTCGAATGAGGAACGTGTACAGAAAGGCTGCTTGAGCAGCTGCCTACAGGATGGATTTTATTGGGGATGGGGACAGGGGACATAAGTAAACAAAGAGAAACTTCCAGGGAGGCTGATGCAACAGTCTAGGTGTGGGATGTGGGGTGGCGTGGGGCCCGGATGAGGAAAAGGCAAGTCTATGAATATCGCAAAGGAATAACTGGGAAGCCCTGAGCATCTTCTTCTGGATCCTCTCCTCTAGAGCTGAGCTTCTCAAATTGTCCTCACACACAAGTAAGAAATGATGGTACAACAAGGGAGGTGATAAGAGTTAAGAAGAAGTGAAAACATGGACATGTGATGGGGAGTCCTGGGGACACACGATGGGGAGGATGCCTTCACTTAGATCAGGGAGGGTGACAATAGCGTGGCCTGAACGACAGGTGTTATCCCTTGAGGACTACGGAGGGAGCACAGAGGCAGAGGGACATCCGGGGAAGGCCCTCAGGTCCCTCGCACCCTCTGTCTTGAAGCAGGACCTGTAACACTTCCAGCTCGTTCAGCAGTGCTTGATGTGACGTGTTCGGGTCTCCTCCCCTGTCTGGCCACTCTCCCTGGACGAGGCCCCGTTTGTCACAGTTCCCGCTGAGACAGGGCCCGGAGATCTGAAGCCAGGTGTCCAGCTGCAGGCTGGCTGGGCAGAGAGAGCTGGTTTAGGACACTTCTGTTCATGTAGGTGGAGCTTCCATTAGTTTTCTGGCAGTTCCACAACATTGTTTATTCATATCGAGCCAGCCTGGTGACAGACTGGACACACAGGCTGACAGAGCAAGAAAAGTCAGGGTATTTCAAGGGTTTGGGGCAGGAAAACAGTAAGTTAGACACGTAACCAAACCCCACGATAACTGTTTTGGTTTAGGCTCACTCTACCGGATTATAAAAGTGACTTGTTTATCTTTCCATCTCAAGTGCCTAGAACAGTCTCCAGGTCTCTGTGGGCATACCGTGGAGATATAGTGCGATTAGTTCACAACCACGGAAATAAAGTAAATATCACCATAAAGCGAGTCACACTAATGTTTTGGTTTCCCAGCACATATAAAAGTTACATTTACACTGTACTGTAGTCTATTAAGTGTGCAATGGCATTATGTTTTTTAAAAAAATACGTGATTGCTAAAAAATGCAAATCATCACCTGACAACACGGGGTTGCCACAACCTTCGATTTGTAAAATAAATAAATAAACAAGCGAAAAAGCAATATCTGCGAAGCAAAATAAGGCAAAGTGCAATAAAACGAGGTCTGCCTGCATTGAGAGTATAGATGATCCTGATGTCCTTGATTATAAATGAATTTGATGACTATACTTGTCAGATGAGAAAACTGAGAAAAAGAGATGTCCCCTGATGTCCATGCACATTTGGGATGTCTCTACTTTGACTCACAGCCACTGCTTGTCCTACTGAGGCATCAGACAGGCTTCCCTGGGAAACAAGAATGGGGCTGGCAGTGAGGGAAATAGGGTTAGTCATCCAGTGGTTCAACTAATATTTATGGGGTGCCCACAGAGACCTGGAGACTGTTGTAGGCACTTGAGATGGAAAGATAAACAAGTCACTTTTATAATCCAGTGGAGTGAGCCTAAACCAAAACAGTTATCGTGGGGTTTGGTTACGTGTCTAACTTACTGTTTTCCTGCCCCAAACCCTTGAAATACCCTGACTTTTCTCGCTCTGTCAGCCTGTGTGTCCAGTCTGTCACCAGGCTGGCTCGATATGAATAAACAATGCTGTGGAACTGCCAGAAAACTAATGGAAGCTCCACCTACATGAACAGAAGTGTCCTAAACCAGCTCTCTCTGCCCAGCCAGCCTGCAGCTGGACACCTGGCTTCAGATCTCCGGGCCCTGTCTCAGCGGGAACTGTGACAAACGGGGCCTCGTCCAGGGAGAGTGGCCAGACAGGGGAGGAGACCCGAACACGTCACATCAAGCACTGCTGAACGAGCTGGAAGTGTTACAGGTCCTGCTTCAAGACAGAGGGTGCGAGGGACCTGAGGGCCTTCCCCGGATGTCCCGCTGCCTCTGTGCTCCCTCTGTAGTCCTCAAGGGATGACGCCTGTCGTTCAGGCCACGCTATTGTCACCCTTCCTGATCTAAGTGAAGGCATCCTCCCCATCGCGTGTCCCCAGCACTCCCCATCACATGTCCATGTTTTCACTTCTTCTTAACTCTTATCACCTCCCTTGTTGTACCATCATTTCTTACTTGTGTGCGAGGACAGTTTGAGAAGCTCAGCTCTAGAGGAGAGGATCCAGAAGAAGATGCTCAGGGCTTCCCAGTTATTCCTTTGCGATGTTCATAGACTTGCCTTTTCCTCATCCGGGCCCCACGCCACCCCACATCCCACACCTAGACTGTTGCATCAGCCTCCCTGGAAGTTTCTCTTTGTTTACTTATGTCCCCTGTCCCCATCCCCAATAAAATCCATCCTGTAGGCAGCTGCTCAAGCAGCCTTTCTGTACACGTTCCTCATTCGAGATATGTCGATTGCAGCCCCAGCTCACAGGAGTTTGGTTCCTCTGGTTCCCAGGGTAGCCAGCCCGCTGTGACTGGCGATGGCTGGTTCTGGGACCCACAGTGGCTCCTTCACATCCGCCAGCCCTCATGGTCATGCCCGCTTTGCGCTCCGAGAGGGGCCCTCATCCCTCTTAACCGGCTTTCCTTCTTCTGCCTCAAGTTGAAATCGCTCAATAAAAAGGGAAACAGTTTCCAAGCATGAAGCTTATGTCCATGTAAGCTGGCTCTCCAGCACTTTCGTTTTTTTCTTAAAAGTTGTTCCTGTCTAACCACGTTCTAAAATTCCCCCAATAAAAAAGAAAACAAACAGACAAAAAAAAAAAACCCTCCTTTAATCAATGCTTGCTTAAGTAGTGCTTCAGACAAGCACTTCTTAGGCGAATGGATGCGAGGATTTTCCAGGGAGGGACAGGGAGATGTGAAATTGGCACAGAGCTCTGTTCCGTCTCCTTTGATCTTTAATTCGAGCCATTCCAGGCCGAGCTCAGTACACTCTGAAAACACACTTTGTGATTAAAAAATGGGCGGTACACCAGCCGAAACATTTGTTTATATTTTACCTCCAATTTCAGCGTTCTTGTTTCTTGTCATGCTTTCCTTGAGAATTTTCTTCATGTAATTAAAGAGGTGTGAGCGCTCTGAGCATGACTGTGAATAGGATACGAAGTGCAGCTTCCTCCCCTGAAGACAGAGCAGGGTTTCTCCCCACCTTCTCAGGCACAATGTCCATAAGGATATGGCAAAAACAACCTTCGCTGTAACGTTTCCAGAACGGTAATAACAGGCAGGCTGTCCAGGAAAGAAGGAGCCTCACAAAGACAGAGGCCTTCCAAAGAGGGCCTCTCACAGCCCCGGGGAGCCCCTCACAGGTGCGAGGGTGTTTGAATGCACCCGTGTGTGTCTCTAGTTCCGTTAGAGAGGGGTTTCTCAACAGTGGCACTATTCACATTTTGGACCAATAATTATGGCTGTGGGGCTGTCCTGTGCATTGTAGGATGTCTAACAGCATCCCTGGCCTCCACCGACTGTACAATCAAAAATGTCTCCAGACATTTCTAAATGTTCCCTGAGGAAAGAAAAAACCGCCCCACAACCCCCATTTGAGAACTGCTGCTTTGGATGGACTTGGAAAGGAATCCTTCTAAGAGGCAGCATTTATGGGACCCAGAATAGTGAGTCACCTGAGACACTTCAACAAATGACCATGGCCAGGCCCGTGCCAGACCAAGTCAGAGTCTTGGGGGAAAGACCCAGGCATCAATGGCTTTAAAAGGCCCCCAGGTGATTCTAGTAGACACTCAGTGTTGAGAAAGAGAGAACTTTGAAAAGAGGGACTATTTCATGACCTCCATCAAAGGACTAAGAAGAAGACATGGACCTTAGAACATCGCCATTTCATTAGTAATTGCAGTCAGAAAGGAAAGACCAAGAAGGACAAATGACCAGCTTAAGCTCTTGTGTTTGCTCTTTTTTTCTTCCTTAGTGGTTAGAAGAACCTTGAAATGAAGAAGCCCTGTGCTGGGAAGGGTCAGGGAGACCCAGTTACACCCCACAGCCAGGCTGTGAGAGAGGAGGAATCCTAAAAGGGTAGAACGTGTCTTGGAGATACTAAAAAGAAAAGTCAGCTGAGCCTCTGAGGCCTCAGGGAAGAGGGAAAGAGGGAGAGACAGACCAGGAGGGGAAGCAGCCCTGAGGCTTAGAAGTCATACCTTCCTGGCCACTTGGTTCCAATTAACCGAGGGTTAGGAAATGGCTTCAGCAGTGTTGGCTTAGGGGTCTTGTGATGTTCCTCCATGTTCCTCTGTGGTAACATAAGTCCTATATTAAAGGGATAAGAAAAACAGTGGGATGCTTTCGTGTCAGACTTCCGGGTTTCAGTTCAGGATGCTACCATCCCATCTCATAGCCTAAGCTAGAAATCCTCCTGTCGTTTTGCACTCAGATTTCTACTGAGGCAGAGAGATTAAGAGCATGGAGTCACTAGAGTTGTGTTCAGTTCTTGAGTCCATGTCTTACTAGTGGAGAGATCTTAAGAGAAGTAGGCTGCTGGACCTACCTGGGCCTCAGTTTTCCATCTGTAAAATGGGGATAATCATCATGCCTATCTCACAAAGCTGGTAAGAGAATTGAATGAGATAATCCATGAAAAGCATTAAGCATTAAGTACAGTGCTCGCTAAATATTAGCTACTCTCATTATTTATTCTTTGGCCACAACATCCAGTGGGTCAAGAAGTTCTGTTACCTGTTCCGTGGAAATGTCTTTTGAAAATATGGCCCCCAGCTTCCCATCTTTGTTGGTATTACCTGAGTTCTGTGTCACCAGTCACACCCCCTAAGTTTACCTTGCTGTGTCATGAAGCTGACATCTCTCCAGGTGTTACTAGGGTCATGTGACTCCTGATTAAAATTTCCAGAGGTCCTCTGGACCAACAGCGTGAAATCCAGAAGCCATGTGGGCAGAATCTACTTCTTTGGACCCCCTGTGGTCTCCCAGTGTGTCAGAATTGTTAGTTTTGGTTCCCACCACCAAAGAGCCTGGACTGGCTTACTTTGCTTGGGTTTTAAAGGTCTGTATGTTTTCAAGTCACTCTAAGTATGGGTCAAATGAACTCCCCATCCACAGTTTATATGTCTTGGACTGAAGTGTTGCACACTTTTTTCCTGTTATGTTTTAAATATAAAGTTTTGTTTTCCCAGCAAGTGCTGTCAGTGATTTGGAAATATTGCCTGGTCCTGGTTAATTTCTTTTCTGCATCTCATGTAGGGTCTTGTTTACTTACATTAATAAAAAGACTGTACAAACAGCTTACATGTGAAATTTTCTCCTGGGGGCACAGAGGCCAACGATAGGGTGAGGAGAGGAGAGTTCATGAGTGAGGAGAAGTTGAACTCTAGGTCCTTTCAGCTCTTGTCTGACCTATTACTGCAACAAATCTCCTAATTACTATGACAGACCTTGTCTAAGGCAGTTATTTTATTACAGGTCTCCCCAGTTTGGCACCTTAGCTAACAATTTGTCCTTTTTGGGGGGGGGATCAAGATGAGACAGGAAAGAAAAGAGTTCCTAAAGGAAAAAAGCAACTAAAAGACAAACTGCTCCAAAATCAAACTCTTTGGAATTCTTAGGCATTGGTTGACGCTCAACAGGAAAATTGCTTCCAGGAATATTTCGTCACATTGCCCCCAAATTTAGATTCTTCAGATTCTTATTCTAAGTCAGCCCCCATCTATTGGGTGTACAAATAAGCATCCCCACTTGTGAGAATGACTCCACTGCTTGAAGACGGGGTAACTGGGGAAAGATGGTGACTTGAAATCAAGAGCAGTATTTCTCTTGAAGGGATAAATTTTGATTCCTTGAACATGCACCTCCCCTGGGTGTTGGTATAGATTATTAATATGTCCTCCTATTATTTCTTTTTCCTGCTGGGTTATAATTATCAATGATGTTATAATTATCAATGATCAATGATTGTGAACTTCTTTGTCTATTTCCCTCCACTAGACTGGGAAGCAAATGACCAGAAAGGAAAGTCAGCATAGCATAAGGGGTAAGGGCATGAGATCTGACAATGGAAAGCCTATTCTCGTCCTAATTCTGCTGCTTACTGGCTCCCTTGGGGAGCTTGGGGAAAGTTATCTGATTGCCCTCCCACTCAAAATTCAGTTTTGTCTTCTGTCAAATGAAATAATAATAGTAGCCACTTCACTGGGTTATTCTGAGGGATATGTGGGATCATATAAGTAGAGCACCTGGCACCCAGTCCGTGTCAGTTGCTGCAGTGACAAGGAGGAGGGTTTTTATAAGTTCCTCGAGAACACGGAGTGTTCTGTGTGCATCGCCAGCTTCTAGATCCGTATCTGGAAAAGAAGGTGTCTGAAATGAATGAATGAATGTCATACTCACATGTTCAGGTCTCTGCTGTCTTCAGTATAAGTATTTAGGGAGGTGTGAGCACATCCACAACCCAATGACACACCCGGTACTTTGGCCACAGCTGGACAAGTGACATTTTTAAATCCTTATGTGATTTGGGAGAAGGCGTCTCCCCCAGGGTAATCAGTCACATGGCAGATGTGGACAGAGAAGAATTGTAGCTTGGGAACTAACTCATTGAGGAGATGGGAGGAGCAAGTTAGAGATAGGTTGATCAGAAATGAGAGGAAAAAACTGGCCTCAGAGGTGAAGGGAAGAGTTTCTTTTATCTTTTTTTTTTTTCTTTTTTTTTTTTTTGCGGTACGCAGGCCTCTCCCGTTGCGGAGCACAGGCTCCGGACGCGCAGGCTCAGCGGCCATGGCTCACGGGCCCAGCCGCTCCGCGGGATGTGGGATCCTCCCGGACCGGGGCACAGACCCGTATCCCCTGCATCGGCAGGCGGACTCTCAACCACTGCGCCACCAGGGAAGCCCGGGAAGAGTTTCTTGAAGGCAGCGATGCTCCTCTGTGCCCAGAGTGGCAGCAAGGTCAAAGGGAAGCCCAGTCCACGTAAACTGTACTAACACTCATTTGGGCACCCAGTTTTGTTACAGTTGCATGACCCCACAATTTCATTGTTCTCTTCTGATTAGCAGTGAAGAGCCTTTCCACACTGCCACAAATGGAAGCTATTCTAATGGCTCTCAGCTGGGCTGTGGTTTTGCTTGCCATTGTTTGCACACAAAAGCCTGATCCCATTAAGATGGTCAGATATTTCCTGCCATAGCATGGCCTCCTGCTCACAAACATTTGATGCTATTTAAAGCCTCTTCTCTGCAAATATGCTTTGGTCACATTTGTGTAGTGCCCATTAATTAAGGCCAGATTTGAAGCTCTCACAGCTGTCACTTCTATTAACTGGCTTCCGGGAATGTAGGACTTCATTTTTCCAGGAGATAATTTGGACATCAGAGAAAAGCCAAGAGATCCTCGAATCCCTGTAGCACTTACATTAACTTCCCTGTAGCACTTACCTTAACTTCTAATGAAAAAGCCTCTTAGACAAAAAGGGACACAAAGACCCTTTCACAGAAACCATCAACACTCCTTGCCAAGTGGAAGATTTATTGGGTGGGAACACACACACACACACACACACACACACACACACACACACACACACACACAGGCTTTATTTGAGGCACCCTGGAAAATGAAAAGCTATCTGGGAAAAGTAATCATGTGAGAAGATGGTCTTGAAGATAGCAGCTGGGTTTTCTGTGAAAGTAAAAATGGACCAATTGACAACTGTGAGTCTGCTGGAAGGCTGAAAGAATGGTCTATTTTCTCCTATATCTATCTTTCTCTAAAGGAAACACATCGTGGATTGGTTGGAACACATGATCTTCTGGTTACCAAATGCTTTAATTAATAGGGAGTCAAAAACATATTGTACAAAGATTGCCAATTATCAAAGAAAGAAAATACTATTCTTTCCCAGCAGCATGATTTGGAACAGGAACATGGTGGCAGAGGTGATACTAAAAAAAAGAAAATCACAATCATAATAAAAAGGGAGTTTATGTTTATTAGGTCCTTAATCTGTGGCACCTTCAATGTATGCATTTTCATGAATTATCTCATTTGACTCTTGAAAACCTATGAGGTAGGCACTATGATGCGTCCATTTCATAGATGAGGAAATTACAGTTTTGCAAGCTTAAGAAACTTACCAAGGTCATCCAGCTGGGAAATGACAGAGTCAGAACTCAGATCTCAGTGAGGTCTGTCTGTCTGTCCTGAAGCTCTTGCTCATCGCCTTCTGTTATCCTGGTTCAATGGAAAGTACGTGGGCTTTGGGGGCAGACCAGAGTTTTGTCCAGGTCTGTCATGTGATCATCAACAAATTGATTAACTTTTCTGAAACTGTCCTTCAACTCAAGTAAAATGGGAAAAAAATAATAGCTGCCTCATAGTTAGTATAAAAATTAATGAAATAAGGATAAATGAAGTACAGAGATAGTCAACAGATGTCAGTACCTCCTCCTTTTCCTCCATTTTATTTCATTCCAGTTATTTCTTATTTCCATCCCTGGACTGAAGCTCCCACCATCTTCTGCTACATTGTCCCTGCATTCTTGGCTTCTTGGCTCTCTATCATGGGTGGGGACCAGCACAAAGAAATCTTTCTTTGCTTAGCTCTTCCTAGCAATCCTGCAGCTGTGCCTTCAACTCCCCTGACCCTCACCGGTCCCCCAGGAATCACAGGCTCCCACCTCTCTCCTCAATTCCCATGACATCCCAGAACCACAGGAGGACCTGTGAGGTGAGAGACCTGCAAGTTTGATTACTGGCCCAGCATTCCCTTCTATTCAGGAATTTCTCACATTTAAGCAGGTTCCTAAGAGCTCTGCATGACATCTGTTTTCACCCTCAAAACTGCTTTCTAGATTCAGATTTTATTTCTTCGAGAAACTTGGGCATTCCTGCCTTAGTATGGTTTCTGAATTTCCTGGATGAGTAAAAAAAGAGAAAAGACAATAATTAGCAGAATGCTTTTCAAATATAATCCATGGACTTTAGCTGGAAAACACAGACACCTAAAGAACTTGTTAAGATTGTGGTCTTTTGCATTAGGAATTCAGGTGAGAATGAGTAGATGAATTTACTGATAGCAACAGAATAAATAGAAAACAGAGAGTGAACAATTCTCTTGAGAGAACACCCACTGTTAGGAGGTAGTAGGGAATCAGTGATCAGTGCTAGTTTCAAGTCTGATTAACTCTTTTTAAGCATTGTTTACAGATCTTTAACTTCTTGTTTACTTTCAGAATACCTGTTTCTGAAGTTTTAGATGAAAACTAAAGTTCCTTTACTAACAAATTCTTTAAAAGATTGGCTTTCACAGTATGGAGAACAGTATGGAGGTTCCTTAAAAAACTAAAAATAGAATTACCATATGACCCAGCAATCCCTCTACTGGGCATATACCCAGAGAAAACCACAATTCAAAAAGACACATGCACCCCAATGTTCATTGCAGCACTATTTACAATAGCCAGGTCATGGAAGCAACCTAAATGCCCATCGACAGACGAATGGATAAAGATAATGTGGTACATATATACAGTGGAATATTACTCAGCCATAAAAAGGAACGAAATTGGGTCATTTGTTGAGACGTGGATGGATCTAGAGACTGTCATACAGAGTGAAGTAAGTCAGAAAGAGAAAAACAAATATCGTATATTAACGCATGTGTGTGGAACCTAGAAAAATGGTACAGATGAACCGGTTTGCAGGGCAGAAGTTGAGACACAGATGTAGAGAACAAATGTATGGACACCAAGGTGGGGAAAGCTGTGGGGGGGTGGGGATGGTGGTGTGATGAATTGGGCGATTGGGATTGACATGTATACACTGATGTGTATAAAATTGATGACTAATAAAAACAAAAGAGAGATTGGCTTTCAGAAAACATCCTGGGCTGTATAGATTGAGAAAGTACAGTCAAGAACTGAGGCTTTGGCCCCTCTCCCTGCCATCCCATGTTAAATATTTGCAAACACGAATCTAAAGAGTATTAAGAATCAAACTGAGACTTTGGAAGCCCACAGTTAGGAAACAAGTAGAGGAAATGAAGAAAGGAGAGCATGGAGGGCCAAGGTGGGTGCAAAGGCAGAGAATAATGCAAGAGGTGAGGCGTGAGCAGTGCTCTTGGGAATGAATGAGAACTGAGAAGACCCCATTTGATACAGGGTAAAATGAAGTCATTAGCATCTTCAAGGGAGAAAATCTCAGTAACTAGCAAGGGTGGGAATCCGTGGCTAAAGGTTAAGAGACATGATTGTTTGAAAGTTGGTGCTTGTTTGAGATATTTGGTAGTGAGAGGATAATGGCCAAAAGTGGAGGCAGCACCAGACTTGAGGCAGCAGTGAAGGTCAGGATTGTCAATGTGTAATTTCTAGTTTTTTGCAGGACATGGTTATTCTTGTGTATTCTTGTATCATGTTGAGTTGATAGTATGCAGTGGGGACAAATGAATGCAGGATTCTCCGGGCTGTATTTTCAGAAGGCTGAAGGCCATTTGGTTACTTGTGGACCTCTGTTTTACTCTGGCTTTGTGTGATACACAGAAGTTGTGATGAAATGTCTTGTAGATTCCTTACAGCGACCTTCATGGAGCTTTCCAAACTATATCTCATAAACCAGAAACGCCAAGTTAAAGTCTGAACCCTAGGAGACTAAAAGTATACATGAAAATCATGAACTGCATGTGGAATTGGCAAGTAGCATTCTGTGTCTATTAACAGTTTGTCTTTTCTATATAATAAAGAAAAAATCTTTTTCAGCAATTTCAACTACTCCATTTCAAACTTTATTATTCTCATAGTCATAGTAATTTAAATCTATGATATAGCAATGCAATAGCACACTCTCTATCAGGCATTAGAAAGAAAGAATTCAGAACATAGTTTGACCTACCAGATATTAGAAATTAGTATAATCTAGTCTTTGTCACCTAGCATGAAATTCTACATAATTTTTTGGCTGTAGGTTTAACAACTTAACCAGACTTTGTAAACTGTAATTTTGAAGTAAATCCTGGTGACTTGCATGGGGGATGGGAGAGAGTTCCACTAAGCCAGATATAACTCAGGAGTGACCTCCACTGAAGCTAAGAAAGTATCTCTTTGACATAAACACCTCATTTGCAATACAGAAGCAAAAATGCACTAAACCACAAAATTTCACTCCATGTGGACCTAGGCTCTAATTTCTTCGTTGTCCAAATGAGACATTCTGTAAACTGAAAAGGAAGCCGAGTTGCAGCCATAAAATTTTACTTAATTCAAGAATTATTATCACTTAGTACGTGATAATAGTTCTGAAAGGCATACAGAGCTAAATTTTGTATGTTCTTTGCTCAAGACACTTAGATGTAACTTGAACACAAGGTCGATGATAATGTTGGGATTTAAATATTTTAAAAGACTTCCAGTTAACTTAAAATGTTCATCGACAAAGAATTATGATCTTTATCTTGTGGTTTTATGTAATCCTGAGCGACTGCCAGTATATCCCTGGGGATTCTCATCTGCTAATTCTTATAGGATGGTCTAGGTCAATTACAGGTAACCCATTTAGCAAAAAGAGCAAGCCAGAAAAGCATTAAAATATATTCAGGTATATTTTTTCTTATTCAAAATAAAGTTTCCTTTAGTGTCAGGAAGAATAATACATCTCATAATGTATATTACTGGCCTTTCTCAGTAGAAGCATGTCAAGAAAAAAATGGTACTCTTTTTTAGCCACCAAATAGTAATATTTGGGGAAGATTTGAAAAGCAGTGAAAAAAAAAAAAAAGCAAGTTTCTAGTCTGGTGTAGTGAAGTTAGAGGGCAGACAATAGCAAAACCTGGTGGCTAATTTATGGCAAGAGGGCCAGGGTTTGCCTGGTCTTGAATTTTCCATTGTTAGGTTGATTTCCCTGATACAAGTTGAGGCCACCAAACCAGGTGACTCCTTCAGAGCCGAGAGCAGAAGGACAGCATGACACAGAGACCCAAGTTGTGCTGAATATGATTTAGACGTTCCAGGCGTTCCCCAAACTGCAGTTGATCTCTTGTTCATTTTGCTCACGGATATCATCCCCCAGGCTAGACACTAAGCCCATTGAGAGCAGAGACGTGACACACCCCACTTTTGATTTTTCTAGAGGATTGTGTCAATGCTGGGCCCATGATAGGTGTTTAATTAATTCTTTGATAATATAGTAACTCACCTGATGATTTAAACCTTTCTTTCCAGATGCTTCCATCCTCAGTCCATTCTGAGTTTTGATGTTGAGCATACTTAAGATTTATTGAGTGCCTACTATGTTCCAGGCTCAGTGCTAAGTCCTTTATACAGATTGTGACCTCCGATCCTCACAGCAATCTTATGAGGCAGGCATTCACTGAGACTCCATTTTGGGACCAGTAACGTGATAGGTCTTTCTGTACAATCCCCCTGTTGGTCCCAGTCCAGCCTCTTGGGACCACGAAGAGGACATCTTTCTTCCATGTGACAAAGCCTCCAATATTTAGAGCCATCTAGCATGTCTGTCTTCTTTTCTTCCTGTTAAACACTCCAGATCTTTATACTGTAATTGTTAACAACAATCACAAACTCTTATTCCAAGTACTGTGAGAAATGCTTTCCTCTTGTGGCTTTAAATTACTATAATTTTTTAATTTAAGCACCTTGCCTGAGGTCACACAGCCAGAGTGGCCAACAGGATTGGAACCCCAGGAGAGCATGATTCCAAAGACAGAGTTTCCAGTTATTACTCAGTGTCACTGCTATTTAATAGTAATGTTATCTTTTTTCACAGTATAAAATTTCTTATGTCATCTTTTTAATAGAAGAGTGAAAAGGGCAAATACTTTGTCATAGAAAGAAGATTCGCAAAAGGGGTATTTTCAAGCCCCTGTTTTCTCTGGAAAACCAAATGCTAGAAAAGGTCTGATACTGAAAATATATTTTTGATACTGTACATCAGTAAAGTTATTCTAGATCATTCATCTTTGGAGCTGGAAATCTAGGGCTTTCCTTGCACCAGAGTCTCATCCCATAGTCCTGACAAAGAGGGGATAATGTTGAGGAAAAGGACTGTTTTAGGCAAAAACGTCAAACCAAATGGAAAATATTAGAAAGGAAGTGGGACAGGCCAGTGTCCAAAGGTCTCCAGAGATCAGAGCTTGGAGCACTGGTGGAAGGTACACAAGAGAGTGGTTTCCAAAGGGAGGATTTGTTACAAGTCAGAGTCTTTCAGGGATGAACGGCAGGTGGGGAGCTCCCTGACAGTGGGAGAGGGTCAAACAAACAGATAGAGAGGGTTCTTGCCAAGAAGGGAAATGTCTTACAAAGTTAGGGTCACCAGGCACCCATGAGGTCATCAGGAGAGGTAGTGAGAGTTGGAGTTAACAGTCCATGTTCTGCGACCAGACTGCCCAGGTTACATTCTAGCTCAATAGCTTGCTAATCTAGGACAATTTTCTCAACCTCCCTGTGCCTCAGTTTTCTCATCTCTAAAACGGAATTAATATCATCTACCTCTTGGGGTGTTGGGAAAATTCAATGTGTTAATTTATGTAAGGCATTTTATAAAAATAAGTGCTATGCTTGTGCTAAATTATCTAATCTTATAGTCTTCACTTTTTTTTTTTTCTTTTTTTTTTGCGGTACACGGGCCTCCCAATGCCGCGGCCTCTCCCGTTGCGGAGCACAGGCTCCGGACGCGCAGGCCCAGCGGCCATGGCCCACGGGCCCAGCCGCTCCGCAGCACGTGGGATCCTCCCGGACCGGGGCACGAACCCGCGTCCCCCGCACTGGCAGGCGGACTCCCAACCACCGCGCCACCAGGGAAGCCCTATAGTCTTCACTTTTTAGCAGCAATGCTCTTTTTTCCAAACAAAGTGGTATGAGAGATCCTAATCATAAAATAAATTTTTAAAAACTCGATGTGTTGTGTTAGTATTAATTTTAATTAAAACATTAGCATCTAACTGTTATAATAGCAATTAGTGAGCATGTGGCTATTTCGTTGAGTAGAAATTTTAGCGCTTAGAATATGGAAAATGATTTTAGATGCCTGAGCATCCAATTTGTTTCTGAATTTTATTTTAGCTTACAGTTCTTGAGGCATTCCTGATTAAGACAGACAACAAATTGCAAATTGTAGACAGGCAATCTCTTTGATTAAAAATGGGAGCAGTTTGTCCTGAGGGCTGCCTAAGAATGAGTTAATACAGCAGTGTCCAGTGTGTTATAATTAGGCATATACAATGGTTAAAAAGGATGTTTATCAAGTTCTTCCTATTTTACAGACATGTTTTAAAGATTATGAAAACATTAAAATACAACCGTAGAATAGCTTGAAAGCCTATTTAGTCTAGCACACACGTTTTATCAGTGAAATTAGCCCCAGTGACCTGTCCAGGGTCTCAGCAGGGAACAGTAGTTCCTAGGCTGACACGCGTGTGGATCTTGGCCCCTTAAGTTACCTCCTCCGACCTTGGTTAGACCAGATGACTTCTATGGTTTCTTCCGCTCTAAGTCTGTGATTCTAGCATTCTTTATTTAGTGGGAATACTTGGTAATAAGACTGATTTTACTATGATAAGCCGCCTCCTCCTCCTGTGGGTTGGACCATTTTGTTCTTCTCTGTATTACAAAAATCTGTTAGGAAAAGAAATTCAAAGTTATATTTTTTGAAAAGGACATCCTTTGCTGAAACTCCATTTTATTATTGTTCCTACCCACTTTAGTGATGTTTGTATAAAATAGAGAACTGTGGTTTTCTACAGCAAGGAGAGATAGTGGGGTATTTGCTAACACTCACTGGCAACGGCAAGGTCCAAATTTACGAAGAAATCCAAATTTGCTTTTCATGGCCAGCTAGGTCAATGCCCTATGCCACCCTTGTTTGTGTTCTGTTCCCTGACATTTTAGCTTTTATTAAAAAAAGAAAAAAAAAAACCTGGTTCAATTTGTCGATGACTTTGAACGACAGCAGAGAGGAAGACACACATCCTCGTCTATGCTGATGATATTGTTTTCCAGCCATCCTAAGAAGCAGATAAGTCATTCTGCTAGTTACCATCTGAATGGCCTTGTGTCAACAATGTCACTATTCCCAACTTATTTGAGGCAAAGATTTTTCCGGTGTTCAGGTAGACACTTCAATAACTCTGGAGCACTCCAGTTCACTTCTCATCTCAGGGGTAAAATCTTAGTTAACCACTCAAAATCAATGTTCTACCAAAGCACCTATTAAGTTATAGGTTTATAGCCTTCCTCTGCTCAAGATCTCTAGAAGTTTCTGTACCTTAAAAAGAGCAGGCTGTTTCCTATCTTACTTAAAATACAAGCTGAGCAAATTGAATCTACAGGGATTTCTTTGTAGTCCTCAAACATATAGAATACAGTCTCAACGAGGGTGACCTTAGGCCTCAAAAGGTAAGCCCCAGGATTGCTAGGATGACTCAAATACACTCAGAGAAAAGGTGGTCTTGGAGAAATCCTGGTCTATAAGCTCGTGATGCCATGATTTTAGCTTCCCTTTCCACTCACTAGTCAAAAGAGAACATTCTGGAGGCTTAAGGCAGAGTGCGTCTAATAGGAAATAGAGGCTGTCCAAAAGATTTAAAGACCCTTGGGTCTGTACTGGAGAGAAAGCCTCCATCAGATCGTTTTGTTACAACAGGAAAAAGTGGTTGGGAAAATTTTTCGTGCCAGGGCTTCAGGCAACACATGGAGACAATGGATAAGAGAGAACCCAAAGATTCTGAGAAATTGCAGCTTTCCCATGACTATAAAAAGCAAGTTCAACACAATATTAAGAGACTCCCTTCCGTGAACTATCAGGGAAGAGCAGGCAGTCAGAAGCCATTTTTCTCTCCGTCACTGTCAACCCCAGGCTGCATGTCCTCATCCAGAGGACGCTTGCCTTTGTGGGCACTGCATTCACCCATTTCCAGAGCTGTTCTCACTCCCTCTCTTGTAGCGCCTGCTTTTCCCCCTTAGTGTGTGCTGTTCACCGCTGTGTTCACTGTCTCAGTCACTATTCACCTCGCCTGTTTGGCTTCCACCCTATCATTCTGTTTCTAAGAGTTTGAGCTAGATAGCTGTGGGTTCGTGGCCTGACCCTCAGCTATATGACCTCTTTCCTTCTCTATTAAAATGGTAGTAAATATTGTCACCTTACTAGATTCTCAACAAGTACCCGTTTCCTTTCTTTCCGTTGCTTTTCTTGGCATCCATCAGCACCTCTATGGACTCCTTTGAATAATGAGAACCTGCCTTTCTTACAGGGTCCAGAGAGTCCATCAATTGTCAAAACTGAATTTTTGACTCTTTTTGACTTTGGCTCTGGTTCTCTTTTAACTAGGGTTGCTTTTACTCTGCCAGAGAAATGCTTTTCTTTTTACTTCCATATTTGCTGCCATTCCACATTCCTTGAAGTATACGCAGTCCGGCTGTTCTCTAGCTAAGTAACATTTCAAGGTAGCTATTGTTTAAGCTAGGAATGAATATCATTTGTTTGTATTTCTTTGAATTTGCCCTCTATGTTATCTTTAACTTGACTTTAAATAAAACATAATATGTATTGAGTTCCTCCCCTGTGTCAGATGCTTTTTACAAACTTTGTCTCCGTTTATTATCACAAAACCAACCCAACAGATTAGAGCAGAATTCATAATTAGCATTGCTAATTAATAGCTACTGTCACTTTAACAAAGTATTTTTGCTGTCAAAAGTGGAATGATGCTGGATCATTTTCAAAATTTCTACTTTCACTCAGTTATCACACCTGGGGTAAAGCTCACTCTTGAGCTACTATAGCCCCAGGCACTCCTTTCCACCTGGAATCAGGAACTTAAATATAGGCATAATGCCTGGGAGAAAATAATCATCTTGTTTAAGTGACAACTGACATCAGGAAGCCTTTTGAGCCAGAGGACTGACATGATGACAGCTGTATTTTGGGAAGATAAATTTCACAGCCACATGCAGGATAGATTACCTGAAATCACAACATTAGCCTTTCTTACGCTTATACGTCTGGGGGGCATGACTTAAAAGCTCATAAGTATGATCTGTTTAAAGAAGGGGCTGGTGAAAATTAAGAATTTCAGGGTTCCACGAAAGATGGTGAAGAATCAACGTTTATCCAACTGGTTTGCATGTCCTAAATATTTACGTACACAAGTGCATATAGGTCATGCAGTCACTCGGAAGCCATGTGTGGGTATCCTATCTGCCGTTGCCCCACCTACCTTAAAGTTGGTGTAAAGTTGCAGAAGAAGGGTTAAAGTTGCAGAAGAAGGGAAGTTTTCTGCAAGCGTGAGAATTATTCATCTGGCTGCCACCTGAATTATTGTTATGGAACACATTGAGTTTGACAGATAACCCTGTTCTTAGACATCCTTCAAAAGAAGCGTGAAGGAGCCTTCGTGTTTAAATATTTCAGCCAAATTTCTTCCTTCTGAGCATGATGGAACACAATGTCTTTCTTTCTTTTTTTTTTTTTTAATTTTGTTTATTTATTTTTGGCTGCGTTGGGTCTTCCTTGCTTTGTGCAGGCTTTCTCTCGTTGCGGCGAGCGGGGACTACTCTTCATTGCGGTGTGCGGGCTTCTCATTGTGGTGGCTTCTTTTGTTGTGGGGCACGGGCTCTAGGCGTGCGGGCTTCAGTAGTTGTGGCACGCGGGCTGAGTAGTTGTGGCATGTGGGCTCAGTAGTTGCGGCACATGGGCTTTGTTGCTCCACAGCATGTGGGATCTTCCCGGACCAGGGCTCGAACCTGTGTCCCCTGCATTGGCAAGCAGATTCTTAACCACTGCGCCACCAGGGAAGCCCCTTTATTTCTTAATGAAATAAATATTCACATTGGATGCACCTATGGTTAGGAGAGAGAATAAGAAGGAATTATCTTTATTTGATGTCTTGGTCAGTCTAGCCCTAAAGAGCAAGCTCTTGGATTGGGTAATGATATCTCTCATGGAACGATGTTTGTCCTTGAGTCATAAATATTTCCCAGCTTGGTGCACCAACAGTTTCCATTCCCAGCAAGTCAAATGAGAAAGCTAGTTACTATTTCAATAAATAAGTTTGGACCTATGAATTTGTTATGAAAGAAAGGATGGTGTTATAGATGTCCCCTCCCTTAGGTGAATGAGTGCTGCATGAGGGGAAAGAGACAGCATGGGACTTTGGGGCGGGACAAGAGAACAAAGAGAAGCTATAGGAAGGAGATGCAGAAACAGTTCAGTCAGCCCTTGTGGGAGTCCTCAGACCGTAAGTAGCACTCCGTGAAAAGGTCTTGGGAAAAGCCAGAGAGCAGCCCTAGAGATAGAACAATAAGAGGGAATTAGCCTTATTTGATTTCTTGGACATTCTAGCCCTCGGTATACGTAGCCCTTGGCCGGCCATCTACCAGGTTCTGTTCTTAAGGTAAAGAAAGATTTCCACTGGGCTAAGGGACTATGCCAGAAAGAGCCAGAAGTTCCTTCATTCAAACCCACCATCACCACCTCTGTGTTACACATTACTTATCTTCTGTGAGCTTCGATAAAGTAGGGATAGTCAAGATAATTAAACAGGATAACATGTTAGGTGCCTAGCACGTGGCAAGTACCCTACCCATGACAGCTATCAAATATATATGTGGGGCTTCCTACTGCCTGAATCCCTGGGAGTTGCTTGAATCCCTATTTGCATCTGTTTTCCACCTACAGTCCATCTAAGACAGTGCTTCAACGTGCCTGAGCTGTGAGCCCCACCCACAGCTTCCCTTGCTCTGTTTCTGAAATGAACATAACCTCTTTACAACATCTGAGGCTTTCCATAACTGGTCTCTAAGACAAACCAGGAAAGACTAACAAAACAAGCAAACCCACACTTTTTAAAAAAAAATAGAGAGGTAACAAAGTTATAAGAAAATCTCTGTAGTTCTTGATCCCCATTGTCCCAGAATGTTATTGAAATGCAAATAGATCATAGCAGTTTGCCGTTACAGCCCTGGCTTGGAACACCACTTGAGAATCGTGTGTAAATAGAAGTGGGGTTTCTGTGGACAGTGCAAACAGAACAACCTCCTCTGTTAGAGTAGAAATGTGTGTGCCTGGTGTGAGAGTAAGGATTCCCATGGCCATGCCCAGGGACAGGCCATTGAAGGGAGGCAGGTGCACCCTCAAGGAGAAGGAAAGCATGCCAACATTTTTCCAGCCCCAAGTCCAAGCCGGTTCTGAACTAGGTGCCTTCATCTGCATGTTTTCATTCAATCTTCACAACAGATTTGAGAAACTATATTTCAATACCCTTGCTTTACAGGGAAGGAAACTAAGGCTCAGAAAGATGATGTCATCTGCAGGAATACATTAGGGATGCTCTTAGGCGGGCATCCCTGTGTCTAGAAGAAAAACTTTTGAAGATGTGGGAGCATAGAAGAGAAATTCTTATTTCAGATTATGGAAATGAAGAGGGGTTAAAGGAACCTAAACCGGGAATTTTAAAGGCAGGAAAATAGGCATAACGGAGATGTTATGTTAAGTCTTCAGGGAAGACTTGGGAAGTCTGGGAACAAAGAGAGGTTTAAATCACAGCAAACACACTTCAGATTCAAGGTCAGTGTTAACAATGCTCCCAGCCACTCAGGGCTTCTCATTGACCCTCCACAATCTCCTAACTTCTCTCCTCCTTCTCTTTTCTGTCCCTTTGTTCTGTCTCCAGCTCTGGAAGCAAAACCAGACTCTTCTCCTATTTAGCTATATATCAGTTTAGCCATTATCTCTTGTTGCCTTGATTTCTGCTGACCCCCAGGCCTCAGGGTCCCACCTCCCAGCCCATGCAGTTTATCCAAGTATTTTCACAGAGACAGTTTGCTTTCCAAAAGGAGTCGCTATTCTAGCTGGTAGACAAAACCTTTTTCACATGGTTACAGGGACGTAAGAAGAAGAAAGAAAAGAACATAGACCATTTAAGTGAGGAAACATTAAAACCCTGCCTCAGAGGAGCAGGGGGACATCATAGCATCATGAAAAGGAGTCTCTAGCCTGTAGCCTCTAGAGAGAGGAAGTCCTCTCTCTGCCACCCTGGAGAAATCACTTCCCCTCCTGAGACTTTGTTCTTCATCCCTGGAGCAAGGGGCTGGGTCTCCCAGAGCCCTTCCTCTGTCCAGTACTGGGACTCTCAAGAGACTCTGTTTAGGAATGTGTGTCTTGCCTCCACCCAGTCCCTATTAAAAATATCACAGAGAAAAGCTTCCCAAAGGCATTATTTCTTTTTAATTTTTAACCTAGAGGGTGCATGGTGTTGTGTTGTCTTTGTTTTGACCGGGTGGGAGAATTGGTTGGGCAACTTGGGAAAAGTAGAAAGAACTGGGAGCAAACAAAAAGTGATCCAGAAAGTCAAATAATCTCAGATAGCACAGGAGTCACCTGAAGATGCTACTCAAATGTAGGCTCCGATTCATTAAGCCTGCAGTGGGCCCCAGGGTTTCTAACGAGCTCTCAGATGATGCCTATGCTTCTGGTCCGTGGGCCACACTTTGGGTAACAGTGGGGCTAGAGAAGGTCAAATAGTGCTTATTATTCTTGATTTTTAAAAAAGAAAATCAGAAGAGAGGAGTGAAAAATATAGTTTGGAAGGATTCCTATCCAAAAAGCTAAAATTTAAAAAATGTTTAGGGCTTCCCTGGTGGCGCAGTGGT
This sequence comes from Delphinus delphis, assembly GCF_949987515.2. Classification (NCBI taxonomy): domain Eukaryota; kingdom Metazoa; phylum Chordata; class Mammalia; order Artiodactyla; family Delphinidae; genus Delphinus; species Delphinus delphis. The sequence goes on along the minus strand of NC_082684.1, from coordinate 131,791,090 downwards.
TGGGAGTCTGCCTGCCGATGCAGGGGACACGAGTTCGTGCCCCGGTCCGGGAGGATCCCACATGCCGCGGAGCGGCTAGGCCCGTGAGCCATGGCCTCTGAGCCTGCGCGTCCGGAGCCTGTGCTCCATTGGAAAAAAAAAAAAAATGTTTAGTGTTCTAGAGGAAAGTTCCAATGAAAGAGGGAGAGAGAATTAATATGACTAAATTTAATGAATGAATTAGTGATTATCAAGATGTACACTCAGACCCTCGCTGTAAGACGACTCCATCCAAGGCCTACTTCCCTAGGAAAGCTTCTGCCTGAAACAGGCAACACTACTAATCTTCCAGATTCCAAAGTCACGGACCTCCAAGTCTTCCTTACTTCACGTTCAGTAGACCATCCTTCATCACTCTGTTGGTCATTCCTCCAGCCTAACGTTGGTGTGCCCTTGCCCTCTGTTCTAACTCCATATCTCTGGTCCAGGCCACCGTCCCTCTGTGCCCATTTTAATGTAGTTGTCTGTGTGCTTCTCAATCTCTAGTCTGTTCCATCTCTAACCCACTGCCTGTGTCTGCCAAGCGTCTTCCGACAACAGCGTTTCAGTGTGTCCTTCCCCCACTCAAGAGTCTTGGGATTCGAGCCCTCGTGCTTTGGTAGCCAGCTTTTCTTCTCATCTCCTGTCCCTCACCCACTAACCCACCCACCCAGCCAGTCTTCTCAACCATCCCTGAAGAGATCACCCAGTGACATCGAAAAAGCCCATGTAGCCCCCAAAGTTTAACTCACACAGCTTTATAAGCACTTTCTTGAACATTTTGGAAATAAAAGTCCTGACTATCCCACCCACGTCTTGAAATGCTCCACAAAAACATTTTGAGAAATGAACATCACATCTTAACAACATGGCAGCAACTTGCACATAAGAGCACGGTAAATATAGTCACCCTGAAGTTCTGAGTCTACCCTTCTTATGTTTCTCGACTATCGTTCCTTTTAATGTTTACCCACTGTTTCATGTCCCTAAACTAGTTGCTTATGTGAGGACCCTTTTACAAAGGCTTGTAGGTGCCACCTTGTGGAGAAAAATGCAAACAGGCAGGTCTAGAGATAGGCTGTGAGTCAAGGAAATGACAAGGAGAAGCACGAGCCTCCCTCTTTGCTGGTCCCTGGATTCCCCCCCAGTCCTCCAAGGGCCTTTTGATTGGACCTGTGGATCCCGGCTGTCTGCACCCAGGAGGCCGTGTAAATTGGGCCAGTGTGCAAGCAGCCTCCATCCTAGAGCACAGTTCATCCGCCCAACTCGCTCTTGCCTTTTTGCTAGTAATCCGGCTTCCAGAACTTTGCCCTGTAGAGTGTAGACAAGTATCTCTCTGCTCCTTTCTGCAAGAAACTTCCTAACCCTGACCCCTTGGCTGCCCAGACCACAGCTCCTCACAGACCCATCCCTCCTGAGGCCCTACAGAGTGCAGATACAATCTGACCAAATACTTTAAACAGAATTCTCTTTAAACAGAGAATTTACCAGTCAGCCTTACATTTTAAAAGTAAAGTGGAAGTCCAGAGGTTTCTACTATTCCGTACAGAAATATGGACACCTTACTTTTATAATAGAGCCGTTGTCCTTGTTGTAATTCATTCATGCCCCGCCCCCAGCCATTTCAGTCCATCAGGAAGGAAGATCACGAAAGCGAAGCACTGAAATTTTAGAGTCTGGAATCCCCCTACTCTCCAGGGAAAGACGACCCTGGTGGGAAGAGGGGTGGTAATTCTCTCACTGCGTATCAAATGTTTCCCTCTCAGGACTACTTCCCTCAGATTTGTAAATACTCATATAGTTGATTCTCACCCAATTTTATCCTAGGAGAGCACCAACATTTTCTTCCAGTGGAATCACTTGGTAAGGTGCTATTCTCTAATGAAATAAGATGAGGTACTGAAAAGGGACAGCCGTAAGCTTCATTAAAACCAGATTGCCAGTTTCACAATTACCTTCTTTAAGGAAGCCAAAATACCTTTTATCGCATGGACCATTTCTTCCCTCCAAATGAATGACATTGTCAGTTTGTTTCCCGTTGATTCCTGTTTCCGATTTAATTTTGTCCTACATGAAGCAAACTCCTCTGACTTTAGACATGGCAGGATTCTTCACATCAGGGCTGTATCTTTTTTTTTTCCCCAGACACAATTTAGCACCAGAAGAGACTTAGAGATGATCCAGTTCAAGAAGCAAGTTGGTTCCTATCATTTTGATCTCTTGATTCCTCAAGCAGCTGCTACTTCATTCAACACTTACTATGCACCTACTGTATACCAGGCACTGTGCTCTTTCCAGTACATAACCCTGCTCATAATGAAGTTTAGCCAAAAGGCAAGATTCAAGAGCTCTAGAAGGCTACTGGCTAGCCTGACAACAGTGGGGAAGTGTTTTTTAAAACTGGATAATTAAGTATTCTGTGCTCATCAGCTTCTGACACTTACAGATGACTGTTTTTGCGCTTCTAGGAAATTGCCATCGTTTTAAAGCTTTTTTTCCAGGGGATCTGTGCTCCTAGGTGTTCCGTGAGCTGTGGAATAAACTAGAGCAGTGCTTCTCAACCGGGGGTGGTTTTGTTCCCAAAGGGACATTTGGCAATGTCCAGAGACATTTCTGTTTGTCATACTGAGGGGGAGGGTTGCTACTGGCATCCAGTGGGTAGAAGCCAGGGGTACTGCTAACCATCCTACAATGCAGAAGACAATCCCCACAACCAAGAACTATCTAGGCCAAATTGGCACTAGAGCCGCAGTTGAGAAACCGTGGCCGTGAGGGAGAAGAGCCAGCAGGAAGGTGAGACGCGGGCTTCCGAACCCTGCCAGCCCCTCTTCAACCAGAACAGTTCTGCTTTTCTCATTTTACGTATTGGAGTTCTCTCTGTTTCTGCATGAGGTTTTGTTTGAAAAGTATGTGTTTTCTGCTTAAGGAAAAGAAGAAAACGACTGAGGTAGAAGGTAACTCTTTGCCTTCCGTATTATAGTTGAGACACATTGGGACGGATCAAGTGGGCAGCGGGATGAGGGCCAGTCAGGGGCAGACTGGAGCCTTCACCCTGAGCCTCGGCCTTGTCTGTGCAGGGCTCTGCATGCCTCCCTCTGAACATACACATGCCATATTGAAAGATGGCGTCGTGTCTGCCTTTTGATTTAAACCAGGGGTTGGCTTTTTTTTTTTTTTCTGTAAATCACTAAATCATATGTATTTTAGGCTTTGTGGGCCATACTATCTCTGTTGCAACTACTCAACTCTGCTGTTATAACACAAAAGCAGCTCTGGACAGTGAGTAAACTGTAAGTAATGGACATGTTTGTGTTCCAATAAATCTTTATTTATAAAAACAGGTGATGGGCCAGATACGGCCTGTGGGCAGCAGTTTGCTGACCCCCGATTTAGACCATAAGGAGGAACCGTGTTGGTTTTACCTTCATGTCTCCCCTGCCTAACACCGTATTGGCACATAGTACAGGCTCCTCAGGAAACATTTACCAAACTATATTGAGGGTCAGTCGTGCTGGCACAAGTGCTAGAAGATTTTCGTGAGAAAAACAACTGGAAAAAGATCCCTCCCGTGTTTCCCAGAGGATTTCTGTATAGTGTTTAACTATTTCCCTATGTTGGACATTTAGGACGTTTCCATGTTTTCATTAATAATAATACTGTGATGAGCTCCTTCATAGAGAAATTGTTGGCCTCATTTCTTATAATTTCCTTAGTGTAAATTCCTAGAAGGATTCTTGGGTCAGACAGTATATATTGCTAAATAGCTTTCCAGGAAGGTGGTATTGATCTACATTCCTGACCGTAATAAGAGGGAGATACTTATCATAGGCAAAAGATTGCTTTCAGCAGGGTGTCATGAATAAAAGTTTGGGCATCCATGTGTATTTCCATGAATTAGCTCACCATAAATGTAAGTAAATTGGTGTTAGCGACTAATCATTTTAATAATAACGTTCTCCCACACTGTTGGGAAAGCATGGTTATTAAGGCACATTGTTTTACCTGTCGGTGTCTTCTAACCAACCAGTTGAGTTTACCCTATCTGATGTGTTTACTGAGCACACACAGAAACATCTGCTTCCCATTAGGGAATCAGAAGCTCCACTATCTGCACGCCTGGCACCAGCCTACCCTGCCATGATGTACAGAGGCCTCCTCCCTGTGAAATTCACCACCAAATATGTCATCCAGCTTGCTCATTTCCCACAGGAAATTTCATTTAGGTTAATTTTGGCATACAATTGGAGGCAATTCTTGAGCAATTTCTCCTGTGTTGGCTTACAACCTATAAAATTTTCCTACAACATGTTGCAAAAATCACTGGAAGAGTATAAGGATATATGATAGTTGTCCAATTGCCTTTGTAACCACAAGAAATATCTCTTTTGAACGACAGTACATGGTGAGCGAAAAAAAAAAGAGAGAGAGAGATGAAGTATAGATCAGGGGCCAGGGACCAGATGTTTGTTCTGTCCTTTATCACTCAATGCTATTGGAGAAGTAAGGGTGCAAAGGAGCCATGTAAGCTGTCTTACCTTTATGGAGAACTTGGCCCTTTCTTAGCACTTCATGCTTTTCTGAATTTCTCCAAATGAAGAAGAGAATATCTGCAACTGAGAAGTAATAGAAAGTGCTATAGAAATAAGAGTGAGTCTGAACACTTATATAAGGATGGGGTTTACTTTAAAATGGATAGATTCCAGCTGAAATCAAGTCTATGAAGACAATGATAAGCCCAGAGTTGCCTGAGAAGCCACTCTATCCAGCATCCTGCTAAATGCCTTCTGTGTTTACCTCAGCTGATCCTCCCAATAGTGCTATGAGGTACCGCCCCAGCCACAGATCAACTGAGGCTCAGAATGGCTGATCAACAGCACTTTGGTGGTGCCTCTGAAAGAGTTTAGAGACACAGACCAGCACTGTTAAGTCAACCCCATCAGAGACCAGTTGACCAGACTTCTGATCTGCAAACCAGAATTCAGGTCAGATTCATTTCTGAGCACCGTCCCGAAAGATCTGGATGGTGGTGGAAATGTTTTCGGCACCAAGCCCAGAGAGAAGCAAGCCACCCAGCACCACACATAAGTCAGGGACTGAGCCAGGACTATGCTCCGGGTTTCCTGATTCCCAGTGCAACATTCTTTCCCTCGTGCCGAACTGCTTTTCCTGCTAAATGACGTCAGCTCCACTTATCAACTTCTACCTCCATGTTTTAGAGGAGAATACCGGCTGCTTTAAAGAAAGCAACAAAGCACAGGAAGCTATAGATGTGATAAAATTGTATAGACCTATACACCAAGAGAAAGTGCAGGTAAAAAATGGCAAAATCCAAATAAGGTTTATCCTTGAGTTAATATGTTATACTGATGTCCATGATACGCATGGTTTTGACAACATGCTGTGCTAATGTGAGATACTGTCATTGGAGGAGCCTGGGTGATGGGTCACTGAAATGCTCTGTACTGTTTTTGTAACTTCTTGTGAGTCTTAAACTATCTCAAAATTATAAGTTATAACAGTGAGAAAGTTATGTGACAGTAATGTGATGGAAAGATGAGCTAAAATATTTATTCACTTCCTGTGTGTATAATGGTAAAACAGGCAACGTGAGAGAGATACAAAATGTGCTTGGTGTTTCATAATGCTGGAAGAGGAGAATGCCAGAGTCACTTCTGGACCAAGCTCTCACAGTCACTATAGTAACAGTGCTTTGAACTTGCTCCTCTGCACCTAGGTTACAGCCACCATCCTCTCCTTCGACAAAGCTAGAACCTTCAGTGTGACCTCTGATCCTTTGGAGGGGGGCAGTTTTTGCATAATGGTTACAAAAATGGGATTTGTGGTCAAATCCAGCCCCACCTCTTATTAGCAGCATAGCCTTGGGCCAGTTACCTAACCTCTCTCTGAAGTCTTAGTTTCCTAGTTTTTCAGCAATAGCACAGATTGCTTTTAAGATTAAATGAGAAAACTACATATTCAGAGGACCTGGAATACGACAAAGACTGTACATGTTAGGTTTGATGATGCTGAGGGAGGGTAGGAGGAAGACAATGATCTGAGTTCCCTTCTACCTCACAAAGGCCTTGTCCATTTTGCTTCCTAAGCATCTTTCAAATCCTCTTCATGCCATCATCATTCCCCTAGTTCAGACTGGGCTCTTGCCACATTCTGCAGACGTATGCACCCCATTGTTAATTATCAGCTTTCTAAAAGAGAATTGATCTGGCCCAGCATGACATAGAGAATGCAGGGACTCCTCGTTGCCCAATAGCGTGTGATTTTCTGCATGTGTGTCTAATCGCCCCACTTAGATTCAAATTCCCAGAGTCAGGATCCGTGTCAGAGTCAGCCTGGGATTTCCCAGATTTCGCCCAGTGCAGTCACTCGACAACATTAGTGATAAAATGTGCATTTACGTGTTTAGATCTTGCCATGGTTGATCCTTCTTGCGCTTCAGATTCTAGCCCAAAGGTCACTTCCTTAGCCATGCCCTCCCTGCCTGGACTCCAAGTCCAAATTTTCCCTCATTATATCATCTGATCTTCATAATAGCCCCATGCCAGAGAAGGGACAGTTGTCAGATATGTAATTTACCTATGCCCTCAGTGCTAAAAATAAAGGTCTTGAAAGCACGTCGTCTGCCCAGTTCGCGTTATGGGGTTGTCCCTCCTGCTTTGCGAACTGCATGTGGGACATTTTGCAACTCCATAGCAACTGAGCCTCTCGAAGACCCTGGCTAGGCACTAGAACACTAGAAGGGTGCTCTGTTAGCCTTTTGTCACCCCTCAAGGAAGGTTCACACACTCCTTGTTCTGACTTCTCTCTTAAGGAGTGAACCCTGGATGCTCAGAGTCCAGAGATGGGCTTTGAGGAGGCAGGATGTTACCTTCAGTTCTTGGCGTCACTTGTGCAGCCACATGCGTCCTTGAAGCCAACCTCCAGGCTCTTAGACATCTACCAGGAAAAACTGCTGCAGCCCTCCCTCCCCATCGTCTAGATTCATCCTGAGTGGCAGTGTGGTGCAGGAAATCTGGTGTGGGATCCTTTGGAATGTGCAGAGCATTTTAATATAGTGTCTATTTCCAAGATAAAATGTTGTTTTGTCTGTGTGTGTGGTTGTCTGAAGCAATCCACGTCTGTGTAATTTCCTTGTGATCTCATCCCATTCTAACTGGGCTGCGGGCTGAGGATTCATGCAAAGTCAGTCCCTGTCTTCGGAGGTTCTTGTTCATTCCTGAAATATCCCATACACCCCACTGACAAGAGAAAGACTCACTGGACTGCCTGCTCTCCCCTCTCTGAGACCCACTCCTCACTACAGCTAAAGTTATCACCTGAAAAACAAATCTGAGGATGGCCCCCGCCTTCTTCAGTGGTTGTTGATATGATAGAATAAAATTCCGATTCTTCACCCTGGCAAACAAGATCCTTAACGGATTCAGCTAAGTTCTCCAGCCTCCTTTCATCCTTAGCAGCAAACCTACACTTCAACCGTGTCTGTCTATGAGCATGCTTTCCTACTTCCTCAGTGTTCTTTCCTACTTCTGTGCCTTGGTACACATTGTTGCCTTTACCTGGAGTGCCCCAAGGGAATGAGCTCCATCTGGGTTAAGTTGAGGCCAGGGGTAGCAAGAATGGATCATGTAGTGGGGAAGGGAAGAAGTTAAGATTTTGCTAGACAGGGCAGGGTGTGAGTGCTATCAGCTTTTCTGTTCATCTTCCCCTTCAGTGAGAATCAGAGGCATCTCCATTCAGTTAGAATCTTTCTTTAGCAACGTGGGATCTACTTTCCCAAACTTCTGCTGATGGTGGTCTTTTTGTTTGTTTGTTTCAAAGCAAAGGAGAACCCGGAGCAGGGGTGCGGGCTAGAAACCACGCACAGAAGGCGTTTTCCTTATTTTTCTGCTAAAACGTGCGCAGGGCAAGGGCAAGAAATATTTGAGGGAGGAGAAATTCATAGCAAACGTGGCACTTTGAAAAGCTAATTGGATGTGGAGGAACATGTTGAGATGATGTTCTGTTATTGTCAGAAATAATGTTTTACAGAGAAGCTATTTGTGAAGAGAGACCAGTTATTGTCGATGAACTAATGTGCACTCAGGAATATGGAAATAATAATGCAGATGTACAGTGCCTGCAGAAAGATGTCAGTCAAACAAGAAGTTGGAGGGGAAAGAAGGAAAACCTTTTGATCTGACTCTGCCTGTAGGATTTGGCCTGTAGGACCCACATGAACAGACCCAGGATTGTTTAACAAAATCAAAAGTGGACTTTGAATGGTTTGCTGAGCACTTTGCCCCTGAGGTGGGGTCTGACGATCGCTCTTAGAATTCCAGAACCAACACAAACCTCTGATTCAGCAGACATGTGTCTCAAGTTGTAAAATACCATTCTGATTTCAAGTATCATTTCCTATCCCCGTAAACCAGTGAAATAATCCTGTCATCCCGATATTTCATTGTCCAAACTATAATCAGCTCACTTCTATCTGCCAACAGAAGTGTGACAGAATCTTCTCTGTTCAGACCACATGTCCCAACTTTAAATTCAGGATACACGAATGTGAGTCCTAGGGACTCAGCTGCAGACATGCAAAAGGATTCTGTGAAGACCATTCCATTCAGTCCTAAGGTTAAATCGCCTAAGAAACACATGAATAGGGAGGGGGAAGATAAAGCAAAAAGATCTTGGGATGAATAATGAGAAGATTCACTGGGGAGGAAACGCAGGAAGGTCAGAGTTCCTTTAAACTCTGATGTATCCCGTTATTTAGATGCGTCTCATCCAGTTTGCCGATGTTTCTGGTCCTTGCTTCCCTGTACCCTTCTGCCCTGGGAGAAATGCTTTAGACGAGCCAAGCAAAAGTCCCAACGGCTCAGCTTTTCAGAGTCACAGTGACCAGTGGGGACCGAGACCTCAACCAATTTGATTTAATTTCCTAAGAAACAGGGCCTGAGAACACTACTGTTGGGGGTACTTGGCTAAGTGTTTGTATCATCTGTCGTTTAGGACAGAAGACTTGAGGACAAACTCCAGTTTTAAGTCCCAAAAAACTTCCAACAAGGGGATGGATTTTCAGGACAACTTCACTGTCCAACCTGTTTAATAAATATCCAGTCCCCACACCCTCCTTATGTATTTTCTCTGTGTTATTTTTCTCCTGATTACCAAGGGTGCTTGTTTTACTTACTTATTTACTGATGTGGCTTCCGCTTCACCCCTAGAACGCACATTTCACACATAACCTAGGAAGGAAGTTCCTTGCCCAGAGTAGGTGCTCAGTGGAAATCCGTTGAGCCAAGGGAAGAATGAACTTGCTTATCTACAGGATCTGGATGGGGGCAAGGAGGAAGTTCAGGTCGAGACCCACCAACAGATCTTCAGTCATTCCCTCTCCCCTTCCTCCCTGGGATGCTCCTGACATATGCTACAAGAGTCTCTTGTTTTCCACCTCTTTGCAGAGCATTGGCTGTGATGACTACCTAGGCTCCGACAAAGTCGTGGACAAATGCGGGGTGTGCGGAGGCGATAACACGGGCTGTCAGGTTGTGTCGGGCGTGTTTAAGCATGCCCTCACCAGCCTGGGCTACCACCGAGTTGTTGAGATTCCTCAAGGAGCCACAAAAATCAACATCACCGAGATGTACAAGAGCAACAACTATTTGGGTAAGCTTGATCTTTTTCCAGAGGAAACCAGCTGTCCCTACAAGATGATTTATTCCTTCCAGGACTGTGACACGGCAGTGTCCAGAGGTCCTTGGACCTGTACAAGGTGCCACTGGGGAACGCCAAAGCACTACCTGGCCTCCCCTTGAAATGATATGGAGAAAGTAAAAAAGTCCTTCTTGCGAGGAAATGTTTAATATCTACATATTTAAACCGGTCTTTCTTCCTTCCAAGAGAAACAAGGCTATGAAATCAGGAATGGCCTAAATTGTTTCTCTGAAATAGGGGAGGCTCTTTGAAATGCCAAGAGATCTGCCAGTCTTTTTCTGTTGGAATTTCAGGGGCACAGGGGCAGTTGGTGATCCTGTCCGGTCTCTCACTCTGCAGGGGTCTAAAGCAAAAGCCATTTTTCTCTTCTTTCTGCTTCATCAGCCTGGGGCAACAGTATGTGTGTGTCTTTGGAACAGCTGCAGAACCCGTCAGCGATCATTTTGGGCAATATCATCAATGTTGGGAGACCATTTGTAACCCATTTTCCCACAAAAGAAGATCTTTGTTGATTCTTCCTTCTCTGTTTCTGGCTGATTTTATGCAAAGCAAATCAGGTCCTGCAAGTTAATTTTTAGCAATTCTAATTCATGTAAACATGGATAAATCAGTTAACAAATGGTATAAGGAAAGCAATTTCTTAAAAACATTTAATGAACAGCAATATACATTTTTTATTTTTTTGATTATTTATTTAACAGAAATTTAAATAGCACAGACTATATGCTAGGCACTATTCTCAGTGCTTTACAGGTATTAAATCATTGAACCCTCTCAACAACCCTAGGAGATGGGAGCTATTCCCCTCCCCATTTCATACATAAGGAGACAGGCACAGGGCGATCATGTAACTTGACAAGGTCACACAGCAAGGAAGAGGTGGAGCTGGGATTCAAAGCCAGGCAGTCTATCTCCAAGCGTGGTAGTCTACCAAGAGATAACACCCATGAGCAATTCTGGTACACCATTGGCCATGCAGCAGTCAATGGCTGCAGCAACTGAGAGATCATTAATTTTATAAATTCGAGTACCAGGACCACCCCAGAAGACAACTCAAGAACTCTAGATTCTGAAGCTCTTCCATCTTTGTCTGGGCAAATGCATCCAAAATTAGCTTCACTTGGTTTTATTGGTGAGAGGAGGAAGGGATGGCCGATGGGACTCTGAAACAAACCCAATTAATAGTGGAAAGCTATTACATTTGCTCTGGCAAACCCAGGAGCCACCAAAGTGGCAATAAGGCTAGTTTCCCCCTGAGTTGTTTGTGTGTTATTTTTATTTGCAGAAAAAAAAAATGGTCTTTTTGATTCCTTTCTTTTGTACTATTAAAAGAGCAAATCTTCACAAACATCCTGTTCCTAGAATGGAAAATGTTCTTTTGAGGGATTGCTTTAAGTGTGACTGTGTTCAAATGCACCAGCAAACAATGCCACTTTTTGTGAGCTTTGCGTAGTTTTTAGTAATTTCCCTGGCTCGAATTAGTTCTATTCAGTAAGTGGCTTTTAAGCTGTGCCTTCCGAAGGCAAAATAGATAATCTGGGTGATTACCCACCAGATGTCTGAGTGGAAACTGCTCTCAGAGCCTCAGTGTTTTCATCTAGAATATGGGAATAAGAATCTGGACCTTACAAGTATTCATGAGAATCCATAGAATAACAGATATTCAGGACCCCACCGAGCCCCTGGCACTTATTAGCAGTTGACAAATGTTCAATCTCTTTCTTTTGTCTCAGAGACCTTGTCAGTATGTCAAAGCTTCGTGGAATACAAATTCCCTAATTCCCTGAAATTCCCTAAAAAAGATGAAGAGGAGGCAGAGGAGGATGGAAGTACCCAGAATCAATGGAAGGGTGATTCCGAAAATCATGTTCAACTTCTTATGCCCAGTGACCAGTGGGGTGCATGAGAAGTCCAGAGTCCATGACAGTATGACGTGACGCCATGTGGCCAGAGTGGGGAGAGTAGAGATAGAAGAACAGGCGAGCGTGAAAGGAGTTTCCAGAGTGATGAACAGGGCCTCCTGTTTAGGGCACTTAAGCATCACTTGGGATGTAACATCACCCAGAAGGCTCTTCTTTTTTTTTTTCTTCTTTCCTTCTGTTATTGAGATTTAATTCGCCTACCATAAAATTCATTCTTTTAAAGCGCACAGTGGATGGGATGGTCTTTTTCTCATCACAGGTGTTCTCTTCCCCTATTCCACTTAATCCTATGAAATTTCCTGTTCTGGGAAGTCTATATATGTTCAAAGTTAAACTGCATGCAATTGTTTGAGATTATGTGTAAGCTATTAGAGCACAGGTCTATCAAGCTATTTTTGAACTTTCCAATGACTGTATTTCACATTATACATTTTCAAACATTGAAACATTTTTCTTTCTTTTTTTTCTTGTCTTGAAACATTTTTCAAAGAGGTATGTAGTAGGGTTCTCCACAATCTTCCAGGTCATGATAAAAGTTTTGGTTTTCTTACCTTGTGATTTCTGGCTATGTAACCTGTATTTTGTACAAAAATTTGACTTGATGCACAAAACTTAGTTGGCTGTCTGCGTACACTTGTTCTGCAGAATACACAATGTAGAGGAAATGAATAGTTCGAATGTGTGTCATTGCTTTTTAAAAATGCACACCTTTAACAAGTTTTTTCAGTTGCCCTATTGTTTCCCTGAATGGCCTTTGGGTTATTAGTAATAAAAATCAAATTTGCCTTGTGAAATACTTGGAATTGTTAAAATGACTGACTCTCCAAACCTGACAGAGATAAAGTAGATTTCTATGAAAACAGAAGGACTTGTATTATTAGTGCTGGAGAAGGTGGTTTAATCACCTCATTTTTAAAGGTTTGTTTAAAACCCACAATATTTAAATGACTTATTCTAGGCTATTTGCTTAGTTAATAATAGTAGTCATGCTACATGTGTAGTACTTTAGTCTCCAAGTGTTTTTACATGCATGGTCTTCTGACTTTTAAAAATGGACATTCTTTCCTTTGCTTGCTTCAAAAAAGATCTGGAGTTATTTACTAAAGATGCAATTATTGAGTTAGTATGTGAAAATTGAAATTTAAAAATCAAAAACTTTGGAAAAATATCTGTTCAGGCCTTTTGCCCATTTTTAATTGGGTTGTTTGGTCTTTCTGATACTGAGTTGTATGAGCTATTTATATATTTTGGATATTAACCCCTTATTGGTCATATCATTTGCAAATATTTTCTCCCATTCAATAGGTTGTCCTTTTGTTTTGTTGATGGTTTCCTTTGCTGTGCAAAAGCTTGTAAGTTTAATTAGGTCCCATTTGTTTATTTTTGCTTTTGTTTCCTTTGCCTTAGGAGACAGATTCAAAAAAATATTGCTACAATTTGTGTCAAAGAGTGTTCTGCCTATGTTTTCTTCTAGGAGTTTTATGGTTTCCAGTCCTACATTTAGGTCTTTATTGAAGAGACTATCCTTTTCCCATTGTATATTCTTGTCTCCTTTGTCATAGATTAATTGACCATAAGTGTATGGGTTTATTTCTCTGCTCTCTTTTCTGTTCCATTGATCTATGTGTCTGTTCTTGTGCCAGTACCATACTGTTTTGATGACTGTAGTATTTTGGTTTTGGGGTTTTTTTTTTGCTGTACGCGGGCCTCTCACTGTTGTGGCCTCTCCCGTTGTGGAGCACAGGCTCCCGACACGCAGGCTCAGCGGCCATGGCTCACGGGCCTAGCCGCTCTGCGGCATGTGGGATCATCCCAGACCGGGGCACGAACCCGCGTCCCCTGCATCAGCAGGCGGACTCTCAACCACTGCGCCACCAGGGAAGCCTGATGACTGTAGTTTTACAGTATAATCTGAAGTCAAAGAGTGTGATGCCTCCAGCATTTTTTTTTTTCTCAAGATTGGTTTGGCTATTCTTGGTCTTTTGTGGTTCTACATAAATTTTAGTAGTATTTGTTCTAGTTCTGTGAAAAATGTCATGGAGAAGACATAGAGATGGCCAAAAGACACATGAAAAGATACTCAACATTACTAATCATCAGAGAAATGCAAATCAAAACCACAATGAGTTATCACCTCACACCTGTCAAAATGGTTATCATCAAAAAGACCACAAATCACAAATTTTTGCAAGGATATGAAGAAAAGGGAACCCTCCTACACTGTTGGTGGGAATGTAAATTGATGCAGCCACTGTGGAAAACAGTATGGAGCATCCTCAAAAAACTAAAAATAGAGCTACCATATGATCCAGCAATCCCACTCCCGGGTATATATCGGAAGAAGAGGATAATACTAAAAGTTATACGCACCCTAATGTTCACAACAGCATTACTTACAGTAGCCAAGATATGGAAGCAACCTAAATGTCCGTCAACAGATGAATGGATAAAGAACATGTGGTACAAAAAATGGGATATTACTCAGCCATAAAAAAAAGAATAAAATCTTGCAATTTGCAACAACATGGAACGGGAGGGTATTATGCTTAGTGAAATAAGTCAGACAGAGAAAGACAAAGACTGTATGTTATCACTTATCTGTGGAACCTAAAAAATGAAACAAATATATGTGGAATCTAGAAAAATGGTTCAGATGAACCAATTTGCAGGGCAGAAATAGAAACACAGACGTAGGGAATGGATGTGAGGGGTGATGGGGAGGGTGGGATGAAATGGAAGATTAGGTTTGACATAAATACACTACCATGTGTAAAATAGATAGCTAGTGGGAATCTGCTGTATAGCACAGGGAGTTAGCTCAGTGCTCTGTGATGACCTAGATGGGTGGGATGGTGGGGGAGGGAGGTCCAAGAGGCAGGGGATATATGTATACATATAGCTGATTCACTTTATTGTACAGCAGAAACTAACACAACATTGTAAAGCAATTATACGCCAATTAAAAAAATGAATGAATGTAACAAAACAGAAACAGACTTACAGATATAGAGAACAAACTAGTGGTTACCAATGGGGAGAGGGAAGGGGGAGGGACAAGATAGGGGTATGGGATCAAGAGATACAAACTACTATGTATAAAATAAAAAAGCAACAAGAATATATTGTACAGCACAGGGAATATAGCCAATATTTTATAATAACTTTAAATGGAGTATAATCTATAAAAATATTGAATCAGTATGTTGAACATGTGAAACATATAATATTGTAAATCAACTATATTTCAATTTTAAAAAATCAAAAACTTCACAGAAGAAAGAGGCATATATACCAAAAGCCTTGGCTAACATGTAAATAGCGATGGAGCATTCAACCTGACTCTTGAGTTTATGGCTTTCTTTGGTTTGGCCATCAAGAACTGGACCTGCTGGACTCAGATTCTGAAAGCCTGAGTTCTGGCCCTGGCCCTGCCGTAACTCACAAGGGGTTCTGGCCCATGTGTAGCTGGGAAGACAGGCCAGCTCAGCACCTCGTGATGTGTACTATTTCTCTGAGCAACGCTGAAGAAATCACGACGTTTAATGATACACAGATTTCAGGAGATAGGATGTTTATCTGTCTCATTTTAGGTTGGAAACCAATGAAGTTCTGCAGAAATGAGCTCCACTTTTCAGTGTTTATTTGAATTTTTCACTTGCTCCAAAATATAGACTAGCTGGTAGATTATAGGTTCCTAGATCTTTTTTTTTTTCGTGGAAAATACTTTAGAACCAGTGTATCTATTGTAAACTATGTAGTCTCCTTTTCCACTTGAATTATTCTGAACCCTGCTCTTTGGAAATAAAAAGTTAAATCTAATTTTATTAAAATGATTGACATTTTATATTACTTGCCTCTTCCTTAATAAGATGTTGTGAAATTATTTTAGCTGAAATATCAAAGTTTGGCATAGTTCAGCCAGCTCAATTTACTAATGTCATTATGTAACAGTTAAGAAATCAGACATAAAAGCATACCAAGCAAAAATTGATTCTACAGGACATGTTCTACCTGCCAACATGTTTACAC
Source organism: Delphinus delphis (assembly GCF_949987515.2). Taxonomy (NCBI): domain Eukaryota; kingdom Metazoa; phylum Chordata; class Mammalia; order Artiodactyla; family Delphinidae; genus Delphinus; species Delphinus delphis. Next base: position 131,775,407 of record NC_082684.1, on the reverse strand, counting down.
TGTCATAGAGCTTTAGACTTAGAAGGGATTCTTTTTGTTTTTGAAGATTTATAAACTTTTAAAAATAAACTGGCAGACTTCCCTAGTGGCGCAATGGTTAAGAATCCGCCTGCCAATTCAGGGGACATGGGTTCAAGCCCTGGTCCAGGAGGATCTCACGTGCCGCGGAGCAACTGAGCCCGTGCACCGCAATTACTGAGCCTGCGCTCTAGAGCCCGAGAGCCACAACTACTGACCCCGCGTGCCACAACTACTGAAGCCTGCGTGCTTAGAGCCCGTGCTCTACAACAGGAGAAGCCACCACAATGAGAAGCCCGCACACCGCAACGAAGAGTAGCCCCCACTCGCCACAACTAGAGAAAGCCCACACGCAGCAACAAAGACCCAACACAGCCAAAAATAAATAAATTTTTTTTAAAAATTCAAATAAACTGGCAATACCTTTAAGCACGCTTTCTTAAAAGTTTTAAACAATGAAAGTAGTGGTCAGCATTTTAAAAATCAAGTATCATGGATCATCTGTAATTTGCAAGCCTTTAATTTGTTAGTTGAGCAGCTTTCTATGTGGGAAAGACTAGAGTATTTAAATAATATGATGCCTCACATCTGTATGATGATTAATTCCAAAGATTTAGTCACATGCATTGTAAAAAATTTGAACAATACAGATGATATAGAGCAAAAAGATGAAATTCTTCTTCCATGCCAACCTCACACTTGATCCACTGGTTTCAAGTGTAAAGATGGAGATAAAGGACCACTCTTAACACATCAGTGTATACCCTCCAGTCCTTTGTGGAAATACAAATAAATATATATTTTCTAAAATTCATGTTACTATATACACTTTCTGCAATGTGCTCCTTTATTTTAATGTTATATCATGATAACTTTTCATAGCAATGCATATAATAAGCTAATTCATTATTTTTGAGTAAAGAATATTCCATACAACAGATGTAACCTAATTTATTTAAGCATTTTCCTACTGAGGAATGTTGAGACTGGCTCCAGTTTTCTAATATTGCAAATAATACTTTCGATTTGTGGTTCAAGATGGCAGACTGCATACATGAGTTTTTCTTCCCTTCCTCCCAAGGTTCATCAAAATGACACTAAAGGAATAAGAGAAGGTATAACCTACAACCACCAAAAAAACGGGGGGTGGCATCTATTACATGATTTTAACAAATTTCTGGAACAAATTCTCAAGAGTAGGTGGAAGAAATTTCACTAATAAAGCAAAGGAAATCACAGCCTAGGTAGCAGAGGGGACTGTGATAAAGGGGGGTTGACCTGCATGCAGAACCCCATGAGCCTGTGAGTCTGGGGGACAGCAGGTAAAATGGAAGGTGGGAAGGGAGAATGGAGCTGAAAAACAGGGAAACAGTGAAAAAACTTGTATGTGAGCAGGCAGCCCCCACACACACGTTCAGAATGCTGGCACTGACTTCCTCATTCAAAAGGGCGTGGCTGAGAGGATTGGTGCTCCAAGACCTCAGTATTCATTCTGGAATTGGAAGAAGGAGCTGCTGAGTGACTGGTACCCCATCTCTTAGAACCTGGCCTGTTAATAAGCTCAGCCAATGTGTACAGAGTTCTCAGGCAGCCTTCCCACCACTTTTGTCTTAAATATCAACGGATGATTGAAAATAACATGAATGGACAACCAAGGATCACTAGACGTTTTTAAAAGCCTGAAAGAGAAAACCCAAGATAAATAACAGAAAAAGATGTTTCTAGAAGAAACAGCAAATTCTTGGAGAAGAAAACTTGAAGAATGGTTCTTTAACAAGTAGTGCTTCCATGAATATCCTAATATGTATCCTTTCATACTTACATAAATATTTCTATAGGATAGACTCCTAGAAATAGAATTTACAGGTCAAATGGAATGAACACTTAAAATTCTGAAAGATAAAGCAAAATTCCTCTCCACGTTTAGTTGTACCCATTTATACCCCCACCAAAAGTTCATGAAAGAACCGTTTCTCCACACCTTTACCAACACTAAATATTATGAATGTACTTAATTTTTAGTATACCTTTTTAATTTACATTTCCCTGACCACTCATTTTTGTTATTTGTACTCCTTCTATGAATTTGCTAAGAATTGTGTTTGTAGTTTTCTTGCTGATTTTAAGAACTCATATATGTTATGAATAATAACCGTTCTCTTCATGTATGTTTATTCATCTTTATCTTGTGTTTCAACTCTGTTTATGATATCTATTGCTCTGTGGAGAAACTTTTAGTCTTTTTTTAGTCAAATCTATCAATCATCTTTTTATGGCTAGTGGATTTTGTCTAACATAGGAAGACCTGCCCACCTCCAACATTATAAAATTATTCTCTAATATTTTCTCCTATTACTTTTATAATCTCTTTTTATATTTAAATGTTTAATCCATCTGGAATTAATTTTTGTGTGCAGTATGAGGTAGGGATCTGTCTTCTTCCTAATAGACAGTATTGTCCCAATAATGCTTATTAAATTTCCCTCACTAATTTGATGTGACACCTCTACCATATATTTTAAATTTAAATATCTGTAGATATACCTGTGAATTCTCAGTTCAGGTCTATTGATCTATCTGTCTCCTCCTCCTTTAGTACCATTTTTTTTCATTACTGTAATTTCATATGCTTTAAGTTTTTGTAGGTCAACTCTCTGACTCTTCCCAAACGCTTTGTTTTTTCCTAAATTTTCTTGGGTCTTCTTGTACATTTGTTCTACATACACTTTACAAATCAATTTGTCAAAATCTATAAAACTTCTGTTGAGATTTTAATTGAAAGTGCAATAAACTTACAGACTAACTTGAAGAAGAAAAATTTGTCTTCACAATATTGACTTTTTTGATTCCAGAGCATAGTAGAGCTCCTTGTTTTATGTTCTTTAATAAAATGTCTTTACCTAGACTTTGCTTATGCTTTATTAGGTTTATGCTATAGTTTTTCCTAATACGGGATAAGATTTTTATTCCATTATATTTCCAATTACTCGTGCTAATGCATATTAAATCAGTTTATTTATTTATTTTGTACCTGTACACCTTGCTAGACTCTTTTAACAATTCTAATAGAATTGTTTTTCAGTTATTTAACATGGATTTTCTAGGTGGAAAATCGTGTGATATCTGTAGATAATATTAATGTTATCTTCCCTTGAAGTATTCTACCTCCTATTTCTTTCATATGTTGTTGCACTTAGAGACTCAGACCTCTAAAAATTTTTGGAATAATCATATTGATAGTGGACTTCTTTATCATGTTTCTGACAATGGGAATGCTTCTAACAGATGTTTGCTGAAGATTCTGATAGATACCTCTTATCAAAGTAAGGAATTTTCTTTACATAACTAACTTTTAAGAATTTTTATTGTAATTTGCCCTTGTTTTTGTTTTTGCTCCAGTGACTGATTATCCTTAGTTGTCAATTTACATTTATAAAGTTAATGAATATTTGTTTATTATAGGTATATTAAGTGGTTTCCTTCAGTTACTGCAGTAGACTGAATGCTCACATCCTTCCCAGATTCATTTGTTGAAACATCCAAGGTGGTGGTATTGGGAGGTGAGGCCTTTGGGAGATGATTAGGTCATGAGGGCAGAACCTTCATGAATGGGATTAGTGCCCTTATAAAAGAGGCCCCAGAGAGATCCCTGACCCCTTTCTGCCATGGGAGGTTACAGGGAAAAGAGTCATCTAGGAAGTAGGCTCTCATCAGTCACTGAACCTACCAACACCTTTATCTTATACTTCCCAGCCCCCAAAACTGTGAGAAATAAATTTCTATTGTGTACAAGCGACCCAGTCTGTGATATATTGCTCTAGTGACCCAAACAGACTAAGACACTTACCTTTCCTTAAAATGGAACAAACCTCAGTATGCTGTCAGTCTGCTGTCTGAGAGGTTTCCTCTGAGTGTGTATGGGCAAGTGGCAACACGGAGTAGATACAAAACCACTACCTCCTAGAGGTATGCAAGGATTCAATAGGATAACATACAGCTTCTAGCATGGCAAGGGCTTAATTCATAGTTTCCCTTTCTTATCTCAAGGTTCCAATATTTATCAATGGCTGCTTAACAAAACTCTGCTTTTCCTTGTAATGGCTAAATAGAAAACAGCCTTCTCTTCCACCCATTGCCAGAAGCCTCTAGGATTATGCTGGCTCAAGTGTAAACATTTGTACCTTTCTTCTTAGACATCAAAAGCCTACCTGATTTAAATTTTTTTTTTTTTTTTTAGGGTTGTCTGTCTTTACATCATTTTGTTTTTTTTTTTTAACATCTTTATTGGGGTATAATTGCTTTACAATGGTGTGTTAGTTTCTGCTTTATAACAAAGTGAATCAGTTATACATATACATATGTTCCCATATCTCTTCCCTCCTGATTTAAATTAATTGCTCTAGTTATGTGTCCTTCTGCCCCACCACCCACCAACTGTCTCTCTAGGAGTAATTCCTTCTTCCCAGCAGAACAAAGAAAGAAACACAAGTGAACCCGTGTGTTCAGCATCTCCCCTGTGATGACCTCATTCTAATCAGAAAATGGTTTCTTTTAAACCCGCAGACATAGAAAACAAATTTACGGTTACCAAAGGGGAAAGGTGGGGGGAGGGATAAAGTGGAGTTTGGGATTAACAGATACACACTACTGTATCTAAAATAGATAAACAACAAGATTAGCACAGAGAACTCTACTCAATATTCTGTGATAACCTATAAGGGAAAAGAATCTGAAAATGAATAGATATATACCTGAATCACTGTGCTGTACACCTGCAATTAACACGACATTATAAATCAATCTGCAGTCCTTGCTTGCTCTCTTAATACATGGCAGAAGAATAAAAGACAGATAGATAAAAGGAAAAGCAAAGAGAGATTTTTCCTTTGGACTCCCATAGGACTTTGATCATATCTCCAGTTTGGCACTCACCATATTTTATTTTATTGTAATTTATCTATTGTAATTTGTCTGTGTACCCCTTGAAGACAAACAGTCCAGACTTAGACACTCCTTCCCTCGAGTACCTTCCAGGCGCCAGCAACTGGGATGAGTAGTGGGGATACAGAAATCAAGGCAGGCCTTGGCTCTCCTGAAGCCATTTTGGGGGTCTATGCTCAGGCATCCTTAGCCCACCTTGATCACGAGACCTCACTTACGGTACTGGGGTCGTGTGTTACTCGTAGACTGTAGGAATCCTGGGTCTGCCTGCTTCGTGTAATGCAGCACTCTCACAGTGGTGGTGGGCTGGCAGGGTCCTATCAGGATCTGCATTTAGAGCTGAGGCTGCTGGGCTCAGCCTGGCTGAGGGACCTGCTGAGGGGAACAGTTCATGAGTGGTGGAGTCAGGTCTCAGATCCAGGCTCGGTCCTTGTTCATGACCTACGTATACACCCGTGGCCATTGGCAGGAAAAACATAGCTGGGGCATGGAGGAGGACCTGTGCCTTCTCTGCCCCCCTCCCTATCACCATGAGAAGAAAAATATGTCCTAATTCCTCACAGCCTTTTGTCCCCTCCACACTGTTCCATCCCTGCCCCCCACTGTTCCTTCAAACTTGCCGACAATCATTTGGCCTACCCTCATGTTGGAAATCCTTGGGCTAGCTTGCCAGAGTTATGTCTTAGTCACTGGACTGTCACCATCTGCCTCAACAGCGTTCTTCTGAAGCTAGCGTCTAAAAGAACGTTCAGCTCTTAAAAAGTGTGGAGCGTTTTGGAGAAATGAAACACCGTGTGGTTTTTTTTCTCCTTTTAAAAAAATTGTGGTAAAATATATATAAACGTAAAATTTATGGTTTTAACAGTTTTAACTGTATTCTTCAGTGGCATTAAGTACATTCATGATGTTGTCCAATTATGGTTTTAACAGTTTTAACTGTATTCTTCAGTGGCATTTGGGTCGTTTCCACCTTTTGTCTATAGTGAATAATGCTGCTGTATAGGTATCTGTTTAGTCCCTGCTTTCATTTCTTTTGTGTATATACCTAGGAGTGGAATTGCTGGGCCATGTGATAATTCTGTGTTTAACTTTCTGAGGAATTGCACTATGTTCCACAGTGGCTGCACCATTTTCTATCCCCACTAGCTACGCATGAGGGTTCCAGGTTCTCCACATCCTTACCAACACTTCAAGCGTGTTTTTAAAAGGGTATTTAAGCAGGTGATACGACAGGGCCTGCTTTCAAGCATCAGGAAAGGCTGCTGAGATGGGCTTCGTGACCCTTCTCGGTTACCTGTTACAGGTAGTGGCAGCCCCAGGAAACATCTCAGAGTGATATCCTGATTCGCGGCCGGAGGTTCCTCATCAATGCTGGCACACAAGAGAGGGTGATCCTTGAGCATTTGGTTTTTTACTTGGATTCAGTTCTTGCCTTCTCTTCAGCAACAGGCTTTTATGATTCCTGTCTAAAACCAAGTCTTTGCCAAAGATCCTGTGCCAGAGAGACAGTGGAAAGATGCTGTTATTTGTTTGAGCACTGCTAGACTTAATTTTTCATTACATACTTTCCACCTGGTGTCTGACAGCACTCCTCCCTTTGATTTAGGAAAGCTCTGATGTCCTCGCGTCTGTTTACATGGGCTTTCTTTTTACTTTTACAGTTGCTCTGCCTTGAAGAGCTTTCAGAGACGCCGGAACCAATTCTGCCCCACCTGCTTATGCTCCTTGTGTTTTCACATTTTCTGCTTTTTAGTTAGCACCTAGTTGCCTGGAAATGTAAGACTGAGTTTGCCTCTTTGTACTTGGATTTGCCTTTTGTTTTGTGGGGAGGAGTTAAGCTGAGATTTGCCTTTGTTTTTAATTATATCATCTGTCTCAGACATACGCAAAGCACCCACACCTGCTTTTCTGCACTAATGGGATGCTTTCCTCAAATGCAGGAAACAGCTGTCGAGCAGGCTGGGTCTTAGATTTTTATGGAAGTGGCTTGACAGCCCTGTCCCTTCAGGGAGAATAACATTATCTCCCAGCAGCACCTGCAGACAGCATCTTCAGCAGGGCTGCTAATCGCTCCCAGGTCTCCTACCTGGATTAGGGTAATAGCTCAGAACCCATTATCTGTGCGTCCAGCATCGATAAAGCTGTCCTCAATCCATCCACTCCCTAACCCACTCGGAAGTGCCTCTAAGCCTTCCCTCTTTGAAGCAAAGTTTGGCTTTTTGCAGTGTGTTAGATCACTGAGCTTCCACATTAGGGAATTAATACAAGTTAAGCCTCAAGAAGAGATCTCTAAGGTTTAAACGACATTTAGTAAATACAGTTGACTTAAGGAAAGAAGCAACAGCCGAGAAAAACCATAACTTCCAGACTTTCTTAACCAGCAGCTGAGGCTGCCCATGCTTTGCTGCTCCATTGTCAGTGCTGTCTTCGGAAGGTCCCCTACTTTCTCTCAAGAGTTAAAGCTTCGGAAATGGGAAATCTGCCTTCTAGGGTGGCCCCCCTCTTCCCTGCAGGAGAAACTGAGCACGCTTTTCCCTTCTCGCATTAAGCAGTGCTCCGGTCAGATTCTGCTCTTCCTTTAAACATTTAATTCTTGCTAATAAATCCCTGAAGGGGTGAGCTTTAGAAGATAAAGTTCTTTTCTGCTGCTAGTTGTGGGCTGCCTCTGTTAGCTCCCATCCAACTGTTATAGCCAAGCTTCAACAGCTCTTGAAAGGACTTTCGGCATCTCCTAATTCTACTCTATCCTTTTCCCAAGCCAGACACTATTCCTTGAATTAGAATCATATACATGTCAGTGTGGGAGAAGTCTACTTCTTCTGTCTGAATTGAGTCGACATTCATGTCCTTAGGAAATATACATAGCCCTACTCCTCCAGCTTCCTTTGTGCCGGATAGTCACACGAATGTTTATTTTGCTTTACGGGCAAAATTTGTCTCCTTGATCAGTATCTGTTTCTTCCTTAATCTAGTAGTTCTACAATCTGATTAAGTAAAACATTGCTCTTCATCTGACTTGATATTCCTACAAAATAATTAAGCATTTTAATGAATATCTATAAAGCACACCCCCTCTGTGCAATGCAATACAGAGATGTGAAGCTGTGGTCCCTGCCCCCGAGGCATTTACAGTCTGTTTGAGAAGACTTTGATAAAGAGACCCAGCATGGGCTTCCCTGGTTGGCGCAGTGGTTGAGAGTCTGCCTGCCAATGCAGAGGACACGGGTTCGTGCCCCGGTCCGGGAAGGTCCCACATGCCGCGGAGCGGCTGGGCCTGTGAGCCACGGCCGCTGAGCCTGCGTGTCTGGAGCCTGTGCTCCGCAACGGGAGAGGCCACAGCAGTGAGAGGCCCGCGTACCGCAAAAAAAAAAAAAAAAAAAAAAAAAAGAGACTCAGCACTACGGAAGTGCAAAGGATGGAGACATTACTTCTAACAGAATAATCTGAGGAGGAACATGGAGAGATGCTGTATTAACTGGGCTTTTAGTACAAGGGTTGGCAACCTGTTCTGGGAAAGGGCCGTTTAGTAAATATTTTATGCTTTGCAAGACATTTGGTCTCAGGTGCAACTTCTCTGCCATCATAGCGAGAAAACAACCATAGACAATAGGTGTTTGAGGAGGCATGGTTCTGTTCCAATAAAACTTGATTTACAAAAAAGGCAGTTGCCAGCGTGGGCCTCCATGCTGTAGTTTGCCACCCCCTGTTTTAGAGGATGGGTAGGCCTTTATAGAAGAAACAGGGAAAAGAACATTTCAGTCCAAAGGAGCAGCATGAGCTAAGGTTCAGAGAAGGAGGTAATGTGGGACGTGTCTGGACACAGTGTCTTCTAAGAAAGTGAGGGTGACATTGAATTTGAGGCTGCAACTGTAGGATAAGGCCAGACCATGGAAGACCTTTCATCCCAGACTCCATCCTTTGGATTAATGTTTGAGCAGTGGTCAGCCACTGAAGATGTGGGGCTAGAGGAGGGTTGTGACAGGATCATGCCTCTGCTCTAAAGGTATTTGGGGGGGCAGCAGGAGGGAAGGAAGGGAACGGAGAGCAAGCATTTCAGAAAGGTCAGGCCTGTACCAAGAGCCATAGGACAGGAACTGACTAGTAAACAAAGATATCGGTGTGTGTATCAGTGGGCTCCATGACTCCAAACAATAAACTGAACCTTAGAAGACCAGAGCTTATGTATGTGTGTCTTTAATCAATGACTGTAAGTGTCTCATTATACAAAAACATACTGTCCACCAAAGCATTGCTAGATCCTGGAATGATAAAGTGCATTTGGCATTTTGAGATGATCTGGAGCAAATGAGAGTAGAAGGCACTGATGAGTAATTTCAGGAATTGGAAATTTAAGTGGTCGATCCTACTTATAAAAAGGAGAGCAGGGGGCTTCCCTGGTGGCGCAGTGGTTGAGAGTCCGCCTGCCAATGCAGGGGGCGCGGGTTCGTGCCCCGGTCCGGGAAGATCCCACGTGCCGCGGAGCAGTTGGGCCCGTGAGCTGTGGCCGCTGGGCCTGCGCGTCGGGAGCCTGTGCTCTGCAACGGGAGAGGCCACAACAGTGAGAGGCCCGCATACCGCAAAAAAAAAAAAAAAAAAGGAGAGCGGGAACAATATACAAAGGGAAATATAAGTTGCATTTGAGAGAAGCTAAGTCTCTAAAGCAGCTCTCTTGAAACAGCCCAGACTTTCCTTCCTTGTTGGTGAGTTCTAGGGACACCAAAGCCGAATGGTATGCTGTTGACCCATGGCAATGACCTAATCCTCACAGCAAGTTCCCATGGGGCAGCAGAGATCCTGTCCCCATCCTTCATTAAGGCTTTGCTTAAACAGAATTCCTCTACTTTTAATGATCCCTCACAAGTCATATATTCCATAAATCCCCAAAATTGCTGCAAGAAGACCAATACTAACCCTTAAGATAAAATTTTGTTAGTTCGGTGGAAATCTGTTCATAAAGAAAAAGGAACTAAGCAACTAACTTAAGATTTCTTCTGAATGAATACTCCACATTATGGTTAGCCTTTCCTTTACTTACAAACATGTGAATGGCTAAGACTAACTTGGAATTTTCAGAAACATTCGTAGTTGCCGGTTTCACCGGCAAAAGTACAAAGTCGCAAACATTTCAATACGAGCAGAATTGTGCAGGTTGTGAAATGCAACTTTCTGGCTCTGTGGCCTTTAGCCAGTTACTTGGCCTCTCCATATATCATTTTCTTTATCTGTAAAATGAATGGACAATAACGTTTATCTCCTAGGACTTTTGGGAAAATTAAGTTAGATACTACCAGTAAACCACACATCACAGGGACTGGCACAGCATACTTATTCAACAAGTATCAGATGTTATTATTGATGTTTATTGTTGTTACTATTATACAAACTAGTCCAGAAGTATATGGTTATATATTTGCGCTTTGAGATTTTTCTGGACAAGAAATACCCTTCCACAAGCAAAGACTTTTTTTCTAACGATACCAAAAGCCAAGAGTGAAATCAAAGTCTTATGGCATATGCTTTTATAATTGACAGTGAACTAGATCTTAAGGGCTGTTTGGATTGTATCCCGCCCATGTGATGTCCCTCATGGAGCTCATTGGCTTGAGGTGTTACTAAGATGTTCATAGATGCAGTCAGAAGTTGAGCAACACTTATATTTAAGGTCTGGGCAGGGATCAAGGATTGGGCTTTTAAATTATTTATTTATTTATTTTTGGCTACGTTGGGTCTCTGTTGCTGCACACGGGCTTTCTCTAGTTTTGGCAAGCAGGGCCTGCTCTTCCTTGCGGTGCATGGGCTTCTCATTGCAGTGGCTTCTCTTGACGCGGAACACGGGCTCTAGGCGCGCGGCCTTCAGTAGCTGTGGCACGTGGGCTCAGTAGTTGTGGCGCACGGGCTTAGTTCCCGGACCAGGGCTCAAACCGTGTCCCCTGCATTGGCAGGCGGATTCTTAACCACTGTGCCAGCAGGGAAGTCCCAAGGATTGGGCTTTTAGATGTTCTGCTTTTAGTATGAATACTGACTTTCTATTTTGTGATGTGTTTTTTAAAATGTTCAGCCATGTCTCAGAGACCCACAGAACAGTGAAATGTCTGCTGTGAGCATAGGGAACTCTCATAGAAACATAAACCCTCAGTGCTGGTCAGCATGGGGAATCTCAGAGCTGCTGTGACACAGATCCCTCGTGGAGGGATGCAGACATGTTTCAACCCAAGGTCCTTATGGACCTGCTTAATTGATTACAATGAGATAAGTTTAGCTTTTCACCACAGACCTTTATTCCCTCTTCTCAAAACACAAATGGAGAAGAAATGCATGTTTAAGGATGGAAAGCCTGACCTCTGGCCAGAACCATCAGCTGGCCTAGTACTTATTTTTTGTTAAATAAGCTTCTTATTGAAGTATTAAGTGTAAATATATAGGAAAAGTCCTCAGTTCAGATTTGTACAGCTTTGATGAATTTTCACAAAGTGAACACACACTCGTGTAACTAGTACCCAGATCAAGAAATAGAACTTTATTGGTGTTCCAGGAGTACCCTGCCCCCAGTCACCTCCAAAGGAACCACTACCTTTACTGTTAACACCATAGATTAGTTTTGTCTGTTTTTTTTAAAGCCTTATATAAATATGGAATAATACAGCATATGCTCTTTTATGTCTGGCTTGGGGGCATAGGGGTCTAAACATTTTTACACTTAACTTGGAGAATAGTATAAAATGTGATTATAGATTTTTCCCCTAATATTTAGCCAATTTTCCAACCCAACATTTTGGATAATTTATTTATTTAACATTGGAATGTTTAGAATGTGCTCCATCCTCGTATTTATCCTAGGTCTATTTCATGGCTGCTTGCTCTGTTCCATTTATCTGTCAAATAAACTCCATACCACATTTTGACTGTTGCAGCTTTAAAATGTGTTTTAATATTTAGCATGGCAAGTCTCCCCTCTTTTGCTTCTTTTTTAACACCATTTAAGATAATCTGGGGTGTTTGTATTCCAGGTGAATTTTGGGACCATTTTGTCACATTCCAAAAAAAATACTATTGGTGTTTTCTTGTGATTTTGTTAAATCCACTTGATAAACATGTATTGAGCACTTACTGTGTGCCAGGCTCTGTTCTAGGCGCTGGGAATACTGCAGAGAAGAAGGGCACACCCCTGGCCTGATGACAGTTACTTTCTAGTGGGGGAGATGGGAGACAAAAAAGCAAAAAGATCATTTCAGATGGAGATATGTGCTATAAAAAAAGAAAACAGGGGAAGTGGAGAACGAGTGGCTGGCTAGAGGAGCAGCGTGCTCTCTGAGTTCAGTGGTCAGAAAAGATCTCTCAGAGGAGTTGACACTTGAATTGGAACCTGCATCCTGTCTAGAATGTACCAGATCTATATATCAATTTGAGAGTAATAGACATAATTAAAACATCCAGCCTAAGAATGTAGCATTTATTTCCATTTATTCAAATAGTTTACATCTGCCGGTAAAATTTTGATATTTCTCATGTAGATTCTCTGCATTTCTTGTGAAGGTTGGTCTTAGGTATTTAACTGTGTTTTGCTGTGGTATGATGATGATGATGACGATGATGGAGAATGAAATCTGTTCCTGTCTTTTCTTCAAATTGTTCTTATCAGTATATAGGAAAGCTATGGATTTCTTACATTTCCTGGCCACTTTGTGAACTTCTGTTAATGCTGAGTATTTTCAATTGGTCCTCATGATTTTCTAATGATATAATCATATCAGATAGAAATAATGATCATGTTGCCTTCTTCTTTCCAGCAGTCATACCTCGATTTCTTTTTCATGATATATTACCAAAAGTTTACAAAAACTCCTAAAACAACTGTTAGTGAGTGATTGCAGGCATCCTTCACCTATCTCTGACTTTCATGCGAATACCTCTAATTTTCGCTATCATGAAAGATAAATGTATGCTCAATAAATATTTTAAATTAATGTATGATGACATGCTTATTATCAGGTTGAGAAAGTCTGTTTCTAATTTTATAATTTTTTTTTACCAGGATGAGTTTTAGATGTCATTTCTGGCAGCCATTTAAATTATTTTTTCCTAAAAATTTCCTATATTAAATCATTCCTGCATTCCTGGCATACAACCTTCTTCATCTTGCTCAGGGATTCTTTTACTCTTCTGTTGAATTCAGTTTGCTGGTACCTTACTTAGGACTTTTAAAATCTATAATTCATCAGTGAGACTGGCCTATTGCTTTCATTTTGTGCCACTTCTCTGAAGCTTAGGTTAGGTTAGCCTTCCAATTTTTCTATTCTCTGGAAAGGTTTATAACATTACCTAGTCCTTTAGGTTTTGATGGAAACGCACCAATAAAAAACATCTGGCTCTGGAATCTTTCTAAAAGAAATTATTTTTGGTAACTCTTAAACATTCGTTTACAGTTACTAGTCTATCATGAGTTTCTTTTGTTCATCTTAAGTCAATTTGGTAATTTTTTCATATAGCTTTTTCATGGAGAGCTTCGAATGTCATAGTATAGAATTACATGTAGAATTCACCCATTATTTAAATGTCCTCTGATGTATTGTCTACTTTTAGTTGTGATACAGTTTGAGTGGCTTTATGGCTTTTTTCTCTATCAAGATTGCTTATTTAAAAAGTACAAGCTTCCAGTTATCGAATAAATAAGTCGTGAGGAGGTAACGTACAGCATGGTGGCTGTAATGCCTGGTACATCTGAAAAGTGGCTTACTCTTTACCTGCTGACCATGTTAAAGGAAAACTCTACCAGCACACAGATGAACAGTAATCAGGACAATGAATAGTCACATACTGTGCCTATTAACAGGTACCAAAGCTGGACTCATTCCTCGTTCCAAAATTTAGTTGAGAAAAGTTTCATAGTCAATTATGAGCATAGTGCTAGACGGTGGCTAGTAAGCCCTAGGGAATAAAAATTAATCTACCAACTTCTTCCTAGGCGTTCATTTTCTGTAATTGCTTGTTCTTTAGAACTATTTAGTCCACCTCTTAATGTTTGTTATGGTCTGCTATTTTAAATAAGAATTTTATTTTATATGAAAATTTATGCTGATATGCTTTAATTTTTCAAAGTTGTGGGATCTTGGCTGTTTGGGCCAGGAAGCCATAAGCAGGGCATCATTGCTTCCTTTTTTTATTTTTTTTTTGCGGTACGCGGGCCTCTCTCTATTGTGGCCTCTCCCGTTGCGGAGCACAGGCTCCGGACGCGCAGGCTCAGCGGCCATGGCTCACGGGCCCAGCTGCTCCGCGGCATGTGGGATCTTCCCGGACCGGGGCATGAACCCGTGTCCCCTGCATGGGCAGGCGGACTCTCAACCACTGCGCCACCAGGGAAGCCCCATTGCTTCCTTTTGACAGCACTTTCTGTTTAGGAAAAGTCCATCAGAGGACAATGAGCTTGCAAACTAACCTTAAAAACTAACATCTCAGAAACTGATCTGTGTCAACCATCAATCGGTCAAAAATATTGGAGTGCTTATATACAAGTTACACTTATTCATTCACTTTTCTTTCATTTATTCACTCATTCAACAGACGTTTATTGAGAGTCTGTTACAAGCCAAGTCTGTTTTAGGCTACAGTTACGACTTCAGTTACAGCTTCTAGTAAATGTTTGTTTTGTTCACATGTGCTCGTAAGTATTCTATATAATTATTTCTTCTACCTTCCCTTTTGATAATAAAAGCTCCTTGAGTAAAAATCTGGATTTTCCCTTTTCTTCATAATGCTCCACAATTCCCAACTGGATACTCCACACGGAAAAAAGTGCTTAGCTCATGACTTTGATTTACTGAGTGGTGGGAAGCCTTATAAAGTCTTCTGTCTTAAGGCCTATCCAGAATTCCTCCCTTAATTTTCCTATCATTCCCAAAGGTTGCAAAGAACATTTTCCTTTAAGGGTTTGTGTAGAATTACCAGGACCCAGACTTCACCCTAAAGATGAGTGTATTTGCATACTCAAATGAGGTGATCCTGAGGTAATATTCTGAATTGCGTCCTAACTTTTAAAGAGGCTCCGTATTGCATCTGATTCAGAAAACTGAAAAGTAAAACGTTAATGTCTAAAAGTGTTATTCCAGTTAATAAAACCTGTTCCCAGCCTTTCATAATCACTTCCAGCCCAGTCAACAAGCTTATTAGCAGAAATAATGGAGGGGAAAGGGAAATTAAAACTTTTATAATTAAAAAGAATAGTGCTTTTATTAAGTTACCTGTTTGTTACCCACAGTTGTTGGGTTGTTTTTTTTTTTTCTTTTCGTGAGCTGCCTATAATTTTTAAAAACCTACTTTTGAGGGCAAAATGTTAACATCTTGGAATACTCATTCCCCATCCGTTATTATTTATTTTTAGTCATTCACTTTGACATTTACATTCCCATTTGTGATGTTCCAGAACCCCGTGCATCTGACTCTTCTTGGGAGCAGGACCGTTTACCTGCTTCCTATCCACCTCCACCCACGAGATAACACACATGAAAGTCTTCTGTCCACCGTTGGGTGTCAGGCAAGTGCCAGGGATCCTCTGCTCTGAAGCTCTGCCCATTAGGACCTGCAGGGATCTTCAGTTTACTTCTTCGTCACTGGGATTCTGATAGATAAACAGTAGGTCTAAAATGTGACCCCAAAATAACAATCTTCCTGCTGGAAATTTCTACAAAGTGTTTTTAACCCTCAAAGAGCATTTGTTCCTCTTGGTATCCTCATGTGGGTGCATGTAGTCAGACCAAGGATGGATTTCGGAGCTGGTGTGCCCTTCCAGCTCTGGAAGTCACCAGCTGGTTTCTCAGGGGGCTCGGCACCTCTGGGCTTCTGGAAGCAGCATCCAGAAAGGGGCAGTGGAGAGAGTCCCGGACTCGGAGCCTCAGTCAATCTTTGAATTCCGTGCCCACCACTGGGCAGCTCTGTGATCTTGGGCATATACTGTGAACTCTGTGAATCTCCTTCTCCTGACATATGAAGTAGGGATGACAGAAATGAGATAGTTGTATAAAGCTGCCTCCAGATACGAAATAAGCTTCGTTTTCTTGCCTCTGCTCTCAGAATTATCATAAAGTCACTGACTTCCTGAGCCAGCAAGGAGAGCCAAGAGCATCCAGGCTTCCCAATGAGAGAGTTATGTGGCCTGAGCACCAGGAGCCTGGGCCATCCTCCAACCCCTGCCTTGGGCAAGCTCTGTTACCTGGGGTGAGTCTCTGTGACTCACCTGTTTTCTGATCCATAAAGTGGAGCTAATACTGTCATCCTCGTTGAGGTCGTGAGTGTCTATAAAAGGACTAGCATCTCATCTGGACCAGGGAAGGGATTCTCCAGCTGTTATTTCCCTCCAGGTTGGGTTCAGAGTCCAGAATCCTATCTGGAGCTCTCTGGACCACTCTCCCCAGCTTCCCTGAACACAGACAGAGGCAGAGTGACTTCCTCACGGGGCAGGCTCTTCCACCCCAAACAGTTCTGCTTGCTCAAAAGTACTTTCTATTTAACCCAAATCTGCTTCTTCAAACTTCCCACCCGTAATCCATGAAATGGAATATATGCCCCAAGCCTTTCTCCAGTTAAGGTGTTTTTTTTTTAATCCCAATGAAATCAGGTTCAATTAAGCATCGAAGTCAATCTTAAAAGGAAAAATTAAAAGCCAGCAAGAGGGATCTTTGCAGAAGACCATCCTTGCCCTTCATCTTGGCCCTGGTGGTGTAAATGGTTTTGTGATGGATGGGCAGTTACTTCTGTGTGTTCTCTGAGCCTCCCATTTTCAAGACTACTTGGTGGAACTGTCCTCTTCGGATTCCCTCTCTGGAACTGCTGAGCATCAGTTCACAATCCTTGCTGAGAAGCTGGGGTCCCAGAGGAGCTGTAGCTCCAACTCCCCCTCTCTTACGATGGTGCTAGAGTCTATATTTCTAGATTTTCACAAAGTCACTTAGCAGGGTGGGAGCCAGGGGTCAGCACCCATGTCAGAGGGGGACATGGGGACTTGAGTGCTGCCATCAGCCAGCTTCAAGTAAAATTGCGAGGAGGCAAAGTCATGTTGATACTCCCTGTGGTAAGCAGAATAATGCTCTCCCCCAAAGAATGTTCACATCCTATTCCCTGGAACCTGTAAACATATTAAGTTACATGGCAGAGGGGAATTATGGTTGCAGATGGAATTAAAGTTTCTAATTAAAACCTTGTGATGGGGAGATTATCCAGGTAGGTCCGATGTAATCACAAGCGTTCTTGTAAGTGGAAGGGGAAGGCAGAAAAGTTGTAGTCAGAGAGAAATTTGAAGATGCTTCACGGCGGTTTTGATGATGGAGGTAGGGCCACGAGCCAAGGAGTGCAATGAAGATGGCTCTAGGAAATGGCAAAGGAACACGTAATCTCCCCTAGAATTTCTATAAAGGGACATCTGCCAACACCTTGATTTTAGTCCAGTGAAACCCATTTCAGATTTCTGACCTCAGGAACTGCAAGAGAATAAATGTGTGATGCCTTAAGCCACCAAGTTTATGGTAATTTGTTACAGCAGCAGCAGGGAACTAATACACCCCCCTTCTTTCATTATCCTGCTTCCCGCTGTGGGTGTATCGTTCTTCACTGTCACCTGCCTGGAGACCGCGACTGCTAAGGTGTTAACTCATCATTAAGAGGCAACTTGCCTGGAGAGGAAAGAGCACAGACTTTGGATCCAGGCAGGACTGGATTGAGTTCCAGTGCCGTCACTTCCTGGTTGCACAGCCTCAAATTGCTTCATGGCCTTTATTATCCTCATCTATGAAATGGGCATCATGAAAGGATTAAACTGCAGAAGGTTCTCCTTGTGGAGTACCCGGCACCTAGTGGACTCTCAGCATGTGGCCTCTTTTACTAATGACTCTGGGAAGCGTTTCTCTTTATTTAGAGTGTAGGAGATCAATGTTCTCTCCTCTGTACAGCACTGGGGAGCCTGGCTCCAGGGATTCCTAGTGATACCACTGGAGGTAGTTGGACTCTCGCAGCTGGACACTCTCTTCTGCAAGGACAGCTAATACGTGAAGACTTGGCACGGCACATCTCTTTGGATGTCAAAACCAACCAGCCATCAAGATTCCCAAAGATCACACCAGCCAGGTGAAAGCCTTGAGTAACCAAAAACGGCAGTGTGGTGGGGCTAGAAAGTTTAACCTTTCCACGAGGGACCACAAAATTCCAGCTGGGACGTTCACCAAAAGTAACAAGAAATCACACGGGCGTGTTCTCTATTTGAGTGACCAGAGCCTCTGTAGGGCCAATTTTTCATATAATTTTAAGAGGAAAAAATACCAGGACATTGATATATACAAATGAGGGTTCCAGAACATTCAGGCACAAACTGATAAAAGACACATGGGGATAGATGCAAATGGAAGAGAACATTTGAGTCTAATTTTGATTTTTCCATTATTCTAAACTGAATCGCTGTTACGGGTTTCAAGAATTATAGAGATTATGAGGTCATCTTACTGGAATTTTACTCCCAGACCATCCTTCAAGACAGTTCAGGACTTTTCTTTTTTTTTTTTTCCCCTTTTTACTTTGCTGGATGCCAAGGGGATTTAGCTAGACAAAAGCTGTATTTTATGGCAGGACACATATTCTTCCACTGGAGATTTTTTTCATTCACTGGGTTGTAAGATTTAGCTCTGCAGTATGCTGGGAGCTACCAGTGAGCTGGAGGTCAGGAGCCGGCCATGGTGAACTCAGCTCAGGTATCAGAGCCAGTCTTTCCAGCTGGCCACCCCTTAGTCTCCTGGTCTCCTCTTCTGTGCTTGGGGGATTGGACGGGAACATCCCTGAGTTCACGTGTTGCTCTGACATCTGAGGGTGTCTTAAAGAAGCAGCAGGAGAAAGTGGGAAGGGGAGGAAGGGCACCGAGGGGCCTGCAGGTAAGAGTCACCGGCTCTATTGCTGGCAGTAAGAAATCCTGCTCCAACACCCTGGTATCTGGTGGGACTCACGTTCCAGTGAAGACAATTTGGCAAATGCTGACCTGGGTGATATTTAATATTTAAAAGGATCTTTGAAGTCATTGAGTCAACTTTATTTACAAGTCACTATCCTGGAATTATAATTCCATAAAACTTCCGACTGGGCCAAGAATATAAACGTCAGGAAGAGAGAGCAGTGTCCTAAACGGGTAATGAGAGTGAATCCAAAACTGGTTTTGAGGGCTTCCCTGGTGGCGCAGTGGTTGAGAGCCTGCCTGCCCATGCAGGGGACACAGTTCGTGCCCTGGTCCGGGAAGATCCCACATGCCGCGGAGCGGCTGGACCCGTGAGCCATGGCCACTGAGCCTGCGCGTCCGGAGCCTATGCTCCGCAATGGGAGAGGCTGCAACAGTGAGAGGCCCGTGTACCGCAAAAAAAAAAAAACAACAAAACAAAACCTGATTTTGAAGAGACACAAAAGTATCTCAAATTTCTGGCTGTGGTTCTAGACATTTAGTTTGTTTGTAGACTGAATCAACCATGATGTTAACTCACTATTACTTTCAGGATATGGGGATGGTGGAGGGAAGTCCAGCCTATGGAAAAGGAAAATCAGGAAAACCTCTTAGTAGATAGATATTTCTCATTGCTACCAAAGGATTGGAAGGTGGAAAACATCCCTTAGCAGGAAGTATTTGTGGGGTGGTCCAGACGTGTTCTCTGGTGGGGCAGCAGGACAAGGAAATCCAACTTCCATGATCTGTCTCCTTGTGTCCACTGGCAACAAAAGATCTTGAACTGGAGGGAGAGGTGGAGGAACAAAGCTTGGGTTGAAGGTGGGACTCTGAGAAGAGGGCAATGGGAAGAGCTTTCAGATGAAGCTTGATCCTTGGTGAAGAAGCTGAGAAGGACTCTTGAAAAGCCATCAGCCACTGAATGGATTTTCACTTATGTTCTAGTGACTTTATCCTTCTTGCATTATCACAAGCAATTCATCTCTGAATGTTTAGATCTCTCCTCTGTCTGTTCTTTCTTTGTATTTTATTTTCCCCCACAATAGAGATTTCCATCTGGTTAGCTTTTCATCAGTTGCCTCCCGATCACTGTTTCTGATGACTTTTAATAAAACTCTGATGTCCTTTAAGCATGACTTCGGGTCATCACATTTTCTTTTAACATGATTAAGCTTTTCAAGAATTATGCGTTTTCCTTCAATTTGTTCAACATGTTTCCTAGCGGCTTATTTTTCCCTTCCTCTCTATGGTTTAACCGAAATTTGTATTGAAATAATTGTGGATTCACATGCAGTTGTAAGAAATAATACAAATATTATTTCAGGTTTTAACTAAGTGAAAACTTCTGCTCCCAAACAAAGGAGCCGTTAAAAACTTTTTAAAAAGTCTAATGACTGCTGCCCATATTATTGTGTCCCAAGAAAAAGTGCAGATATCCTGCACTTAGGTTTTCAGGATGTGCTACCATAAGTGTGTATAACTTCGTCAGGAGAAGCCTGAAGCACAAACCTGAGGACGTCCATAGCCCCGTCCTCGTGCCAAGGACCACCCCCAGTAGACCCCGCAGGACCACAGCAAACCACACAGAACACCCACGGCATCCACCTGGGGCCCAGGTGCACCTGGCGGCCAGGAAAGCCCATAAGTGGAGCCAGTCAAGAGAGGAAGAGGGCTTCCCTACTGGCGCAGTGGTTGAGAGTCCGCCTGCCGATACAGGGGACACGGGTTCGTGCCCCGATCCGGGAAGATCCCACATGCCGCGGAGCGACTGGGCCCGTGAGCCATGGCCGCTGAGCCTGCGCGTCTGGAGCCTATGCTCCGCAACGGCAGAGGCCACAACACTGAGAGGCCCGTGTACCGCAAAAAAAAAAAAAAAAAAAAAAAAAAAATGGAGAGAGGCAGAAAGATACAATATAAAACGAGTATGTGCATAGAAATGGCCAGGTACCCTTGTCTCTTAATTTAAACTTTTCCTTTGGTGCCTCTTGAGTTCATATCCCATTCACTATCCTCATATCTCCCTTCTTCCAAAATCCCATGGAACACGTGTATATCTTTTTTTTTTAACATCTTTATTGGAGTATAATTGCTTTACAGTGTTGTGTTAGTTTCTGCTGTATAACAAAGTGAATCAGCTATATGCATATGTATATCCCTATATCTTTTTTTTTTTAATTATTTATTTATTTATGGCTGTGTTGGGTCTTCGTTTCTGTGCGAGGGCTTTCTCCAGTTGTGGCAAGCGGGGGCCACTCTTCATCGCGGTGCGCGGTCCTCTCACTATCGCGGCCTCTCTTTTTGCGGAGCACAGGCTCCAGACGCGCAGGCTCAGTAGTTGTGGCTCACGGGCCTAGTTGCTCCACGGCATGTGGGATCTTCCCAGACCAGGGCTCGAACCTGTGTCCCCTGCATGGGCAGGCAGATTCTCAACCACTGCGCCACCAGGGAAGCCCTATCCCTATATCTTAATGAGTTATTACAAAGTAAAGAACTAGAAACCTGCCAGTCACTAGAAGCCCCTCCACATGCCCTGTCCCAAGCTCTGCTCCCTCCCTCCTCCTCCTAACTTGTAGAGAAATCACCTCTTTGCATTTATTTATAATTTTATTGCCCAAATGGTCATCCTTGGATGACCATGGTTCAGTCATGGTTCAGTCTTGCCCACTTGCAATTATGTCCTTTAAACCTCTCTTCACCTACAGATTCTCTCTTCTCTTCTTTTCTTTATGAGTTACCTGTTGAGGACGCAGGGTCATTGATCGTCATGTAACCCGTGGGGGTGAGTTTTGCTGATTGCAGAGTCACAGTGCAGTTTAGTATGTTCCTCTGTCCTCTCTATTTTCTGCCAATTGGCAGTTGGATTGGAGGCTAGATGAGAGTCAGGTACAGTCCCCCAAGTGAGACATTAGTCCATATGTTGATATCTCTAGAGTAGATTGAGGTCAGTAAAGACGTTGGAAGACTGCAGCTTCTCGCCTTCAGAGACCCCCTCCAACCCCACTCCTGAGTCTGCTGTCCACCCTTGGCATTCCAGGAGAGGGGCCCGCCTAGACATGGAATGTCCTTATCCCAAAAGAAGGCAGACCCACAGCTCTGTGAAGGCAGGGGACAGTCTCACAAAAGGAAGATCAGGCCTGTGCTATCCCTCCTGCCATCCCGGGGCCCCCTCATGAAGGGAGAGGTGGTGGCGACCACAACAGAAGCAGTGAGAAGGTGGCCTGACCCCCACCCTGCCCTAGGGTCACAGCCCCAAGTCTGGCAACAGCTTCAGCCCCTCACACTCAGGAGCCAGCACACATGCTACCTTCCTCTTCCTTCACAAGGGAGAAGAATAGCTTTGGAACCAAGTTCAAATCCCTGCTTTGCACCTTGGTAGCTCTGTGACCTTGGGCAAGTTACTTGGCCTGTCTGAGCCTCTGCTTCTTCATCTGTACAGTGCAGCTAATAACGCCTACCTGGAGACTTTATGAAGAGTAAACATGATAATGTGTGCATATTGTGCAAGT
This sequence comes from Delphinus delphis, assembly GCF_949987515.2. Classification (NCBI taxonomy): domain Eukaryota; kingdom Metazoa; phylum Chordata; class Mammalia; order Artiodactyla; family Delphinidae; genus Delphinus; species Delphinus delphis. The sequence goes on along the minus strand of NC_082684.1, from coordinate 131,752,982 downwards.
TACTTAACTTCTCTATAAAATCTGAGTCATAGAGGTACCTACCTGATAAGGTGGTTATGGTAATTAAATGAGTCATTACAGATAGAGCATTTATCATACAAGGTGCATAGTAAGTCTGCAATAAATGTGAGCTCGTTTTACTGTTGTTACGTAAGGTATAATACATGGTCTATTGAAAAGTTCTATTATGGTAGCAATGATCATTTAAAAGAAGAACACAGGGGCTTCCAGGTAGCTGAAAATAAGGACAGCAGCTGGGTGCCCATCTCCCAATATTTCTTCCACAAACAAGCTAGAACATCAAGAAAGGGGAAAAGAAAGTGCACAAAAATCACACCCTTGGCATAACTTGAGGCCAGAAAATGCCCAAACGTTAAAGTAACTGCAATTAAAAAGAAAAAGAACACCACGGCCCAGCACACAAAGGTGCACACGTCCTCCCACCTCACCTGCATCCCCACTGCATGGCCGGGGGAAGCAGAGACGCGCCGAGAATCTGCAGGGGAGGGAGAAGAAGGCTTCAGATTGATCTAAAACAGCACCTGGTAGAATTAAGTCTGCTCTAAGCCTGAAAATACTAACCCAGGTGTCCAGGGAATCTCCGGGGGAGTCACAAGTACAAATGTCTTGAACGGGCAGTCTACGCAACACACAGCTTTCAGGGGAGGAGAACAGGTGAGGAAGGGAGAAGTGTGATGGGGTGGAAAAGAGGGAGGGAAATAAAGGGGGAAAATAGGGTGGCCACTGTTAAGGGCACACAGATACCAATTATTATGTGGAAAGGGGAAGTATGAGAAGAGCTGTGTCCAGGAGAATTCCAGAAGGAATCTTAAGTTGGAGAGCTTCAAAAGGGGAAATGGGAAAATTAAGTGGAGGAGCTGCCCCAAAGTGTGGGATGGTAGAGCAGAAGCGGGGTGTGGAGGACAGTGACACGAAATGAGGAAGAGGTGCATGACATCAGGGAGCCAGGAGCCAGCCAGTGGAAGGTGGAATGTGCTGGAATGCCAGCTTCGTTAAGCAAACTTGGAATTCATTTCAGGAAAATGAGGGGAAACACCTGCTCAAGGGAAGTGGGCACAGAGACACAAAGACATAAACACACCCGTTCTGCAAGCTGCCTGGGCCAGAGGATCCCAGGGCCCACAGGCAAGGGGAGATGGGGGTGGGGAGCGCCTCCGAGGGCTCTGCCGTAAAGAAAGAGTGTGGTTTTGGACCCAGATGAAAGGAGAGAGGGAGAAAGTGATGATTCTGGCACCATAGACTAGGAATGCTGTAGAATTCAGGTCACCGAGTCTAAAATGTACCATATAAAGTGACAAAAGGAAGATAGAGCCACCTTCATAACACCTGATTAACACTTAGGGTTTTGCAAATTATGGTGTTCGCAAAATCTGCATTTGTGTTCTGTGTGTGTTGGGGGAGATATTATTGGATATTTGTAAAACGTCACGTCTTTCCAGTTACAAAATGTGAATTCATTTTTGTGGCACAAGACGTGGGGGCCTCCTCTTTGAAGTTTTAAAAAAGCTAGATAGCTAGTATTTTCTCAAGAATATGTACAGAACAGGGCCTTGGGTGGAAATGTGAGTTTTTCTTATTTTTATGGCAGTGAAACTTTTATAGATGAAATTTTGCCCAGAACCCCCAATTCAGATTGTGGATAAGACACAGGGCATTTCTCTCACAGAATAGGGGGTCGAGGACCTGTAGCCTCATCGGCTCAGCCCCTCCCTCACTCTGCAGAGTCCTTCATATTCCACTCAGGACCTTAGGGCTCTGTGACACACACTTTGAAAACTATCGGATGCAGCCACGTCCTGCATACACTGTGGTAGATACGAGAGACATACAATTAAATAGGTATCGTACCCTGCCCTTGGAGAACTCAGAGTCTAGAGGGGAGACAGGAGATTAAACAGCTCTCTGGAACACAATGCTGAAGTAGAATCAGAGAGAGAACAATCAACTCTTCCCAGAGGGTGTGCAGAGGAGAGAAAGAAGGCTTATAGAAGGCCTTCAAGGGAGCTGCCTCTGAGCTGGATTGTGAAGAATAAATCAAGTTCTCCAGGTGAGACTAGAGAGAGAGCTTTGAAGGCAAAGAGAATAAACTGTAAACCCATGAAAGTATAAATGTGCACAGAATGTTCTGGAAATGTTATTCTAGAACACAGGATGATGTAAAGGGTAATGGGAAATGAGACTGGAAAGCCTGGGTGAAGTGAATTAGGAAGGCCAGGAGCAAAAAGGGAGGAAGGGGACCTTGCCAATGAGATTTGCCAAATTGACTTGAAGGATCCATGAGGTGGCAGGATTACAGACTGGTCATCCTCACAGGATTCAAGATGACATTTGGAATCATAATCTCTTGTGAGACCTTCCCTAAACTCCAGGGTTGTGAAATGTTTCCTTTGGGAACAGCAAAGCTGGATACATAGATAGTTTTCATAGCTAAGAATGTATATACTGTACCTTGTCTGTCTTCTGATCTGTTATTTTTCTCCAGCTTTCAAAGCAAAGTTTCTGCCAATATTTTATTCCAGTATTTAGTCATGTTATTAGCTGTTAGTGTCTATTAGCTTCCCTCTTCTTGAAAATAACATTGTCATTCCCTCTGTTTCTCTGTTTCGGACATTTCACATTTCACTTGATAGGTTCAACCTACGGTTTGCCAAAGCTGCCTTCAAACTGGGTCTATGCCCAAGCCTTACAGCTAGACATACTGCACCTTCATCGGGGCCTTCCAGGCCTGAAAGCACTGAACAGATCAGGAATTGGTTAAGAGGTGGCAGGTCCAGCATTCTGGAGGGTTTTCCATGTTAATATAACAATCTTTGTTGTTTCTAATGGAAAATCCCATTAGAAAGGCATGTTGGGGAGGGAATTGTCACTTAATTTCAAAAACCCAAATAATTCTGGGAATAAAAAAGATAGCTAATATTAGGAAATCTGTTACTACACCAATATAGTAAATGAAAAAGTATTTTAATAGATGCTAAAAAGTCACTTGATGACATTTGCCACCCAGTTTGTATTTGAATTCACTCATTCATTCCCTCTTAATAAGCTAGGGATCCCTTAATTTGATAAAGAATGTCTATTGGAATACAATAGTATTCATTGTACTTAATGGTGAAACTTGAAAAGCAATCCTGTTTCAGAGAAATAGCAGGGATACCTACTATCACTGTGAAGATTCTAACCAATGAAGTAAGATGAGAAAAATAAACAAGGTATAAATATTGGGGGAAAAGAGAGAAAACTCTCCTTACTTGCATATTACATTACTTTTTACCAATTAAATTATTGACAATTCATGTAAAGTTCATTAGACCTAATCATATGTTCATTACAGATAAATTCAAAAGTCACTAGCTTTCCTAAACATAAGCAATAACCATATGGAACATGTAATTTTTAAAAGACACCATTCAATAAAGCAACAAAAGTTTTACATATTTAGGAATAAATGAAGCAATAAACACACAAGAGCCATATTAAGAAAACTGTGAAACTTTACTAAAGTATATGTAAGTAAATTTAAATAAATTTAAGAATGTACCATATTTATGTCTGACAACTCCATATTAAAGAGTCATCAATTTCCCCCAAATTAATCCACAAATTCAATTTTTTAAAAACCTCAATATTCCAGTAGAATTTTAAAAATAATCACCTAACTGATTCATCTGGAAGAACAAATGTGCAAGAATAACCAAAAATTTTTGAATAAAGATGAAGTGAGAACATGTCCTACCAGATATCAAAATACTGTAAGCCTACAGCACTTAAAACAGTGTGGAACAGACACAGGGATACCAAAGTGATTGCAGTGAAATGAAATAGTCTAGAAAAAGACTGTGTATATAAAAACATAGTATATGATAAAAGATGCATTTACTTTTTAATTTTATTTATATTTTTATACAGCAGGTTCTTATTAGTCATCAATTTTATACACATCAGTGTATACATGTCAATCCCAATCGCCCAATTCATCACACCACCAGCCCCAACCCCCCATGGCTTTCCCCCCTTCATTTGTTCTCTACATCTGTGTCTCAACTTCTGCCCTGCAAACCAGTTCCTCTGTACCATTTTTCTAGGTTCCACATACATGCGTTAATATACAATATTTGTTTTTCTCGTTCTGACTTACTTCACTCTGTATGACAGTCTCTGGATCCATCCACATCTCAACAAATGACCCAATTTCGTTCCTTTGTATGGCTGAGTAATATTCCATTGTATATATGTACCACATCTTTTTTTTTTTTTTTTAAAGAAGATGTTGGGGGTAGTAGTTTATTAATTAATTAATTTACTTTTGTTGTGTTGGGTCTTCGTTTCTGTGCGAGGGCTTTCTCTAGTTGTGGCAAGCGGGGGCCACTCTTCATCGCGGTGCATGGGCCTCTCACTATTGCGGCCTGTCTTGTTGCGGGGCACAGGCTCCAGATGCGCAGGCTCAGTAGTTGTGGCTCACGGGCCTAGTTGCTCTGCGGCATGTGGGATCCTCCCAGACCAGGGCTCGAACCCATGTCCCCTGCATTAGCAGGCAGATTCGCAACCACTGTGCCACCAGGGAAGCCCATACCACATCTTCTTTATCCACTCATCTGTCCATGGGCATTTAGGTTACTTCCATGATCTGGCTATTGTAAATAGTGCTGCAATGAACATGTGTCTTTTTGAATTATGGTTTTCTCTGGGTATATGCCCAGTAGTGGGATTGCTGGATCATATGGTAATTCTACTTTTAGTTTTTTAAGGAACCTCCATACTGTTCTCCATAGTGGCTGTATCAATTTACATTCCCACCAACAGTGCAAGAGGGTTCCCTTTTCTCCACACCCTCTCCAGCATTTGTTGTTTGTAGATTTTCTGATGATGCCCATTCTAACTGGTGTGAGGTGATACCTCGTTGTAGTTTTGATTTGCATTTCTCTAATAATTAGTGATGTTTAGCAGCTTTTCATGTGCTTCGTGGCCATCTGTATGTCTTCTTTGGAGAAATGTCTATTTAGGTCTTCTGCCCATTTTTGGACTGGGTTGTTTGTTTCTTTAATATTCAGCTGCATGAGCTGTTTATATATTTTGGGGATTAATCCTTTGTCCGTTGATTCATTTCCAAATATTTTCTCCCATTCTGAGGGTTGTTTTTTTGTCTTGTTTATGGTTTCCATGCTGTGCAAAAGCTTTTAAGTTTCATTAGGTCCCATTTGTTTATTTTTGTTTTTATTTCCATTACCCTAGGAGTTGGATCAAAAAAAATCTTGCTGTGATTTATGTCATTCTTCCCATGTTTTCCTCTAAGAGTTTTATAGTGTCCAGTCTTACATTTAGGTCTCTAATCTATTTTGAGTTTATTTTTGTGTATGGTGTTAGGGAGTGTTCTAATTTCATTCTTTTACATGTAGCTGTCCAGTTTTCCCAGCACCAATTATTGAAGAGACTGTCTTTTCTCCATTGTATGTCCTCGCCTCCTTTGTCATAGATTAGTTGACCATAGGTGCGTGTGTTTATCTCTGGGCTTTCTATCTTGTTCCATTGATCCATGTTTCTGTTTTTGTGCCAGTACCATATTTTCTTGATTACTGTAGCTTTGTAGTATAGTCTGAAGTCAGGGAGTCTGATTCCTCCCACTCCGTTTTTTTCCCTCAAGACTGCTTTGGCTATTCGGGGTCTTTTTTGTCTCCATACAAATTTTAAGATTTTTTGGTTCTAGTTCCGTAAAAAATGTCAGTGGTAATTTGATAGGGATTGCATTGAATCTGTAGATTGCTTTGGGTAGTATAGTCATTTTCACAATATTGATTCTTCCAATCCAAGAACATGGTATATCTCTCCATCTGTTGGTATCATCTTTAATTTCTTTCATCAGTGTCTTATAGTTTTCTACATACAGGTCTTTTGTCTCCCTAGGTAGGTTTATTCCTAGGTATTTTATTCTTTTTGTTGCAGTGGTAAATGGGAGTGTTTCCTTCATTTCTCTTTCAGATTTTTCATCATTAATGTATAGGAATGCAAGAGATTTCTGTGCATTAATTTTGTATCCTGCAACTTTACCAAATTCATTGATTACCTCTAGTAGTTTTCTGGTGGCATCTTTAGGATTCTCTATGTATAGTATCATGTCACCTGCAAACAGTGACAGTTTTACTTCTTCTTTTCTAATTTGTATTCATTTTATTTCTTTTTCTTCTCTGATTGCTGTGACTAGGACTTCCAAAACTGTGTTGAATAATAGTGGTGAGAGTGGACATCCTTGTCTTGTTGCTGATCTTAGAAGAAATGCTTTCAGTTTTTCACCATTGAGAATGATGTTTGCTGTGGGTTTGTCGTATATGGCCTTTATTATGTTGAGGTAAGTTCGCTCTGTGCCCACTTTCTGGAGAGTTTTTATCATAAGTGGGTGTTGAATTTTGTCAAAAGCTTTTTCTGCATCGATTGAGATGATCATATAGTTTTTATTCTTCAATTTGTTAATATGATATATCACATTGATTGATTTGCATATATTGAAGAATCCTTGCATCCCTGGGATAATCCCACTTGATCGTGGTGTATGATCCTTTTAATGTGTTGTTGGATTCTGTTTGCTAGTATTTTGTTGAGGATTTTTGCATCTATATTCATCAGTGACATTGGTCTGTAATTTTCTTTTTTGTAGTATCTTTGTCTGATTTTGGTATCAGGGTGATGGTGGCCCCATAGAGTGAGTTTGGGAGTGTTCCTTCCTCTGCAATTTTTTGGAAGAGTTTGAGAAGGATGGGTGTTAGCTCTTCTGTAAATGTTTGGTAGAATTCACCAGTGAAGCCATCTGGTCCTGGACTTTTGTTTGTTGGAAGATTTTTAATCACAGTTTCAATTTCATTACTTGTGATTGGTCTGTTCATATTTTCTGTTTCTTTCTGGTTCAGTCTTGGAAGGTTATACCTTTCTAAGAATTTGTACATTTCTTGCAGGTTGTCCATTTTATTGGCATGGAGTTGCTTGTAGTAGTCTCTTGGGATGCTTTGTATTTCTGTGGTGTCTGTTGTAACTTCTCCTTTTTCATTTCTAATTTTATTGATTTGAGTCCTCTCCCTCTTTTTCTTGATGAGTCTGGCTAATGGTGTATCAATTTTGTTTATCTTCTCAAAGAACAAGCTTTTGGTTTTATTGATCTTTGGTATTGTTTTCTTTGTTTCTATTTCATTTCTTTCTGCTCTGATCTTTATGATTTCTTTCCTTCTGCTAACTTTGGGTTTTGTTTGTTCTCCTTTCTCTACTTCCTTTAGGTGTAAGGTTAGATTCTTTATTTGAGGTTTTTCTTGTTTTTTGAGGTAGGCTTGTATAGCTATAAACTTCCCCGTTAGAACTGCTTTTGCTGCATCCCATAGGTTTTAGATTGTCGTGTTTTCATTGTCATTTGTCTCTAGGTATTTTTTGATTTCCTCTTTGATTTCTTCAGTGATCTCCTGGTTATTTAGTAACGTATTGTTTAGCCTCCATGTGTTTGTGTTTTTTATGTTTTTTCCCGTGTAATTCATTTCTAATCTTATAGTGTTGTGGTCAGAAAAGATGCTTGATATGATATCAATTTTCTTAAATTTACTGAGGCTTGATTTGTGACCCAAGATGTGATCTATCCTGGAGAATGTTCCGTGCGCACTTGAGAAGAAAGTGTAATCTGGTGTTTTGGGATGGAATGTCCTATAAATATCAATTAAATCTATCAGGTCTATTGTGTCATTTAAAGCTTCTGTTTCCTTATTTATTTTCATTTTGTATGATCTGTCCGTTGGTGAAAGTGAGGTGTTAAAGTCCCCCACTCTTATTGTGTTACTGTTGATTTCCTCTTTTATAGCTGTTAGCAGTTGCCTTAAATATTGAGATGCACCTTTTTTGGGTGCATATATATTTATAATTGTTCTATCTTCTTCTTGGATTGCTCCCTTGATCATTATGTAGTGTCCTTCCTTGTCTCGTGTAACATTCTTTATTTTAAAGTCTATTTAATCTGATATGAGTATTGCTTCTCCAGCTTTCTTTTGATTTCCATTTGCATGGAATATCTTTTTTACATCCCCTCACTTTCAGTCTGTATGTGTCCCTATGTCTGAAGTGGGTCTCTTTTAGACAGCATATATATGGGTCTTGTTTTTGTATCCATTCAGCGAGCCTGTGTCTTTTGGTTGGAGCATTTAATCCATTCACGTTTAAGGTAATTATCGATATGTATGTTCCTATGACCATTTTCTTAATTGTTTTCGGTTTGTTTTTGTAGGTTCTTTTCTTCTTTTGTGTTTCCCACTTAGAAAAGTGCCTTTAGCATTTGCTGTAGAGCTAGTTTGGTGGTGCTGACTTCTCTTAGCTTTTGCTTGTGTGTAAAGCTTTTGATTTCCTCATTGAACCTGAATGAGATCCTTGCCAGGAAGAGTAATCTTGGTTGTAGGTTCTTCCCTTTCATCACTTTAAGTATATCATGCCACTCCCTTCTGGCTTGTAGAGTTTCTGCTGAGAAATCAGCTGTTAACCTTATGGGAGTTCCCTTGTATATTATTTGTCATTTTTCCCTTGCTGCTTTCAGTAATTTTTCTTTGTCTTTAATTTCTGCCAATTTGATTACTCTGTGTCTTAGCATGTTTCTCCTTGGGTTTATCCTGTATGGGACTTTCTGCGCTTCCTGGACTCTGGTGCCTATTTCCTTTCTCAGGTTAGGGAATTTTTCGACTATAATCTCTTCAAATATTTTCTCGGATCCTTTCTCTCTCTCTTCTCCTTCTGGGACCCCTATAATGCGAATGTTGTTGCGTTTCATGTTGTCCCAGAGGTCTCTTAGGCTGTCTTCATTTCTTTTCATTTTTTTTTCTTTATTCTATTCCTCAGCAGTGAATTCCACCATTCTGTCTTCCAGGTCTCTTATCCGTTCTTCTGCCTCAGTTATTCTGCTATTGATTCCTTCTAGTGTAATTTTCATTTCAGTTATTATATTGTTCATCTCTGTTTGTTTGTTCTTTACTTCTTGTAGGTCTTTGTTAAACATTTCTTGCATCTTCTCGATCTTTGCCTCCATTCTTTTTCTGGAGTCCTGGATCATCTTCACTATCATTATTCTGAATTCTTTTTCTGGAAGGTTGCCTATCTCTACTTCATTTAGTTGTTTTTCTGGGGTTTTATCTTGTTCCTTCATCTTCTACATGGCCCTCTGCCTTTTCATCTTGTCTATCTTTCTGTGAATGTGGTTTTTGTTCCACAGGCTGCGGATTGCAGTTCTTTTTGCTTCTCAAAAGATGCATTTTAAATAATGAAAGCAAACTGGGACAATTCAATAATCAGCATGGGATAATTAGTTATCATTATGGGGGAAAAATAAAATTAGACTTCTGTGTTACAACCTATACCAATATAAAAACTATAAACATACCAGAAGAAAATACAGGAAAATAAAATGAATAAAAATACCTGGGGAAAATATCTGGAAATCATGTGGTGAGTAGAAACTTTCTAACAAGATGATAAATGCTTTTGGCCTTGGTAAGCATTAATAAGATTTAGAATTTTGATTTAATAAAATTAGAGGCTTCCCTATATCTAAAGACTCTATTAAAGACAAATGGTCGACTGAAAGATAATAGTTTTGAACATATAACAAAGGGCTAGTGACTAATATTTGAAAAAAAACAATTCACTAAGAAAAGATAAAACAACCCAATGTAAAACAGGCAAATGATGTAAGCAAGTAATTCCCGGCGGGGGGAAACATGCCAATGATCTAAAAATATATGAAGAGATATTTAACCCCAACAGTAATCAATAGTAGATTATAGAAATAAATGTTGGTAAAAATATGGTATGGGAAGGGAGGCAAAAACAGTTGACAACTCTCATTAAGTGCTGTACGTATATAATATCCCATGGTATACAATTCCACTCCTGACTGTTTATCCTACCAATATACTCCTTCCACTTCTTACTTTTAAGACTTTTAATTTTTTTAATGATCATGAATAACTTCTGTGATGTTAAAAAAAAAATTCAAATTGTTCTGATGGAAATTAAAACTGCCAGAGGTAACACTGCTGTACAATCAACTCTGAAAAATGCCTTTGGACCAGATGTACACTGCCAGGCCTCTTCCCCGACAAAGGTATTCTGAACCAACCAACCAACAGTCTTCAAACACTCGGCTGTCGGCAAATCACTCAGTGACTTTCCTCCCGGTGTCAGGCTTTCCCACCGGGTTGCTCTACCTGCTGCTCAGAAGGCTTCACTGAAGGTGTTGCCTCATCCAGGGTCTCCCAACACCATTGTAACTGCAGCCTGGAGTGTTGTAACAGGACCCGGAAGAGGCCACCACCAAGTCTCTGGAGCTCGTCATCATATTTAAACTCCTGGTTCACTGATTCATTTTACCATTTCAAATTCATTATTTTAATTAAATTTAATCCTTTAAGAGAATTTTTCACCTAAAGGGACCTTGGAAATCTTTTTGCTCAGTCCTAGCATTTTAGGGATGAGGAATCAGCCCAGAGAAAGAGCCTTCATAAATTGTATTAGATTTAACACCCATAATTTAGAGGCTCAGCCTTGTAAGTTAGTTTCGTGGCTCTTATGAAAGCCACCTCCAGCCCTTTTGCTACCACTTGAGAATATTATTGTCATCCTCCTGCCTGTCCACTTCCAGAAGGGGGACCGTTGTCCCTTCTCTTCACGAGGACAAAAGTCATCAGCCAGACCTCCCGTCGTTTCTTCAACCCAAGTTCTTCTGACCTTTGGGCCTGTGCACATGCTGTTCCCTCTTTCCTGGATGCAGTTCCCTGCTTTTTGCAAGGCTGGCTCCTTCCCACACTCAGGCACCTCCTCAGAGAGGCCTTCCCTGACCTGGTGTAAATTAAATCCTCACCCCATCATTGTCCCTTTCAGCAACCTGTTTCCCTCTAAGAAGGCAGATTCCATGTCCCTCCTGTGTGTCCTTAGTGCCCAGCATGACAGGACACATAGTAGGTGCTCAAAAGGAGTTTGTTAAGTGAATGAATGAGCAAATCTAACAGCTACTTTTAAAAGGTTTCTGGTCCCTACTCTTATGTAATTGTCTCCTTATCTAGTCCATTAAATGTGTATTAGCATGTAATTTTTTGTAAGCAAAAACATGATACAGCTTTATTATTTTAATTTGTGTAGATTACAAGGGAGGTTGAACCTATTTCCATTAGCTTGTGTCATTTGCTCAGCTGGACAGCTGAGCTCTTTTACATCTGACTCTTTTACTCAGTTATTCCTGGGTCAGTGAGGTGGGAACCCGTGAGTGGTTGTAACCTGAGGCACGTGGCAAAGAAAAGGGATGGATTTCACCTAGGTCTTAAGTTGCACCAGGGAGGGCCTCAGGGGCTCTGTGCTCTCATGGACACCTAAAGCCAGCCCCACCCTTTGGCCTCTCTCCACAGAAGATAGCTCATCTGCGCCTGCAGTGCATGCATGCATTCATTCATTCATTCAATGACTATTTCATGGTTGCCTACTCTATTACGAGGAGGATGTAAAGAAGAAGAAAAAGAACTAGACATGGGCTTTTCCCTCCAAGAGTGTGCGGCCACTTAATCTAATGGCGAAGGTAAGAAGTAATCAGTGATAAATCCCTAAAAGAAATATATAAAGTGATACAGGAATCCAGAGGAGGAGACATGACTTCCAGTTTGGGTGCAGCAGAGAGGGAGTCAGGGAAAATTTGGGAAGGAGGCGAAACTACCATGAATCTTGAAGGTTAAATAGGCTGTGGACATGCAGACATGGTGAGAATCACAAAGCTTTAGAGATTGTCCCTTATTGTGCATATGAGGACACAGACCCGGGCTGGTAGGAGCGGGTCTGGAAACTTAGCCGTTACCTAAATGCAGCATCTGTCCACACAGTGCCCTCCTCACCCAGCACACAGTGCGGGCCAGTGCCTGGAGGCTTGGAAGTTCTGACTGTGGATGGTGGAATGGGGATCACAGTTTGCTTGGAAAATAGGATTTTGTAACTGATTAGACACCAGGGGTAAAGAAAGAGCTGGGGAAGAGCAGAGGTTTCTAGCCCGATGACTGGGAGGACACCTGGGCCAGTGAACAGGCAAAGCAGGGCTGGGAGAGATCATGGGGTGTTTGCTTTGGGACATGTTGAACTTGGGGGGCATGGGGCATGTTTATGAAAGGTACAGAGTAAAGTTCTGGCAGGCCTTGGAAACCTGGTGCTGGAGTGCAGGAAGGAGACAGGACCAAAGATATAAATTGCAGGTCATCTCTTCAAAGTGGAGAACTGGAGTTGTCGTGGGGGTGGGAGGAAGGCAACAGAATGGAAGGGAAGTAAAAGCCAACCAAAGAGGGATTCCCTGGTTGCACCATGGTTAAGAATATGCCTGCCAATGTAGCGGACATGGGTTCGATCCCTGGTCCGGGAAGATCCCACATGCGGCAGAGCAGCTAAGCCCGTGCACCACAACTACTGAGCCTGCGCTCTAGAGCCCACGAGCCACAACTACTGAGCCCACGTGCCACAACTACTGAAGCCCGCACGCCTAAAGCCCGTGCTCCACAACAAGAGAAGCCACCGCAGTGAGAAGCCTGCGCACCGCAACGAAGAGTAGCCCCCGCTCGCCGCAACTAGAGAAGGCCCACATGCAGCAATGAAGATCCAACTCAGCAAAAAATAAATAATAAATAAATAAATTTGTTTTCTAAAAAAAAGCCAACCAAAGACTGCAGCCACAGCTCCCTTTGGACAGGAGAAGGTAGAGGAGGAGCAGAGGTGCACAGAGATAGGCAGGAGTCATGGGATGCAGCAGCCTGGAGGTGAGGGATGAGAGAGATGCACTGGGGAGCAGTCTACGTCCCAGTAAAAAAGGGTTAACATTCCATAGGCAGGAGGCCTGAGCAGAGAGGCAGCTGGATCTAGCCACTAGACTGTTGCTCCTGACCTTTGCAGGTGCAAGTCAGCCAGAGTAAATGTTATTTAGGAAGTTTGACAGTGCAGAGGAGGAGGGAGATTAAGGGGTGCCAGGGCTGAGGCAAGATGTGGTGTTTCTTTTCTTCTTGAAGGCTAGGGTAGACTTAAACATGTTTCTTGGAAAATGGAGAGGAGCTGGCAGAGAGAGAGGGAGATAAGAGTTGGAGGGGAGAAGGAATGCTTGCTGGCGGGTGATCTTGAAGGAGGCAGGAGGGATTAAGGTCAAGGACATGGCCCATTGACAGTTGGAATGGAAGTCTCTGAGCTGAGGTGGGAGGGCCGGGCTGGGGTGAGCACTGAAGCTCCCGGATGGAGTCAGTCATGCAGGAAGAAGAAAAACAAAGGGCCAAGGCTTGAACATTGGGAGAAACCCAAAGGTCAAGGTCAGATAGGCACCAAGAAGAGGACAGCTGGGAAACACAGTCATGATGTCCAGAGGCCCAGACAAGTCAGTCCATGGTACCCAGCCCCTAAGATGGGGCTAAAGGAAGAGGACCAACAAGGATAACATTTGCTTTGGAGACAGGTTAGAATGATACAGCTCAAGTCCGTTAAGCCACATAAACACATGCAAGATTTCTCTGCTTGCACTGGACTTCAACTTCCAAATATTTTAATTAAACCAATATGTGAGTATTGAAGATATCGAAAGAACATTATTAATGTGAGAATCAGGCAACTACCCACTTGATCCTTTTAAGTCATTTCCTCATTTAGGTCTAATCTGAGTAACAAACATTCCTGTAGCTCCACGATAATGTTCCCGGATTTAAAATCACAGCTTGGTTTTTTACCCCCTCAGGGACTTATTTCTTATCTCATGGGTCTTTTTGAAATAAGCAGTTATCAGATCAACCTTTAGCTCACTGGCCTTGGGTTGAATAGGTAATTTTTCCCCTGAATCATAGGCTCCTAAGAATTCAGGCCAAAATTCCAGGCTGGCTTTAAGCAATAAATACTGTAATTAACTTCTAACCAGGCAAGCTAACATTTTGCTTGGAGAAACCATCGTTTTTGCAAACAAATGCCTCTTAAATTAAAACAATTTCGTGGCTTCTTTTTCCAGCATGTTACTTTACAGGGCTTGGGAATAACCAGTGGTTCATGTGAGAGCATGTTCTTAGACATTTTTAAAATCCAGTGTTCTCTGGTTATCATCTGTCCAGCCAAGGAAGATGCACTATTTTCTAGGGGTCTGTTGTCCCTAACAGAGTTCTTCTCCATCTGAACTGTTGGGCAGGTTCTATGGAAGAACCCTACCGAGCCTGGTTAGATGTGACTTCCATCCTGCCCAAAAGACAGGGCAGAAGTCGAGCCCAGGGCTGTAGCAGGTTGGTACGGACATCTGTGACTGAGTGTTACCAAGGGGAGGGGGGAGGGGGCCGTGGGAGGAGTATCTTATCATGGTGATAATAAAAAGCATCGACTGCTAGACAGTCGTTACCATTTTTAAATCCTCTACAATGAACCTCCTTATTCCCTGTACTCAGGACAGACCTCGCCCCGCTGCCCAGACAATGAATATCACACTGTCTTTAGTTCAGTCAATGAACTAGGTGAAATTAAGACCCAAAGTAGTGTCAGCAATGGGAGTCTGAAATCAGCAAGTCCCGAGAATATTCCAAACGTGCAACTAGAAAACCAAAGCCCAGGGTCAGAGCTGAGCTGGAAACTAAAAGGGTATATAATTCAGGTGTCGGTTGTTAGGAGGGATTTTTTTTAAGTCCTAGGGCAAACCCAAGCCAGGAGCCAAAAGGAGAATAAAGCACCCCATGTATACGCAGGAAGGGATCCCTCGTGAGATGAATTACGAATTTTTGCCAAACAGGTTGCCACTGTCTGACCTGGTTTTTGTGATTGGGTTCAGCCATGCACATGGCGGCCTTTCTCCAAGGAGGTTTTAAAGTAACCACATAATTTCTGTCAGCATTCAGAGTGAGGGGCGTGTAATGTGGCCTGAAACCTGGCCTTATTTTCTCAACACTGTGGCAGAGACTCCTGTCCTGTGGTTACGGTGCCGCGCACACACAGTGCAGAGAGCTTGGGTGGCCCTGGAACACGGCCACGCAGAGCAGCGGCAACAACCAGAGGTCTATATTCCCTGAGGTCCTGTCCCTGGCCTGCCATGGACATTCAGTTCCGTGGGAGGTGGTGTGACATAGGGTAGGAATTTAAATATGGAAGCAAGAGCCTTACATTCCACCCCCAGCTCTGCTACTTGCTAACCCCGTGGTTTGGGGCACAATTCTGCTTTATTTTAAAACGAGCTTCCTCACCTGAATAATGGGATTGGAATAAGAACAGCTGAGGAGGAGGAGTAATTGAAATAAGGTGTGTGAATTTCCTCTGCAAACTGTAAAAGGCTAAGGGATGTAAGAGCGAATTGTCTCCAGGCTCTGCTGATTTGGTTTTCCGGTTGTCATTAGGCCTTGGCCAGTAATTTTTAATTCGTATCCAAATTCAAGGGGGGAAAGGAATTGATGGAAATCATCAATTCCATCCCAGCACAGTGCACTCACTCCAGAGGAGGTACCTCACTTTCAGAGAAATACAGACCAGCCGGATCACATTGCTGCTGGAGGAGACATCCAGGGAGCGCTGGGATTTTCATTGGAAGGGGAAAACTCTGCGAGGAAGGTGAAAGCTGTCTCTGGATTTTAAACATAAAGGTTCTTATGTGGAAGAGAGATTTGAATTTTTACACGTGTCTTCAACAGGACTAGGTAACACTTCTAAGGTACAGATTTCAGCTCATGTAAGGCTACGGTTCCCAAACTTTGCTGCAAATTAGAATCACCTAGGAAACTGTGAAATCACCCATGGCCCCGGCTGTACCCCAAACCCATTCTATCAGAATCTCTAGGGGTGGGGCCCAGCCATCAGTATTTTTTAAACCTCTCCAGGTGATTTCAATGGGGAGCCAAGTTAGAGAAGCACTGATCTACAGAAAGACTGATGGCATCAGAACTAAGCAAAAAAGTGAACTGCTAGAGACATGGAGATTCCCTGCCATTGAAGCTGCTCAGACCCAGTCTGGGTGTCACGTAGTTGTGATGAATGCTAGCCTTCCGTGGACGGTTAGACTGAAGTTCACCGACCTCAAGTTCCCACCCATCCTGAGAGGCTGAGTCAATGCTCTGAGGTGGAGGTTTTCAAATTTCTTTAATAGTTCCAAGGAACTATTTGTTCAAATAAAATATTTAAAACAAAAGAAGAAGGAGGTGGCTTCCTCCCCACCTCACCCCTACACACACCAAGTCCATTCTACCCCCTTCTCCATGATGACCCGTGAGGACACTGTGGAAATCTAGAAAGTTAATGAAAAGCTCTAGGACTCCAGGGAACACAGCTTTTAAAACCACTAATTGAAGGGAAGGGAAATAGGATTTCCACAGAAATGAATTTTGTATTCAGCCATCTGTAGTTGGAATCCTGATTGTTTGGATGAATAGAAGTAGCAAATCCCAAATGGAGAAAAGCCAACATAAATGGCCATGGACTGAAACTCTTTGTTAGTTGGGAACATGAACAGCATCAAGCCAGTCTGTGGTTCATCCAGTGCCTTAAAAATTAGACCCAGGTCTATTTCTGCTTATTATCTTGGTGCCACATGTAGGATATAAGAGCCACTTCCTCCAGGTCACCATGGTGTTTCCAAAGGGAAGAATGCTTACATATTATTTACTGACACTTCCCTGGCTTTGCAGTCATATATTGAGTGTTCTTCCTGAATGAGCTCTGTCGTTATGTCCTGCAATGTGCAAAGCATGTCTTGAACCCAGGTGTTGTCATTTCCAACATTTTTTTGCAATTTCATGGCACCTTCTGTGCCACACAGACTCTAGCTTCTGTACCAAAGCCATAACTTACATATATGGCAGCCTAGTAACAGAGAAAGGAATAGGAGGTGAGAGCAAATAAGCCGAGTCCTAGTTCTGCTATTAGCCAGCTGTGTGAATACAGACAAGTCACCTAACTTACCAGTTTCCTCTCCTCAAAAATGGAAATCATAATACCTGCTACCTATTTCATAGGATTATCGTGAGGTTAAAAAAAGCCAAGGTCATCCTCTTGAGTTATATGAACTATGCGTGATTATTGAAAGCAAAAATAACACTGGGAGGATTTCAATGTATGTAGATGTAATACATATGGCAAATATATCAATAATATAAATAGGGGAGTGTAAAAGGACCTATATGTTTTTAAGACTTTATGTTTTATTTGAAGTGGTAAATATTAACATTAAACTGTGACAAATGAGGTTTGTGTATTATAATCCTTAGGTAACAACTAAAAACAGTACAAGAGCTATGAACAAAAAGCCAATAGATAAATTATACGGAATACTAAAAATTATTCAAATCCAAAAGAAGGAAGGGAAAGAGAGAACAGAGGAACAAAAGACAGAGGAGACAAACAGAACAGAATAATTATGCTAAATGTAGATATTGTCCAGTTGGTTTTTTTTTTAAAGACCCAATGATATGCTCTCTGTGAGAAACCTACTCTAAATTTAATGATAAAAATAGATTAAAACTAATAGGATAAAAAAAAAGATATGCCATGGAAATACTAAACAAAAGAAAGCTGTGTTATAATTACACGAAGTAAACTTCAGAACAAGGAAAAATTACTAGGCACAAAGAGAGAACTTACATAATAATAAAGACGAAATTAACAAGAAAACATAGCAGTCATAAATGTGTATATATCTAAACAGCAAAGTCCCAAAATACATAAAGCTAAAACCGATAGCACTGAAGGACAAATCCACAATTATACTTGGAGACTTTAGTGTGACTGTCAAGATAATTAATAGAACAAGAAGACAACTTGATCTAATCAACATTTATACAACAGTCCACCCAGCAGCAGCAGAAATACACACTCTTTCCAAGTGCACATGGAACAGTTAGCAACATAAACTGTATTCTGAGCCATAAGATAGACCTTAACAAATTTAATATAGTGATAATCATATAAAATAAGCTTTTTTTTCGACCATGATGGGAATTTAACTAGAAATCAGTAATCAAAAGAGATCTGGAGGGCTTCCCTGGTGGCGCAGTGGTTGAGAGTCCGCCTGCCGATGCAGGGGACATGGGTTCGTGCCCCGGTCTGGGAAGATCCCACATGCCCCGCGGCTGGGCCCGTGAGCCATGGCCGCTGAGGCTGCGCGTCCGGAGCCTGTGCTCCGCAACGGGAGAGGCCACAACAGTGAGAGGCCCGCGTACCGCAAAAAAAAAAAAAAAAAGATGGAAATTTTCCAAATATTTGAAGTTTAACAAAACATGGAAATAAAATGACAAAAATTTCACGTGAACTTAGAAAATATTTTGAACTGAATGAAAGTGAAAATACAACATGTTGAAACTTGTGGGATGTAGCTAAAGCAGTACTTAGAGGAAATTTATAGTGTTACATGCTTATATTGGAAAAGAAGAAAGATTCCAAATCAGTAATTTAATCTTAAACCTTGAGAAAGTAGGCAAAGAAGAGCAAATGAAACCCAAAGCAAGCAGAAGGGAGAAAATAATCAAGATAAGAGCAGAAATCAGTGAAATTGAAAATAGGAAAACAATTGAGGAAATCAATGTGCTTATATACAACCTGTATATTTCTTTGGTAAGGTCTCTGGTCAAATCCTTCCCCCAATTTCTAAGTGGATTTTTGTTTTCTTACTGTTGAATTTCAAGAGTTCTTTATATATCTTAGATATAGAATAAATACAGAGTCTTTCACAAAGCAAACCTTTTTTTTTTTTTTTTTTTTGCGGTACGCGGACCTCTCACTGCTGTGGCCTCTCCCGTTGCGGAGCACAGGCTCCGGACGCGCAGGCTCAGCGGCCATGGCTCACGGGCCCAGCCACTCCGTGGCATGTGGGATCTTCCCGGACCAGGGCACGAACCCATGTCCCTGCATCGGCAGGCGGACTCTCAACCACTCTGCCACCAGAGAAGCCCCAAAACACCCATTTCTGGGCCCCACTCCCAGGGATTCAAGTTCAGGAGGTCTGATATGGGGCCTGAGAGTTTGCATTTCTAACAAGTTCTCTGATGCTGCTGCTGTTGACTCAGGATTCACACTTTGAGAACCATGGCTCTAGCTCTGTGCTGCCCTAACTGGACCCCATCATCACTTGGTGCTCAATACCCCAAGTGCAGGAACAGTGCCCAAATGGGGTTGATTCCATTCTGAGCTCCACCTTGCATTCCTTAACCCAATTTGGAAAGGGAATTAAATCAGAGAAGTAAAAAAAGATAAATCTGCTATATTTTTGAAATCTGAATTGAGTGAATACCTCCAGGGAAAAGAACAGGTCTATCTCCCCTAAGAGAAGGGTTGAAAAGCAAAAAAGATAAGGAAGCAATTAGAGAGGTATAATGAAGAATGGCTGAATGTTGATAATTCCTGAAGCTTGATGACAGCTACATGAGAATTTATTATCCTGCTTTGTTTACTCCTAATATTATATGTTTGACATTTTCCATTTTTTAAAAAGTTCTTTTTAAGTAAACTGAGATTATAAAATAGAGGAGCCTAGCAGAAGATGGATGTGTGTTAGAGGAAATTTAAATGATATTTTCAAATTCTCAAGATGATTTAGAGATAAATCCACTTCACCAGTGCTTCTTAGACTTTCCTTTAAGCCCCTAGTACTGAGGAAAGTTAATACTTACCTGACACTAACAAGGTAGCCCAAGGTTGTTCTACTGCCAAGTCCAAATTTCTTTGAAATTTTATGTTTTATCTCCCAAATGTGGTTTTGCATCCTAGTTAGTATCCATTTGGTTTCATCTAAAAATGTTTTAAATTATCATCATGGGAAAATGTTTCTTACCTGTTCACCTAATGGATGGACAAGCTGCCATCATTAGCTGTATAACCCTTATAACTCCAAAGACTTAAGTGGTTCAGTCTCAGGGGAGTATCAAGTGCAAGAACCATAGCTCAACAAAGTAATTCAATAGAAATTTCTTTCCTTGTGTTTGCTTTCAGAGGACATTGAAATTGATATGCATTTATCGCTCAGTGTTCTCATACTCAGACAACAAAAGAGTTTGGGTTCATTTGTGTCTCTGCAATAAAACTCTTATATTACATTACATCTAAGTACATCCTATGCTTTTTAGATTAACTTCTGCCATTACCAATTCACTAGTAAGGATTGAATTAGTACCATCATCTTGGAACCCTCAGCAAAAAAGTAGTGTGTATGTGTTAATCCCAAACTCCTAATTTACCTCTCCCCCCCACCGGAAGAATCTGAAAAAGAATGTGTCTGTATGTGTATACATATATATATTATATACACATAACTGTATCACTTTGCTGTACACTTGAAACTAACACAACATTTTTTTTTAGTGTTTTTGGTTTGGCCACACCGTGCGGCACGCAGAACTTCCCCAACCAGGGACCTAGCTGGTGCCCCCTGCAGTGGAAGCACAGAGTCTTAACCACTGGACCGCCATGGAAGTCCAACAACATTGTAAATTAACTATATTTCAGCAAAAAGGCTTTTAAAAAAGAAGAGAATAAAAGAGGTGAAAATGCTATTAGACTGGTTGTTTGGAATTTCCCACAAGATCTTGCATCTTTTCATTGGATTCAAGTTTATGCTTGAATCTTAAAAACAGGTTTGTTGGAAAAAGAGTAACATATATATTATACACACACATATGTATCACATTAGTGTAGGTGCTGGTTAGGACAGGCAGGGGGTGATGTCAGTAAGAATCCAGTGTGAAGGGGAAAATAAAATAAGACAAGAGAGGTAGGCCTTGTACAGCAAAAATGCCCTGAGCTGACGAGACTGATTAATTCAACTTTCTGCTCCTGAGGTTAAAAAAAATCTTGGGAGCTTAGATGCAGCATTTAGAATAGTAAAACAATCAAGATAGCCATTGACCGAGCCTCAAAAAAAAACAGGGCATGGACACTAAGATTAGGATTAAGAGGTTAGAAGCAAGAGAGAGCAGCTCTTGAATAGGACCCTCAGGATGAGAAGGGGATGCTAGCTTTATTCGACAACGTCTACTGAGTGTCCTTTTGTCACATACTAAATAAGACAGGGCTCCTGCCCTATGAAAAGTCACAGTAGGATTTTTTTAAATCTCAGGTACAAATTACCGACATTTTCCATACTCGATTGAAGAAGACAAGGGGGCTGTGCAAGATGGTTGAAGGCAGGGTCAAATCACACAAGACATTGATTGTGAATCAGGGGAGGATGGGCTTTATCCTTTAGGCATGGGGGTATTTTACAAAGATCAATCTAGGGTAGAATGCAGGGAGAGCCATTATCAGACTTCTGCCGTGGTCCAGGGGTGAGGCAAACCAAACTTGAATGTGGGGAGGGAACTAGGCAGGAGGAGAAAGGAGAGAGAAAAACAGGGAAAAACCAAAGATGATTGCCAAAACTTGAATCTGAGTAGTGGGAGAATCATTCTTTTTTAAAAGGAGGAGGACTTAGGAAGCAAGTTCATTTAGGGTGAGAAAGATATCGGGTTTATCTCTAGATGAACTGAGCTATAATGAGACCTGTTAGAGTAACTAGGCTCCTGGAATTCCTTCTAAAGGGCAGGGAGTTCCCCCTGCTCCTGGGGAGTAGACAGTTCAGCCTAGAGAAGAGAGGTGGCCCCGGATGGCTGCAGTGGCAGAGCTGGGGCTGCCCAGGAGGCATGGTGGATGCTCAGAAACTGTGGTGATCATGAACTTTGGGGCCTTTCCTATTCAGCATCCAGTGTTCTCTCCTAAAACCAGATCTCAGCTGTCCCTCTCCTGATCAAAAACCTTTCATGGCTCCCCAGTGCCCACCATCCAGCCCTCACAGTCTGCCCACAGCATTCACTTCCCACCTCACCTCCAGGGGCTCTTACTCCACACCCCGCCCTGCTCTACTCCAGCCCCCACCACCCCATGATGCCCCTTCTCTAACCGCACCAGACTGTCCCCCACCCCTCCAAGGTCAGGCCTCTTCTGGCCTCTGCCTTTGTCCATGGCCTTCTCTGTTCTCCCCTGAATTCCTCCCCCTACCCCGCCATCCTCTGCCTGGTGAACTGCTTCTCACCCTGCAAATTCCTGCTCAGACACCACCAACACCCCCTGCTGTGATCCTCTGCACCCCATGGAAATTTTACCAGTCTCTCTATTCACGTCATATTAGTATGTGTCTAAGCTCCCAAAGTTGTGGGCTGTGTCTTACCTTTACAGCCCCCCAGTACCTCTTTGCTCAGTTTATTATCTTACTTAAACCATAGATGGGATCTATTTCATACAACATTATTTGGGGCTTAAAAATACACAAACTTGGGCTTCCCTGGTGGCGCAGTGGTTGAGTGTCTGCTTGCCGATGCAGGGGGCGCGGGTTTGTGCCCCGGCCTGGGAGGATCCCACGTGCCACGGAGCGGCTGGGCCCGTGAGCCATAGCCGCTGGGCCTGTGCGTCCAGAGCCTGTGCTCCGCAAGGGGAGAGGCCGCGGCGGTGGGAGGCCCGTGTACCGAAAAAAAAAAAAAATACACAAACTTTCTTTATAGTTAGTAAGCATTCAAAGGAAATTTGGAGTCAAAATAAATCAAATGTTAATATTGTAAAGAATGAGAATTAGCTGTCCTTAGCCATAATTCAGCAAGTAAATAACAGAGTTGGCAGTTCCCTTTATTCAAACCCCTCACAGCCTGTAATCACACAGTGCCAAAGAGAAAGCCAGCCTTCTTTCTCTGATACTCTGATTTTCAGTCCAAATGTTTTACATCATGTTGTAGAAAATCACACAGGTTCAATTCTTTCCAAACTCAAAATGCCAAAGTAATCTGAACTGAAAAAAATCAGTGTGATATGTGTATATTTGTTTAACAGAAACCATAATCTGGACATTTTATCAGACTGGACCTGGATCTACCCAAAGAGAGATGTTGCGCTTTTTTTGGTCATTTTTTTTCAACAGAATTTTTAGGCATCACTGCATGCATTTACCGTTTTGACCAGGAGGAATGGAGGACATTTTTGAGATTGAAATTCTTAAACAGGAGCATCTAGATAAAAGCAGGACTTTAAGGAGATTTCAGGAGCCTCTTATCTGAACTCCAAAGTTAAAATAAGATAGATCGGAACAATACAAGGACTTCCCTGGTGGTCCAGTGGTTAAGAATCCGCCTTCCAATGCAGGGGATGCGGGTTTGATCTCTGGTCGGGGAACTCAGATCCCACATGCCGCAGGGCAGCTGAGCTCACGCACCACAACTACAGAGCCGGTGTGCTGCAACTACAGATCCCACATGCTCTGGAGCCCACGCGCCACAACTACAGAGGAGCCCGTGTGCCCCAACGAAAAGCCCGCATGCCACAATGAAAGTTCCCACATGCCGCAACGAAAAGACCCGACGCAGCCAAAAAAAAAACAAAAAAGGAACAATACACCTCATAATTTACTTCTATCCAATAAGCATTTATTAAGTGCCAAGCGAAAGCTAAGTAGTGGGGCAAACATGTACATGTCACAGTATCTGCCTTTAAAGCACTCACCTTCTATCAAGCGAGGCAGGTATATACACATATAGTTCAGGGAAATAAACTTAATAATAGAAACCAGCCATAACATATATTTATGTATAGATGCTACTTCTTTCAAAGTTGCATCGACGTTGCACTCTAAGCCTTCTTCATACTCAGATCCTAAAACTTTTTTTGCACCACTTTTGGTCTTTCGCAGCTCTGTAGAGCATCACAGTGACAGAATGTTTTGTGTGATCTGTGCACATGGTCTCCCTACAGCATGTTTTTCTAATTAATTTTTATTGGAGTATCGTTGATTTACAATGTTGTGTTAGTTTCTGGTGTACAGCAAAGTGAATCAGTTATACATATACATATATCCACTCTTTTTAAGATTCTTTTCCCATATAGGTCATTACAGAGTACCAAGTAGAGTTTCCTGTGCTATACAGTAGGTCCTTATTAGTTATCTATTTTATATATAGTGGTGTGTACATGTCAATCCCAATCTCCCACTTTATCCCTTTCCCCCCAGTAACCATAAGTTCGTTTTTTACTGATACATCTGTGACTCTATTTCTGTTTTCTAAATAAGTTCATTTGTACCATTTTTTGAGATTCCACATATAAGTGATATCATATGGTGTCTGATTTACTTCACTCAGTATGACAATCTCTTACCTATCAGTAGATGTTCAGAGCACAGTAGAGAATACCGGGGCTTTGTCTGAACTTCTTGTTTGATTATACACGCTGTTTCCCCTTCATCACATTATGTATTTCTAGAAGTTATCCACTGAAAGTTAGCTCAAAGCTTTAGAAAAATAGATGGGGAGCAACACACTTGTGGTTCAGGATGCAGGAAACAGTGGCACCTACTTCTGCTTTGGAAATTCTGTTACCTAATCCAGTCCTGGCTGTACATTAGTATCACCTGGGAGCTTTTAAATCACTAGCTGTGCAAGCTGTACCTCAACCAATTAAATCCAAATCAATGGGAGATGCGACCCAGGTGTGAGTATCTGGGGGAGAAGGAGTCATCTTGTGTTTTTTTTGGGTTTTTTTTTTTTTTTTTTTTTTTTTTTTTTTTTTTGCGGTACGCGGGCCTCTCACTGTTGTGGCCTCTCCAGCTGCGGAGCACAGGCTCCAGACACGCAGGCTCAGCGGCCATAGCTCACGGGCCCAGCCGCTCCGCGGCATGTGGGATCTTCCCGGACCGGGGCACGAACCCGTGTCCCCTGCGTCAGCAGGTGGACTCTCAACCACTACGCCACCTGGGAAGCCCATCATCTTGTTTTTTTTAAAAAAAAAAAGTTTTTATGTGGAAATAATTTGAATTCAAATTAATGAATAAATGTTGAAAAAGTTAAAATAGTACAGAGAACCCCTGTATTTACTTATTCAGAGTCGCCTATATTTTTTCCTTCTGAACCATTTGAGGGTAAGTTACATGTACCACAGCCCTTTATCTACAAATACCCCAGTTTCAGTGAGTATTTGCTAAGAATGGGAATACTCTCTTACGTAACCACAGGATAGCCTGCAACTTCACACATTTACATTGACACAACATTTACAAGAACTAGAACAAAAAATTTCACAATTTGTATGGAAACACAAAAGACCCCGAATAGCCAAAGCAATCTTGAGAACTAAAAACGGAGCTGGAGGAATCAGGCTCCCTGACTTCAGACTATACTATAAAGCTACAGTAATCAAGACAGTATGGTACTGGCACAAAAACAGAAAGATAGATCAATGGAACAGGATAGAAAGCCCAGAGATAAACCCACGCACATATGGTCACCTTATCTTTGATAAAGGAGGCAGGAATGTACAGTGGAGAAAGGACAGCCTCTTCAATAAGTGGTGCTGGGAAAACTGGACAGGTACATGTAAAAGTATGAGATTAGATCACTCCCTAACACCATACACAGAAATAAGCTCAAAATGGATTAAATACCTAAATGTAAGGCCAGAAACTATCAAACTCTTAGAGGAAAACATAGGCAGGACACTCTATGACATCAATCACAGCAAGATCCTTTTTGACCCACCTCCTAGAGAAATGGAAATAAAAACAAAAATAAACAAATGGGACCTACTGAAACTTCGAAGCTTTTGCACAGCAAAGGAAACCATAAACAAGACCAAAAGACAACCCTCAGAATGGGAGAAAATATTTGCAAATGAAGCAACTGACAAAGGATTAATCTCCAAAATTTACAAGCAGCTCATGTAGCTCAATAACAAAAAAACAAACAACCCAATCCAAAAATGGGCAGAAGACCTAAATAGACATTTCTCCAAAGAAGATATACAGACTGCCAACAAACACATGAAAGAATGCTCAACATCATTAATCATTAGAGAAATGCAAATCAAAACTACAATGAGATATCATCTCACACCAGTCAGAATGGCCATCATCAAAATATCTAGAAACAATAAATGCTGGAGAGGGTGTGGAGAAAAGGGAACACTCTTGCATTGCTGGTGGGAGTGTGAATTGGTACAGCCACTATGGAGAACAGTATGGAGGTTCCTTAAAACACTACAAATAGAACTACCATATGACCCAGGAATCCCACTACTGGGCATATACCCTGAGAAAACCATAATTCAAAAAGAGTCATGTACCAAAATGTTCATTGCAGCTCTATTTACAATAGCCAGGAGATGGAAACAACCTAAGTGTCCATCAACAGATGAATGGATAAAGAAGATGTGGCACATATATACAATGGAATATTACTCAGCCATAAAAAGAAACGAAATTGAGCTATTTGTAATGAGGTGGATGGACCTAGAGTCTGTCATACAGAGTGAAGTCAGTCAGAAAGAGAAAGACAAATACTGTATGCTAACACATATATATGGAATTTAAGAAAAAAAAAGTCATGAATAAGGGGTAAGACAGGAATAAAGACACAGACCTACTGGAGAAGGGACTTGAGGATATGGGGAGGGGGAAGGGTGAGCTGTGACAAAGCGAGAGAGAGGCATGTACGTATATACACTACCAAACGTAAGGTAGATAGCTAGTGGGAAGCAGCCGCATAGCACAGGGAGATCAGGTCGGTGCTTTGTGACCGCCTGGAGGGGTGGGATAGGGAGGGTGGGAGGGAGGGAGATGCAAGAGGGAAGAGATATGGGAACATATGTATATGTATAACTGATTCACTTTGTTATAAAGCAGAAACCAACACACCACTGTAAAGCAGTTATACCCCAATAAAGATAAAATTTACCAGTATTTAATTTACCGTCCATACTCCAGTTTTGTCAGTTGATCTAATAAAGTCCTTTATAGCACTTTTCTTCCTCCAGTTCAGGAGCAAATCTAGGCTAGGTACTGCATTCATTTGACATTTCTCCCTCTCCTCATTTAATCTCTAATGTTTCCACAGACTTTGTCTTTTATCGTATTGACATTTTTTAAGAATACAGTTCCCCACCCTTAAAAAAATTTAAGTGTTCCTCGCTGTCTGATGTTTCTCGTGACTAGATTAAAGTTAAACACTCTCAGCTGAACCCTGGGTTAGGGGTGGTGCGCCCTTTGCAAGGTACCACGTCAGGAGATACACAGTGTCTACCTTTTCTCACTGGTGCTATTAATTTTGATCACCTGGTAAAGTGTTGCCCAGTTTCTTCACTGGATAATTACCCTTTCTTTTTCTCCCTTGCAACTAATAAGCAGTCTGAGGGGCTGACAAGACCACTGGAATATATTGCTCCACATCAAAATTTCCCCCCAAGGTTTAGTGTGTGTTGATGATTTCTAGCTGATCCAATCTTTACCATGATGATTGCAAAATGATTTTACAACTCCAGCACTCTCTCTATATTTACCAGTCGGCCCTTGAAATTTTTCATAAGCAAGAGCCCTCCCTTCTCCCCCATGTATTTATTTATCTACTTACTATTGGTATGAGCTCATGAATTTCCTTTTCTTTCAGTAATTTGTAATTTGTTACTATACTTATTTGGGTGCTCAAACTGTCTCAGATGTGGCCAATAGGAGCTTCTTCAAGGTGACTCCTATGTCCTTGTGACATGTCCCCATCATCTTTGTGAACACTTCCTTACTTCCAGGCTTATCTTATACCTACCGTGCCCCATCCCTGGAACTAGTCATTTCTCCAAATAAGGGTGCCTTTTCATGGGGAATGGTATTAGAGACCAAGATTAAGGTGCAGGGTATGCTTATTGCTAGTGGGGTGTCTCTGCTTCTTAACCCTCTTAGCAGACAGAGCTAGGAAATATATGCATGTATGTATACATATGCAAACACATAACAAAAATACACAGACTCACATACGTATACATATATATGGTGTACATATAAACATGCACATATACCTACATATCCATGATTTCAAAATTATGAATTCACACTGATATCTTAAATTTAAATCCATGCCCCACAGTGTTCTGTGTTGCCTTCCCCCATTCCATATTTGTACGCCTCCATTTCCACGGTGAGATCCCCGGCTCCCAACAAGAAGTCCAGCCACTTTGGGAAAATGTTTGGCAGTGCCTACTGCAACTAAGCATACCTATGCCTTTAACACAGCAATTCTACTTCTGGGTATATTCCCAACAGAAATGAGAACTTATGTCCACCAAAAACATACAAGAATGTTTTATAGCAGCTTTACCCAAAGGAGCCAAAAACTGGAAACACCCAAAAGTCAATCAACAATAGAAAAGTAAATCGTGGCATATTTATATGATACTAAATTGCTATGAAAAAGAATGAACTACTGATAAATGCAACAAAGTGGATGAGTCTCACGGGCATCAAGTTAAGTAAAAGATGTCCGATGCAAAAGAATATGTATGTTATTATTCCATTTATATGAAATTCATAAACAGGGAAACTGTGGCTCCAGACGGCAGAGTAGTGACAACATTTGAGACTTACGAGGATGGGGTAAAGACTCTGTGGGGACCGGAAGGAGCCTTGTGGGGGGCTGGAATGTTCTGTATTTTATCCAGGTAGTAGTAACACAGGCGTAATACAAATATTTAAAAAATCAAGCTATAAACTTATCATTTAAATACTTTACTATATGTGAGTTATATCCTATTTTTTTAATTTAATACAGCTATAAATTGGGCTGCCAATGCAATTAACTCAACTGAAAATGACTGAATCGGACCAAATTCACATGTGTTCAGGAAATGACAACTCTATCAGAACTTAATCATCTGCCTGACAACTACTCCTTTTCTGTTGTAATACACATCCAGTGTCAGTAATGGGAAAATGGGGGAAAAAATTGTGCATCAAAGGATTTAACAGTACAGTACGTGGGCTTACTCAGTGTCTTGATATAATTTTTTGTTGAGTTGAATTGGACTGTCTTCTACACACACACCCCAAGGGTTAATCACAATCCAAACCCTTAATGGTTTATGCTTTGTGTGTAAAGTCACGCGATGATAGGTGTCCTCTGGGATTGCTTACTGGTAACTTGAAATCCATGGAAAAGTCAGCTCTGGGAATCCTAAATGCTCAAAGACAGGGTGGGAGAGTGCTATGGAGAGAGCTTCAGGGATAGGGTGGAAGGAACATAGGTGTCAACCCCCAGACTGGACCTTTTGGTCCCCTCCTCTCAGTGTGGGCCCTTTTGCCCAGGCAAAGCCAGTATATGAGAAGTGAAACCATTTCTCCCTCGACTGAGAATCCTTCTCTTTTGATCAGGACTCAAAAATAAGAGAGGAGGGCAGGAAGGTGTGTAGTGCTTCTCCAACTTTAAATGTACCACAACCACCTGGAGGGCTTGCTAAACCTGAATTCTGGACTTCACCCATGTTTCTGATTCAGCCGGCCTGAACCTACAGTATCTACCAGTTTCCAGGGGATGCTGGTCCAAGGACCACACTTTGAGGATTACTGGTGTAATTGCATGAATGTGGAATTAGAGCATCAACGTCCAAGTCCTAAATGCTACCGAATAGTCTGTGACCTTGAGCAAACAACTCAATCTCTCTGAACCTATTTCCTCACCTGTATGATAAAGATAATACGTGTCCTGCTTGCCCTATAGGATTGGCATTCATATTATGAGTTCATTTGTGTTTTGAAAACCATAATCACTAGACCAGATGTTCTCCACTTTCATGTGCCGTGGACTCCCTTGGCAGTCTATGGATACCTTCTCAGAATAATGTTTTTAAATCCATAAAATAAGATACAGAAAAATCCAAAGGAAACCAGTTATACCTAATTATCAAAACACTTCAGAAAACCAATTTTTACTATACATAGTAACATGCTCCTTTAACATTAAAATAGGCGATCTCATGGAGGGTCTAATAACTATTGTAATTCTAAAATAGTGATGAGTTATTTAACAATATTTCATAATATCTGTAACATCCATAATGTCTTGTGAATAGACAAGTGATTTCTATTGGTGACAAAGCCACAGCACTGCTAATACTGTTACGGTTTGTTGCCTACAGTTATAATAGAAGGAATGCTAAATTTCTCTTGGAAGCTGGTGAAAATAAAGATGTAATTGACAGACCCCTCCATGGTGGTAGTATGAAGTGAATAGTTGTGCTCCATTTTCAGGGTCTCTAGATTAGCTGAAATATTCTGAGACTCAGTTGGGATCATGCCCATATGTGGGCTTCTGTGGAAGCTCATAGACCAGACCGAAAATGGCGGGACTCCAAACCTTCAGCTACATCACGGCAGTGGCCAGTGACATCTGACCCCTTCACCCTTAAGTTTGTTGCGCTGCTTCCCTAACAGCTTCTAAGAATGGGTGAAACATTAAGAAGCTTGGAATTTTGTTAATAGGAGGAACTTAAGCTTCGTTTCCAAGGGAAGAAACAGACATCTAGATCACAGTGATCTGTTTGCTGTAAGGAAACCACCTTCTTTATTTGATTTTGGAAGCCAGGGTTTGGGTCATCAACAGTGGGCATTAAGATGGTGGGATAAGGCTTCCCTGGTGGCGCAGTGGTTAAGAATCTGCCTGCCAGTGGAGGGGACACGGGTTCGAGCCCTAGTCCGGGAAGATCCCACATGCCGCGGAGCAACTAAGCCCATGCATCACAACTACTGAAGCCCGCACGCCTAGAGCCCGTGCTCCTCAACAAGAGAAGCCACCACAATGAGAAGCCCGCACACCACAAGGAAGAGTAGGCCCCGCTCACTGCAACTACAGAAAGCCCCCCACATGCAGCAACAAAGACCCAATGCAGCCAAAAATAAATAAATAAAAATAAAATAAAATAAGATGGTGGGATAAGGTATATGAGAAGCAGGGCTTGGACATATTAGCAATTCCTATACGAACCTTGGAGAAAGGCATTATTGGTGCAGATAGTTTAGGCCAAATATATATGCTCAGCGTCGTCAACTAAAACTGGAATAAAACCCAAATGTCTAACAAGAATAGAGATTTCCTCTTATTGACATAGTTGTGAAGTTGCCTTTCGAATAGGCTTTGCCAAAGCTAGATCTTTAGTGAACACACTCATTAGCAAGAACCATGAGTCACCTGCACCTTTTTGTGGGCTAGCTCTGGACACCATTAATAGCTCTGGAACTGCTTACAGGCACAGAAATTGTAGATGCAGCTGTTTTCAATATGCAAGGCCAGGCCAGATGGGGGCTAGTTTTGGAGCTATTTCAGAAGCTAACCTGTGGGCATATGGAATCAGGACCATGTTTACTAAAAATCTGATGTGGCTTTTTTTTTTTTAATGCTTTGCTATTATATGATTAAAGATTCATCTAAACCTTTAGAGGGAATGTACAGGTAATAGTAGTGGATGGTAAAAAGATTCAGGATCCCAATGTTTCATTTCCTGGGGGGCCTTTGATGCTCTCTCCCATACAGTACTTCAAGTGTTCTTTAATGGACTTTTTGGTTTCCAGATAATAACCTCTTCTACAATACTGCCATTAAAAGCAATAAAATCTTAGCCAAAACCTACCTTAATTCTGAGCTCCTGATGCTCTGAATGGTCTTTTAAGGAGAAGCTGTAAAAAAAAAAAAGGGAAAATCTTTATATCCCTTAGTAGTATTTCTGTAGTACCTTGTCCTTTATATTAATTAAAAATTTTAAGCTTTAAAGAAAGTAATATATGCATATGGTAAAAAAAAATTTAAATGGTAGTAAAAAGATATAAAATGGGAAATAAATGTCTCCCTTCTAATCTCCCATCCCAACCTAAACCCCGGTTCCTGTCCCCAAATGTTAACAGTTTTAGAACCATCTTTCCCTGAAATGTTTTCTGTGTGTGTCTACATGTTTTATGTATATGTTTTTATTTAAAAGCATATCACAGGGACTTCCCTGGCGGTCCAGTGGTTAAGATTCTACGCTTCCACTGCAGGGGGCGCGGGTTCGACCCCTGATCAGGGAACTAAGATCCCACATGCCCACTGTGCGGCCAAAATGAAAAATATTCAAGTAAGAAAAAGAAAATTTTTTTTAATGTATCACAGAGATCTTTTCATACCCACGTACACAGACCTGCCTCATCATTTTTAGGGCCACATGATATTCCATTGCATGATTATCCAGGGTGACAATTTACATAAGCAATCCTCTACTAATGGATATTTAGGTTGGCCTTAGTTTTTCTCAAGTTAAAACAGTCTGCAGAGACTATCCTTATTAAAAACACTTTTGTATACTTAGAAGGATAGCCCTCAAGTAGTTTCCTAGAAGTACAATGCTCACGTCAAGAGGATGGGCATTTAAACATCCTCTTGACCTGAGAACAGATTGTAACCAAACTGCCCTCCAAGGTTGAATCGGTGTACATTCCCACCAGCAATGTCATGGGTGCTTGCTTGTTTGCGTACATGTCAATTCTGGCAGTATTAAATTTTTTAAACATTTGCTGATCTGGTGGGTCAAGAATATTACATTGTGGTTCTGACTTGCATTTCTTAAATTATAAGTAAGGTGGAGCATCTTTTCATTTGCTTGTGGAATTTGTATTTGGTTTTCTGTGCATTGCCTACTTATCATTCTTTGCCTGTCTTTCTTTTGAGCTGTTGCCTTTTTCTACTAGATATTTTTGCATTCCGTAAGTATTAAGTTCCTCCTACATGGTGAGCAGTATGCTGGGCACTAGAGCTCACCATTGTTGGTGAGGAAACACCACTGTCTTTGCCCTTTGGGAGCTTACAATACTGGGACACAAACATTAACCAAGTCACGCTCTGAATGGGTGTATGTACAGACTGAGTTAAGTGCCCTGAAGGAAAGGCTCTTGCATCTCTTAGAGCATGTGAGAAGAGAGAGACCTGGACTGAGGGTAGGAGAAGATTACCTGAAGTAGCTGACATCTAAAGAACAAATAGGATTTGTGGTTAGGGAAAGCATTTCTGGAAGAAGGAACAGCATTTTGGAGGGAATGTGATGTATCAGATGAGCTAAAAGAAGGCCAGGGATCAGAGCACAGAGAGTAGAATAACAGTGACACAAGATGAGGCTGGACTACATCACCTGGGCCCTGACCCCATTGATGATTGAGGGGTTCTTCTCCTAGAGAAATAGAAAGTATTGAAGGATTTTGAGCCACAGTTGGTTATCAAATCTGCATTCTGAAAAGATCACTCTGGCTGAAAAGAAGGTAAACAGGAAGACCAGTCAGAAGGTTTTTGAGTTAGTCCATATGAAATCTGATGGTACCTTGGCCCTGGATTATGACAGTGGACATGAAGAGAAGTAGATGAGGGCTTCCCTGGTGGCGCAGTGGTTGAGAGTCCGCCTGCCGATGCAGGGGACATGGGTTCGTGTCCCGGTCCGGGAAGATCCCACATGCTGCGGAGCGGCTAGGCCCGTGAGCCATGGCCGCTGAGCCTGTGCGTCCGGAGCCTGTGCTCCGCAACGGGAGAGGCCACAACAGTGAGAGGCCCGCGTACCGCAAAAAAAAAAAAAAAAAAAAAAGAAGTAGATGAGTTCAAGAAATATGGAGAAGGTCAAATAAAATTTGATGATGGATGGGATATAAGGGATAAGGAAGGGAGGAAGTGTCCAGGATGATTCCTAGGTTCCTAATTAGATGGATGGTGGTACCATTTACTGAAATAAGAACCACCATATGATCCAGCAGTTCTACTCCTGGGTATACATCAAAAAAAAACTAAAACATTAATTCAAAAAGATGTATGGACATAGCAGCACTATTAACAATAGCCAAGATATGGAAGCAAACCAAGTGCCCGTCAACAGATGAATGGATAAAGATGTGAGATATATATATATATATATATTATATATTCCATTACATATATATATATAATATTACTCAGCCATAAAAAGAATGAAATTCTTCCATTTGCAGCAACATGAATGGAGTTAGAGAATATTATGCTTAGTGTAATACGTAGGACAGAGAAAAACACTATATGATATCAGTTATATGTGGAGTCTAAAAAAATAATATAAATGAATGTATATGCAAAACAGAAGTGGACTCACAGACATAGAAAACAAACTAGAAGTTACCAAAGGGGAGAGGAAAGAGAGTATAATATGTAAAAATACTAAATCATTATGCCATAAACCTGAAATTAATATAATATTGTAAATAAACTATACTTCAGTTAAAAAAAAGAAATACTGGAAGAGGTCAAGGATGAATTCAGGCTTACACAACACATCTGAGTGAAGCTGTCAAATAGCTAATTAGATATAAAAGTCTGGGACCAGGGAGTTCCCTCGTGGTCCAGTGGTTAGGACTCCGCACTCTCACTGCTGACGGCCTGGGTTCAATCCCTGGTCAGGGAACTAAAATCCCATAAGCCTGGGACCGGAGGAAAAGTCTGGATTGGAGACATAAATATGGAAGTCACTGGAATATAGTAATTAAAGCCATGGGCAAAGATGCAATCACCCATGAAAGGAGTACAGCACCCAAATCAGCTCTGCTCTGAAGCCTTAAGGAACACTAACACTTAATGGCCGAGTAGAGAAAGATGAGACAAAAAAAGAAAGAACAGATGAGCAGCCCGAGAGCAGGAGGAAAACCAGCTGAGCGAGGTGTCCCAGAAACCAGTGAAAGAAGGTTTCAAATAGAATGGAGCAGCCAGTAGTGCCAAATGCCGCTGAGACATCTAATAAGAGGAAGGCTGGAAAATGCCCATTGGAATGGGCAACATGGAGGTCCTGGTGACGTTCATTTGAATTGTTACAGTGAAATAATGGGGGCAGGAGTCAGACTGGAGATGATTGAGAAATGAATGGGAAGTGAAAACACGGAGACACCATATGGACCCCTCTCAAGAAGTGTGGTTTTGAGAGAAAACAGCCCCAAACCTATTCATCCTCATTCTCTACTCTTGACCCTTCCTTGCCACTCAGTAAGCTGAAGTGATTTTCTAATTTGGTATTTGATGTTCCACAGCTGTGGTCTCCCAGGAGCCATGGCAACAAGCCAGCCAGGGATAGCGTCTGCAGGGGAGGCCGCCTCAACCCTGGGGGCTCTTCCACCTCTCAGAGCAGCTTCTGACTCTGCAGGCCTGGGAAGGCCCATTGTAGAAAACGCTGGTGAAACTGGCTTTAAGAAACAAAGAGTCCTTATATTTTAGAGACACCTACTGAAAACTGTAAGGATAAACAGTGTCTGGGATTTGCAAAGTGAAAAAAGCTAAGCCAGGAGTTGATAATTATTGAAGCTGGGTGATGGGATGGGTACATGGAGGTTTACTATACTGTTCTCACTACTTTCGTTTATGTGTAAATTTTTTTCAAAATACATTGTAAAAAAATTAAGTTTAGTAACTATGTAAATTGAAAGTACGCAGAGCCAGTGACTGTCACAGGCCCACGGTTGACCATGCCACTTAAAATGGGATCTCCTTTAAATCCAATTTGCCATTCGCTTGTGGGTTTCAAGGTACCAAATGTCTAAGGGAGTCAAGTCTGCTCTCAGATGCTGCCCTTTCTTCTCTCAATAACTCTAACACCTTGTTCCTGGCCCCTCTTCTCCGTTCTTACCTCCCTCCTGAGTCCACTGTTATTGGACTCCAAATAGCAGTTCTGTCACTTGTCTTCATGAACTTGAACAACTTCCTTCTCAGACTTGAACCATGTTCTGAAAGATGAGGATGCACATCCGCTTAGCAATGTTGTGAAGATGAATTCTGACAGTGTATGTGGGAGTAGGTACATAGCTACACCCTCAAAAGTCCACAGAAGTCAGATAATACAAATGAATGAAGATGACCAAGTAGGAGAAAGTCCTGTGACCCTTTTAGCCTGTCTTTAGCTTTGCCACTTTTAGTAGACATACCAGTAGGAAGAATTTTAAGAAATTTTCTATTCTATAAGGAAAATATTAATTCAGCATGATCATAAATGGAATAAATAATCTATATTCATAAATAAATGGGTAATAAACTGAGACTTAGCCTCAGTGTTGGGGATCACTAGGGAGCGGTGGGGAGTAGGGCAAGCCAGAGCACGCAGGCCCCATCTAATAGAGGCAGTCCTCCTCAGCTCCATGACTCTGCCATGAGAGAATGTGGAGCCAAGGTTAACATGTCTTCTTGTTTTACAAGAGAAGCTAGAACTCTAAAATTTTTATGTGAGATCTCCCAATTCTTAAATTTGGTTTCAATTATTTACAAAAAAAGAACACTACAATGGCTAAACTAATTCCATTTGTGGGCCAAAAGCAGCTCATGAGCTGCCAGTGTGCAACCTCTCACCTAGATAATGGGATAGAACACAGTTTCCCTTCCCCGCCCCCTTATCTTCCACCTCTAACTTTCTCCTTTCTCTCATTTTCCACATTCTTCTCTCCTAACCACGCCCACCCTTCCTTTCTAGACTAAGTCCAAGTGGTAAAAGGGATTGAAGTGGGTTGAAGAAGTGATGAAGCCCGAAGGGCTGTGATCTAGATGCCTCATCCTGTTCCAGGGCCTAGGCCAGTGCCCTGCACATAGTCGATCATAATGACAAACCCGATGAATGAATAAGCCAGCAAGTAGGGGGCAGTCAGTTTCTTGTGCACACCTGGGCTTACCTGAGGACTCTCATTTTTCTCAACAGCCTTGCGAAGTCGTTCTGGCCGCTCCATCATCAACGGGAACTGGGCAATTGACCGGCCTGGAAAATATGAAGGAGGAGGGACCATGTTCACATACAAGCGACCAAATGAGATTTCGAGCACTGCCGGAGAGTCCTTTTTGGCCGAAGGTCCCACTAATGAGATCTTGGATGTCTATGTGAGTTTGAACTCTTGGCCTGGATTTTGTATCTTCTTGCTTCTCAGGACCACACTTAGAACAAATAAACAACAAATATTGCCCTTGCTCAATAAGACCGTTTGAGCGGCGCCTTTTGGGGTGCCCTTACATGCTTGGCATTCCTCTCTGCCCCTCATCTCCGAATGTACCTAGCTCATAGAAACCTTAAACTCTCCCAGATGCTTATTACCCTCAGCGTTTATTGAGCCAGTAAAACCAATTTTACTTGTTGAACCAAATCAGAGGCAAAACATACCCTTTATTTCATGAGCATTGGCTCTCCTCCAGGCACTTTCCTCCTGTGCTAATTTGGCGTGTTTTCTTTTTACGGCAAAAGAAAACAAGACGAGACCACTCACAGTTCCCAGCCCTCTTCAAATTCTATTAAAGCAAGTGAAGAAACAAGAACTCCAGAGTACTCCAGATGACACAATAAAGCTTGGAGTAACAATATAGAGATTTACCAGTCGTTCCCTGCTTCGCAGAAGACAGAACTTTGATTTCTTTGACAAGAAACTAAAGTATTAAGTTGCCCCGGAGTTAAAAATGGTCCTTATTTTTTAAAAGAAACCACTAGACTCCAATCTTCTTAAAAAGATCAGGAAATAAAAGGGGACCGGAAATAAAAGCTCAAAATCACGTTTTGATAAAAAAGAATTCGCTCACCCATAGATATGTATTCTCTCACCATCTCCAAAGCCGTGCTGGTCTACTTGATATTTGCCGAGTTCGAATTTTATAAATATGACTTGTCTAACTATACAGTTACATGTTCATTCCCTTTGGGCCTGGTGGCTCATGGACTAGAAACTACAAAGGAAGTCTTGTTATAGCTCATTCTGAATACTTTTTTATAGACTGACCAGCTGGTGTTGGTCTCCGGGTAAGTTTCGAATGGCATTAGGGGTAAAAACTCAGGTTGTTAAAGGCCCACTATGGGTGGTCTGGGTTGTGGTGGCCAGTAATAATTTCATAAATGGGACAAGGTTTGCACTGGCAGAATGTTCACACAGAAGAGGCACAGTAGAGGGGGGAAGGCTTTCCAGCCCCAGAATGACTGTTGGATTGTGTGAAAAGAGAAGTGAGGGGACTAGGAGTAGACAGCAAGGACCTGTGGTCACACCACCGTGTCCCTCGGGGGTTCTCTGCTCCCCGCCATGGTTCCTGGATGTAGGGGGCCCAGGGGTTCTCATGTCCGCCTTCTGTTGGGTGATTTCTAGACGGGAGGCCACGTTTCACACGTAGGGAAGGGGTAAAGGCTGATGGTGTAACTGGGTAGAATAGACACCCTCATGGACCAAACAGGACCCACCCATGCAGGAGTGACTCAGAGAATGCCTGTAGCTAACAGGACCTCAGAGATCAACTGGATTCTCACCTCCTGCTTCTCCAGATGAAGAAATCGAAAACCATGAGATTGAGGGACTTGCTCTAGGTGACCCAGCGGGTAAAGAGGAGACCCCCTTCGTAAAGCAGTAGAGACAGAAATATCACAGCGTGACCTGTCTCCTTGCCTGGCTCGTATTTTCACTGCAGATTTGCATTCCGCGGCTGCATTTAACCCACCACCCTGCTTCCCTCCAGGAAAGCCATGAGCACAAAGGATTTTGTGCTCCAAAGCCAATAGGGAGGGATTTATTCTGCTGAGCCGTGCTGGTTTGTTTCGCGTACTTGTCCCGGACAATGTTTCATTGCTGACTTCCACAGCCCTATGCAGCTTTTGTCATGGGTCCCTGAGAGAGAATAGGACCCAAGGAGACTTATTGCCCTTATACCTGTCTTCCTCACCTTATCTCTCTGTGGTTCTGGAACTTTCCATGGATGAGAGGGGATGGGACCCAGAGAGTCAATGAGGGAGAGGGTTGGGTCAGACCCTTCCTGAGTCAGCCTCCCGGGCCAGGTAGAGGACTTGGGAGGAACCTGGGGGATCTCGGGGCGACGCTGCCAGAGGTCTGGCCCTTCCTTACATGACCCTGTCTCGCCACCTAGTGTTCAAACGGGTTCTCTGTAGTGAAAACTTAAGTGTCTATTTTGGATATTTTGGGGGCCATGAGGAAAATCTAAGCAATGGTAGAGGATGGTTGGGAGCCGACAGAAAGATTCCCTACCATTGCTCCCATCTTCCTGTTTAAAATTTATAAAATCTTGACTTTCAACCTAGTTTTCTTCTTATTCTCTCAAAGACTACGTTCTTCATTCTTCAAAAGCAGATAGCAAAAAGCCATCTGGAAATAGCTTTCGTTTAGTGTGTCACCAGTCCGCTAATATTATTAGATGTAAATCAGTCCACTCATTTATAGTTAGTGCCACTTACACCATTGAGCCCAAAGCCAGCAGGAAGGGGATATGCATGTGTGCCAGTGCAGTGACATTGACCTTTGTGTCGTCAGATGATACACCAGCAGCCTAACCCAGGAGTCCACTACGAGTACGTAATCATGGGGAACAATGCCATCAGCCCACAGGTGCTGCCTCACAGGAGACCAGGTAAAATTTCTGGTTTTGCTGCCGGTCACTCCGGATCATTTCCTTTTAACGCCCTTTCTCTCTTCTTCTTGTGTATCTGCCCTCTGTCTCTTGGTCAACACAGAGAAAACCCATGGATACATATTTCAGAGTCAATGGGCCTTGATATCAGAGGATGCCTCACCATTTGCCTGGGCCTTCACTGATAAGAGTGTTTCATTCACTTGACTCAAAAATGAAGTGAACATTCTCAGTCTGTCTTTCCAGTTCAACATTTTGAAATGTCTTTTATATTAGTTTCCTATCACTGCTCTAACAAATGACTTTAAACTCAGGAGCATAAAGCAACACAAATTCACTGTCTTATAGTTCCGGAGGTCAGAAGTGCAAAATGGGTTTTGCTGGGCGGGAATCACGGTGTTGGCAGGCTGTGCTCCCTGTGCAGGCTCTGGGAAAGAATCAGTTTCCTTACCTTTTTCAGCAGAGGCCACCTGCGTTTCTTGCTTCATGGCCCCTTCCTCCGTCTTCAAAGTCAGCTGAATAGCACCTTCAAATCTCTCTCTGCCTCTGACCCTCTTCTTCTGTCATCTCTCCTTCTCCTGCCTCTTTCTTATAAGGACCCTTCCGATTACACTGAGCTCAGCCAGATAATTCAGGATAATCTCTCCATCTCAAAATCCAGGATAACTTAATCGCATCTGCAAAATCCCTTTTGCAGTATAAAATAACACATCCCAGGTTCCAGATATTAGGACACAGGCATCTTCAGAGGGCCATTATTCTGTCCACCACGTGCCTTTTCTCTTGGTCCCCTTCTGCTTCTGCTAACACAGCTTTCACCTGTAAGAAAAGAACAATGAATTCACACCTAACAATCCACCTCTTCCCTGTGGGCTCCGCTGACAGAGCCAGCAGCTTTGCTTGCCTCTGCTGGGTACAGCACAGCCCCTGGCTGATATTTCTTTACCGAATGGTGACGGAGCCCACCACCCAAATGGAGACTGTCTTTTCCATCTTTCAGACAGAAGGGTCTGCAGAAATATTAATACGAATCGCTCATAATCACTCACACGCAGAGTCCTCGCTATGTGCCAGACACTGCTGGGCCCTTCACATAGACTAACTCATCAAATTCTCACAACTGTGCTCAGAGGGAGGTACTGTTATTAGCCCCATTTTAAGAGTAAGGAAATGGAAGCTTAGAGAGATTGAGTGACTTGCCCAGGTCCCACAGTGACCTCAGGTCAGCCTGGGTCACTAGCCCCTGCGCTTATTACACTGCCTACAGGTGACCTGGTCCAATACCTGTCCTAGGAAGTGAGGGGACAGATGTGAGACCTGGCCGTACGTCCTTCTCTGGGCTGCCCATTGGATAACCAGGTTATCTGATTGTTACAGGTCGGGGAGGAGCCACCCGGCACGTGGGGTGCATGTGTTGTCCAAACTCCAAGTCAGCACACTCAGCCTGAAAGAATTTTTAAGCCATTTCCAGGAGCAATATACAGTCTGAGAAACCAAGTTCAGATGGGGAAAGATTGAGATTACTGATGCTGATTTATAAGGACAGTTGGACAGACTATTTGAAATCATATAGGATGATGACGAGTCTCAGCTAATGGGTAGCGTGTGGTTCTGGGATCAGCTGCCGGGGCCAGGGCAGGCCAGGAGGGGTCAGCTGTAAAGAGTTGGTGAGGAGAGGCAGTCTGGACCAGGCTTCATCCACCGTTATCAGTGGAGTCAGGAGGCCAGAGCTTGAATTCAATTCTGCCACTTTCTTGCTGTGCGCCCTCAGGCAAGTCAGTAACTTCTCTGAACACATTCACTGTCTACAAAATAGAGAGGGAAAAAATACACTCAAAGGTTTTATGTGGGAGGGGGAAGGTATTGAATAAATTAGGTGTCCATCCTAGCACAGTGCCCGGTACCTATAAGGTACATAAAAGATTCTAAAATGTTTTATCTGATAACATCTTGGACAGTTTCCTTTATATCAGTATGCTGGTCTTGATTCTATTAGTTTCATTTGCATATAATATTTTAAACTATGAAGTATTATAAGTAGCCAACTAAATAAGAAAGTGCTGCTGAAAGAGTAGAGAAAGCTCTAAGGTTTAACTGCATTTTATAGTAACCTCAGGATTTGCCTCCTTATTTTATATTAAACTAATGAATGCTTGAACACTATTCAATCAAAACAGAAATATGTAAAGTAAAACGCGACTACTCCACGACTGCCAAAACTTAGAAGCATCCAAGATGTCTTTCAGTAGGTGAATTTGGATAAAGGAACTGTGGTATATCAAGGCAATGGAATATTATCCAGTGTTAAAAAGAAATGAGCTATCAAGCCATGAAAGGACACGTAGGAATCTTAACTACATGTTACTAAGTGAAAGAAGCCAATCTGAAAAGTCTGCATATCGTATGATTCCAAGTATGTATGTACGGTATTCTGGAAAAGACAAAACTATGGAGACATTAAACAGATCGGTGGTTACCAGGGATTAGAGGGGAGGGAGGGATGGATAGGCAGAGCACAGAGGATTTTCGGGCAGTGAAACTATTCTGTGTGATACTACAATGGTCGATAGATGTCACACATTTGTCACAACCCACAGAATG
Source organism: Delphinus delphis (assembly GCF_949987515.2). Classification (NCBI taxonomy): domain Eukaryota; kingdom Metazoa; phylum Chordata; class Mammalia; order Artiodactyla; family Delphinidae; genus Delphinus; species Delphinus delphis. The sequence continues at coordinate 131,711,193 of NC_082684.1, read as the reverse complement.
TACAACACCAAGAGTGAACCCTAGTGTAAACTATGGACGTTGGATGATAAGGATGTGTCAGTGTAGGCTCATCAGTTATCACAAACGTACCACTCTGGTGTGGGATGTTGATGGTGGAGGCTGTGCATGTGTGGGGCAGGAGAGATACGGGAACTTTCTAGACTTGCCACTTGATTTTGCTGCGAACCTAAACTGCTCTAATTAATATACGTATTTTATATTATATATATATGTCTATTTTTTAAAAAAGCAGTATTCCCAACCTCAGCCCTCTCCCAGCTTCCCAGAGGGAATCTCTCTTTACAATTTGGTTGGGACCCTACCCAGCCCTTTCCGTACGTATACAAACATGTATGTGGCCAGTTTCAATATTTGTCTACAATATAAGTGTGCCAGGAACATCACATGCCAGTCTTTTCCATAAGCCAACATAAATCTAACCTCAATTTGAAACTTCTCTGAAACTGGTAGAATAACTCTATCTCAGTCAATCTGGGGGCTCCCACACACACCCCAGATAGAGGAAAGATACCTGTCTGGCAGGTCTGTGGTGCTCAGGAAACCCAAGACCTCAAACACCTGCCACTCCTCACTTTGGAGGTCTCTCTCTCTCTCTGTCTCTCTGTCTCTGAGAAAGCGCTCTCTCCACTTTTCCCTCCTCCTTTCCCTGGGCTGGCCCCTCTGGGACCTGTTATCCTTACTGGGAGCTCAGGCTTTCCCTGTGGGAAGGAAGAACTGTTAACTTCCTGCACCTTTCACTTTCACTCCTGCAAAAATCTCAGACAAGAAAATCTAAGAACTTGGCCACTTGGACTAGGAGAGGAGGAGGCACAGAGATAAAGAACAAAACACAAATTAATCTCTCAAGGGCTTCCCTGGTGGTCCAGTGGTTAAAACTCTGCTCTTCTGGGCTTCCCTGGTGGCGCAGTAGTTGGGAGTCCGCCTGCCAATGCAGGGGACACGGGTTCGTGCCCCGGTCCGGGAAGATCCCACATGCCGCAGAGCGGCTGGGCCCGTGAGCCATGGCTGCTGAGCCTGCGCGTCCGGAGCTTCTAATGCAGGGATCATGGGTTTGATCCCCAGTCAGGGAACTATGATCCCACATGCTGCAAAATGTGGCCAAAAAAAAAAAAATTAGTCTCTCAAAAAGTGTCCAGCCACATCTGTGTATGTGTATACAAACTGAATTGCTGCTGTGCTCTTTTCTTTCACTAAACAACCTATGGGTCATATCTCCATGTCACAACATGTATTCGCTTCATTCTTTTAAAAAATAGCATAATATTTCATTCTTGGTTGTAGTATAATTTATTTGAACCACTACCACTGGTAGACATTTAAGTTCACTTTACTGTTTTGCTGTTTCAAATTAGGAACCATACTTATACATACCGCTTTATATAAAAGAATGTGAATATTTGTATGACAATTGTCCTGGAAACTGAATCCCTAGGTCAAAAGGTATGTGCATTTAAAATTTAGAGAGATATTGCCAAGTTGCCCTCCAAAACTTTGCGTGTATTTGCAGGCTCACCCAATGTGCAAAAGTGTGTTTTCCTGCACCTTCAGCGAGGGGTTTAGGGATTTAAGGGTTTCCAAAGTTTCTTGTTAGGTAAATAGAGTTGCTGTTGTTAGTTGCTTTCTCGTGTAGTTCTTTAATTAGGAAGGAAGCTGAGCGTTGTTGTGTGACTTTTGACTGTGTGTATTTCTTCTCATGTGAAAAGAAATTGCCTCTCCCTGTGCCTTGCCCACTTTCCCTACTGTGATGTTCATCTTTTTCTTATTCATTTTTAATAATGTTTTTAATATTAGGGAAATTAACATCTGCCTCTTTTAAATATATGTGCTCTGAATTAGAAATGATCTCATGCTACCTAATTTCTAATGTTGGAGCCATTGCCTCTTTACAACTCACCGTCCAAACCCATCTTCTGTGGTGTGTGCACTTGCCTCTCCTAGGGGAGCCCTTCAACGGCCAGCTGGTACCAGAAGGGGGGAACCAGCAGGAGGGAGAAGGGAAAGAGGGGGACGAAGAGAAGGCAGACGTGCACGGCGGGGCACCTGAAATATTCACCTCGGAATCAGCACAGACCTTCCCGGTCAGGCATCCTGATAGATTCTCTCCCCACCGGCCGGACAATGTGGTCCCACCAGCACCACAGACCCCACGGCGGAGCCGGGATCACAACTGGAAACAGCTGGGGACAACGGAGTGCTCGACAACCTGCGGGAAAGGTGAGCTCATGTGCGGGCTAGGAGGGTCTCTGCAGATCCCCGAGCAGGAGTGGGGAACATGCAGGTAGGCCCCAGGCACGTGGCAAAGCTTCCCCTCCTTGAGCCTGACTGTGAGATTGCTCGTCAGTGTGAGGCTGTGTTGGGGGTTCCCAAAGACCACGCTCAGGCTCGGTGATCCACCCGAAGGACTTAGAAAACTCAGAAAACCTGCCGTGCTCATGGTTCCAAGTTGTAACAGTGAAAGGCTACAGATTGGCATCAGCAAAGGGAAAAGCACGTGTGACAAAGTCCAGGACACACCAGGCGCCAGCCTCCAGGTATCCCCTCCCAGTAGGGTGGCACGGGGATGCACTTGGTTCTCTCAACAATATTGTATATGAGCCGAGTATTGCCAACCAGAGAAGCTCACTCCAGCTTTGGTGTCCAGGGGATTTATTGGGGTTCAATCACATAGGCCTGTAGCTCCCACATTAGCTACTCAGCCTTTAGCACCCCAGATGTCAAACTAATACAACATGGCCTAAGGCCTCAGGCACGCACAGACAGGCATTCACAGAAATCACATTGTTGTCAGAAACTAGCTTGTCAAACTGACAGAGCGCAACCCAAGATCTCTGGCATAGAAAAACTCTTATCAGCAGAATATCCCAAGGGCTCTGAGGTTGTCTCCAGCCCTGGTCAAGGACCAGTCCTGGATACAGGTCTCTCTTTGGAATATGCAGGGCCTGAGCAACCCAGGCCTGCTGAGTTAACCCTTTCCCGCACAGTGTGTTCATTAATAATCAGAGAATACACTCACCTACTTCAAGATTTACAAGCTGCCGTACGAGTCAAGGTTGTGGAACACTTACACAAATGCCATTCAAAAGTCATTCTCAGGGCTTCCCTGGTGACGTAGTGGTTGAGAGTCCGCTGCCAATGCAGGGGACACGGGTCCGTGCCCCGGTCCGGGAGGATCCCACATCCCGCGGAGCGGCTGGGCCCGTGAGCCATGGCCGCTGAGCCTGCGCATTCGGAGCCTGTGCTCCACAATGGGAGGGGCCGCAACCGTGAGAGGCCCGCGTACCGCAAAAAAAAAAAAAAAAAAAAAAAAAGTCATTCTCAGATCTAAGGATTTCAGAAAAAAAGAATGCTTTGGGAGCTTGCAGTGTTAGTTAGCTAGCTTTTACACTCCACAGCTCCATTCTTCCTCCTCAGTAAATTCTTAATCCTGTATTTGTCCCATTAAGACCAATCAACTCAGAACACCTGCAGCAAGGCTGTAGCCTAACAAAGTCAGTTTATGTAGCAAAGGGGACCACACACCAGTGGGAGCATAGGGCATCTCTCCAACAGCAAGAAAAGATCCAGTAATAGGATTTAGGGGGAAAGATGGAGTCTAGGTGAAATTTAAATAAAGCAGGGTTGTGGACTTCCCTGGTGGCGCAGTGGTTAAGAATCCACCTGCCAATGCAAGGGATATGGGTTCGAGCCCTGGTCTGGGAATATCCCACATGCCACGGAGCAACTAAGCCCGAGTGCCACAACTACTGAGCCTGCACTCTAGAGCCCGCGAGCCACAACTACAGAGCCCTCATGCCACAACTACTGAAGCCCGCCCACCTAGAGCCCGTGCTCCACAACAAGAGAAGCCACTGCAGTGAGAAGCCTGCACACCACAACGAAGAGCAGCCCCTGCTCGCCGCAACTAGAGAAAGCCCGCGTGCAGCAACGAAGACCCAACGCAGCCAAAAATAAAATAAATAAATTTATAAAAATAAATAAATAAAGCAGCAGAGTTGTGATAGGCTTGAAGCAAAGCCTGGCTGTGTGTAAAAGGGTCAGTATCCGTCTGGACTGTGATGTGGACTCATGGTCCTGTGTCCTTGAACACTCCAAGGCAAGATAGATATGGGATGTGGTGTCCAGAAACCCCTGACCTGATGTTCTGCACCTGGGTTGGAAATTGATGCTGCTTTTCTGTTCCAGGTGCCTTAGATCCTCATTGCAAGGATATGTATAACTGTGCAGTCATGATTTCCTTCACATACATGGCGATAGCCTCCTGCTTGTAGTAAAGTGCTATTTGCGACTGTAAAACACCTGTTCTTCGAGGGCAGGTTACCATAGAAACAGAGGCTGTATCCCTGAGGAGTTTCTGCCACTGGGAAACATACCTCCAGCGTATTGGTTTGGGGAATTTTTTTCCTTTTCTTCAAGAGACGTGCGTCTGAGAGTACAAAACTTGGAAACGATGGTATAATCAACACATGGAAAAATCTTTCACGACCACCTTTAACGCTTTTATCTTTTTCATAAGAGCGCTGACTTAGTGGCTTTTGAGGATCGAATTGAAGTCTTTGGTTCCTCTTGGGGTCTGGAGCCCTTCCTGCCTGGAATCTTTGCTGGTTCCACGATGGCCTCATAACTGGAGTGCTGACTTATGGAGGTTTTATTGTGCTTATACTTAATACTTGCGCAGAGAATGTGAACTGGAGAGTCATTGTGCCAACTTCTCTTATAAGCCTTATGAGGGAGAGTTAAATGCCTGTTAAGTGTGTCTTAAAAGAGGCAGAAAGCTAGAGATAATTATGCATTAAGGCCAAAATCAGTTTAGTGAGGATCTGTCCATGACGCCATAGAGGTAAGCAGTGTGAAATGAAATGTACTTGACATAGGAGCCCAGGATCAAAAGGTTTTTTTTTTTTTTTGCGGTACGTGGGCCTCTCACTGCTGTGGCCTCTCCCGTTGCAGAGCACGGGCTCCGGACGTGCAGGCCCAGTGGCCATGGCTCACGGGCCCAGCCACTCCGTGGCATGTGGGATCTTCCCGGACCGGGGCACGAACCCGTGTCCCCTGCATCAGCAGGCGGACTCTCAACCACTGTGCCACCAGGGAAGCCCCCAAAAAATATTTTGATAGTGCTGAAATAGTCTACCATTTAGGTAGTGGTGTGATGCCTGCTAACTGAAAGAGATACACTCAGAACTAAGTGAGATCAGGTGAAAACAGATACACTCAGAACTAGGTGAAAACTAGGGGAAAGGATAAAGATTGTTGTCATGTGGTTTGATATCAAGGGTGGCATGTGTAGAAGAGTTTCCTCCATTTCATGTCTTTAAAGACAGCCTGGCCCAGCTTTTCCAGTAGGATGAGATGTAGGCCTATCTGGAGACCATAAGGCATTGCATTGTGTACACAGTGGGACAAGGACAAGAGCATGTGCCATTTGCCACGCACCCTGCGTGCTGCTCACCCAGCCTTGTGTTCACTGGACTCATCCAGGTGGTCATTCAACAGTCTGTATCTGTTCTGTACCAGGCATGGTGGAGGGACCCCTTTGCTCCCTCTAAGGTTGGCTCCCAGCCAGCGATGGCCTCAGAGATGTCAGGGCAGGGAGGCAGTGTGGATGCACAAGACATTTAGCTCATCTCATGGCTGTCAGTGGTAGTGACAAGTGTGCCGTGACCAAGAAATTCTGAGCCTGCCAGGGCTGTCCATCTCTTTTCTGCACAACCCAAGTCCACTTGCCTCGTGATCTCATCATTTTCCCCACACAAACCCTCTCCCAAACTCTCCTCCAGCCCTTCCTGGCAACACTCACCAGACCACACATTTCTGTGCCTCGCAGATTAAAATTCCAGCATCATGATAGCATGATCACGGGGGGGAGCCCTGTCACTGGTGTACAAGAGAGGCCCATACTCTGTCCAGTCACTGCCCGGACCTCTGTTTATCTGGTCAAGCTCCTGGCTTGGCCCAGTTGATCCCTTACGTTCCAAGACTAGAGTTATTTAATTTTTTCTTTCTTCTTATTTTGTCCATCTCTCCACAATGCCTCACTGCCCTCTACACGGTCCCCTGAATTCACTGACTTACCTCCTTTAATGTCCACTGATTACCTGTGGTACAGTCCCCCCTCCAACGTAACATACTTCTGTTTAGATCAACACGTTGAACGTACAGCCCAACCAAACTGATCCCAGATTGTTCCTGCTGCCTGAAGCCCAGCGAGCACCCGACCTCCCCACCCCATTCTTGCTGGCCAGCACTTAGAGGGCTAATTGTGTGGCATGCTTGGACAATGAAGAGGTGGCCAGGTACCATTCTGAGTGATAGTCTCCCTTTCTGCAGAAATATAAACTGACCCAGAGAAAGAAACCTTTTCGGTCATTGGAGTCAAGAACTATAGATCTAGTGTTTTCCCACCACCGGAGACAGAAAGAGTACCTCTGAGTTTGTGTCCTTGGCTAAACGCTGGAACTGGACCAGGGGGAAGGCAGGCAGTGGCCAAAGTGCACACAGCCCCAAACAGGACCCATCTTTCCAAGGCACAGAGCATTCCTAGGGTAACTTGTATCCTTTCAGCTAAAGATACTCAATCCCCCCCTCATTAGTGCCAAGCAGTTGGGGTAGTTACTTTTGCCTTCCGAGCCACAAACGTGTAAGTAGAAAAGTTAAACCCGCATGGTCTGATGGGAAAGGGATGGGCTGAATAATAAAATTTTTACTTAAGCCCTTATTAACTGCATCCCAATGAGTATCCTGGAAGCTGTGAACTGAATCTTATTCATCTTTGTAACTCAGCACAATGTCCTTAATGTTTATTGAATTTCATTAAAAATCTCTTCTTAATGGAAGCAGATATGTTACCGGACAAAATTTAATTCCACAAAAGTTTATGCTTCCTATTAATTTTATAGCCAGTACTGCTTTTTTTTTAACATCTTTATTGGAGTATAATTGTTTTACAATGGTGTGTTAGTTTCTGCTGTATAACAAAGTGACTCAGCTATACATATACATACATCCCCATATCTCCTCCCTCTTGCGTCTCCCTCCCATCCTCCCTATCCCACCCCTCTAGGTGGTCACAAAGCACGGAGCTGATCTCCCTGTGCTATGCGTAGTACTGCTTTTTACTCAGCTAATAATTATGCTTAATTGGAACATTATTTTAAAATAATGGTCTCAAGTTATAGCTGCATTGTAAATGTTTACACCCATAGTAGTTTAAACAAACGATTGTTTCTGATTCAAAACTGTCTTACAAATTGTCATGTTTTTTACAAGAACTACCTTCTGGCTCGGTGTGTCCCACAAAATCAGCTTAAAGAAGCATTGGAACACTTCGTGGCTACTGAAATATTTAGAGACACATTCAAAGTTATCCCTCTAGTTACAATTAAAATTATAGCAAGTTGAAGTTGAGAAACTCTAAATGCCTGGCCAATTAGCAACAGAACTGAGACAAAGCTGTAGGCTAAATGCCCGTGTTCTACCCAGCAGGACTCAGCTACTGGCCTAGACTGGGGCCGGGGGTGGGTGGAGTGGGTGCACAGTCATTTATGAAAAAGCATCTTACACTCCAGACGCTCGGGTTGCGCCTTCCCCCAGTTACGGTTCTTTGTAAACACCCAGTAGTAATACTTCAGTGCTGCCACCAGGGGGTAGCAGAGAGAGAGAGAGGCAGGCCGAATTGAATCAGTTTTGGTTTTGTTTTTTCCAGTTGAGAACTAGAAAATTTCACTGAACAAACTTTGACTTTTTCTCCAAAATAGGTTATGCCTTATTAAGTATGAAACATGAGGCTGTGTATTTAAAACATACAAAAAAACTTAGGCAGTCAGTATTTTTTTTTTAGCAAAGTAACAAAAACAAATGTTAGACCGCTGATAAATATTCACTCAACAAACTTTTATGGAGCACTTACTCCCCTGCTGTACTGGGGTTACAGGGTTGAGCAAGCACCAGTCCTGTCCCCTAGAAACTCACCATCTCATAGGAGGCAGACATATACTCAAATAACCAAAATTCCACTGGATCAGTCCTTTACTGGGGGAATGTGTAAAATGATTTACAAAGACGAAGCCAGCTGCTTTTCTAGCCTCTCTTGAATCTTCTTACTTCTCTGCCCCAACCTGACTGTTGCTTCAACATACCTGGCTCTTGCAGGCCGGTTTGCCATGCACTTTTGTTCCAGTTCCGCGGCCTGGACAGAGCCCCCCTCCAAGACACACGTGTGCACAGCTACCCAAAACCAACCCTCTCTCTGCAAAACCCTCTCTCTTTCATGTCTGCGGAAAGTTATTATTTGTGTTCATTTTATAATCATTCCCCTGCCTATCGATCTTTCTTGTTGTCTTGAACTCTTAGGGGAATTGTTTTTATCTGCCTCTGAACATGTTCAAACCATGTCCACAAATAGATTATAAGGCCTCTGAGGGCAGGAACTATTCCTGCTCTTCTTTGCCCCGGACGGTGCCTAGGAAAGCCCTTGTGCAGGAGCTGTGTGTAAACTCAGGAACGGAGGAGTGTGTGTGCGTGAATCGTTCTGTCGCTGAGGCTTTTCTTCATCAGCACCCGGATCTCTGCTCATCTGCGTTCATAGCCCAGCATTAGAGTGTGTTCTCCTTGTCCCTGCAGGATCGCAGTACCCTATTTTTCGCTGTGTGAACAGAAACACTCACGAAGAGGTTCCTGAGAGCTACTGTGACTCGAGCATGAAGCCGACCCCGGAGGAGGAACCCTGCAACATCTTCCCTTGCCCAGCCTTGTAAGAGGGCCTCTGCCTGTTTTCAGCTCACTTCTAGTTGCTTGTGCATAGGACCCTAGTAGTAGATGTAATCTAATTTTTAAATCAGCCTACATCTGATTTAGAAACCGGAGACTTAGTCTGTGCATAAAATGCAATCTGTTTAGCAAGTGCACCTGGCTTTCAGGATTCACACAGGAGCTCACAGCCTTTAACTGCTCAGCACACTCCCAGGAAGCCTTTGGTGAACTGGAGAAATTAGGTTTTAGCTGGCAAGGAAAACAAAGAGGGGAGCAAGGAGTTACAATGCAGTAACAGTGCAGTCAGTGCAGTCAGTGCTCAGGCGAGCTGTGGACAGAGAGAGACTAATGTAAGTCACAAATACATCTGCTTGGGGAGTGTCTCAGGAGAGGTCTTGGTTCAGTTATTGAATAATAAATAGGACACTTTTAGAAGAACAAGGAGGGAAAGCCCTAAAAGGGGTCAAAACATAATTCTCAAACTAATAAGAACATAATTCTCATCCGAAGACATAGTGCCCATGTGCCGATGTCTTATTTAAGGAAATGACAAAGCAGGATAACAGAGGAGAATATGTGAAACTGATATGTAAATAGTTCATGAAAAATAACAAAGGTTGGAAGAAGATTTCTAAGTTAGTTCCAAAGTGGGTTAATGTTCTGCAGGGTAATAAAACTCATCTTTGGAGTTATTTTTCTGACGAGATAAAAATCTTTTGTACCTTCTTGGTTTTCTATAATTTTACGGAATCTGGGCCCTAATCACTGGGAAAGAGAATATGGAACAGAGCCACATTCTTTATGGAGTCAGACGGCCTTAGGCAGACTGCCAGGCACTGCTCTGGGCTGGGGATCACCCATAACAATTCTGACGCTTCTTTGTAAGTTGGCTTGGCCAACTTCTGTGTAAGATGCTCTCTTCCTGTTGACTGAAGTGACCGGTCCCTCTCGATCTCTCGTTCCTGAGCTAGCTGGGACATCGGGGAGTGGTCTGAGTGCAGCAAAACCTGTGGCCTGGGCATGCAGCACCGCCAGGTTCTGTGTCGCCAGGTGTATGCCAACCACAGCCTGACGGTACAGCCCTACCGCTGCCAGCACCTGGAGAAGCCCGAGACCACCAGCACCTGCCAGCTCAAGATCTGCAGTGAGTGGCAGATCCGGACGGACTGGACCTCGGTACGCAGCAGGCCAGCCTGCTCTGGAGCTCCCCCTCCAAGACCTACCACCACCCTCCTGCCTCCCCACTCCAAGACCTGATGTGGGAGAACCCTGGATTCTCCAGGAGGACCCGTCCTGTGGGGTTCTGGAAGGACTATTCTGCAAACCATAGGATGTGCCGATAGGGCCATCCTGTCATCCTGATAGACTTAAGGGCCAACTTTCAGGGTGAGCCCATGGCAGCCGTGTGCACACAGGTGACCTCTCTCTCCTGTGTCACGGTAGAGTGAAGGCTGGCAAAGGCTGCTAGAGCCAACTCCTCCTTCCAATCGTGCTCTCCCATTTTATAGATGGCAAAACTGAGGCCCAGAGGATCAAAGTAGGCGAGACATCCAAGGTGATCTTAGAGAGAAGGCATGTGATGTTTTCAGGCTGGGATCCTCCCCAGGTAGCATCGCTTGAGAGGGGACCCGGCAACCTAGGGGTCTCGCCCCACCCCGTCCTCTGCTCAGGTGGCGGGTAACGAGGACGAGGGCACCCTGACCAGAGGGAACCTCAGAGCTGGCACTGCCCGGTGCGCTGATGTGCGCTTGCTGTGTTTTAGTGCTCGGTGCCCTGCGGAGTGGGGCAGAGGACCCGCGATGTGAAGTGTGTGAGTAACATCGGGGACGTGGTCGATGACGAGGAATGCAACATGAAACTCCGGCCCAACGACATTGAGAACTGCGACATGGGACCCTGCGCCAAGAGCTGGTTCCTGACGGAGTGGAGCGAGAGGGTGAGCGTGCCGGACGGCGGGCGGGTGGGACCAAGGCTGCTGGTCTGATGGGCAGGAGCCGTGCATCACGACGTGCCCCAAACCACACAGAGACGAATCGCTAGCTTGGAATCCCAAAGGTGATTTCTGGCTTTGGGGAAAAACCCAGAGGCGAACTACTGTAGGCTTTCTATCCTTCTATGAAGACTGATGGCCTCCAAGATCGAGATGTGGGTATGAAAGAATTCATTTAATTCTCCTTAGCACGTCACACGAATATTAAATAATGAAATTCTAAATAAAGCGAGGGATTACATCACAACTTTCCTACATCTTGGTCATGCCTGGCATAGAACAGGCACTCAGCAAATGACAGGCCCCCTTCCCTGCTTCTTACAGACTCAAAACCAATCCCACCATTCCCCTCCCCAGTAGCGCAGCCGCCTTAGGGTCCCTGGTGTCAGGTGTCAAGGATGAACTCCAAGGTGTATATAGTTCATCATTAACCTACCAGTTACCTGTATACAAGGGAAGCCATTAAGAAATTGAATTCATCTATCAAAGACAAAAATAAGAGTTATATCAGAAGAGAGAGGGATTCTGGAGTTGGATGGTGGTGTTGGTCACACAACAACATGAATGTACTTAATGCCACTGACTTGTACTCTTAAAAAATGAGTAATATGGTAAATTTTATGTTATGCGTATTTTACCATAATTTAAAAAAAATGTTAGGGAAAAATACTAAGCAAAATTCGAGGATGTACGCTGGGGTGAAGGAGCGAGCGGGGAAGGAGATAAGGAGTTTTGCCTGCCTTTTCTTGTGGAAGATGTTGATTGGCTGGCAGTAGGCATATTCTGACCAGCGCAGCTGGACTGCTCATCAGATGAACAGTTTCTGGGTTTCTGGATTCTTCAGAAGACCTTGGAGGTTTAACTGGGATGGAGACATTAGTGGCTGCCTCTGTCCTTAGTGCCTCCCTCCCAGTTAGGCCAGGTCTGCACCATTTCCCTTAGCAGAATCCCTCAAGGTGCTTCCAAACTGTAATGTGCCTACAAACCCCTGGAAACCTTGTGCAGACTCTGAGTCATCCTGCCAGGCATGTGTCCCTGTACCAGCTGTCCAGGTGAGCATGGGTCACACAGATAGCAGGGATATTAACACTGATGTGTCCAGTTCCCAGGCCCAGCTCTCCCTTTATATCAGGCCACCTCCCAATACTCCCATAGCTGTGGCCCTCGGGGACTGGAGCCATCGGCCTTAGTATCAGGCAGCAATGTCTGTGACAGACTTCCGCCGTCCCTTCCCAGACCAGTCCAGACTCAGCTACTAGCAGGCAGACGGTGTGCCCGCGTTTTCGCGCCCTCACTCTTCTGCTGCTGAATAGATTTTCGAAATCGAAAGCCAAAACAGTAGTCTGACAAGTGTAAGTGTGTTCATCACAGCCGTGGGACGGGCTATTTGGAAAGAAGACCGTCCCTGAAAATCTAGGACAGGGTGCCATACTGATATCCCGTAATGGAGGAAAGCGCGCCTGACAAGTGGTCAGAGGTTTCCAGGGGAAAGAGGTGGTAGGGAAACGCGGTGTCGTTCGCATCCTCTGAGAGTGGCTTCAGAACCTGCGGGGAGGCCTCCCCTCTAAGGCGCCCCTTGCTGTCTCGCAGTGCTCGGCAGAGTGTGGGGCTGGAGTGCGGACACGCTCGGTGGTGTGCATGACCAACCATGTCAGCAGCCTGCCGCTGGAGGGCTGCGGGAACAACCGGCCAGTGGAGGCCACCCCGTGTGACAACGGGCCCTGCACGGGCGAGGTGGAGTGGTTTGCGGGAAGCTGGAGTCAGGTGAGTGGCCGGAACCGGGTGTGTCTGTCCGTCCCCTGACCTGTTTCTGGGTCAGGGAATAGGGCTCGGTGTAACCCAGGGCTGCCGGGTGGGTTTGCACCCCAGCTGTGCTACCCATGACCCTGGAGAAGCTACTTATGCTCTTGGAGCCTCATTCTGTCAACAGTAGTTATTCCTGATTAATTTGTGAAGACCCTCTCTCCAAACAAGGTCAGATGCTGAGGTACGGAGGTTAGGATTTAAACATATGAACTCTCGGGGGACACAGTTCAATCCATAACTAGTATATAGTTCTGTCATTATTGACAAACATTACTGTCATGTTACTACCACCACGATCAAGATATAGAACAGTTCCATTGCCCACCAAAATTCTCCTGTGCCTTTGTGGTCAACTTTTTCCTTCAAACCTGGCACCTGGCATCCACTCGTCTGTTTCTGTCCTCATAATTTTGCATTTTCCAAAATTTCATATTACTGTATATAACAGTATATAGCCTTTTGAGTCAGCTTCCTTTTGCTTATATGTAATACACATGCGTTTGAGATTTATTCACATTGTTCCATACATCAATAGTTCATTAGGTTTGTGGCTGAGTAGTGTTCCATTGTATGGGCATAGTACACTTGTTGATTCCCAAGTTGAGGGACACTTCAGTGTTTGGTGATTTTGAATAAAGCCATTTTAACTTTCATGTACAGTTTTTTATGGGTGCATAAGTTTTCATTTCACCTGGGTCAATGCCTAGGAGTGGAATTGCTGAGTTGTGTAGTAAATGGTTTTTTAATTTAATACAGAGCTCCAAGCTCTTCCAGAGTGGCTGTACCCTTTTGTATTCCTGTGAGTAATGTCTAAAAGTTCCAGTTCCTCTGTATCATCAGATCATGGTATTGTCTGAGTTGTTTTTGTTTTTGTTTCTTTTTTGCCATTTTAACAGATATTGGTGATATCTCAAAAAAAAAACCCAGGAGTTATTGAGCACCTACTATGTGCTCTTCTCTCTAAGCCCTTAGGATACATCATTGAGCAAAACAAATATCCCTGCCCTCAGGAAGCTTATGGTCCAGCATGGTTTCCTTGTCTACAAAATGCCAATAATGAAGCACATTATGAGGTTACTTTTAGAAGAAATGAAGTAATGTGTACAAAGTATGTAGTGCAGTGCCTGACATACAATAAACACACAATAAATTGTAGCTTCTAGCGCTATTATTGTTAATAAAGTCAGCTGTGTCTGTATTTGAGTGTCAAAAGCAGAAATAGATATGATCCAGCAGTCCCACTTCTGGGTATATATACAAAAGAAAGAAAATCATTATCTGGGAGAGATATCTGCACTGCCCAGCCCCCCGCCATGTTCATAGTATTGTTCACAATAGCCAAGGTATGGAAATAATCTAAGTGTCTGTCGACAGATGAATGGATAAAGAAAATGTGGTATTTGTTCATCATGGAATATTATTCAGCCTTTAAAAAGGAAGGAGATCCTACCATTAGCAACAACATGGATGGACTTGGAGGGCATTATGCTAAGTGAAATAAACCAGACACAGAAAAGCAAATACTGCATGGTATCACTATATGTGATATCTGAAAAAAAAGTCAAACTCAGGAAAACAGAGTTGAATGATGGTTGCCAGGGGCTGGGGGTGGGGGATATAGGAAGAGGTTGGTAAAGGGTTCAAACTTTCAGTTATAAGATGAATAAGTTCTGGGGATCTAATGTATAACATGGTGACTATAGTAGATAATACTGTATTGTATACTGAAATTTACTAAGCGAGTAGAACTTAAGTGTTGTCACGTATACACACAAAAAAGGTAAATATGCTAAGTGATGGATGTGTTAACTTGACTGTAAGAATCCTTTCGCAGTGCACATGTATACCATACCATCGTGTGCATACTTTCAATATATTACAATTTTATTTGTCAGTTATATCTCAACAAAGCTGGGGGAACGAAGCAGAAACAGAAAAAGTTAAGTTTGTTCATTATGAAGAACCAATAATACCAAAAGCCTCAAAAAAGTAACTTAATTGATTAATTAATTTTTCCTTAGGGTTCCAAAATTGAACATGAACCCCCTAAAATCATTCCCTCTTTGCCCCGTTATGATTACCATCGGTATTTTGAGTTCTCGGGCCATTTGGTATTTGGCTCCCGGGGCTGGTTCTCCAAAGACTTTCTGGCTGATGACCATGATTTACACATTATCTGGACCTCTGGCTCCATATAGAATTTTATTTCTTTTAAGTAGCTTTAAAAACAGACCCTGAAAAGAAATGGACTGCCTTGTCCTTGTAAATCAACACAACCCCTTTGGAAAGCAGTTTGGCAATGAAAGTCAAGAACCATAAAAATGTTCATTTGCCTTCACCCAATCACCCCACTCCTGGGGATTCATTTTAAGGAAATAATTAGCAGGAGAAAAAACAGTTTTTTCAACAGAGATGTTCACGATAGCGTGATGGTTAGGGATATTATGGTATATCGTAACTCATTAAGATACGTAACAAGAACAATGATAATTAGGAAGATGTGGAAAATACATATAATATAAAGGCAAGTGAAAAACAGAATATGAAAGTATATGAACCCTATCTCAACCACTTCAAAGTATAGTTTTTTATATAAACAACATGGGCAAGTGTTTTCTTCTCAAATTTCCTTAATGTTTTTATAATACAAAGTGTAAAATATTTAAAAATTCAGAAAAGAAAGAATTCAAGTACTTCCAGTGCTACCCAAGTCAGTATCAGAGTTAGACATACTTGATAACAGATCCCAGTTCTGCATCGCCTTAGTTCTCCGAGTTGGGGCAGGTAATTTAACCTCTCTGAGCCTGTTTCCTCATCCAAATATGAGGATAATGATATCAAGTTTTTAGAGTTGCTATTGGGTTTTCATTAGACACTGTATATAAAAGGGTAATTGCTGAGCTTCCCTGGTGGCACGGTGGTTGAGAGTCCGCCTGCCGATGCAGGGGACATGGGTTCATGTCCCGGTCCGGGAAGATCCCACATGCCACAGAGCGGCTGGGCCCGTGAGCCATGGCCGCTGAGCCTGCGCGTCCGGAGCCTGTGCTCTGCAATGGGAGAGGCCACAACAGTGAGAGGCCCGCGTACCACAAAAAATAATAATAATAATAATAAAGAAATAAAAATAAAAGGGTCATTGCTTAGGACGTGGGGAGTACTTAATAAATATTAGTTCCCTTTCTCCATGTTTATTATTTTTTCTGCCAGTGTTTCTATCTCATTGTTGGTAGCAAAACACCTAGGATCTACACCCCAAAGATAATTCAGAAGCAGACTGTGTATGGGACACTAATTACACCAAGTATTCATGGAAACTGAGGCAATGGGAAGAGTCCTGTGTGAAATCGTAATACTGGATCATAACAGCCTTCACTCAGAGAAGATAAACAGTGCAGTTTGACTCACACGTCCACCAATGTCTGAGGAAGAAGAAAGGGGAGCAGGATTCAGGTCTTTTTTTTTTTTTTTTGTGGTCCGCGGGCCTCTCACTGTTGTGGCCTCTCCCGTTGCGGAGCACAGGCTCCGGACGCGCAGGCCCGGCGGACATGGCCCACGGGCCCAGCCGCTCCGCGGCATGTGGGATCCTCCCGGACCGGGGCACGAACCCGCGTCCCCTGCATCGGCAGGCAGACTCTCAACCACTGCGCCACCAGGGAAGCCCGATTCAGGTCTTTTTGACCTGTGGGTGTCCTATTGACTCCAGACCTACTCAGAGAACTGAGAGTCGCATGAATCCTGGTGAAGGCAGCATTTATCTCTGCTAAGATTAGAAACATGGGATTTATTGCCTGTCATCCAAAGGGTCAGGACATGATTGATTGTGGACAAGGTTTTCGTTCTGAATTTATAAGACTATCAGAGCCTGCTGGCACCTCCCTGCCCTGGGAATTTGATATTATCCCCAAAGAAAATGAAATAGAGCATGCTTATGTGTTGAAAGAAAGTCTTAAACATTAACTGACTTCAGGATATAAAAATAAATGTTCCTTCCAGACACGTGGTTTGAATGAGAGCTGGCCTCTTGAACACCCCACTGGCCCGGTCACAGTGATTAGTCCAGGATGGACATGTGACCCAAACCGAGCCAAATGGAGTCCTTTCCTGGGACTTTTCACGTGGACTTAGGGGAAGAGACTCCCTGGGAAGTTGTGAGCACAGGTGCTAGCAGTGGTCCTGTTGAGGCCGGTGGAGAAGCCAGCCCAAGAGAATGAGACCTGTCAGGCTTGGGGAGTCTTTTTCTACTCTGGAGACAAAGTAGCCCAACTCTTATTCCTAAGATATTCCACCAGGTCTATTATTCATGCGCAGATGCTTTCTTTCTTCCCTGTCAATTCTGGGTTTACTTCACCCTTAGATTGTCTTAGTTCTTGCGGGGGACTGGGGGGGATGGTTCTTTCACAGTCTTTAGCTATTAAGAGCAGCCTTCTTGTCTGCCCCTGTGTCTGGATCACATTTACTCTCTAACATCTGAGCAGACAGTCCCAAAACTAAGAAGCCTTGTAGTTTTCTGGATGTCTGTGAAGATGGAAGAAAGAAGGCACAAAGTGGAAATTGCTGATGGAGATGTTTACTATGCCCTGTGTGAATAATCCATTGTCTGTTGCCTTGGGTTTGGGGTACTTTTGCTGGGTAGTGACGTGGGTTTTTCCACTCTGTTTTTATTTCACCATGTGCCTGCATACAGCAGCAAGGATAATATTGAGTTTCAGCTGTAGACATGTTTACAGGCTATTCATAAAGGCAAGAGCTTCTTTAAAGTCTTTAAAAGTATATAGATCACAGCTTGTAAAATTTTCTAATCAAAAGGTATTAAGAGTGTACCAAACATAAATAAAAAACATTTTACAAAGTAATAGATACTAAATGGAATAACTTATAGGCGGTTACATGCATCGTATTTCCATAACCTAACACAATGAACCAAGACGTGTCATTATCTGACTGGCTTCTTCGTGGCCGCAACCGCAGCGAGCTTCAGCTCCAAGTAAGAAGCCAGGGGATTGGACTCCGCGGACAAAGCCTTCCTGCTGGCTGCCCTGTTGGGAGCGGAGGGCTGACCAGGGGACATTGTCCCAAGCCTGTGGTCTTCTCAGCTTTGTGTGTCCCAAAGAATTTTAATGTAGCCCTTCATCCAGAGGCATGCAGACTCTGGGAAATGAAATCATTCCCAGTTCCCTCCCCTAAAAGACCAGCAGATAAACTAGAATGTTAGTTCATTGTTTTACAGTGAGAGGTGTCAGGAGTCTACCAGACAAAACCAAACTGACTGGCTGGTATGTTCTGTGGGAAAGCCTACGGGACACTATCTCACTCACATTTCACTGAGGGTGCCAGGATCTCAGCAGCCAGCATCCTCGAGCTGTGAGAACTCAGGGCACCCACTCTCCATTCCAGACACAGAAGTGTTAGGAAAACTGGAATCTGTGTGCAACTTTTCCTCCAGAAGTGTTTTCCGGGCACCCTCGGGCTCTTCCTCACTGAATCAATGATGGTAAGCTCTGGTAAACATCGCTCAATGGATGGCAGTTCTCGTCCCCTTTCCGTCACGTGGCACCCATCTTTCTCTGCTTCTTTCTCCAGTGTTCCGTCGAGTGTGGGAGCGGGACCCAACAGAGGGAGGTGATTTGTGTTAGGAAGAACGCTGACACCTTTGAAGTGCTGGAACCCTATGAATGTTCCTTCCTGGAGAGACCCCCCAGCCAGCAATCCTGCCACCTCAAGCCCTGCGGAGCCAAATGGTTTAACACAGAATGGAGCATGGTAAGTCCCGGTGCTTTTGGTAGAGGTTGTGTTGGTACATCATTATGCTTCCCCCCTCCCCCCGCACTGTTGAGCCGCCTACTGGGTACCAGGCACTGGGCTCAGCCCTCGAGTAGATTCCCTGCAGCAATCAGCTCTACTTGGTCACAGCCAGGGTGCCCTGGACTCAGCCTGCTTGGCGGGGAGTGGGGAGCCTGAGACTGGGACAATCTTGATTTCTAAACTATAGAGGCCATAAAATAGTGACTCTCAAATTTTTGTGTGCATAAGAATCAGAGGGGATCTGTTTGAAATGGCCGATTCTGGGTCCAACGTGGCCAAGGAATTTGCTCCTTAGGTGAGTTGGCTACAGGTGTAACCAACATTTTGAGAAATACTGCTGCAGAAGTTTGATGGCTGAAAGGATTCAGGGATGCTGTTGAGAATACAACATCATGAAGTGATCTTGTTATAAATCCCACTGGAGGAATTTCTGTCAGGCCTCCATACCTGTGTGTGTGTGTGTGTGTGTGTGTGTGTGTGTGTGTGTGTGTGTTGTACACTTTTTTAAAAATCCTATAGACAATATGGATTATGGGACTGATCCTGTTTTTCTCTTTGAATTGGCTACTAGGAAACTCAGAGCCAAAACTGTGGCCCATCTCTGAGAGAGAGTTTATCAGAATATACAAAGTGACTTATAGGTGCTAATGTTCTCCGGCTTCTCTTTCTCTTTCCTACTTTTATCTTCTTTTTACCCCAGTTTCCTCACTTATTTTTTGTCTTGTGGCCCTCTTATGTATTTCTTAAGCCATCTCAAATCCTTTTTTGTACGGAAGGAGGGTAAATGAAGAAAGACAGAGCTACAGAGAGACAGAGTGAATAGAGAACTAGGTTAGTAAGGAATGAAATGGAACAGGATGGAAACAGTGATAAAATTCTTTTTTTCAAGTGAAAGAGTTTATTGTTAAGAAACTTCCTAAAACAGAAAAATTCCTGAGGTCATCGTTCCCAGTGACCATTTCATATGACTTGGACACAAGGGGACCAGTGTTCGTTCTGCTTTTTGTCAGGGAAGATCGTCAAGCAGTGGTTGTAGGTAACTCCAGAGTAGAGGCCAGAGCCTTCCTCAAAATCATTCAAAGGTGATCAAAGGGATTTTCTTATAAAATATGTGGATAAAAGCTGAGAATTCTGTTTTCAGACAGTGTATGGCAGCCATTTGGGTATGTGGTGAACCACACCTTGGGTGCAAATGGGCATAAAGGAGGTGTTGAGTTTCAAAGATGTTTTGCCAACTTCTGGGAACTACCATTTTATTATTTTGATATTGACCAAGGCCGTTGAGAAAGCAGGAACAGATCACTATTTTCTTCTGCCATTCTGCTTAGAGAGTCTAGAAAGGGCCAAACTCAGCAGGCCACGTCAAAGGCCACCAACTCCAAAGACACCTGCCTTGCCTGGGAACAACCCAGACGTCCCTCAGCAGGTCAGTGGATAAACAAAATGCAGTGCGTCCAAACAATGGGGTACCACTCAGCAGCAAGAACGAATGAACTGATACCTCCCATGACTTGGAGGAACTTCAGATGCATTTTGCTAAATGAAAGAAAGAGCCCCCCCAAAACTGTATGTTGTATGATTACATTTACATAATATTCTGCAAAAGGAAAAACTATAGGCACAGAGACCAGATCAGTGATTGCCAGAGGATGGAGCAGGGTGAATCTCACTACAAAGGGACAACACAAGAGGATTCGTTGTGTGTGATGAAAGTTCTGTCTTGTTTGCAGTGGGAGATACATGACTCTCTGAATTTGTCAAAACTCAGAACTGTGCACCACAAAAACTGAATTTTTCTGCATGTAAATTTAAAAATAAATAAGTGAACTGAAACTAATATGAAATATATAGTTACTATAGTAGCAAAGATGATGGAAGCAAGACATTTTTTAATTTACCTTGTTTTATAAATTTTGAGTTTGGAACTAAGTAAATATTTTATATAATTATAAAACAGGGACTTCCCTGGTGGTGCAGTGGTTAAGAATCCTCCTGCCAACACAGGGGACACAGGTTCGAGCCCTAGTCCAGGAGGATGCCACATGCCGCAGAGCAGCTAAGCCCGTGCACCACAACTACTGAGCCTGCACTCTAGAGCCCACGTGCCACAACTACTGAAGCCCACATGCCTAGAGCCCATGCTCCACAGCAAGAGAAGCCACCGCAATGAGAAGCCCACGCACCACAGTGAAGAGTAGCCCCTGCTCGCCACAACTAAAGAAAGCCCACGCACAGCAACGAAGACCCAACACAGCCAAAAAAAAAAAATTTTTTTAACAAAATTATTCTTTTAAAAAAATAAATCCCTAAAAATGGAAAATGCAATGAAACAAATTAACCTAAATATGTATGCAGTTGGTGGCATCAGCACCCTTGCATGTGGCTGTAAACCATAGTAATTTGACTATCCATCCCTAAGGACAAAAAGGACTGCAGAAAAATGTTTGTAGTGTTTGCAATAATCACATTTTTAGTGATAGCTGGTGTCCTGTGTTCTGAGATGATTGGTTGTATAATGGGTGATAACGTAAATGAATAATCTACTTTATGGTACTGTGATAATATATGTACCAGTAAATATGCTAGTGTGATAGGAGAGCTCTATTATCCCCAGTATCCTTGAGAAATAGGATTCTTAACTTAGGAGAAAGAAGATACAGACCAAAAGTAGAAGAGATTTAAGTGAAAATCCTGTTGTCCTGAATTTGACTTAGAAATATCAGTATGAACTCACAAATTAATTTATCTTAAAAAACTTTTTTCCCTGTTTTATCCACTGAAAGAGCCTGGAAACAATGACCAATCCAGTAGCAAACGGCATGCCTATCCACCAGAATACGGTTTCAAAATGCCACTCCCCACTACAAGGAGCCAAGAATTCTTAGAGAAATGGCTGATTCCAGGTCTGTGACTGTTATAGGTATAAATTAGATCGGGATGTCTTTTCATACCAGGTAGCAAGGAGAGTCTCAAAGACGAGTTCATGTCCAAAGGGCTCAAGAACCAACTTTTGGGCTCCTGATAGCCATTGATGGGGCATCAGTGAAAATAATAACTGATAGCCATTGATGGGGCATCAGTAAAAATAATAACTACCGGGCTTCCCTGGTGGCACAGTGGTTGAGAGTCCGCCTGCCGATGCAGGGGACACGGGTTCGTACCCCGGTCTGTGAAGATCCCACATGCCGCAGAGCGGCTGGGCCCGTGAGCCATGGCCGCTGAGCCTGCGCGTCCGGAGCCTGTGCTCCGCAACGGGAGAGGCCACAACAGTGAGAGGCCCGCGTACCGCAAACAAACAAACAAAAAATAATAATAACTACCATGGATTTAATGAAATACATCACATATGTTTAAATCCATCCATCTATAATAAGTTTGTAATGATAAAAAAAACTAATTAGAGGTTCCACCATTGGAGGATGCTAGGGGAACCAACTCATTATTCTGAAAACTGATAAATAAAAGAAAATAGTCCAGAATTTACCCTGTCTCTCCTAAACAAGCCATACCACTGGGTAACCAGAGAGTAAATATATGTGAGGAAGGGGTAGGGATTCTTTGGATTCTCAGCTTATAAAAGAAGAAGAGGTGTTAGGATATTATCGCCATTTTTCAACCCCACATGAACTAATGGATCTGCTTACCAGTGGCTGCTGGCCCCCTCCAAAGAGAGACAACCATACACATCCTATGAAGCAGTCTCACGACAAAAAATCAAATCTGCACCTGTTAAGGCCTCTTCTGGATCCAGTTTCCAATTTGCAGGAAATGCGGAAGACAGAGGAACATGTCAAACAGTACCATGGGGATGCAGTCAGCAAAATCCTGACTATGGGAAACTCTACAGGACAAATGACTCAGTTCCTCCAACAAATAAATTATAAGGGAGAAGAAACACCGGGGAGGGGAACCCGTGGATTAAGGGTCGTAAAAGGCACGTCAACCAGCTGCAATATACAGACCTGATCCCCCCCAAAAAAAACTCTGTTAAAAAAATTGAGATTCACAAGGCAAATGGAAATAGGAACACTGAATATATCTTTGAAGATAAGGAACTATTGTTGATTTCTAGGTGTAATAATGGTATCGTGGTAATTTTTTAAGAGTCTTTGTTTTTTAGAGCTACAGACAGAAATATTATGGAAGAAGTGATATGATATCTAGATTTGCTTCAAAATAATGGACCTGGGTGGGTACAGACGAGACGTGGCTAGCCATGAGTGGATGCGTGTTGAAGCTGGTTGCTAGGTGCAGGGGAGTTGAATACTCTGTCTCCTTTGGTAGATGTCTGAAATTTTCTAATATCTGTCTTCTCCTGTGTGCTGAGCTAATGGGCTATCAAGAAATCTAACTTTCTTCCTTTCCCCGGGCAGTGTTCCAAGAGCTGCCAGGGTGGCTTCCGCGTCCGGGAAGTGCGCTGTCTGTCTGATGAGATGACCCTCAGTAATCTCTGTGACCCTCAGTTGAAACCAGAAGAGAAAGAATCTTGTAACCCTCAGGACTGCGTCCCTGAAGTTGGTAAGTAGGGAGTCCTATCTTGGAGTAAAATATTCATCTTTCTCAAGCTCCGTCCTGTTCTCTGGTATGAAAATGCCAGATTCATCTCCGTCTCTCTGTGACCTTGTGCCTAGTCATGGAGTTGAAGGGGGTCAGCATCCTTTGGGTATATATTTCATAGTTTAATAACACAGATGGCAATCCAAGCCACCCATCAACAGATAAACTTACATGGGAATTGATTAAAACAGCAATGCACTCAGAGATTTGGTTCCAGCATCCTTATGGCCAAAGTAGATAGATTTCAACTGCATGTTTAAAGATGAAGAAAAAAATATAAGCTCTCAGCCCACACTCACACCTCCCATCAGTAATAAACAGCAGGACCGGGATGAAGAGCCACACCCACCGCCCTTCCTCCTTCCCTAAGTCCAGGCTGCCCCTCGTGCTCAGAGAGTCTTTTCTGTTCTCCTCTGCTACAGATGAAAACTGCAAGGACAGGTACTACAACTGCAACGTGGTGGTCCAGGCCAGGCTCTGCGTCTACAACTACTACAAGACCGCCTGCTGCGTCTCCTGCACGCGCGTGGCCAACAGGCACTCGGGCTTCCTGGGGAGCAGATAACACCCCGCTCCGCAACCGTGGGCAGGTCAGGGAGTCTGTGAGCAGTGGGACTGGCTGACTGCTGCCCCTCCTGGGGGCTCCCTGGCCTGTGGAGCTGCCAGCCAACTTAGTCAGCACCCCACCTTCATAAAGTGTACACACGGTGCCCAGGAGCAAGGCCACAGTTGTCCTTTGAGCATCACCGTGAACTGCTGACCCCTCCTTCAGAGACCTGGCACCTGCGCTCTCTGCAGACCGAGCGGTGGGGACTGCGTGCAGCTCTCGGCCGACTCCCGTCCTGGCACTTTCTAAGTCAGCAGTCAGGCCCTGTCTGGGCACTGCCTAGCCCCAGTGCTGCTGGCCTTTCTAATACCAGCGCCCCTTGGAGAATCAGAGGAGACAGTCCCCCCACCCCAGAGCCCCCCTAAGCCTTGCTAGGATGCCTGCATCCCTCTGTTACCTCAGCCCGCCTGTGCCTATTTTTACTCTCAAAGACATTAGGCTCTTTTCCAGCCTTGTGACACAGATATCTCATGCCAGTTTAGAGCTTTATTGCTTTGCAGGTGTATTCAGAGATATTAGCTCATTAGCGGCTGTGAGCACAGCGCTCCAGAATGGGAGTCAGGGAATGAATCTTGTCCCCATTTTACTGACAAGGAAACTGAGACTGAACTTAGGTAACCTACCTGCCACGTTAGCAGGTAATTGACCCATTCAGTGACAGAGCTGAGTCCTGACCCCAGTCGTCTGACCACAAAGCCGTCACCCCGAGGCCTGTCCAGAAGGCTTAGGTCTGCAGTATGTGGCTTCATTTCAGACCTAGAGGCTGAGAAGTTTCCCATTCAGCAAACAAAGCCCAGACCTTTGAATTCTTTCCTCGGGCCAAAAATCAAGTCTTTATCTCCTGTGCTCAGTTGTTTCAGGAGTCTGTTTCTTTTTTCCCTTCCCCCACAAAGTCACAGGTCCTGGTGACAGGACTCCGCACAGTTTCTTAAACCCCATCCTTAATGGAACTATGCCATGAGGTAAGAAAGCCATTGGGGTAGAAAGGTGATTGCCTGAAATTCTGATTCCTCTCCCCAGTGGTACATGCCGCCCATGGAATCCTACATTGTGGACCCTTTGGCCTTTTGTCTCCCAGAGCAGATTTCCAGAGCACACAGCTCTGTCCCCTGGGCTCTCACCCCTTCCTCAGCCATCTCTTCTGGGTCCTTTCCCACACATCACCCAGTGGAAAGTCTAACCAACCTGTCCCAGCAAAAGCCCTATATTTATATTAGAAAGAGTCTCCTTTGGGTCTTTCTGGTTTGTTTTGCAGATGTCTCTCTGTGACTTTTCATCCCTCCCTTCCCCCATGACTCACAACCCATATTCCCCCTCCCAGATGTGAGCACTAAGATCTATATTAATGCAGCCAGCCTGGGAAAAGGGGCTGTGAACTCCTCCACGATGGCCCCAGCGGCAGGGTCTTCCCTGATTCACTTCACATAACTCTGTAGTTCCCGAGGCCTGTGGCTGGAAGGGGAATGCAGTGCATATGAAAGATGAGCTATCTGCAGAATCAGTGAGGATAAAGAAGGGGGGACGTGTATATATATATATATATATATATATATATATATATATATTCTTACACCCACTAAGAAAAATAATCAGGCTGAACAAATTGGAAGCGTATAGAAAATTTATCTATTTAGTACTATGGTCCTGGGCGTATTTCCCTTTCAAAATAAGCATTTGCTTTGAAATTCATAGCAACTGAGTTTCTCCCGTGAGCCCTTTAACCCAAAAATCTGCTAATTTGGTGATGATTTGCAGCTTTTGGAAGAAGTATCACCAGCTCAGTCTTGCACACTCCCTTAGGTTCCCACTATCCTTGAGCTTTCAGAAATTCTATTTGGCCTTTTTATGTGACCTTCTCTTTCTGGAGAGCCCCAGCCATCATTTCCCCCAAAGCACCCTATCTCTCCTGATCCTTACGTAACTCATGCAATAAGCAGCAGGACAGAGGCCCAGATTCCTGGGCCCACCAAGCAAAGACAGACCAGAGAGGCCAAGCATATGGCTGGTTTCCATCCAGCACCCACTCTTTCCCTCTCGCCGCTTGCCTTTGCGGCGAGAAAGGAAGGGTTTCCTTTATGCAACTGCTCTCAGATGTTGCTGTACAAGCCAGTCATTTGAAGGATTCTTTGGAGGAAGCTTTCTTTACCTGCTGGAGGACAGAGCAAGATCAATGGGTGGAAGAGCAGAAAGGCTGATTTCAGCTCAGATTGTGGGAAAACCTTCTAGCCATCCAGGCTGCCCAGTGCAACAAAGGTATGGTGTCCTAATGAGTGAGCTCTCCAGCCTAAAAGAGATTTCTCCACCAAGTGGGAGGTGAGCATCCTGGGTCCTTCCAACTCAGGATTCTCACGACTGGGCTGGGTGACGGCTTTGTCTCTTTGACATCCAGCAGTGTCCTGTGGCTCCTAAATGTCACCTAAAAGTTATTTAAAGGGACAGTGGTCCTCTCATGAGAACGGCCATCCTGCCAGTTGTGGAATTGGATAGGAGCAAATAAATCAACCCCATGTCTTCAGGGGAAAGAAGTACTGAAACTAGGGGTCTTTTTTCTCTTGCAACAAATAGTCGAGTTAATCTTGGAATTCATTTATGTCTGGAAAGCTTATAAATTGCTAGATGAGGGCTTTTATCAGCTTGACTTGGAAATCCAATTTTTACTAATCTCCTTGTTTCTTATATCAACGTCTAAATGCCTTTGTCCTTAGCACAACACACATGATAATGTCCTTTAGTATTTTCAGTGACAATGTTCCTTTCTCCCTCCAGAGATGCCTCTTTCTCATTTTCTTGTCCCCTTATCTCATCCTCTCCTTCCCATGACCCACCATCTCCGTCTCAGTCCTCTGCCTTGTCCCTTAACTGGCTATGATGCAGAAATGAAATTTACATTTTAATACAGCTTTTTTTTTCTGTGTACCAGATTGCCTCAGTCCCTGCTCTGAATTTTGAAATTAGATAAATTAAAACTGTTCTGTGTTTTTCTCACAAAAAAATCAACAAAACTGCAAACAGAAATAGTTTGCTTTTTTTTTTACTATCACTTATTAGAAAAGAAAAGTGTGCCTCTTGCAGCCTAGGCAAAAGCCATTCAGTGCAGCCCATTCTCCCCATCTCACGTAGACTCGCCTTTCTCCCCTTAGAAAAGGAACAGCATAAGAAATAGGGCATTTAAAAAAAAAAAAAAAAATCTTGTAAACTTGGCCACTAGATGGCGTCAGTTCATTTCATTAACGGCGTGTACAGTGCCCCCTGCTTGCGAGCTGGTGGGGAAGCCAGATGAGCAGGGCCAATGCCCGCCCTAGAGGAGGTGCAGTGTGACAGAAGCGCTCAGAACTGTCCCCATCTGTCCCGTTGCCTTAATTCTCTGACCCAGGGCTCTTGGAGTGTGTATCGTTTACTCACCCTCAAAGTGTTTAGCATTCAACACTTTCCTTTAAAAAGAATGACCTTCCAGAGGGATGAAAATGAGGGACACTGGCTTCATTTCTTTTTGTCAAGCTGTGTGGCAGGGAGAGAAACCCAGATGTTACTAGTAACTTTCTAAACCAGTGGCTCTCTTTTTCTTTAATATAGCCACTTTAGAATTTGAATATCTGCTTTCTAATGTCAAAGACACAAATATCAGTGGTAAAAAGAAACATGACTTCCCTTGAAACAGGCTGAATAGTCAAACCTGAGGGAACCTCTATCAGCCTGGCAGGTGGAGGCCAACATTTGATCCTGCCATATGAAACACTCTTTACGTGGCTTAGATGGGAAATTAGACACCTTCCTGATGAAATTGGTGGATGCCAAGAAGCTGGAGAGGTAACGCTTGAATGACACGTTCTAGTACCAAAAAAAGTCTGGGAGACTAGAACGAAACCTGGGATCTTCAAAATTCACCAGGAAGCAACATAAAGTCCCACCTTTGGATTAAAACAGAAAACAATGCAAGTACAAGGTGGGGGAGATGCAAGAGTTACAGTGGATGAAGTTCAATGTGAGTCAAGAAAGTGGGATGGAACTACCCCCAACACACACACACACACACACACACACACACACACACACACCACACACACACCACACACACACACACCACACACACCACACACACACCACACACACACCACACACACACACACCACACACACACACCACACACACCACACACACACACCACACACACACACACACACCACACACACACACCACACACACACACACACCACACACACACACCACACACACACCACACACACACACACACACACCACACGACATTTAGGCTACATAAGGAGAAAATGTTGGTGAACCGTATTTGTGATTGTTGGAAACTTTAAAAAGAATATTGGTAACATACAACATTCAGATGAGCACGCCCAATCCTGACGAGGGGCGCAGACTCTGAGAAGCAGTGGAAAGGACTTCATGAGAATGTTTAGCCCGGAGGAGAGCCATCCTAGGACCAGAAGGTAAAAGCTGCAGGGAGACACATGTTACTTCTTACAGAAGAACCACCTTTCTACAAGCGAGAGCCTTCAGAAGGTAGAGCGCTCTGTGGTTGGTGGGGACTGACCCGTCCCTGGAGGTCTCAGCAGAGGCTTAATGGCCATCTGTCATGGATGCTGAAGGGAGGATTCGAGCACGCAGCTGGGACAACAGGACTTTTAAGATTCTCTCCAATCTGGACTTTGGTGACTCTGTAAGTAGAACAGCTTCTAGTGATTCACCTGGTCTGGGATGGCAAGTACACGGCACACGTACTTCCCGTTTCTACCGTTTTGAACCCAGTGGCGCACCCCTCTCCAGGGCTGAACGTGGCCTCATACCTCAGAGAACCACTAGCCAATTGGTCAGAGCTGCCCTGTCTGGTCCTGCTTCATAGATGAGTAACCAATTGTCCTGATGGCTAGTTCCCTGCCCAGGGCCACACACCTTGATGGGGGCAGAACCTCGACTAGACTAGCACCCTTTGAATACCATCTCACTTTCTCCACTCACTTCGCTTTCTTGCGCCTTTGCTGGAGCTATGTCATTCTCTCCCCTCTCAACCACACTCCTGGTTCTTTCTATGCGGTGGGTAACAGTGGGAGACTGCCATCTTGCTGAGGAAAAGTGACCCCCACAGGGTGGGATTCTCCAGCCAGCTTTCTTAGCATCTTCCAGACGTTGAGCCCCTTGCCTCAGTGAGAGAGAAGCCATTCTGTTACGTAATTTCCACCTTGACCCCCAGATCCCCACCATTCAGTTTGATGGAAGGATATACTTTGTTATAACTTATTATTTTGTCCTTTGTAAATACAAGATGTTTATAGGAAATGTGTATTCTGAACTCTACCGGCAGAATGAGTCACTACACCAAAATAGTTCTATTATTTAGAATATGTTAATTTTAAAGGGATCTAATAGGTATTTATTTACATATTCGATCCACATTTGTGTAAAATTATTTGATACTACTAACCCAGCTTCCTGGAAAGTTGCTGCACGTGATGTCTTATTCCAAGTCCATAGTTACAGTTTAGCATACTGATTAGCCAAATTCCTGGGTTTTAAGATCGAATATAAACGACTCTGCTTTTCGACTCATTCAGGTGTTTCTACCCCTTGGATTATACCTGAAACAGGTCTCTCTGGATTGCCACCTTTCCACCTTGAATATCATATTTGCTCATGTAATCTGCCATCTCCTCATCCTCAAACATTTGAAGAAGGAATTGGGAGGGCCTTTTTCATCCCTTCTCTTTGTCTTGCCTCGTTCCTTAGAATCACCAGCAGGAAGTTGTTCGGGAGGCTGGCTTAGAGCTGTGACGGAGGCAGGGTCCCCTGGCAAGGGCAGGGAGGGGTGTAAGGGAGGTGATGCCTTCACTGCTCTGACCACGCCTCCAGGGCCCCCGCTGGACGCTGCTGGGTGGGAGCTCTGGGTTGTCAACTGCACAGCCAGGAGCGAGGAACCCACAGAATACCCCATCCACCCCAAGTCACCCGTACGGTGTCAATTACTGCTTAAAGAGGCGGAGGCGAATTAGATGAGTAAATAATCCTTTCAGCAAAAATGACAACTATTTTTGTGTATGACTAATTTATTTTTATTATTGTAAAAATACAATAAACTGGTTTTAAAAAGTCAGCTTTGTTAACACGTCTGTGCTTTCTCGGGCCTTATTCCATTTCTACTCACGTCGCTTCGCACAGCCCTCTAAAAAGAAGAGCCGAGCCCTTTAGAGATCGGTTGGTCTGCGGGACTTTGGCTCTGGGGGTGCCTGGACCCCTAAGAGGACAGGGAGTGCAGGACGTCAGTCTGCTGGTACACTGGTCCTCGCTGAGGAGCTTAAGATAAAATATTCAGGCATGTGCACTTCTACAGGATTTCAGTTTTGTTTTGTTTTGTTTTACAGGATTGCACTTTTACAGGTATTTCTTTAAACCTCCCCCAGGAGGCAGGAGGTGTTGGGACCCACTGTGCTGATTCGTGCGGCTCCATCCCTCAACTGGAATACAACTTCTTCCAACTCTCCTCAGGCTGACTTTACCTTGGGCTCGAGCTTAGCAGAGTGTTTGACAAAATCTTTCGGGTTCTCTTGATGCCTAATAACATGAAATACGACTTGGGTCGTAAAGCCCATTGAAAGTCACCCTGGTTGAGAGAGTCTCTAGTGGAGTGCCTACAGGCTCCATCCTTGACGCTGCCTGCCCTGCAGCAGCATCGTCAGTAACTCTCAGAAAAGTATTATTATGCCTCAGATGTGCTTCCCATCCCTCCCATCCACCTTTTCTGCCGGAAAATCTTCATTTACTCTTTTTTTTTTTATTGCGGTAAAATGCAGTTAACAAAATTCACTGTTTTCATCCTTTTAAAGTGTGAACCTGCATCAGTCTCTCCGGCCGCTGGGCTCCACCGCTTCCCCGCTGTCCACTTCAGCTTCCTGCCGCCCTCCCGTCTCCTGCATGCCCGTCCGACCCCCAGTGGCACTAACGTGGTCTCCTCAGGGCGCTCTCCCAGCAGAGCAGTGGCCGCCCAGGCGGCGAGATCCACGGTCTGGCAGAGGAAAACCGCCAGCTGCGGAGAGGAGCGCAGGCCGCACGACCCCAGCCGGCACTGGGGGGATGTGGCGATTCTAAACAGAGGATTCACCGGGGCTCAAAGTCGGCCCGGTTCCAGTATTGGTTATGAGTCTTCTGTTCGTCGTTTCTGTATTTATGTTGCACATTTGCGGCAAGTACACGCGTTCATAGATTCAGCTCCATCCATCTATCTGTCATCTGAAGAAGAAAGGAAAAAACCCCAACATATCTTGGACCAAAAGCATGGTGATTTTCTGTTCATGAGAAAGGAAGTTTTCTGTAAGCTGTTTTACAGGGAACTTAATGAGAATTGATTTTAAGGAATCAATTTTTTTTCTACGGCTCATAAACTTTTTAATTCATAAAAAAGTGTGAAATTCAGTGGTATTTAGTACAGTGTGGTGCAACACTTGCCAGAACGTTTTCGTTACCCCCAAATTCCATTTATTCTTCAGCACCCAAGTCAGAAGTCTACCATGTGCCGGACACTGTGCTGAGAACCTCACACATGCTGTCTTATTAAATCTTCCCAGCAGACCCAGGGAGTTGGAATGTTGCCCCCTTCTAGAAACGAGAACGTTGAGACTCAGAGAGGTTTCGTGTCCAGCTAACACTTGGTGGCACTAGGATTCTACTGTCAGCTTCCCCTAGAGGCCGGCCTGTGTCTTTCCCATGTCCATCTCCCCAGGGCCTGGCGTGTCACATGGTCTCAGCATATATTAGTTCCAGTCTCTCTCTCCACATGGATTCCAATCAAGGACATTAATTGCCCAAGGACTGGATGGGGTGTTTGGCTGTTGATGAGAAAGTGCAGTGCTGTTTAGTTTACCCACGCTCAGCACGACAGTGTGAGCGGAGGCTGCATTTGAAGATGTACAGCTGCCCCTGAGAGGGAGGCCACAAGCCCCTGTTCAGGGGTCAGACCCAAGCTGGACCCCTCGGTCTCCAGTTCTGGGAATAACACATCGTATTTAGTTGGCCACCAGGAAAGAGCCCAGAGGATCAGTATGGTGACTGGGATGGTGACTGGGATGGGGGAGGGAGGATCTGGAGGGGTAACTGTCTTCAGCCATCTCCAGGCATCTCTAGGGACAGACAACAAGATCTACCTCCAGCATATCAGAAAGAGAAGGGCCCGCGAGTCAGACTTGGTTCAAAAATAACACGTTCCTGTAATAGACTCAGCGACAGTGACCCTCAAGTAAAGAGTGATCAACGATATGCAGAATCTTTAAAAAAAAAAAAAAAGATACAAATGAACTTATTTACACAACAGAAACGGAGACTTAGAGAATGAATTTATGGTCACCAGGGGGGAAGGGTGGGGGAAGGGATAGATTGGGAGTTTGGGATTGACATGTACACACTGCTATGTTTAAAATGGATAACCAACAAGGACCTATGTTAAAAAAAAATTTTAATTAAATGAGTAAATAAATAAGAGTGATCAGGAACATTTGGGCAGAGGGAAAATCTGAACATGGCCTGTACTTAAGATGACACAACTGAATCCACGTAAAACTTCTTGGATGTGAAGGTGGGGTTTGGTCGGGCAGGAGTACACACTGTGGCAGTCCTGGGGATGAAGGTCACAAGGTCTGCAATTTACTTTCACATGGGGCGTCAGTAAAATTGTGTGTGTGTGTGCACGTGTATGTGGAGAGAGAGAAAGAATACGTGCAAATAAGGTAAAATGCACTTTGCTGAATATTAGTGAATATATAGTGAAGGGTATGTAGTGTTCGTTACATGATTCTTCTCTGAGGTTTGAGATTTTCTAAAGTAAAAAGTTGGAGGGAATAAAGTAAAAAAAGAGGACAGGGGAAGGGAAACTAATATTTTTGGCAGCAGCCAGAGCCAGTCCTGGGTGATGCTTATCATCACTGAGGCTGGGAAACCCTAACTTATTGAGCACCTACTATGTGCCAGGTGTCCTCTAGGTCCTTTTACATCATTTAATCTTCAAAACAACACCTTCAAAGGAAACACTTCATTTTGTGGCCATTTTATGGATAAATAAATTGAGATGCAAAGAGAATACAGCTGGGAAAACCAGGTCTCAGCCAGATGAGGAAATATTTTGATCACACAGGTCCTAAGTGGCTGAGGAAGTCGAACACATATCTGTCTAGTCTCAAAGCGTGTGCTTGTTCCTCTGCGTGGCACTGCCTCTCCACAAGAACTTCATAAATCCATGTGCAAGACAAAAACTCCCTAGAAAACTAACTTAACCCAGAACTTACTCCCTGAGCAAGTAATACACATTACAGCAGATGTTGTTGTTGATCATGGTGGCCTCACAAAGATTCTCATGCTCGAGGTGGAGTGCCCAACAACAGTGGGCAGCACACTTCTATGATATGTACACACAGAGACACACACAGAGACACACAAAGACACACACACAGACACACAGAGACACACAAAGACAGACATACACAGAGACACAGACACACACAGACACATACAGACACACACACAGACGCAGACACACAGACACACACATACCACTGCCTCCAGAGAAAATGCTTCAAGGAGATGCCTCTACTTCTCTGTCCTGCTTTCATATGTGGATTCCAAAAACGTGTTCTTCAGAGCCCAGAGTCAACCCTGTTTGGAGGCTGGCCAGGTGGGAGGGGGAACAAGAGCAGTGGGACCCAAAGGATCAAATGTGCTTGAACTTGATACCAGTATCAGCCTCTGCCTCGCTCTACTGGTCAAAGCCGATCACAGGGAAGGCAAATCCGCAGATCCCTCCGCCTGCTCCTGCCCTCTGAGCTCTGTCTCCTCAGATCCCAGGCATTCTCCCTCGGGATTCACTGTGCATCGCCAGGCTTTGAGCCTCCCCAGTTGTGACAGCCATTCACGCACTCGTTCCTGTGTCCGATGCTCTGCTAGCACTGACTACGCAGCAGCGCAGCCGGAAGACTGCCCTCGGAGCTTACGTTCTAAGCAAGGATGTAGACAACTCGCGTGTGCTCGGCACGTCAGGCGGTGGTGTGTGTTGGGGCAAACAGCCGAGCTGAGAAGGTGGAGGGGCAGTGGTGGAGACGGGCAAGGGGTGTGACTTTAAATAGGATGGTTGGGGCGAGGGAGAAGCCGGCCACGTGGATAGCTGGGTAAGGGTGCCGGGCGAGGAGCGTGCCAGAGTCGAGGCCCCATGGCGCACACAGGGTGTTCAGGAGCACTGGGGGAGCGGGGCAGCACGGGAGAAGATAAGGTCAGACCCTGGGAGCCAGGGACAGGCTGTGGATTCACCGTGAGACAGAGGAGAGGCCAGCCGGGGATCTGGGCAGAGGGGTGACAGGATCCGAGTAAGGCCAGCAGCCGGACGTGAGCTGCCATTTCTGCCCTTGCAGGAGCTGTGCCCCAGACACGTATTTTCCTGGGTTAAACCACGGACCTTGGAGGCAAGCTGAGAAATACCATCTCAATGAAAATGTTGATTTATGAAACTCCACTCAGTACAAGGTAACAAGAGCCATAAAGCCCTTCAACTTTCACTTAATAATTCCATGCCTGGGAATTCATCCTGAGGAGAGAATTTAATAAAACAGTGTTTTCCCAGAGTGTCTTCAATAACAATTTTTTTCATTTTGTGGTTTCATGTTAATAATAATCTTTTTTAAATTGGCATGAACATGTCATTGTAAGAGCTGTGTGACTGTAATGAGATTGAACATTCACCTATGCTTAGAAATTTTGCTTTATCTTCACCTTTTAAAAATTATAAATAGCACTGCCATTAAAATAATTGTGCATTAAAAAAATATAGGCACGGGACTTCCCTGGTGGCGCAGTGGTTAAGAATCCGCCTGCCAATGCAGGGGACACGGGTTCCAGCCCTGGTCCAGGAAGATCCCACATGCCGCAGACCCACTAAGCCCGTGGGCCACAACTACTGAGCCTGCGCTCTAGAGCCCGCGTGCCACAACTACTGAAGCCCACGTGCCTACAGCTCGTGCTCTGCAACAAGAGAAGCCACTGCAATGAGAAGCCCGCGCACCGCAACGAAGAGTAGCCCCCGCTCGCCGCAACTAGAGAAGGCCCGCGTGCAGCAACAGAGACCCAACACAGATAAAAAAAAATATATATATATATATATAGGCATGAACCTATACACCACGTCTAGTTGACCACCTTACGGCCCAACAAGGCCTTTTGTTTCCAGCCCTGGAACCAGGTAGTGTTACATTAATTGTCATGGGCGAGCTAATACGTGAAGAATGGAGTTGAATTCAGCAGTACAAGGTTTATTCATGCCAAGCAAAGGCCAAATTATGTCACAGACTTGCTGTTTGAAGCAAGGACCCACAGTAGGGTGGGTAGACAAGAGTGCTGAGTTACTTGTCATTAATGCCAAACCCAAAGGAATTTCCACCATGCATTTCCACCATGCATCCATGCTGTGAGTGGCAAATGAGTTTCAACAAAGCATTATCTATCGTATCAGTGATGTTGCCTTTAATTCTGTTTGTTCTGAAATCGTGTTTTTACTTAATTGGCAGTTTCATTTTGATTATGTAGTTCTGTAAGAGTTATAATCCCTCTACTTAGATTCATTTTTGTAACATTGTAATTAAGCATTATTTAATTCAACATCCCAGGTGAGTGAAACAATTATTTTCCTTTACAAGTTGTCTGAAGTTACTCAGGCATGAGCAACATTGGAATAACCAGTAGCTTGAAGCATCAGACAATTGAAAACAGCTGTTCCAATGCTGATCCGCTGATCACCTACTCAGGAAGGACTGGCTGCTCCTTGGCTGCAGGAGGGGCCTGGGAGAGCAATCTAGGTATCATTACCTGCCCCAGCCTATTCATGAAGGTCCCCAGGTCACCAGGGCTTCTCTACAAGCAGGCCCTGACAGATTTGTCCAGCAAGGATTCAGGAACATTCAGTTCATTTATGCTGGTGGTGACCACACTCTGGGGGAAACAACAGGCAGGTCTGGGTCCAGAAAGTTCTCCAGCTCCCAGGCTCAGGGCACCCACCCTTTATCATCACTCAGGCTCTCTCCCAGGTGATCTCAGTCATCATCTTCTGGGCAACCTCCTTCCACCACCTTTCCATCTTCCCTGCTCTCCCAGCAGCAAGAAGTCAACATCCCAGTCTCTTTTGATCCATCCCGACTCTGTGCCGAATGTCTGCTGAGTGAGACGTCCTCTAGGACCACGTATGTTTGCCTAAACCTGTTGCTTTCATACTTTCTTTTCCTACCCGTAAAGTATAATGTGACAAATATTCCTAAGTCTTAATTCAGTAAATGTCCTCCCAGCTCAATGTTCCCCAAACCCTAGTAATCTGGGGCTTGAGGCAATCACCTCTAAAATACAGAAAAGCTGAATTCTAGCCAAAAACTAGAGACAGCTCTAACCATTTTGACAAATCATGTCAACAGTTCTTACGGGAATAGGAAATCCTCCTCACAGAAGAACATATCTTTTAATGCCAAGCTGGCATTCAGTGATGCAATTCAACGAATTCAACATCCATTCCATTCAGCATCCATTTCCTGGATATTTATGATACGTCAGGAGCTCCAATATCTCAGAACAAAACCTTGCAGAGACTCTTGTCATGGGGCGAGGGAGACTCCAAAGAGCGATACTCTTTGATGTTTTGGTAGAAAAACAAATCTATGAGCTAAACACTGGGTAACTTTGCCAGGATTCGTCACTAAAATAGTTTAAATCTTCTGCTTGAATTTGCAATGGATGGACTTTTTTTCCTTTTCTGTAGTTTCTAAGGAGAAATTCCCAAATCTCTTGTGCTAGAATTTGGGGAGTGAAACAGTCCCTGGAGTAGACAAAGCTTTGCTCATGGAGTAACGTCTCTATCTTGTGGCCATTCTGGGTATTGAGAGTAGATTAATCTCCCTCTAATTCTGTGACTTGGTACAACCATGGATCGAAGATCTGGGAGAGAACTTGAGAGGTCCTCTAATTCAGTCCCCTGCCTCCACACAGGTAAGGTTTCTTGGCTCCATTATTTTTTTACTGTAACC
Source organism: Delphinus delphis (assembly GCF_949987515.2). NCBI lineage: Eukaryota > Metazoa > Chordata > Mammalia > Artiodactyla > Delphinidae > Delphinus > Delphinus delphis. Next base: position 131,674,604 of record NC_082684.1, on the reverse strand, counting down.
GCCCAGAGAGGTTATGAGGCTCAGCCAAGGTCACACAGCTATTAAGCACCTTACCTGATAGTCCTGCAATCCTCTTGTCACTTTTTTGGAAGAGGAAATGTTTCTTCAAACAAAATCCTACCAATTATAAAACAGACAAACACAGAGGTGTTCTGGTTGAAGTGGAGATGGGCTACCCCTGCCAGCCCCTTTCCTCAGCAAACTTTGAAAAACGTTTTCTTATATCAGGGGCTGCTCCCCTGGTAAATCAATGTGGAAACATTACTGTAGAAACCTGGGAAAGATCCCTAGGAAAATAGCATTCCATCCTGAGGTAGTTTATTATTTGAACAGTTTTCTACTCTGGCCAGATAAAACCCTTTTATTAAAGCACATTCTCTTTCTATCACGATTATCCACAACTCTTCATTTTTACTTCTCCCCAGAGGATCTCTAGGTTGACTTGTTTTCAGCTGCAAGTAAATGGTTTAAACCTCCTATGACAGAATCAGTGGCCACACTGGCCGTGGGTGTGAGGGCAGCAGGAATGCATGTGGGCTTGCTCCACACCAGGCCCTGGGCCAGGCTCTGGCACGTGAGCAGAGCAGTCTGAAGCAGTGAGATGATTCTATTGGAGGCAAGAGCAGAGGGCGGGGCGTGAGGAAAGAGCAGCAAATTCTGCTGGGGAATGAGGGGAAGCTTTCTTTTACCCATTCAGTCAGTGGTTCAATAAATAATTATCAGGCTCCTTCTCTGTGTCAATCCTTTCCACGAGATGGAGATTTCCGATCTCAGCCGTCTCCTGGTTGTAGTTGGAGACGGGCAATAACAATGAAACAAAGAGGTGAATAAGATAGCTTCTGATCATAACTGGGATGTGGGGAGAAATGATAGCGTTCTGACCTGAGGGGAGACATTGGGGCCTAGTCCTGAGGTGTGAGGAAGAGGTGGCTAGGGGAGGAGGATCCTGGGGCAATCCTGTTGGTAAGCCAACAGTGGGTATCCCAAGTGAGAGAAATCAGAGAAAGGAAGATACTGCCGGATATCACTTATACGTGGAAGCTAAAAAGCCAAACTTGTAGAAACAGAGAGTAAAATGGTGCTTTCCAGGGGCTTGGGGGTGAAGGAAAAGGGGAGATGTTAGTCAAAGAGTACAAACTTCCGGTTTTGGGTTTTTTTGGCTGGAATCTTTAAAAAGCAAATCCAAGACATTGAATCACTTCTCTGGTAAATACCTCAGAATATGATTCTAACAGTTATAAAGATTGTCTTTTATTAAACATAACCACAATACCATTTTCAGAACAAACCAAATTAAAAACAATTACTTAATGTATTATAAATGTGTGTATTTGTCTGTAAACATTTTATTTTCAAAATAATTTCGGAACTCCAGAATCCTTATTTTAAATTTCAATGTCTTATTCGGGAGTCTCACCTTAAGATTGTGTCTGGGAGTAAAATAATAGGTCAACAGACTTAAAAGTTACCATTGGATGGAGATTATTAAATAAATAAGTAACTAGGTAAATAAATAAATAAAGAATTGACCATTCTTTATGCTGAAGAAACAGTATAACAATATGAGATCAGTAAAATCATAATGCTAATTTATTTTAAAGACTATTTTTCCATTAAATATATTAAATATATTTTAATAAACATTTTATAATTTAATAATTCTGTTAAATAACATTATTTACTTTTATTAAATAAAAATAATTTCTATTAAATATATTAAATTTAATTTCATATATATCAACCAGAATGCCTCTGACTTAACAGAATTAGTTTTGGTTTTGTATACAAATACCATAGTGTTTGTAGTATTTTGTACCTTGCTATTTCATCAGAACATTTTTCCATATAATCCCCTTTCAGTGGCAGAAAAAGTAGCCATCTGGGAAATGTGTCATAATTTACTAACTGAAAAAAATATATTTAGCTATTTCCAATGCCTGGTGACTGAAAACGACATCTCATATCATGGTGTAGTAAATGACATCTCATATCATGGTGTAGTGTCTGTGTAAGAAACTCCATTAAAGAACAGGTCTTTCAAACCCCTTTGAAGATAACGGAGCAGGAACAGCATATGTGAAGCCCGCGTTCTGGGGAGGAGTTTGCTGTACTCAGGGATGCAGGAGACCTTTGTGGCCAGAGCATGGAGCCGGGGCAAGATCGCAGCCCAGGCTGAAAAGATGGGCAGCAGCCAGTCCACGCCGGGACCCTTCCTGTACCATTCACCTTAGGGAGAATTGCTTTGAGTATATGCATTTTCTAAAATGTCATCCTAAAAAACATATCCTCCATCTCTGTGGAGAGGCACTGGATTTTTGCTACCTTAATTTACTGTCTTCACTAAATTAATAAATGGAGCTAATAAGGAATGTCATTAAACATAGCTAACTTCAATAGCAGAAGTCAGGAAGGAAAGTAGGCCAAATGTGACATGTGAACATTGCTCATCTAAACAGTTCAATTTGGGCAATTTCTTCACGCCCACGCAGTTGTCAGGATATTGTCTGGATCTTCAAGAAAAAACTGCAGTAGACACAGGCAGAGCTGGAGTCTTTGTGGCGACATCTCAGTTAGCCCTCCACAGTCACGAGACAGATTCTCACCACGCACACACACACGCGCGCGCACACACACACACACACACACTCACACCTACAGGTAATTCCCAGTCATACATGGTGCAGCACCAGAGCCCTTCCCTTAAAAGCAAACATAGAAAACAAAGGTTCCTACAGAGTAATCGTTTCACTTTTCTCTATAAGTGATATTGTAGCTTGAGTCTAAGAATCTGCATTTTGTAGAAAAACTGAGAAAAGAAATGCCAACTCAAAGTCACTTTCCATAGCCTAGAATATCTGCTTTATGCTTTTAATCTACCTGGAGACAGAATGTGTCTGGAGGAGATTTTCTTTATTAAACGTATGAAGGTGATATTTTAATACGGTATTCCCATTTTTTTTTCTCCCTACCCTTGGGCAGATACATTCTCCTAAAATAACCAGCTTATCTGCCTGGGTTTGAATCCCAGCTCTGTCTCCTACTAGCTGTGTGACTTTGGGGAAGTCACTAAACCTCTCTGTGAAAGGAGGATAATAATGATAATGTCTATCTGATAGTGTTGTGAGGATTAAGAGAATTCATGCATATAAACACATAGAACTGTGTCCGGCATGTAACAGTTTCTTAAGCAAATATTTCCAATTATTATTATCATTCGAGGTCGTATTTATTTCAAATTAGCTCATCTTTTTTAAAAAAGACACAAAAAAACTTTATCTTAATTACAATTATGACACATGCTCATTATTAAACATTCAAACAACACAGAAAAATATAAAGCAAATAAAAGAGTAAAATTCTCCTTCAGAGAAAACTGCCGAGTTTGAGCATCCTCGCAGACAGTTCCTGAGTCTGTATACACACGACACTGACACCGGAGATAATGTTACATGCCTGATGGCCTGGGGCGCCTCCAGGACATCTGTCATGGGAAGTGCTTCCTGCATCTGTGAAAACAGATTGGTGACCTGTCTCCAGGAAAGCAGGAAATAACACGGCTCAGGCCAGTGGTTCTCCACCAAGGGCAAGTCTGCCCCTCAAGGGGACATTTGACAATGTCTGAAGACATTTTTGGTTGTCATCATTGGAAAGAAGGGGATGCCACTGGCATCTAGTGGGTAGAGGCCAGGGAAGCTGCTAAACATCCTACAGTGCACAGGACAGCCTCCATGACAAAGAATTATCTGGCTCAAAATGTCAGCCATATCTGGGAAAATATGTATACATATAACTGATTCACTTTGTTATACAGCAGAAACTAACACACCATTGTAAAGCAATTATACTCCAATAAAGAAATTAAAAAAATAAATTTAAAAAAATGTCAGCCGTGCCCAAGTTGAAAAACCCTGCTTTTTTTTTTTTAACATCTTTATTGGAGTGTAATTGCTTTACAATGGTGTGTTAGTTTCTGCTGTATAACAAAGTGAATCAGCTATATGTATACATATATCCCCATATCCCCTCCCTCTTGCATCTCCCTCCCACCCTCCCTATCCCACCCCTCTAGGTGGTCACAGAGCACCGAGCTGATCTCCCTGTGCTATGTGGCTGCTTCCCACTAGCTATCTATTTTGCATTTGGTAGTGTATATATGTCCATGCCACTCTCTCACTTCGTCCCAGCTTCCCTTACCCCTCCCTGTGTCCTCAAGTCCATCATACAGAGTGAAGTAAGTCAGAAAGAGGAAAACCCTGCTTTTAGGTTGTTTCATTTCTAGGACATAATAAATATTATAACCCGGAGGGTCAGCCAGCTAGAATACACTGGTATGGTTGTGCCTGTAGTTGAACTTAACATACCTCCTTACTGGTTTTCAAAGAGCTCCCGTCCCAGCCGGCCCTCACTGCCCCAGCCCCTCCCTGATCTGCAGAGCTTCCCGGGGTCCAGCACTAAAGGGTTGACACCAGGCGCAGCAAAAGGAAGGGGCGCGTCCAGGACCAGGCCTCCATCTCTGCAGCTGCAGCTGTTCTGATTAGCCAAGGCCCGGCCTGAGCCGCTGCAAGAGATTTGGGCCTTCCCCTTGGGTAACGTGGGAGAGAAACCCAGAACATGAGAAGCTTTTCATTCACACACATTGAAACACAGAACCATTTCTTCATAAATATTTCCTCTGATTATTATTATTATTGGTAATATTTACTTCAAATTAGCTCTTTTTTAAAAACTGAAAAGACCTTTGCTTTAGCCTGATTAAATGGTAACACATGTTCACTATTAAACATTCAAAGGAAACAAAATTTTCTGAGTGTGGTGAGAATTTCTGCTGGTCGTAGCTCTGCTAAAGGGTGGAGAAGCCCACCTCTCCGAGCACCGGGGAGAAGGAGAGGTTAAAACAGACGTCGTGGGCTTCTCTGGTGGCGCAGTGGTTGAGAGTTCGCCTGCCGATGCAGGGGACACGGGTTTGTGCCCCGGTCCGGGAAGATCCCACATGCCGCGGAGCGGCTGGGCCCGTAAGCCATGGCCGCTGAGCCTGCGTATCCGCGGAGCCTGTGCTCTGCAACGGGAGAGGCCACAGCAGTGAGAGGCCCGCGTACGGCAAAAATAACCCAACAAAACAAAACAGACGTCGTTCACTGTCAGTCATCACGACATGGAGGGCCATGGAGGAGGGGAGTCTCCCCACAGGTCCCCAGCATGCAGCAGCAGATCGGATGTGTCCTGCACGGCCTGCCTTTTGCCTACTTATCCTCGGATGGGGCTGGGAGCCTCTCCTGTTCCTCTCAGACCTTTGAAACGATTCTAGGAGAGAGACTTCAGCAGCCAAGAGCTGGGAAACTGCGCAGGGAATATCTGATTATTTCTAAGTGTTATCTTGAAGAGGAGATAAAGAGGCTTTGTTGAGAAACTTTCCTGCTGGTGTCGGCCCCTTGGAGTCCTGAACCTTCCACTCACTGCTCTAGAAAAAGAAACTATTAAGTACTTCAGGTCCTGCCGAGGAGAAAAAGAGTCCCGTGATCTGTGGCCAGAAATTCCTCTGAGACACATGAAATCAAACTGTGCGTGCTGTTTTGCAGCTGGATTGAGGTTGAAATACTGTGGTCGCATTTCCCTGGAAATGAACTTGGGAGCAATGGCTGCATAGCATTCCACTGTAGGGATGGAGCATACTTTATTTACCCAGTTGTCTGCAGATGGATGTTTTACTAAAATCACTACAGAGAACAGCCATATAATTAAATCTTTGTGAGAGAGTTTCCTAGAAGTGGAATTGCTGGGTCCTGAGCTCCAGAGCCCATGCCCTCGTCACTAGCTATCCTTTCTCAGAGATAGCGAAGACCCTCGGATGGGGAAAAAAGAGAATTTTAAAGAAATCCCAAAAGACATGTTCCCACATGCTCTGAACAAGGTTTGCCCCAAACCAGAAGCCCGTGGCTGCCACAATGACAGCCACACCACCCAGCCTAAGCAGGCCGACCGGCAGCTGGGTCATCCCAGGAACCACTGTCTCCCCCCGATGGTGGAGCCCAGTGCTTCTCTGAGGTCTGGAACCTGATGACACCAGGGATGACAGGCCCCAGACAGGCTGGAGCAGGCGGCTTTACCTGGTAGGGTCTTCAAGGTCCGGAGGGAAGTCAGTTCTGCAGGCTTCATCGTGAACCCATCTCCCCACCCGCCCCCGCCCCCCAGCCCCCCTCCACCTGGTCCCAGACTTCCAGGGAGTCAGAAGGAAGTTGCTGACCTGTCCCCTGGGGGAATAATTGTATTAGTGATAAGGTGGCCTCTGGCGGCTTTGTCAGCAGATTCAAGGCTTTGGGCTGAGTAATCCTTTGGTGTCTGCCCCAGCAGCTGGTGGTCACAGATCAGGAGAGACCGCCCCCCCCCCGTCCCCCGGTCCCCCCCACCCCGTCCCCCGGCCCGGCTGGGCTGTCATCTTTTTCCCCAGCACGGTCACAGCTCTGGCTGGGCCTGAACTGCCAGAGAACCGAGGGCCAGGATGAGAAAGGAGCTCGGCTGGAGAGCCAGCAATGACATAGAGAGCCAACATAATAAAGTCAAAACCAACAGTGTAAGAACAAGCAGGTCAAACACTGTCAGTGTCTTTTATTCTAATGGATTTATTTATTTTTTATTCTATACCCACTCCAGAATACCAGGAAAAGAAGGACAAGTTAAAAATGGACTTCTGTCCGTTAAGTGTCTTGTGATCCACGTGCCCAGCTGGCCTGAAACCTGAACCTGACCTTGGAATCTCCCACTGACTGAGGAGAGAAAGTTGACCTGGCATGAGGTCAACATTAAGGACAATATCTGGCCCTGGAGGTGCCTCTAGAAAGAGAGCAGTCGGGGCAGACTACCTGGAGGAGGTGAGCCCTGAACAGGCCTTGAAGGATGGGATTAATTGTGCAGGGAGAGCAGGAGGGGCAGGGCAGCTCAGATGGAGAACAGCAGAGAAAAGACCCTCCAGGGGAAAGAAGTCCCCTCCTTCTCCGCTTCCTCACTCAGCTCTCCCCTCGAAACCTCCTCCCCATGCCTTGAACTCCTTCCTCGCGGTCCTTCCCATGCACTTGCTCAGAGGAACCGAGCCTTGGAGCAATCCTGGTGTCCACCTCCTCCTCCCAGCCTCTGCTACCCTGCTGGGGGCTCCAAGGAAAATCCTATACCTGCCCAGACTGTCACCGTCTTTATTCTCAGCTGGGACTCAGAGCTTCCCCCAGAGTCCCTCCCTGAGTCCCTTCCCCAGCGTGGCTGCTTCAGACCTCACCTGTGCAAGGTGTTCCCCCCAGCCTCTGCCTTCCGGCCTGGCTCCCTCTCACCTTGGACTGTGCTAACGCCTGCGGTGTCACCTCCTCTGATCCCACCACAACCCCCCCCGGGGGCACTAGCCTACATAGTTTAGAGAGGAGACAAAGAGAGAGGCAGAATCATTTGCTCACACAGCCAGGAAGATGTAAAACCAGGATCCGAGAGGAGGTCCGCTGACCCGGAGCCTGCCCTAAGCCCTGGGTTCTCTCATTCCTTCCCGGCGACCCCTCTCCAGGCCAAAGCCATCCCTCTACCTCTGCCCTGTACCCCCCAGGCTTGCTTCAGGGATCCAGTATTCGATTCACACCCCGTCTCCAGCTTTACTCTCTCTCCCCCTGCCTCTTTCTCCTCTGTGTCTCCCATTATAAAAGGAACTTCGGTTCTCAAATATTTTTCTTTTAATATCTCCCTCCACAGGAAAAAATAAATAAATAAAAAATAAAACTTTCTTCAGTGTCACCCTTCCTACAAACCCCTTAGCTCTGTCTCCTTCTACTCTCAGCCCAGGGCTCTGCTTCCAGGTCCTCCCCACCAGCACCACCAACCCAGGGCCATCTGCTGTCCCTTCGTGTGGAATGACTCTGGCCAAAGGCGCCAGCTACCTCCTGCTGCTAAAGCCTAGCAGAGCGACTGCTCAGACTCTTCTTGGAGTGCACCGTGGTACAAAGTGGGAGTCTGGGAATCAGACACAAGTTTGAAACCCCCATCTCCATCCCCAACCTCCTCCACCACTCTGTAGCTGTGTGGCCTGAAGGGAATTGCTTAACCTCTCTGAGACTCAATTTCCTGATCTGTGAGTTGAGGGTAATAATGATAACTCTTTATAGGGATGCTGTGAGGCTTGGATATATTGCCAGCATTTGTGGAAGCACTCTTCTTGCTTACTTTCTCATCCTTATTATTGGGGATACAAACGACCTCAAAGGACACTTGACCTGGTGGATGCCTCCATCCTTGAATCCTCCCCCAGCCTTTGCTCCCATGACCCACGCCATCCCGATTTTCCCTCTTAGCTCCTCTGCCAGCGGATCCCCCTCAGCCCAGGCTTCCAGGACTAGAGGCCGTCAGCTCAGCCTTGGGCACTTTCCTACCGCACAGGGTGCCCCAGACTGTCTCTCAATCCCGGGGCTTCAGGGAGCATCTCTTTGCGGAGAAGTTGGGGATGGGTTGGTTGGGGGCGTGTGGAGTTGGTCCGGGGGTATCTGTGGGTGGAAGCTCGGGGCAGAGACGGAGGCAAGGATCTGATGTGAAGTGGTCGTGGAAGCCGCAAAGGTGTGCAAGTTTACCCAAGCGGGGAGAGTGGAAAGGTCTGCTGGGGCCCTGGAGGTGCTCAGGGGTTCAGAGCGGGAGGAAGACAGTTAAGATAGTTCCAGAAGAATGGAAGAGATGAGCTTCGGGAAGGAGGGATGGGTCAATCGAGTTCAAGGAGACGCCCTTGGATTTGGAGGTTAGCTGGAGCAAGACACCTTGGCCATGGAAGGTCCCGAGGGCCTGCCCATCAGCAGAGTGGTGAGGGCGAGGACAGAGGCAGAGAAGCCCAGGTGAGGGGCCTCAGCTCAGTGGCCTCGATCTTCTGAGGCCCCAGAAAGCGGATTACCCTGCAAAGCCCCTCAAGCTGACTTTCCAAATCCCCAGTAGTGCTTCTCTGTCACAGGGAGGGTTAACCCCACTTACAGAAGGGCGCTGCACCGCCCCCTCTGTCCCCTTAACTCCATGATTCCTTCCAGAAGTTTCACACTGTCCCTCCTCTCCCTCAGGCTCTAAGGCTGGGCCAAGCCCTGCCCCAGGCTCACCCAGAGGTGAGCCCAGTTCTGCTGAGGATGTGTGGTCCCCTCCAGACCAACATGGGCCTTTCTGCGGCGGCCTGGGCGTGGGGTGGGAATGGGGATGGGGGCCAAGGGGTCGGGAAAGGAATGGCTGTTTGCCAAGGCTTCCTCTGGGATCTTCTCCACAGCCCTGAGAGGCAATCAGAATAACAGCCCCCATCATTTATTACATGCCTACTAAGTGCTAAGTGCCAGGCCCTGGAATGCTTTGAGGATCATCTGACTTAGCTTCCCCAGCTACCCTCCAAGGCAGGTACTTCTGTCACCCCTTTTTACTGGAGACTGAAGCTCAGACGGCTTAAAGCACTTGCTCAGGGACGTGTGGCTGGCTGTGAGGCAGCAGGGATTTGAACTTGGGTCTGTCTTGGCTGTCTCCAACCACCCTCGGGGTCAAAGGAAACACAAACGCCTCCTCCCACCTCCCCAGCTCAGAACCGTCACTGGGTTCGAGCTGGGAAGACTGGATCTGGGGACACTAAGGGACCAGCCTGCCTGGAACTGTGAGGACAAGTCAGGGAAGGGCTGGGAGGCCGCCTGAGAGCCCGTAGCCAGGCTCAGGGGCTGCATCCTCACCCCCTCCAGTCCTGCAGGAGACCCTCCACGGGCGGCCCAGACCCCACCTGCAAGGCGGCCTCAGACCCTACATTGGACCCATTTCCACATGCGATGGGAGCTGCCTCTGTGCTGGGCGTCTGGGGACTGCTAGCCTTTCAGGAGTGCCCAGACCCTCAAATCCTGGGCCCCAAGCCATCCCTTATGAAGGGATTAGGTGAGAAGCGCCGGGGCAGAGAGCAGTGCCCACAGTGAGCACCCTGTATGTGGAGCCACACCCAGGCACACACACATCTCGGCCACACACTTGTCCCCAGACCCCTACGGTCCCGGGGCCAGTGGAGTCCACACCTCCCTCCACGATTTGATCAGCTTGAGAGCACAGGGACCCGGAGACGCTGAGCATCCTGGGAGCCGGTGTGGGTGCAGCAGGCCCGAGCGGCTCCCGGGGGCACCTTGGTAATGCTGCAGGTGTGGCTGGTTGATCCCCTGCGGAGACAGTAAAGATTAAGAGGATCATAAGCTGCCTCCAGTGCTGCCCCGGGAGAAATCCCCCCAAGCCAGAGCTGCTGCTCTGAGGGGAAGTTGGGGCAGCTCCTGAGTTTAGACAGAGGGGCCAGGAGGCAGGAGCACAGAGAGGAGCGACAAGGAGACAGAGACAGAGGGAGAAGTAGAGATAGACAAGAGACGAGGGCACCGACAGAGAGACAGAGGATCAGAGAGGGAGGCAGAGGCTGGGCCCGGCTCAGCGATCCTGAGGCCTCTTAGGCAGGAAGGCTGGGACCAGCCAGGACCAGGCCGACAGCGCCCATGAGCTCCAACATGGCTGCGGCGGCGCCAACAGCTGTGCCTGCCTCCAGGAAGGAGTCTCCAGGCAGGTGGGGCCTGGGGGAGGAGCTGACAGGTATGGCTTTCCTGGACGTAGGAGGGTCTGGACCCTTGGAGAGTGGAGTGTGGGTCAGAGGTTTGCAGGGACCGTGAAAGGAGCCGGAGCGACTCAGACCGAGCCCCAAGGACTGTGGGCAAGTGTGAGGGAACCTGCTGGCAAACCCAGAATCCTAGAAACATGGGGATCAGACAGGACAGCTGAGCGGATGGGGGAGGAAAGGAGAGAGAAGGGCCCTCAGGGGGTGGGAGCAGAGGTCCGTAGCAGTGGTGCCAAGATTGCTTTTTTGCATGAAGGAGCCTGAAGCCACCTGCAGAGAGAGGGAACGGGAGGTGGGGCAGAGAGTGTCCTCTTGTTGAGAACTGGCCATGGAGAGAGAAGGGGGAGGAGGAGGGCTGAGGGGGTGTGATACGCGAGACACTCTTCCAGATGGGAGAGACACAGGCGTGTCTAAAGGCGGGTGGACGCTGAGGACGAGGAAGCAAGGAGGGCGTAGGGGCCCCTGAGGAGGCGGGAGGGGGGATGTGAGCAGCCCTGGGCCAGTCCCCACCCAGCGCGGCTGCCCCTCAGGCGCAGGGCCCTCGCTCCAGTGCCGCGTGTGTGGGGACAGCAGCAGCGGGAAGCACTATGGCATCTACGCCTGCAACGGCTGCAGCGGCTTCTTCAAGAGGAGCGTGAGGCGGCGGCTCATCTACAGGTGAAGCGGGGCAGCGCCCCGCCGCCCTCCAGCCCCTAAAGGGGCCTGGGAGGGACGAAGGACATTCAGGGAAGAAGGAGCTGTGGCAAACATGTCCGAAACCCCCGGCCCAGGGCCTGGGCGGGACCCTGACTCCCTGGGGGGGTTCCCCTCCGCCCACAGGTGCCAGGTGGGGGCAGGGATGTGCCCGGTGGACAAGGCCCACCGCAACCAGTGCCAGGCCTGCCGGCTGAAGAAGTGCTTGCAGGCGGGCATGAACCAGGACGGTGAGTCGGGAGACCACCCGGAGAGGCGTGGCGGAAGAGAAGGGGGCGTGCGACCCGTGGGGCGTCCTAACCCTCCCTGTCTCCCCAGCCGTGCAGAATGAGCGCCAGCCACGAAGCACCGCCCAGGTCCGAATGGACCGCGTGGAGTCAGACACGGAGCCCTGGCTGGAGCCCCTGGCGGCTCCCCCGACCCCAGCGGGGCCCAGCCCGCGGGGCCCTACACCTGTGTCTGCAGCCAGAGCCCTGGGGCCCCGGGCCCTCACACCTCCAGGCCACCACCACTTCATGGCCAGCCTGATAACGGCCGAAACCTGCACTAAGCTGGAGCCGGAGGATGGTAAGTGGGAGGAGAGCTGAGCTCCCGGGTCCTGCCTTCATCCCACACCTGGGCCCCTGAGGAGCCCCTGCCGCCTACCTCGGAGCAGGGGCTGATGCACAGCCTCCTCCTCCAACAGCTGATGAGAATATTGATGTCACCAGCAATGACCCCGAGTTCCCCTCGTCCCCATACTCCTCCTCCTCCCCCTGGGGCCTGGACAGCATCCATGAGACGTCAGCTCGCCTCCTCTTCATGGCTGTCAAGTGGGCCAAGAACCTGCCCGTGTTCTCCAACCTGCCCTTCCGGGATCAGGTATACCCGTCAGGGGGCTCACAAGAGTCCGCCGGGCTGGGGGCACATACCTCCTTGTGCAGGTGATGATTGGCGGTGCATGTGGCTTGGGGATGGTGACGGCTGGGGACACCCATGCCTCAGAGTCAGTGATGGTCAGGGACACCAGTCTCAGGGATCTGACTCTCTGGGCAGCAATGATGGTCAGGGTCATCACCCAGGGGAAAGTGATGGCCAGGGATACACGGGGACCAGGGATTTGAAGACAGTGTCTGTGCCCCTCTGGGTCTTCTTTCCTCCTAGACAAGCCCTCGGGCCCTACAGATGCTCTGTTTGTCACAGGGTGGTCTGCACACCCTAAACAGCATCAGTGGGCAAACCTGGGCTCCCTTGGAACACAAATGCCCCTGACTTCAGGGCTTGCATTTCAGCCCTGCCTCTTCTCCGCTAGACCAGCCCTCTGGGCTTCTCATGAGCGAGGGGACCTGTCATGACAGATCCAGGAAGAGAGGCACACTGAGAATCTGAGTCCTCAGCCAGTGGCTTGGATGAAGCAGCTCAGAAGCCAGGCTGAGGATGCCTAACTTAGGATGCTGGTGGGGAGTCCCTGAGGCTACCCAGCTTCTCACAGCTCCAGGATTTCCTGTGTGTCCCACTTGCAGCTTTGGATGGAGCCCACAGAGTATCTTGAAGCTGAGGCATCTGGGCCAGATGGTGCCAAGTCCCAGAGCTCTGGAGCCCTGGTTGATGTCAGGCAGAGGTCAGAATGTTCTGGGCATCCGGGACCAGCCCTTCGTTTCCTAGGACACCCGAGAAGGTGGCAGAGGTTCCAGGCTGAGCCAGAGGAGCTGTGTATCAGTCATAACCCTCGCCCTCTCTCTGGGCACAGGTGATCCTGCTGGAAGAGGCATGGAGTGAACTCTTCCTCCTCGGAGCCATCCAGTGGTCTCTGCCCCTGGACAGCTGCCCCCTGCTGGCCCCGCCTGAGGCCTCTGCTGGTGGCAGCTCTCAGGGCCGGCTGGCACTGGCCAGTGCAGAGACTCGAATCCTGCAGGAAACCATTTCAAGGTTCCGGGCACTGGCGGTGGACCCCACGGAGTTCGCCTGCATGAAGGCCCTGGTCCTCTTCAAACCAGGTAGCTGAGTCTTTGCCCAAGCCTTAGAGGAGAGTGGTTGGGGGTGAAGAAAGGGACTTCTGGTGACTTCCTTCTGCCTCTCACTTTCCCTCCATGGCCCCACATAGACGCAGATGTGTGCAGACTTCTTCCCTGGGGGCAGGAGGGGATGGATGGCTGCAGGGCTGGGCTCACGCCTCCTGAGGCCCTGGCTGACTGTGACGGGGGAGGAGGGGCTGAGAGAGAAGCTCACTGCTGCCGCTTCTCTCCAGAAACGCGGGGCCTGAAGGATCCTGAGCATGTGGAGGCCTTGCAGGACCAGTCCCAGGTGATGCTGAGCCAGCACAGCAAGGCCCACCATCCCAGCCAGCCTGTGAGGTGACCCGCGCACGTGCCTCCCTGCCCATCTCTCCCTTCATCTCGCCATCCCCCTGCCCACCTCTCTGACACCATCTCAGGGCTGCACTGTTTAGACGGCACAAGGGTCTCAGTACAACCGGCCCGTGGCTGACACCTACTGAGTGCCAGGCACAGCACCAGGCCCGGGAGTAGGGACCAAAATGTGCATAAGGCAAACTTGCTGTCTCCTAGGGGTGCCCAGCACAGTGACCACGCTGCAGTTGAGGGCTGGTCTTGAGGGCTGCATGTGTCTGCAGGAGACAGAGACCCACTGGGAGATGGGGTGCCAAGCAGAGCTGGAGGCAGGGCTGGACTTGGAGGAAGGATAAGGTCTATAAGGAGAGAAATCATCATTCACCAAGGTGGGGAGAGAGAGAGAGGCGAATATGCATGTGTTCTTAGGTCAGGAGCCCAGTTTGGAAGGTATAAGAGATCGCTGCCACTGAGAAGGTGGCAGGCTAAGCCAGAATGGCTCTCTGGCATCAGCCTGTGCAGGCCAGCCAAAGGCCAAATCTGATCTGCTAGGCAGAGAGGAGCCACTGCAGGCTTTTGAGCGAGAGAGTGTTGTACACAGAGCTGGGCTTCATGCAGGGGCATGGCAGTGAGTACAGAGCATCCAACCAGGGAGGGAAGCAGACATTGCCATGATCCAGGGGAGCCGTGGAGTTTCTGCTCTTTGGGAGTGGAAAGGCAATGACAGATGCGGGAGCCACTGGGAGATGGGATGGGTCAGACTTGGCACTTGAGTGGATATAAGGAACGAGGGGAAGAAGAGCTATTTGGGAGACGAGGTAGTCAAGAAATAAAAAGGAAAGTCAGGAGGAAAAGAGTTTTGAGGGAACATGAGGCCTGTTGGAGGTGCAGCAGGACATCTGACAGGGATGCATTTGCACAAGCCGTGTGCATGGACAATAGCCCTGCCCTGGCTGGGTTTGGAGGACAGTGGCTGCCAGCTGAGACTGTGATTGCAGCGATAGTGGGGCAGGAGCCAGTGCTCTGGGACTGCCCGGCTCGCCCCGGCACCAGCAGATCCAACGGAGCTTCAGCAAGATTGGACCACTTGGACTCCAGGAACCTATTGGCTATTTTAGACCATATTTTCTGCATTCTCTTGGGCCCCCAGCAGTTCTCTCTGAAGAAGTAAGCTAACACGGGCACCCTCGAATCCCCTGTAATCTGAGAAATCATCTAAAGAAGAGGTAATTTTCTTTTAGAAAGAGTCAAAGGTATAAGGACTATACCCATCACACAGAAAGATTTCTGCTATTGGTGAGCATAGGTAGAACGTGTCCCTAAGGCTCAACACAGCACCCTAAGAACAGTCATCACAGACATTCAGGCACCAGTGGCCCTCCTTCACCAGGTTTCTGTTGGGCTCAGCTCCCAGAGATGTCTGGGCATATTGGTTTTGTGTCAAATTTCAAAATTCTGATTAACACTTCCTTTGCCACTCCTACTGGAGTTGGTTCAGTATCCACTACAGGCAGAAACTGAGTGCTGAGCAAGTGATTTGGGGTTCTCTAAGCCAGCGTGTTTCAGTTTTTAAAAACTGCAACACCCAGGAAGAAATGCAATTTCCATCATAACCCAATAACACACAGACCCTGAAACAAAGTTCCCCCTGCCCTCACTTTGAATGATTTACTCTGATATTTCTGTTTAAATTATTTAAATTGTTTATTGTTTAAAAAGGCTGGTTGTGACCCACTTCTGGCAGTTTGAAAAACAATTTCTCTACTTGGCTTTATAGTTACTCCTTCCTGACACTGATTAGATCAGAAAAGCAGAAGGGAGGGTTGCCCGACTGCTCAGTGCCACCAGCTTGGCTCTTACAAGAGAAAGAAAGCCCTTGGTTTGGAAAAACAGGTTCAGTAGGTCATTGGGAGGTGGAAAGACTTCCTGTAGACCTCCGTGGTAGAAGCTGAGTGTGGAGCTGCCCCAATTTGTTGTGGCCTCCTTGACACTGGGCACTGACCCCAGCTGTCAGTCCTCCCACCCAAGGAGGGTCTAATGCCCCTCCTCGTCTCTTGGAGCTTCACCATCCACGTTCTCAGCACTGGGGACCCCTGCCTTGGCAAATGCTTCTTATTTAAAACTACAATTACTCCTTTTCTGGATGAGTATCTCAGCCACAAAAATTAAGTTTCGATTGCAGAACATTTTCACTAATGGCTAGCTACTCTATCATCCTAGGTGGCTTACAGAGGGCAATTTATATATATATATATAGATATATATATATATGTGTGTGTGTATATATATATATATATATATATATATATATATATATATATGTTTTGGCCGTGCCACGCGGCTTGTGGGATCTTAGTTCCCCAACCAGGGATTGAACCCAGGCCGCATGAGTGAAAGCGCCAAGTCCTAACCACTTGACCCCCAGGAAATTCCCAGGAATTTATATTCTTATTCAAATATATATGGTATTAATCATCATGTAATTATAATCATTATATTCAGTTAATAATATATTCACATGTACTATTAATATAAATAACTTCTCGGGCTTCCCTGGTGGCGCAGTGGTTGAGAGTCCGCCTGCCGATGCAGGGGACACAGGTTCGTGTCCCGGTCTGGGAAGATCCCACATGCCGCGGAACGGCTGGGCCCATGAACCATGGCTGCTGAGCCTGTGTGCCCGGAGCCTGTGCTCTGCAACGGGCAAAAAAAAAAAAAAAAAAAAAAAAAAAAAAAATATATATATATATATATAACTTCTCACTTTATAATCTTTACACATAATAAACGATATTTATTCACTATTTTCATCACACTCCTCAACTAAAGATTGGAGGAGGGCCACAGTGGGTCAGGGGTAGGTGAATGGGGCCTTTCCTCTAAGCTCCTCCTTACTCGCCCTGGGCGCCAGTCATCTCCCCTCTCCTTCCCCTTCTGCCTCTCCTGGGATGGCACTGTCCCTAGGACTCGGGCTCAGAAGCTGATAACCAAACTGATGGTGTCCTCTATCCTGTTCAGGTTTGGGAAACTGCTCCTGCTCCTACCGGCTTTGAGGTTTATTACTTCTGAACGTGTTGAGCTCCTCTTTTTCCGCAAGACCATAGGAAATACTCCAATGGAGAAGCTCCTTTGTGATATGTTCAAAAACTAGTGGAGGTGGAAATAAAATGGGTGCAACCACTTTGGAAAACAATCTACTGAAGCTAAACATCTGCCTGCCCTTTGATTCAGCAACTGTACCCGTAGGTATGTGTACCTAGCAGAAATGTTCACCAAAAGATAGGACAAGAATGTTCATAGCAGCTTTTTTCATAATAGCTCCAAACTGTACAATGACAATAGGATGGATTAATAAATTGTGGTACATTCATAAAATGGAAAACAGCAATAAAAAGGAATGAACCATCAATATTATGTGGCAACATGGATAAATTTCACAGATGTAAACGTTGAACAAAAGCATCCAGGCACCAGTTCTGCTTATACAAAGTTCAAGAACAGGCAAGACTAACCAATGGTGGTAGAAGCTGGAATAGTGGTTACCTCCGCGGCAGGGGTTGGGGTTGATTGGAAAGGGGCCTGAGGGAGCTTTCTGATGTGCTACAAATGTTCTTTATTTTGATCCAGGTGGTGGTTTCATAAATTTATCCATTCATAAAAATTAATTGAGCCATGCACTTAAGATTTGTGCAATTTACTGTATTGTTAGACCTCAAAAAAAAAAAAAGTGAAAAAACAAAAACAGGAAGACAATGTGGCCAAGGTTCTCCCTTTGAAGACGCTGAAAGAGTGAGTACAGGGTCTCGAATTCCATCTGGTTTTGCCACTCCGAGTCATAGTCCAGGTGCCACAAAGCCAAGCCCAGTGAAAAATCTCCCAGAGGATTCAACAACCCAGCTTCTCTCTAGATGGCATCCCACCACCCCATGGCTTCTCCCCATCTTTCTCTTCCTCATCCTTCCTCACCTCTCCGTAAACAAAGGTGAGCTCCATGCAACTCGACTCAAGGCAGCCACAGGCACTTTTTGTGAAGGGGAATCTCCATCACTTCTTTTTTTTTTTTTTAAATAAATTTATTTATTTAATTTTGGCTGCGTTGGGTCTTCATTGCTGCGCGAGGGCTTTCTCTAGTTGCGGCGAGCGGGGGCTACTATTCATTGCGGTGCGTGGGCATCTCATCGTGGCGGCTTCTCTGGTTATGGAGCAGGGGCTGTAGGTGTGCGGGCTTCAGCTTCAGTAGTTGTGGCACGCAGGCTCAGTAGTTGTGGCACAAGGGCTTAGTTGCTCCACAGCATGTGGGATCTTCCTGAACCAAGGATCGAACCCCTATCCCCTGCATTGGCAGGTGGGTTCTTAACCACTGCGCCACCAGGGAAGTCCCTCCATCACTTTTTTAAAAAATAAATTTATTTCATTTATTTTATTTTTGGCTGTGTTGGGTCTTCACTGCTGCGCTCGGGCTTTCTCTAGGTGCGACGAGTGTGGGCTTCTCATTGCGGTGGCTTCTCTTGTTGCAGAGCACGGGCTCTAGGCGCGCTGGCACGCAGGCCCCGTAGTTGTGGCTCGCGGGCTCTAGAGTGCAGGCTCAGCAGTTGTGGCACACGGCCTTAGTTGCTCCGCAGCATGTGGGATCTTCCCGAACCAGGGCTTGAACCCGTGTCCCCTGCATTGGCAGGCGGATCCTTAACCACTGCACCACCAGGGAAGCCCCCCCCCCACCCCCGCTCCGCATGACTTCTTAATTCCTTATGGAAAGATGAAGTTCAGACAAATCTCTTCCTTTTCAAAGACAGATCCAGAAGACCTAGAAAATAATAATTTATAAAATATTAACGTATCTCAGGCACTTGATACACCAGGCAGTGAACTGAGCACTGAATGTGTATTGTTATTTAACCATCAGATTAATCTGACAGGGGGACCAGTCATCCCATTTATAGTTGAAAAAAGCTGAGGCTCAGAGAGGACACAAACCTTGGTATGACTCCGTTTAACCCTGGCACTGTCTCCCCACTTTGTCCCTCCGCCCCTGCAATCAGCAGAACAATTCCGTTGCATTTTCTGCCTTCAAAGAAGAAATGCTTAAAGCCAAGAAGAAAAAGGTCATGTGAGAAATCTGTGAAATCCTAGGGGTTCCCTGCCCTTTGGCCTGTATATGAATTCTCCTAGTTATCCAGAGATGTCTGGCCGTGATGGAGGAAGGATGGTTCAGAACACTCTGCTCTGGAAATGACAATAGCTAGACTGGTGCCCAGAGAAGAAAGAATATGGCAAATACTGCCCAGCTGAAGCCCTTCCCACCTAAGCACTCAAACTAAAGACCCTTGATCTTCGAAAAGCATCAGACTTGCCTCAGTTATTTGGGTCATTTAATGTCTATAATGCCATTATACTCTCCAATTTCTTTGACCAAATAGGCCCTGAACATTATCCTGCAGTCTTGCTTTGGGGAACGTAAGGCTGCAAAGGCAGCCTGCTGAAGTTCACAGGCTAGTCTCTGGGAGGTGTGAGCACAGCAATTCTACATTGAGAAAGAGATTGGGATCTTCAGGAAGAAGTCTTGGAGAATTAGAGGAGGTACATAATCTGAATTATCTGCTGCCAACCTGGCATCCATAGCCCCCCCCACCCCGCCCCGCCCCTCTTAAGGTCTTGTCTTCATTGCAGAGATGCCAGGAGGTACATTTCCCAGGATCCTCTTCCCCTATGGTTTGCTAATGGAAGGGAGGCACTCACGTGAGATTTGTAAAGTAAATGAGGAGCCATTATTCTCTGGAGGCAGTTGCAGCCGTGTGTGTGGGAACACGGAGATTTCACAGCAGCCTTCTTTAGAGTTGCAGGAGCTTCCAGGCAAACTCTAGAGAACTTCAGAACTTTTGGTTCAGATCTGCTGGCTTTCTGGACCATCTGTGGGAGCTTTCTCTCATCTGTTTCCCCAGTTCTTCCAAAGTTTGTTAAGCCCCTAATACCTATATTAAGTCCTTCACACCTGAAATATACTAAGTGGCCTCTGTTTTCCTCCTAATACAGCTCTCAGTTGATCCCAAGATTTATTCAACCTTTTGCTGTAAATTGGCCCCATGAAACTCAGATGGGTACAGCTCTGTTTCACTGCACTTAGGGCTCTTGCTAGGGGAGGGGATACTACGGAAACTCCCTTCAGCCCTCAACGCCAGAAATGTCTCTGGCTATGAAACACAGGGGAAGACCCTGTGGTACTATCTGGGCCTTTCTTCTCAACTGCAGTTTTCAGACTTGTGAGACACTTATCCTCCTCCGCCCTTAAGGGAGTATTTAAAGGTAGGACGGACAGAGAAAGGCTCAAAGATGCCAAGGAGCACCCATTCAAATTCATAAGTATAACCTGATAGGGGAAGCCAGATATTGCAGATGACTAGTCTGCATCTGGTGGACACTGCTGGTTTTCCCCACTAGGATGCAAGCTCCATGGGGGTGGGAGCTTTGATCACCAACCTACCTCCGCCACCTAGGACAGTGCCCGTGGGTGTGGGTGCTCAGTCAATACTTGTTGAATGAATGGCCACACAGAACTGAGAAGTGACATACTCCTCGGAGTCCGAGATGCCTCACAAGATTCAACAGACGTTACATGTGTCTTATCCATATTCATGGTTATGTCCCTGGCTCTAAGATGCTGTACTGCTATCCAATCTAGGAGACAGAACAAGTTTTTAAAAAGCAAAGCTCTAGTCTGCATCTCTTTACAGCTTTCTGCTCTTATCTTTATGATCAGAAAGGTTTGTTGTGGATCCAGCAATCACAGGGGCAACTTTTAAAAATGGCATTACTAGGTTTTATTTAGCCAATTAAGGAAATCTTAGTCCACTATTTTGTTGTAATGTGAATTTAATGCAAAATGTAAATGTAAACTTGATGTAAAAAGAAATGTGAAGGATGATCTCAGAATTTTAAAAATTGAATAAATTTGACATTAGGGGAAAATTGATCACAATTAATTTTTTTTCAATTCCACCTTAGACTTGGTTTGGCATTTGAGAACCCCTGATCTCATTCGGCCCTCTCATCCAAAATGTTAAGTGTGGGCACCTTTTGTTAGGTGCTGAGGATCTAAGAGTCAGCAAGATAGGCTCTTTTCTTGCCTTGGGAAGCTAACATCAAAGTTTTTTGATGCCACAAATACTGGGAGCTGTTGAGAACACAAGACATCTAAGCCAGTTCAAGGAGGAAGAGGACATTTCCAAGTAGAACTGCTTTTTACACTGAGACCTGAGAGTCAGTAAGAGTTATCTGGAGAAGTAAACCAGGGGGAGAGACCCCATTCCAGACAGAGGGCAAATGACTTTCCCAAAGTCATACAGTGCAGGGCAGAACAAAAAGGATACACTAGGGCCCTCTATTAGCAGCTATTGCTACTTCTTCATGGCCTTTTTGGTGAGGATCCTCAATGTAGATTTATTGCCTTCCCTGCCCGCCTACCTCTAAATCGATTAAATGAAGTCTTGACAGCTTAGCATCCATTACAGAAAACTCACAGCTTGAATATCACCTTCACTTGAACTCTACTGAGTTCCAATAATTACCACCTCTGTACTTTGAAAATTTGGGGGCTCAGCCCTTTCCTTAAAAAAAACATCACTTTAACAAAAATCATTGCTCTTCCTTGGGTTCAGGTTGGAGTGAGTTGGGGTGGGAGCCAGGATGGTCAGAAAACAAACCACACGTATTGCTGCTTCTGGAAGCTTTGTTCTTTAATGAGCCATGGAGTGATCTGTTCATCAAGCTGCTCTTGTGTAGCCATACAGTGCATATTTTGAGTGACACAAACTCTACTTTATACAAATGATGTCCCCCTCCCTCCCGCCAAAAAAAGATGAAAAAGAAAAAAAGGAAATCACAAAGTGCGTGTTGATTGCATCAGGAATGTCATCAGTTCTGTGGGTGAGACAAATCATTCTTCGTATAGAATTATTCTGTTAAACAGTAAAATGATATTATATTTCACAGGATATGTCCTTTTACAATACATAGTCTTTTATAAATTTACACTCAGCATACTTATAAATTACTTTCAATCCATTAAAATAATATAATACTAATCTGTAGTGCACACCTTTCCCTTAGTAAACACAATTACTTGCTCAAAAGGTGCAACTTTTATATGACCTAACAGGGCTGATAAATAGGCATTAAGTATGGATGGAGAGCAAGGTAATAGACCCCTTGGTGGGGCTTTTGAAAACAGTTTCAACCAAGAGACCAACAAGACCTAAAAGACCCACCTCCACAATCACTGTTTTGCCCTTTACCACCAAATCAAATGTGGGAGTGGTTCCAGAGAAAAGTGGTTAATAGTATTTTAGGGGCACAGACAGAGGACTCCCACAAATACCAAGGAATTTTACTACAAGGCTAGCGTGGTTTTGGGGGACAGTGCCAACTGTCACAAAATTATGGGCAGACAAACACATCTGTCAACACAGAATGATGTTGTCCAGCTCCCCACCAAGGGGGAGAAAATAGGGAGAGAGAAGGATGAGCAAAGCCGTCTGGACTTTGTTTCTTCTTAAAACTCTCTTAGCTTTAAACACATCCTGAGAATACTTTCTTCTCTCTGGTTCACCAAAGTGCTTGTGAAAGGTACACATTCATTATAGTTAAAAAACCATGGCCCACAGGCACTAAAGTGGGCCTGCAGAACCTTGCTGGACCTCCTCTCTTCAGCATGCTTCTGGAACCCTGTCTTTGACAGTGAAAACAATCCTATTGTTGTGATGGAAGACAGAAATCTCCACTAACCCCCCAGCAAGGTAAGAGCTGTAGCTGGTTTCCAAAGCATGAGAAGGTGGGGCTCTTGTATCCCACCCCCTAACCCCAGGTCCCTCTGCCTCTACAAGGCTCATACTGAGCTGTATCTCCTTTGTCTTTCAGAAGCCAAGAGTGGCAAAATAATTAAAATGGCAGGAAGTATAAAGCGCATTACAAACTCAGCATGTCACCTTCCTAAATCCTTCCTGTATTTGCTTCACTTTGTGATACACAATGCACACTTCTCTGCTTCCATTACATTTTCCATGATAAGGGATACGTTGGCTTTAATTGGGAGAATTAAAAATCCAGGCTGTGTTTGGGGCTGGGAACGTGTGATAAGAAGAGAATGCTCTGCATATTAGAGTATGGGCTTCAAATGAGGGGTTGCCCCACTGCTGCTATGCAGGGATTTCCTTTGAGGCATTTGAGATCAAAGAAAATGAGCAGAGAAGCAATAGTAAACACAAATTTGACACATACTAAGGTTAAATATCTCAATCATAAGTGATTGTAATGCAGCAGCGGTCCCCACCCTTTTTGGCACCAGGGACTGGTTTTATGGGAGACAACTTTTCCACAGACAGGGGGCGGGGGGTGGGGGGGAGGGGAGATGGTTCAGGCGATGATGCGAGCGATGGGGAGCGGCTGTAAATACAGATGAAGCTTCGTTCGCTCACCTGCCACTCACCTCCTGCTGTGCAGCCCAGTTCCTAACAGGCCCCGAGACCGGTACCGGTCTGCAGCCCAGGGATTGGGGACCCCTGGTAATACAGCATCGCCTTGTGGTAACATAACTTTAACCATGGGGAGGACCAGTTAAATCAAAGGGAAGGAGATACAGCACTTGGTTCTGACAGTATTTTAGAGTTATGGCTTCATCTCTTTCCCAGGCCAACAATGCCTGTTATGTTATGAGAACAACGGCTTGCTTTCCTTCAAAGGGAGGGTCCCACATTTGCTCTCCATTCTTATAATTGCATGGATCTCCCTACCCCCACCCTCCATTCTGGCAGCTTGTTAAATGACTAGAAATCCACAAATCTAGCAACTGAAAAACAAATATTTATTTAATTTTATCCAATTTCAGGTTTTAGGTCCCTGAGAAAAATTATAAAGTCTCTTAACATCCATCGCCTGGTTCCTATAAAGTGACCTACATGAGTAGTTTTTTAACTGCCAAAAACTTACTTTGCAAAACAACAGCAACAAAACAAAAACTCCACAAAGATTCAGAGGGGAGGCCACGTGCCAAGATGTGTTTCCCAGGCCATTTCCGTGGGCCAAAGAAAACTATTCAACAGGGCTAATCTCTTTTTTTTTTTGTATGGTATTTAAACAATGTTCTGGAGCAAGTGGAGAGTAGTAGTTAGTGCCAGCTGAAAACCACCCTCCCAAGAATAATGGGACAGACTGCGCCGGGCACGGGGACTGGGGCACCCACGCTGACACCCCATGCTGAGGGGTTGGGTTTTACTCTAGGAGACTCTCAAGTTCAGATTTTTAAAGGCTTTACCTTTGTTACTCCTCAGGACAGCATGAACAAGGTGGCAGATGTTTGCAGGATATAAAATCTAACATTTACTTACTAACCATCACCATTCTGGAGATTTAAAAAGACTCCTTTCCCGAGGTCATTTCTGAACCCAAACCAGAGAGAGGTAAGCCTCCTGCTACCTGTAGCTGCCACTCAGAATGATGTTCCATGTCTGGCCTCTGGGGCTCAACGATAACCAAGGAGGCAGTGGCATGAGGTTCAGTGTTGTGTAACAGGAGAGACTCTGCCTTGACAAAAGTCTTAATATTTCTATAACTTCACATCAAATAAGTATGAAAAGGAAGAATAACCAAAATTCAGGTTACAGATGGTAAAGGCTCTTTTTTAGAACAGTGCATGTGGTAGTTAGACAAGATGCATTTAGTAACTTTAAAAAAACATTTTCACATACTTATCTCAAGAAAGGGTATCATGTTTCATTTTCCATATATTATAAATAGGCAAAAACAGATTTCTAATCCCACAAATGCTAAGAAGCTTAAAATGCTTTCATAACTCAGGTATATGGAGACACCCAGTGGTGAGAAAAATGGTCTGACTTTTCCCTCAACCCAGGGATGAGTGGCTCTCACCATCACGTCCAATGGCCCCTAATCTGTGGGAAGAAATTCCATGGGGAGCAAGGTAGCATAAGGTTAAAAAGAAATATGCATACTATACATATATATATTTACAGTAAACTTCAGTAACCAGAATATTAACAAAAATAGCTTCAAGTAGTCCTTGATTTTTTTTTTCTTCTATTTAATACTGATGGTCTGAGGAAAAGAAGATAAAAGTTAGATGGGTCATATTAAAAACTTTTCTCTTTTTTTTTTGGCAGCTTTCTGTAACACTTATTCATGCAGTGCTGTGTGTGAATGTTTGGGGAGAAGTGATTAAATGGTCACATTATTTGTCTGAGCTCGTGGTGGAAATCCACCAGCAGATAAATAGGTTCATAAACCATCTTCAGTTTAATCTACACAAAGAGAAAAGCCTGGATGGATTAGCATGAAACCCTCACGTTTAGGGTTCACCAGGTCTCTGGGACATTTAAAAAATATTAGAGGAACCTGATCCTAGAATCAGGGGCTATAAGAACAGTATAGCTACTGAAATTTCAGGCCATGCAATATATTTGGCAGGAACTAACCAGGAGTTAAACCAGCATTGATTATTATGACATCAAACATCACCAAAAGCAAAACATGTATTCTCCTCTTCACTGTGTAACCACAGATGTCTGAGACATGCTCTGATGGCTTAATGGAGACAACTGCTTTTTCACTTTCCCCAGAATATAACATGGAGTGTTTTTCAAAAATCTTAAAATAGAGGGCTTAGGCTTTTTGTTTATAAATCCTTGGAAAAAAATTATATTCTACCCCAGCTCCTAACTATCCCAAAATAAACCCAAAGGATTTCACTTTCATGGTTAAGAAAGATTTATATGTTTTCTTCAAATGTCAGAAATCAGTGGGTCCCTCCAGCCCACAATGTCCCCCCAGTTCCACACTCACCTCTGGGAAGGGAAAAGAGGAGGGAGGAGAGGCAACTACAAAGACCTCCACAACTGACCCAAATCCCCAGGCCCTGGTTGCTTTGTTTAGTCAAATCTCTAGTCAAATACAGCAGCCAAGGCACAACTGGCACCATCCCTAGCAGGCTTCAAAGAGGCCTTTCCGCTTCGGCAGGAGGACCAGGAATTCAGCACACAAGGTCTTGGTTGTATGCTTGGGCGAGAGGCAGGACCACAATTAGGATGAATATTGTGGACCAGGTGATGAGGCCCCAAAGATGAGATGTAGCCATGAAGGGACAACACATCTGCCAGTTCAGACCATAAACTCATTATTTCCAAAGAGAGCTAGCTGTTGGGTAGAGCTGCAGTCTGGGTCCACAGTTTTCCTGCGGCCAGACACAACTGTCCCCTCTGGGGTCTCTTTGGTTTTCTGAGGTGAGTTTTTCACATTCTTTAATTTTTGTTTGCCCTTTTCAGGGTTGAAGGTTCCTCTGCTGATGAATTGAGGCTTGTCTTCTAGGGACTTGGTCTGGCCCAATGGCCCTTCCATTCCCAGGGCCTCGCCAGCTGAGGAAGCTCGGTAGAATGGAGATTTGGAATAAATTTGAAATCGTCTTCTGGTCCCATGAGAAGATGCAGTGCTAGACGAACATAAAGAAGAGACTGAAGAGTCCACTGAATCCAGTGAGTCTTGCTGCTTTTTTAGCTGCTTCCGCAACTTGCCTGAAGGTTCAGACTTGCCAGCTGCCTTCAGGGAGATAAGGGCTAAGCTTCTCTCTAATGTAAGAAAGAGACCGAAGCTGTAAATGGCAGTTCCCTCTGAAACAAATCGTCGTGTGATGAAGAGGTGTCACTGTCCACATGTGAAAGTGGGTGGGCTAAGATCTGGAGGGTCCAGGTCGACCTACTTTGTGCACAGACACGACTCGAGAAGAGCTCACCACCCATTTCTACACCACCCATATCGTTTCAGAATCAACCCCAAGGAAGTCTGGAGTTGGACTATGGCATCAGAAGAGGCCTACAACCGTCCCTATCATTTAAAAAACTGCCAGGATATGTAGTCAATTCCACATCTTGCTGAAACACGCTAGGCAGTTAAAGACCTTGTTTGGTACAGTCCCATCTCACAGCAGGGCTCAGCTCCTGCTACCCACCCTTAGAAAATGGATCGTGGGTCAGTAAGACACAGAAACTGTGACTGTTGCCTTTTCTCTGTGGTAAATATAGAGAAAACATCAAACTGCAAAAGTAACGCCTTACATTGAAGGCTTGGTCTGATGAACAATTTGTATAGAAGCTTCACAAAATTGGTATATTTCAACTCTTTAGGACTTTGTCACTTTTTCATGTAAACTCAAGGCCTTCTTGAAAGGGACTTTGTCTTCACTTGGGAATCCTTATTCCTTCTTTGCAAAACAAATCTGGAGTCTTTGGTCTAACATGTTCATTTACCTGATTTCTCAGCGATGGCACCTTCAGACTCGATATTCAAATTTTCAGAGCTATCAGCAGTCCCTATGGAGGCCTCAGACTCAAGGGTTTCATCATCAGAGGCACGGGGTTCCAGTACAAGCATCTCAAAAGTTAGCTCTTCCCTGTAAGATACAATCAAGAAACGCAATATCATTTGATAAGAAACGGAAGGAAGACAACAGGAAAAAAGACCTTCCGTGAAAATCAGGAATTGAGGTAGCAAAAATAGTCACATTTCTTACTGTTCCTTTCCAGGGTGGTGATAAGGACCTGAAAGCACAGTCACAGTGAAGGCTAAAGACAGCAAAGGCTGGGACCTATAACAGGGCTAAGCATGAGGTAGAGAAAGATGCTGAAGCTACGAGACCTTCTGGTAAAATGAACTCTGGGCTGGTAATCAGGAGATGATTCTAAACTCACTCTAAACTCATTCATAATATATCAGGAAAGTACTTTTCCTCTCTCTGGACCTCAACTTTCTCATACACAAAACAAAGAGATTAAACTAGATAGTCTCTAGGATTCCTTCCAGCGCTTAAACTATTTTCTACAAAATTTTATTCGCTGGTTACAGACTATATCCTCTACCTTGACCAAGGAGAGACCTCTAGGTCTCCTAGATGAAGTAAAACACTGACTGACCTTTTCTGTCCTTTGAAGCCCTTGCCATCTCCACGTAAGAGTATTCTCTACTCCTCCTCATCAGTCACCCACCTACCTCTCAGTCATGCCCCCTCATTCCCTGACGTCTTTGGTACTTGGCTCCTAATCTCGCTTTCTCACTACTGCCTGACACCACCCTGATCTATTTCAATCCACATCTTTGTGAAAGCTCACATTAATACTCTAAAACCAAAGTTCCTTTACGTCTGCAACTCCTAACAACCTCTCCTCCACTTTATATAGGCAATTTTCTCCAATGGGCAGATCCTAGAGTTTGTCAATCCAATCCTCCACTCTGTCCACAATCTACTTATCCTTCCAACTGCAACTCTGTTTTTCATCGAGTCTCCTCCCTTTCAGAGCCCTTGTAGCTTCCCTTCCACTCTACCTAGCTTTAAATTATTCATCCTTTAATACCTCCAACATCTAGCTTGAGATTCATGGACAATCTTTTCAAGGACAGTCTCACCAGCAACTCATTACTGCATTTACAACTGTCATAAGCAGTGAGCATTCATACCTCTAAGACTAGGCTCATACGTTTTCCTTTCTCTGGAAAGACTTTTCACCTTCCTAGAAAATTCCTATTCACCCTTCAATACTTCCAATACCATTTTCATCAAAACTGAATTAGGTCCTCTTTTCAGATCATTTTTATATCAAATAGCTAGCCCCTGGTCAAAGTAGACCACTTTTGCCTTACCATGTTCAGCACACCTGAGCCCTAGCTGCCTTTTCTAGCTTGCCCAAATTCTAGATTCAATCCTGACAGGCAAAAAAGTACTTTAACAGACTCATAACCTCTCATGAATCAAGCTCTCAGACCTAGGATTCTGGGATCCTGGGAAATCAGGAACAAAACTCCCCTTAAAACATAAGAGTCATCATTGTCAACCAAAACCACTGCACAGTACCTTCAGGGAGAACCATGGGATGTTCACATTATCCCAAAGATGTAGGGATACCCACTCCTGCTCCAGTGATGGTAGAGGTCACAGAGCGGCTTATGTGTTGCCTAAATTGCAACCAATTTACCTACCTAGTATCCCAGCACCCACTAGAGTTGCTGCCTTACCCTGACCAGCCAGGTGCTGGCCCCATGGCTATGTTGATCTTCAGATAATAACCTTCCTTTATGGAGTGCTGAATAATCTTAGCCTGGGAATCCTTATTCCTTCTTTTTAAGACAAATCTGTTCACCAAGGCTGGTGACCTGTTAGGGATCTTGGCTAAGATTGACACACCCTGTCCCAGTCAACATCTCCAGAATCATCACTGTAGCAGCTGCAGTTTGGTCTCCCAGCTCACAGAGCAACCTTCCTTGAGGTGACAACTTTCACATTGCTACCTGAGTACAGGCAACATGTCTTTGTCATCTCCACATCCCCTATATCCCTAACCTAGTGCTTGACTCACAATAAGGAAGAATAAGAAAAGGACAGAAGGAAGGAAATGAAAACAGATAACTAGTCGCTCCCTTTCCCCCTGGAAACTCACTTTTCTTTCTGCAGGTTCTCAATCTGCTCAGTCAGGACTCTCTCCTCCTGCTGCATAGCTGCTTGCTGCTGTTCTGTGATGTCAGCCTCCAGCGCTGCCTCACTAGTCAAGGTCTCTTCTGGGACATCAGACATGGAGGGCAACCGAACTACAACAGGAGACGACGGGCATGGATAGTTTCCTCGACGAAGACGCCCCTTCCCCTGCAAAGAAAAATATGTGTTAAAAGGTAAACTGAGTGACTGATCAGTTTTACTTGGCCCAGTTAGGATAACAAGTGTACTACTTCCATCACACCTGGTGAATGGTAGGAATAAGCAGAAACATTCTGTGAGACCTAAGATATTTAGTGAGATACCATCCATCGAACACATTTAGGTTATGCATTTTCTTGCAAGAGCACTGGAAAATGGGTACGTTGGTGGGTGGGAGTGTAAGAACACACTGTGTACTGAGACAAGATTCTTCTTTTAATCTAAGCTGCATTCCCTCCAAACTAAATATCCACACATGGCTATTTAAATTAATTAATTAAAATAAAATGGGGGGTAACGGGGGGAGGGATAAATTGGGAGATTAGGATTGACACTACTATATGTAAAATAGATAACTAATAAGGACCTCCTGTATAGCACAGGGAACTCTACTCAATACTCCGTAATGGCCTGCATGGGAAAAGAATCTAAAAAAGTGGATATATGTATATGTATAACTGATTCACTTTGCTGTACACCTGAAACTAACACAGTATTGTAAATCAACTATACTCCAATAAAATTTTTTTAAAAATTAAACAGAAGTAAAAATTTAGTTCTGCGTTCACACTAGCCAGATTTCAAAAGTTCAACAGCCACAGGTGGCTAGTGACTACCATATTGAACAGTGCAGATTTAGAACATTTCCATCAACAAAGAAAGTTCTGATGGACAACACTGCTCTATAACTTTAACCTTGGAATATACAGTCTCTCTAGGAAGACTATAGAAACAGGTCCTAAAACTCAGTTTTATTTTTTTAAAAAAGTCATTTATATATTACAGGGTGTTAGTGAGAGATATTCTCTAAGAACAACTCAAGAAACTTCTTTCTTGAGATCAGAGGGGGAAAAAAATCTCATTGTTTTAACTGGTTACCTTGCACAGAACTTTCACTTCTGATAATGGCAGACTAGGTATTTAAAATTAAACCTCCTGCTGAGAACAACTGGACCAAACATAAAAAACCCAACATATTCTTGAAGGCACCAGAGAGCTAACAAGGTAGACCAAGATGAGGCTAGCCCAGCATTCAGGGCTAATTTAAATTTAAGAAGAGGTGGATGAGAGTCTGAGCAGAGTTTTGACAGACTACAGCAGGAGTCAGCAAATTATGGCCCCTGGGCCAAATCTGTCCTTGTGCCTGATTTTGTAAATAAAGCTTTACTGAAATGCCTTCATGCTCATTAATTCACGCACTGTCTATGGCTCTTCTGCAGAATAATGGTAGCACTGATGGTTGCAAGAGATTGTATGGTCCACAACGCCTCAAGTATTTACTCTCTGGTCCTTTACAGAAAAAGTTTGCCAACCTCTGGGGTAAAGAATAATAGTCCAGACCCAGGCAAGGGTGTGGGCTGCAGTGGGCTCCATTCCCATCCATGCCTGATGCTGGGACCCCTAAGGTTTGCATCCTAGATATAAGTGTAAGTTGAAATTATTATGGTCCTTGCAGATACTGAAGCCTAGCTTCAAGTCTTTTGAATGGTTCAGAAAATTGTAATCCCTAAAATTGGATTAAAGTAACCCCAGTTTGCTAGTACCCTAGGACCTGGCAGAAGAAATGAAAACACTATCTGGAGGAAAGTAACATCATCTCAGGTTTCAAAATATTTTTACAAATAATTTTTAAAAATACTATGTCTCACACACAACAAAAGGCAACCAAGCACAAAAGGAGACAAGACAATGTAAATGAAAACCAATAAAAACAACAGAAACCTTCAATGACACCAGATATTGTTGCTCTCAGAACAGACTTAAAATAGCCATGCTGAAGGAAAGAGATAGAAAGACATAGTTGAATTAGTGGACCAGAAGTTAGGTCAGAAGAAAATACAAAGAATCAAGCAGAGAAAACAAAACAAAACAAAAAATTTTCTAGAAAAATTGAGAAAAGTTGATAGAAGAAAACAATAAAAAGATCTACCATATACAAAAAGATTACCAGGAGAGAAGAGAGATCCTGTAGAAGAAATAACAAAAAGATAATGGCAGAACATTTTTCAAAACTAATTAAAGATATCAACCTACTGACTAAAGAAAGCCTTTGACCTCTAGGAAAGATAAATAAAAAGAAGTCCATACCTAGAGACAGCTGCTAAAAATTAAAGGCAAGAGAAAATCGTAAAAGCAGTCAAAAAAAAAAAAAAAGTACCTGCCACAAAGAAGCAACTGTTTGATTCAAAGCTTACTTTTCAACAGAAACAATGTAAGTCAGAAAACAATAAATGGTATTTTCAAAAGAGGAAAGGAAAAAGTAACTGCCAATCTAGAATTCTATACATCACAAAAACAAACTTCAAGAATGAAGTTGAAATAAAGACATTTTCAGACATACTAAGACAGGAAATCTGTCACCAGCTGATCTGCACTAAAGGAAGGGCAGACAGAAAATGACCCAAGAAGAAAAGTCAGGGAGGAAGAAATGAAGAGCAATGAAAACGGTAAATATGTAAGTCTAAAATAATTTGCATAAAACATAAGAATAATGTGTTGAATTTAAAATACACCAGGAATTAAAAACATAACAACAACATCAACTACATCATATAATAGCTAAAGCATATTAAAGTCCTTGCATTATCTGGGAAAAAAATAAAAGCACCAATTAACAGACTGTGATAAACCACAAATTTATGTTGTAATCTTTAGGTTGACTACTAAAAGAAGAGTAAAAAAGTATAAAACTTCAAAACTAACGAAGGAAAAAAATGGAATAATAGAAAGTAGCCAAAAGAAAAAGGCAAGAATGAACCAAAAAAGGAAAGAAAGAAAAGAAACATATGTCAGGTAAGAAAAATTAAAAGCACAAAATAAAATAGTAGATTTAAATCCAAATATATCAGTGATTACATTAAATTAAGTAGATTAAATGCTCTAGTTAAAATCTGAAGATTATCAGACTGTATTAAAAAAAGAAAACCCAACTATATTAAGTTTACAAAGCATGCATATAAAACATTCAGAATTCAGAAAGGCTGAAAGTAAAAAGGCTGGCGTAAAAGACTTACCATGTCAGCACAGAGAAAACAAGTGTGTACACACCAATCAGTAGATTCATAGAACTGAACAACTTAATAAACATAAGTGATATAACAGACATACATAGAATTCACGATCTAACTACAGAATATTCATTACTTTAAAGCACATACAGCAATACAATACATTTCCAAGGGTTCAAATCGTTTATCTGACCTTTAAATTAATTTAAAGTAAGTTTTCTGACAGTGCAGTTACAAAGAGAAAACTAAAAATCCCTATGTATGCAGAATTTAAGAAATAGACTTCTATGAATAAAGAAGATATGGTATATATATGAAATAATGCCATTTGCAGCAACATGGATGGACCTAGAGATTATCATACTAAGTGAAGTAAGTCAGAAAGAGAAAGACAAATACCATATGATATCACTTATATGTGGAATCTAAAATATGACACAAATGAACTTATCTACGAAACAGAAAAAGACTCACAGACATAGAGAACAGACTTGTGGTTGCCAAGGTGGAAGGAGGTAAGGGAGAGATGGATTGGGAGTTTTGGATTAGCAGATGCAAACTATCAATATTATATATAGAATGGATAAACAACAAGGTCCTACTGTATAGCACAGGGAACTATATTCAATATCCTGTATAAACCACAATGGAAAAGAATATGAAAAGAATGTATATATATGTATAAATGAGTCACTCTACTGTATAGCAGAAATTAACACAACATTGTAAATCAAATATACTTGAATAAAAAAGAAATAAGACTTCTAAAACACCCATAGCCCAGCCAAAGAAGAAATCACAATGAAAATTTTAAAATTCTTTGAACAGTAATATCAAAATCTATGGGATACGGTTTAACTCTGCCTATATTAAAGTTATAGCCTTATATGCATATATTAGAAAAAAAGAAAAGTTAAAAATTAAAGAGGTAAGTATCTTTTTCAGGAAACTAGATAGAGAACAACAAAATAAACTCAAGGAGAAAAAAGAAAATAAACAGTAAATAAACATTAGAAAAAAGAGGACCAAAGCCAAAATGTAACTCTTTGAAAAGACTAATAAAAGATTTTAAACTCTGGCAAAATTGGTAAGAGAAAAAGAATTTACAAATAACCAAAGGCGGGAATGAAAACGGGACATCACTAAAAATCTAGTAGACATGAAAAGGATAAGAGGCTACTATGAACAACTTTATGTCAATAAATCTGAAATTTTATACAAAGTGGAGAAATTTCTACAAAAATCCAAGTAATACTGTCAAAAATTTACAAATGTGATTAATCTTATAAATTGAATCTATAAATAAAACCTTTACAGAGAGAAAACTGGAAGCCTACATGATTTCACTAGTAAACAAGAAGAAATAACACACAAATTCTTCCACAGAATTAAAAATAAGGGCTACTCTCCAACTCATTCTTAGAGGCCAGCATAAGCTTGATACCAAAACATAAGGACATTAAAAGGAAAGTCTATTATAGGACAATTTTAGTCATAAACAGGGGTGTAAAATTCTAAACAACATACTGTAAATCAAATCAAGCAATATATAAGGAGAATATTACATCATGACTAAGTTGGATTTATTGCACTAGTATAATGATTTAACATTCAGAAATTCACTCATTGTAAAATGTCATAACAATAAAATTAAAAAGTCTCATGCACACCTCAATACACGCAGTAAAGGAATTTCATAAAATTCAATATTAAATCACAATTACAACTCTTAGAAAACCAGGAATAGAAGGGGACATATTTAATATCATCAAGCATCTATAAAAATTCTATAGCAAACATCATACTTAGTGGTAAAAGGCTGAAAGCTTTCCCTTTGAGACTGGGAACATGCCAAGAATGATCCCTATCACCACTTCCTTTCAACATAGCATTGAAGGTTCTAGCTAGCGTAAGAAAAAGAAATAAAAGGCAGAAGGATTATGAAAGAACAAATGAAACTATCATTATTCATGAACAATATGACTGTAGAGGTAGGAAATCCAAAGGAATGCACAGAAAAATTGTTAGAATAAGTGGAAAAATACCAAAATCAATTGTATTTTTATTTAACAAGCAAAAAAGAGAAAACTAAAAGAGAATACAAAACTAAAAGAGAATACAAAAAATTTAAAATAACATTTATAATTGAATTAAAATTATTAAAATCCTAGTAACAATTCAAATAATTCAAAAGATGTGTAAGATATCTATATACAAAACTATAAAACAATTTTGAGAGGAACTAATGATCTACATGAATGGAGAGATATATCATGTTCACGGATGGGAACACTCAATATTGTAAAAATATCAATTCTCCCTGAAGTGATCTCTAAATTCAATGCAATCTCAATAAAAATCCCAAGACAATTTTTGTGAAGCTGATTCTATAATGTATATGGCAATACTGTATACAGAGCCAAGAAGAGTCAAAACGCTATTGAAGAAGGAGGTAGGATGACTTGTTCTAGCAGATATTTTTAGAAAGCTATAGTAATTAAAATAGTGGTGTTGGTACAAAGTCAAAACAGAGAGCCTAGAAAGAGAGCCACACATATATAGACTCTTGATTGATCACAAAAGGGGAACTTCAGAGCAGTATGGAAAGGATGCTTTTTTAAATAAACAGTGCTGGAAAAACTGGATACCCATGTGGAAACATAAAGACCACTCCCTACACTATACCACATACAAAAATTTTTTCCAGATGGATTATATATCTAAATATGAAAGGCAAAACAATAAAGTTTTTAGAAGATAATAAAGATTATCTTTATAACTTCAGGTAGTAAAAAACTTCTTAAACATGACCCTAAAAGTACTAGTCTAAAGGAAACGACTGGTAAGGTAGCCTACATTACAATTAAGAACATCCTGTTCATCAAAAGACACCTTTAAGAGTGGAAGAAGAAAGCTTCAACAGAAGTAACCAATAAAGGGTATGTATCCAGAATTCATAAAGAACTCCTACAGATCAGAGAAAGACAGACAACCCAATTAGAAAACTGGGCAAGAGTTCTGAACAGGTCCTTCACAAAAGAGCATATCCAAACTGCCAACATACTTACGAAAAGGTGCTTAAGCACATTAGAGTCACAACACAGAAATTTAAAATAAGGCCCCAATGATACCTCCACTAAAATGGTTAAAATTAAGGAATCTGGCAATATAAGTGCTGGGGAGGAAGTGGAGCAATTGGGAACTCTCATACACTGCTAGTAAAGTACAACCATTTTGGAAAAAAAGTTTGGCATTATGTACTCAGGTTGAAGATATATATTCTGTGACTCAGTAATTCCACTCCTACATAACCCCCACAAAAATACATCCATGTGTCCATCCAAACTACATGTAACAGAATGTTCATAGCAACATTATTCATAATTCCCCCAAACACAAGCCAAATGTCCAGCAATACTAGAATGGATAAACTGTGGTATACATATAGACTGGAATACTATACAGTAACATATATGAGCTACAATGAAACACAATAATATGGATAAGTCTTACACACATAAGGTTGATGAAATAAGTCAGATATAAAATAATACCTATTATATGATTCCATTTATATAAAACTCAAAAACAGACCAAACAAAACTATAGTGCTCAGGGATACATACTTTAGTGGGAAAACAACAAAGAAAACAGAGTAACTCAAGTTATTGCTTACCTTTGGGGGAGAGAAAGGATTGTGATTGGAAAGAGAAAAAGAAGAGCTTCTGGGGGTGCTGGCAATGTTCTATTTCTTGACCTGAGGTTGCTATGTGGATGTTTACTTCATAATTCATTAAGATGCAGATGTATGTTTCTGTGCTTTTTTTTTTAATGTGTTGTATTTCTCAACAAGTAAGAGCTCCTCTTCAAAGTTAACTATTTATGCAAATATACTACTATCTTTTGAATAGAATGGGACAATAAACTGACAGATTTCTCAGTTGATTTTGGGAAGAAGAAAGGAAGACATGCCGTCTCAGAAACAGAAACTGCTGAGCTAGCCCAAATGGTAAGGTGAAAGTAGAAGGTAGTTCTAAGGGCATTCAGACTGACTCTTCCAAGCTCACGCCCTCTAAAACATACAACAGGATGAATAGTAGGAGGATGAAAAGACTGCTATTCCACTTTTAGTTCTGAGAGCAAGAAGTAAAGAATATGCTAAGAAAAAGGCCCTCAAAACAAAAGGTCAGTCTGCAAATTTAATAGAGGATAACT
The DNA here is from genome assembly GCF_949987515.2 of Delphinus delphis. Taxonomy (NCBI): domain Eukaryota; kingdom Metazoa; phylum Chordata; class Mammalia; order Artiodactyla; family Delphinidae; genus Delphinus; species Delphinus delphis. The sequence continues at coordinate 131,638,013 of NC_082684.1, read as the reverse complement.
ACGGAAAAGATAGCATTGTGGAATGGACGCAGAGAACAGGGTTTGGAGTTGGTATCAACAGTGTTAGAGTCCATTATGACTGGTCAGAATTACATTATAAATTCCAAGACAGCTTCTCATTACATATCACTGTGACTATTTTAATGAAGCCAAATGAACAACTAAAACTTAATGTGATATAAAAGCCTCAGGGAGCTGGAAAAATCTGAGCTTACTCCTAGTATTCACTTCCCAGTATTCAATAAAAGAGCTGCCTTTGTTCGGCATTCATACCATCACCTGGCCGCCTAAAGTACTTCACTACGGGTTAGCTAAGAATTACTTAACAGAGCTGAAGAAAATCAAACTCCACAGGTCTGATCTCTCTTAAGATAGCATTAAATAAAGATTAAGGAAAAGCTGGAACCCCTACAGCCCAGAGTTCTCTTACAAGGTCAGAGAAAGTAAATTTTAAAGTTAATTACATAGAGCTTTTAGAAACATGGGAAAATGCTAATACTGTGTTAAAAACTGGACATAAACTGGTATACCATAGGTTCTTTTAAAATCTGCAAATATATAAAGGTATTTCCTGAGTGGAATAATATCCTTTATTCTCCATACTTTTCCATAGTAAGCATAATTTAGTTTTTTTAAATGGGATTTCTTTTTTTATAGCAACATTCACTATATATTCTCTTTCAGTGGTTTTATCCACGATTGTTTTTCTACCATCACTGCAAAAGTCAACAGAGTAAAAAAGGCAAATATTTTCTTCACATTATGAAAAAAATATTTGACCTTGTGGACTCCCTGGAAAGAGTTAGCAGTTAACACTTTGAGAAGTGGTTTGTAGTATCCTTTGTTCATTTTCCACTAGGTCTTTCTCCTATTTATTTGTAGGGGCTTCTCCTCATTAACTAGGGAAAATCAGACTTTGTGATATGAGTTGTAAATATTTTCTTACTGTATATCATTTCCCTTTTGCCTTGCTTATGGTCATTTCTGTCATGCATTAATACTTGATAACTATGCCAATGAACCTATGAACTTTTCTTTTAATGGTTTTATATAATAGAAATACCTCCTCTACTCCAAGATCACAGTATATTTTTCTATCATAATAGGGATTTTATTGGTTTTGATTGATCACATAGTTCATGAACAATGTGTACCCAATGGTTAATATAAGTACTGAAAAACCTATAAAGCCATATTGTAATCCTTTTCTGAACAGTTAGGCCAGTGACTTTCCAGCTTAAACTCTAGAGACAAATTATTCCTAAAATCAAGATTTCAACTACAATTATTTTCAAATGTTGATGAGTGTTAGGTCTAAAGTCCCACTTATCCACGATTTAATATACACAATATTCAAATTTCCAACCTCTCATTAACAAAGTTACTAGGAAAAGCTGGATTACCACTACCAAAGACATCACAGATAACACAGTTACGACAGAGAGCCAAGATCAAGAAGCAATTTAAGACATTACTGTGCTTTTGGAGAGTTAACTATTTTCAGTTTGTAAAGAAATATAAACTAGCACTGATTTCACCCTTTCAAAATGGGAGAAGGTGGAATTCCCTTCTTCTTAAGAAACATATTTGTAACTGAACACATAGAAACAGAGAGTAGATCGGTGGTTGCCAGGGGCTGGGGTGTGGGGGAAATGGGTGATAGTGGTCAAAGGGTACAAATTTCCAGTTACAAGATGAATAAATTCTGGGGATGTAATGTACAGCATACTGACTGCAGTTAACAATACTGTATTATATGCTTAAAAGTTGCTAAGAGAGTAGATCTTAAATGTTGTTACCACCAAAAAAAAAAAAAAAAGAAATAAGTAACTATATGAAGTAATGGATGTGTTAAGTAACCTTACTGTGGTAATCATTTCATTATATATATATATATATATATAAAATCATCACATTGTACACCTTAAATTTACACAATATTATATATCAACTATATCTCAATGTATATAATCTCAATATATATACTAGGAGAAAAAGAAAAACCAAAACACATGTTTTTAGAGATCTAAAAAAGTCACATTTAAAAAATTGATTTAAAAAAATTCTACTGGATTGTACAAGAAGTACAATACAGGGCCCACTGACTTGATAAATTATATTAATGTAATCACACTTGGCTTCAGTTTCTCTGTTATCTTAAGGTGTTTTTAGTTTCTTTATTAGCTACTTCAGTCTGTTTTCCTTTTGCTCCCCTTTCCCCTTTTGTTCCTATTTTTTCCCCTAAATTTATCCTTTTCTGCCTCCTGTTACGTATTGGTTTCAACTTTTGTAGGAAAGGTGTATCTGGTAACCTTCTTCATCGCCTCTTAGGCTCTTCCATAACTGCCCTTTCAGCTGAATTAAACTTCTTCTTGGATGTTTTGGCAATGTGAAGTTGAAGAGGTGGAATGCTTTTGTGCCTGCAGGATACAGGGCAGTAAACAGCTCTGCAAAGCTAGGTTGCCTGAGCTGTAAGACATCCCTCTGTATCTGCAGGTTCTGCATTCTTGGATTCAACCAACTGCAGAATGAAAATATTTGAAAAAATTTCCCTAAAATTCCAAAAAACAAAACTTGAATTTGCCACCATGCACTAACAACTATTTACATAGCATTACATAACAACTATTTACATTTACATTGAATTAGGTACGGTAAGTAATCTAGGGATGATTTAAAGTATGCAGGACACCTATCCTTCTCAAACTATTCCCAAAAACTGAAGAGGAAGAAATGCTTCTGAACTCTTTCTATGAGGTCAGCATCACCCTGATGTCAAAACCAAAGACACCACAAAAAAAAGATAATTACAGGCCAATGTCACTGATGAACACAGACATAAAAGTCCTTAACAAAACACTAGCAAACCAAATTCAACAATACATTATAAGGATCATACCATGATCAAGTAGGATTTATCCCAGGGATGCAGGATGGTTCAACACCCACAAATCAATCAATGTGATACACCACATTAACAAACTGAAGAATAAAAATTATGATCATCTCAACAGATGTAGAAAAAACTCTGACAAAATTCAACATCCATTTATGATAAAAACTCTCAACAAAGTGGGTATAGAGAACAAACCTCAACATAATAAATGCCATATATGACAAACCTAACATCACACTCAATGGTGAAAAGCTGAAAGCATTTCCTCTAAGATCAGAAACAAAGATGCCCACTCTCATCACTTTTATTTAACATAGTATTGGAAGTCATAGCCACAGTAATCAGACAAGAAAAATAAAAGGAATACAAATTGCAAAGGAGGAAGTAAAACTGTCACTGTTTGCAGATGACATGATACCATACATATAAAAAAATCCTAAAGATACCACTGAAAAAATATGAGAATAAATTAATTGACTAAAGTTTCAGGATACAAAATTAATATACAGAAATCTGATACGTTTCTATACACTAAAAATGAACTATCAGAAAGAGGAATTAAGAAAACAATTCTATTTACAACTGCATCAAAAAGAAGAAAATACCTAGGAATAAATCTAACCAAGGAGATAAAAGACCTGTACTTGGAAAACTAAAAGACACCAATGAAAGAAACTGAAGATGATACAAACAAATGGAAAGATATACCATGTTCATGGATTGGAAGAATTAATACTGTTAAAATCACAAATACTACCCAAGGCAATCTACAGATTAAATGTAATCCCTATCAAAACACCAATGGCATTTTTCACAGAACTAGAACAAATAATTCCAAAATGTGTATGGAAACACAGAAGACTCCAAATAGCCAAACCAATCTTGAGAAAGAACAACAAAACTAGAGGTATCACATGCCCTGATTTCAAAATATACTGCAAAGCTACAGTAATCAAAACAGTATGGTACTGGAACAAAAACAGACACATAGATCACTGGAACAGAAATCAGAGTGTCCAGAAATAAACCCATGCTTATATGGTTAATTAATCTACAACAAAGGAGGCAAGAATATACAAGGGGAAAAGACAGCTTCTTCAACAAATGGTGTTGGGACAACTGAACAGCTACATGCAAAAGAATCAAACTGGGTTACCTTCTCATACCATATACAAAAATAAACACAAAATGCATTAAAGACTTAAACGTAAGAACTGAAACCATAAAACTCCTAGAAGAAAACACAGGCAGTATGCTCTTTGACACTGGTGTTAGCAATATTTTTTTGGATATGTCTCCTTAGTCAAGTGAAAAAAAAGCAAAAATAAACAAATGGGACTACATCAAACTGAAAAGCTTCTGCACAGTGAAGGAAGTTATCAACAAAATGAAAAGGCAGGCTACCGAACAGGAAAAGATATTTGCAAATGATATATCTAACAAGGAGTTAATATCCAAAAATATACAAAGAACTAATACAACTCAACTTCAAAATGACAAACAACCTAATTAAAAAATGAGCAGAGCACCTCAATAGACATTTTTCCAAAGACAACATACAGATGGCCAACAGACACATGAAAAGATGTTCAACATCACTATCATCAAGGAAATGCAAATCAAAACCACAATGAGATATCAACTCACACCTGTCAGAATGGCTATTATCAAAAAGATAGCAGGTAAGTGTTGGTGAGGATGTGGAGAAAAGGGAACTCTTGTGCACTGTTGGTGGGAATGTAAATTGGTACATGAAAGATTGTATGAAGGATCCTCAAAAAATTAAAAATAGAACTATCATATGATCTAACAATTCCACTCCTGGATATTTATCCAGATAAAACAAAAACACTAATTTGAAAAGATATATACACCCCTATGTTCACTGCAGCATTATCTACAATAGCCCACATATGAAAGCAACCTAAGTATCCAATGATAGATGACTGGATAAAGAAGATGAAGTATATATTATATGTATGCATGTATGTGTATACGCACATACATACACACACAATGGAATATTAATCATAAAAAAAGAATGAAATCCTGTCATTAGCAACAACACGGATGGACCTAGATTATGCTACGTGAAATACGTCAAACACAGAAAGACAAGTAATGCATGGTTTCACTTATATGTGGAATCTAAAAAAACAAACAAACATAACAAAACAGAAACAGATTAATAGATACAAAGAACTGGTGGTTGCCAAAGAGAAGGGGGGTAGGGGGATGAGTTAAATAGGTGAGGGAGATTAAAAGGTACAAACTTCCAGTTATAAAGTAAATAAGTCATGTGGATGTAATGTACAGCATAGGGAATATAGCCAATAATATTGTAATAACTTTCCATGGTGACAGATGGTAATCAGACTTATTGTGGTGATCATTTTGTAATGTATAAAAATATCAAATCAGTATACTGTACACTTGAATATTGTAAATCAATTATACTTCAAATAAAAAATAAAGTATAATGGGAGGATGTGTGTAGGTTATATGCAAATACTATTCCATTTTTTTTTAAACAGGAACTTTATTTTGTTTGTTTATTTTTGGCTGTGTTGGGTCTTCATTGCTGCGTGGGCTTTCTCTAGTTGAAACAAGCGGGGGCTACTCTTCGTTGTGGTTCACAGGCTTCTCATTGCAGTGGCTTCTCTTGTTGTGGAGCACAGGCTCTAGGCATGTGGGCTTCGGTAGTTGTGGCACATAGGCTCAGTAGCTGTGGCTCATGGGCTCTAGAGCTCAGGCTCAATAGCTGTGGTGCATGGGCTTAGTTGCTCCGCGGCATGTGGGATCTTCCCAGATCAGGGCTCGAACCTGTGTCCCCTGCAGGCGGATTCTTAACCACTGCGCCACCAGGGAAGCCCTTTGCCATTTTACATAATGAACTTGAGCATCCTAGAAATTTGGTATCTTTGGGGCGGGGGTTCTGAAACCCCTATCATAGTATTCCCTGTGGATACTGAGAGATGACTATACTCCTAGCACTTTTATTTTTAAATTTTTAGTCTTTGATTAATTTAGATCAACATTTTAATTTTTCTTGTTTTTTCTCCACATGACTATCCTTTTTTCCTTCACCATTTATTGAATAGTATACCTCTGAAATGTCACTCACTTTAATGTTTATGATCCTTTCTTTTTCTTTTTTAAGGATTTTCTTAGTTTTCCTGCTTCCTTATTTTATTATCAATTTTAGTAGCATCTTGTCAAGGTCCCCCCAAATATTCTTTTGTTGTTTTTATTGACATCACATCTGTTGGTAAAATGTTACAAAACTCTTTCCTTGTCTATGAGAATTTGATCTTTGGTCCATGTTCTAGCTCAGGACCCTGGAAAACCTGATAAAGATAGCATGTAAATGATGTTACTAGACAACACTGTCTCTGGCAAAAATTACCGATTGGCATCTGAAGAAGGAATGATAAATTATAAATATCTAGTTGGAACCTATATATTTAGACTCTTTGAGTGTGGAGTCTGCTGTAATTAGACATATCCCTTGCAGGGACCCTGGAAACCATGTCTGGAATTTTATGAAAGATACTGACTCCTGTGGAGGCATGAAACTTCTAAGGCAGAACAGATCTGCAACCACTAAATGTGGACCTCTTTTTCCTTGCACTTGAGCTGTGACTTGAGAGACTAAAGATATAGCTAACACCCTGATGGTGGCATGGCAGCATGACTCGCTACAACGACTCTGGCATAAAAGGAAGACCTTATGTTGTCTGCTGGCATGCTGTGCTTCCTGTCCCATATTCTTCTACATGATTCTGATGCCAAGTGTAGCTCACGGTAGTCTTATGAGTCTGAAAGTTTAGGTGAGTCTCAACAGATCCTCTCTCCATCCTACTGGGTGTTAGAACAATAAATGAATAGATGAATTTAGGAAGAACTGACATCTTTATATATTCAGTCTTCCTTTCCAAATGCATTTATTTGTTCAAATCTTCTTTTGTAATTCTTGAGGTTTAAGACTCTCTGTATAAATCTTCCACATTTCTTGTTCTACACTTCTTAAGTATATTCTTTGGTATTTTATGTTGCTGTTTTGAGTGCATGCTAATAAAAATGGGCATTTTTCTTCCATTATATCATCCAATGGGTAGTACATATCAAAGTTATCAATGGTACTCAGATACCCTATAATTTTAATTAGTTTTTAAGTTGATTTTCTTGAGTTTTGCATATATACAGTCATAATGAAAATAGTGATAATTCTACTTCTTCTTATAAGTTTTATACCTCTGATTCCTTTTTATTACCCAATTGCATTAGATAGTACCTCCAGATCAAGGGCAAATAACAGTGAGGATAATGGACATTCTTGCCTTTTCCCAGTTTTAATTAGAAAGGTTCCAATGTTTCTCCATTAAGCAAGATACTGGTTTGGGGGATATAACAGATATATTTTATCATGCTAAGGAATTATAGATATATCCCTATTTTAATAAGAATTTTTAAAAAATACCTGTATAATTATATCAAATGCCCCTTAAATATCTATGAGGATATTATATTTTTCCTACAGATCAATTAACATGGTGAATTATGCTAATCGAATCATTCTTGCATTCCTGGGTTAAATCACACTTAGTCAAAGTTTATGTTTATGGGCCACTGAGCTATGCTTGCTAATATTTTAACTTGGGATTTGGGGATTAATATTCACAGATGAGGCAGTTCTGAATTTATATATCAAGTGTTTTATTGATATACACATATGTGTATATATATATGTGTGTAAATATATATATATCTCGGTGTATCAAGTCCTGTTCTATGGCTTTACAAGTATAAACTCATTTAATCCTGTGAGTCTGGTACTATTAGCTCCAGTTTATACATGAGAAAACTGAGGCATGGAGATTAAATGACTTGCCCATGTCACAATAGCTAGTAATCTGGTGCTAGGATTTAAACACAAAAGTTTAGTCCAGAGCCCATCCTGTACTCTGCTGCCTTTAATACTTTCGTGTAAAATTTTTGTTAGTTTTTCTTTTTTGGGCAGGGTGTTAAAAAGTACCAATGTTACACTCTTTTCATAAAAAAAGACCTTTTCCCTCTCAGCTCTGGAACAGATTAAATTGTATTGTTATGTTTTTAAAGGGTTGGTAAAATTCTTCTGTGAAACTTTATGTCCAGTGTTTTTAAAAGAGGAAACTCTTAGACAATCTTTGATGGCCTCTCAAGGTCTAAAAAGATCAAATCCAAACTACTAATCCTGGAATTTAAGAACCCAAAAACTTATTTGCTAATTCATTATATCTTATCACTCTTCCCTTCCTTCATTCTTACCAAGAAATCTTACATTCTAGCCATTGAAGTTTATTCAGTGTTCTCAGGTATTAAGTCACCTAGCTCTCTATGCTTCCCTACAGCTTTCTGAACAGACAAGATGAGATTTAGTAAACTGAACTACAACTATTTATACCTTTGCTTACTAGACTGTTAACTTATCTAAAGAAGAGATCTTGTCATTTCTATACCTCCAGCACCTAGCACAAGTGCCTAAAACACAACAGAACTGTTACATTTTTGTTGAAAAAATGAATGAGAATAAATGAAAATGAATCAATAAGTGGGGCTAGGAAGACAGGTCTCATCTGCAGAAGAGAATGGGAAGGAAAAAAAGATGTGTCTAAAGTGTAGTCTAAAATGAGAAGTACCTCTGAAGAAACATAGATGGAACGTAGTCTCATTTTTATTTAGTAAAACTGTAAGTTTAAAAATATTAAATGGATTTACAATACTGAATTGAATTCATGTTTTAACTCTACAAAAATCTTCCTAAAATAATAAAAGAAGGGCTTCCCTGGTGGCGCAGTGGTTGAGAGTCCGCCTGCCAATGCAGGGGACACGGGTTCATGCCCTGGTCTGGGAAGATCCCACATGCTGCGGAGCGGCTGGGCTCGTGAGCCATGGCCACTGAGCCTGCGCGTCCAGAGCCTGTGCTCCGCAACGGGAGAGGCCACAACAGTGAGAGGCCCGCGTACCGCAAATAAATAAATAAATAAATAAATAATAATATAAGAAACATAAAACTATGAATACCATAGGACTGTCATAACTTCACTACATATATATAAGGAAAAAGTTTAAGGGAAATACAAGTATTCTAAAATATTAATAGAAAATTGTGATTTTCTTCCTGCTTTTTGCACTTTACCCTACTGTTCAAATTTTTCCACAATGAGCATGAAACAAGTATGTAAAGGTGTCTTTTATGTAGAAACACAAGATCTTAGATTTATCAAATGCCTAGTTTTAAAAGATATTATATACTGTAAGAGAAAGAAATAATTCCAGTCATTTGAAAATGATAAATATAAAATAGTTTATCTTTCAAGTTCTGTGAGAAAACAGCTTCTTTAAAAGCACTGAGTACATCATTATACAAAAAGAGCTAGTATTAAGTTTCAAATCTGAATTTTTTAAAAAAGGAGATAAAAGAGTGAAATGAAAATATTTAACAATCTATTTTTAGGATACAACTGGTAGATCTAGCAGCAAAAATTGCATAGTGAGCCACCATCATTTATTCTTGTCTAGTATTCTGTACTTTTTACTCTCTAAACTCTCAACCCACCTGGCTCACTCACTCTGCTGTTTGTAAATCTTCACCTTCTCTTCTCTCACATATAATCCTGTCATCCCAAGATCACAGAATCCTTATATTTCCTTACTTCCTAACTTCTGCCTTTTATTCCCCCAAACCTAATTTTCAGGCCTCTTGAAGAGCGTCATGTCCCCTTGCCAGATATTACTGTAGTTCTTCCACTCCTATGGAATTCTATCTACAAGAATTCCCTACATAACTTTTCTTCCCATTTGTCCACATCTGAGAGAGATGATTTCAAGGCTTCAAAAGAGATGCTTCTTTCACATTTCACAAAAAAGAGCACAAATACTGTTCTCCTTTTGCCTACTCTCCCAAAGAGGTCCTGTGCCTAATTCTCCTCATCATTGGCGCTGCATGTTTCCTGCATGTGGATCTTCAAGTAATGCCTCTTGCTTACCATCATGATCTTTGAAAGAGGGTTCCGGAGGAATAGAAAAAGCAAGGGTCTTCTGTTGTGGTGTTATCAAAGAGAACACTACACGTTCTTATTACAAGAAAAAATTATTAACTGTATGTGGTGATGAATGTTAGCTACGCTTATTATGATAATCACTTCACAATATATACATATATCAAATCATTGTGCTATACCTAAAACTAAGAATGTTATATGTCAATTATATCTTGAAAAAAAAAGATTAATACTACAAAAATACTTTCTGGTCAGTACCAGAAACAGTAAGAACACTTCTATATTCTCAGAAAATCTTCATTCTCTGGGTCTGATTCTTATTATGTCAAGTCACCTGAATGTGAACAGTAGACTTAGACAGCATGCACTAACATAAGGAAATGACAGGACCCTTTGCTAGAATCAAGTCCACACTTGGAATATCTTTTTCCTTTGGAGTTCTTCAAAGCTGCCACATTTCAATTGATTCTTAACTTTCCAATTATTAATACTTAACTTCTGGAAGGGCATTTCTTGCTTCTTTTGGTGTTCTCAGTTGCATAGCTTACCCCCACAGATCCACAATGATACAGAATTGCAGGTATGCAAATTTCTAACAGAGACATGCAGGTAAGTTCTTCAATAAGCCTAGATGACACAAAATTTATAAGTACTGCCAACCACTATGAGTGCCGCAAGAAAATCCTGAAAAGACTTAGAGCAATTTTAAAATTCCAAACTGAGTACATAAAATAGCAACTGATACTATTCTTAAAAATTAGAATGTTGTTTTTAAAATGCTTTTTTTAGAACCCCTGTTCAACTAGACTCATTATGAAGAAAGCACTCCACAGTTAAAGTTTTGGAAGTACTGCACATTATATGCTAAACTTTGTTTGGCTATGAAAACCTTTGTGTGTAACATCTTTCAAGAGGATAATTTGTGAGGGTTCTATAGATTAGTAAACTTTATTTCAAATTATATTCTTCATATTATCTTAAATAATACTAAATCAATACTTATGCTTAGAATTATAACAAAAATAAGTTACAAAAAAACCCCATTTGTTATAGAAGAGGCATAACTGGATGGACTGTGAGCATATCATATTCTGAAATCCTACTCTTGGAATAGCCTAGAGTCAAAGATTATGCTCCATAAATCTAATTATGTGGAAAGTACATGGTAGCAGAAACATATTTTCAAAATGACATGATCAGGATTCAACCTATTATAGTGATGGCAAATATGATTACTTACAAGTCAAGAGTCTCCTAACTGATATATGGCTGCCAGTCTTGCCCATCTCTAATCCATTCTTCTTTAGAATGCTACCAGCTATTTTTCTAAAAGAAATGATGGTGACATTCCCCTACTTCAAAACCTTTCCATAGCTCCCAAGTGCTTCAAAACGGGAAAATTCAAAATTCTTTTTTTTTTTTTTTTTTGTGGTATGCGGGCCTCTCACTGTTGTGGCCTCTCCCATTGCGGAGCACAGGCTCTGGACGCACAGGCTCAGCGGCCATGGCTCACGGGCCCAGCCGCTCCGTGGCATGTGGGATCTTCCCAGACCGGGGCATGAACCTGTGTCCCCTGCATCAGCAGGCGGACTCTCAACCACTGCGCCACCGGGGAAGCCCCAAAATTCTTAATGCTGCACATCTGGTTCCAGTCTACCTTCCCGAACTCTTCTGCCACTTCCACACCACCTGACCAGCTCAAGCTACACAGGGCAGTCATTATTCACAGATATCTGTTTCGTGCTTCTTTGCCCCTGGAATTGTCATTCCCCTGTCTTCTCACCATTTGTTAAATTACTACTCATCTTTCAACACCCAACCCAAACGACTTTTCACATTGGCAATAATATAACATACTTTTTGAAAATTCATTTCACTCTTCATTTCAGCAAAGTCACCATTGTATTTAATTACAGAATAGCAATTTTTTTCATCTATGAAGACCTGAATACTATTGACTTTGATTAGTTTATTTGTAGTGAATATCCTAAAACTCACTGCTCTCTCCTAGATTCAATTCTTAGATTCAATCCCTTAGATGCTGAATGAATACCAAATACGTCCTAGACACGGTCTTGTTCTTAAGTCTGGGACTAACACCTTTTCTACAGCTAGAGATGCATATGCAATAGGATGTTAAGTGGGATTCTTCCTCTTGTTGCAAACTTGTGGCTAAGATCCAAAGCTGAGGATAATTAAGCAGCCCTTCTTCTAGCTTTAAGGAGCCAAGAGTAGCTGGTACCAGCTTCTCCTCTCAGGGCTTACTGAGAGTTTCATTTTTTTAAATCAATACTGTGATCAATATTCTAACACCTTTCCCTCAATGTAAATCTAAAAAGGCTAAAAAGAAAGGGGGGTTATTGGAATTTCAGGGAAACACAGAGTTTATGAAAAGAGGATATTCCCTCCCCTCTTACAGGAAAACGGCAGTGTCATCACTGAATCCAGAAGGTAAGAATCAAGATTTGAGTTCATCTAAAAGAAAGGGAAACTGGTATTTCATTCCATTTGGTTGTCTGTATAGGCAGAAGACTTACTGATTTGCAACTCTGTTATATGCACAGGGGAAAAGAGAAGTGGGGAAAGAGTGTGGTGGGAAGAGTCAGATAGAGAGGTAGGCAAGACTTACCCACCTTGAGTTCTTGGGAACCAAGAGGTATGAAAAATGTAACCTTTCCCCCAGTGTGCTTGTAGGCCCTAGAACTGGCCATGGGAGGTAGATCTGATTGGGTAACGTCTTGAGGCAAAAAAAAGACATACATATCAGAGTCGCACAGTATGAATGCCATCCGTCAGGTTTAGCCAGAAGGTGTAACCAAAGCAAGGGACTGCCAATGCCTATAGCCTTCTGCTCACTGTCAGCAGGGTCAATTGGAGATACCACTTATCTTCATTTAGCCTACTGACAATGAGTTTGAATAGTAGTGCTGAACAACCAAGAATATTGTCACCTCAATACTGGCATATCACGTAGAATTCTGCCTTTCCTATATCACTCCTCTCAGTTTCAACACCAGAGGAAGAAACAGCACAAGAAAGTGGGCAGGGACTTCCTTGGTGGTGCAGTGGTTAAGAATCTGCCTGCCAAGGCAGGGGACACAGGTTCGAGCCCTGGTCCGGGAAGATCCCACATGCCATGGAGCAACTGAGCCCATGCACCACAACTACTGAGCCTGTGCTCTAGAGCCCGTGAGCCACAATTACTGAGCCTGTGCTCTGGAGCCTGTGAGCCACAGCTACTGAGCCCATGTGCCACAACTACTGAATGAAGCCTGCGTGCCTAGAGCCCGTACTCTGCAACAAAGACAAGCCACCACAATGAGAAGCCTGCGCACCACAACAAAGAGTAGTCCCCACTCGCCACAACTAGAGAAAGCCCACATGCAGCAATGAAGACCCAACGCAGCCAAAATATAAATAAATAAATAAAAAATTTAAAAGAACAAAAACAAAACAAACAACTCTTGGAGTCAGGTATGTTCTAGAATTTCGAAATTAAAAAAAAAAAAACAAGGAAAAAAGGAGGGAGGGCAGAAGTGTGTGACAAAAAGAACCTACTCACTCACCCCCAAAGTTTTCAGCCCCAGATTAAGGTCTAGTCTATCCTGGAAGAAAGTGATGAGTACTGGATCAAGCCTGTGGCTGATGTTATAATATGAAGATATAATATGAAGAGAACTAAGTCTTAAATACCAGACTAAGACTAGAGCATTTAAAAATTATGGAATAGTCAAAAGATGCTGTTAAGGTAGTTGATATCCAGTAGAAAAGGGGATTTTTGACATGGTAGAGTTGGAAGGCAGTTACTAGATAAAAAGCAAAACTGACTGACATTTATATCCCAGCAAATTGACATCCTTAATGAACTGGTTACACATAGATGGATAGTCTTTGCAATTAGTTTCCATATATATTGGTGTTCCATCTCTCCATTCTTTTTTTTATATGAAATCCTGGTATGAGATCTATTATACTATTATTATTTAAGTCTAGAACCAGTCCATCAATTTGCTCACTACTACTTGCAGCACTGTCTAAAAAATGCTGAGTAGATAACAGTCATACTTCTACGTCTAGGAAGACACCATCAAAGTCACAGATAGAAATGGGCAAATAAGCATTTCTAATGATGGAGGATGCTAAAAACAGTAATAGGTTTTTATGTAATAAAGGAAGAGACTGATGAGAACAAAGCTCACAGAGCAGAAATTTATTTGATACCTTAATGCTTTCAATGTTCACCTTTCAATGATCCAACCAAAGAAGAAATCCACAAAGAGGCTATTTGACAAAGAGGAAAAACCAGTGTATTATAAATGGACATTGTTCAACTGCATGACACAGAGGAAAGAAAACAAAGGTTCTAAAGAAAGAGAGTAAGAGAAAAGCAAGTGAAGGCTGATCAGGAAGTGGGACCTGAATTGGGGCTGCACATGGAGGGTGGACAGGCATGGATGATAGACAGAGCAGAACAACTCCTGGATGGATGAGAGACAATAATGTAAAGTGGCTGTGACACATTGCAATATTAATACATACCGAGACTGAATTGCGGGTAATGCTCATAAATCTAACTGCAATTAGTACAGGTTTCTGGATTAGGAAGGACATGAAAAGGAAAGCAGAAGGTTAGAATGTACATGTCATTGCCCCATTAAAGAGGTTTAATCTTTCAATGGAATGAATATATCTGTCTTCCGCAGCATCAGCAAAAAAGCACAGCTTGTCTACCTGCTTTGAAAAGTAGCCTTATGTAAAAGGTCTCTTCCTGTCTTCCCTGGATGGGCACTGCTAACTTGGGCCTCTCAGAACTGAGTTCATAAAAATTCATACGACAGAAAGGGTTTTTTTTTTTTTTTTTTTTGCGATACGTGGGCCTCTCACTGTTGTGGCCTCTTCCGTTGTGGAGCACAGGCTCCGGACACGCAGGCCCAGTGGCCATGGCTCATGGGCCCAGCCGCTCCACGGCATGTGGGATCCTCCTGGACCGGGGCACGAACCCGTGTCCCCTGCATCGGCAGGCGGACTCTCAACCACTGCGCCACCAGGGAAGCCCAGGGTTTCACCTTTAAATGGGCTTTCTGTTTTCATTTCCTGGAGAAAAGATTCAGAACGTGTTCTGTGATGAGCTTTATTTAATACCTTTACTGACTGGAGAAATTCTGTGTTTATGTTTGTTTTTAGAGAACACCCTTCATTAACTTAATCTACAGACATTTGTTGTGCACTTGTCCTGTGCCAGGCAGTTTAATAGTAAAGGAAGAAATGGAGTTACTTTAATGCTAACCTAAGTATAAACTACCAAGTATAGAGGAAGTATTGCTGGGCCTCTGCAAAAACATGGGCACAATGATGGGGAAGCCTGTTTCTCTTTAGAGATTTACTGGGGATCTGATTGGGTGTTCACTAATACAGTTTTGTTTTACAATTCAGGGGAAGGGTAGTAAATGGGCAATAATTAAACTTTAATGCAACAATAGGTTTCCAGTTATCTAGACCCTACTGATTATTGGTCAGTGTGAAATGGAGTTGTTTATATATAGGTCACCAGTTACAAAGGAAGATGTTAAACAGACAAATGGGCAAATGGAAGAAATAAATTATCATTTTTGTAAGGCTTTTTTCAAAACCTAGCAATAAACCCTCAAAGAAATCTTTATTTGATAATAGTAGACTCATAGTGGAGTTCTATATCCTATGACTCGCATTCTTGCAAGTGAGTAAGTTCTCTACATCCCAGAACTATTGGCAGGACCACCAAAAGTGACATGGTTGAGGTTGGGAACAGACGGTGGAAGAAAGTAGACTCAAAAGTTAGGGTGGGTTACGTTTTCATAGAAAGGACAGGAAAAGAAAACAGGGCAAATTATTAAACCACCAACATTTTACCCAAATACTTGATTTTAAAAATTCTTCATAGTTAACTGTATTCTGTGTATATAACTAAAGACAGCTCAAAGAACAAACATGAGGCATACATAGTACCCTGAGATAAGGTGACTTTTTTTTTTTTCACTTGTTCCATGTGAAAAAGATTCGGAGAATAATCTCTCTCTACATATCATAATATGTACTTAAAATCTGAGGAAGGCTCCCATTTCCCCCTGTGATTCCATGTCCTGCATCTTACCATTGATCTACGAATCAGTGACAGCCTGGTCTTTGCCTTATTCTCAGCAAATTCCAGGCTACTGATGTCTTTGAGACGAGCCTTATATTTATTCATTTGTTCCACAACAATCAGCTCCACACAGCTGAAACAGGAAAAGAGAAAACTGTTAAGTGCTGAAGTCAATCAAATAAATTGTCAAATCAAATAAATTGTAGCACCCACAGACTATTTTTCAGCTAAGTGTGGTAGATAGTTGGAGGATAAAAGAAAAATCAACATCCCTTATTTTATGAGCTAAGAGACAGGGTTTATAATGGTGGTTCACAACTTTGGCTGCACTTTAGTATCCATCTGAGGAGCAGTTGTAAGTCCCAATGCCTAGGCCACACCCCCGACCAATTAAATCACTCTCTGGGAACGGGACACAAACACTAGGCTTTTTTGGGGAAAGCTCCTTTTGCAGAAAAGGTTAAGAATCACCACTCTAGAAGGAAATCAGAGGTCCATGAAAAAAGGGCAAGGTGAAATACAGGAATATTGAAGTATTAAGACCAAAGGGATTCGGAGCCATAAGACTACAGTTAGACTAGATTACAGGAAAACACAAAGTATATGTAATTTGGTAAAATGGTATTTTAAAATACATTTGGAAACTATAATCATTCCTAAAGAAAAGCCAAATTTAAAAAATAAGGCCCTTCAAAACAAATGATGCTTAGTTGAATAGAACCTAAAGGAATTTTTCATCTTCAGCATAAAAAAGCCCAGTGGCACCTAGCAATCTTATTAAAAACATATGAACTTAAAAAAAAAAAATCATTTGCTAGGGGAACTCCCTGGTGGTCCAGTGGTTAGGACTCTGCACTTCCACTGCAGGGGGCCCGGGTTCGATCCCTGGTCGGGGAACTAAGATCCCTGCAAGACACGCAGCATGGTCAAAAAAAAGAAAAAGGAAAAAAAGAGAAATCATTCACTATGTTTGATATCTGGATAAAGTGACTACACTGACTCAGAAGTCCCTGGGGTCTTGCAGAGGTGATGGTGACTGGCCTTACGTGGTAGTCTTACTGATGTCCTGCACACTTTGTAGTGGGTCGATGGTGTCAGGGCAGCGGAGAATGCAGGGTGCAAATACAATGGCCAAAGCATTAGCAGACATTCGATTAGTGTCTTCCTGTAGAGCAATCCTAAGAAACAAAAAAACCAAGTGAAACTAGGATGAAAAAGGAAAATTGCAGGGAGGTAGGCAGAAGAGATGAGAGAGAAATAAGATCAATGACATCAACTGCATAGTACTGGAAAGATGTTCCTATCAGTTGAAGGAAGATACTGTAGGCTTTTCCCAAATCTGTTCCTTTGCCTCTGGAAAGTGTACTTTTACTCTGTTCCTTGAAGCAATTCAGGCAAGCAGATAGCTGATCAAGGAAAAATTTGTGACTCACTGCCCCAGGTCACCGTTACTAGATGAACATGTCTACACAATGTAGACACTTTAAGGCATTTTCAAACAGTCATATAAGATATTTATCCAAAGAAAAAGGTGGCTTTCTTCCCAACCATTGCTAATATTTACAATCAGAAGAAAAGAGACTACCCCTGAATTGTCTTTTGTCAGTCAATTCCTGAGCTCCTATGAATTAGGTTATGTCAACAGACACACAGCCTTTCTAGCTCGGGAGTTAGATAACAGGCTAGGCTACACAGTGCCACCATGAGACTGAGGTGTTACATGGCTCAAACAGGGCAGAGAAGCACCTGCCATGCAATCTAACTCAGCTGAGGATTTCTGCTCCAAGGAATCATAACCACCTGTTTGAGGCATTGACTTTATCAACAGGAAAAAAAAAGATCTGTCAGTTTTTCATACGAAGGAGCTCTTCATTTATTTAAAAGAATCCAAGAGAAACTGTTAAGTGTTCCTTTGTTTCTTGAAGTTACCTGACTAAATGAAAGATGAGGCGTTCCAGTGTATTGAGATGAGTTCGGGAGAGCTGGTCAATCACAGAGTATACACCACGGATTGTCTCTTTCCTCTCCTGAAGGCCTGAAAGCAGTAAGAGCAGCAAATAAGAATGAATATCCTCTCTTATACACTACATATTCCTTCTGGACAGACCCTAGGTAGCAAGGGTGACTGGCTCTAGGGTTGATTTTTAGGAGTTTTAGCTATACCTGTATAGCAGAAGAACAACTCACAGTTACCACTAATCTCCCTTTGCTTGAGTTCTATACTCTCTAAGCAGTCTCATGAGTTTTAATCTATAGCCCAGTAATTCTTGATTACAGCAAGGGGCAAGAGATGCCCTAGTTTTTCAGGCATTTTGTGGCAAACCAATTCCCCATTAAAATTAATCAATTGTTATATAAGTTATAAATCAGTCTTATGGGAATTGAGGAGTCAGGCCTCAGGGCCTAAACACCTGTAGGTAGGCCTTAATCAATATCCTACACATCTGTAGCACTGAAAAACTAAACCAACATGTTAGGCATGGCTTAAAATAGATAGCCAACTTTACACTGAGTTCTTGCCTAGATTCACAATTTAAATGAATATAAATCTCCTATTTAATTTTTAAATTTGTTTATAACCTTAGTCTTTCAATCTCTTTGTAAGAAGCAACTAGGTGACCTGCTCAGAAAGTTTTTAGGACACTGACCTTTTAATGAGTTTCTAAAAAAGTTAACATTTGAATAGGTGAGAGTTCACTGGCAGTTTTGTACTGACTGTATCACTTTTGGATCTATATGAACTAAACCAACTGAGAGGACGGCTAAATAATCTAATATGAAGATGGCATTCCTTTCCCAAGTGCAGGCCTTCCCTGAACCCAGGAAGCCTGTGCTTACCCATAGCTCGAAGAAATTCCTCATAGAGTTCAAAGGTCATGAGTGGATTGGGCAAATCACGAAGCCATTGTTTGAATACACTTGCAATGACGTGTATGTTATAGTCATCTAGGTTTACATTCTCAGCATCTATTCAGAGACAAGAGTTAGATAAGAAAGCCAAAACATGCAGAGAGTCAAATAATTCACCTTAGAAACTATCATGACTGAAAAATGCCTTCATGTTCTTAATCAGACTATCTTCTACAATCTAATTCCATGCTTTGGAACAGTGCTCCTACTGTGGTAAAGGAACAGTTGTTGTTTGTTGGTTGTTTTTCAAATGTCGCGGACTGATAGATGTGTAAAATAAAAGATCACAAGTTTTCATGTCAAGGCACTGTTAAATTGCTATGAATGTTTCTAAATGCTTTTTCTCAATTTCTGTACTTCTCTTGTGGATTGGTCTGTGAACGATACTTCTAGTAGTGATGCTTCAGATGACAAACATAAAAAAGGCTCAAAGGACAGTTTCTAAAAGTCAGACTGATTTTAAGTCATTCTCAGAGATGAAATGACAGTGATAATTGAGCTTAGGAAATGTAAAGAAAATCTTTACTCTGCTTCACTTATAAACTCCCTAGGGTTATACATGAGATGATTGGGATGATATAGGATGAATGATGCCTGTGGGTAGATTCTTGGTGACACAGGGACAAACTTTGCACCTATATGTGATTCAAAAAGATCTATTCCTGGGAATTCCCTGGTGGTCCAGTGGTTAGAACTCCGTGCTTTCACTGCCGAGGGCCCAGGCTCAATCCCTGGACGGGGAACTAAGATCCCACGAGCCATGCAGTGCGACAAAAAAAAAAAAAATCTATTCCTTTCTAATAGTGGTGAAGAGTAGAAGTTGAACATAAAGCCAAAGTCAAACCTCTGCATACATTCCAGGACTGAGGCTAGAGCTCTACACAGATACATGTTCAGTTCACTACTTATCCATTTAAATAACTATGTCATCAATGTAGGAAGGCAAGAATATGCATCAGAAAGAGCACCACTTGGAGTCAGAATAACAGAGACTAACAGGCAATAGTTTAGATTATGGGTTAAATGCCAGCTTTGTCACTTATTGGTGGTGAGTCTTTGGGCAAGATCCTCTGTAAGCCTCAGTTTCTTCATCTGTAAACAGGGATAATAATCACTGTTTGGGAAGATTAGTACAAAGATCTGTTGTGAAAATTAATACAAAAACATCAGCACAGTGCCCTGCAACTCATCGACAGCTCATTATTCAATTTCCCTGAACCTAAATTTTCTTCTTTGTAAATTAAAGACATGATCTTACCAGACTGTTAAAAAAAGATTAAATGAGATCTGTCTGAAGTACCTAATAATGCCTGTACAAATGATATGCAATGTATGTTTGCTGAATTGACCACATAAAAACAAAGACTCTTTTGAAAGCTACAAATGATAAAACAAGCACCACAGAAAAGACTGCACTCTTCTGGCTGCAAGAAAATGATCAACATGTGATGAAAACTAAGAGCATAAGATGACCTATTTAAATAAAATTATTTGGTCTTGATTTAGAGGGCACTATCTTACCTGTATCTAGACCTTGTCGAAGCTCCTTGATTTTATTAGTTGAACCAGACTTTCGGTAAATACCTTCTGTGTATAATCCATGCATTTCAATGTAGTTTATAAGTTTTTCCACCACCAAAGGAACAGTTCGGTCTTCACTGGTCAAACGGGATAATTCAACCCCAAACTGTCGAGATGATAGCTCTGGATCATACTAAATGGAAAATAATTTTTGTTTCCAAATACATTCAAACATTGTTAAATATATTTATCCAATTCTTTAAGAGTAACTACTTTTTATTTTCCTCAAGTTTTACAAGCACAGTTATGAAAGCTGGGAGGAAAGGGAATTATGATAAATGCTGAGAGTATAAATATATGAGCTGTTAGTTTCAATCCTCTTCCACTAGGAATCCTCCCGACCCCTGCCAAATAATGGGGCAGAATGGAGGCAGTGGCAACTGATTACTGTTTCCCTTTCTATTAAAAAAATCTCTTCATGTAAAGATGGGATGTGGGCAAAGGAGAAAGGGGATAGACTTTGTATGTTAAACATTCACCAAGTACCATTTGAAAATCTGTTGATTTAAAATTAATTAGTTGTCACTAATTTCTGAAGCATAAGAATGCTTCGGTGTTTATGTAAACTTAAGGGACTATTGATGTCATAGCTAAAGGCAGAGGCATATATTGTCACTATATGAATTAGGTTATTTCATATTTGCAACTAGATTATAGCTGGGAATAGGAATATCACCTTTCTATCTCAGAGGGTTATTGTAAAAATTAAGTTACAGGTGAACATACAAAGCACAGTATCTGGTATATGGCAAATGCTTAATAAATAGTTAAAAGAAATAAAATAATGTTTGCTGCAATAATTAAAACAAAATAACTTTAGCCAATCTTTTTCCTATTACTAGGACACACACATGCACACGTATAATCTATTTATTTAAATGTTATGGCTATCCCTAGGGCATCGGGAATGTTAATAGTAAGACTTGTGAAAGCAAAAAAATAAAATTCTTGAAGGTATTAAATAAAAACTTCAAAATAGTTTTATTTGAAACCAACTAATCTAAAGCAAACATGCTAAAAATTTCTATTTCTTGAAATTAAGGGAAAAACTAATTTTACTATTCTCAACTGAGAAAAAGTGAACTCTGAGTTCTTATTGTAAAATCAATATATGTTTTTAGTTATTTTCTTTTTTTCTTCTGCGGGAAGGGGTGGCAGGGTGTCTTTAGTTATTTTCTGTCCGAAGTAATTTCCTTGTATATTTTAAATAAAGTTTTATTGAAGTATGACACATATATTAAAAAGTATATAAATCGTTAAGTGTACAGCTTGACAGACTTAGACAAAATGAATGCACACTTCTTACCAGAACCCAAATCAAGAAATAGAATATAACCAGTAGTTATCTCCCTCTCAAGACCCTCCCAACTACTATGCATTTCACCTTTCACAAATAACCAGTATCTGTATTTCTATCACTTCAAATTAGTCTTAACTGCTTTTGAACATTATATTAATGATAACATATAATATGCATTCCATGAGTTAAGTTTCATTTATTCTTGAACTTTATTTATTTTTGAATAATACAGTATGTATTCTTGTTTCTGGCTTCTTTCACTCAACATTATGTTTGTGAGTACCAACAGTTTAATCTCACTGCCATATTGTATTCCATTATACAAATATACCACAATTTATTTATTCATTCTACTGTTGATGGACATTCAGGTTTCTTTCAGTTTGGGGATACTTCAAATAGTGCTGATATAAATGTTCTTTTGTCTTTTGGCACAGATATCTATGTATATATGTTGGGTATATATCTTAGAGTGGCACTGCTAAGTCATGAGAAATGCTTATGTTCAGGTTTGATAGGTACTGCCAAATAATTTCGAGAGCTGTTAGGTTAACTCAAACTCCTACCAGTAATGTATGAAAGTTCCAATTGCTTTATATCCTTGTTAAGATGTTTTTCATTTTAGCTATTCTAGTGGGTATATACCTCACTATGATTGCAATTTGCATTTCCCTGATGATGATTAGTGAAGTTGGTCACCTTTTCATAGGTTTATTGGTCATTTGGAAATCCTCTCTTGTGAGGTGCTTGCTTAAATTATGTGCTCATTTTTCCACAGAGTTGACCATCTCTTTCTTACTGACTTGTAGATGCTTTTTAGATATTGTAGATCCAAGCTGCAAATATCTTCTTCCACTCTGTGGTTGATTTTTTTTTCTTTGAATGGTGAGTGCTTTTTGAAATTTATCTAAAACTTTTTTTGTATTTATTGAGATGACCATATTTTTTTCTTTATTAGTTCAATGTGGTGAATTACATCAACTGATTTTTGAATGATTTTTTCAAAAAAACTGATTTTTTCCATAAACCAACTTTGCATTTATGGATTAAAAACCAACTTTATCGGGCTTCCCTGGTGGCGCAGTGGTTGAGAGTCCGCCTGCCAATGCAGGGGACACGGGTCCGTGCCCCGGTCCGGGAGGATCCCACATCCCGCGGAGCGGCTGGGCCCGTGAGCCATGGCCGCTGAGCCTGCGCATCCGGAGCCTGTGCTCCGCAACGGGAGAGGCCACAACAGTGAGAGGCCCGTGTACCGCAAAAAAAAAAAAAAAAAAAAAACTTTATCATGAAGTCTTTTTTTTTTTTCATCTGTCATTAGCACAGATTCAATGTACTAACATTTTGGTTAAGGCTTTTACATCTAAGCTTATGATAATTTTCCTTTATCCTTATCATGATTGACTTCAAAGTTTCACTATCTTCATTCGTCAATTTGGGAAAAAAGTACTGAAGTATTTACTCTTTACCATTCTCGGGCAGAGTCTGTAAAAGACTGGTGGTGTTTCTTCCTTAAACACTGGGAAATATTCAATGGCAAAACCATCTGGGCCTGAAGATATCTTTGTGAGAAGCTTTTTCAATTACAGATTCTATTTTAATAGATATAATTCTTTAGATTTTCTATTTTTCCTTGACTTAGTTTAACTTAGTTGTGTTTTTGTGGGAATTTGCCCAATTAATCTAAAATGTCAAATTTATTAGCATCAAGGTGTCCATAATAGCCTTTTATTTTCCTTTTAATGTTTGTAGTATCTGTGGTGTATGTTTTTCTTCTTGTGAATGATTTGGTTTTTTAAAAATTCTCTTTATTGATCACTCTTGCTAAGAGTTTATGCATTGTCTTTTCAAAGAACTAAAATTTAGCTTTGTAGCTTTTTATCTTTTGTATAGATGTTTTTCATTTCATTTATTTATCTTTATTATCTTCTTTCTATTGCCTTTGGGTTTAATTTGCTAGGTTTTCTTTTCCTACCTTCGACAGATGGAAGTTTACATAATTTCTATCCTTGTATCCTTTCTAATGTGTATTATAATGTATTGTACATTAATATATTATTAATGTATATTAATATATACTTAAAGCTATAAATATTCCTCTAATCACAAATTTAGCTATACCCACACTTTTGTTGTGTCATACTTTCCTCATCATTTCGTTCAAAATATTTTTCCATTTTCATTTGAGGATTGTCTAGTTATCTTTATGTTGATTTACAGCTTAATTTTATTCTGGTCAAAGAATATACTCTCAAAGTATTCAATCCTCTGAAATCTGTAGGGACTTGCTTAATGGCCCAACATATGATCAATTTTGTCAAATGTTCCATGTGCAGTTGAAAAGACTGTGTATTCAGGCAGTTGTAAGATGCAGGGTTCAATACACATCAAGTAGATAAGATTTTTTTTTTTTTTTGGCAGTACGCGGGCCTCTCACTGTTGTGGCCTCTCCCATTGTGGAGCACAGGCTCCGGACGCGCAGGCTCAGTGGCCATGGCTCACGGGCCCGGCCGCTCTGCGGCATGTGGGATCTTCCCGGACCGGGGCACGAACCCGTGTCCCCTGCAACGGCAGGTGGACTCTCAACCACTGCACCACCGGGGAAGCCCCAAGTAGATAAGATTTTTAAGTGTGTTTTTTAAATCAGTTGCATCCTTACTGAATTTTTGTCTTCCAGGTATTGAAGCTATAATAATAGACTCTTCTAAAGTTAGAATTTTTATAGCTCCCTAATGGCTTGACCATTTCATCATTATGAAACACCTTTACCTGAAGTAATGTTTGTCATCCTAAAGTACATTTTAGTATTATTACAGCTACACCACTTTTCTATTGATTAGTCTCTGCATGCTATATCTATCTATCCTTTTGCTTTCAACCTTCTGTATTTTTTTTAAACATATTTAAGTATGTTTCTTGTAAATAGCATATCACTGAGATTTTTCAGTTGGTTTTATCGTAGTCTTTTTAAAAAATTATTTATTTATTCTGGCTGTGCCAGGTCTTAGTTGCAGCACATGGGATCTTCGTTGCGGACTGCGGGATCTTTAGTTGCGCCATGCAGACTTCTTAGTTGTGGCATACGGACGCTTAGTTGTGGCATATGGGCTTCTTAGTTGTGGCATGCGGACTTCTTAGTTGCGGCATGCACGTGGGATCTAGTTCCCTAACCAGGGATCGAACCCAGGCCCCCTGCATTGGGAGTGTGGAGTGTTACCCACTGGACATCCAGGGAAGTCCCTATCCTAGTCTTTTTGTTTTTAATATATATATATTTTGGCTACATCAGGTCATTGAGGCATGGGGGATCTTATGCTGCAGCATGCAGTCTCTTCGTTGCGGAGCTTGGGTTTCTCTCTAGTTGTGGTGTGTGGGTTTTCTCTCTCTAGTTGTGATGTGTGGGCTTAGTTGCCCCGCAGCACGTCGGAACTTAGCTCCCTGACCAGGGATCGAACCTCTGTCCCCTGCATTGGAAGGCGGATTCTTTACCACTGGACCACCAGGGAAGTTCCTATCCTAGTCTTTCAATTGGAAGTATTTGGTCTATTAACATTTAATGTAATCACCAATATATTTGGACTTATATCTATCAATTCACTATTTATTTTCTTTGACCTGATTTATGATTCTGTTTCTCTCATTTCTCATCTTCTCTTAGATTAATCAAGTATTTTTTGTTTTTCCATTTTCCCACCTTTATTAGCTTTTTAGCTATATATTCATTTGCTATTCTTTTAGTGGCTACTTTAAAGACTACAACAAATACTCATAACATATTTAAGTCAAATATATTTATTTTTGGCTGCGTTGGGTCTTCGTTGCTGTGTGCGGGCTTTTTCTAGTTGCGACGAGCAGGGGCTACTCTTTCCTTGTGGTGCGCAGGCTTCTCATTGCAGTGGCTTCTCTTGTTGAGGACCACGGGCTCTAGGCACACAGGCTTCAGTAGTTGTGGCACGCGGGCTCAGTAGTTGTGGCTCGTGGGCTCTAGAGCACAGGCTCAGTAGTTGTGGCACACGGGCTTAGTTGCTCTGCGGCATGTGGGGTCTTCCTGGACCAGGGCTTGAACCCGTGTCCCCTGCATTGGCAGGCGGATTCTTAACCACTGTGCCACCACTTCTCAGATAATCCAGGGACCTTGGAATAGTTTAACTTCATTTTCCCAACCACCTTGGTGGTGGTGTTGTCACATAATTTAATTCTCTTTATATTTTAAGCCATAAAACATTATTATTGTTTTTAGTCAATATTCATTTATATTTACACATATTATTTACTCTTTCCATAGCTCTTCACTCCTTCCTGTACTTCTGTTTCTATCTGAGATCATTTTCCTTCTGCCTGGAGAATCTTTAGTATTTCTTTTATAGCAGGTCTGCTGATGACAAATTCTGAGTTTTTGTCTGGAGTGTTTTCACGTCATTTTCACTTTGGAAGGCTACTGTCACCAAGTACAGAATTCTGAGTTAGCTTTATTTTCTTAAAACACTTAAAATATGCCAAGCCACTGTCTTTTTGGCTTCCATCATTTCTACTGATAAGTCAGTTGTCAGTCTTTTCACTGCTCCTTTAGTAGCGGTTATTTTTTTCCCTTCTCTGAATGCTTTTAAGAAATTTTCCTTTTCTTCCATTTGGAGGACTGTTCATCTAGTATGATGTTCTTTGCATTTATCCCACTTTAGGTTGAAAGTGGTTGACGTGTTGACCATTAGCTCTTAAAATGCTGCTTCTCCCTTGTTCTCTTTTCTTCCTGGACTCCAACTGCACACATTTAAGAAACTTCCATCCTTTCCCATATGTCTCTATGTTTATTTCTGTATTTCCCCATTCTTTTTACTCTCTATGCTTGGATGTCTCTACTTATCTATTTTTCAGCTCACCAATCTTCTCTTCTCCTATGGCCAATACACTGTTAAACCTGTCTTTTGAGTTTACAATTTCATTTTTTATTTTTATAATTTCCATTTGGCTCTTTTTTATATATATATATTTCAATTTTATGATAAAAAAGACATTTAAAATCTTTTTTTTTTTTTTTCCCGGTACGCGGGCCTCTCACTATTGTGGCCTCTCCCGCTGCAGAGCACAGGCTCCGGATGTGCAGGCTCAGTGGCCACGGCTCATGGGCCCAGCCGCTCCGCTGCATGTGGGATCTTCCTGGACTGGGGCACGAACCCGTGTCCCCTGCATCGGCAGGCGGACTCTCAACCACTGCGCCACCAGGGAAGCCCCATTTTAAATCTTTTTATCGAGCATCTAAACATATTAATTAAAAAATTTTTAAGTACATGTGTGAATTCAGTAATGGGTCATCTATGAGTCTACAGATATTGTCTGTTTATTTCTTAGTCTCATTTCTTAATGTCTAATTTCATATGTGAACAAATTGTAAAGGCTCTCAACAATGTTACCTCTCTTTAGAGAGAATTCATGCTATTCTCTGTAGGTGGGTAGCTAGAAAAAGGAAGAGATCATCTTAATCCAATCAAGGACTGCCTTGCAGTTTTTATAAAACTCAGTTGATCAATGCTATCAACGCTTCATCCTCCTTCCTGGGGTATACCTCTTCACAGGTCTCACTGAAGAGTCTAGAGTATTGACTAGGGTCCTTTTTCAAAGGTGGGTCATCCAAGTCCAATTTTTCTCTCTTTGACACTGTAAGACTGCAAAATACTCTTAATTTGCTTTTCTGTTTAGCTTCTTAGCCTCTTGCCCTGTGCAGCTTAAGAATTCAGAAAACGCCTTGAGGGAAAAACCTCTGAGTTTCAGGCTCACTTCTCTATATGTTTGGATCATGGTCCCTCAAGTCCTGGCAATCCCAAACTCCAACTTTTGTCTGTATAACTCTATCAGATTTCTAAGAGCACTGATGGCTTCTCTGACTCTTAAGTGTGGCCCTCTGCCCAGAATCTTGGTTTCCTGCCCTACAACAAAAATTGACAAACTCCCAGTAGGAGAGAAACATCTCATAGATATAGATTCACCAATCTGTAATTCTCTTCTCTGTAGGATCTAGGCCCCTAAATTCAATTTGCCTGGGCAACTTTCTAATGCTAGGCAACAGACTTTTTTCAGCTGTTCTCAGCATGAGCATGAATATTAGTCTGCCAGAAGCTACTTCGTCTTAGCTGGAAGCAGATGCCCCACCTTCGTTGTATTTTAAGCCCTTTGTCAAATTTCTCTTTGTACTTTGCCATGTTTGTCTACTAATTTGGAACAGATGCAAACTATATACAAGGGCTGTAAACATGCACACACATTTTATTATAGTTCAGATTTGCATAGTATTGTTAAAATTATATGTGACTAATAAGAAAATGTGATTATACGCCAATAAAAGCCTGAAATATTTCCAAAATTGTTGCTTCATTGAAGCATAAAGGTAGCAGAGTACATGTTCAGTATCTTTTAGATCTGTGTATCCAAGTAGAAATATGTAAAAACACCAACTATGCTGGTGAATTTTACTGTTCATGTTAAAATCTTTAATTGTAGCCTACCACTTTCAAGACAATTTCTAGAAACATTTATGAGTGTTTAAAGAAGTAGGAAACCTTTAAAAGAAGTGTTTTAATAAGTTGCCGGTTGTGAAATCAGTTTAGTAGTTCCCATGTAGTAAAGGTAAATATAGTTCCAGGAAAATCGATTCAGTTATATATACACATCCCTCTATATGTGTATGCTGGATTATGATATAAAATGTATTTCTTACTGTGATTTGTGGCCAAAAAGTTTGAAAACTGCTACTCTATAAAATCATCAAAGAGGCCTTGATTTCCTTCTACAAGGCACGAAAAACCAACAGACCTGTTATTTATTACTCATAGATGATAACTTCTTACCTTTTTAGAGCACTTGGCTGTGGTTTTCAGACAGCACCTCTTATGACAAGCATACTTGCATACTGAAAAATAGGTTAAGAATGTAGCATTTTCAGAAGTCTGTACATCAGTGACAAGAATTTAATAAGTTTACTGCTTTATTCTGAGCATAAATTTTTTCCTTTAAAGCTGAGACTGCTATAGTATCACATACATATACTTTGTATGGTATTAGAATGAAAAATTGTCTTAATTCATTCAATTCAGAAAAATGAAGTTGAAAAACATACCTAAAATTTCTAACCATTGTCTATGAAAAAGCTTTTTATTCTTTCAAGATTGCCCACCCCTCCTCCCCTGTCCCCACCATATTCCAGCAGAATATGTATCTCTGTGGTCTGATTCACAAACTAGTGCTCATGTTCCCCTCTTAAATTTGTTCTACGATCTGCTAAAATGAAAGAAATACCTATTAAGAATCATTCCAATGGGTAAGAAAAGCATTACTGTCAAAGACCTTTACTAAAATAAAAACAAATTTGGCAGCATACTAAGATATAAGAAAGGCCTTATTTACTATCCTAGAAGGTCCAGAACAGAGCTCTGAGGAAACAGAACATAAAGAATATCAGTAGTGATTGGGAAGATGAGATAAGGAAGAAGTTAAGAGCAGAAATAATTTCTCAGAGCAGGAGATAACAGGGTGGCTAGGCAGCAGTAGGTGCAAAGGGCACGCTGAGAGGAGAATATGGAGAAACTACTTGGCCTACATCATTTTGGTACACCAGCTCTGGCTCCTGCACATCAACACCTGAATATCCTTCTTGAGCTTCTAAAGCATGACTTGAGGGGTTTTCAAAGCCAAGATCAAGGAGGGGAGACCATACCACTGTACTGGAGAAATCACCAGTATAAGCACAAAAAAAGTTAGTTAATGCTGTTAAGAAATCAAACCAAACCCACCCAAGTCATTAAAAAAAAAAAGCAGATTCTTTGTATTTTCAGTTTCAGATCACAGAGAAAATCATACCAAACCTACAGGAATCAGACTAACATTAAACAGTCAAGTACATGGCAAACTACTCCCAATTTCACTTTCACTGCAATTTTTTTAGACTACTGATAATAAAACAAAAAGAAAATCACTTTTGAACCATAGAACAAATGAACATATCCAGCAATATCCAGGTGCTGATTTCACTATGGTGAACATGATTGCCATCCTTGTTGTCATACTGGACACAACCCTTCCTAACATTTCTTTTATTCAGTTCTGGCCCACTAGTAAACAAAGACTCACAAAATTATTAAAAGCACCAGGATAGATGTATGGAATGACAGGAGTAGACGCTAAAGACCCTCTGTAAGCCAGAACCAAGCTGACCCACAAAAAATCTCCACTCACGTTCTAGGATTTAAAGGTTTTGATAAAGAATTATAGTAGAAAAAGTACCTTTCTGGTTATAATCTAAGAATTTGTTCATTAATTCATCCAACCATCTATAGCTCCATCTACCCAATAAATATTTACTAAAACTTATAATGTGCCAGAACTGTTCTGTATACTTCTAGGTATACAGAAGAGACAGATAAGTTTCCTGACCTTATAGAGAACACATTCTAGTGGGACAGACAAACAAGAAAACAAATGAATACTTAACATCATCTTGGGTGGTGATAACTACTATAAAGACTAGAAAAGCTGAGTAAAGGGATAGAGAATTGGGGGACAGGGTGGCATTTTAGAAAGGAGGGTGGAGACATGAATCAACTGAAGTAGTATGTCATACTAACATCTGAGAGAAGAGCATTTCAGATGGAGTGAGCTGCAAGTACAGTAACCAAAGAACACCAAAATATCTTATTTGCCAACAAAGAGTAGGTAAAGGGAACTATAATGAGAGATGAAGTTAAAGAATTAGGGAGTGTGAATTATTCCTTAATGTTAAAGAAGATTTAAGAAAACTCATGGAAACAGAAATATCAAGTGGTTAAAAAATTCCTCAAAGAACTCTCATACTTACATTTGCAAACAGAGGCTCGGTCCATTATCCATATCAAAGAAGAACAGTACTCACAGTATGTAGGGATGCTATACTGGGTGGCTTTAAAGATGTGACCATTGTGCTCTTCTACCTGAAGGAAAAAATACAGCTATCTATGTTAAAGCCAACACAGTAAATGCTGCCCTAACATGTCGGGCAGTGGGAAATCCTTCAATTCCCTGTTGTCTTCATTGGGTACTTATTCCAGGAGGAGAATTATGATCTGAGAAATAAAATAAAGGTAAAATATATGATCCCTGCTTTCAAAAAGTGAACAATCTAGTACAGACAAAAACAACTTATATGAAAATCAGAAAACAATGCTATAAACATTTAAGAGCTGTCTTACGCAACTCTGAATTGGCATGTTAAATTAAAAGCAGCAGTTCTCAAATTTTTATTTTTAATCTCAAGAATCTTTCACACTTCTGAAAATTACTGATGATCTCAAGATACTTCTATTTATATGAGTTAGAAATTAAAACTAAAAAAAATTTAACTATCCAATTCACTTAAAATTATCATTAAACATATTCCATCTTAACATAAGTAACATTTTAATGAAAAACAACTGTATCTTTAAAACACACAGGGCTTCCCTGGTGGCGCAGTGGTTGAGAGTCTGCCTGCCAATGCAGGGGATGCGGGGTCGTGCCCCGGTCCGGGAGGATCCCACATGCCGCAGAGCGGCTGGGCCCGTGAGCCATGGCCGCTGAGCCTGCGCTCCACAATGGGAGAGGCCACAACAGTGAGAGGCCCACGTACCGCAAAAATAAATAAATAAATAAAACACACAAAAAAAGTAATGACAAGAGGGGTACTGTTTTACATTTTTGTAAACCTCTTTGATGTCTGGCTTAATAAAGGACAACTGGATTCTCATATCCACTTCAGTATGCAATCTGGTGGCAGTATGCAATTAAGTTTGAAAAATATGAAGAAAATTCAGCTTCATACAGATATGAAATTCGAAAATGGAAAAATGATTTAATTGTCCTTTCAGAAAATGACACAATATTAAAACTCTGCAAATGGTAACTTAAAGGTTAATTGAAATATGGAATCTAAAACCACACCAATCAACTCTTCATATTCTGTAACATTAAAATCCATTGTTCTGGACTTCACTAAAATTTACAACTTTTACTTCAAAGTACCATTAAGAAAATAAAAAGATAAACCACAGACTCAGAGAAAATATTTGCAAATCGTATATCTGATAAAGGACTTCTACCTAGAATACAGGAAGAACTGTATTAATAAGAAGACAACTCAATTTTTTAAATGGGCAAAATATTGAATAGCCAGTTCATCAAAGAAGTATAAATGGCCAAGAGGCACATGAAAAGCTGCTCAAATCATTAGTTACCAGAGAAATGCAAATCTGAACCATGATGGGAAACCACTTCATACCCTCTAGAATAGCTATAACTATTAGACAAAACCAACTATTGGTGAGGATGTGGAGAGACTGGAACCCTCAGATATTTCAGGTGGGATTATAAAATGGTACTGTTACCATTTTGGTAACTATATGGTATAGTTCAAATACTGAATCATTATGTTGTACACCTGAAAGTAGTATAATGTTATATGTCAATTATATCTCAATTTTTTAAAATAAATAAATACATATATACACACATTTACACATACATACATATATTTAGGGGAGTATTAGTAGTCATTTTTGTCTTAATTAATCAAATAACCAACTAACTAAATGAAAAAGATCTAACTCACAGTTCATCCATCCCACAGCTTTATAATATGACCTTGGCTCTGTGATGTCTCAAATATTTCCAGATATTGACATTTTATCACACAGATATCCTTCTATTTAATGAAACTGTAAATCACACACATGCACATTATTTTCCTCTACTGGAACTCTTAATATTAAGTTAGTTTCATTAAAAAATGAGTTTATTCTAAATGGATCAAAAGGTACAAAATAGAATACAATGAAAACCTTTCTTTCACCTCTGAATTCCAACTGTTTAGTTCCTCTTATAGTAATAATCACTGATACCAGTTTCCTGTGCATACTTTCAGATGTTGTGTGTATGTGCGTGTGCGTGTGCGTGTGTGTGTGTACAGTTATAAACGTATTTTGGTTTTTTAAAAATATATGAATAGTAGCTTTCTATATAGTGTTTGGCTCTTTGCTCTTTTTAATTAATAAAACATCTTAAAGAATGGTTTCTCTTACTTTAATGCCAATCAGTATTATATTATATAGATGTATCTAATTTATTTAACCATTTCCTTACTGATTTAGGTTGTTTTCAAAACGTTTATTTATTACAAATTCCTCTTCAATAAAGAGCCTGTACATGTCAGTGTGAACAAATTGATATATCCACTGGATAAATTCCTGTATGCGGAATTGCTGCGTCAAAGGTTTTTTGGTTTTGTTTTTAATATTTTTAAGGTTTTTAATACACCATTATTAAAGTACCTTCTCCAAGAAGGTTATGCAAATAACCCCATCTGCAGTATTGAAAAAAATCTATATATTTCTTTATCTTTCCAAACTAGGTAACTAATTTAACTTTGCTCATAGATGGACAAAGTAGAAAATCACTGTTGTTTCATTTTAATTTGAATACTATTAAGTATAAACATTTATTCATATATTTCTTAACATTTCTTTCTATGGCCTGCACTTATCACAGGCCCTGAAATATAATAGCGGTTGAATTAATGAATTTTCTTTTTTTTTAATGTCATATGCTTTACTCATTTTTATCTCAAGGTATTGTTCTTTTCCTCATTGATATGAAAAAGATTATTCTTATAAGGCTTAAAATGTATAGAAGGCCTAAACACTACCTGTTAAATAACAGGTGCCTTCCTGTTACTCCTCCACCTTCCCTACGCTTTACTTCATACACAATCTCAAAAATCCTCAGTGGTGGGTGACATTACACCTGTTTTATGTAATTCTATTTTACTCCTATTTTATATAATATATACTCCCATTATATACATGAGGACATTGAGACTCAAAGATTAAGTTGTCTAAAGTTTCTCCATTGGTGAACAAAAGTAAGCCAGGCTAAGGGCTTAAATATCCTACTTTCAGGATTCCTTTTCCTTCCATGTAAAGGAAGAAACTCTTTAACAGGTAAGATCATGCTAAAGTAGAGTCAGATCATGCTTCTAACACACACAGTGGAAAAGTGACAAGCAATGATCTAAAAAACCTTAGAATTTGGTTTACAAGTGATAGGGGATGATTTATAATCCTGATTTATTAATAAGGTTAACAATAAATATTCTAGGATTAGAATTTACCATTGGCAGGGGTGAATCCAGGTTCTGTAGGCCCTAAAGCTTAACATTTTCAGGGGAAATGGAGGAAGACAGGACGAGCAGGGGAAACAACTTGGGAAGAAAGAGGAGAAGGTGGTGGAGGCAAATGCAACTGAAGCAGAGGGAACAGGGGGAGAGCGGGAAGAAATGAAGCTTAGAGAGGTCAAGGTCAAGATCATGTCGAGTCTTGTAGGCATGGTAAGAACTCTGAGTTTTATGTTGAGTAACACTGGAAGTCACTAGAGAGTTCTGAGTAGAGGAGGAACATGACCTGATTTTTGTTTTTAAATGTTCATTATGGCTATTATGTAGAAAACTGTAAGGGGAGAAGAATATAAGAAGGCAGATCAATTATGAGACAACACATAGTATTACTGGACTACTGTAATAGCAGTGGAGGTGGTGTGAAATGGTCAGATATTAGATGCATTTTGGAGGTAGAGTGCTGGCCAGAGTTCTACCTACATTTCCAGCCACCCCCACATAAACATGCAATACTTGAGCCTATTAAAGCTACTGGCTCAACATGCCAGGTTTTTCACTCATGTGTCTCTGGACATACTCTTTCCCTCTGGCTAGATACTGCCTGTCTAAACTACTACTCACTTGATAAGAACTAGCAAAACCATCTTTTCTTCTGTAAAGTATTGCTTCATTCTCTCTTTCTGTATTTCCACAGCACTTTGTACTATCTACTATAATACTTATCACATCTAAAAGTAGTAATTTTTTAAATGCCTGCCTTCACTAGCAGATTATGAGCTCCTCTAGGGCTTAACTCATCCTTGCAATTACAGAGATTATGGTAAAGTATGCAATAGAGACATATAATACAAAAGATAAAAACATGAACAATGGTAAAATATGCTCAAATGCCTTTGGGAATGTCTCTTGAATTAGGACTTAACATTTGTAAAATCCTAAGTAGTCCTCATATTCCTCAGAAGGGAGGGAGAGCTCCTTAAAAAACTCCTTCCCTACCCCTACTTCTGAAAAGGGTTCATATTTGTACTTTTCATGAGTAAACATTTCAGTTTTCTACCATTTTAGGAAGGCACCATTAATAACAAGTCAAGCCAAAGAATTCAAGACACATTTGTCTTTCTAAATTTTTGTAAAGACGTAAATGATTACCCCCTAGGCATCTGATAAACTTATTCTTTAAATACTTCCACAGAAATACTGTATGATACAGCTCAGACTAGTGGTCTAAAAATTACTTTTTAGTAACATAAAAAAAATAGATTACGACTTACTAAATCAGTTTCTTTTTTCCTTCTTTTCTTTCTCTCTGTTTTTGGCACCTGGTTGGAAAGAAATACAGAAAATATGATATAACGAAGACTAACATAGTTTCTTACTTCTTTGCAAATGCTGAGATTTTTGCTCAACAGGTAATAAAATAAGCAGCTCTTTATTCCTCAAGAGGAAACGCGCAGTGCTAGTAAGCATATGTGAGAAAAAAAATTTATGTTTAGTAAAACACAGTGCTCATAAAAGCAACAGAATGGAAGGATACTTTAGAAATTATCTTTTTAAACCTCAGTTCTGCCCAGAAGCCACACCATTATTAATTTAAATGGTTATTTGACTTTAAACATTAATTACCTGATTATTAATTTCAATGATTGCACTTTGCATATTTTGGCTCTAGAAAACTCTCCATCCTAGAGCTAAATATAAAAAGGTATTGGAGATTGGTTCAACATGGTGGAGTACAAGGACGAGCACTCACTCCCTCTTGCGAGAACACCAGAACCACAACTACCTGCTGAACAATCGTCGACAGGAAGACACTGGAACTCACCAAAAAAGATACCCCACATCCAAAGACAAAGGAGAAGCCACAATGAGATGGTAGGAGGGGCACAATCACAATAAAATCAAATCCTATAACTGCTGGGTGGATGACTCACAAACTGGAGAACACCTATACCACAGAAGTCCACCCACTGTAGTGAAGGTTCTGAGCCCCATGTCAGGCTTCCCAACCTGGGGGTCTGGCAATGGGAGGAGGAACTCCTAGAGAATCAGACTTTGAAGGCTAGTGGGATTTGACTGCAGGATTTCGACAGGACTTGGGGAAACAGAGACTCCACTCTTGGAGGGCACATACAAAGTAGTGTATGCATCGGGACTCGGGAAAGAGCAGTGACCCCAGGGGAGACTGAACCAGACCTACCTGCTAGTGTTGGAGGGGCTTCTGCAGAGGCGGGGGTGGAGGCTGTGGCTCACCGTGGGGACAAGGACACTGGCAATAGAAGTTCTGGGAAGTACTCCTTGGTGTGAGCCCTCCCAGAGTCTGTCATTAGCCCCACCAAAGAGCCCAGGTAGGCTCCAGTGATGGGTTGCCTCAGGTCAAACAACCAACAGGGAGGGAACCCAGACCCACCCATCAACAGTCAAGCGGATTAAAGTTTTACTGAGCTCTGCCCAACAGAGCAACAGTCAGCTCTACCCACCACCAGTCCCTCCCATCAAGCCTCTTAGATAGCCTCATCCACCAAAGGGGAGACAGCAGAAGCAAGAAGAACTACAACCCTGCAGCCTGTGGGACAAAAACCACATTCACAGAAAGATAGACAAGATGAAAAGGCAGAGGGCTATGTACCAGAGGAAGGGACAAGATAACACCCCAGAAAAACAACTAAATGAAGTGGAGATGGGCAACCTTCCAGAAAAAGAATTCAGAATAATGATAGTGAAGATGATCCAGGACCTTGGAAAAATAATGGACGCAAAGATCGAGAAGATGCAAGAAATGTTTAACAAAGACCTAGAAGAAATAAAGAACAAACAAACAGAGATGAACAATACAATAACTGAAATGAAAACTACACTAGAAGGAATCAGTAGCAGAATAACTGAGGCAGAAGAACGGATAAGTGACCTGGAAGACAGAATGGTGGAATTCACTGCTGTGGAACAGAATAAAAAAAAAAAGAATGAAAAGAAATGAAGACAGCCTAAGAGACCTCTGGGACAACATTAAACACAACAACATTCGCATTATAGGGGTCCCAGAAGAAGAGAGAGAGAAAGGACCAGAGAAGGTATTTGAAGAGATTATAGTGGAAAACTTCCCTAACATGGGAAAGGAAATAGCCATGCAAGTCTAGGAAGCGCAGAGAGTCCCATACCAGATAAACCCAAGGAGGAACACTCAGAGACACATAGCAATCAATTTGACAAAAATAAAGACAAAGAAAAATTACTGAAAGCAACAAGGGAAAAACAACAAATAATATACAAGGGATCTCCCATAATGTTAACAGCTCATTTCTCAGCAGAAGCTCTACAAGCCAGAGGGAGTGGCATGATATATTTAAAGTGATGAAAGGGAAGAACCTACAACCAAGATTATTCTACCGAGCAAGGATCTCATTCATATTCGATGGAGAAATCAAACGCTTTACAGACAAGCAAAAGCTAAGAGAATTCAGCACCACCAAACCAGCTCTACAGCAAGTGATAAAGAACTTCTCTAAGTGGAAAACACAAGAGAAGAAAAGGACCTACAAAAACAAACCCATAACAATTAAGAAAATGGTCATAGGAACATACATATCGATAATTATCTTAAACGTGAATGGATTAAATGCTCCAACCAAAAGACACAGGCTTGCTGAATGGATACAAAAACAAGACCCATGTATATGCTGTCTACAAGAGACCCACTTCAGACCTAGGGACACATACAGACTGAAAGTGAGGGGATGGAAAAGATATTCCATGCAAGTGGAACTCAAAAGAAAGCTGGAGTAGCAATACTCATATCAGATTAAATACACTTTAAAATAAAAAATGTTACAAGAAACAAGGAAGGACACTACATAATGATCAAAAGATCAATCCAAGAAGAAGATATAAAAATTATAAGCATATATGCACCCAACACAGGAGCATGTCAATACATAAGGCAAATGGTAACAGCTATAAAAGAGGAAATCGACAGTAACACAATAATAGTGGGGGACTTTTAACACCTCACTTACACCAATGGACACATCATCCAAACAGAAAATTAATAAAGAAACATAAGCTTTACATGAAACAACAGACCAGATAGATTTAATTGATATTTATAGGACATTTTATCCAAAAACAGCAGATTACATTTTCTTCTCAAGTGCACATGGAACATGCTCCAGGATACATCACATCTTGGGTCACAAATCAAGCCTCAGTAAACTTAAGAAGACTGAAATCATATCAAGTATCTTTTCTGACCACAACACTATGAGATTAGAAATCAATTACAGGGAAAAAAATGTAAAAAACACAAACACATGGAGGCTAAACAACACCTTACTAAATAACCAAGTGATCACTGAAGAAATCAAAAAATAACTAGAAACAAATTACAACGAAAACACGATGATTCAAAAGCTATGGGATACAGCAAAAGCAGTTCTAAGAGGGAAGTTTATAGCAATACAATCCTAGTTCAAGAAACAAGAAAAATCTCAAATAAACAATCTAACCCTACACCTAAAGGAACTGAGAAAGAAGAACAAACAAAACCCAAAGTTAGTAGAAGGAAAGAAATCATAAAGATCAGAGAAGAAATAAATGAAGTAGAAACAAAGAAAACAATGGCAAAGATCAATAAAACCAAAAGCTGGTTCTTTGAGAAGATAAACAAAATTGATAAACCATTAACCAGACTCATCAAGAAAAAGAGGGAGAGGACTCAAATCAATAAAATTAGAAATGAAAAAGGAGAAGTCACAACCGACACTGCAGAAATACAAATCATCCTAAGAGACTACTACAAGCAACTCTATGCCAATAAAATGGACAACCTGCAAGAAATGGACAAATTCTTAGAAAGGTATAACCTTCCAAGACTGAACCAGGAAGAAATAGAAAATATGAACAGACCAATCACAAGTAAGAAAATTGAAACTGTGAGTAAAAATCTTCCAACAAACAAAGTCCAGGACCAGATGGCTTCATAGATGAATTATATCAAACATTTAGGGAAGAGCTAACACCCACCCTTCTCAAACCCTTCCAAAAAACTGCAGAGGAAGGAACATTCCCAAACTCATTCTATGAGGTCACCATCACCCTGATACCAAAACCAGACAAAGATACTACAGAAAAAGAAAATTACACACCAATATCACTGATGATTATAGATGCAAAAATCCTCAACAAAATACTAGCAATCAGAATTCAACAACACATTAAAAGGATCATACACCATGATCAAGTGGGATTTATCCCAGGGATGCAAGGAATCTTCAATATATGCAATTCAACGTGATACTCCATATTAACAAATTGAAGCATAAAAACCATATGATCATCTCAATAGATGCAGAAAAAGCTTTCAACAAAATTCAACACCTGTTTATGATAAAAACTTTCCAGAAAGTGGGTATAGAGGGAACCTACCTCAACATAATAAAGGCCATATACGACAAACCCACAGCAAACATCATTCTCAATGGTGAAAAACTGAAAGCATTTCCTCTAAGATCAGGAACAAGACAAGGGTGTCCATTCTCACCACTATTATCCAACAGTTTTGGAAGTCTTAGCCATGGCAATCAGAGAAGAAAAAGAAATAAAAGGAATTCAAATTGGAAAAGCTTAAGTAAACCTGTCACTGTTTGCAGATGACATGATACTATACATAGAGAATCCTAAAGATGCCACAAGAAAACTAATACAGCTAATCAATGAATTTGGTAAAGTTGCAGGATACAAAATTAATGCACAGAAATCTCTTGCATTCCTATACACTAACAACAAAAGATCAGAAAGAGAAATTAAGGAAACAATCCCATTCACCACTTCAACAATAACAACAATAAAAAATACCTAGGAATAAACCTACCTAAGGAGGTAAAACACCTGTATTCAGAAAACTGTAAGACATTGATATAAGTAATCAAAGATGACACAAACAGAATGAGAGATATACCATGATCGTGGATTGCAAGAATCAGTATTGTGAAAATGATTATGCGACCCAAAGCAATCTACAGACTCAATGCAATCCATTTCAAACTACCAATGGCATTTTTTTACAGAACTAGAATAAAAAAATCTTAAAATGTGTACGGAGACACAACAGACCCCAAATAGCCAAAGCAAACTTGAGGGAAAAAAATGGAGCTGGAGGAATCAGACTCCTTGACTTCAGACTATACTACAAAGCTATAGTAATCAAGACAATATGGCACTGGCACAAACACAGAAACATAGATCAATGGAACAAGATAGAAAGCCCAGAGATAAACCCACGCACCTATGGTCAACTAATCTATGACAAAGGAGGCAAGGATATATAATGGAGAAAAGACAGTCTCTTCAATAAGTGGTGCTGGGAAAACTGGACAGCTACATGTAAAAGAATGAAAGTAGAATACTCCCTAACACCATCCACAAAAATAAACCTAAAATGGATTAGAGACCTAAATGTAAGACAGGACACTATAAAACTCTTAGAGGAAAACATAGGAAAAACACTCTTTGACATAAATCACAGCAAGATCTTTTTTGATCCACCTCCTAGAGTAATGGAAATAAAAACAAAAATAAACAAATGGGACCTAATGAAACTTCAAAGCTTTTGCACAGCAAAGGAAACCATAAACAAGACGAAAAGAGAACCCTCCGAATGGGAGAAAATATTTGGAAATGAATCAACGGACAAAGGATTAATCTCTAAAATATATAAACAGCTCATGCAGCTCAATATTAAAGAAACAAACAACCCAATCCAAAAATGGGCAGAAGACCTAAATAGACATTTCTCCAAAGAAGACATACAGATAGCCACGAAGCACATGAAAAGCTGCTCAACATCACTAATTATTAGAGAAATGCAAATCAAAACTGTAATGAGGTATCACCTCACACCAGTTAGAATGGGCATCTTCAGAAAATCTACAAACAACAAATGCTGGAGAGGGTGTGAAGAAAAGAGAACCCTCTTACACTGTTGGTGGGAATGTAAATTGATGGAGAAAAGTATGGAGGTTGCTTAAAAAGCTAAAAATAGAATTACCATATGATCCAGCAATCCCACTACTGGGCATATACCCAGAGAAAACCATAATTCAAAAAGACACATGCACCCCAATGTTCATTGCAGCACTATTTACAATAGCCAGGTCATGGAAGCAACCTAAATGCCCATCGACAGACGAATGGATAAAGAAGATGTGGTACATATATACAATGGAATATTACTCAGCCATAAAAAGGAACGAAATTGTGTCATTTGTAGAGATGTGGATGGATCTAGAGACTGTCATACAGAGTGAAGTAAGTCAGAAAAACAAATATTGTATAGTAATGCATATATGTGGAACCTAGAAAAATGGTACAGATGAGGCATTTGCAGGGCAGAAATTGAGACACAGATGTAGAGAACAAACGTATGGACACCAAGGGAGGAAAGTGGCGGCGGGACTGGTGGTGGGATGAACTGGGAGATTGGGATTGACATATATACACTAATATGTATAAAATGGGTAACTAATAAGAACCTGCTGTATAAAAAAATAAATTAAATTAAAAAACAAAAGGTATCATCTGGAGGACTTTCTTGGTGGCGCCGTGGTTAAGAATCCGCCTGCCAACACAGGGGACATGGGTTTGAGCCCTGCTCTGGGAAGATCCACATATGCCGCGGAGCAACTAAGCCCGTGCGCCACAACTTCTGAGCCTGCGCTCTAGAGCCTGCAAGCCACAACTACTGAAGCCCGCGCGCCTAGGGCCCGTGCTCCGCAAGAAGAGAAGCCAGCGCAATGAGAAGCCCATGCACCACAACAAAGAGTAGCCCCGGCTCGCCGCAACTAGAGAAAAGCCCACGCGCAGCAACGAAGACCCAATGCAGCCAAAAATAAATAAAAAGAAATTTTTTTTTTTAAAAGGTATCATCTGGGACATGGAAAAGTTCTTTTACATATGACGTTTCTTGTTAGCCATAGTAGAGAACAATCTCAATCTAACCTTTTAAAATTACAAACAAAGGCAGAATAAGCCTAATAAGAATCTTCTTCTGCATAACATAAGACCCCAACTTAGATGTAGAACAGAAGAATTTTCAAAGATTTATTTATATCTGATTACTTCAAAATGATTTCAAATGTTTTATAAATCTAAATATACATAAATCAGAATAACTGAAAATAAAATGGGAGACAATAAAAAGGATTAACAGTATTCCTGCTACCCAATAATCAGATACCTAATTATTTCAGTTGGGGTACTGAAAGGAAACACACTGACAACCTTCTCTAAGCCTACTATCTCTTCTGTAATAAGAATTTCATAATAATTATTTAATAGGGCTGAAGCAAGAAGTAAATAAAATATCAAACACCTAGTATAATTCCTGGTACTCAATAAATAAAGTTTATTATTACTATTATATAGATATTCAGAAACATACATTTTCCTAAAACCTAATTCAAGGAGAAATATAATTCGTGGGTCCTTACATAAAGGCCACTAGATGATACAACTAATCACATCTTTAACCACTGTTTTTCGAAAGGAAATTTATGTACTGACCTCTATCAAAGCTGAGGGTATAATCTTAATGGCACAACATTACATTTTAACTCAGTGAAGAATATATTAATGGCAGAAGGCTTTGATAATACAGTCTGATGAACTTTTAGGACAGAATGGAGTTTGCTGGATCTAAAGTAGTGCTAAAGTAGTTGACATGTTCACTGTAATGTTTTTCTCAAATACCAGATGTCCCAGACTCTTAAGAAGAATTCATAACTGAATCCTTTTAGAAATCAAAATATATTTACCTTTGTGGGTATATATTCCAGAGTCTTGAATTCATTCATATATTCATCTAAAAACACTTTAAAAGTGTTGACCCAAACTCTGACTGGAGATTCACTCCAATCACGCTGCTCAAGCCTCATGGTCTTTTCCAAAATCTGTTCAAATAGTGCGTAGAGGTCTTTATACCGTATGCTTTTCCCATCATCTATCTAATAAGCAATAAGAGAAGAAATGTAAGGTTTTATGAAGAAATTCTTTATATATAGAAGACTGATTCAATTTTTATTGGGTAATTATTTTGAATAAAAATTAGGATCCTGATATACTTTCTAATGGGCATGTCC
The DNA here is from genome assembly GCF_949987515.2 of Delphinus delphis. Lineage (NCBI taxonomy): Eukaryota > Metazoa > Chordata > Mammalia > Artiodactyla > Delphinidae > Delphinus > Delphinus delphis. The sequence continues at coordinate 131,594,871 of NC_082684.1, read as the reverse complement.
ATGAGGTCATGTGGTATTTGTAAATTCCCACTCTACTATGGCATGTCTGCAGAATAAAACCTGCTAAATTTTAGTAAAATACCTAACAGTTTAAACAATGTAATAATTGGAGAAAGCCCTGGGAATTTTAAACTATATTTAGCTATAAAGATTATTTGCCTCCCTCTTAATTACCTATCCCCAGAAATGAACCTTGTTTAGATAGTTCCACTCTAAAACTGAAAAAGTGAATACTTGAATTCTTGCCTAGTGAAACATTAGGCAACCTTTACTTTGATTCATTTTTCCAAAGAAGAATGACATGCTTAGAATAACACCATATTTCTTGCAAAGGAATCTACATGGAATTCCTTTTAACTTATTTAAATGAGGTGTGGAGTCTTCATGAGAAAGAAAAAAACAGGATTTAAGTGACCCAAACGTATTATATACATTTAAAATGTATTTCTCTTTCACCTCCTCAGAAATATAAGTTGAACCTCTTTGATCCAGGGTTAGAAAACCACTATGAAGCTCTATTTCATAACGTTGGCTCTTCCTATGTGATACAAAGTATATTGGTCCCTAACCTAGAAAATAAAGGTATGAAGCATGACAAGCAGTTAGCAGGATTAGAAAAATATGGCCAACATTGTCTCTACCCAAACCTAGTCATTTGCCGTAGCCTGATTACTACTTTATTATGGTCTTGAAATTATTGCTGTCTAAGACTGCATGGTTCCTACTTTTAAAAGGCAAAAAAATCTTATACTGAGTAGAATATACATAGGAAAGTTCTCCTGATTTCTCTTTACACATTAAATTACAGGTTGAACAAAGAAAAACCAATTAAATACAAATTATTTTTTATAGAATAAATATGACAATTCAGAGATATTAATAAAGATTCTATAGATCAAAAGCATTAATTATTATATACTTTAGCACCAATAATAAATTTTCTAAACCATGACCAACATCATATGAAAGTATAGGTAAATCTGAAAGTGATACAAACTCATATATAGAAATTGGTGAACATAAACTGCTCTAATTCTAATGAATAAAAAAGTATAATTCCAACACAAATGAGAATTAGAAGCTGGAGCCAGAGCTAAAAGGATCATGAGAAGTCAAAATAGTAAAGAGCCACTGGGTGAAAAAGAATCATACCTAGAATATCTGAATTCAATACCTTAAGATGAAAATATACCTATAACAGGGGGGAAAAAAAAAACAGCTCAAGGAAATTTGAGAATGCTATTAATCTGAGGTCAGTCAGAATGCTTTTCCCTATCTATCCCTAAAACAAAAAGAAGACACTGGAGAAATCTCTAGTTGAACATGGCCCCTGTATTATTTTTTATGGCATTGTCAAATTTTTCATATGTTGAACTTCTGAATATCTCCTGACACAGTTTAACTTACCGCCAATGCAGATGAATAAAAGCTGAAGATATTCTGCCGAAATTCTTTCAGAGCTTTTTTAAATACAACATCCACTAGTGTGTCTTTCTTGCTGTCTTCATTATCTAGGTCATTCATCTGGGGACCACAGAAAGAGATTTTGTACACAATCAACTAAATTGAAAAGAAGTGAATGCCACTCTGGACACATACTGTTTCTTCAACAATGACCGTCCTGAAAGGGCAAACTATCATGGGACCCAGAAAAAAGCATGACCAGGTAGCCAAAGTTTTATTACTACTAGATGATTTCTAAAGTCCCTTCTAACATTGTATGATTCCACAGTTCTGCTACCAAAAAGACAACTCAAAGTGTGCAATGACAAGCCTCACCTTCCCATACAGAATGCAACATGACAGTTACGGTAAAACTGAAGTCAACAGTAAAGCCTAAAACTTTAAATCCTGTCTACGCAGTCTAACTCATATGAATCCTATTATTTGTACCTTTCTGGTAAAGAAACAGATGCTCTAACTTACTGAAGCATATATCCTTTAGGGGGCATATCCTGATATACAAGCATTCCACAGTCAAAGCTGCTCAGGGGCCTCACTGAGCAGGCACAGGGTACCTTTTTCAGAAGAAATTCATCCATGCTTTTTAAATCACTGGCACTTGCTATGATCTGGACAGAGTCATTTTGCCAATGCATAGACTCCAAAGCCACGCTGCTGATCTTCACATTTCTCTTGCGCCTTGCCTTTGGAGAAGGCTCTTTGTTCTCTTTGAACTCCTTCCGGCAACTCCCAGGCAATTCTGGACTCAATGGAGGTGTTGGCTGATTCTGAGATAATTCTATAAATCAAGATAGAGTGTCCAAAAAAAATTTCTTTTAGTAAAAATACTGAAATCTCCACATCCTTCTTTTTAAGTTCCTTTAGTAAGTCACTGAAGGAAACATGTAAATATCCGAAAAGTAAAGTAACATTAATGTTTAAGTTCAGGCAGTTAGGCAGTAAATCCAGATTGTACATTTGTACAGAAAATGTATTTAAGAATTATCACTTTTCAATGGGAAATTCTATTGTGTCTCCCAAAGAGATGAGGTCTGATACTGAAAATCTGGATGGAAGTGTCTTGTAGAACTGAAGCCTGGATCCCAAAGACCTCAGTCCCAAAGAAAAGAAAGAAGAGTACACAATCACACTAGCATGTTAAATGCTGACTATTAACCCAGTCATAGCTTTACTATATCTGTTTGAAAGAACATCCAGTTATATACAAATCCAATAAGCCAGTGAAGTTTGATAATTATTATTATTTGTTTACTAGGGTCTAAAGCCATAAATGCTCCAGGGACAATATCTGGTGTTAGGCTGGCAACCTCTATTTAGGGAACCAGGTAACTCAACTGGTTCACTTCTGCCTGTGTCTGCTTGCTATTTAGGATTTTCACATATATTTCCCAAATAACTGTATGAATTTCTCAGATAATTCCTGGAATTAACTAGCTCTGTATATAATATTGTAAAACACAACAAATCTTCTCTGCAATTGTTTACACCAGAGAAATTGGGTTCCATGTAGTCCATTATAATCTAGAACTACACTGGATTTGCCAACGCCTACCTGGGGCTTGATGAGAAAGTTGGCCCCATTTCACATGTTTTCCCACATATATTTACCTTACCTTCTGTCCAATGGTATATCCTCATTCCATCTAAAAGCTAATTCTGACAATAAAGGAAAAAAAATAGCCTCCTACTTGCTAAATGCCACCTTAGGCAGGAAGTGAAACAAACTTGAGATATGGCACCAGAATAAAAATTATCAAGATATAGGATATAAGTATATTCAAATTGGTGTCAACTAATATTAATTCCATTATATAACCTAGATATACAAGTATCTAATTATTTCATTTAGCAAAGTCAATATCGTTCTTTATACTAAAAGAAATAATAGTTACTAAAGAAACTGTCTATAATCCAATTTCAGCATTAAAAACAAGGGCTACCTTAATAAATTTCTACCCAAAGATAAATAAAAAGGCTACAATCAATTTTTATACATGTATCCTTATTAAGCAAACACACAATGAAGTCTGCTAATAACATATACTTCAACCAAAGAGCTTCCTAATTCCTTCTTGGAAATCAGCAGTGGAGAATATAACTGTGAAATATGAAAAATTCAGAATGACTACTGTAAACCAGATAAGATAAAATGAATTGATCCTCTTAGGAATTCCAAATTTTCCAAACTGAACCTGTAGTATTCACTTAATTTACTACTGGTTTTATTCATATCAGTTTGCAAAGTGATAGGAGCAAAGCCACAAGACAGAAAACAGGGTTCTAATTAAATTTCTACCAGTTTTTCCTTTGACACACAGATGCCTCTGCTCTGGCTGATCCATTCCCATGTGAAACTTGATCTCTCCTCCCTTTATCTTATCCTTTGTCCCTTTATTTTTATCTCATTCTAGATGTGAGAAGTTTTGTTTACTTACTTTAACTGGGCCTGTTCTATCTCTTCTTAGAGATAATAACTTTCTTCCTAGGGCCTCTCTATTTTATTCAATACTGATATTTCATCCACCCACCGGTATTTTACCCACTCATTACTACACATCCACCTCTGATGTATATCCCTGTTTAAGACAGCTGGCATCTTTACATGGTAATTAAAAACGTTCATACATACTTGAGCAAAGGGCTTGGGAAGAATGGGCTAATCTTCTAATACTGGGACTACTGGAATCCTTGGAGAGTTAATAATTCTAGCATTTAGAAAGGCCATATCTCAACAGATGAACTAACTGTTGGGTATTTTCTAATGTGCTATGATTGATGCCCCAAAAGTTAAAATAACAGCTACCACTATAAAGTCCCAGGAACATATAATAGGTACTTCAGCACAATGGTTATGAATACGGACTCTGGAGCTAGACTGCCTGAATTCAACTCTCAGCTCTGCCAATTGCTATACGTGTATAAGCAAATAACTCTCTGTGCCTCAGCTTTCTTATCTATAAACTGGGAATAATAATCATACCAACCTCAAAAAATTGTTGTGAGGATCAATCGAGTTAATACATACAATATGCTTAGTACAGTGCCTTGTATGTAGTAAGCACTCAAAAATTAGCTGCTGTCATTAATTTTTACTAGGAATATACATTTGTTAAGTGAATGAATGATGGTTAGATTTTTACACTTTAGAAAACTGAGGCTAATCAAAGATTCACAGTCATTCTTTAAGTTGTTGTTACTTCACTGTTTTGTACCACATTTCCCTGAAACTTCTGTTATAGGTAAAATTTAATTTTATAATTATCTGTTAGTTAAGGAGGGACTTAACAATCTTGGTCCTATCTCATTAGAATATCTCACCAACAGGATTACCATTACAAATACTAGAGGGATAGTAAACTTTCAGAAAGAGTAAACAGAAATTATGAAGACAATCTCCACCCTTTGTCCATTTTTACCATCTGGAAACTGATGAGCTGGAATCACATCTGAGCCAGCAAAGAGTGCCGAAACCTCCGAATGGGTGGCAGGTTTCACTCTGGTAGTCTTCTTCTCCCCTTGTTTCCCTTTGGCCCAGAATCTCATCTTAGCTCTCTGAGGTCTGTTAACAACAACAACAACAAAAAAGTAACAATGGAAATTAGCATGTCCTATTGACAATATCTGTACGTCACTTTAAGTTATATAAACACCTTTCATGTGAATTAATTCATTTAACCTTCATAGTTAAGTTTAGTCATATTTAATCTTCAAGTGTACATTTAAACTTCATCTGGAAGGTAAATGATAGCTTCCTCATCTTGAATACAGAAATAATGAGACTCAGGAATGTTAAAAAAACCCACCATTTATTTGAGTTGTTATCATGCTCCAGGTACAAGTGCTTATATAGAATTACCTTAATTAACTATAACAACAAGTTGATATTCAAACCATAACCGTTTTTCAGGTGAAAAACTGGTAGCTTAAACATTAGGTAACTTTCCCAAGGTTATACAGCCAGTGAGTAACAAAGTTGAGAATCACACCTACTATGCTCTATATTGCCTCATTAGTGCTTCTATACTGTCTCCCATCATATAAATCAAGGAAACATCCTGAGATAATAACAGTTCACATTTACTGACCATATAGTATGTATCCTAACCTTGTACTAGGAGGCTTACTTGTACATTAATTTGTTGGTTCCTTTATTTTTGAGCATCAACTAGGAGCCAGGCACTATGCCTTACTTATGATGCCTTCTTTTCACAACTACCATGATAAATAGGTATTTTTATCCTAACTTTACACATGAGCAACCTGAGGCTCAAAGGGCTGATGGAGATGGAAGTTAAAATCAGGTCTGTCTGCTTTTGAAGCCCATGTTCTTTTATCCATGCTTCCTTCTTTTTCTAATAGCTTATTACTAATCCTATACATCCATATAGTATAAAGGGAAATTGTTCTACAAGACTTATTACAAATGATAGCATTCTCCTGCCATTCTCATTCCTTTTCTGCTCCCTAGAGCAACCCTTTTGAATTTATTTAACTGATTCTTTTAATATTTACCATACTTATATTGCTATCATATTTATGACCACAAATAATAATTAAGCATATTCCAACACTCCAGTTCTATACCCTCCACAAACACAGACATCCCCGCAACAGAATATCATAATTTTAGTTAGATCAATATACAGTATTTTCTTTTAGTAGTATTCACTATTTTTTTTACTCTGTAAATAATATTCACAACTGAGACATACAGTACCCTCCATAACCAATATTTTTCTAGAGTTAGTGTTTTGTTTTACATTTGCTCACTTTCCTACATCCAATTCACCTCCAAGTGTCTCCTCATTTATGAGTATCTCCTCTCAACATGTTGAGACATAGTAGGTACACCATCAGTTCCATGTTCTTGAAGAAATCTTTCCCAGAGCCATCTAACCTGCTCTAATCTGGCACGGTTCCCTCAGTGACTGCTGTACAACCATCACTTAAAAAGCTACTTTCACCATCATAATGGAGATGTGTTTTGTCTCTACTGTTTTATGATGACCTGTCTCTTGGTATGGGTCTATTTTCATTCATTATGTTGGGCCCTCAGGGGGTCCTTTCAATCTATAGAAACTCAAGTCCTTCAGTTCCATGAAATTTATTTGAATTACTTTATTTTTACTTTGTCCTATCTTTCCAGAGCTCCTATCAGTGGGTCACTGGATGTCCTGAACTGCTCCTCTAATTTTCCTATCTTTTCTTGTCTCTTCTATCCATTTGTCTTTTGGCTCAACTTTCTGACAGATGTCCTCAACTTTCTTTCTAACTCTTCTGACTTCTTTATGCTATCACAGTTTCAATTTTCAAATACTCTTTTTTATTATGAATGTTTCCCTTTAAAGTATTCTGTTTGGTTTCATGAATGTAGTTATATTTATTTATGCAGAAGGTCTACTGATAGTTGTATTTGTCTGTCTTGAAGTTTTCTTTCCCCTGTATAGTTTATTGCTTCCAAGTTGTATTTTATCAATTAGTTTTAGATTCTTTCACTTCTGATGTCTCCTCAAATGTGTGGTGATCAAAAGTAGGGCATAAACAAGCTTCTTGGAAGGTCTAGTGTGCATTGGTGGGGCTTCCAAACTGTGGTTGTCCTTGTAGGGTTATCTGGCTGGTCCAATTTGTAGGGAGAGCCCCTGATAGAAATATCTTTAGGTCTTTCCATGAGGGTTGGATGGAAGTCCCAAAGACTCTTTGAATCATCTGCTTAGAGGGTATGTGAAACGTGGAAGCAGAATACAGAAAAAAAATCTGGGGGATCTTAACATTCAGTATGTAAACATTCATTAAATCTCCCTGTTCCAAATATGTACCCCACCTCAACTGTATCTGGTTACCTCCAAGTGCAGAAATCTTCTGTTTTATCCTTTCCAGAAAATAAATCTCCTGTTTTCTGCTAGGATTGGGGAAGACCAGTCAGCCAGATGCTTCTTTCTCAGTTTTACCCAGTTGGTTTAGGATTCAACTTTCTCCTATCTATAAAGACATTTAAAATTTGTCTATCTACTTTTAGGATTCCACGTTTTTATTATTGCTGTCTCCTGTTTTATTACTGCTGTCTCCTGTTTTATTATTGCTGTCTCCTGTTGTTTTTGTCCTGTATAGGTTTTGTTATTTTAGGAGGATGTGGAAATTAAATTTATATAGTTAATCTGCTATCTCCACCTGTATGTTTTTTCTATGTTACATTTTGTTTCCCAAAATTTGATCTCCAGCATAATCTGCTCTAGATTTGGATTACCTTGGATTATGCCTCTACAGTCATTGAGAAACTGATCTTTAATAGGGTTATGAACCAGATAGATTTCAATGAGATATTCAAATGTTCAGTGAGGGCCCAACTGCCTTATATAACACGGTAAGGGACAAAGACATTTTTTTTTTTTGAGCCTTCTTTTAATTAATTTATTTTTATTTTTGGCTGTGTTGTGTCTTCATTTCTGTGCAAGGGCTTTCTCTAGTTGTGGCAAGCGGGGGCCACTCTTCATCGTGGTGCGCGGGCCTCTCACTGTCATGGCCTCTCCTGTTGCGGAGCACAGGCTCCAGACGCACAGGCTCAGTAGTTGTGGCTCACGGGCCTAGTTGCTCCGCGGCATGTGGGATCTTCCCAGACCAAGGCTGAAACCCATGTCCCCTGCATTAGCAGGCAGACTCTCAACCACTGCTCCACCAGGGAAGCCCAAGACATATTCTTGGTAAATAAAAACTTCATATACTCTCCTAAAGAGAACAGAGTTTTTCCTGAAAGTCTTTTCCAGTTCCATTTGTAAAACACTTAACTCAGAACAGAATCCAAGTCCAAAACTGGAAAATATTTTCAGTCTAATCTGGTCTAATCTCTTTTCTTTTACAACCAAAAATCCTAAGTCATATAATGATGTAAACTTTGCCCAAATCACAGTGCTAAACATATAAAAAGACAAAGCTCATTATATATATCTGAATTATTTATGCTACTGTCACACAGTAGGTACTTAGTATTTGTTGAAAAATAAATTTCAAAACTTTCAAAATTGATAGCTATTCTATCAATTATGCTTTTAAAAAGATGCTCAGTATTTAACTATGGTCTATTAGTAAATAAAATTATATTATCCCTATTAACAGTCAGTGTATGCTTTATACCTTATATCTGAATCTGAAGCCTTCTGTCTCACTGCCAACTTCGTAATCTCTCCTTGAGACATGGTCTTATGAAGCTTTGCTTCTTCATCAACTGAGGAAAAACGCTGTGATGTCTGTAATAATTACATATGTAAAGACCTTAAAACCAAGTAATTATATCATAGCACTGTAATTAAAACTCAGGTTATAGAATTATTTGAGAATTACACCTATTAAAAACATTCAAAAATACATTCATATTACTCCGAGATGCATTAAAATAAAAAAACCTACTAAAAACTCCGTTAACTTCATACAGTAATCTGAAGTAAAGAGAACTTGGGTCAATGAAAATGCTAAACAGGACCTACAAGCTCATGTTTTCCAACAATTTAACAAAGAATATCAAGTAGGGTGAAAGAAAAAAAAGAACATCAAGTGGAAAAGTAAGAAAAAAATCAAAACCATCTAAAGATAGAGACAAAAAATCCAGGACCTGATAAATCTAGAATACTAAGCATAGTTTTTCATACCTTCTTTTATTTGTCCCTAAAAAGATGATAATTATTTTTATGGCTAACTTGCTACTATAGATTCTTATATCCAGTTAAGGATTTAAAAGATCTAGAACACAGGAAGATAAGAAAAACTAAAAGACCAAAGAATAAAATATCATTATACTCACTAATGGTCTAAATTATGAACAACTTACATAGCTATAAAAAGGACCTGAATTTCAATTGATAACTCTTGCTCCATTTGTTTACAATGTGCCCCTTTAAAGACAATACCATTTGGAGGACAGAATTTCTTGTTACCTATTCAAGTAATTTTTCTAATATTTCATTTTTATACAGTCATAATCTTTTCTTTAACCTTTTGGTCTGCATGACTATGACCTTATCAACAGAAATAGCAAATATTCTGAGCTGCTAAATTTAAAGAACAGACTTCTGCTTCTGGCCAAGATGGAGTAACAAGAACCTGTTCTATACTCTTGCCTGAAACAACCAAAAACAAAAACAAAAGAAAACAAAAACTTAGACAAAATAATATGAAACAGGGACTTCACTGGTGGTGCAGTGATTAAGAATCCACCTGCCGACAACCGGCTGTTGAGGGTCCTGTCTTCATCAGTGGGGTGACTCCAACAAAAGGCTAGAAGTGTGAACCTCAATACCAGCAGAAGTGGAGACCAGCCGTGTGGCTGACAGGGTCTTCCTGCTCCGGCCGGGTGTCAGGCCTGTGCCTCTGAGGTGGGAAAGCCAAGTTCAGGACATTGATCGACCAGAGACCTCCCAGCTCCACGTAATATCAAATGGCGAAAGCTCTCCCAGAGACTCCATCACAATGCTAAGACCCAGCTACACTCAACAACCAGCAAGCTACAGTGCTGGACACCCTATGCCAAACAACGAGCAAGACAGGAACACAACTCCACCCATTAGAAGAGAGGCTGCCTAAAATCATACTAACATCGTAGACACTCCAGAACACCAGAAAGACAAGATCCAGCCTCATCCAAGAGAACACAGGCACCAGTCCCCTCCACCAGGAAGCCTACACAACCCACTGAACCAATCTTAGCCACTGGGGACAAACACCAAAAACAACAGGAACTATGAACCTGCAGCCAGCAAAAACGAGACCCCAAGCACAGTAAGTTAAGCAAAATGAGAAGACAGAGAAACACACAGCAGATGAAGGAGCAAGGTAAAAACCCACGAGACCAAACAAATGAAGAGGAAATAGGCAGTCTACCTGAAAAAGAATTCAGAGTAAGGATAGTAAAGATGATCCAAAATCTTGGAAACAGAATGGAGAAAATACAAGAAACATTTAACAACAACGTAAAAGGACTAAAGAGCAAACAAACAATGATGAACAACACCATAAATGAAATGAACAATTCTAGAGATGGAATCAATGGCAGAATAACTGAGGCAGAAGAATGGATAAGTGAACTGGAAGATAAAATAGTGGAAATCACTACTGCAGAGCAGAATAAAGAAAAAAGAATGAAAAGGATTGAGCACAATCTTAGAGATCTCTGGGACAACATTAAATGCACCAATGTTTGAATTATAGGGGTCCCAGAAGAAGAGAAAAAGAAAGGGACTGAGAAAGTATTTGAAGACATTATCATTGAAAACTTCCCTAATATGGGAAAGGAAATAGTCAATCAAGTTCAGGAAGCACAGAGACTCCCATACAGGATAAATCCAAGGAGAAACACACCAAGACACATATTAATAAAACTATCAAAAATTAAATACAAAGAAAAAATATTAAAAGCAGAAAGGGAAAAACAACAAATAACATACTAGAGAAACCCCATAAGGTTAACAGCTGATCTTTCAAAAGAAACTCTGCAAGCCAGAAGGAAGTGACAACACATATTTAAAGTGAGGAAAGGGAAAAACCTACAGCCAAGATTACTCTACCCAGCAAGGATCTCATTCAGATTCGACGGAAAAATTAAAACCTTTACAGACAAGCAAAAGTTAAGAGAATTCAGCACTACCAAACCAGCTTTACAACAAATACTAAAGGAATTTCTAGGCAGGAAACAAAAGAGAAGGAACAGACCTACAATAACAAACCCAAAACAATTAAGAAAATGGTAATAGGAACATACATATCGATAAGTACCTTAAACGTAAATGGGTTAAATGCTCCCACCAAAAGACACAGACTGGCTGAATGGATACAAAAACAAGACCCACATATATGCTGTCTACAAGAGACCCACTTCAGACCTAGGGACACATACAGACTGAAAGTGAGGGGATGGAAAAAGATATACCATGCAAATGAAAATCAAAAGAAAGCTGGAGTAGCAATACTCATATCAGACAAAATAGACTTTAAAATAAAGACTTTTACAAGAGACAAAGAAGGACACTACATAATGATCAAGGGATCAATCGAAGAAGAAGATATAACAATTGTAAATATTTTTGCACCCACCATAGCAACACCTCAATACATAAGGCAAATGCTAACAGCCATAAAAGGGGAAATCGACAGTAACACAAACATAGTAGGGGACTTTAACACCCCACTTTCACCAAAGGACATATCATCCAAAATGAAACTAAGTAAGGAAACACAAACTTTAAATGATAAATTAAACAAGATGGACTTAATGGAATTTATAGGACATTCCATTCAAAAACAACAGAATACACTTGCTTCTCAAGTGCTCATGGAACATTCTCCAGGATAGATGATATCTTGGGTCATAAATCAAGCCTTGGTAAATTTGAGAAAATTGATATCATATCAAGTACCTTCTGCAACCACAACACTATGAGACTAGATATCAATTACAGGAAAAAAATCTGTGAAAAATACAAACACATGGAGGCTAAACAATACACTACTAAATAACCAAGAGATCACTGAATAAATCAAAGAGAAAATCAAAAAATACCTAGAAACAAATGACAATTAAAACACAACGACCCAAAATCTATGGGATGAGGAAAGGAACCAAGATGGCAGAGTAGAAGGACGTGCTCTCACTCCCTCTTGCGAGAACACCAGAATCACAACTAGCTGCTGGACAGTCATTGACAGGAAGACACTGGAACTCACCAAACAAGATACTCCACATCCAAAGACAAAAGAGAAGCCACAATGAGATGGTAGGAGGGGGGCAATCACAGTAAAATCAAATCCCATAACTGCTGGGTGGGTGACTCACAAACTGGAGAACACTTATAACACAGAAGTCCACCCACTGTAGTGAAGGTTCTGAGCCCCATGTCAGGCTTCCCAACTTGGGGGCCCGGCAACGGGAGGAATTCCTAGAGAATCAGACTTTGAAGCCTAGTGAGAATTGACTACAGGACTTCGACAGGACTGGGGGAAACAGAGACTCCACTCATGGAGGGCACACATAAAGTAGTGTGCGCATCGGGACCCAAGGGAAGGAGCAGTGAGCCCAGGGAAGACTGAACCAGACCTACCTGCTAGTGTTGGAGGGTCTCCTGCAGAGGCAGGGGTGGGGACAAGGACACTGACAGCAGAAGTTCTGGGAAGTACTCCTTGGAGTGAGCCCTCCCAGAGTCTGTCATTAGCCCCACCAAAGAGCCCAGGTAGGCTCCAGTGTTGGGTTGCCTCAGGCCAAACAACCAACAGGGAGGGAACCCAGACCCACCCATCAACAGTCAAATAGATTAAAGTTTTACTGAGCTCTGCCCAACAGAGCAACAGTCAGCTCTACCCACCACCAGTCCCTCCCATCAAGCCTCTTAGATAGCCTCATCCACCAGAGGGGAGACAGCAGAAGCAAGAAGAACTACAACCCTGCAGCCTGTGGGACAAAAACCACATTCACAGAAAGATAGACAAGATGAAAAGGCAGAGGGCTATGTACCAGAGGAAGGGACAAGATAACACCCCAGAAAAACAACTAAATGAAGTGGAGATGGGCAATCTTCCAGAAAAAGAATTCAGAATAATGATAGTGAAGATGATCCAGGACCTCGGAAAAATAATGGATGCAAAGATCGAGAAGATGCAAGAAATGTTTAACAAAGACCTAGAAGAATTAAAGAACAAACAAACAGAGATGAACAATACAATAACTGAAATGAAAACTACACTAGAAGGAATCAATAGCAGAATAACTGAGGCAGAAGAACGGATAAGTGACCTGGAAGACAAAATGGTGGAATTCACTGCTGTGGAACAGAATAAAGAAGAAAGAATGAAAAGAAATGAAGACAGCCTAAGAGACCTCTGGGACAACATTAAACACAATAACATTCGCATTATAGAGGTCCCAGAAGGAGAAGAGAGAGAGAAAGGACCCAAGAAAATATTTGAAGAGATTATAGTCGAAAACTTCCCTAACATGGGAAAGGACATAGGCACCCAAGTCCAGTAAGTGCAAGTCCCATAAAGGATAAACACAAGGAGAAACACGCCAAGAAACACAGTAATCAAATTGTCAAAAATTAAAGACAAAGTAAAATTATTGAAAGCAGCAAGGGAAAAACGAAAAATAACTTACAAGGGAACTCCCATAAGGTTAACAGCTGATTTCTCAGCAGAAACTCTACAAGCCAGAAGGGAGTGGCATGATATACTTAAAGTGATGAAAGGGAAGAACCTACAACCAAGATTACTCTACCCTGCAAGGATCTCATAGAGATTCGATGGAGAAATCAAAAGCTTTACAGACAAGAAAAAGCTAAGAGAATTCAGAACCACCAAACCAGCTCTACAACAAATGCTAAAGGAACTTCTTTAAGTGGGAAACACAAGAGAAGAAAAGGATCTACAAAAACAAATCCAAAACAATTAAGAAAATGGTCATAGGAACATACATATCGATTATTACCTTAAACGTGAATGGATTAAATGCTCCAACCAAAAGACACAGGCTTGCTGAATGGATACAAAAACAAGACCCACCTATATGCTGTCTACAAGAGACCCACTTCAGACCTAGGGACACATACAGACTGAAAGTGAGGGGATGGAAAAAGATATTCCATGCAAATGGAAATCAAAAGAAAGCTGGAGTAGCTACACTCATATCAGATAAAATAGACATTAAAATAAAGATTGTTACAAGAGACAAGGAAGGACACTACATAATGATCAAGGGATCAATCCAAGAAGAGGATAGAACAATTATAAATATATATGCACCCAACATAGGAACACCTCAATACTAAGGCAAATGCTAACAGTTATAAAAGAGGAAATCGACAGTAACACAATAATAGTGGGAGACTTTAACACCTCACTTACACCAATGGACAGGTCATCCAAAATGAAAATAAATAAGGAAACACAAGCTTTAAATGATACATTAAACAAGATGGACTTAATTGATATTTATAGGACATTCCATCCTAAAACAACAGAATACACATTCTTCTCAAGTGCTCATGGAACATTCTCCAGGATAGATCATATCTTGGGTCACAAATCAAGACTTGGTAAATTTAAGAAAATTGAAATCGTATCAAGTATCTTTTCCAACCACAACACTATGAGACTAGATATCAATTACAGGAAAAGATCTGTAAAAAGTACAAACACATGAAGGCTAAACAGTACACTACTTAATAACCAAGTGATCACTGAAGAAATCAAAGAGAAAATCAAAAAATACCTAGAAACAAATGACAATGGAGACACGCTGACCCAAAATCTATAGGATGCATCAAAAGCAGTTCTAAGAGGGAAGTTTATAGCAATATAATCCTACTTTAAGAAACAGGAAACATCTCAAATAAACCTAACCTTGCACCTAAAGCAACTAGAGAAAGAAGAAAAAAAAAACCAAAGTTAGCAGAAGGAAAGAAACCATAAACATCAGATCAGAAATAAATGAAAAAGAAATGAAGGAAACAATAGCAAAGATCAATAAAACTAAGAGCTGGTTCTTTGAAAAGATAAAAAAAATTGATAAACCATTAGCCAGACTCATCAAGAAAAAAAGGGAGAAGATTCAATTCAACAGAATTAGAAATGAAAAAGGAGAAGTAACAACTGACACTGCAGAAATACAAAGAATCATGAGAGATTACTACAAGCAACTCTATGCCAATAAAATGGACAACCTGGAAGGAATGGACAAATTCTTAGAAATGCACAACCTACCGAGTGAACCAGGAAGAAATAGAAAATATGAACAGACCAATCACAAGCACTGAAATTGAAACTGTGATTAAAAATCTTCCAACAGACAAAAGCCTAGGACCAGATGGCTTCAGAGGCGAATTCTATCAAACATTTAGAGAAGAACTAACATCTATCCTTCTCAAACTCTTCCAAAACGTAGCAGAGGGAGGACCACTCCCAAACTCATTCTACGAGGCCACCATCACCCTGATACCAAAACCAGACAAAGATGTCACAAAGAAAGAAAACTACAGGCCAATATCACTGATGAACATGATGCAAAAATCCTCAACAAAATACTATCAAACAGAATCCAACAGCACATTAAAAGGATCATATACCGTGATCAAGTGGGGTTTATTCCAGGAATGCAAGGATTCTTCAATATATGCAAATCAATCAATGCGATAAACCATATTAACAAACTGAAGAAGAAAAATCTTATGATCATCTCAAGAGACGCAGAGAAAGCTTTCGACAAAATTCAACACCCATTTATGATAAAAACCCTCTAGAAAGCAGGCATAGAGGGAAGTTACCTCAACATAATAAAGGCCATATATGACAAACCCACAGCCAACATCATTCTCAATGGTGAAGAACTGAAAACTTTCCACTAAGATCAGGAACAAGACACGGTTGCCCACTCTCACCACTCTTATTCAACATAGTTTTGGAAGTTTTAGCCACAGCAATCAGAGAAGAAAAAGAAATAAAAGGCATCCAAATAGGAAAAGAAGAAGTAAAGCTGTCACTGTTTGAAGATGACATGATACTATACATAGAGAAACCTAAAGATGCTACCAGAAAACTACTAGAGCTAATCAATGAATTTGGCAAAGTAGCGGGATACAAAATTAATGCACAGAAATCTCTTGCACTCCTATACACTAATGACGAAAATTCTGAAAGAGAAATTAAGGAAACACTCCTATTTACCACTGCAACAAAAAGAATAGAATACCTAGGAATAAACCTATGTAAGGAGACACAAGACCTGTATGTAGAAAACTATAAGACACTGATGAAAGAAAATGAAGATGATACAAACAGATGGAGAGATATACCATGTTCTTGGATTGGAAGAAGCAACATTGTGAAAATGACTCTACTACCCAAAGCAATCTACAGATTCAATGCAATCCCTATCAAACTGCCACTGGCATTTTTCATAGAACTAGAACAAAAAATTTCACAATTTGTAGGGAAACACAAAAGACCCTGAATAGCCAAAGCAGTCTTGAGAAAGAAAAACAGAGCTAGAGGAATCAGGCTCCCTGCCTTCAGACTATACTATAAAGCTACAGTAATCAAGACAGTATGGTACTGGCACAAAAACAGAAATACAGATCAATGGAACAAGATAGAAAGTCCAGAGGTAAACCCATGCACATGTGGTCACCTTATTTTTGGTAATGGAGGAAAGGATATACAATGGAGAAAAGACAGCCTCTTCTATAAGTGGGGCTGGGAAAACTGGACAGGTACATGTGAAACTATGAAATTAGAACACTTCCTAACACCATACACAAAAATAAACTCAAAATGGATTAAAGACCTAAATGTAAGGCCAGACACTATAAAACTGTTAGAGGAAAACATAAGTGGAACTTTCTATGACATAAATCACAGCAAGACCTTTTTTGATCCACCTCCTAGAGTAATGGAAACAAAAATAAAAATAAACAAGTGGGACCTAATAAATTTAAAAGCTTTTGCACAGCAAAGGAAACCATGAACAAGATGAAAAGACAACCCTCAGAATGGGAGAAAATATTTGCAAATGAAGCAATTGACAAAGGATTAATCTCCAAAATTTACAAGCAGCTCATGCAGTTTAATATCAAGAAAACAAACAACCCAATCCAAAAATGGGCAGAAGACCTAAATAGACATTTCTCCAAAGAAGATATACAGTTTGCCAACAAACACATGAAAGGATGCTCAACATCACTAATCATTAGAGAAATGCAAATCAAAACTACAATGAGGTATCACCCCACACCAGTCAGAATGGCCATCATCAAAAAATCTACAAACAATAAATGCTGGAGAGGGTGTGGAGAAAAGGGAACCCTCTTGCAGTATTGGTGGGAATGTAAACTGATACAGCCACTATGGAGAACAGTATGGAGGTTCTTAAAAAACTAAAAATAGAACTACCATATGACCCAGATATCACATTACTGGGCTTATACCCTGAGAAAACCATAATGCAAAAAGAGTCATGTACCACAGTGTTCACTGCAGCTCTATTTACAATAGCCAGGACATGGAAGCAACCTAAGTGCCTATCAACAGATGAATGGATAAAGAAGATGTGGCACATATATACAATGGAATATTGGAATATTACTCAGCCATAAAAAGAAATTAAATTGAGTTATTTGTAGTGAGGTGGATGGACCTAGAGTTTGTCATACACAGTGAAGTCAGAAAGAGAAAAACAAATAGCGTATGCTAACACATATATACGAAATCTAAAAAAAAAGAGAAAACGTCATGAAGAACCTAGGGCAAGACGGGAATAAAGACGCAGACCTACTAGAGAATGGACTTGGACACATGGGGAGGGGGAAAGGTAAGCTGGGATAAAGTGAGAGAGTGGTAGTGTATATATGGGCATATATACACTACCAAATGTAAAATATCGATAGCTAGTGGGAAGCAGTCACATAGCACAGGGAGGTCAGCTCGGTGTTTTGTGACCAGATAGAATGGTGGGATAGGGAGGGTGGGAGGGAGGGAGATGCAAGCAGGAAGAGATATGGGTATATATGTATATGTATAACTGATTCATTTTGTTATAAAGCAGAACCTAACACACCACTGCCAAGCAATTATACTCCAATAAAAATGTTTAAAAAAAAAGATGTTACACATATATACAATGGAATATTACTCAGCCATAAAAAGAAATGAAATTCAGTCATTTGTCGTGAGGTGGATGGACCTAGAGACTGTCATACAGAGTGAAGTCAGAAAGAGAAAAACAAATAGCGTATGCTAACACATATATACGGAATCTAAAAAAAAAAACATGGATCTGAAGAACCTAGGGGCAGGACAGGAATAAAGACGCAGACATAGAGAATTGACTTGAGGACACAGGGAGGGGAAGGGTAAGCTGGGACAAAGTGAGAGAGTGGCATGGATATATACACCACCAAACGTAAAATAGCTAGCTAGTGGAAAGGAGCCACATAGCACAGGGAGATCAGCTCAGTGCTTTGTGACCACCTAGAGGGGTGGGATAGGGAGGGTGGTGGGAGACACAAGAGGGAGGAGATATGTGGATATATGTATATGTATAGCCGATTCACTTTGTTATAAAGCAGAAACTAACACACCATTGTAAAGCAATTATACTGCAAAAGAAATGTTAAAAAAAACAAAAAAAAAGAATCCACCTGCCAATGCAGGTGACATGGGTTCAATCCCTGGTCCAGGAAGATCCCACATGCCGCGGAGCAACTAAGCTCATGCGCCACAACTACCGAGCCTGCAGTCTAGAGCCCGTGAGCTACAACTACTGAGCCTGTGTGCTGCAACTACGGAAGCCCACGTGCTTAGAGCCTGTGCTCTGCAGCAAGAGAAGCCACCATTATGAAAAGCCCACGCACTGCAACGAGGAGTAGCCCCCACTCGCCACAACTAGAAAAAGCCCAAGTGCAGCAATGCAGACCCAATGCAGCCAAAAAAGAAGAAACAGCAGCTATCAAGATAATGAACAGTTAACCCTGAGAGAGCAAAAACTGGGTAGAAATGAAAGTAGAGTTGAATGAACTCATGAAAGAAATAAAAAGACAGTAAAGGTCTTTGGTGGCACAGTGGTTGGGAGTCTGCCTGCCAGTGCAGGGGATGTGGGTTCAGTCCCTGGTCCGGGAGGATCCCACGTGCTGCGGAGCAGCTGTGGCCGGGCAGCACAGCTGTTGAGCCTGCGCTCTGTGAGCCACAGCTGCCGAGCCCACGTGCCACAACTGCTGAGGCACAACTGTGTGGCTGGAGCCTGTGCTCTGCGGCTGGAGAGGCCACCGTGGTGCGAGGCCCCTACTTGCTGTGACTGGAGAAGGCCTGCGTGCAGCAGCTAGGACACAGCAATCAATCAATTAATAAGAAAGTGAAATGAAGATTAACTTATGAGACGCCTAAGGGAGAAAAAGCACAAATGGAAAATTTAAAGGGGACAAAAGCAGGAAAATAACAAAAAAATATAAAATGATATAAAGAAACAAGGAAAAATGGTCAGAGAGAAGGTAGTTGAAATGGACGATAGGAAAAGAAAAATACTTGTTTGTAATTGCAATCCCTAAACAAGAAGAACAAAACAACAGAACACAATATTTAAAACTATCATCCAGTAAAACTTTTCAAAAATAAGGCAAGACCAGAATTTACACATTGACAGAGTCCTGCAGATATACAGGATAATTAATCTGTAATGATCGATTTAAAGACATATCTTAAACTTTAAATATAAAGAAGAAACTCTGAAGGCATGCAAGTAAAAACATCAAATAACTTATAAGGGCAAGAGATTTAGACTGGTAACAGACTTACCAACAGTAACAAATAAAGTAAGACAACAATAAAATAGCACTTTCAAAAAACTCAGAGAAAGAAAATATGAATCAAGGACTTTATATGTAGCCAAGATGTCCCTTCAAACATCAAGGCCATAGAAAGATCTTGGGGAATTCCATATTGATGGCCCTTCGTAAGTAATCTACTAAGGGGAAGAGCTTCATCCAACCAAGAGATAAACAGGGAAACTTCTGCAAAATATTTGAAGTGATAATTAATACATTTAATAATAGATCAAAAACAAAGGTAGGGACTACAGTGAAAGAATCATATATAAAATTACATGTTCTGACAAAGTAGAAATAAAAGCCTAAAAAATAGGAGTAGAAGGGAATAGAGACTAGAATAATTCATCAACAGTTGTGTCACAATAGGTGAGAATTAATATTATTTATTTTAAAATGACTAATTAGAGTATAATTGGTTAAATTAAAAAATATTAAAGGCATTTTTAAAAGTTATATATAAAGGTAAACAATCAACAGAACAAGAACACAACCTCTCCTAAACATCAAAAGAAATTAAAAAAATAAAAGATCAAAGAAAAGTAACATAAACACAGAAAATTTAACATAATAATAACAAAATTATAAGAAAGAGTGGAGAATTAATCTATCAGTTACATTAATAAATATGGATAGATTTAACTCACCTATTAAGGAAAAATTTTTTAATTTGGCTCACAAAGCAGGGCCCAACTATACTGCACAAAAAAACACACCTCTAAACAAAAGGATCCAGAAAAGCTAAAACTAAAGGGGTGAGCAAAAGTATTCTAGGCAAGTGGAAATAATAAGAAAACAGAGGCTGTGATATTATTATTTATGTAGGATTCAAGCAAAAAACATGGAATCTGACAAAGGACACTTCTTAATACTAAAAGCCACAATTCACAATGAATAACAGGAGACGTTAACACATTCTGTATAAGACAGATCAAAAATAATAAGGACGTAGAAGGCAAACAACGTAATTAATAAGGTAGAGCTTACAGATATATATTGAAATTTTATACTCTGAATAGAGAATATACCTTCTTATCAAATACACGTTCAACAAATAACAAGTATTGGCAAGGATGTGGATAAAAGGGAACCCTCGTTCACTGTTGGTGGGAATGTAAATTGGTATGGCCACTATGGAAAACAATATGGAGGTTCCTCAAAAAATTAAAAATAGAACTATGATATGATCCAGCAATTCCACTTCTGGGTATTTATCCAAAGGAAAAAAACCACACTAACATAAGATATATGCACTCCAGTGTCCACTGAAGTATTATTTACAATAGACAAGCTATAGAAGCAACCTAAGTGCCCATCAATAGATGACTGGATAAAAAAGACGTGGTATATATAAACAGTGGAATATTACTAAGCCATTAAAAAAATTAATTATTGTCATTTGAGACAACATGTACAGATCTAGAAGGTATTATGCTAACTGAAATAAGTCAGTCAAAGACAAAAACTGCATGATCTCACTCATATGCAGAATCGAAAAAACAAAACAAACAAACTGAACAAAATGAAAACAGACTCATAGATACAGAGAACAAATGGGTGGTTGCCAGAAGGGAGGGGGGTAGGAGAGGTGGGCGAAATATGTGTAGGGGATTAAGAGGTACAAACCTCCAGTTTAATAGTAAGCAAGTCATGGGGATGTATATACAGCATAAGGAATATGGTCAGTAATATTATAATAACTTTGTATGGGGACAGATGGTTACGAGACTTATCATGGTGATCATTTCATAATGTATGCAAATGTCAAGTCATTACATAGTATATCCAAAAGTAACATAATATTGTATGTCAACTATATTTCAATTTAAAAAATGCACATGGTACATTCACAAAAACTGATCATATACTAAGTAATGAAGAAAATACCAGTAAATTTGATCAAACAGAAGCATCATAAAGTCTTTCATCAGAATACAATAAAACTAGAAACTAACAAAAATTAAAAAACAAAAAAGGCTCTTCATCTGAAAACTCAAAAATTTTTATTAAACAAGTTTTGGGTAAAAAAACTAAAATTACAGATTTTCTTAAAAAATAATAAATCCTTTACATATTAGAGTAAACAAGATACATCTGAAGTGTGATCAGAGGAAAAACCATAGCCTTACAAACCTGTATCGATAAAAATATATAAATGAATTAAATTAACCACTCAAAAGCTAGAAAAATAAGAAAGTAAACCAAAAACAGCATAATAAAATAAATAATAAAGGTAAAAGCAGAAATCAGTGGAGAATGAAAAAAAAAGTAGGTATGATAAATAAACCAAATCCTGTTACTTTGGAAAAAATTAACAAAATAGACAAACGACTAGGTAAGGGAAAAAAATCTACAAAATAAGAAATGACAAAAGGGAAATAACGATTGAAACAGAGAATTTTTTAAAATCATGAGACTACTTTCCAGACCTCTAGGCAAATAAATTATTAAAGTTAGCTGAAATGGAAAAAACTAGTTGCCAAAATTGCCCCCATTAGACAGAAAGCTTTAAAGACTAACTTTCCTAGAATAGAGGAACTTATAATAAAAGAATTATGTCACAAAAAAGTATCAACCCCAGATGGTTTCACAGGGAAATTCTACCAAATCAAACAGTGGAGAGTCGCAATGCTATGAACTGTCCCTGACTTTTGGGGGGAATAAAATACACATATTAATACTAAGTGTATGGAGTTCCCTGGTGACCTAGTGGTTAGGATTCTGGGCTTTCACTGCTGTGGCCGGGGTTCAATCCCTATTTGGGGAACTGAGATCCTGCAAGCCGTGTGGTGCAGCCAAAAAAAAATCAATAAAAAACCGAGAACAAAACTGAAAACCAGAAAGATCTAACAGGCTTGAACAAATTAAACAAAATCAAATAGAAAACAGTATATTAAAAAATAAGTAAATACCAAGAGTATTCAATAGTGTGGCTGCTGTCCTGGGGCCACCAATCTAAACTTTTTATGTCATAAACTTTGTTCAATTCAGCTGGTTTTCCAACTTGTAAGACCCTCAAAATCACCAGCCTAGGCCCTAAAATACTATAAATATCCTTTCCTGACTTCCCCTTTCTGAGAAATTACTAAGACCTGGTCAAGATGGATTTTCCCTTACTGTAAAATAAGCTATTAAATTTAGCCTTGATAAATGTTTTTCTTCTGGCAGTTTTTTGTGGAGTGGATAGTAAAGAGAAGGAAAATTCAACACAGATAAGGATTGAAGAGTATCTCAGAGAAAAACAAACAGAAATAGGAATATAAGAAGTATAGGAGTTTTGGGGGGAAATGAAAAACTTAGTTTTAGCATACTGTAGATAAAGTCAACAAATTCTGGAGAGCTATTTGGGAGTCATACCCACGGAGATGATTGCTTTAAGTCTAGCGAACGGTAGAAGAAACTATACAGAGAAAACTGTTACCTATACCAATCCTACAGATAAGTGATAGAAATGATTTTATTAACTCATTCACCATCCAGATGATTCAGAGACTAAAAGACGATATGAAAGCCACCTTAAAAATATTGCTTAGCAGTAATATTCCATTGCATATATGTGCCACATCTTCTTTATCCATTCATCTGTCGATGGACATTTAGGTTGCTTCCATGTCCTGGCTATTGTAAATAGAGCTGCAATGAACATTGTGGTACATGTCTCTTTTTGAATTATGGTTTTCTCAGGGTATATGCCCAGTAATGCGATATCTGGGTCATATGGTAGTTCTATTTTTAGTTTTTTAAGGAACCTCCATACTGTTCTCCATTGTGGCTATATCAATTTACATTCCCACCAATAGTGCAAGAGGGTTCCCTTTTCTCCACACCCTCTCCAGCATTTACTGTTTGTAGATTTTCTGATGATGGCCATTCTAAACAGGGAGGTGATACCTCATTGTGGTTTTGATTTGCATTTGTCTAATTAGTGATGTTGACGTTCTTTTCATGTATTTGTTGGCCATCTGTATGTCTTCTTTGAAGAAATGTCTATTTAGGTCTTCTGCCCATTTTTGGATTGGGTTGTTTGTTTTTGTGATATTGAGCTGAATGAGCTGCTTGTACATTCTGGAGATACATGTACCACAGTGTTCACTGCAGCACTATTTACAATAGCCAGGACATGGAAGCAACCTAAATGTACATCAACAGATGAATGGATAAAGAAGATGTGGCACATATATACAATGGAATATTACTCAGCCATAAAAAGAAACGAAATTGAGTTATTTGTAGTGAGGTGGATGGACCTAGAGTCTGTCATACAGAGTGAAGTAAGTCAGAAAGAGAAAGACAAATACCATATGCTAACACATATATATGGAATCTAAAAAAAAAAAAAAAAAAGGTTCTGAAGAACCTAGGGGCAGGACAGGAATAAAGACGCAGATGTAGAGAATGGACTTGAGGGTATGGGGAGAGGTAAGGGTAAGCTGGGACGAAGTGAGAGAGTGGTATGGACATATATACACTACCAAATGTAAAACAGATAGCTAGTGGGAAGCAGCCGCATAGCACAGGGAGATCAGCTCAGTGCTTTGTGTCTACCTAGAGGGGTGGGATAGGGAGGGTGGGAGGGAGACACAAGAGGGAGGCAATATGCAGATATATGTATATGTATAGCTGATTCACTTTGTTATACAGCAGAAACTAACACACCATTGTAAAGCAATTATACTCCAATAAAGATGTTAAAAAAATAAAATAAAACATGGGAGGTATAAAAACTAAGTGAAAGCAGCATACAGAGACTAAACAGTTATTCAAATGGCAGAGTTAAAAGTAGGAAGTTTAAAAAAAACACTAAAGTCATAAGGAGGGAAACTACTACTCTCACCTCAACTCCTCCACAGCAGGTAACAACTAATTAACAATTCACCAGCTCAGGAGGTAATGCTTATCAAATCCCCTTCAGGTAATTCATTTCTAACTGTCTTTATTAGATCAGTTATTTCACAACTGGAAAGGTCAGTGGATGGCTTCCTCGAAGACAGACACACTTCTTAGCAAATGTCAGTTATTAAAATCACTTTGTCCAGAGAAAAAACAAAAACTATCCAGTTTTTTAAAAAATCATGTGCCCAGAAAATCAAGCCCATTTAAAATCCTGAAGATACGTGGATTTTGAGAATTCAGTAGATTCCATTTAGAAACAATTAGACTTCATTTTTCACAATATCAGATAACATTAGAACATGGCATATTTTCAAGATAAACAAACAGAAACACACTTTAAAACTGTCCCTACCCTTCCCACCCCCAACCCCAGCAAGTATCTATCAGCACATTCTAAAAAGCAAAGCTTCTTCATGCAAGTGTTCACCAGAAACAACCACCACCACCTATTCCTAAAATAGCTAGTGATGAAACAGAAGGACAGTGAGAAAGCTGGCGAGGTGACTAACACACTGTGCAGGAGGGTGCTCTACAACTACTGGCATGCAGTGACCGTCAAGCAGGTGAACAGAATCACAGGCAGAGACTACCAGCTAGAACCCTTAAAGGGGCTGAATGCTCCAAGCAGAAAGCCCAACTTCCTGGTTCATCTCAGTAATTCTCAGTGAGAAAGAATTCTACCACCAAAAGGACTAAGGTTTGTAACAAAGGAAACTCTCAGGAACAAAACAGCAATTATAAATGCTAAATTCTTCAACAAATGAAAAATCTATGTACACTTTGGAGAATAATTTAAGCATGTTCCCTATTTACACTAAAAATATATAGCAGCGCTTTTCATTAAAATTAGTTTGCTCCATTACATAATTTCATCTTTAACAACTAAGCATATGATAGAGTATATTTCATTATTTATAACTCAAAAACAGGGCACCTCCAAAGTGGAGTTATTTTATCCTACACTGAAGAGAACGCTTTGGTTCTAATTATATATATCAATGGATATACAGGCTGCAACTTTTACAGTCCTACAGTTTGGCTCAGGGTAATGACTCATTTGTCTAATTAGAGAACTGGTCATGCATTTTTCTGTTTTTGTTGTTGTTTTTATTTTTCCTTTCTTAGAATATCAATATTATCATTTAAAAACTGGGTCCATCTCCAATAAAAGATAAAGACAATGAGAATATTCTGGAACTTAGCAAAAATTTTAATTAACTAGGTCTTTGGAACAATCAAATAGCTTTTAAAACAGCTCAAAGATAAAATATTTAATGAGTCAAAAGAAGACCATCCTAAAATGTTTCTCCCATAATGAACAGATACTAAAGAAAAACATTAGAGACCCAACTTAATTAAGGATATGCACGGAAATAAAATGCATATCATTCCACCTCCTCAGTGATAATGTTTTAGTACATAATAGACATACAGGGTACTCATATTGTATTTTCCAGGACAATTCCAAAATCAAACACTTTATACCCATAAACACTTGTACTTATCAAACTATATGTGCCTAATTTGGGCTGAGATATGATAATAGTTATTTTCTTAATGCAGCTTTATTCAAACATAACTCCAATGTTGTAATTTGTGATTAAGACAAATTCACATTATCTATAGCCTTTTAGTTGGCTCGGTTGGCCCAGGAAGACATTTTTGGCATTGCTTATTAAATTTTTAAAAATTCATGTTTATTTTCTATTACTAAAAAATGCAGAGGGGAAGCAAGTTTAAAGCCGAAAAGAAAAGAAAAGAGAATACCATTTCAGTTAAAAGCTACTGGATTATTTTTTATATACCCAATTCACTAGACCATGGAGGGATCAAGAAACTATGACCAGCAGGTCAAATACAGCCCCATTGCCTGTTTTTGTAAATAATTTTATTGGAACATAGCCATGTGCCTTTGTTTACTTATTGCCTATGGCTGTTTCCACTCTACAGTAACAGAGTTAAGCAGTTGCAACAGAGACTGTATAACCCATAAAGTCTAAAACATTTACTATCTGGCCCTTTACAAAAAAAAATTTTGAGCCTCCCTGCTCTAGACCTTTTAAGATATAACACAGAAAACTCCTACATTAGTGCTAAGTTAAATAACTTTAATATTTTTTGCCTAATTTATGATTTGACATATACTGTTAAAGTGCCCTTTATCCAAGTCCTTGTAAATTAAGGTTTAGCTTTAGTTGCTTTATTCACTGAGGTTTCCCATGTACAAACCGTTATACGGAGAAGAAGCTGTGAAGGTTAGCTTTAGATTAGCAAAGACTATTCCCATCAGATTTGCTTGTTGCCTATTTTTCTTATATTGCTGTAAAATTACCATTTCGGAGTCACTGTGAGAGGCCTGACCCAGGCCGGGTGCAGGCCCTAGCTCAGAGTGAGAAGCTTGGTCAAGGGAGAGAAGGGGCTCAATAATGTCATCGTAATCATCTTCCTCTGTATCCCCCTCCCCATCGGCAAAAGTACCTCTAGTCAAGAAATCGGAGCGCGTCCGCGCCATTCGAGCTTTCTTTTTATGGGCCGGTCTGGCAACCTGCTTGACCAAATGATAAAACAAATAACACAAAAATGTTTTGTTTTGGTTTTTGGGAGACGATGCCAATGAAAGACATCAGAGAGCTCATGAATTTCTTGAAACATCCCCTCCACCCCTGTGCCCTTTCCACTAGAAGTGACAGCGATAACCAAAAGCAATCCATATTCATTACTCTGGACAAAGAATAAGAATGGAAGCTAAATCTATACTGTTCTTCTCCATAGCCAAGGAAGTCATCTTTCACTGCCATAATGAGTCACCAAAGTCACTTGCATAAATTGCCTTCTTTTCCTCAGCAACTTCTTCTTTGTAAATATAATCTGGATTTTTAGGCACCCTTCCCTGCCTGAAGTACTCCTCTCTAAGTGTAACAGACTTAACTCATGGCTCCTTTCTCTATAAACACTTGGGAGTAAATGAGTAGATGAGGTGCTCTACCTACAAGAATAATAATTTCCAAAACAGCGTGCACCTTTTTTTGCATAGAAGATAAATAAAACAAAAGTCAATACTTACCTCTCTTTGGCCCGGCCCAGTTAACTTCACAGGTTTCCAAGCTGGTTCATCTTGTTTATGGAGTTGAGGATTTCCACTGTTTAAGGCTTCCTTGGTGACACTTAGGATAAAACAACAGGATTACATTTCAGTTCCTAGCAGATATCTCATGGCAGCAGTCTTAAAAGTACAGCATGAAATATAGTCTAACAAGTCAGGTCAAAGAAATGGATTTGATAATGAGAAAGGGAAAATACCAAATCCCCAAATCTTTAGAATCAGTCTCAGAAGAAGGGGCCTTTACTCTAATCATTATAAAATACCTGATAAGTAGCCACCCAGTGATGAGTACCTCATTACTTTGTTTTATACTGAGATGGTCCTATTGATAAGCAAATTTTCATTCTGAAATGTCTGTAGCTTTCATCTGTGGTCTTAGTTTAAAATTTTTAGAATAAAATCAACACTGGCAGAATAAGAAATTGTTATCAAGCTAAAAGAAGTATGTCCCAAACCATAAAGATGATACAGTGTTAGTCTGTGAAAATTTAATTCTGCTTGAATAACCACATGATATGACTGCTTTTTCATTAAATTCTCTGTAGAAATGAATGTCTGTGTCTGATGAAAATCTGAACAGAACCTGTACTTTTATGGCCCCAATTATCTATATTAACTCAGAACCATGAGTCTTAAAATTTATCAATAACAGGACTGTAAACTCACTGAAAATCATATCTTACCTTCTAGCATACTGCTGGGTTTAAAGTAGACACTAACTTAAAATACCATTTGGCAGAGTAATTGCCCTTGCATTCAAAATCTTCCACTTAATTTTATAAATGAAGGCCTAGGTTATCTTGTCCTTTGCCCTATGCAATAATCCCTAAACAAAGCTAATTAGATGTCAATCTTTCTGATAGCTAAAAGCTTCTCAGAGATCTCCCTCTGACCAGTGTACAATCAAGTCCAGCAATCCTAGGTTGTCCTGAATAACCCTTTTGGTTATTAAAAATCTCTCTTGCCACAGTTGAGCCATTTACCTTCGATTTTTTTCTCCAAAAGAGAAACAATTAATAGGACCTTTGATAGCACCTGACCACCCTAACTAACTTTTAAACTCACAGCATTTTCTCTAAGTTTCTCCATGATTTCTTTTTTGTTCTCCCTTACTAACCAGCTGAAGACTAAGATGTACTTATCACCACTATGGCATAGAAAGGACACTAATCTAATGTTACTTCCTAATCATGACATCCAATGCTCATTTCTAAACAGGAAACTCAAATTCTGGTCTCAGCTGTTTCTCTAAATATGTGACCTTATACAAGTCCTTTCACCTCCACGGGCACCAGTGACCTCATCTATAATATGTGGGAACTGGACTAGATATTATAACTTAGAAACACTAACATTTATGATTCTATAAAATGCTAATGTTTCTAGTATTACTTACAGAACAAGAGAAGATGTGAAGTATGAATTTTACTTAAACTTTCACACAAACAATCTAATATATAACCATTTTGAAGATACATAGATATTAATAAGGTAAAGCAAACTAGGTCAAGTAGCTGTAAGACTTTATCTTGGCAAAATGATAAAAGGAATAATTCACAAGGATGATTGTTTTTGAAATCTGTAAGTCTTCTACAAAACAGATTCATGGATGTAACAACTATGTACATACACACATGCACACCCCTCACATAACTAAAATTAATCAGAATGACAGAAAATAATATGTTTTTAACATTCTCTGGTGGGCTTATATGCTACACAGAGTCTGAACTTTTGGGCAATCTCTAGGTTAATGCACAGCACTAGAATCTCAAGTTGTCATGTAGTCCAACTGCATTTCACACTCCTGTATAAAAATTCTCAGTGGAAAAATAAAATATCAATGATCTCTTGCCCATATTTACAAAGAGTTTCTATAAAATCTGTAATTTTAAAGACTGACAGAGTTAAAAGTTAGGTTATGATGAGAAAAGGTTATTTTCAGAGTTAACATGAAATTTAACTTTTTTAGCCCTAAGATATAGCCCTCCTTTCATTTAAACAGTGATATTCTCCCACAAGAACAGAAAGAATTCACTGTATACATAGCCTTAACATAAATATCTTAAATTTTGTCAAATTTGTTTTTATGTACCACTTAAGAAATGCTTTCTCACAGCTACCACTACTTAAGACAACCTAAAAGAGTAAAGAACTTCCACTTATGTGAGGTATTTAAAGTAGTCACAGGGAATTCCCTGGCGGTCCAGTGATTAGGACTCCACCCTTTCACTGCCAAGGGCCCAGGTTCAATCTCTGGTTGGGGAACTAAGATCTCACAAGGCGCCCAGACAAAAATAAATACAGTAGTCATATTTTTAGAAACAGAAAGTAAAATGGTGGTTGCCAGGGGCTGGAGGTAAGGGGGAAAGGGGAACTGCTTTCAATGGGTAATTGAGTTTGTTTTGCAAGATGAAAAAGCTCTAGAGATCTGTTGCACAACAATGTGCATACAGTTAACACAAGTGAACTGTACACTTTAAAATGGTTAAGATGGTAAATTTTATGTGGTTTTTATTCCCACCCACCCCCAAAAAAAGGTACAAAGAACTTAATGCAGACCATAAATAGGCCAACAGCTGTGACAAAGCACATTAACTTTAAAGCCTGATACTAACAAGCTTGGACTGCTACACCTAACAGCTCTAGGGCAACCAGCAATTGCTGACTGCCTACTAAGTTTCCAGGCACTGTACAGCCCTTCACAAATGTTTTCTCACTTAATGGGGAGGAACCAAAAACCCTGCTCTCTGTGCTTAGTCAAAGACTCCTAGGGTATAATTATATCCAATTTCAGGTGGCTGGTGGAGTCAACAATTAGGAAATTTTTTTACACACAGAAAATGGCTAATTTGAGTAGCACCCATACAAATAGTTGAGGCAGATCAAGGCACCCTAATGAAAATTTCCAAAAAGTTTCCCACTTATACATAAAAATAAATAAAGACTTCACTTACAGGGAACTACTCATATTTTCCTTTGGCGTGAAGAAAATGGCCCTAGTAGTTCCATCTCTGAAAGGGTCATCAGATTTGTAGCTACAAGGCTGAGTTGGCCTAAGTTGTTCTCTTTTTGAAATGCGATTATTAGAGAGTTTACAGGCTACATTCAGTTGGGTGGACATTTTGTCTGTCTTGGATAATTCCTTAACAGCACTAGATTGGCATGGGCCTCCTTTTCTTTCAAAGAACAGAGTGACAGGTCGGTCCTTCAAGGGTAAGTGAGCAGAGGGACTGTCTTTTGGGGCAAGAGCAGCATCTTTTACAGTTACTGATGGAGTCCCAGCTACACTGGGTTCGTCCTTATTTGGGGTATTCAGGATGAGAAGAGAGGATGGCCTCTCTATTCTTTGCTTTGACTGATGGAAAGATGGTACCAGAAAAGTCTCCCCAGTTCTTGGCTTTTCAATTGTCTTAAAGGCTTTACGCTCCTTTTCTAAAATATCTGTTTGCTGGCGAATCTGTTCCATCATCTCTTTTTCATTCTGCTGCTGCAATTGCTTTTGCCGTTCTTCCTTCTCAGTGTTTAGCTTTTCTAACTTCTTAAGCACAATATTGGAAGAAGCTGTATTCAACGAAGCAACAACTTGATTTTCCCCTGGGAAGTGGTACTTTCTGGCTTCCCTGTTGATATCCAAAGTAAGAGATGGAAGTGTTTCTTCACTTTCCAATAGTTTGTTTCTCTGGACACTTGTATCTAGCTGAGAACTTGTTTTCAGTGGGTCTTGTTGGGGAATATAAAAAAATGTAGGCAGACTATTTGAAATAAAGGAGTCTCTCAGCTGTGGTTTACAGGTAATAGATTCAGAACTGCAAACCAGTTTTTCCTTCATAGCCCCATTCTTTAAATGCACTGAGTCAGAAGGTGCCCTCTTTTGAATCAATGTATAGTTAGTCTCATTTGAGGTACTGAGGGCATTGTCCTGTGAATCAGAATTTGGACTGCTAGATATCTTAGGTGACAGGAACGGCACATCTCCTTCATCTAGAATTACAGGCTCTAGTTTGCTCTTTTGGCTTTCCTCACAGCTCAGAAGTTCCAAGCTTCCTTGAGAGCTTTCACTATCCGGTGTACCCTGTAAAGACTGAAGGCCCGCAGGCATCAGTTCTGTAGACCACCTACGTTCTTCTGAAGGAGACACACCGCCAAGAGAACGGACTTTCAGCAATTCTAGACTAAATATAGCTTGCTCTAGTTCTCTCATTCTCCGACTTTCTCTTTTGGCCCGACCCACTTTTTTCTGGTGGAGATCTTCCAAGGACTTGGGTCTCTCTCTTACAGTCACATCTGCCTGCAAGTCCATACCACTTTGACTTCTGGCTCTCTCCTGTCGCTTGTTTGGGGACTCGTTCAAGCAGTCCTTTGAACTTTCATGACTAATTCGATTACTCTCTATCACAGATTTACATTCCTCTATGGCTTTTACTCTGTTGTCAAATGAACAATCCTCCCATTCTGAAGGGTCTGAACCGAGAACTTCCAGAGTTCCATATGGCTTGATATTTGCCAATCCAAGTTTTAGTTTTGTTTTTTTTAGTCTTTGTTCTTTTAAAGCTTTAAATCTATATCAAAACAGGAAAAAAAAATAGGCTAGAGATATCTCTTGGTTACCACTGGAGACAATACATTTATTGAGAATATTTTAAAAAGTGGAAAGTCTCAAAAATTTTCTTTTTATAATATTAAGTATTTCTTAAACTAACTTGGATGCACATTTCACAATTCTATTTCTAGTGGAGAAGACAAACTGAGATAACCAATTCTAACTCAAGTTAGGCAAATGTTAGAGCAGACATATAAGTACTTGACAAGTGAGGAGTTAATTATTATAGCAAAAAAGATTACCTTTGTCTTGCTCTGAATCCTCTACATAGTGACTGCAAAAGGATAATTTTGTTCCTTTGTTCTTGATACCTCTTACTTTCCCTGTAGCCTTTCCATCTCGCCTGTATGCAGATAGCAGCCATGTGCCTCCGCCTATAGTGCTCCCTCCATTTCTGCTGGATGACGATGGCTGCAGTCCGGAGCTCCAAATACCGCTGCCTCTGTAAGTGAGCACGCCAGGAAGCTTGAAGAACAGTGGCTG
The DNA here is from genome assembly GCF_949987515.2 of Delphinus delphis. Taxonomy (NCBI): domain Eukaryota; kingdom Metazoa; phylum Chordata; class Mammalia; order Artiodactyla; family Delphinidae; genus Delphinus; species Delphinus delphis. The sequence continues at coordinate 131,561,981 of NC_082684.1, read as the reverse complement.
CACTAGCCATAACTAAAGCATCCTGCTGCACAGCTGCATCTCTGGCTTGCTTCTGATTTAGGTAATTCCTCCAGAATCGCTGTGGGGAAGACAAAGTAATAAAAACTGTTGTCATATCTTATAACACATTCTCACAGAAATTTCTTATGTCATAACTAGAGGTTAAGTGGCTAAACAGCTAAATTGTGGGTGGTTAAAGTAAAAAAAGTTTCCTTTTCCAGATATGCCTGGCTAAAATAACTATTTTAGATAATATAACCTCAATGAAGTTAATTATACAACTTAAAGTAATTTAAAACTTTTTGATGCTTTCATGCCCTACAAATTAATTTTAACAAATTACATTATATTCTCACCTACAATTTGCCAATATTAATGGGTTTAACGTCATCGTGTATACATTGCAAAGATTAAGATATTAAAGATTTTCTTGTACAAACAGTAAAGATCCTGTGGAAAACAGCCAGCATATAAATCAACGAGGGAGAAAATAAAAGATAAATGTAAAATATGATACCTTTCATCCAAAATGAATACATAACAACAACAATGTACATATAATTCTCAAATATCACTCACAACACTAAAAATAACTTGCCAACAAAAATTAAGGCACATAACTCCTTTGCCCCTAATCATACCTCGCAAGACATTATAACTATAAATTCAATTTAATTTCAATTTAACACCATTAAAGTCTATTATTATATGCCAGGTAATCTGTTGGATGCTGTGAACATTTAACAAATGAGTAGGACACATTCTCACCACTGAAGAAATTTACATTCTTACTTAAATGTTTCACAGTAAAACAGTTCTAGTTACTAAAACACTGGCTAAATAAACTAGCCAATCTCATGCAAAGAATCTTTTGTTTCCTACCTGGATGATAACGGATGCCTGTCTCAGATGGAGGAAATGCTGCCTACACAGCAAGACCCTGAACCATCGCTGCAACAATATGATTCTGCGGAGCACCTCTTGGTGAAGCAGATCTTGTAGGTGTTGTCGTTCCTGCTCCTTTAGGAACACCTACCAGGAGGAAAAAAGATGAAGCATACAGCTTAAGAAGAAATGAGAAATTTATTTCATGCATCATCGTTCCTATGGTAAGCTTTTTTAGAGAAGAACAGACACAGTGGCAAACAGGTACAAGCAGTACTGATAAATATTTCCATCAACTTAGCCAAAGTAGTCATTCTCAAACTGGAAAGGAGGCATTAGAATACAGAAGGGGAACTGGAAAGGTGAACATTACTACAAAGATCCCAGTGCTAGAGACTGTGATACATTATTCCCTTGGGAACTTCACCATTAGGAGCCAATGTAGTACTGGTAATATTAATATGTCATATTTTTCAAGGATGTTGGAGTGGGGAAAAAAAAGATGACAACCACAGATTTTAAAGTTTGATCATAATATGAATAAACCAATAATGATAAGTATTTTTGAAACCCAGCATGCATCAAAGGCTTCTTGCTGCCCAAAGCTATTCGTCAGTTTACTTATTTACTCCTTCATTCTATTATAAATCTTTAGGAATTTAGGGAGATACAAAGATAACTTAGACATAGTCCCTTTGGAAACAGGATTTACACTTCAACATTAAGAGCAGGTAGATATTAAAAACTGTATATATTTAAGGTGTACAATGTGATGTTTTGATGTATGTATAAACATTTTGAAATGATTACCACAATCTAATTAACATATCCATCACTTCCCATTTTTGTCAAAAATTAAAAAATATTCTTAGAAAGTACAGATAGATATTAGATACCCAAAGAGGAAAACAGTAAGCTATTCAGGGCAAGAGACAGAGGACTACACCTGAGCAAAACAAGGAGTTGGAAATAAGAATAAAGGTACAGGGACTCCCCTGGTGGTCCAGTGGTTAAGAATCCACCTTCCAAGGCAGGGGATGTGGGTTGGATCCCTGGTCGGGGAACTAAGATTCCACATGTCACGGTGCAACTAAGCCCACGTGCCACAGTTACTGAGCCCATGTGCCACAACTAGAGAGAAGCCTGTGTGCCACAACGAAGATCCCGCCTGCCGCAAGTAAGACCCAATGCAGCCAAATAAATAAATTTCTAAAAATGTAAAAAAAAAAATTTATAAAAAAATGAATAGGGGCTTCCCTGGTGGCACAGTGGTTGAGAGTCCACCTGCCGATGCAGGGGGCACAGGTTCGTGCCCCGGTCTGGGAAGATCCCACATGCCGCGGAGCGGCTGGGCCCGTGAGCCATGGCCACTGAGCCTGCGCATCCGGAGCCTGTGCTCCGCAACGGGAGAGGCCAAAACAGTGAGAGGCCCACGTACCGCAAAAAAAAAAAAAAAAAAAAAGAATAAAGATACGTACTGGGACAATGGAACAATTAATAGCATGAAGTGGGGCTTCCCTGGTGGTACAGTGGTTAAGAATCCGCCTGCCAATGCAGGGGACATGGGTTCAAGCCCTGGTCCGGGAAGATCCCACATGCCACAGAGCAACTAAGCCTGTGTGCCACAACTACTGAGCCTGCGCTCTAGAGCCCGCGAGCCACAACTACTGAGCCCACATGCCACAACTACTGAAGCCCGCGCACCTAGAGCCCATGCTCCGCAACAAAGAGTAGCCCCTGCTCGCCGCAACTAGAGAAAGCCCACATGCAACACCAAAGACCCACTGCAGCCAAAAGTAAATAAATAAATAAATTTATTAAAAAAAGAAAAAAACAGTGTGAAGTCACAACATGGAGATTCTTGAAAAAGAGAAAGATGTTTAGATTTAATGAGGAAATTATAAGGGGATTATTATTGAGCAGGAGGCTGACATAAAGTATATTAAGATGATGATTTTGATACTATGGGTAGAGTGAGTTAAATGGAATAAAAATAGACTGGCATTAGATGATGGATCTGTTTACTGTAAGAGAAATGTGTGAGAGCTACAAAACAGAACTAAAATGGAAACAGTAAGAATGGAGAAAAAGGGAGAGATGTGAGAAACATTTATAAGGAAAAAAACAGAAACAGAACTTTGTAAAATGATTAAAGTGAAGGGTAAGCCAAAATATGATTATGGTTTCTAGCCTAAGAAACTAGAAGAAAGGTGACAGAGAAAAAGACTAGTTGATTAGTTAAAGACAGTAGGGGAATCTGGATAAGGTCACTTTAGACAAATTGAGTTGATAATTACAGTGCAATACCTAGGAAGAAATGCTTTTTAAGCAGTTAAAATTATAGGCAGCACTAGAGCATTGGCTATAATCTATTTGATTAATACTGACTATATTATTAAGTAAAAATCTTGGCCTAACTGATTTCCTTATGAAATCTGGTACACTATCTTTCTTATAAACATTCTCCTCGGCAAAGACTGCCATTATTACTTATATACAAAAATGCACTCAATCTGGCAAAAGCTGTATATATTATATTTACCATGGATTTTCCAACTTGATAATTATCTGGATTAAGATTTATTTTCCTGAAGAAATCCTGAATGTTAAATTTGGATGGAATAATATTTCGGGGAAGAAGTACGTGGAAATGGCTCACAAAATCCTGAAAAGCGAAAAGAAAATGTTGTAAAATCACAAAAGAATCATATGTAAACAAAATCCTAAATTAGCTAATTGTCCTTTTATTGATCTTTTTCTCATTATTTTAAACAGTGTGAAACCAAGAATTTACTTGTTAATTTAAAATATTTCAAAAGGTTAATTAGTAAAATGGTGGGGGGAGATAGTGATTCCTACATATTCTGTTATCAAAGGGGAATGAAAGAAGAAAAGAAGGGCAGAAGCTAATTCTCCCTTTGAGAAAGCTGTACTAAAGACCAAAGAAAAGGTTATTTAACAAAAATCTGATTTTTTTAGCAGAAAAATAAGCAAAGGTGACAGCTATTTCAGGGTACAACTGAGAATAAAGCTTTCACTCAACAGTAAAGACCTGCTCAGCTGCTGAAAAGCTTCAAAATAATTTCTATATCCATAGCAGCAGTAGCTGATGAGAACAGTTGTGAGCCTTGCTGGCAGCCTCCTATGTAAGAAAATCCTGCTGAGAAGACTTTAGGAAAAATTAAATGGGATCTTTTCCTTTGAACTAGATAGTTCTGATTGAAGTATTTCAATTACTGGCGTAATCAGTGTGAAGAACTGCCATGTTATGAGTAAACTTATATTAACAAACATTCAGATCAAATGAGAATAACCAAGTAGTGGATTCTATTACAACACAAGCTTAATGAGATTGTTGTCATTCTCTATCCCTCTTCAATTCTGTATACAAAAGACAGAATGTAAAGGAAGAATCAGGAGAAATAAACAACAAGTGAGACCCAAATAAAAAATAAGCAAGGCATAGGAATACTTTACTTAATGTACAAATATATTTAAATATCACTATAAAAGCATAACCTGGAAAGAATATTTGCAGCTGTATCCTGATTGGCGAATTCGAACTGTCTCCAGCATCCCAGTATACCGAAGCTGTCTAAGTACCAAGGCATCACTGAACCTTAACGGCAACTAAAACAAAGCAAATGGAAAAAAGATTAACCCAGGAGAATAGATCTCCAAATTAATGTTTGTCTTACAAGTGTAGTTAAGTTTTGAATATCTAGGAATTGACTGGAGGCTGTCTGGTTAAGATACAGCAGAGGTAATGGGACAATCTTACCTCCCCAGCTGGTAGCTTCAGAAAAGTTCTAACTGCCTGACCAAAAGGAAAAAAGAGACACAAGCTTCCAGGCTTCTCTACTTGCAGAAGAAGAGGGCCTTCAAAGCTCAAAAGGAATGTAGTTGCCCACAGGCCACACAGTCTAGTCACTATAAAATTTGTAACAAGATTAACCTACTTATACATAGTCAAGACTGTCTATATTTTTATTAAGTAAGATTTTATCTACAATCTCACTCAGAAACGACTTACCCCACACTCTTCCAGTTGCCTTGGTTAACTTGAGAGCTGACATATTTCTTCTTGTATGACTAGTACAAGGTTAAAAGAAGTTTACTTCCCTAGTTTTTGCTGATGATACTGGTATGACACATTGAAAAACAAAAAATTCCTATAATCCCTGAGAATTGATCTCTCATTGTATAAGCATCAATAGGGAAGAGGCTAAAGGGAGGCATTCAATCATCACCAGTCATGACACTTTGTCACTCCTAGGTATCTCATAGGCATATTTTTAGACATTCAAAAGAGGCTGTATTTGGAGCTTCTGATATTTCTCCCTATTCTCTAAATACTATTTTCAATGATCCACTAAGGCAATCCTAAATATTTTCCTGCAGAAAGATGGGGCATACCAGCTGTCAAAAAAAAAAAAAAAAAGTCAAGTGGGCAACTTACGTTAAATAATAATAGCAGTTAATATTTATTTAGTACTTATTCTGTGCCCTTAAATACTTCATTAATTGAACGCTTTGCATAGCAAGAATAACAGGGACTCAAACTTCTATTTAACTGTAAATAAAATGGTTTCCTCTTTTGTCTCTATAAAAGAATGGCTAACATTTACTAAGTGCTTAGTATGGGCCAGGAACATTCTAAGTACTTTATAGGTATTGACTCATATGTATTCACAAAACACTATGAGGTTGGTCCTACAATTCCAGTATATTGTTGCACAGATGAAAATATTTAAGGCATAGAAAGATTAAGTAACTCATCTAAGATCACAAAGCTTATAACTAGCAGAGCTAGAGACTGCTTATTAAGAACTAAGAAAGCTGAAACTAATTCCTATGACATTTTAGCAGTTTGGGCTAGAACTATTTTTTCCTATGATGGACATAAAGATGACAACTGTTCACACTTAACAGATATGTTTTGCAAAGCTCTAATAAGGGGAACTGTCATATAAAACAAGAAGAAATCAAGAATGTTGAGTATCTTCCCTATTTTGAAGAGACAAGAATCTCTAAACATGAAAAATGCCACGCAAGTTCTGTAAGAATAACTGATACCTTATATCTAAACAAGAGAGATTAACCTTGGTACGGGTAACAAAAGTTGCATAAAATTCTTTTATATGATGGAATTTCAAGAGATTTTTGCTTCTGTAGGAGATGCTAAATTCTAGGAGATGCTAAATTGAGTCCATATAAATACTTTTCAGGCAGCTAAGTGAGGAAATAAGGATATTCATAGAAAATATAGAACACTGTTTTCCTTACAAAGATTATAGATAGCTCTTCCCCGCCACTTATTCTTAGAATTTAAAGCTTGGTTTGAAGTAAGCTGAGCTAGAAGCTCTTATTTACAGACATTTTTACCTTTTCGGCATTAGAGCGAATGCATTTTACAAAATATGGTTCTGCTTGACCAAGTGTTTCCATCAGCTTGCTTAATGAGGCCTGCAATACAAAGCAATATAATTAGCACTTACTCTCATTCCAAACTGGCAACGAATGGTTTATAAATATAAACAACAATGTTGGTAAAATATGCAAAAAAAAAGTGGTATACATAGAAATAGGTTTGTTTCTGAAAAGCACATTGTGTACACTGCCATACTGATTAAACTGAGGCCAGTTAAGGACGAGGATGGCAGTTTAACCATTTAACCAGTTTAACCAGCTGACAGACTGGCAATAGTAAATACTGCAGATATATTTTATAGTAATCTAAGTCTATAATAAATTTTTTACCTTTCTTCACATTTCATGAAACAACTTTATTCAAACTCATGCAGTCTCAGAGTAACTTTGGGAAAACATCCAGTAGGGTATCAAGGAAGGTAGTAATCCCCTGCTTCAATTTTAATGTTTGAGTATGTAGTGATGTTCCCTCTTTCATTCCTGATGCTGATAATTTGTGCTTTGCCTCTTTTTTCCAGATTAGTCTGACTGGAGGTTTATAAATTTTCTGATATTTTCAACGAACCAGTTTTTTTATTTCATTGGTTTTTCTCTATTATTTTTCTCTTTTCGATCTCACTGATGATTTCTACTTTAACATTTCACTCCTGCTTGCTTTGGGTTTAATGTTTTTCTTTTTCTAGTTTCTTAGGGTAGAAGCTTAGATTACTGACTTAAGGCCTTTCTCCTTTTCTAATAAGAGCATTTAATGTTATAAATTAACCTTGGAGTACTGATTTAGCTGCACTGCACAAACTGTGATATTTTATTTTCATTCCATTTAAAATATTTTTTAAATTGTCCTTCCTCTTTGACTCATGTTTTATTTAGATGTCTTTTTAATTTGCCAAATATTTGGGGATTGTTATCTTTATTTTATTGATTTCTGGTTTAATTACAGTCAGATAACATATTTTGTTTATTAGTATTCTATTTATCTATTGGCTTTTCAGCTACATCTCTTTGTATTGTTTTTTGTGTGTGTGTCTGCTCAACGGATAACAATATACTAACCTAATCGCACAGTATACTTAGAGTCAATATTTTATGATTTCAAGTAAAATTTAGAAGCCTTACAATCACACAGACTCCTGTTATTGCTGTCATATATATTACATCAACATACACATTTTCTTACTTTTAGGTGTTCTTTTCGTGTGTGTTACTGTAATATAATACACAAAATATAAAATGTTTGAATCATAAATATGCAGTATGATGAATTTTCACAAAGGGAATACACTCTTGAAACCAGAGCCCAAATCAATGAATAAAATATTAGAACCTTAGAAGTCCCTCTGTGCTCCATCCCACTGAACTTAGCAAGATCACTGTACATAGGCTACCTGCCTCCACCCTCCACACCTCAACCAAGGGTAACCATTATCCTTACTTCCAAGATGGTAAGTCAGTTTACCTGCTATTAAACTTTATATAAAGAGAAAGATACACTATGTACTATCTTGTATTTGTTGCATACAATTGTATCTTGTACATTTTCAGCACTATATAGTAGTGATTCATTATATGACTATACCACAGTTAAATTATCTGTTTAGGATGGATATCTGGTTGCTCAAGTTTGGGCTGTTAGGAATAAAGTTGCTATGAACAATCTTCTACATGTCTTCCAACTGTTTTCCAAAATGCCTGCATCAATTTATATTTCAATAGCAGTGTATAAAAATAGCAGTGTATAAAAATTCTGGTTGCTCTACATCCTTGCCAATACTTTGCATAATCAATCTTTTTTATTTCAGCCACACTGGAAAGTGTGTAGTGTTATTGCCTTACAGGCAGTTTTAATTTTCATTTCCCTGATGAATAATAAATAATATTGAGGATGTATTTGATAGGCTTATTGGCCTTTTGGATAACATCTTTTGATATAAGACAGTTTTGCTTGTTCAAGACTTTTGCTCATTTCTATTAGGTTGTCTTTTCAAGAACTGATTTGTGATTTTTCATATTTTCCACATATAAGGTCTTTTTTCAGTTTTATTACAAGTATATGCATATACCCTGTAGCTTGCCCTTTCATTCTCTTAGTAGTGAGTTTGTGTTTAACAGTTTTATTGTATTACAATTTACATACTATAAAAATGTATCCATTGTAGTGCATAGATCAATGATTTTTTTAGTAAATTTATACAATTGTGCAACCATCATTACAATCCAGATTTAGAAATCTTCCACGCATCCCCTCAAAAGGTCCCCTCCTGCCCATCTGCAGTGAAAAACTGCCCCCGCCCAGTGTCCCAGGCAACCACTGGTTCACTTTCTGCTGCTATAAATAAACCACCTTTGAAAAAAATAATCCTCTTTAGACATCTTTTCCTCTCACTATAAAACCAATATGTATCTACTGTAGAAAACAGAATACATAGATACATATTTCGAGAATAAAAATCAGCTTGGTTGAGTTTGTGTAATGACTTAATTCTTAGTTCCAGAGGTAGAACTAGAAGTAGATTATTTTCTTCAAACCGATGGGCTTTTACACAGAGAACTCAGATTTCTGCCAAAAAACCCAAAGTTAGAAAAACCCTTAGCCAAGGAAGAGAAACACTTAGAATTTCCACCACTACAAGCAAAGGACTACACTGACTAATGATGTAGTGGTGGATATATTTCCCAGCAATCTGTGGGTCTCTGAGCAGCTAGGCATGCGTGTCTTGTCAGGCCAAGAGAGGGGCAGTAGTTTTATCCACATGTTTCAGCAGATATAACAGCAACAGCATGTGCATGACCTATTATCCTAAGAGAAAGCCACAAAACTCCTTTCAAAGCATTAATTGAGCAGACACATGGTACCTATGAAGTGGCCTCCTTTCATATACAGCTCTATGCAAAAACAATGCATAGTTTTTGCTTTATGATCAAGTTGTATCATCTCGCTCATAACTTAAGACTTTAGCTACTTAATTTGACAGTCTGGTGGCTAAAAGGATACTAACATTTGCTGGCAGTAGACAAAGTCTCAAAAGAGAATAATCCAGAGTAGGGTGAGAGTGGCTATTTACCTAACCACTGAAATAAGAAAAATATACATATGGTCTACCACCTTGTTATTTGTTTCTATTTGTTTAATCTGCTCTTTCTTTTATCCTGTCTTTTTAAAACTGAGTATACAGTTTACGCTTGAACAACACAGGGGTTAGGGGTACTGACCCTCTGTGCTGTTGAAAACCCACATGTAACTTTAAAGTTGGCCCCCGGTATACTTGGTTCCACCCTACCTGGAGTTCGAATCCTCAGATTCAATCAACCACTGATCGTGTAAAACTGTAGTGTAACTATTGAAAAATATTCCATGTGTAAGTGGACCCCTGCAGTTCAATCAAGGATCACCTGTATTTTATGATTCCATTTTAGTTCTGCTATTAGCTCATTACCTATGATAAGCTTTTATTTTTTTAAGGATTTCTCAAGACTTTACATCTTTAACATATCACAGTCTGCCTTCAAATAATGCTACACCATTACCTGTATAGTGTACAGTATACAGGTAATGCTGTAACTTTACAACAGTATAAACTTCACAACAGTATAAACTTACATTTAGCCCCTCCCTTTTGTGCTACTTTTGTCATACATTTTATTTTTACCTCACAATATATTATTATTTTTTTCTTCTATAGTCAATTATCTTTCTAAAAAATTAAAAGAAGAGAAAAAGTATTTATTATAGTTAATTACACTTCTATCATTCTGGCAATCTTAGTGTTTTGTATAGATCCAAAATCTATGGTTTTCTCATCATTTTTATCCCAAACTTAACATTCCTATAATGTAGATTTCCTGGCAATGCATTCTCTCAACTTCTGTTTGTCTGAAAAAGTCTCTATATAACCTTCAATACTCACGTGCACAGAATTTTAGAGTGACGGTTTTTTTTCCCCCTTTCAGTTTTTTAAAAATACTACTCTTGAATTCTGCCTTTCATAGTTTCTGATGAGAAACCTACTGTTATTCTTATCTTCATTTCATGGCACATAAATGTTGTCTTTTTTTCTCTGGCTGTATTTAAAATTTTCTCTTTTTAACTGGCTTTAGCAATTTGATGTGATGTGTATTGGTGTTTTTAGGTTTGTTCTGCTTGGGATTTGGTGAGATTCTTTGATCTTTGAGCTTATATTATTCATAAAAATAAGGAAATATTTTGGTCATTATTTCTTCAAATTTTTTTCTGTATCCCCCTCTCTTGACTTTCCTTCTTAGATGCCAATTACACCTATGATTTCAATGATCTAATATTTTCCCACAAGTTACTAATGCTTTTTTTCATTTTTTCCATCTTTGTTATTTCTCTCTGCACTTTATTTTAAAGTAAATGTAACTTCTAATTCACTACTTCGGCAAATAGGTGTTAATCCCATCTAGCTTATTTTTATTTTCAAATATTACATTTTTAATCTTTGAAAGTTCCATTTGAGTCTTTTTCATATCTTCTATTTTCTTCTCATCATTATTCATGTTTTTCTTCGGACATATTTATATGATTTATAATAGCTATTTTGAGATCCTCATCTAAATGCTATTTCCATAATCTCTGTCATTTTTAGATCTGTTTCTTTTTCATTTTTCAATATTTATTTATTTATTTGGTTGCACTGGGTCTTAGTTGCAGCAGGCAGGCTCCTTAGTTGCGGCTCACAGGCTCCTTAGTTGTAGCATGCAAACTTTTAGTTGCAGCATGCATGTGGATCTAGTTCCCTGACCAGGGATAGAACCCCGGCCCCCTGCATTGGGAGCATGGAGTCTTCACCACTGCACCAGGAGGGAAGTCCCTAGATCTGTTTCTAATGATTGATTTTTTTCTCCCTTGCTATGGGTTGTTTTTTCCCTGATTCTTTGCATGCCTAATAATTTCAGATTGGATGCTAGTGTGATTTTACATTGTTGGATTTTGTTATATTTCTTTAAAGAGCAACAGACATTTTCCCCTGGGGCTGTTAAGTTATAAAGGATCACTCTGATTCTTTCAAGACTTGCTTTTATTAAGCTTTGTGAGGGCAGGTCCAGAGCAAAACCTTGGCATTTGTTTGGATTCCCTCTCCCTGGGCTATAGCAAATTGCCTTTATGCAGTAACCTGGGACTTGCCTCAATTTCCCTCTTCTCAGGGATCATAATCCTGCAGTGCTTACTGTCTAATATCTAAAAATATTCTATTCTTATCTTTTGTCCAGTTTTCTAGTTGTTTATAGCAGAAGGGCAATTCCTGTATCGGTTAATCCTTCATGAGTTCTATGATTTCATTTTGATGAAAGTAAATATTCATTCACAAGAAGTGTATGAAGTCAAAGACAGCTGGGTGCCATCTATCTCCATCACTTCTAATTTCCTCACCTGTACAATAAGAATGACAGTATTTATCTCACAGAATTGGAGGAAAAATAATGTATGTATATAAATTTTTAGTAAAGGATCTGGAGAATATAGTACTCATTACTTTTATAATACTTAACAATGTATTAGAAACATTAAAGATGACTCTTTTTGCAAATGTTAAACACAATACATGAATTTAATTTGAAAATATCCATAATTCCTGAATTTGGGGGATTTTAAGGGACATGATAGGATTGTAATTATAACTAAGTTTTCTTGTAGTAGCTATAATGTGTACTCTTCAGATTAAAGTCTGAGTTTGGTATACAGGCACCTGTAAAAGATCCAAGGTAACAAAATAAAGGACACAACAGCTTAATGGTTCTACCCTTCATAATTATGAGATTAATGCTTCCTTTTCAGATACCAAGCTCACCACGTTACCTTTTGATCAGAATTTGGCTTCCCACCTTGATCTGCTAATCAGGAGGAAATGTGATCATGAACTAAAAATTATAACAAGTCTGCCTATGACTCTTATTTCTCATTGTATATTAATAAACTTTGATACTGTTTTACAGCAGTGTTTATAGTTTATCAGTCAGCATGATATTTTTGTTCCCTGTAAATTCATCTTTGCATTTCTAAATCCATGAAGTGAAAACCCAAACTCTGGGATGTGAAGACACCACCGAGGTATAGACAGACCTGTCTGGTCAAGCAACATCTCTCTCTTTTTTTAAATAATCAAATACCATTAACCCATAGGATTGTGGTTTAAGAAGGATTTTTTTTTAATTCATGGCAGAGCTTCCATTATATATTCAATTGTCTTTCCTTTAACTTTATTAGCACCTAATAAGTTATAAGTTGTTTGGCTCTTCGATCTTGTTTTTTTTTTGTTGCTGTTTTTTTTTTAAAGAGCACTTTGACCAAGTAGCTTTTATAGAATCAAATTTTTGTCTAGGCCTACCGTGAAAATTGTCTAAAATAAAATGACATTTCTAGCCTACAGTTTGAAGAACTGTGCTTATAAATCAAACAAGATCATATCCAGTGATATGTTAGTAGATAATTTACATTCAGGTATCCTGGATTAAACAGGAGCATTGAAAAACGTGATAACATAGAAGTATAGCTATCGGCAGATAAAGAAATTTTTAGTTAACAGTGAACGACACTTCTGTGATAAAAGCATGAGGTAGAGTAAAATTATGTAAAGCACTGTTTCCTTTAAAATTTTCAGCTCTTTTTCATAAATATCTAGCAAATGAATAGAATGTTAGAGATGATTTGAGAAGAATGGGAAGAATTCGAAGAGAATTTTGTAAAGTTATTCTGGAGGTTATTTGGTTAATTGATTATGATCATATTTATTCCTAAATGCCCAGTTACAATGAAAGGAACTGGATTCCTATATACACAAAACTAAAATAAACAATCAAGAAAAAACTTACAATTCCATTGAGTTAAATGTTGATGGCAGTAGCATGAGGTTTAAATATATAGGGAGAAATATACATCATTATGTTAACAGTGACCATATCTGGGCAGTCAATTTTCTGATGCTTTTCTCCTCACACTGAAAATAATAAATTACTCTTTGGGATATGCACTATCCAGAGATACAAGGATGAAAAACAAAAGCACTTGACATTTTTTCCCCATCTTTGGTACTTCCATCCAAAATGGCCATTATAGTATAGCTTTTTAGTCACATGAATCATATCCCATTCAGGTATCTTGCAGATCACTTTGACCTTACAATGTCAATCTGAACAAAACAAATTCCTCTTTGTTAAAAATAAAAGGAAAAAAAGGTAAAACAGGAAACAACCTGAAACTGGGCACTGATGCTGGGAGGTTTCTTCTTCTTGTGCAAATGAAGAAGAGACTTGGTAATGCGATCCTGTAGGGTCAGTCTTGTCAGGTGCTTTAAAGACTTTACTTCTAGCAAGTGCTGAAAAGCAGGGGAAAAAAATCAAATTCTTCATATAAATTAATCTAAGAATAGGAAAAACAAAATTGTAAGCCAGTTTTCATTATTCATGCGTATAATGACTGTGGTGAATATGAGCAATTAATATTCAATGTCCATTTTTACCCTCCTTCTGCTTTCTTACAGAAGCTTACCAGCTAAAAAGAAACTACATTTCCCAAACTCTCTTACATCTCAGGTTCTGGATGTGATTTAAGTTCATCAATTCCCACACGTGAAACTGGGAAGGTCTAACTAAGGCAGAGGCTTTGGCTACTAGCTTATTTCTTCTGGCAAACATGTACACAGAAGTACTTAAGTTTTCGGTGGTCCCAGTGCCCAGGCACTACTTTTTAAAGTGTTGTGAGGCAGAGTGCAGGGCATTTGTGTTGTCACTGCAACTCTAGTAAAAGCACCTTAGCCCTGAAGCCAACAGTTGTAGCAGCTTCTTGATTCCTGGATTACATACACCGCAGGTGGTATGAGCCTGGAAGCAGCACCAGTGATAGTGGCTTCCTCATTTCCTAGCTTTCTGAGTACAGCTGAGGTCAGTTCTGCTCCGTTGTTTTAATACTTCTGATGACTTCTGTAAGCACCTCTTTGAATAAAGTCCCTTTCTACTTAACAATATCTATGGTTGTTAGTTATCTGCAACTGAATCCCGACTCACACAGATAATAAATTAAATTCAATCCCTGGGCTATATCCCTGGGTCCTAATTATTAATCTTAAAAATAAGATATAAGTTACACATAAAGCAACTAAAGAATACAAAACAGGACACTAATAAAGTATTTTGGAGCTTTTTTTAGCTAATCATTAATCAATTTTTAAAATCCTACTAATTTATGGCTGTGAGTTTGTCAATGGAAAAAATGTATCTATACAGTTGTGCAACTGCATATGTTATTTTAAAAGTAGTAAAAGTTTTATTGTATGAGAAGCACAGAATTGAGTTACAAGTATGACAAATTAAAAGACTAAGAAATATTAATTTTGACAAGATAAACATTAAAAAATAAAAACTTCCAAGTGGCATTAAGTACAATATACATTTCAACAATTCCACCTAAGAAAAAATATTTTCAATAATGACAAAGACTTATTATCCGTATATAAGAACTGTAAAAAAAATCCTTTAAAAAATACATCCAGTGATAATAAATGAGCAGAAGACTTCAACAGGCAATTCTCAAAATATAAATGACAAGTAACATAATGACAATCAATCTCACTTTTAATCAAAGAAATACACATTTTCTTTTAAGGAGATTTTCTGCACATCAGATTGGCAAACATAGTAAAGGCTGATAAAACCCAGTATACATGAAATAGGCATATTTATGCACTGTTCTTAGGAATGCAAATCATTATAATCTTTCTGATAAACCATTTCACGTCTACATATTTATCTAAGGAGAGCTCTGAATGTTATTTCTGACAATGTACTTCAAAAAAATAGTGAAAAATTCTAAACAAAAGCAATAAGGAACTATACAGAATTTTTTTCATAAAGTATGCTTCATTCACACAACTGAATACTATACAGCTCCTAAAAATACTGTAACCTATATTTACTGACATGGAAAAATATCTGCAAATACTCTTGACCAAAAAACCCCACACAAAACAATAATATATATGTAAATATATATAGTACATGTGTATATTGAATTTTGAGAGTTTATACTTAATTTTTATTAGTATTTTTGAATTCTTACAAAAAGATTCATTGTATATTAAGAAAAAAATAATTTCATATACTGGTCAGGACTCAATTAGAAGAGTTGTGTGGTTTACCCATAAGTAAAATGAAATTATCACCGAAGCCTAAAATTATTGCCCCCCCCCCCAACATTTAAGATACTTCTGATAAAAAGACCTCGGAAATGGTTGCATTTTATAAACCATATCTAAAGCAATGGTAAAATTAAGTACTAAATGTTACTATGTGAAAAAGGGTCAGATGAACTGTGAAAAATACAAGTAACTATTTTTTTTTTAACTATTAAAAAGTCCTTCCCATCAAGGAATTTAATTAGAAAGGTAAAAACAAAAAAAATCCACATTCATTCTTATCTCAAGGTCTTTCTAACCTTTTCATTTGCTTGGAATACTCTATAGATAGACCTTTACATTGCTTGATTTTTCTTAGCATTCAACTTAAAGCTTAAATACCCAAACTTTCTCATGAAGCTATTTTCTTAAATACCCCAAAGGCAGCCCCCATCTAAATCAATAATATGTCATTTTATTTTCCTCTTTGCACATAATATCATCTAAATCATCTTTTGTTTAGTTATGTATTTTTTTCTCTTTCTCTAAAAGAATCACTATGAGAGAGCAAGGATTCTCTGACTGGACTGTTTATCTCAGCACTTCCAATGCCTGAAACAGTGTCTGGTACTGCAAACTCAATAAATATTAGTTTGGATAAATGAACGAATGGTTAGCAAGTAATGATTTTTGAACAATGTTTCCTCAGCAACTGGAGACCAGTCTCTTGTCCACTAGATCTATCAACAAATATTCAGTGATTACTACAGATTCTGTTCTAAGTGCCAGGAATACATTGCATTCAAGTACAGGGAAACAGACTATAAGGAAATTAAAAAATAAATGATAATCTGAGGGTTATTAAGATTTATGAAGAAGATAAAACAGGGCAAGGAAGAAAGGAGAGACAAGGCGGAGCAGAACAATGTGGAAGACAGGAGGCTAAGGAGGCAAGAGAGAGATAAATCCAGTCAAGGGAGAGCTTCAATAGTCCAGTATGATGTGACAAAAACCAAGAACTGAACTGTGGGCCCAAGATCTAGCAGAAAACAGATACGGAGTTAATTCCTTTCTTAGGTCTTCTGTTCATTATCTACTTTATTCCTTTCTTAATTCCATCTTCATTGTTTAGCTTATTAAGATTAGTCAGTTCATTCTTTTTTAAACAATTATTTACTGCTTGCTGTGCAAGGTGCTGTAGCCACAAAGATTAAGAAGATATTGCTCATGTTGTTAAAGACAACTAAAATGCACAATAAACTTACCTTCAACGTTTGAGCCTGAGTGACTACAAAAATTCAGTAGGGGAGTGACAAACCAAAATAGCTTTGGGGATCAAGTCTGAGAGATGAGCAGGGTGTCAAAGTAGAAATGTACAACAAGGGAACTGTCAGTAAAAGATTGAAAATTCAAAGGTAGATCATATTAGAAAGGTATATTTAATAGAAGTGATGGTTTCAAGGTATGAGAGGGAAAGTACTCTCTAGGAGAGAAATGGAAAGAACTATCAAAACAGAATTATATTAACAGAAGGCTAAGGGCTGTTGGATTATATGTGTTGAATATTTGCCTGTGTTTATTCAGAACTGTAATAAAAATAAAGCATTCTAAATCCTACCTATATCAATAAAATGAGGTGCCCTTAATACAGGTGACTGAATCTTATTTCCAGTAGCGATAAAAGTTGTAGGGATGCGTACAATAATGATTCATACTCAAGGTAAGAAAGTGGCTGCAGATTTCACAAAAGAGCAAAAGGGAAAAGAAGTTCAGGTTATCTACACTTCTGTTGCTTCCTTCCACATCACATAAATCTAACTTAACGCAACCAAAATATCTTAATCAGCAAATGACCATAGTCAATGAGGATATAGGATCTGTCACTTTAATTTTTTTTTTTTTGCGGTACGCGGGCCTCTCACTGTTGTGGCCTCTCCCGTTGAGGAGCACGGGCTCCGGACGCACAGGCTCAGCGGCCATGGCTCATGGGCCCAGCCGCTCTGCGGCATGTGGGATCTTCCCGGACCAGGGCACGAACCCGTGTCCCCTGCATCGGCAGGCGGACTCTCAACCACTGCGCCACCAGGGAAGCCCGCCACTTTAATTTTATTAATATATACTTGTTTTGCCTTGGTTTGAAATGGACTGAAAGAAACAAGCAAAACACAAACACTCATTAAGCATAATTAGAAAAAATAAGGCATATTTAAAGAAGGGTAGGAAAGTAAGATGAAGAGTGAGGTTACTAAACAAAGCACACATCATGCCTACATGTATGTACACAGATGAGCCACAGCTTCAGCTCTAACATTCTGGCAGCAAATATGAAGAAAATACTTATTATTTACTGAATACTAATCATGCACATACCAAATATATATCTCTCATCCTAACATATATTATCCTCCGCATTACAAATGAAGAGACAGAGGTTAAGACAAGTTCGAGAACCAACTCCAAAAATCAAAGAGCAGGGACTTCCCTGGTGGCACAGTGGTTAAGAATCCCCCTGCCAATGCAGGGGACACGGGTTCGTGTTCTGGTCCAGGAAGATCCCACATGCCGCAGAGCAACTAAGCCCATGCGCCATAACTAATTAAGCCCGCGTACCACTACTACTGAGGCCTGCGCGCCTAGAGCCCATGCTCTGCAACAAGAGGAGCCACCTCAATGAGAAGCCCATGCACCACCGCAGCTAAGAGTAGCCCCCGCTTGCTGCAACTAGAGAAAGCCCACACACAGCAGCAAAGACCCAACGCAGCCAAAAAATAATTAATTTTTTAAAAAATCAAAGAGCAGGTAACAGATCCATCATTTGAATGTAGGTCAGTTTGACTCCAAGGTCTATATTCTCACAGACTATGTTGCCTCTCTAATATTAAATATATGTACTTGAATACACAAGACACACTAAAATAAACAAAAGATTAGCCATATTTAAATTTAAAAGATTGAGAAATAGATGGGATTCCCATGACTGATGATTGAATGGAATCGTTCACTTCAGATGTATCCAACATATTCTTGTTGTCTATCATGTAAAGTTTAAGAAGTTATAAAAGAATGTATATATATGTATAACTGAGTCACTTTGCTGTACAGCAGAAATTAACACAACATTGTAAATCAACTATACTACAATTAAAAAGAAATAATTTATCCATTTGAGGAGAGGGTAAAGAACAGCACAAACACTAGGTCCAGAGGTGGCATTCAAAATACAAAAAGGCTAGAGAGACAGTGAAGGAAAAAAGACAGACAAATGAATGATAATGAATATTTGACAATAAATGTAGTCTCCTCTCTTTCTCTCTACATAAAATTGTTTCATGTAAGACCATAATCACAAACCACTTAGGTAACTTTTCTTTGTGGCTTAAAACATATTTGTCACTACCACAAACCACATCAGCAGTACATTAAATTTTCTTTGGAAATATAAGGTGACTTAAGTAGAAGGAAAATTAAAGACAGATTCATTTTCTTCTTTCTTGAACTAGAGAATCATGACAATAAATAGCTCTTTTTCAGTTCTTTTAGAATTTTGAAATTATGCCCATTAACAAAGTTACAAACGACAGGACTCCTTCTTTGGGAGAGCACAAGAGAAAGAAAAACTCAGTAAGATTTTTCTTTCTTTAGTAAATTTAATAAATATTTTGGAATGTAGATTAGAGTAGGCAAATTACAACCCCTGGGTCAAATCCTGCCCACTGTTTTTATAAGATTTATATGGTTGCAAAAAGAATTAAATAATATATGATGGCATGTGAAAATTAAATGAAATTCAAATTTCAGTGTCCATAAATAAAGTTTTATTGGAATACAGTCACTCTCATTCAGTTACATATTGTCTACAGCTGCATTTGTGCTATGATAGCAGAGCTAAGTAATTATAACACAGACCAGAACAGATAAGCCTGCAAGCCTAACTGGACCTTTACAGAAAAACCTGGCTAACTAATGTTAACGATGATGAGAGTTAGGTAAGCATTACTTAGAAATTATTTTTAAATCAGATAAAATTCAGAATTTTATCTTAACCTGACTCAAGGAGAAATGAAAAGATCTTATGCAAAGATGCAATTACTCAACAAAAATTTACATTTATATTCAGAAGCTCTTCAAACACTAGAAAATGGGACATATCACAAATATTTACCTGAACCATTAAACTTGGCCATTTCATAACATCCAGCATTATTTCTAAAATGGTTTCAACTGAATATACACAATTAACCTCTATTTTGGGTACAAATAAGATATTTCTTTTTTTGTTTATGAAGATCATTTGCATGAATAATAAAAAAATAATTATGAAATGGGGCACTAACAGAAAAATTTTTTTCGTAATACTCACCTTTGGAAGGCCAGGCTTGGATTTGAAATTTTTGTTTCTCCTATAGAGATAAATCATACATTAGGAAAAAAAAAAACACGGTAGAGACGAATGATTTCAAGGTCTCTACTAAAACAACAGATTATATACCCATTTCCAAGTTATAGGTCGCCTAAATGAAAACACTGTCTAATTCAACTAAGCAGTCACCTTTGGGAAGGACAGATAAGAGAAGAAAAGAGATGCCTGCTTTGTAATACAGGTACAAACACATTTAAGCCCAATGATAAGTAACATAATGTACATTCAAAGCTGAAGTTTCATTTTCTTTTGGATGTTAATAGGGCTCTGCATTCTTAAACCTAAAGAGGC